>NC_134253.1:20746630-21946630 GCF_965152275.1 Natator depressus
GAAGCAGTGACTCTGAAAAAGATTTGGGGGTGCAAGTGAATAAGCAGCTGAACATTTCCACAATATGCTATGCATCCGATGAAGTGAGCTGTAGCTCACGAAAGCTCATGCTCAAATAAACTGGTTAGTCTCTAAGGTGCCACAAGTACTCCTTTTCTTTTTTCTTTTTACGAATACAGACTAACACGGCTGTTACTCTGAAACCAGTGTGATACAGTGACCAAAATAGCTAGAGTGATCCTGGGATGCATAAATAGGGGAATATCGAGTAGGAGTAAAGAGGTTACTGTACCTCAATAGTGGCACCGGTGTGATCCCTACTGTGTCCAGTTGTGGTATCCACAATTCAAAAAGGATGTTAATAAATTGGAGGGTTCAGAAAAGAGCCACAAGCATGATTAAAGGACTGGAAAACATGACTTCTAGTGATACAGGCAAGGAGCTCAATCTATTTATCTTAACAAAGAGAAGGTTAAGGGGTGATTTGATTACAGTCTCCAAGTACCTACATGGGGAACAAATATTTAATAATGGGCTCTTCAATCTACCGGCGATTGGTATAACATGGAAGTTGAAGCTAAACAAATTCAGACTGGAAAAAAGGTGTAAATGATTGACAGTGAGGGTAATTAACCACTGGAATAATTTACCAAGGATTGTGATGGATTCTCCATCACTGACCATTTTAAAATCCAGATTGGGTGTTTTCCTACAAGATCTGCTCTAGGGATTATTTCTGGGAAGCTCTCTGGCCTGTGCTATACAGAAGACCAGACTAGATGATCCCTTCTGTCACTGGAATCTATGAATCTATGATTTGCCTGATTTTGAGACAAAGCCGGAGCCAGTAGCCCTGGGGATGATGGAGAAAGGAAGGGAGAATTGAGGCTGTGCAGCTCAAGCCAACAACCCTTAATCCAATGACTGCTTCATCTTGAGCAGATACTTTTGAATAACAAATTCCCTTCCAAACTAAGGTGGCACCCCCTCTTCTCTCCCCCAGCTGATACACTGGAAAGGAACCAGGATGTCTGGCTGCGACAGGCCCGAGGATCACAGCCCTTCAACAGCTGCGCCAGGCCCGGGGCTCGCAGCCCTTCAGCCTCTAGGCTGGGCCCAGGGCTCGCAGCCCTTCAGCGTCTGCGCCGGGCCTGGGGCTCGCAGCCCTTCAGCATCTCCACCTGCCTGCAACTCACAGCCCTTCTGCTCAGCTCTTTGGGACTCAGCCCCAGCCACTGAAAAGTTGGAATTCTTTTTTAAGCAGAAAGTGGATTTGTGCCCATGACTCAAAAGCTGCAGGACAGATTCTGTCCCAGCCTGGCCCCGAGCACAGTTTCCCCTGGGATTTGGCTGAGATGGGAGAGGAGGAACGTCAATGTCTGAGGGGATCTGGAGAGCAGCGCAGGACAGGGGTTGAGAGAGATGCTCTTTCTCAGCTTTGCTGCCAGGACTCTGAGTTGTCTGTAGCTCATATCTGGAGGCTGGGCACTGCCTGACTGCGGGACAGGCTGATGGCACTGCTCTACTCACCCGAGACAGGCTGTGTTCTTGGAGCAGGGCTCTTCCCTGCACAGGTTCAGACCCTGCCTCACAGTGTCCTTACCTTTTCTGAGTTGGCGTTTATATTCCCTAGCCCTGGGCATGTTTCACTGGCCCTCATTTTCCCTAATAAGGGTGGGGTTTGCTCCTTCCTCTCTTCCCGAAGCCCTGAGGATCGTCCAGCCCTGCTGAGCTCTCGATGGTTCTCTTGGCCTTGGCCTCACAGCCTATCACATTTCCCACTTCTGGTTTGGAAGAAACGTGCCTGCGAACATACAGCCGGTCTGGGCTTGGCGAGATGCCGGGAGAGGCCAGTGCAGGGTCTCCGGAAGGGCCATTTTCCAGTTACATAATTTCACAGAATTTAATGGGACATTGGACCATCAAGTCTGACTTCCTGTATAACACAGGCTAGACAGTCCTTCCACCCTGACACCCCTTCCACCTGGACACCCCAACACCCCAATGGTAGGGAATCTACAAGTTTAAAAATATTGACAAAGTTTAAAAGCTTCAACTCTTCTCCAGGCTGCTCCTTCCCATAGCAAGAGCCTCACAGAGAGCCTGAAAAGAGAGAGAGAGAGAGAGAGAGAGAGAGAGAGTGAGTCAGGAATGACAACAATACAGGCGGGGAAGGTACTACATTTATAAACAGCAGGTCCTGCTGTAATGTCACATGCTATGCTCGAGTTATGTCCAGGTTACAGAAGATGACGACCATGTTTTCAGAGTCAGAAGCCAAGGCATCCAACAGAAGGGTTGAGCCACTGGCTATCCCAGCACAGTGAAAGTGAGGCACCCCAGTGTTGAGGCAGTTATGCTGGTGTAGGAGTGCTAGTCCTGGGATCGCTGTTCCTATAGGAGAAGCGGAATAAGCTCCACTGGTATAGAGATGTAGAACTGCAACCACACTAGGCCCTGGTCCACACTAGGAGTTGAGGTCAAATTTAGCAGCGTTAAATCGATTTAACCCTGCACCCGTCCACACGATGAAGCCCTTTTTTTTGACTTAAAGGGCTCTTAAAATCGATTTCCATACTCCACCCCCGACAAGGGGATTAGCGCTTAAATCGGCCTTGCCGGGTCGAATTTGGGGTACTATGGACGCAATTAGATGGTATTGGCCTCCGGGAGCTATCCCAGAGTGCTCCATTGTGACCGCTCTGGACAGCACTCACAACTCAGATGCACTGGCCAGGTAGACAGGAAAAGGCCCGCAAACTTTTGAATTTCAATTTCCTGTTTGCATGGTCACCTGCAGCTTGCCACGCTGGCCACAGCTCATCAGCAGAGGTGACCATGACGGAGTCCCAGAATCGCAAAAGAGCTCCAGCATGGACCGAACGGGAGGTACGGGATCTGATCGCTGTATGGGGAGAGGAATCCGTGCTATCAGAACTCCATTCCAGTTTTTGAAATGCCAAAACATTTGTCAAAATCTCCCAGGGCATGAAGGACAGAGGCCATAACAGGGACCCGAAGCAATGCCGCATGAAACTTAAGGAGCTGAGGCAAGCCTACCAGAAAACCAGAGAGGCAAACAGCCGCTCCGAGTCAGAGCCCCAAACATGCCGCTTCTATGATGAGCTACATGCCATTTTAGGGGGTTCAGCCACCACTACCCGAGCCGTGTTGTTTGACTCCTTCAATGGAGATGGAGGCAACACAGAAGCAGGTTCTGGGGACGAGGAAGATGATGATGATGAAGTTGTAGATAGCTCACAGCAAGCAAGCGGAGAAACCCGTTTTCCCAACAGCCAGGAACTGTTTCTCACCCTGGACCTGGAGCCAGTACCCCCCGAACCCACCCAAGGCTGCCTCCCGGACCCGCCAGGCGGAGAAGAGACCTCTGGTGAGTGCACCTTTTAAAATATTATACATGGTTTAAAAGCAAGCATGTGTAATGATTAATTTGCCCTGGCATTTGCGGCTCTCCTGGATGTACTCCCAAAGCCTTTGCAAAAGGTTTCTGGGGAGGGCAGCCTTATTCCGTCCACCATGGTAGGACACTTTACCACACCAGGCCAGTAGCACATACTCGGGAATCATTGTAGAACAAAGCATTGCAGTGTATGTTTGCTGGCATTCAAACAACATCCGTTCTTTATCTCTCTGTGTTATCCTCAGGAGAGTGATATCATTCATGGTCACCTGGTTGAAATAGGGTGCATTTCTTAAGCAGACTTTCAGAGGTGCCCGTTCCTGCTGGGCTGTTTGCCTATGGCTGCACAGAAATGTTCCCCGCTGTTAGCCACGGGGAGGGGGGAGGGTCTAGCCACGTGGTGGGGGGAGGCAAAATGCGACCTTGGAACGAAAGCACATGTGCTGTGTATGTAATGTTAACAGCAAGGTTTACCGTGAAAGAGTGTAGCCATTGTTCTAGAAAATGTGTTTTTTTAAATACCACTGTCTCTTTTTTTTTTCTCCACCAGCTGCATGTGTTTCAAGGATCACAGGATCTTCTGCTTCCCAGAGGCTAGTGAAGATTAGAAGGCGAAAAAAACGCACTCCTGATGAAATGTTCTCTGAGCTCATGCTATCCTCCCACACTGACAGAGCACAGACGAATGCGTGGAAGCAGACAATGTCAGAGTGCAGGAAAGCACAATATGACCGGGAGGAGAGGTGGTGGGCTGAAGAGAGTAAGTGGCGGGCTGAAGAGAGTAAGTGGAGGGCTGAAGAGAGGGCTGAAGTTGAAAGGTGGCGGCAGCGTCATGAGAGGAGGCAGGATTCAATGCTGAGGCTGCTGGAGGATCAAACCAATATGCTCCAGCATATGGTTGAGCTGCAGGAAAGGCAGCAGGAGCACAGACCGCCGCTACAGCCCCTGTGTAACCAACCACCCTCCTCCCCAAGTTCCATAGCCTCCTCACCCAGACGCCCAAGAACGCAGGGAGGGGGCCTCTGGCCACCCAGCCACTCCACCCCAGAGGATTGCCCAAGCAACAGAAGGCTGGCATTCAATAGGTTTTAAAGTTTTAAACTTTTAAAGTGCTGTGTAGCCTTGTCCTTCCCTCCTCCACCACCCCTCCTGGTGCTTCTCTCCTCCACCACCCCTCCTGGGCTACCTTGGTAGTTATCCCCCTATTTGTGTGATGAATGAATAAAGAATGCATGAATGTGAAGCAACAATGACTTTATTGCCTCTGCAAGTGGTGATCGAAGGGAGGAGGGGAGGGTGGTTAGCTTACAGGAAAGTAGAGAGAACCAAGGGGCGGGGGGTTTCATCAGGGAGAAACAAACAGAACTTTCACACCGTAGTCTGTCCGGTTATGAAACTGGTTTTCAAAGCTTCTCTGATGCGCACCGTGCCCTCCTGTGCTCTTCTAACCGCCCTGGTGTCTGGCTGTGCGTAACCAGCAGCCAGGCGATTTGCCTCAACCTCCCACCCTGCCATAAACGTCTCCCCCTTACTCTCACAGATATTGTGGAGCGCACAGCAAGCAGTAATAACAGTGGGAATATTGGTTTCGCTGAGGTCTAACCGAGTCAGTAAACTGTACCAGCACGCTTTTAAATGTCCAAATGCACATTCTAAGACCATTCTGCACTTGCTCAGCCTGTAGTTGAACAGCTCCTGACTACTGTCCAGGCTGCCTGTGTACGGCTTCATGAGCCATGGCGTTAAGGGGTAGGCTGGGTCCCCAAGGATAACTATGGGCATTTCAACATCCCCAACGGTTATTTTCTGGTCTGGGAAGAAAGTCCCTTCCTGCAGCTTTTGAAACAGACCAGAGTTCCTGAAGATGCAAGCGTCGTGTACCTTTCCCGGCCATCCCACGTTGATGTTGGTGAAACGTCCCTTGTGATCCACCAGTGCTTGCAGCACTATTGAAAAGTACCCCTTGCGGTTTATGTACTCGCCGGCTTGGTGCTCTGGTGCCAAGATAGGGATATGGGTTCCGTCTACGGCCCCACCACAGTTAGGGAATCCCATTGCAGCAAAGCCATCCACTATGACCTGCACATTTCCCAGGGTCACTACCCTTGATATCAGCAGATCTTTGATTGCATTGGCTACTTGCATCACAGCAGCCTCCACAGTAGATTTGCCCACTCCAAATTGATTCCCGACTGACCGGTAGCTGTATGGCGTTGCAAGTTTCCACAGGGCTATTGCCACTTGCTTCTCAACTGTGAGGGCTGCTCTCATCTTGGTATTCTTGTGCCTCAGGGCAGGGGAAAGCAAGTCACAAAGTTCCATGAAAGTGCCCTTACGCATGCGAAAGTTTCGCAACCACTGGGAATCGTCCCAGACCTGCAACACTATGCGGTCCCACCAGTCTGTGCTTGTTTCCCAGGCTCAGAATCGGTGTTCCACCGCATGAACCTGCCCCATTAGCATCAAGATGCCCACATTGCCAGGGCCTGTGCTTTGAGAGAAGTCTGCGTCCATGTCCTCATCACTCACGTCACCGCACTGACATTGCCTACTCGCCCGGTATCGCTTTGCCAGGTTCTGGTGCTGCATATACTGCTGGATAAGGCGTGTGGTGTTTAATGTGCTCCTAATTGCCAAAGTGATCTGAGCGGGCTCCATGCTTGCCGTGGTATGGCGTCTGCACAGGTAACTCAAGAAAAAAGGGCAAAACGATTGTCTGCCCTTGGTTTCCCGGAGGGAGGGAGGGAGGGAACGGGGGCCTGATGATATGTACCCAGAACCACCCGCGACAATGTTTTAGCCCCATCAGGCACTGGGATTTCTACCCAGAATTCAAATGGGCGGTGGAGACTGCGGGAACTGTGGGATAGCCACCCACAGTGCAACGCTCCGGAAGTCGACGGTTGCCTCGGTACTGTGGACACATTCCACCGACTACATGCACTTAGAGCATTTGTGTGGGGACACACACAATCAACTGTATAAAAACGCTTTCTACAAAACCGACTTCTATAAATTCGACCTAATTTCGTAGTGTAGACATACCCTTAGAGACTAACCAATTTATTTGAGCATAAGCTTTCGTGAGCTACAGCTCACTTCATCGGATGCATTCAGTGGACAATACAGTGAGGAGATTTATATACACACAGAACATGAAAAAATGGGTGTTATCATACACACTGTAAGGAGAGTGATCACTTAAGATGAGCTATTACCAGCAGGAGAGCGGGGGGGGGGGGAAAACCTTTTGTAGTGATAATCAAGGTGGGCCATTTCCAGCAGTTAACAGAAACGTCCGAGGAGCAGTGCGGGGTGGGGGAAGACACTGGCAAGAAGATTTTGAATGGCCCCTAACTTTGGGTGCCCACGCTGAGACACCTGGCGCCTAGATTTCAGAGGTGCTAAATACCCGCAACTCCCAGGGGGGCTTGTGGGCACTTAGGGTGTGTCTACACTGCAGTTACGTGCCCACGGCTGGCCCGGGCCAGCTGACTCCGGCTCACGGGGCTCGAGCTGAGCAGCTGTTTATTTGTGGTGCAGACGTTCTGGCTTGGGCTGGAGCCCGAGCTCTGGGAACCTCCCACCTCGCATCGTCCTAGAGTCGAAGCTCCAGCCTGAGCCCCAAAGGCTACACCGCAGTTAAACAGCCCCTTAGCCCGAGGCCCGGGAGCTGGAGTCAGCTGGCCTGGGCCAGCCGCAGGTGTGTAATTGAAAATCAGCCCACAGCCGTCTCTGGGTGGGCACCAAAACTTGAAGCATCCAGTGCTGGCCATTTACTCCCTACTGAATCCCTAGACCTGAACTCCATGGGCGAAGCCACCTTGCCTGGCCTGCGTTTGGCTCTAGGCTGCATCTACTGGGAGCCTAGCAGGTCCTCTAGGTTTCATGTATCGTGAGGGCAGCACCTGGCTCTGGGAAGGCTCAGTAATTGGATGAGTCTGTTCAATTACACGGATCTGCTTCTAGCCAGGTTGCCGGTTGCGTTTTGCTTGGGTCTGTAAAACAAAATGAAATCAAAGTGGCTGGTGGAAGCAGCGCAATGAACATTTAAAAAGAATCAGTGGCAGAGGTAATAGCGGGCCGGGGGGCAACTGCCCCCCTCGGCAGCCATTAGGTATACGTGTGGTGCCTTTTCAAGACAATAGGTAGAACTGAAGGTGGAACCACCAAAGACCCAGCTGCCTCCTGGTTCCATCACTGCTCAAAATGTAGCTCCGCTGATGCTAAGAATCCAGAGTCTATTGAGCAGGGACATGGGACAGACAGCACCCTTGCTTGGAGAACCCATGCTTTGCAAAATGAGACATGGACTTTCATTCACCCTGCACTGAATTGCAGCCACTTCTGGAGTGGAGCGTAGTAGCTGCATAACAACACATGGATTACTCGTCCAGCGCTGAAATGCAGATACCTCTGGGGTGGAGCGCAGCAGCGTATCATAGAACATCAGGGTTGGAAGGGACCTCAGAAGATCATCTAGTCCAACCCCCTGCTCAAAGCAGGGCCAATCCCCAATTTTTGCCCCAGATCCCTAAATGCCCCCCGCCTCAAGGATTGAACTCACAACCCTAGGTTTAGCAGGCCAATGCTCAAACCACTGAGCTATCCCTCCCCCCCACAACACAATACAGGGATCACTCACCTGGCATTGAAATGCAGACATCTCTGGATGGAGCATAGCTGATGTGCAACAGCACTCAACAACACTACACAGGGATCACTCATCCAGCACTTAAATGATGCCACCTCTGGGGTAGGAATGCAGCAGCTGTTGAACAGCCACAGAGCGACACTACTCACAGTTTAGAGCAGGATGTGAAGAAGACTCTCACTTCCATTCGAAAGCTCTGGGGAGTTTACAGAAACAGACCATGCTGTTAACCTGAGCTGAACAGCAGCCAGGACACACTAGATTGGGTCTGCACTGCGGGTAACCAGACAACAGCTCCGCCACGAGGGATTCGTTCTGATTGATGGAGGGAGAGATGGGGCAGGGAGCCAGTCAAGCTTGGGGAACAAATTCCTTCTCCAGGACGCTTTGCTCCAGGATCTTAGAGCCCAGGCTCTACGGCCATTAATTCCCGCACCACCCAGCCGGAAGGGAAGGGCTGGGGCAGGTCTCTGCGCTCCACATGTCACAGGAGGACAAGGCAGAACGAACCATGTCACAGAATGAATCAATTGCATAGCCTGGACTAGAACCCAGGACTCCTACCTGCCAGCTCTCTGCTCTAACCATTAGACCCCACTCCGCCCGCAGTCAGGATAGACCCCAGGAGTCCTGATTCCTAGACACACACACACACACACACACACACACACACGTTTCTTTAACCCAGTGGTTCTCAACCCGGGTTATGGGTGCCCCTGGGGTACACAGAGGTCTTCCAGGGGGTACACCAACAGGCTACACAAAAAGCATTAGCGAAGTCAGGACAAACTAAAATGTCATACAGACAATGACTTGTTTATACTGCTCTGTGTACTGTTGGGTGTGTTTTGTTATAGGATTATAGTCTGTTAAAATATGTGTATATTAAATTCAATATGGGGTTTGTGAAGACAGAGCAGCAATCCAAGATGGCGTCTGAACTGCCATCTTGTGACCGCCATCTTGTTGTTTACGGTGATCATGGCCCAGTCATAACTGGATCCAACCGGTTTTTCCCGCCATTGGCAGCTCCCAGGACAATTTTACCTCAGACTGTTTCCACCCCGCTGGACTGTACCATGTTTTCCCGCCACTCCGTGCAGGAAGGGCCGGGACGGGCTGAGCAGTGGTACAGTCCGTTCCCTCCGGCCCTCCCCGCCCCCGGCAGCGCTGAAGGACGCCATTCCCGACGGGGCGAGACGGGCAGCGGCCGCTCGCTCCATTCGACCTGCTCCTGTTCCTGGTACCACACGGGGCCTGGCTGAGGGGGGCTGGTGGAGGGGGGGCGAGGGGCCTGGCTGACGGGGGGGCTGGTTGGAGGTGGGCAAGAGGCCTGACCGAGGGGGGGGCGAGGGACACTGCTGGGGGGGGACACTGGTTGGAGGGGGGACTTGCAGCTCAGTGGGGGGCCCTGACTGGAGTGGGCTGAGGCCTTAACCCTGCCCGAGGCCCCCGCCTCCCTCTGCGCCCCACGTGACCAGGTGGGGGTTCAGTGGGGACCTGCGTGGCCCTGTCACCGGGCGCCCGCCCACTGGTGCCCAGGCCCAGCCCTCGCAGCGCCAGAAGTGGGGGCTGCGACATTCGGCCGTCGTCAGCCTTGCAGACATCGACCCGCCAGCACCCCAGTTGATTTATACTGAAATCAGTCACGGGGGGGGCTGGGCCCATCCATCAGTGACACAAGGGGGGCTGGGCCCGTCCACCAGTGACACTGGGGGGGCCGGGCCCGTCCACCAGTGACTGATTTCAGGGTCACTAGGGGCCGTCGCCCAGCGTCACAGACACTCCCCAGAGCATGGCAGGGAGAGGCCAGGGCGCGCCCAAGGTCAGGAGCAGAGCCGGGGCAGAACCCAGGAGTCCTGACTCCAGCCCCACCCCGCACACAGCTGAGTCCCACTTCTACCCACAGGGCTCGAGGGGACGTGGCAAGAGGGCAGAGATGGCCCCGTCCGGGCTGAAGGCTGTGGTGCGCGAGAGTGAGTGCGGAGCCGGGGGGTCTGAGCCCGGTCGGGGGCAGGGTCTGGTTGGGTGTGGGTCTAGGGGGGCAGGGCCCAGTTGGGGGGCCCTGGGAGGGGCGCTCCTGGGGGTGTTGCACCCTCAGGGAGGATTAGGAGTCAGTCGGAGCAGAGAGCTCCCCCCCCACCCGCCTGTCACACACCAGGAGGGGGAGAAGGGTGTCTGCCCCATCCCCAAGGGCTGCCCCCTCCCATAGGAGCTGCACTTTGCGGGGGCGTCATCGTCCTCATCCTCGTCTCTTTCCATCGGGATGACTCCCGCCAGGGCCGGTGCAAGGATATTTTCCACCCTCGGCGAAACTTCCACCTTGCGCCCTTCCACCTTGCGCCCCCCCCCTCTCCTCCCTCCGACAACTAGTAAAGTTAGCATTATAAACAGCCTGTCAGAACAGGTAACGGCTGCACGTGAGGAGAAAAATGATGTCATAGCCACCCCCCGTAGTGAAGCAGTACACTTCTGCCCTGCCCCAACAAAGAGCTGGGGTAGGCTACAGCTGTAATGTAGGAGAGAACAAGTTAAAGCCTTACACTTGATGAACATGGCCTCCACTGCCTTGTGCATGCTGGACTCTGAGGTGTTAGTTGCTATGTGTTAGTCATTGTCTTCTGGCAACACCCTGACCCGCTGTGAGGGCTGTGTTACTTCAGAAGCCCAACCCACTGCTGAATCTCCAGCCCAGGCTGCAGTGGACGGGGCCTGTGGCTAAATTCAGACCACAGGCCTAGGGTTTAAAAGACCCTTGGAAAGTGGATTAAGTTCTGATGTTTCATGGTTTCCCCCAGAACTGGGACAGAGGAAAAGTGGCCCACAGCTCAGGATGGCCGGTGGTGCTAACAACCCTTAGCTCTTCTCTTAGCTTTTCCTCCCTAAATTGCACAATTAGGAGGTCCTGACAGGTGACTTTTGAATACTTGGGGTGGGCCATACTGCCCTGGTTCAAGAGGGGTCTCTGAACAGGAATAGCAGGGTGCTGCGGGTCAGGAGTGAAGGGCATCTGCAGAGCCGTGACGGGGGGAACCCAGGACTGGAATAGCTGCGGGTCAGGAGTGAGGGGCACTGGCGGAGCTGGGAATGGGGAGGGGAGCAAAGGGCTGGGATAGCAGGGGGCTGCGGTCAGGAGTGAGGGGCATCTGCAGAGCCGAGAGGCAGGGATCCCAGGACTGGAATAGCTGCAGGTCAGGAGTGAGGCAGAGCCGGTGGGAGACAGACCAGGGCTGGCATAGCAGGGGGCTGTGGACAGGAATGAGGGGCACTGGCGGAGCTGAGAATGGGTGGGAGCCCGGGGCTGGGATAGCAAGGGCTCCAGTCAGTAGTGAGGGGCACTGGCACAGCTGGTGGGGGCAGTCCAGGGCTGGCGTTGGGGGGGTGTAGCTGCAGTTCAGGGTCGAAATGCCTGGGCGGAGATGCGTGGAGAAAGCAGGTCCGTGTCTGCCTTCGCCATGTCTGGATCCAGTCTGTGCTGCCAGCCCCTTACCGTGCACTCGAGCCCCACGTGCCCCAGTGAACGGGGCGTCCGCATGCCGCAGGTGTAAAGGAACTGCAGGAAAGCAGCAGGGAGGCCAGTGCGTCCTGGTGCAGAATAGCCCCTGGAGCCTCATTGGGACCGAGCAGCCAAGTCCTGATGGGCTAGAGGTGGGGTAGGGAGAGGCATTACTTGAGTTGTGGGGGAAACACAGTGTGTTGGGCAGTGCACTCACGCCCGCCCGCTATCGGGAGTGAGCGTGAGAGTGAGAGCACAGGTCAGGGTCTCGGGGCTATTGCCCTATGGGGCCAGCCAGAATCAGGTGCTTCGTAGGGGTAAAACAAACAGATGTATTATGGTAGCACCCCGGAGCCCCAGTTATGGACCAAGGCCCCATTTTGCAAGGTGTTGTACATTATTCATTAGGTGTATTACGGTAGCACCCAGGAGCATCAGTCATGGGTCAGGGTACCATTGTGCTGGGCACAACAAAAAGATGGTGCTTGGCCCGAAGAGCTGACTATCTAATTGCTTCGCTTGGCTGTGGAAGGTGCCCAGGACCGGCAGTTCCCTGAGCGGGGCATGCCTTGGAGGGGTTCTATGTGCAGGACTCAGGATTTGAAGTCTTTGTTGTGTTGCTGTCCCCCACATGCAGTAGAGGGTCCCTGGATCCCCTCCAGTCGAGGGGTGCTGGGCAGGATCTGTTCTCTTCTTGCACGGGGCCAGATCCTTAGTTCAGCTGCGCTCGTATCCAGCCTGACAGAAAGAAAGGGGGATCAGACCCATGGCCCATCTAGCCTGTCACCCCACCACGATCGCTGACTGGGGGCTCTGCTAGAGCACAACGCTATCTGGCCTGAAAGCAGCCTCTGAGCCACTTCCCCGAGGGTCCTTCCACCAGCCAGTGGGTCCTGGCTCAGGGCACAGCCGTCCCGTCCGAGCCCCACCGCTAATCCCTGTCTCTTTCCCTTGCAGAGATCCTCAGCGTGGTCCTTCGTAGCGTGAAGAAGGAAAGAGAATGGAAGGTAAGCAGGCCGGGCCCCCTGGGGATATGCTGTATCCATATATCGTGCTCCTCCCCCTCCAGCCTCTTGGGATTCATTAGGAACCTGAGGTTTTCCAGGCTGGATCAGATCCCTGCTGTCTAGCTCATCATCCGTCCCCAGCTAGGCTTGGGTATGTCTGCCTTCCCACTGCGCTGGATCAGACCCAGCTTGTCCAGCTAGCCCCATATCTCCCCCCACACACACACACCGGATCAGACCACTGGGCCCAGTCAGCCAGCCTGGGTGGGAGGGAGGAGCAGGAGAGCGCCAAGCATGGGGGCAGTATGCACCATTGGGCAGGCAGGTTATTGAGCCCCCGGCATGGACTGGGCTGGGGGGTATGGAGCAGTGGGCTAGGCCGGTGCAGCAGAGCTTGCTCAGTGGCCGGATTTTGGTGCAGCGGGATGCTGGACTGCACAGAGCAATGGGTTCATTCAGCACGGCAGGAGGTGGAGATATTGGGCTGATGGCCTACAGGGCTTTCCTAGGGGAACACGGACTAAATGTAAAGCGTAATTTGTGCACAGTGCATCCATTCCCCACATTTCAAGATTTTGAGACTTTGGATATGAGCAGCTAAGGTTCTTATGAAGCACTTTTCAGTTTCTCCTCTGTACACTGCATTCATTTTATTTATTTATTTTTTGTTTTTGCAGTTATATAAAAAAGCTTGAAATTGCTTATGGGTTTTTTTAATAAAGCTATTTGCTAGCCCTAGACTTAGAGGCAAATTGTTAAACTGATTAATGGAAGTTGTATTCAGACTTCAGCTACTGTCTGAAGCTCTAGTTTTGTTAAAGTTCTGAGATTCCATTAAATGTGTAATGTGAAAAAAAAACCATGGAGACTCCCTCATTCCATTTCTCTGTGCCCTGATCCTGTTCTGTCCGAGGGCTGGGGAGCGGGTATCTGGTGGATCAGAGCAGCGGACTGGGAGCTAGGACTCCTGGGTTCTGACCATGCCTCTTGCACTCACCCTGTCACCTGGGCGAAGAGGCTGATCTCCTCCTGTCTAGGAGGATGGAACCATTCTGAATGGTCAGGTGTCCCAGGTTTGTCTCTACATCTCGTACCAGCCACTCTGCTCAGAGCTGCTCTTCCAGTAGCTCCTCACGCAGTCCTTAGCACGGTCAGCTCAGCCAAGTGCAGTCTTGGTACCGGCCCTGCTGCTCTGCTGTGGAAGGGCTGGGCCAGGAGCCATCAGCTCTGCTGTTAGCAGTCGCTCTGCTCTCTTGGCTGTGCCGTGGATGATGACGGTGGGCGGCTGGGCTCAGGGCAGTGACTAGTTCATCCGAAGTGGAGCGCTCATCTCTCGCTACCCCAGGTGCTGATCATGGACCACCCCAGCACGCGCATCCTCTCATCGTCCTGCACGATGTCCGACATCGTGGACGAAGGCATCACACGTGAGTGGCCTCTCCCTCCCGTCTGCTCCCCCTGCCAGGGCTCTCCCTCCCCTTGGATACACCTCACAGTCTTGGAGTTGACTTGCCCACATTCATGTTTGCATCTAGTTTCCCTCCTTTGCAGCCCCCTAGACGCCCTCCTTGCTGTTGGTACCTTCCCAGCCAGGTCGGTTCCCTTAGCCCAGCGCTTTCAGCCCTGGAGCCTCTTCACTGCTTTTCTCAGACTCCCATTAACTCCTTGCTGCTCCTCCCCCATGCTGTGGGCAGGGTCCTGGCTGGGGAGGGGGAATGCTGGCTCCCTGCTCCAGGGTGGAGGAGCCCCTGGGGTTGAGGGGCACAGAGCTGAGCCAGCACTCTAGCGGGGTGCCCCCAGCACAGTACAGAGGGACGTTCCCTCGCTGCTCCGTACTATGGCAGCATCGCAGATCCACAGCCCCACATCAAAGCGGCTACTGCATTGTAGCCCGTGGAAGCCCCAGCCTGCTGCCAGCGAACATCGCTGTGCCCCTTGGCTTTCCCTCCCCCCATCCCGGTGGAGAGAGGCTGGGGCGGGTGGCTAGGACACACTGACCCGCGCCCAGTGTCTGCTCTCTCCTAGTTGTGGAAGATATTAACAAGTGCCAGGAGCCAATCCCCAGCCTGGAGGCCATCTACCTGCTCAGCCCAGTGGAGGAGGTAGGAGCTCGGGCCTGGGGCAGCTGGATGGGGGAGCAGGGGAGACCCCGGGGCAGCTCCTAGTGCTGCCTGGAGGTGGCGCTGTCCGGGGGGATGCGCAGCACAACGTCAGGATGGGAATGGGGCCAGTCAGGGCTCCCCAGGAGGCTGCTTCCCCGGAGCTGGGCTTCGTGTTCTTTGCACGTGAGGCACAGACTGTCCCCCAGACCTCTCCGCAGTGCAGTCCTGTGGGGGTTGGATGGGCAGGTGCAGCAGGCGGAGAGAGGCGACCTCAGCTGAGACTCAAAGCGAAGGAGACTCGCTGAGGCAGAGGCTCAGGGAGCAGGGGCTGTTGGGGAGGAGGCTCCTGAATCTGCAGCAGGGAGGCGAGTGGAGGGAGACCAGGGGCAGGGGGCCCTGACAGAGCAGGGTGAAGCCCAGAACCCACAGGGGCTGCCCGCGGAGGGAGCGCTGTAGGAGAGGACTGCGAGCTGGGGCCTGGGACTTGGAACAGGACAGCCAGGTTCTCACCTGTCACAATGGCTGGTCGAGGAGTCCGAACATCTTCCGAACACCTGCCTGGCTAGCTGGCGTGGCGAAGCTGCAGGTGCCCAGCCTGGCACCCGGGGAGGGAGAGGGCCCTGATGGCAGCTGCCTGGGATTGCTGCTCGGCCGGCTGTTCCCTGGGCACTGCTCAGATCCCACTTAGTTCAGCAGCAAGGCCAATGCCAGGCCCCATCTGTGGCCGGGCACGGACACTTCTGTGCCAGCAAGAGATGTGGCTGGGCCCTGAGGATGTCCCGGGCACATGGGCACATGCCTTGCTCCAGGCGAGGAGGGAGCCCAGAGCCAGGGGGGTGAAAACCAGCCCACCTCCCGATGGCATCATGCTAGGCCCTGAGTCCCCAGGGGCTGGGCATGGCTGGGCCCTTTGGGCAGCAGGGAGGGGCCTTGGCTGGTGCTGACAACCCCCCTCTTCTCCCTTTGCAGTCAGTGCAGGCTCTGATCAATGACTTCCAGGGCACCCCCACCTTCAACTACAAGGCAGCTCACGTCTTCTTCCTCATCCGTGAGTATCAGGGGTTGGGGATCCCCCAGCTGGGAGCCTGCAGCGGCACACTGGAGCCTGGGGGTGGGAGGGGTCTCTCTCTGCTGGCAGGCCAGTGCGCACCCCCCTGATTACGCTCTGCCCTCCTGCAGGGGGATGCAGCCCCTGCAGAGCAGACCGAACGACTCCACCTATCCCTTCCCCCTCTTCTCCTCCTGCCTCCAGCCAGCATTGCTCACAGACACCTGCAGGGTGTGCCCAGAAAGGTGGCCTCTGGCTACTGTTCCCAGCATGCATTGCTCCATCAGTCCCAACTGGGGTGAGGAGATGGGACACCACCAGAATACCCAGTGTGTCAGGGTCAGATCTGCTTCTCCCCATTACAGCGGCAGGGGGAGCCCAAGTCCCCGTTCCTCTTTGTGCATCATCCTGAGTTGTACACTCCAGTCACTCAGCCCTGTGGGGGGGCTGAGGGCAGGGTGTGAGGCAGGGGCTGTGTAGGAGAGATTGTGCCCCCCCCCCGCACCCGCTGCTGATGCTGCAGAAAGCGAGAACCCGGCATGACTCTGGTTCGGGGGGGCTGGACTCATTGTTGACTCCTGTGTGGCCCTGCTGGCTTGCCCAGGTTCCCCACAGGTGTGCAGCACTACTGCCCCTGCTATGCCCATCCTGGCCCCGTCCGTGGGGGCTGGCGCTGTGCTGAGGGTCCTGAGCCCTGTGCCTGTCACTCCCACCCACTGCCTTTGCTTTGCAGCCTGTCCTGAGTCTCTGTTCAACGAGCTGAGGAAGTCACGGATCACCAAGGCCATCAAAACCCTCAAGGAGATCAACATGGCCTTCCTGCCCTACGAGAGCCAGGTGAGGGGTGGCCGGGCTTTGGAGGAGCAGGGCTGCGGGGTGGACGGTGATGTACGACACTCCACCCTTAGTGTTTCATGTGGCTCGGCGGGGGGAACCTTTCCCTTCTAGGGCCCTGGGTTTGACGCCAGCACAGGGCAGCATGGACTAGCTGGCTGCTCTCACCCTGTGAGACGTGGAATCACTGGCTTGCACCTGGTGGGGATGGTAGATGTATGGGGGAGGAGGGTCCTGCCTCCCTGGCTTTACCAGCTCTTACTGATGGTTTATACCAGGCTTTCAAGACAGCCCAATACTCCACACACCTGCCCTTTGCCCAACTGCCCCATCCCCCCCTTGTGTCATCAGTGGATTTCCCCCCTCACGCCCCTGAGGGGCAGGGCTGTGTTGTCAGCCCCATTGCATTGATGGGGAAACTGAGGCACCGAGAGACATGAGCCTGGTCTACACACAAAAGCTTTGTTGGTATGGGTTTGTTACAGGGACATGAGAGAAAAAATCCCCCCTGTAACTGATGCAGCTGTGCTGGCAGAGCCCCTGGGTAGATGCCGTCATGCTGGCAAGGCAGTCCTTTCGCCACTGTAGCTGATTTCATCTGGGGTACCGGTGCCAGCTGTGCCAAGAGAAGCTTTGGCTGGTATAAGCTGAGTGTCCATCAGGAGACTTTGCTGGCTCACCTGTCCCGTTGTGCCAGCAAACCCTTTGTGGGCCGATACTGTTTTATTGGTGTCCAAGCATGTTTGTCCCAGTGGCTCGTTCTTTTCGGCCAGTGAAATAAGCGACAGCGGCAGACGCGCCTTGATGCCGGGTTTGCCCGTGGCTATGCTGGGGCTTTCGCCAGACTAGAAGCGTGGCCAAGCTCCCTCCCGCAACATTGACTTCTCCAGGGCAGAGACACACCCCTGAGGGCACCCGGGAGTCTGCAGCCACGTAAGGACCTGAACCTGGGGCATCTTCATCCCAGGCTGGTGCATGAATCTCTGGGCCACTATCCCTCTACCACAACAGGAGTGGCACTGGCAAAGGGATCTTTCCCTCACTAGGGGCTTGCTACGGCTCCGCCAGGCTGGCCTGGTCCAACAGCGCATCTTAGGGGTGCGGTATGGGGCACAGCTGACCTGGCTGCCAGCAGTTGGCACCAGGGTCTGATCTCTGCTCTCCCCCGTCCCCCAGGTGGTACTCCCTGGACAGGCCACAGACCTTCCACAACTGGTTCAGCCCCCACCGCTTTTTCGAAAAGAACAAGCAGATGGAGATGCTGGCAGAGCAGATTGCCACATTGTGTGAAAGCCTGGAGGAGTATCCAGCCATCCGCTACAGGAAGTGAGTGTGCCCAGAGGGAGAAGGGTACCCGGCGATCCTCTATAGGAAGTGAGTGTGCCCGAGGGGAGGGGTACCCCGCTATCCCCTATAGGAAGTGACTGTGCCATGGGGAGGTACCCGGCAATCCCCTACAGGAAGTGAGTGTGCCCAGGGGAAGGGGTACCCCGCTATCCCCTATAGGAAGTGACTGTGCCATGGGGAGGTGCCCGGCCATCCTCTACAGGAAGTGCGTGTGCCCCAGGGGAGGAGCTGTTTCTGACCCACAGGGTTTGTCTTTGCTGCAGGGACCATGAAGATAATTTCCACTTGGCACACGCTGTGCTGGCCAAACTCAAGGAGTTCAAGGCATATGAGCCCAGCATGGGACAGGTGAGCAAGCTGTGCCGGCCACGCCCTCGCCATGGGACAGAGCCGTGGGGGAGGGGGAACACATGAGAAGTAAAAGGAAGGAGGAGTGATTTAGAACCCGCTCGGAGATCCTGGCGAGGGGAGGGGTGAGGGTCTAGACCCCCTTGGAGATCCTGAGGGGTTGGCAGAACAATAGCATTTCCTCTGTGGCTGGACTAATGGCCCCAGCCCTTCTCTAACACTGGCTGTGGGCAGATCTCAAAGCACTCTACAAAGGCCAGTGTCCTTATCCCCTCTGAACAGATGGGGAAACTGAGGCACCGAGTGGGGAAGTGTGTGCCCAGCACAATCTCTCTGTTTATAAACAGGGCAGTTCGGTCACCGCTTCGCACATAGAGCCTCTTCCACACCTGGACACTCCTGTCTGTGTGTGCTCCTACACCCATCACCATGGTATCGGAACCTCACTAATGAATTCAGCCTTCCAGGGGAGGCAGGGTGGGCTGTGTTACAGATGGGAAACTGAGGCATGCAGGGAGTCTGTCAGAGCAGGAATAGAACCCAGCTCTCCCCAGCCTTAGCCACAAGTCAGCCCTGGCCTGTGGGCTTCCTCCAGCTTCTGCCATCCCCGTCCCACCCCCAGCAGAGGGGAGCTGCAAACCCACCCTGCCCTGGATTCTTACACGGGAAACCCAGTGTCTCCTGTCCCCCTAGGAGAAGCAAAGTGATGTAAAATCCAAGGCCTGCCCAGATCTCTCCCTCCTGTTGCCTCTGCTCTTGCTTCCAGCCTTTGCTGCTGGCAGACTGTGCACCTGTGACCAATTGGGAATGTCTGTAATATCTTTTATGAAGCCGATGCGTGCCTCAGTTTCCCCTACATATTTCATGGCTTCTCTGGTGGGGAGTGGGGAGGAAGGACTCTCAGGGAAGGTAAGAGTCATGGGCGGGGGTGTCACCTCCCTGTCTTGGTGAAATGAAGAGAATCCAACCCAGATCAGCCTGGGGGCCAGAAAGACCGTGCCGGCTCCAATGGCTCCTGGCTGGATGCTCCCAGCAGGGAATTGGAGCAGAGCCCCCAGCTCAAGAACACAGGGTTGGGAAGGTTTGAGCTGGGGGATAAGTGGGGGAAGCTGGGAGCTCTCACCTGAGAACTGACCAAGATCAGGCCGAGGCCTGGTCTACATGAGGCAATTGGGTCGGTGCAACTGCATCGCTCGGGGGTATGGGAAAGGTGGCGTCACTGAAGCGGAGGAGCTGAAGTGGTTTACATGTAGACAGGCCCTGAGCGAGAGACCCGGAGCTGAAAACAGGTTTCTCTGCAGCTCGGCCGGGCTCTGGGCTGACCAGAACGGCCTCTTGCTTTAACCTTCAGTGGGCTGGGCTGCCCAGGCTGGGGTCCAGGTGCCTAAGAAACCCGACTGTTCTGACAACGCTGGGTGAGTGGCCCTGTCACCCGGGCTGAGGGGCGTCGGGCCCTGCGGAGTGGACGGGTCTCTACCAGGATCTGTCTCAGCTGGACTCGCTGGGCTGGGCTCACGGGGTGAAGCCTAGCGGTTCAGTCTCAGGTGGTGGGGAGGCCATGTGGCCTGTCCCGGAGGAAGAGAGAAACCTGTTGGGGTCTGGCACAGCAAAGGGCTTCCTCCCAGAGACTTCCACAGCTGGGGCCCTGGCACCGACCCTGTGGCTCCATGACCGCACCATTCCTCTCTACTTTCCCATCCACCGAGGCAGTGTTGCCTAGTGGATAGAGCCCTGGACTGGGACGGGAGACCCGGGTTCCATTCCCAGCTGGGTGACCTTGGGCAAGTCACCTCCCCTATTTGTGCCTCAGTTTCCCCATCTGTAAAATGGGGATAATGATACCAGTCTCGGGCAGGGGGGCCCCCCTCTGGGATAGCTGGCTGCCATGGCACAATCGCTCTGTAACTCACAGCTGGCAGCACAGGCCTGCCTCCAGAGGGGAGCCTGGCACACACCTGGCTGCCAAAACCATCTACACAGGGAAGGGCTTGACAGCATGCTTGTTAACCACTGGAGCTACTTGCTGCAGCAGAGCTGGCTCCAGCCTGCAGCCCCAGTCTGATCTGGGCTATTCTCAGGAGCTGACGGCTGCTCTCAGGAGGGCAAAATCCTGCTCTGTGCACACCCTGCTGCTGTTACTCCCGTGAGTCCCCCCAGGGATATTCCTGAGGCTCTTGCCAAGCCTCCCTGTCACGGGTGTAAGCACTATCCCCATGTTACACGGGGGAAACTGAGGCATGGAGCAGTGTGCCATGAGTAGGTGGCAGAGGCAGGAATAGGAGCCAGGAGTCCTGCCTGCCCAGCCCCCTTCAATAGAATCCAGACAGCACGCCCACTGCAGGGCAGGGAGTGCTGACTCAAGCCCCTGCTCTCAATGCAATGCTGGCTCCATGCAGCACAATCCCGGCTGGCCAGTCCAATGTGCCCCTGCCTTGCCAGCTGGCGCAGAAAGAACCCCAGGGTCTCTTGTAGCATGGCCTCTAGCAGTCAGATCTCCAAAGCCACCCAGCCCGCGGTCCCAGTGCACTGTGGCCTTGTCTGCACTAGTCCCTCTTGCCTTGATGTTTCCCAGCTGCCAGCCCTGAGGGGTAGCTGGGACAGGCAGTGCTGTGGCACCCACCAGTGCACTAACCACCCCTCTGCTCTGGGCAGGGTGGGGTGACCCGGTGGTTACGCCAGCCCCCATCTGCACTCGGGGATCCCTCCAGCAGAGCCGAACTGGCAAAGGTGTGAGCAGAGTCCCGTGGGAGGTGGGGGTGGGGGCTGGGCATAGCAACCCATCCAGGCTGGGTAGGGCTGGAGAGGAATGAAGGCGCCAGCTCTGGGTTCATGTCCCTGCTCTGCCACAGACTCCCTGTGTGACCTTGGGTGAGTCACCCAGCCCCTCTGGGCCTCCATCCCCCTCTGCAATGGGGTGACAGCCCTGCCCAGCCCCACGTTCATGGGGGGGCAGGATGCAGCAATGATAGTGCTACAGTGGTGGGGGCCAGATACTCCTCCAAGAGAGGCGCTCCCCTGTCAGCCTCAACCCATTTACCCAGAGGCTGTGGAGACCTGCCAGGCGGGTACGTGGTGGCTGATCCGACGTTCTGCTCCCGAGCATGGCTGAAAATCGGGCCACGCACTGAGGTCGGACAGTTGGGGAAGCGTCAGGGGCTGTATGTCCCCCCCGCCCCCAACTGTCTGTGCTACCCAGCGAAGAGCAGACGCAGCCCCTTGCCGAGGTGCTCCTGGGTGGGCTTGGGTTCCACTGGGGCTGCTTGAGCCGGTTTCAGAGCCGTCTGCCATGAGAGCGCAGGGCTGGTCTCCTATTGCCACCTGCTGTGCAAAGAGGGCAGTGCATGCTGATCAGGCAGGGAGCGAGGGCTGGGCCAGCCTCCCCATGATGTGAGTCTGAGATGCTGACCATTTGAGTGGTCTCTGTCCAACTGGATGCTGGGGGGCCACCCAGGCTGGGAGTGGGGAGCTAGAGCCTCATATGGGGTCCCAGCTCAGATGCAAGGTGGGGCATAGGGATAACGTCCCATCGTCCCCCTCTGGGACCCTGTATCAAAGAGTCTCTGGGCCTGGTGTTGGTTCATGATAGACTAGCCAGGCCCTTCTGGTGTAGTTCCCCCCCTCCCTACGCAGCATATGGGGCAGGGGGCAGTCGGGGGGCTGCCTTGTAAGGGGCATGCTCCCGTTGGTGGAGAGGCACGAGCAGAGAACGTGCTTGGGGGAGGGGGGCATTGCTATTTGCACGAGGGGCAGGTAGCCCGTCCCTGCAGGGTGGGGAGCTCTCCCTGCCAGTCAGGGCAGGACCCCAGGGCACGTCCCAGCTAGCTTGGGGGGTGTCTCTTGGTTTCCCCCTGGGGTTGGGGCTGGGCCACAGAGAGGGCAGGTGGTGAAGTTTCAGGCCACCAGGGCCCATTGGATTGTGCCATGTAAGCCAGGCCAGGAACCCTCCGCCAGAGCAGGGGGTGACGGGTTTCTCTCTCCTTTGCCCCAGGGCCCCGACAAAGCCCGTTCTCAGCTGCTGATCGTGGACCGGAGCTTCGACCTGGTGTCCCCACTGCTGCACGAGCTCACCTACCAGGCCATGGCCTACGACCTGCTCAGCATCGAGAACGACACCTACAAGTAGGGCCTGGCTGCCAGCAGGGGGCGCCCCGCATCCCTCCTCAGGCGGGCTGGGGGGGATGTGACCCAGGCACCTGCACTGCTCCGCAGCCCCCACACTGGGGGGAGGGGTGCCACAGTCTGACCTTGTCTCCCCCCTGCAGGTACGAGACGACGGGCATCAGCGACTCGCAGGAGAAAGAGGCGCTGCTAGACGAAGACGACGAACTCTGGGTGCAGTTACGCCACATGCACATTGCTGACGTCTCCAAGTGAGCGCGCTCAGCCCTGCCCCCTGACACACCCCTCCATGCCCCACCGATCCACCGGACATGCCCCTCAGTGCCCCACCCAGGGCCGGGACCCATCCACCCCCGGACACACCACTCCGTGCCCCACCAAATGCCAGGACACCCCCAGACACACCCCTCCGTGCCCTGCCTAGTGCCGGGACTCGCTACCCCCCACTTTGGCACAGCCCTCCCCTCCCCGCCCACTGCCAGGACCTCCCCCCTCGGACACACCTCTCCCACCCAGTGCCAGGACAGTCCACCCCGTTGACACACCCCTCCCCCTCTTTTCCAGTGCCAGGACTTCCCCCATCCTCCCCTTCAGATACACCCCTCCCCACTCTGGGGCCCCCTCAGACACACCCCTCCCCTTTCCTTCCCATCGAGTGCTGGAACCCCACTCCCCCTTGGATACACTCCTCTCCCACCCAGTGCAGGGACACCCCCCCGCAACACACCCCTCTCCTGCTCAGTGCCAGGACTCCCTCTCCCCCTCCCACCCAGTGCTGGGGCTTGTCCCTCAGACATGCTCCCCTCTGAGTGCTGAGACCCCCTGGACCCAGCCCCTCTCCTCAAATGACCTCTGAGCCCTCCCTTCCAGAGCCACTGTCCACATCTCCTCTTGGGGATCCCCCTGGACACTGTCTTTCCCCAAGCCCAGGGTCTCCCCATGCACCTCACAGATCCCTTGAGTGAGTCCCTCACCGACCTCCTGCTGGGCCTGCCACTGGCCCCAGACCCCCCCAGCAGAGTGCCAGGAGCTCCCTGAGGTGCACTGAACTCTGCCTTGGGGTAACTTAGGAAGAGGAGGTCCCCCCGCCCATCTGAGGCTCTCGAGGCAGAGAACCCTGGTGCCCGTGGGGTGGGGCTCCATCCCCTGTAGCATAGGACATGGCACCCCCTACCTCCAAGACAGTGCCTGGCTCCGTCCTGACCCCTCTCCCTGCCGCAGGAAGGTGACGGAGCTGCTGCGCACCTTCTGTGAGAGCAAGAGGCTGACCACGGACAAGGTGCGGCGGGAGTTGGGGGGAGCGATTGGGAGTCCGGGATGGGGGGACCCTTCCCACTGCCACTGATGGGGAGGAGAAGCTATCCTGCTGCCCCAGGAGGGGTTGGCGGAGGCGGGGGCTATCCCATTGCTCTCAGGGTTTGCCTGTAAAGGGCTAAGAGGTGTATATGGAGTCCCCTGCCCCCCAGCCAGAGCTCTGGAGCTCCCCACAGTGGGGGAGGGCAGAGGCCCATGGGGTGGGGTCAGACAGCAGGATCGGGACTGCACAGGGAAAGCTGCAGGGAGCCAACGCTGGCATCTCCCCGGCACGCTGCCACTGTACACCTTGAGGGGCGCTCGGGTTGTGGGGCTCCTGTGTCATTCCAGCTGGCCTGGGAAGGGCAGGTCTAACCTAAGCCGCAGCCACGCGTGGCCTGAGTGACCCGCCCTGGCACAAGTGGCTGGGCTGCTGCGGCTGTCCCCAGGCGAGGCCTCTGCCCTGCAGGGGGCTCCGTGCGCTGGGAGGGGCTGGGATCTCACCACCGCTTCCCTCCAGGCCAACATCGAGGACCTGTCCCAGATCCTGAAGAAGATGCCCCAGTACCACAAAGAGCTGAACAAGGTAACAGGGCTGGGGCTGTTAGTGGGCGGGGGGCAGGGCATTCATTGGGGCTGATGGGAGGGGCAGGGTGCTCTGTGGGGCTAGTGACGGACAGTAGGGACTCTCCTGGGGGGCAGGGCACTCTGGGGTACTCCGCTTTACTGCCTGATGAGAGCTGCTGACCTGTCTGGTCGGGCAGAACCATTTTCCCCCCAGGTGCTGTGTAGCACCATGGGCAGCAGCCTGCCTGTCAGTGCCCAGAGCTGCCACATTTGCCCCACCAATGGCAGCCCTTGGGTAACGCCCGTGCCCTGCTGCTGCAGCTCTCGGGAGAGGGCCTTGGTGGGCTTCCAAACCAGCCCATTGGAGCCACTTCTGGTGCCACTGGGCCATGTGCCAACAGAAAGCTCCTGGCCACTGGCACAGGTACCCGGACACCTGCTGGTCTCCAAGCCCCCAACCTTGTGGTGACTAACAGAAAAGCCATGGGCTGTTTTGGAAGCTGCTCCCTTGTCCTGATCCTCCCCTCCCGCTGCCCCGCTCCATCCCACAGGTGGCTGCACATCAGTGCTGGGCAAAACTATCCCTATATACTCAGCTTCTACAGCCGATTGGGGCTGCCGCTCTGGCTGAGGGGCCCTCCTTGTGGGTTGGGGGGTTCAGGTGCTCTGGACCAGCCGGTGATGCAGTAAACTCCCCCCGTGCCCCGGTCTCTCCCTGCAGTACTCCACGCACCTGAACCTGGCCGAGCACTGCATGCGGCACTTCAAAGGGACGGTGGAGAAGCTGTGCAGCGTGGAGCAGGTGGGTCTGTGGGCAGAGCCTGGCTTGGGGGCAGAGTCTGGCTCATGGTCTCAGCCTGGAGAGAGGGGTCTCAGACCCGCAGGTTCGCTGGAGCCAGGGCCAGCCCCCCCATGCAGCACCGGGGATGCAGAAGGGGGACATGGGGCTCGGGTTACTCCCTGGGGCCCCGTTGCTCACCCCAGAGGGAGCTGACCCCAGGGAGGAGGGGGCCCTGGCACGGAGTAGGCGAGCTCTGGGTCATGGGGCCCTCACATCTCCCATCCTGCTGCGGAGGCGGGAGGAAGCAGAGTGGCCTGACCTGGGCCTTGTGTGTGCGCCCCCTCCCCCCACAGGACCTGGCCATGGGAACGGACGTGGACGGGGAGAAGATCAAGGACCCCATGAAGATCATTGTGCCCGTCCTGCTGGACCCCAGCGTGCAGGCCTACGACAAGATCCGCATCATCTTGATCTACATCTTCCTGAAGAATGGTAACACCACAGGCCTGCAGGGGGAGCACTGGGGGGCCTGCTGCTGCAGGGGGCATTCCTGGAGGCAGGGCCCAGGCCTGTGGGGCTGGGGGGGAATAGCACTGCTCAGACTGGCACGGCCCCCAGCCATGTAGGGCGCCTCCCGGCCAGCCACTTCCCAGGGCCTGTGTCCAGCCTGGCTCTACGGCCCTGTCTCCCCTCTGCCCACCTCTCAGTGCCTGCAAGCCTGCCAGTGCGCTATGCCCACGTTCCGCACTGCCCCCTGGGGTCAGACCTGGTGGCCTTTGCACCCTGCTGCTGCCTTCCGAGCAGTGTCCGCTCTCCACACTCCCCCCAGCCCGTTCTCTGCGGGGAGGAGGGACATCCCTCTCTTCCTGCAGGCTGCTCAGATACCATGTTTTGTCTCTGAGCCTCCTGCGACCAGTCTCCTGCCCACCCCTTGTGTCATCCCTGTACCAGCTCCCTGCTTCTTGCTGCATCCAGCCCCTTCCCCAAACTCACCAGGGCCTAGGGAACCTCCCTGACCCTGACACTTGGCACAGTCCCTCTTCCCCCTTCGGTTCCTGCCCCATGCTGGCTTGGTGGGGCAGCACCCTGCTCCGGGGCTCTTCCTGTAACCCTGCTCAGGCACTGCCCCTGGGCCCATTGCCCAGGCCAGGGTGCCCTCATGGGGCTCCTCTGGCTGCCTGGCTGCCCAGTTTCCTGGCCAGGGGGCACTGTGGAGTTGCCAGGCCTCCCCGTCTGCACTAAGCAGCAGTAAATGGTTTGGGAGGGCGGGGCGGGGGGGGCCGTTGCCCTCCTTCCAGCTCAAGGCCTCACAGCCTTAAAGAGCCAGGCCTTGGCTCTGACATTGCACCTGACTGGCCGCAGAAGGGGGAGCACAGATCAGGGGGACGGGGGCTCCCATTGTACTGCCAGGGGGAGCTAGAGAGACCCCTGCCCCCAGCGCCCGAGAAAACCTGTTGAGGGAGGAGCAGCAAGAACCTAAATTCGATCATTAACTGTGTGGGGTCCAGTGGGTTAGAGCGGATGATGCTGGGAGCCAGGACTCCTGGGTTCTGTCCTCAGCTCTGGGAGGGCAGTGGGGTCTAGTGGGGGCTGGGAGCCAGGACTCCTGGGTCTACCCCCAGCTCTGAGAGGGGTGGGAAGAGCAGGATCTCAGGATTTGATCAGGGAACTAGGACTCCTGGGGCCACGGACTCATGTGCCTGGGCTGTGGGTGCATCCCAGGGCTGCTAGCGCTGACCTGTCTGTCCCCGTGCAGGTGTGGACAAGGAGAACCTCACCAAGCTGATCCAGCATGCCAACATCCAGCAGCAGAGAGACATCATCCACAACATGCAGTTCCTGGGCATCTCTCTCACGCCTGGGGTAAGGGACTGGGGCCGGGGGCCAGCAGCTGTACCCATGCCAGGGGGCAGATCTGTGCTGCACAGGGGAGCCCAGGCCATCCTGGAGGTGCCCCCCTATGGCAGTGACCTACTCCCAGCACAGAGGTTGCCTCTGTCCCTGTACAGTGGGGTGACGCCCTCCCCATATGAGGGTGACCCCCGAGTTACTCCCCATCTGGGGTGACTTCTTCTGCCCCGGCAGAGGATACTGGGAGTCAGGACCTCAGATCGCCAGGGAGCTGGAGCTGGTGACCACTGCTTGGGGTGGCCATGCGGTGAATGGGGGGAAGCAGCTCTGTTCTCCCATCAATCTCTCTCCCTCCTCTCTCTCTCTCTCTCTCTCTCTCTCTCTCTCGCTCAGTGATCCATTCTGTTCTTTTCTCTGCCTCTCCCCTGCCAGCCTGGCTGGCGCGACTCAGGTAGGCCGCGCTCTCCCTGTCTGCCCCTGTTCCCACCCCGCACCTCCTCCCTGCTGCCTCTCACCCCTCTCCCTTCCTCCCCCAGAGCGGGCAGCTGCGACCGGAGAGGAAGGTGCGGCTGGAGTCCAGCTACCAGCTCTCCCGCTGGACCCCCATGCTCAAGGACATCATGGAGGTACCGGGCCATCTACTTCCTGGCCTTGGGGGTGGGGTCGCAACTGGCAGGCTGTGCCCAAAGGGGAGGGGTTGGTTTGGGGTCAACCATGTGTAGAGCCCTGCATATCTGCGCACCGTTTCTGCGGTTAGTGGATCAGCTGCAGATACAGCCGTGCAGGGCTCTACTCCCCAGCAGCACCTGGCCCGTGGCGTCCGGCTCAGGCAGCCTGGGGGATGCAGCACGCTCGGGGCCGCTGGCCTGCAGCCAGTGGCTGGGCGACAGGTCAGAGTCGGGGCTGTCCAGTACCCACTCGCTCCGCTGCGCTGCTTCCTGTCCAGCAGCTCGAGCAGCACCAGTGTCCCCACCAGCTCCTGGGCAGCAGGATTTGGGATTGGAGTGGGTGGGGCCCCGGCGCCCCACCCCTCCACCCCACTGTGATGCAACATGCTCTGCTGCTGCTGTGTACTGTCGCTCGTGACCCCCAAGGAGCGGCACGTGATGAGACACCCCTTCCCCCAAGCCCCCACCCCCTCCACACTGCCCCTTCTCCTTGAGACACCACCCCCTCCAAGCTGCCCCTTCTCCTCGAGACCCCGTCCCCTCCACGCTGCCCCTTCCCCCAGCCCCCAACCCCTCCACACTGCCCCTTCCCTGCAGGACCCCTTCCCCACCCTCCTTAGCTGCTGCCGGTGAGGATGCAGATACAGGTAAAAGGCGGCTTGTGGATCGCGGGCTGATGCACATCCACACTTTTGTATCTGCGCAGGGCTCTAGCCATGTGAGGGGCTCATCAGAGAGTCCTCTCCTGCTGCCGTCCTTAGGGGTCTTAAATCCTAGACACGAGTGCAGGGGAGTTGTCTTACCCGGTGCTGAGACATTGCCACCTCTGGGGTGGGCCATGGGCGGTTTATACAGCGGTCCCTCACCGTGGCTGAATTCTTCCTAAGGAGTGGCAGGCAGCTATTAACAGCCACCCAGCAGCGCTGCCCGAGAGTCTAGGGCAGGAGGTGATCAGTGTGTGAGGCTGGAAGTGCAGGGGATCCAGGCAGCACACTGTCGTGACTGGCACTGGAATCTGAATGGCTGGCAGGGTCCTTGGTCTAACCTCCAGTGAGGAGCAGCTGTTTGACGCTCATCTAAAGGATGAACTCCTGCAGCACAGTACTGGTCACGCCCCCTGCAGACCCCCCCCGCCCGCTCCCTGCAGTACAGCACCCCCTAGCGCCGCACTGGGGCAGCACTGACTGCCAGGGGAGAGTGCCCCCTGCTGAGCCCTCCGCCTGCTCCCTGCAGTACAGCGCCCCCTAGCGCCGCACTGGGGCAGGACTGACTGCCAGGGGAGAGTGTCCCCTGCAGAGCCCCCTGCCATTCCCTGCAGTACAGCGCCCCCTAGCGCCGCACTGGGGCAGCACTGACTGCCAGGGGAGGGCGCCCCCTGCTGAGCCCTACGCCCGCTCCCTGCAGTACAGCGCCCCCTAGCGCCACACTGGGGCAGCACTGACTGCCAGGGGAGAGTGCCCCCTGCTGAGCCCTCCGCCTGCTCCCTGCAGTACAGCGCCCCCTAGCGCCACACTGGGGCAGCACTGACTGCCAGGGGAGAGTGCCCCCTGCTGAGCCCTCCGCCTGCTCCCTGCAGTACAGCGCCCCCTAGCGCCGCACTGGGGCAGCACTGACTGCCAGGGGAGAGTGCCCCCTGCTGAGCCCTCCGCCTGCTCCCTGCAGTACAGCGCCCCCAAGCGCTGCACAGGGGTCAACACTGACTGCCAGGGGAGGGCGCCCCCTACTAAGCCCTAGGCCAGCACCCTGCAGTACAGCGCCCCCTAGCGCCACACTAGGGTTATAGAGCACCCTCTGCTGACTCACTAGTAACCCCCAGCACCCAGTAAGCTTTTCCTTAGAGGTCTCCTATCCAAGCACTGCCTGGGCCCAAACCCGCTTAGCTTGTGAGAGGTGACATGGTCACTCCATCCCCTGACCCTTGCTGGGGGCTGAGCCCCTCATCGCCCTGTCCTGTGGGGCACTCCTCAAGGGGGTGGGGGGGCACACTTAGTTGCCTTCAACCTACTGGCTTGGGGCTTCTCCAGGCCAAGAATTAACCCCCCAACCGGAGCTCCTGTCCCTAGCAGATCACAGGCGGGAGGCTCCCAGGCCCCTGTTCCAGCATTGTGATGGTTCCTCCTGCGGGATTTTGGGGCAGGCAGTTGCGGTAGCCTCAATCCCATGCCTAATCCAATCGGGGTGCCCCCTCTCTGCGCCAGCCACAGCTTGGCAGGCCTTAAGCTTCCCTGTACAAGTCAATGCAAGAGACTAATGTAAAAGCCCCTATTATGTGGCATTAGGATGTATCATATCCTGGGCCCCTTGCGTGCCTGGGACACACCTCATGGAGCAAGAGGCAGGGCCTGGATCTGCCCGCAGCAGGAAAGGGGCACTGAGGCAGCCCCCTGCCTTCCCTCCCCCACCCCCCAAATGAGGGGCCCTGGATCTGGCTGCAGGAGGTCTCCGCCCTCCTCATAACGGTGGATGGGTGGGGAGTTCACAGCAGGGCACTGAGCAGCTGAGGGGGATGTGGGGAGATGGGGGGGCATCACTGGAGGAGTCAGCGTGTTCTTTGCTGGCTCCCCATGCCCCACCCTGGAAAGGGAGCCCCAGGCTGCTCCCCCCAGGGACTGTCAATCATTCAGTGAGGAGCCGTCCTAGCCCCTCCACCCCAATGGAGCCTGGCTTGGCCACCAGATCCGAGGTTCCTGCTGCTTGGCCCCTGCTGATCTGTCCTCCCTCCACCCCCCCCCCCCACCCCCTGCCAGGACATCATTGAGGACAAACTGGATAAGAATCTGTGGCCCTTTGTGTCGGACCCGGTCCCCACCACCAGCTCCCAGGCTGCTGTCAGGTAAGGCTGAGCCTGGCTGGGCTGTGGGTGGCAGAGCCCTGACACACACACCCCAGGATGTAGGAGCCTCTGTGCCTGGGAGTGTGTGGCCAGGACCCTGCCCTCTACGGGGGAGGGGATGTCCAAGAGCCTGGAGCTTACCATGTACCCCGCGCCCCAGCAGTCCCTCAACACACCAGGACCCAGGATGGAGGAAAGGGACTGGCCGAGCTTTAGACAGCACCCCCAGCCCAGTGCAGGTGTCACCCTCCCCTATTCCCTCTTGCCTGCTTTGGGACTCCTGTCCCACTCCCTTGGGCAGGGCCTGCCCCCCAGCCTCCTCCAGGCCCTGCCCTTCCATCTGGCATTCCCTCAGCGAGCCCCTGGTATCCACACTGCCCCTCTCTCCCCCCAGCGCCCGCTTTAGGCATTGGCACAAGAACAAGCCAGCGGCCGAGTACCGGACGGGCCCGCGCCTCATCATTTACGTGCTGGGTGGGCTGTCCATGTCTGAGATGCGCTGCGCCTACGAAATGACCCCGGCCACCAAGGGCAAGTGGGAGGTGGTGATCGGTGAGTGGGGCGAGTCCTGGGTGGAAGGGCGGCTGGAATGCCCGGTCAGGGAGAGTTGGGACCCCCTGGGAGGGGGAGACCCTAGAACTGCCTGCCCAGCACCCACAGGGCTCCCATGCTACCCTCTGTCCTCCCGCACCCGGGGGCCTGGGAACAGATGTGCTTGCCCCACATGGCCTGTATCTAGCCACCTGATCTCCTGGCCTCTGGCTCCCCAGGCCTCTCCTTGCCCAGGGACCATGTGTGGGGGCCCAGTCAGACACCCCCAGTAACTCCCATAGGGATATGGCTCACCCCCTGCACACACCCCTCGAAGACCCAAGGGTGAGGAACACTGTCAGCGCGTGGATTCTTGCCTGGCTGTGCAGGGTACAGCGGCACGAGGGGTGCGGTGCCAGGCCATGGAGGGTAGGAGACAGTCCCTCCCCCCCCTGCACTAGAGCAGGGTCCAGCTGCAAGGATGGGGGTGATGGTGATGCCAGCCACATACCTGCCTCACTGTGCCCACCGCTGCCAACCACCTCTCTCTCCCCCAGGTTCCAGTCACATCCTGACCCCCAAGCGCTTCCTGGATGACATCCAAACCCTCAACCAGCTGGACCCCGAGGAGGCCTAGAAGCAGCCCCCTCCCCCCAGAGATTCTGCCCCCCACAGCTTGCTGCCCCCAGCTCCACCTGCTCTTCTCAACAAGGCCCCTTCCCCCCTACTCCTGGCTGCGGTGTCAGTTCTTGGGCGGGGGGAGGACTCCCAGGCTGCTTGGCTGTTCGGGCAGGGGGCAGGCCAGGCTTCCTCCCTCTGGCACAGCCTCTAGGGCTGTTACCCTTTGTGCCCCGTGGCCACCCTGCCCCCGATGGGGTAGGGGGAGAGTCAGGCTCCATTATCTACCAGCTTCAGCCATTCCTACCTCCCCTGCCTGGGACCCAAAGCACAGCCCCTCTCCCTCCCCCTCCTGTCACCCCTCTGTCAGCGATGGGGGGCGCACAGAGGCTGCTACCAGCATCTGGCTTTGGGGGGGGATGTGACCCAGCCACTGAGCCCCAGGCTGTGTCTGTCCAGTCTGCAAAGGGTTAAAGAGAACCCCCCCCTTCTGCCCCCATATCATCCCCATTCACCGCCTTGGGGTGCTGGCCCAGTCCTGGCTCCGTGCACCCCTCCCATCACAGCCTGGCACCCTGGCCTCTTGGCCCTGTCCCCCGAAGGGGGGAGGGGTCCTAGCAGGAGTTGCAGTCAGAGTGCCCAAGTAAGTGGGGATGGAGCCAGGACTGCGTAGGAGGCGCGTCCAGGGTTGGTCAGCAGCAGGTAGGGTGACCAGATGTCCCGATTTTATAGGTACAGTCCTGATATTTGGAGCTTTTTCTTATATAGGCTCTTATTACCCCCCACCCCTTGTCCCAATTTTTCACGCTTGCTGTCTGGTCACCCTAGCAGCAGGGCAGAGCGGGCTCGCCACCCCGATGGGCCTGGATCAAATGCCCCTGCCCAGTGGCAGACACCTCCCCACTGCCTTTCCCTGGGTATCAGAGCCACGCCCTGGGCACCTGGAGCCCCAGCTCCATCTGAGGCAGCCAGCTCCAGCCCCCTTGGGTCTGATCAAGCCCTGAGCCAAGCCTCACCCCTGAATCCCACGGGCCCTAGAGATCCTCTCCCTCTTGCCCGCCAGCAGGGCTGTGCTAGGGTAAGCACTGGCAGGAGTGATCCCAGGTAAAAGCAGTGACCTCCTTTACCGGGAGTGACCTCCGAGGGGTGGGGGGCGCAGGGGGAGAGTTTGTTTGTTTGCAGCTCTGAGGCAAGTGCATTGCCAAAGGCTGGCCGAGGTCTCTGCTGCTGTTCACAGGCGGGCGAAGGGAGGGCACAGGGCGGGGCGGGTGGCTGAGGGCCCAGGGAGCGGGATCTCCCCAACTCCCCCTCCGGCCCTGCTGCAGGTCCCAGGTGTCCTGGCTCCGAGTCACCAGGCCAGCGCTGCCTCCCCGCACCCGGGAGCAGGGTGGGGCAGTGACTGCTCCTTTCACTGCTAGACTAGGGCCTGGGGGCAGCTCTGCTCTGGCCTGTGGCCGCCCCCTGCTGGTGCAGTGCTGGCTCACCCAGCCGTGCCCCAGAATCTACACAGTTCCCCGTGGCCCCCTGCCCCTACTGCCTTGTTCTGCCTCTGGTCCGTGTGCCAGAGGGACCAGGAGGGAGCCTCAGGAGTCCCCGCAAGCCAGCTATGGGGTCCCCATCAAGTGTGGGGTTGGGGCAGGCACTGAGCGAGCACCAGGGCCCAGCCCCCAGGCTGGCCCCCACAGGGAATCATACCCACCCAGCCCCTGCCCCTCCCAGAATCAGCGCTGGAACCCAGCCCTCTGCGTCCCAGCCCCTGCTCTAACCACTAGCCCCCGCTTCCCGCTCAGATGTGGGAAAGAACACCTGCCTCCTTGGTCCCCCTCTAGGGCCTGGCCTTTGCCCCAACCCCCACCTCCTCCATCCTTCTGTGCCTAGAGCTGCCCCAGGGTCCCACCACCCCAGCTGCTGCTGGCCCCCAGCTCTTGGGGCCCTATTCCTGCGCTGGCACCTGCATTGTGTGAGCAGCTGTGTAGGCTCGTCCCGCCAGCCAGGCCAGGCCTCCCCTCTGGCACCCTCTAGCCTGTGCCAACAGCTGGGGGTGCAGTGGCAGTGTCCCCAACCTCCCCCTCATTGGAGGGTGAAAGGAGACAATGAGGGGCTGTGAGAGAGTCCCATTCTCCTACCCTTCCCGCACCCTGCTCCCCCGGCTCAGCTCGGAGACTCGTCCTGCCTCTGTAGTCACTGGGCATGGGGGTTAGTGCCATCAGCAACCCCACCCCCCACCAGCTGGAGACAGTGAGAGACCAGTGCCAGGTCAAGGACCTGCCCCAGGTCCCGGAGGTGTATGGGGGATCAGGGCCCAGACCAGGGGTGACCGTGGTGGGGGATCAGACCCATCACTCATGAGGATTGGGGGTTGTCTAACGTCTCCTCTCACCCTGCTCACAGGCTGTGGCCCCTCCTGCCCTCTCCCAGCCCATCCCCTGCTCCCTTGGTGCCCAGGGGCACTCAGCTAGCCGCACAGGGTCATGCACCCCATGAGGTGGGACGGAGGCTTCAGGCCTGTGAGCTGTGCTGTGCCAAGGACAAAACCTGCCTTATCCAGGACCCGGGAGATTTTCGTGATGCACAGAGTCACTGCTCTGGTTGCCTGTGACCCCTCCCCCCCTGACCTGCAGTGTCCCAGCCAGGCCAGTGCGGCGGGGGTGGGGGGAGAGCAGCACTGCTATTGCAGGCAGTTGGGGAGGGTAGGGGGCTGGAGGGCACTGACTTGGCCATGCAGCCATGGGTTGGGGCCTGGGCTGAGCCAGGTTTGGCACAGGGATGGCCTGGCTGAGTACGCCCTGTTTCTGATCATCTGGGCCTGGCCTAGCCCACGTTAGGCTAGCACCCCTTCAAGCCCAGTGCCCCTGGCTGGTTCACGGGAGGGCAGGCGGCTGCTTCCCAGCCCAGCTGCGGGCTGCCCTGGGTGGGAGACAGGCAGAGGGAGAAAATGTAGTTCCTCTCCGCAGCACGAGGGGAGCAGCCAGGTCAGGCACTCTCAGCCTATGCGCTCCCTGCAGCCCAGACTCTGCATTGCACCCCTCCTGTGCCCCTACCCATCTCACCCTGCCATGGCTCCCCAGCACCTGCCAGCCTCAGAGTGCCCCAGGCTTGGCAAAAGACAATCCCAGCCCCCCAGGGGGCTTGGAAAATGCCCAGCAGCACCCGTGTGACACAAAACCTCAATAACAGACACCCAGAGCAGGAGTGACTCACATGGATTTGGGGCAGAGCTGGGCATGGAACCCAGGAGTCCTGCCTCCCAGCCCCTGATCTAGACCCTACTTCCCTCCCAGAGCTCAGCACAGAACCCAGGAGTCCTGCCTCCCAGCCCCCCTTGCTCTGCCCATCCTTCTCTCCCCTCATACTCCTGCTAATAATTGCACACGCAGCCTGCTGGGGAAGGTGCCCTGGAACAGGTCAGTCCCTGAGAGCCCAGCAGGCCCTGTTTCCCCTGCCCCCTGGGCCAGCTCCTCTCTCCCTGCTGGGCAAACGAGCACTGCCAGCGTTGTGTGCCTGCTGTGGACGGGGTGAGAGACCCTGGCACCTCGGATCTGCTGCTCGGGCCCAGCCGCAATCTGCTCAGCTGCGGAGCTTTCCATCCCTGATCCCCGTGGGGAATTATCAGCCACAATTAACAGCCATTTGGATAATTGCTGCGCGGCTGCCAGGCAGGTGGGCGGAGAATTGGGGGCGCGGAATTAAAAAGCTCCGGCGGAGACACGTGCCCAACTGTGGGCTCGCCAGCTCCCACCATGGCTGCTCTTACAGCTGGGCTGCCACCGGGGCTCCGTGTGCACCCTAGGCCTGCACCTTGAGCAAGGGGGACCCCAGCCACACACGCTGTACCCCTCAGCCTGCCCCCAGAAGCATGAGGGGGGTCCAGGCCTGAGACAGCTGGCCATGGGCCTGGTCGGTGCCAGGAGGGAGGGTGGGTCCAGCAGACAGGCCCAGCCCCTCTGCCCTGGCTCTGCCATGCTCTGCCCCAGGCCCTGGTGAGGGCAGCTGGAGAGGGCTGCACGCATCAGCCCATGCACTGGGCCTGGGGGAGCTGATCACTGTGCTGGTCCCAGCCCTGGGGGCTGGTGGGAATGGGGTGCCAAGATGCCCCTGTCTCCCAGTGCCAGCTGTGCCAGGGCCCCCAAGACCCTTGGGCCTGGATTGGGGGGATCATGACTAGGGCGGAGCTGGGACCCTGGGACAGGTGAAGCTGCACCAGGCTTGCAGAGGAGCTCATCCTGCAGAGACCTGCATGCAGACCCTGCTGGAGGGAGATTGTTTGGGGCAGAGCGGGGTGACTTGGGGGGCTTACAGCAGGGCTGGGGGGAGGCAATGGGGGTAGCAGGGAGGGGGAGAGGTTTACAGTAACTGCAAGCTGTATACAGTGCATGGGTGGAGGGGCCAGGGGGTGATTTGGGGTGGGGAAGTGGGAGGCAGGAGGTGCGGGTGGGTGATACCCCCATGCAGCGGCAGTGCCCCCTGTAGGCAGCACGGGTGCATCCAATGGGCCCTAGAGGAAATATTATCTAAAGATCGGAGTTCACCAAACCCAGGCTGAGCTAGCCCTGTCCCCAACCTGCCCATCCCTTGTGGGTATGGACTGCAGCCCGGTGCCCCCTGCCCTGGGCCTGGCCATGCTGGGGGCTGAGCGATCCCAGAATGATGCCCAGCGCACACCCCTTCTCCCAGGCAGGGACCCAGCATCTCGTCCCCCAGCCCTCCCCAGAGTCGGCCCCCAACCTCCAGGGCTGGGTGGGGGGTGTGGAAGGCGACCGGCCTGAGCCAAGTTCACAATTATGCAACCAGCCCGTGTGATGCTGCTTATCATCTTACCGCGCAGCCCAAAGCCGGCTCACCCGCCACTTTCAGGTATTTCGTTGCCTGAAATTAAATCACATTTCCTAATTACTGGGTGGGCTCCAGCTGCTGGGCTGGGCCGGGCTGGGCTGGGCTGGGCTGGGCTTTAAGAAGGGGGCAGCGTAGTGGGATCAGCATCAGTCACAGAGACAGCCTGTTGGAGAGAACCCCCCCAAAGCCTGAGACCCCTCTCACCACAGCCAGCCCCCCAGGCTGCATCTAACGAGGCCCACTCACCTCCCTCTGCCCTGCAGGAAACTCAGCCTGGCTGGTTCCTACAGGGCCCATCCAGCCCAGTATCCCCTCTCCCATCTGTGAGCAAACGTCAGGCCCTGCCCACTTGCACGTCCCCAGAATCTGGCCAGCCCAGCGCTGATCGTGCAGAAACGCGCAGTCCTGGACAGTGCTCGGCACAAAGGACTCACACAAACACATTCCAGAAGCGTGGTACAAAAACCACAGTATCAAGAACGGCACAAAAACATTCCCCAAGGATAACAGGAACACACTGAGCCCTCCTAAAAGATAAGGTCAAATAGCAGTGTAATAAATACAAATGTTTTAATCAAACCAACATGTACAAAAAAGTGGACAATAACTAGCCAGGTCAGAGGGCAGTATCTAAGTCAGAGGGGCAGCTTGTTTGTATCAGGGTATCTCTGAGAGAATGTGTTGGTCCAGCCAAGGGGGAAATGGAAAGTCCCGCCATTCACTGAGCTGCGTCCATTGTCACAGGCTGTCACGGAGTGTGGGGGAGTCCAGGCCCTGCACCCCTCTTCCTGGGATTCACTGAGACTCTCAGCCAGCCAGTAAAACCGAAGGTTTATTGGACAACAGGAACACAGTCCAAAACAGAGCTTGTGGGGACACCCAGGACCCCTCAGTCAAGTCCTTCTGGGGGAGCAGGGAGCTTAGACCCCAGCCCTGGGGTTCCCTGTGTTCCTCCACCCAGACCCAAACTGAAACTAAACCCACCCAGCAGGTTCCCTGCTGCAGCCTCCGTCCACATTCCTGGGCAGAGGTGTTACCTCCCCCTCCCCCTCCAGGCTCAGGTGACAGGCTCTCAGGTCTCCCACCCCCAGGGCACATTCCCAGGTCAACACTCCCCCCTCCCTGCTGCGTCACATCCTCACACAGGCATACATGTCTTAGTATCCTCCTAGAGTCTGCCAGGTGCTATTACCATGCCTTGTCAACAATAAACCTGGCCGGGTGCCTTCGTCCCTTAACGGATCTTGTGGTCATTGGGCGGTTCACTCAAGGTCTGCTGTGCTGGCTGTCTGCGCAGAGCTGGGGCAGCACACAGGGAGAACACACACACACGCAGTGAAATATCTAACAACAGAGGCAATCAGTAAGGATGTTTTGCAATGGCTCGTTTGGTTTCAATGGGCAGGCCCAGCACTTTACACTAATTCATGCTTCTCTCCTGTTGGGGGAGTTACACAGGCCATGGCTACACTACTAAATCAAATCGCCCTGCGTGCAGCCGCCACAGTAGTTACAGCGCTTGTGTGTGCGTACACCTGGCTCCTTGTGTCTGTGGTGTGTGGTATCGATTGTACTGTCAGTGTGGGGCATTGCGGGACAGTCGATGTAAGCAACGCAGTATGTACACTGACACTGCATTGACCTAACTACGCTGACTGGGGGAAGTGGCATGATTAAGTCAGCAAAGCAGGTGAGTTACATCAGCGGGAGCCAAATTTTACTGTAGACACAGTGTTAGGTGGACGTAAGCTGCCTTGCAAACTCAGTGGTGTAGAGCAGTTACAGAGGTTTACGATGCAAACATTCATTCTAACTTTATACCACGGGCTAAAGAGGTTATGGGAGAGATCAATCCTGCAAGCAATTCCACAAATCGAAACACTCCACACACGCTGATCAGCAGCTGTTTTCACACGGCTAACACACAGGCTGGGTCAAGCTCTGCATTTGTCAGTGTTCAGTGAGGCCTAAGGGCCTGGGCATGAGCTGGCACCTGGTCTGCTAGCGTCACAGGACCCATCTAGCCCAGTACCCTGCCCTCTCCCTACTGCCTCCTTCCCCAAATCAGATCAATGGGGCCAGCCACCCCAGCACCAGCTACTTCAGAGGAAGGTGCAAGAACCCCCTCCTAGTGGCTAATGATGATATAACCAGTAGGGGGAGGGGGGGGAAGGGGGGCATATCCCCCTCATTCTGACAGTCAGCAGTGGCCTTGTGCCCTCTTTTCTAAATTCTGTCCTGACACCCTTGCTCCCCCACCCCCCACCATCCTTGTCTGAATCCTGCCTGGCTCGCAATGTCATTGACATCTAGTGGCAGTGAGTTCCCCTGGCTAATTATGTAACTTCCCTTGACATTTGCTTTCACAGAGCGTCCCATTGCTCTTGCAACACTGGGGCAGGTGAAGGGGGGGGCAAAGAGGAGCACCCCCCTCCTTTCATTATATTCTGTACCTATTTCAGCCCTGCTTCTTTCGCTCCTCTTTTAACTAAAGCCTGAGCTTTTTTGTTGGTAAATTGGCCTTTTTCTTGACAGTGTTGTAGAAAAAATTTGCTTCTTTCTAAACATTTCAGGTTTTTGATAAGCAATTTAAAAACAGCCTTCGAAAAGTTACCCCTCCCTCCCCCATTTCTCTGCCCTTTGTCCTTTTCTCATTTGCCACTGGAAAGTGGATGGGAGGGGATGAAAAAAACCACACACACACACACACACACACACACACACACACACACGTACATTTTTGGCTTTTGAAAATATTTTGCAAGGGGTGAAAACATAAGGGTTCCACACACACCCCCAAATTTCCAAGGCAGCTCAATTGTGGGGCTGCTGCTCTTCCTGCTGCCCTTCTAGTGCCAGGGTAGACAAACACCCTGTCACACTTTAACCCTTAAACGGCCAGCGTTGCCAACGCCCATCATTGCATGGTGAGCCCAGCAGTGGGTGGGGGGGTGAGTTGGAATGGGATCAGTAACGAAGAATCTTCGCTTTCGTTAGATAAAGTGCCCACCCTCGGCGTGGAGGAGAAGCCCCAGACCTCGCACCTCCCAAACACAGCCATGCCAGAATGCAAACAAATATTAAAATCTTGTGATTTTTTAAGCAAATCTCATGATTTTGAGGCCTGACTAGTGACTTCTGAATGTTGGGACGCAGGAGGGGCACCAAAGCTGATGGGCCCGCTCGGCCTTCGTGCCATGTGGACAGAGGCACCTGTGTGGGACCCGGGGTGGCTCGTGCCTCCCCACACTTGGGACAGACAATACTAAACATCTCATGGCTCCCCCTGGCAGTGCGTGGAGGGAAAGCCGCTCCCGAGCTATGGCCACAGAGTCAAGGGAGGCAGTGTGGCCTAGTGGGTAAAGCACTGAACTGGGATGCAGCAGACTGGAGGTCTATGTCTGGCTCTGCCACTGGGTGACCTTGAGCAAATCCCTTCCCTGCCCTCTGCCTCAGTTTCCCCATATGTACAGTGGGGATGATGACACTGACCTCCTTTGGGAAGTGTTTTGCTGGACAGTGCTATGTAAGATGAATAATAATATTCTGGGCTGGCTAGGGGGCGTCTCTCCTCTCTGGGGCACGGGTTCGAATCTGTCCCAGGAGAGCAGTGTCTGACAGTGGGGGGTGGCTGTGGAGAGGGGCTCAGTCCAGTTCCTGTTGGGACAGCACCCGCGTTGCCTGCCGGCTGTGGGACTGGCACGCTGGGGCTACAGAGCCTGAGCTCCGCTCTGCCCCTAGATGGGTCCCTTCAGGGCAGGGCCGTTGGCGTGGGGGATGGGGGTGTGACGCAAGCCGTGGGCTCTGGGGCAGTCGAGCTGGCCCTTTCCCCAGTGCTGGAGTCCCCTCCACAAGGCCCAAAGCTCCCCAGGCCTGAATCCTGGCCCCACGGAGCCCGGCTCGAGGGGAGGGGGGGCATTTCCTGCAGCCGCACTGCCTCTCCGGTACAGCCAGTGGCCTTGGCACTCTGGGGCAAGGCAAGTCACTTTCCAGCCCCCACCCCTGGTGCCACAGGGCACAGGCCAGCCCAGGGCTCTGAGGAAGATGGGGCGTGCCCTCCGCCCCTCTGATTTAAACGTCTCTCTGTCCCTTCCCCCTGCTCCTTGGCCCCGTGCACAGCTCTCCTCTTTCTGCATCTTCCCCTCCTGCTCTTTAGGATCTCACCCCCTGGGGTACCCAGGTGTCAAGGAAACCTGCTCCCGGCTGGGGAGCCATGGTTGGCTTTTGGGCCCCAGGCTTCTGCATGGCCCTGGCTAACGAGCCCCCTGGGAGGGCAGCGCTGCCCTGCGTGGGCCCTGGGGCCTCGGCAGGAGCTGCCACAGAGTGCCAGGGGCAAAGCTGCCAGTGGAGGCTTCTCCAGTGCCCTGCAGAGTGGGGGAACTGGTCTGAACTGGGGCCAGCGTCAAGGCCATGGGAGGTAGCAGCCTGGTAAGGGGCTGGGTTCCCCACTGTTGGGCCCTATGGGGGTGCTGGCTGAGGGTCCCTGTGCCCATGGCGTTAGAGGGATCGCAGGGACGAGGCCCGGGGGGCTGCTGGGAGTTTGGAGAGTGGTCTGTGTTCAGCTCCCATCTCCCCACACACGCTTCTGATCCAGAATGGCCTGGGTGCGAGACCTTCCCCTGGCTGGTGCCGAATGGCCAGTGTTTGCTGGGATGCTTTGGACCCGGCAGCTGCTCCCTGCCCCTGGGGGAGGTTCATTGCTGGGGCAGTGCTGCCAGCCCCAGAGACTGAGGGCCTGGGCCCCACAGCAGATCACTCTGCACCCCACCCCTTGCCCTGCCCGAGAAGGCAGGGAGGGCACTCTTGGCCAGTCCTTGGCTGTCAGCTAATGCCTGTCAGAGCATGGACCCATCCCCCTAGGGATGCGGTTGAGACCCCCAAACTCATGTCACACATAGGCCTGCTGTGCGCTGGCAGTGGGGCAATCCCTTCCCTGCCAGGGACTGCGGGGGGAGGCTCTTGGGGCAGAGATGGGACCAGCGGGGCATCCCTGGCACAGCGGGGGAGCAGGTCTGTAGTCCTGGCCTGGAGAATCCGTTATCCACTGCTCATTACCCACTGCCCAGTCGAGGCACCGAAAAGAAACCATGTGATTGTAGGTGACCTATCGAGTGGCACCTAGTGCGACTCAGAGCAACATGGCTGGCACGAAGGGCTCGGTGAATGGGGAGGGCTGGCTGGGAGCGGGGCACTGACTGAGTCACTGGGCTCCCACGGCCAGAAGAATCTCGGCCCCGGCCTTGCACCACCCCAGGGCCCCAATCTCTGCTGAGGCCTTGCCCAGCTCCCTGGCAAGAGGCCCAGCAGCCCTGCTCACTCCCAGGACTAGAGTCACTTGTATTCCAGTCACTCAGTTCATCCCTGGGGTTGAGATGTAGCCACCTCTGGGGTGGGGTGCAGGGGCTATTTATACAGGGATCCTTTGCCCAGCACTGAGATGCAGCCACCTCTGGGGTGGGACGGAGCAGCTGTTTAACAGCCACACAGCGCAGTAGATTAGGACAAGTGAAGAATCCCACATCTAGTTGCACTGCGCTGCACAGAGCGTGGGGAGCTGGGCCAGGGAGCCGGGGGGGAGGGATAGCTCAGTGGTTTGAGCATTGGCCTGCTAAACCCAGGGTTGTGAGTTCAATCCTTGAGGGGGCCATTTAGGGATCTGGGGCAAAAATTGGGGATTGGCCTTGCTTTGAGCAGGGGGTTGGACTCGATGACTTCCTGAGGTCCCTTCCAATCCTGATAGTCTATGATTCTATGACCAGGCTGCACTGCACATGGGCTCCTTAGTGACAAGCGCTCAGGAGCTTAGATTTACAACCCCCAAAATAGCACAAATTGAGCACTATGCTGGGGCCGGCACAGACTAGAAGGGGCGAGTGCCCCCTACTGGGTCCTCCCACCCCACTCACTGCAGCCCCTAGCACCCCATAAGCTCCATCCATGCATAGTAAGGGGACTGGCACATGGAATTGCAAGCCCAATAGCACGGATTTCTGATGACTCTGTAAACTCGGGGCGGGGGAGTGGAGAATTGCTAATATAGTTCCTATTTTTAAGAAATGGAAAAAAACGTGGTCCAGGTATCTCCAGGCCTTTTAATTTGACCTCAGCTCTCTGCCAGGTCTGGGGACAAATTCTGAGAGAGAAAGTAACGAAGGACAAAGGGGTGAACGGTAACTGGGATAAAATACACCCTGGTTTTACAATCGGTAGGTCCTGCCAGGCCAACCTGAGCGGTGTCTCTGCGAAGATAACTGAGGTTTCAGACAAAGGAAACGCAGTAGATCTAATCCAGTGGTTCTCAAACGTTTTGTATTGGTGACCCCTTTCGAACACCCAGCCTCTGAGTGCGACCCCCCCTTAAAAATTAAAACCACATTTTTGATATTTAACACCATGTTAAATACTAAATTTAAACCCTATTGCTTAAAATGAATTGACCTTTACTCACTGCTTTTAAATTAAGACTAAAACACAGCGGGTGGCGGGGCTCGGGGCTGACAACCCTGTGCGTGCTCCCGGCTGATAACCCTCAGCATGGCCGGGCTCCGCCTGAAACCCCATTACAGGGGTCGGGGCTCCCAGCGTCCTGGAGGCCCCAGCTCAGGGCTCACAGCCCCACTCCTGGTTGGGGTCAGGACTTGCAACCCCATGTGGCAGTCGGACTCAGGGATCACAGCCCCGCTCCTGGCCAGGGTTGGGGTCTGGGCTTGCAGCCCTGTGTGGGGGTTGGAGTCGGGGCTCGCAGCCACGATTCCCTGTCAGGGTTGGGGCTCACAGCCCGGCGCAGGGGTCGAGGTCGGGACTCACAGCTGCACACCAGGGTCGTGGCTCACAGCCCCACGCAGGGGTCGGGGTCGGGACTCACAGCCGCACACCGGGGTCAGGGCTCACAGCCTAGCACAGGGGTCGGGACCCACAGCCGTGTGCCCGGGTTGGGGCTCGTAGCCCCGCAGCTCCACACAGGGGTCGGGGCTGACAGCCTGGCGCAGGGGTCGGGGCTCGCAACTTACAGCCGTGCGCTGGGGTCGGGGCTCGTGATCCCCCCACTTAACCGGGTTGTGACCCCCAGTTTGAGAACCAGTGATCTAATCTACCTGGATGTCAGTGAGGCATTTGACACAATTGGGAAATTATTAGTTCAATTGGAGAAGATGGGGTTTAATATGAGAATTGAAAGGTGGATAAGGAACTGGTGAAAAGGACCTGCAGAAAAGGACCTGGGGTTACAGCAGATGAGAAGCTGGAGATGAGTCAGCAGTGTGCCCGTGTTGCCAGAAAGGCTAACAGCATATTGGGCTGCATTAATAGGAGCATTGCCCACAGATCGAGGGAAGTGATTATTCCCCTTTATTCAGCACTGGTGAGGGCCTCATCTGTAGTATTGCGTCCAGTTTTGGGCCCCCACTACAGAAAGGATGCGGACAAATTGGAGAGAGTCCAGCGGAGGGCAATGAAAATGAATAGGGAGCTGGGGCACGTGACTTATGGGGAGAGGCTGAGGGAACTGTGGTTATTTTGTCTGCAGAAGAGAAGAGTGAGGGGGGATTTGATAGCTATCATGGAGTCCCTGGGCGATGCTCTGGAACTGCTCCCCATGAAGCCAGTCAGGACTCTGGGGAAGTCTCCTGTCTGTGAGCAGACTGTCTGCAGGACACACAGCTCACACAGCTTCCTGGGTCTGACCTCGGAGCATTCAGCATCCTCTGCCCCTCCGTGCGCTTCCCACAGCGAGTCCGCTCAGGCAGGGCTCCTGGGGAAGCCAGAGGGTCCTGCACCCCAACTTCACAGTCCGATGTGACTCTCAGCCAGCCAGTAAAACAGAGGTTTATTAAACGACAGGAACATGGTCTAAAACAGAGCTTGTAGGTGCAGAGAACAGGACCCCTCAGCTGGGTCCATTTTGGGGGGCAGTGAGCCAGACAACCACGTCTGCCCTTCACTCCATGTCCCAGTCAGCCCCAAACTGAAACTCCCTCCAGCCCCTCCTCCTCTGGGCTTTGTTCCTTTCCCGGGCCAGGAGGTCACCTGATTCCCTTGTTCTCCAACCCTTTAGCTCTCACCTTGCAGGGGGGAAGGGCCCAGGCCATCAGTGGCCAGGAAACAGGGTGTCGGCCATTCTCTGTGTCCAGACTCCTGCACACACCTGCCCTCTAGGGCTCTGCAGTGATCATACACCCTTCTCCCACCACCTAGATACTTAAGAACTGCATAGGAGAAACTGAGGCACCCCCACACTATTCAGAGGAAACATTAAGAACAGTCCCACTTCATCACATCAGCGCCCCCCCAACTTGTCTAGGATTTTATCGTTGGTAGGCATCGGACACGGTGATGGCACTGAACTTCCCATATCCACACAGAACCGGATCGATCTGCCCTTCTTGGGGACCAGCACCATGGGAGAGGCCCAGGGGCTGGAGGACGGCTGGATCACCCCTAAAACCAGCATGTCTCCAACCTCTCTCTCCAGGTCCTGGGCTGTTTTCCTAGTGACCCTGAATGGAGAACACCTGATGGGAAGATTGGCTCCCGTCTCCACCCGGTGAACAGCCAGGTTAGTGAGCCCAGGCCGGCTGGAGAACAGCTGCCGGTATGAATGCAGCACCTCTCTGATCTCTGCCTGCTGGGCATGGAGGGGTCAGCCCCCACCTCAGGGAGGAGTCCCACCAGGGGATCCTCTCCCTTCTCCTCCCACTGCCCACACCCAGCCAGCCCCAACTTCTCCCTGTCCCAGTATGGCTTCATCATGTTGACATGGTGCACCCGGTGGCGGTGTTCCCGGATGGACAGTTCCACGACATATTTCACTTCATTTACCTGTCTGATGACCTTGAAGGGGCCGTCCCAGGCAGCTTGCAGCTTGTGCTTCCTCATGGGGATGAGACGCATCCCCTGGTCCCTGGTAGCCTAGAAGCAGGCACGTGCTGAGCGGTTGTACCAGACCTTCTGCTTCCTCTGTGCCCTGGCTAGGTTTCCCCTGGCCAAGCCCAGGAGCTCCACGAGCTTTTCCAGAAAGGTCAGAACATACTCCATCGGGGGAGGCCTTCCCCCCGCACTCGTCCTTCATCAAGTCGAGGGGTCCCCTCACCCTCCTCCTATTTCTGAAAGGGGAAAACCCTGTGGATTCCTGGGGCACTTCCCTGTATGGGAACAGCAGGTGGGGTAAATACTTCTCCCAGTCCTGTGGGTGCTGGTCCAGAAAGGTTTTCAGCATCATCTTTAGGGTCCCATTGAACCTCTCCCCCAGCCCGTTGGACTGAGGGTGACACGCCGAGGCCCAGGTGTGTCAGACCCCACACTTCTCCCACAAGCACTGGAGCAGGGTTGACATGAAGTTGGACCTCTGGTCTGTAAGGACCTCCTTGGGGAACCCACTCTGCTAAAAATGGTGAGCAGCGCGTCTGCCACGGTGTCTGCCTCCATAGAGGACATGGCCACTGCCTCGGGTAGCGCACAGCGAAATCTACCCCCACCAGAATGTATTTCTTCCCCGACCGGGTTGCCCTGCTGAGGGGCCCCACTATGTCCATGGCCACCCTCTGGAAAGGCTCCTCTATGATGGGCAGAGGTCTTAGAGCTGCTTTACACTTATCCTGGGCCTTCCCCCCCTCTGGCAGGAGTCCCAGGCCCTGCAATGCTGTTGGACGGCATCAAAGGCCCCGGGCCAGTAAAAGTTCTGCAGCAGCCTCTGCCTGGTGCGCCAGATGCCCTGAAAGGGGGATATTGTGGGCCAAGTCCAACAGTCTGTGGTGGTACCTCTGGGGGAGGACCACCAATTGCCTCCTGGCTTTCCAAGGTTCAAAGTTGGCCCTGAACCAGCCCATTCCCGGTACAGGAATCCCTTCTCCCACAGGAATCTCTCCCGGCGGTCCTCCCCCTGGGGTCCTGCACCATTGTGGCCAGCAAGGGCCTTCAGCTTCTCTAAGGAGGGATCCTCCTGCAGCTCCATCTGGAATTCGGCTGCTGGGTTTGAGGGTACAGCCCTGGTTGGCGGTGCCTCAGTTTCCCCACCTTGGGACAGAGGCTCTGGCCCAGCACTGTCAAGCCCTACCCTCGTGCTTTGGTGTGTCCCCCGACCCCAGCATAGCCCTATCGACTGCGGCCCCCTGGACCCGCAGTGCCCCTTCTCAGTGGGCTTCCACCCAGTTGACACCCCGCGGGTTCTGCTTGGCTGCCATTTCCTCCATCTTCAGGCATTGAGCCACCTTGTGTCCTTTTTGGCCACAGTAATTACATTTCAGGTCCCTCAAGTCCCACGGGGGGTCGGCCTGCCCCACCCTTCAGGGGCACCTGTGAGTTGGGCTTCCTGGAGTCCCACCCTGGAGAGGTTTCTGTGTGACTCCCCTTCCGAGTCCCTGATGTGGGTCTCCCTCCTGCCCCCTATCTGCTGTTCACAAACTCATCCACTAGTGCCCCTGCACTGCCCAGATCTTTAGGCTTCCGGTCCACTAACCACACCTTAAAGTCTGGAGGGCAGATGTCATACAGCTGCCCCAACCCCACCAGGTTACACACCTCCTCTGCGGTAGTGGCCCCTGTGCCCTTCCCCCAGCTACGGAGATATTCCCCCAGCAGATTGGTGACCTCCTTGTAAGTGACACCTGGGGTCTTGTGTACACCCCGGAATTGATTCCTGTACGCCTCGGGGGTCAGTTCAAATGTCAGCAGCAAAGCCTGTTTGAACAGGTCATAGTCCCCCATCTCAATACCATCCATTTGGCTGAATGGCTCTATGGCCTTGGGATCCAGCAGGGGGGTCAGATAGTGTCATAACCATACAGCTCAGGGTAGCCTAGAATTCCTCCTTACCTAGTGTTGGCCCATTCCCAGCTTCTGGCAAACAGAGGCTAGGTACACTTCAGAGCTTGGTTTTGCATCCCTGCTCATCCTGACTAATTCATGAACTGATCTAGTTCTTTTTTAAACCCTGTTATAGTCTTGGCTTTCACAACTTCCTCTGGCAAGGAGTTCTACAGGTTGACTGTGCATTGTGTGAAGAAATACTTCCTTTTGTTTGTTTTAAACCTGTTGCCTATTAATTTCATTTGATGACCTCTAGTTCTTGTGTTATGAGAAGCAGAAATAACACTTCCTTATTTACTTTCACCCCCTTAGTCATCTCTTTTCTAAGCTGAAAAGTCCCAGTCTTCTCCCTTCTTATAAGGAAGCTGTTCCATACCCCTAATAATTTTTCTTGCCCCTTTCTGTATCTTTTCCATTTCCAATATATCTTTTTGAGATGGGGCCACCACATCTGCACACAGTATTCAAGATATGGATGTAGTGTGGATTTATATAGAGGCAATATGATATTAATTCTGCTTATGCTCAAATAAATTGGTTAGTCTCTAAGGTGCCACAAGTCCTCCTTTTCTTTCTGTTAATGTTGCATTTGTTTAATCACTGTACAGTGCCTAGCACAACAGATCTTTGTCCATGACTAGGGCTCCTGGGCACTATGCTAATACAAATAAATAATAACAATGATGATGCAGAATAGACCTGAGCTCTCCCTCCTGTAGCTGGGCTGGCTCTGCAGAGTTAAGATGAGGAAAATGCAACAAATCCTCCCCCTTCTCATTTTTGTCACAACCGTCACAGCTCTGATTCCAATACACACACACAGAGCAGGCCAGCTAAGGAGATGCCATTTTTAGCCAGTCACGTTTCAGAACAAAAGCACATCATGGTACTGAAGTGACAACTTTCCGGCGGGGTAGCAAACATATTTTCTGATGGGCAACCAAATCTGAGATTCAGGTTGACTCTAGACTGTGCAGTCCTTTAAATTCTGTCTTATTTAGACTTATAATCTTGGGGGGAAGGATTTTTTTTAGAGGACCGATGCATTCAAATTGTGTGAATTGCAGTGAAGACAGGAGAGAATCTAACTCTTTGCGTTTTTTTGTTTGTTTGTTTTAACTAAAACATCAGGAACCAAGTTCTTCATACAGATCATGAGCCACAAGGTAGGTGTAAAAGTGTTGACCTCTCAGGCAGGTGGAGGGGCTCAGGATGGAGTATTACTTTAAGTGTGTATAAGAAAAGATAACTGAGCTCCCCAAATACATGGCTTAATTTTTCTTGGGAACTGGTTCTTTGAATCCTCTTAAATGTATTGGGAAAAGAGGAAGTTTCAGACAAAAATCTGTGGATTTTAGCATCTTGGAGGAAACCTTTTCTCTGTGGAGCACAAGAATACGTGGTTCCCGGTACCCTACATTATACGTGGGCCCCCAAGAATAAGCTTGTATCCTATGCCTGCACAGCGTAGCTGTAAAGTCTACCACTTGCTGTAGTGCAGTTGATCTTTGACACTTAATAGCTGTGATGGATAAATTGAAATGACTTTAAAGTTATTTCCAGTGCCTGGAAGTTGAAGCTAGAAAAACGCAGAATGGAAATAAGGTTTATTTTTAACAGTGAGGATAACTAACCACTGGAAAAATTACCAACTGTTGTAGATTCTCCATCAAATTTTAGAAAGACATCCAATTTTGATTTCAAAAAGATCTGCTCTAGAACAAATGGGAATTAATTCATGGCAGTCCTATGTCTTGTGTTATACAGAATGTCAGCCTAGATCAGTAGTTTTCAATTTTTCTTCATTTGAGGACTCCTAAAAATTTCTGAATGGAGGTGCAGGACCCCTTTGGAAATCCTAGACATAGTCTGTGGACCCCCAGAGGTCTGCAGGTGACAGGTTAAAAACCACTCCTAGATTATCATAATTGTCTCTTCTGGCCTTAGAAATCTGTGAATCTCCTCATTTTTCATCTGTAGGGTTGATATTTTTAGGAGGAGAGTGACACTCAGAGACTGGCTCAAAGGGTCCTCCAACAAAGCTTCAGTTCTTTCAGCATCAGTCAAATGGATTTAGAAGGCAACTATGGTAAGTGTTTCTTTGCTGGCTTCTAATATTCATGCAGGGAACTGGATTAGATGACCTCTCGAGGTCCCTTCCAGTCCTACAATTCTCTCTTTCTATTCATGGTTCCTGCAAAGATACAGTGAGAGACAGCTTAGATCTTTGAAAGTATGAAAGTATCTTAAACTTGGTTAAAGGAGGGAGTGGAGTAACTTTTCGCTATAGGCATTAAGTTTGGTCAATATATGCTTCTGTGTATTAGAGCAGCAGTTCACAACTTCTTTCATTCTGGGATCCAAAACCAGGTGGAGTGGTGGTCTTGCAATTCAAAACCACACAAACGTTAGAGGCAATAAAGGATGATGTGGGTCAATATCACAGCAAGAAACAATACCTAGGTTTTGCAAGGTGGGTGTGAAACTGGCTGGGTAATATGTTGGGTTGGGGACTGGGTGTACTGAGACAAATGCTTCTAGGCAGTGTATTGGGTGCACATACTCTACTTCACGCTCCAATCTTTGTGAGCCAGGAAGGCTGGAGTGGGGGTGTAACTCAGCTGTGTGTGGTTCGTTTTATTTATTTAGTGTATGCAATCCAGCCAAGTCACAGCGTTCTTATCAGTGATGTTCAAGGCATGAAGAGCTCCAGGAAGCTGCCATTTTGCAGTCCTCCACAGTGTGCATCATGGTTTGTGGGTTCCCACATTGACCTAGAGGACTATGTCCCCCAGCTGCAGCATGTCTGTGGTCTGGAGAAATGGATGATCCAACTAGCAGATCAAATTTGCTGTGTGGGGTACAAACTGGTTATAAAGCTAGTCATGTCTTGTGCAGCCAGGGCCTAAATCAGTTTCCTGGGGATCATCCCAGTGAAGTGACTGTTCTTATCAAGGCCCTGTCCTTGCCATAATTCATAATTGACTTTATTACCAGTGGCTGGCTCCAAAATGCGTTTTGCTACAGACGCAACATGGTTAATATCCTGTTAGTTCTAGGGCTGTCAAGCAATTAAAAAATGTAATCACGCACTTAAAAATAATAGAATACCATTTAAACATTTGTGGATGTTTTCTACATTTTCAAATATTTTTTTTTCAATTACAACACAGAATACAAAGTGTACCGTGCTCACTTATATTTATTTTTTATTACAAATATTTATACTGTACAAAAAAAACAAAAGAAATAGTGTTTTTCACTTGACCTATTACAAGTAATATAGAACAATCTCTTTTTCACAAAAGTAGAACTCACAAATGTAGAATTATGTACAAAAAAATTGCATTCTCAAACAAAACAATGTAAAACTTTAGAGCCTACAAGTACACTCAGTCTTACTTCTTGTTCAGCCAATTGCTAAGACAAACAAGTTTGTTTACATTTGCAGGAGATAATGTGTCCATGCTGATGATGAGTTCTGCTCAATAATGATCCAAAGCAGTGTGGCCCACACATGTTCACTTTCATCATCTGAGTTAGATGCCACCAGCAGAAGGTTGATTTTCTCTTTTGGTGGTTTGGATCTGTAGTTTCCACATTGGAGTATTGCTCTTTTAAGACTTCTGAAAGCATGCTCCACACCTCGACCCTCTCAGATTTTGGAAGGCACTTCAGATTCTTAAACCTTGGGTCGAGTACTGTAGCTATCTTTAGAAATCTCAGATTGGTATCTTCTTTGCGTTTGGTCAGATCTGCAGTGAAAGTGTTCTTAAAATGAACAACATGTGCTGGGTCATCATCCGCGACTGCTATAACAGGAAATCTGTGGCAGCGTGCGGGTGAAACAGTGCAGGGGGCGCATCGCTCTCCCCCAGGGAGTTCAGTCACACATTATTTAACCCATTATTTTTTTTAACAAGTGTCATCCGCATGGAAGCACGTCCTCTGGAACGGTGGCCGAGGCATGAAGGGGCATACGAATGTTCAGCATCTCTGGCATGTAAATGCCTTGCAATGCCGGCTACAAAAGTGCCATGCAAATGCCTGTTCTCACTTTCAGGTGACATTGTCAACAAGAAGTGGGCAGCATATCTCCCATAAATGTTAACAGACTTGCTTCTCTCAGTGACTGACTGAACAAGAAGTAGGAGTGAGTAGACTTGTAAGGTCTAAAGTTTTACATTGTTTTGTTTTTGGGTGCAGTTATGTAACAAAAAAATCTATATTTGTAAGTTGCACTTTCACGATAAAGAGATTGCACTTCAGTACTTGTATGAGGTGAATTGAAAAATGGGATTTCTTTTGTTTATCATTTTTACAGTGCAAATATTTGCAATAAATAGAATAGAGTGAGCACTGTACCTTTTGTATTCTGTGTTGTAACTGAAATCAATATATTTGAAAATGTAGAAAACATCCAAAAATGTGTAATGCACACACACACAATAGAATACCAAATGAAATGTAACTGTGCGATTCATTTTTTTAATAATTTTTTTTGAGTTAATCGTGTGAGTTAACTGTGATTAATCGACAGCCCTAATTAGTACCATGGTCAGGTAAGGGTGCTGCCCTCTCCAGAGGCCTAGCCAGGTATATGGTGTTGGTTTGAGGCATTGGGGACTTTTTCCCCCCATAGTAGTTCATGGATGCACGGGCTTGGTGCTCTGGAACCATTGAATGAAGTTCAGGGCTTGTCTACGCTTCCGCTTAAGTTGATGTAACTTATGTCGGTCACGGATATGAAAAAGCCACCCCCCTGAGCTGTCCGCACCGGCGCTAAGTCAGTGGGACACACTCTCATTCTGTCATTGCTTCCACCTTTCGCTGAGGTGGAGTAATTATGCTGACAGGAAAGCGCTCTCTGGTCTTCATAGTGCGTTTACACTACTGCCCTACATTAGCGCAGCTGCAGTGAGTCTGGTGAAGACTAGCCCCCGGACCAGGACCCTCTTGCAGTGTGACGATCCCTCGGGGCACACTCTCACTAGGACAAGCCTCCTGGGCTTCACTCCTCCTTGATCTGACCTCGGAGCATTCAGCATCCCTGTCTCATGCCATAAGCTCCCTGCAGTGAGCCACCTGAATAGGACAGCTGGGGAAACCTTACACGCCCTCCAAAGGGGCCATGCACCCCCGACTTCAGCAGTCAGGAGTGACTCTCAGCCAGCGGTGTAAAACAGAAGGGTTTATTAGTCGTCTGGAACACAGCATAGAGCAGAATCTTGTTAGCACAGAAAGCAGGAAGTTACAGCAAAGTTCATCTTGAGGAGCCCCAGAGCCATGGGCTCTCCTCCTGAGTCCCAAACCAGGAGTCTGACCAGCCTCCAGCAGCCCACCTTCAGTCACACCCAGTTGCCCCTCCTCCATCCTGTATGCTGTTCCCCAGGCAAACCGGTCACCTGGCCTCCACCTCTCTTTGTTCTCCAATTCCTCCGACTGGCTCTTGCAGAGGATGGGCCCCGGCAATCAGTTGCCAAGATACAACTATTGTCTGGGCCCAGGGAGCTAGACGGCACTTGCACCTTCCCTCTCGGGGTATCTGCAAAGGTCCCACACCCTTATCCCCCCACCTAGATACTTGTGCAACGCATAGGGAAAACTGAGGCGCGCACAGTATTCATACAAACACTAGGACACTTTCCACTTCGTCACAAGTAGCCATTTGTCCTAAGTACCTGTGTCAGTCTTTCTCAATGGCCTGTCCCTCAGATCTCCCTGACACTGTTTAGAAAGGCTGCAAGCTTTGGATTCACCAAGGGCAAGTGATGCCTGACCAACCTGATTGCCTTCCAAGATGAGATAACTGGTTCTGTGGATATGGGGAAAGCAGTGCATGTGATATATCTTGACTTTAGCAGAGCTTTTGATACGGTCTCCCACAGTATTCTTGCCAGCAAGTTAAAGTAGTGTGGATTGGATGAATGGACTATAAGGTGGATAGAAAGCTGGCTAGATTGTCGGGCTCAACGGGTAGTGATCAATGGCTCCATGTCTAGTTGGCAGTTGGTATCAAGCGGAGTGCCCCAGGGGTCAGTCCTGGGGCCGGTTTTGTTCAATATCTTTATTAATGATCTGGATGATGGGATTAATTGCACCCTCAGCAAATTTGCAGATGACACCAAACTGGGGGGAGAAGTAGATACACTGGAGGGTAGGGAAGGGTCCAGAGTGACCTAGACAAATTGGAGGATTGGGCCAAAAGAAATCTGATAAGGTTCAACCAGGACAAGTGCAGAGTTCTGCACTTAGGAAGGAAGGAAGGAAATCCCATGCACTGCTACAGACTGGGGACTGACTGGCTAAGCAGCAGTTCTGCAGAAAAGGACTTGGGGATTACAGTGGATGAGAAGCTGGATATGAGTCAGCAGTGTGCCCTTGTTGCCAAGAAGGCCAATGGTATATTGGGCTGTATTAGTAGGAGCATTGCCAGCAGATCGAGGGAAGTGGTTATTCCCCTCCATTTGGCACTGGTGAGGCCACACCTGGAGTGTTGGGTCCAGTTTTGGTCCCCCCATTAGAGAAAGGATGTGGACAAATTGGAGGGAGTCCAGCGGAGGGCAACGAAAATTATTAAGGAGCTGGGGCACATGACTTATGAGGAGAGGCTGAGGGAACTGGGGTTATTTAGTCTGCAGAAGAGAAGAGTGAGGGGGAATTTGATAGCAGCCTTTAACTACCTGAAAGGGGGTTCCAAAGAGGATGGAGCTAGGCTGTTCAAAGTGGTGGCATATGACAGAACAAGAAGCAATGGTCTCAAGTTGCAGTGGGGGAGGTCTAGGTTGGATATTAGGAAACACTATTTCACTAGGAGGGTGGAGAAACACTGGAATGGGTTACCTAGAAAGATTGTGGAAACTCCATCCTTAGAGGTTTTTAAGGCCCGGCTCGACAAAGCCTTGGCTTGGATGATTTAGTTGGTGTTGGTCGTGCTTTGAGCAGGGCGTTGGACTAGATGACCTCCTGAGGTCCCTTCCAACCCTGATATTCCATGATTCTAAGCTGGTCCCTGGTATCAAAAAGATTGAAAAACACTGATTTATGTAATCAATCTGGCCGGGGCCCTTACTTCCAGCTATCTAGAAAACCTCCCACAGTCCGTTGGCCCATGTTCCTTTCTGTGCATGCACTCTGCACACTGATACAAAGGTGGATAAATAGCATGGAAGGTGTGAGGGGAGACACATTTGTGATGGCAAGAAAGCTGCTGCACAGACACAAACTGAATCCTGAAGAAGAGGTCTATGTATGCTTGGAAGCTTGTGTCTCTCACTATCAGAAGTTGGTCCTCCCCTACCTTGTCCCTTCTGTGTAACTGTTAAGTGATTAAGGTGACTCGTGCCTGTCTCTGGGTCATAGTATGGACTAGGAGGGAACATTTTCAAAAAGTGCCTGTGACTTAGGCCCTCACTATGTTCAGTGAGTGTTGGGCTCTTAAGCACCTGCCAACCTCTGCACTTTACAGGGCCAAGTGCACTGTAGTGCAAATTGCATCCTTAACTCCAGACATGTTTGTTTTAGTTTGATTTTTTTCTTAATCCAGCAGAGATGGCCTTGGAGTCTGAAGGTAAATGCAAAAGGATTTACTTCAGAATGCCGTGCTTCTGCCAATCCTTAGCATGTCACTACTGTACAACTAGCTAATTTGGTAGCTTCAAGGGTTTTTATAGTAATGTTTATTTCCAGCTCACTGTTCTGCATAAGTATAGTCATTAATATGTGCTGGCCACTCTGCACTACTGATTGCGCTTTCCTCATTTTTAATTGAATATTCCACTCACCCAAAATCCGAAGTGAATTTGGTTGGGTACACACAATGAGTGCCAACTTAGCAGTTTAGCATTTTTGTCTCGGCTATTAAAAATTGATGGCTTAACCCCGTTAGAGGGCAGCTCCAGTACCTAGTATGCTTCCACTCTTGTTAATTGTGTTGATGATGAACTTAGATCTTGTTTTACAGAATGTTTTCTTTTGTCTTTTTATTCCTTCTCTTCCAGTTGATGCTTTGGATCCAGAGAGGTTAATACAATGTCCCTATGATAATGATCATCAAATCAGGGCCTGTCGGTTTCCCTATCATCTTATAAAGTGCAGGAAGGTAGGATGGGATGTTAAGGTCTCTAATGCACTTGGGAAATCATATTTTTGCAAATGCTAATGCATGGTGAGCTCAGTATGCTGTGCTGCCTTTTGCTAGAAGGATGCATTCACTTGCTATTAGGCTGGAAGAAGCCGTCTTTATTTCATATTTATATCGCTCCTCCATTTACCACTTCGTAAAAGCATCCAGTTCATATTTAGTAATGCCCTTCGGATCAGTGCATTTACCCTGAAGAAAGGCGAAACAGGTTCTTCAGAATACCTAGCTCAGTGATGGGATCCTATTCTCTTCCAACAGTTCACTCATGGGACCAGGCTATTTACTTCCCACTCAGGCCATGGAGCAAATGCAGCCAGTGTTATATGGATGCCTTCTGGCTGGCCAAAGCAGAAGTGATCTGATGTTGCAGTTAATTCTTTACTTTGCAATCAGAGCAGGAGAGCTGCTAAGCCATCTTTTGTTATACTGCTAATAACTCCAGTCAGTGTACATCTGTCTGAAACTCCCTCTTCGCAGTCTTCTATCCTGGGCGAGAATGCTATATATTTAAGAGGAGAATCTGCTCCTTTCTTTTGTCCTCTCAGTCTAGTATCTTATTTTAAGCTCTCCAGTGCTAGTGTATATCAGTTGTACTGGTATAAGCGCACTTATACCGGTATAACTGCATCCACGTGTAAAGATGATGTACTGGTCTGATTGTATTGGTTAGGAATCACACCCCTAGCCAACATAGCTCTAGTAATATAAAAGCCATGCAGAGCAAGCCTGAGCAGTGGGTTCTTCCTCTTTGTATTCTTGCTCTTTTCTAAGGGTAAAGGCTCTTCATTCAGTGGGGGCCAGTAGTGCTCTTCTATGTCCACACTAGTTTACCTATACTGGCAAAATGCTCCCAATATAGATGTGGCCTCAGCTGGAACATTGAGTAACTTCCCTCCTGTTTCAGAAGGGTTAAATTAACTGCGAAGACTTAAGCTCTAGCGCAGGCAGAGACTTATCATAGAATATCAGGGTTGGAAGGGACCTCAGGAGGTCATCTAGTCCAACCCCCTGCTCAAAGCCCGACCAATCCCCAACTAAATCATCCCAGCCAGGGCTTTGTCAAGCCTGACCTTAAAAACTTCTAAGGAAGGAGATTCCACCACCTCCCTAGGTAACCCATACCAGTGCTTCACAACCCTCCTAATGAAAAAGTTTTTCCTAATATCCAACCTAAACCTCCCCCACTGCGACTTGAGACCATTACTCCTCGTTCTGTCATCAGCTACCACGGAGAACAGTCTAGAGCCATCCTCTTTGGAACCCCCTTTCAGGTCGTTGAAAGCAGCTATCAAATCCCCCTCTCCTTCTCTTCCGCAGACTAAACAATCCCAGTTTCCTCAGCCTCTCCTCATAGGTCACGTGTTCCAGTCCCCTAATCATTCTTGTTGCCCTCCGCTGGACGTTTTCCAATTTTTTCACATCCTTCTTGTAGTGTGGGGCCCAAAACTGGACACAGTACTCCAGATGAGGCCTCACCAATGTCGAATAGAGGGGAACGATCACGTCCCTCGATTTGCTGGCAATGCCCCTACTTATACATCCCAAAATGCCATTGGCCTTCTTGGCAACAAGGGCACACTCTTGACTCATATCCAGCTTCTCGTCCACTGTAACCCCTAGGTCCTTTTCTGCAGAACTGTGGCCGAGCCTTTCGGTCCCTAGTCTGCAGCTGTGCATGGGATTCTTCCCTCCGAAGTGCAGGACTCTGCACTTGTCCTTGTTGAACCTCATCAGATTTCTTTTGGCACAATCCTCCAACTTGTCTAGGTCCCTCTGTATCCTATCCCTACCCTCCAGCCTATCTACTTCTCCTCCCAGTTTAGTGTCATCTGCAAACTTGGTGAGGGTGCAATCCACGCCATCCTCCAGATCATTAATGAAGACACTGAACAAAACCGGACCCAAGGCCGACCCTTGGGGCACTCCACTTGATACTGGCTGCCAACTAGAGATGGAGCCATTGATCACCACCCATTGAGCCCGACAATCTAGCCAGCTTTCTATCCACCTTATAGTCCGTTCATCCGGCCCATACTTCTTTAACTTGATGACAAGAATACTGTGGGAGACCGTGTCAAAAGCTTTGCTAAAGTCAAGGAATAACACATCCACTGCTTTCCCCTCATCCGCAGAGCCAGTTATCTCGTCATAGAAGGCAATTAGATTAGTCAGGCATGACTTGCCCTTGGTGAATCCATGCTGACTGTTCCTGATCACTTTCCTCTTGTAAGCAGAATCGGGATGAGCTCCACCCTGACATCTGGTGGTGAGGTGTGGCAAGTTGTGGAAAAGAACTTCAGGGGCCCATCTCATTTGCATAGGCACACCCACCCCCCCTAGAATGTGGCTATAGCTGCCCAAATGGTCACTTTGGCTGCTGTGGGATCCCCATTGTCTCTGTTATTGGGGTAGGAAGAATAAATTGTTATTACCCTGATTACAGGAATCAAGGACAGTGGAACTGTATTTGGCCTTTTGTTATGATGGAGGGACTCACCATCAACTAAGTAGCACTCGCTAGGCAAGGGACATGGGTTCCAAAACTCTGTGAAGGGAGTGAGGCTGGGGACAGGTATTAATACTTGGTTTCCCCAGTGAGGGCCTTACATGCTAGTTGCATTTCCTTCTTTTTCCACTATAATTTTGATTCCATTAGGAGTCTAGTTACAGGCTGCTGAGCTGAATTCACTTTGGGCTAATGGTGCACCCACACTGAGGCTCCCCTACTACAAGCTGAAATCATGAAAGAGCTAAACTTACTAAGAGCTGAAATCACTGAGTGTTGTGTTAAGTAGCTGGGGAGCCTGAAGATCTATGGTAGAGCAGTTTGCGGGATGGCGAGCGGAGCGGAGCAGAGCGGCTGGGGGAGCAGAGCAGTTTGTTGGATACCTAGAGCAACTCATGGGGTGGCTGGCAAAGCAGAGCCCCATGGAGAGGTGGGGCCATCAGCTTTGAACCATGTAAGGTGCCCCTTAACCCCAATCTCCACCCAGGTTGGGAGGTAAAACTCTGCAGATAAACTTTTGAACTCTGGGGCTGCCCTGACCAGGGACAGAGACTTTTCGGTCTTTGGACTTTTGGGACTGTGGGTGATTTTGGGTTGCTGGACTCAAGAACCAAAGGGAAAGGACATGGCCCAGTTTGCTTGGGCTGGGTTTTTTGCTCATGGGTTGTGTTATGAATCTTCTTGGTGGTGTTTCCCCAACATAATGCCACATTGTTTCTCTCTGTTATTAAAAGGCTTTTTGCTACACTCAGACTATGTGCTTGCGAGAGGGGAAGTATTGCCTCGTGGAGGCGCCCAGCGGGGGTGGTATATATTTGTCCCAGGTCACTGGGTGGGGGCTCGAGCTGGTTTTCCATTGTGTTATTGGAATGGATCCCCTAGATACTGAACCCGGCCCTTGTTGCTGCCAACTCTGACAGGCAGAAAGGTTACACTTATGTTCTTAAGATACAAAGGCTGACTTTAGAGAACTGGCCTGGAGAGCAGGCCCCCGCTGCCCCAGCGGCAGAGCCCTTACCCCACCCACAGAGTTCATTCTCCACATCACAGCGTAGAGACCCACCTTGTGGGACTCAAATAGCTGCACCGATTTGGCTCAAACATTAGAAGAAAACCACTCGCCACCTTCAGGCGAACGCCAGGCGGCGAAGCTCCAGGCCCAAGGTGACAGCATGAAGCAGAGTTCAAATCAGAGTCCTGGTGTTACCGTAACACCGGCATGGCAGTCGGTGGCAGGCTGCCAAAGCTCAGGCTCCAGGCCCCGCCCTGCCCTCACCCTGTAGCCCCCTTATCGGCCAGGAAGAGGCTACAGATAACGAGGGTGAGGGATCAATGAACAGCAGCTGCCCTCTATCCCACACAGGCTCACAGACGAGCCCGTGATGCTGTTAACAGCCACCCAAGGGACAAAGGGTGTTGGATCAATGGGACCCAGCTTCCTGCCAGGGCAGCCATCTCCTCTCACCCCAAAGCTCTGGCACAGAAGGAAAGGCTGCCTGGGAGAACCCCTTGGCAGGGAGCTTAGCTCAGGACGCAAAGGTCCCTCTGCCGGCTCTCATGCAGAGTGCCCACTGAGGCATGGGGCAGAAGCAGTCAGGTTAATCCAGCTCTTGATTGCCTTTGCACTGCAGCAGCAGCCTCTGAAGACTGATCAGCAAGCGAGGCCACGCCCTGATAAGAGGGCTGGACAGACAGATGCTGTGTGGAAAGGCCAAGCAAAGTGCCCGTGGCCTTCCCCACCCCACCAGCCCAGCCTTCCCTGCCCGGCATCTGCCAATCCCAGCCTAGCCTTTGCCCCTTCTAGCCCACCGCCCATGCCCCCCATGTCCCAGCCCCCCAATTTTTCCCACCCAGCACCTGCTTCCCCCAACCCAGCCTCCTGCAACCAACACCCCCTCAACTTCCCACCCAGTGTCTGCCAGCACCTGCTGCTGCCACCGCCCCACCCTCTTCCCCACAAGCCTTCCCTGCCACCCTCAGCCAGCCTTCCCTCCCCCCGCCCAGTCAGTCTTCCCCACTTGCCATCTCACTCTCTCCAGCCTGCCCTGCCCCACCCAGCATCCCACCCCACAACCCACCCTTTCCCACCCAGTGGCTCAGCTAAGCCTTGCAGCTCCCCTCATTAACAGTGGCAGCTACTTCAGAGGAGATCTCTGTGCTGGTTGTTGCTAGCGTCCTTTGGAGCTAAGAGGCACATAGAGCCCACCATCTATGCAGCGTCATCAGCTTCAGAGCTCAGAAGTGAGGCCCCCAAAATCATGGGATTACAAAACTGATCAGTTTGGATTCTTTATTCATCCCTCCATGGAGCTGCTGGACTGTGCTCCCCAGCCATGAGCGCTAGACACTGACTTCATTGGCTAAGCAAAAACTGGAATGCTCACAAATTCACATGGCTCCAGGAGCTGGGACTTTAAGAAAGCCACCAGTTCTCCTGAGAGTCATTGACCTTGGCTGTGCTCAGGGGAGGCTCAGCTCTGTTCCCAGGTGCCCAGCTGTGCCCTGCTTAGGAGCACTCTGTCACAAGTGTGATATTGGGGAGAAAGGAGCACACAAGGGGCATGGCCCATGCCTGAGAGACAGTTGGACACATTTCCATGTGCAGCATCAGGTTTAAAACCTACCAGACCATAATAAAGTGGGAATTTTCTGTAATATTTTTAATTAATTCTATGCATGCCTCAGTTTCCCTCTGTACTTCACACTGTTATCCAATGGGTCCAGAGGGTTAAAATGCCCATGGGGCAAAGCAGGAGACATGAGGTTCCTGGACTTTCAGAAAGCCTTTGACAAAGAGCCTTTGGTGAGGGTCCTAAGCAAAGTAAGCAGTCACGGGATAAGAGGGAAAGTCCTCTCATGGATCAGTAACTTAAAAGACAGGAAGCAAAGGATAGGAATAAATGGTCAATATTCAGAATGGAGAGAGGTAAACAGTGGTGTCCCCCAGGGATCTGTACGGGGACTAGTGATGTTCAACATATTCATAAATGATCTGGAAAAGGGGGTAAATGGTGATGTGGCAAAAAGTGCAAATGATAGAAACTTACTCAAGACAGATAAGTCCAAAGCAGACCATGAAGAATTACAAAGGAATCTCAGACAACTGGGTGACTGGGCAACAAAATGGCAGATGAATTTCCATGTTGGTAAGTGCAAAGTAATGCTCATTGGAAAACATAATCCCCACAATACATATAAAATGAGGGGGGTTTATCATATCAATGATGAGCTGTTACCACTCAAGAAAGATCCTGGGGTCACTGTGGATAGTTCTCTGAAAGCATCTGCTCAGTGTGCAGCAGCAGTCAAAAAACTGAACAGAATGTTAGCAACCATTAGGAAAGGGATAGATAATGAGACAGAAGATGCCATAATGTCTCTATATAAATCCATGGTATGCCCACAAGTTGTATACTATGCACAGATGATTGACCCATCTCAAAAAAGGTATCTTAGAGTTGGAAAGGGTACCAAGAAGGGCAAGAAAAATGATGAAGGGGGTAGAACAGCTTCCCGTAGGAGGGGAAATTAAAAAGACTGGGACTTTTCACAAGCTTGGAAAAATCGACAGCGACGGGAGGTCTATAAAATCATGAGTGGTGTGAAAAGAATGAAGAAGGAAATGTTCGTTCTCTCTTCACATGTCAGAAGAACCAGGGGGTCACCCAATGAAATTTATCGGCAGCAGGTTAAAACTATCATAAGGAAGTACTTCTTCACACAGTGCACAGACAAGCTGTTGAACTCATTGGCAGGGGATGTTGTGAAGGCCAGAAATACAGCTGGGTTCAAAAAGAATGAGAGAAGTTCCTGGAGGACAGGTCCATCCATGACTATTAGCCAAGATGGTCAGGGATGCAATCCCATGCTCTGGGTGTCCCTAAACCACCGAACGCCAGAACCTGGGGCTGGATGATGGGGACGGATCACTCAAAATTGCCTTCTTCTGGTCATTCTCTCTGAAGCGTCTGGCACTGGCCACTGTTGTAGGGGCACTGGCACCATTTTTATAGTGGAGGTGCTCAAAGCCACTGAACAAAACTAAATGCACTATATGAGGGAAACCACTTCAAGCAAGAGGGTTCTGCCACACCCCCAGCACTCCTAGTTCCAGCACCTTGGCACTGCTGGAAGACAGGATATGGGCTGGATGGACCTTTGGTCCGACCCTGTATGGCCGTTCTTAAGAGGTGTTGGGTCACGCTGTCTGAAGTTGAATGAATGGGTCATTAAGGACTGGTTGAAACTGACCCAGGTCAGTGGAGGATCTGAAAAGACAAGGGGAGCCCCAAAAACCAGGGCAGTCACACCTAGCAACCGAGGAGGAGATTTCCCCCACCTCTCTGCAGGGCCCCCAGCCAGCAGTTTTATAACCCCTCAGCCCAAGTCAGCTGACCCAGGCCAGCTGTGGGTTTCACTGCAGTGTAGACATAGCCCCCTCCCCACCCACCCACCCACTCTCCCTGCCCGCTCCCAGAGCTCAGTGCAGAGTCTAGCAAGTGCAGCACACCCACCTTCCTGAACCTGCTGCTGTCTAGGGCCACAGGAACTGCCAGGTGGAATCAAAGCCAGGGTCCCTCTTGCCCAGCAGCTGGTGCGAGCCCCACACTGATGGCATCTCTTCAATCATGGCCTGGCCTGGAGCTGCAGGGTCCAGGTCTTTGTTCACATTAGGGGCTGTGTCCACACACAACACATTAGCTGAGAAGGGCAATGCGAAAAAGAGACTCCAAGTGGGGAGCAGCGACCTGTGAGGAGAACTGCTCAGGGAGTGACCTCACCCCTGCACAGGATGGCAGTGCCCGGTGGGAGGCAGTGAGGTGTCAACTTGCTCCTGTGCACAAGGTTTGTGCCTTCGGCTGCAAGCTAGATGCAAAGGAGGATGCTCCAGAAGGCCAACAACCTTAGTGAGAGCTGGTGCCGGGCAAAGGAGGGAACTCAACACCCCAATGAAGCAGCCCCCACGCTGGGCAGATCAGCCACAAGACAACTGTGAGATGGACGCTGACTGCACCCCCAGAGGGGCTGACAGCATTGCATGCCGCTGTTCAGACAGAAGGGGGAGTTGGCCACAGACAGGCTTCTGAAGGCAGGAGATCTGCCACCCTCCTTAGCTGGAGTTGGGGGCCCAGGCTGGCATTCCCAGAAGCACTGGTATCCGGCTTGGCATTCATTCTGCCATTTTCTCTTTTCAATTCGTTGCCAAGTACACTTTGCCCTGGTGACTGGCCCCAGCAGGACAGGCACTGCCAGATGCTCCCCATCAGGAACCAGCATCTGCCCTTACAGCAGCAGCAGGAGCAGGAAATGCAGCTGCAGCAGGGTCTAAAGGCAGGGCTCCTGCTGAGAGCTGCCGCAGGGCGTCTGGCTTGGGAAGTGCCAGGCATGTCTCTCGCATAGCAAAGGAGGCAGCGTGTCCACACCAGCTGTGAGCAGCAGCCCGAATACCCAGGCTATGCTCTCACCTGGCTGTCAGTGCATCCGCATTGCTGCACATGCACTAGGACACAGGGGGCCTGGCACAGCCAAGCTGGGCTCCTCACACACAGCCGCCCCTAGGTTAGCTCCGCGGGCTGCACGAGTGCCCGTTCCCTAGCACGTTTCCTGGCCCTGGACCCACAGCAGAGCTAGGCAGCAGCACTCTTGTGATGCTGGCACTCAGGCAGCTGGCCAGTATGGTGGGCACCCGTTATTAATACTTGGCCTTTCATCAGAGACGCCACGCCCACCACAAACCAGCTACTCAGCCCCAGTGCCCCTCCTGGGGGGATGACTGGCCCCATGTGACAGAGGGGAGCAACTCAGCTGAGGTGGCCCGGGAGTCAGTTGGTGCTGCAGAGCCTGTCTCCTGGGCACTGTCAGCTTAGATGAGGGTTTTCATCGCATCACACACCCGTCACTCGCCCAGCCCTTGCAGAGTGCAGAACTGGCTGCAACTCTGCCAGACCTGGCCCAAAGCAACATGCTCAAGGGGGAGAGTTAGCAGTGGACACAGGGGAGCAGCCTCTCGACTCTCACCTCTCAGGCTCTGGCCTTCAATCCCCTTCTGCCCCACCATTACTCAGGGTCACAGATTCCTCCCAGGCTCAGGGAATCCTGGCCTTTCATGCACGTTGCCCGTACAAAGGCAGATGAACAGCCCGGCCTTCACTGGAACCATGTAGGTCAAACCAGATAAGACACCGGGGGTTGTGGAGCACCATCTCCCCTGGTGGGCAGGGGACCAGGACTCCAGCTTTTCATGCTCAGCTCTGCCACCAACTCCCTCTGTGACTTTGGGAGAGTCATTTGACCTCTCTGTGCCTCAGTTTCACAGTCTACAAAACACGCCTAATAAAATCCGGGGAAGCGTGCTTTATGGGTTAGGTCCCAGGCAGGAGAGGGGAGAGCCGCACTGAGAAGGCCAGAGGTTGTCGTTCTCTGCAGCAGAATCACGGGGCACAACAGGGGCTTAGCGCTCTCCTCGGTCTACAGGACTCAGACCGGGGGTCATGCTGGCGTGTCTGAGAGCGGACGATGATCAGGAGCCACATGGCTCAGAGAAGCACAGAGATCTCATGGACCAGTTTCCAACTGGCCAGGCTGCGCCTTCACTCTCAGAGCCATGAGCCAGGCCCACTGTGTCACTAAGGCAGGGGTGGGCAAACTTTTTGGCCCGAGGGCCACATGGGGTTGTAAAACGGTATGGAGGGCCGGGCAGGGAAGACTGGGCCTCCCCAAATAGCATGGCCCCCACCCCTATCCACCCCCTCCCACTTCCCCCCCCGACTGCCCCTCTCAGAATCCCCGACCCATCCAACCCCCTGCTCCCTGTCCCCTGACCGCCCCCTCCGGAGACCCCCCCACCCTAACTGCCCCTGGGACCCCAACCCCTACCCAACCCCCCCTGCTCCCTGTCCCCTGACCGCCCCCTCCGGAGACCCCCCCACCCTAACTGCCCCTGGGACCCCAACCCCTACCCAACCCCCCCTGCTCCCTGTCCCCTGACCGCCCCCTCCAGAGACCTCCGCACCCTAACTGCCCCCGGGACCCCAACCCCCCCCACTCCCTGTCCCCTATCCACACCCCGGGGGAGGGGAGGCAGCGGGGGAGGGGCCGGGGATTGGACAGGACGGTCCTGCGGGCCGGACGTCGTTTGCCCATGTCCTGTCCGGCCGCCTGAGCTCCCGGCCGGGGAGCGAACCCCGGCCCCTCCCCCGCAGCCGCTCGCCCTCTGCCCGCTGCTCCTGCCGCGGAGCGTTGCAGCGGCGGGACCGGCTCCGGCGAGCGGGGGGCGGGATTGGATGAGGGGCAGGGGTTTGCGGAGAGAGTCAGGGAGCCGGGGGCGTTGGATGGGGCGGAGATGGGGGGAGGGCGGTCGGGGGAGGGGCCGGGGCTCGCCTCCTTGGCCGGGAGCTCAGGCGGGCCCGACAGGCCGGTCCCGCGGGCCCTAGTTTGCACGTGTTGGTCGCAGGCCGGGACTCAGAAGTGAGGGTTCCGGGTGCAGGGGGAATGGGACTGTGCAGGGGGTCCAGATGAAGGTGGTTGGGGGTCAGCAGGGGAGTCTGGGTGCTGAGGACTCAGCATGGGGGTCCAGGTGCTGGGGGGTTCAGTGGGATGGGGGGCTCATTTGGGATAGTCCAGGTGCAGGGGGCTAGTCAGGGCACGGGTCTGGATGAAGGGAGGAGGAGCTCAGCACAGATCCAGACGCAGGGGGGGCTCTGTGGGGGTAGGTCTGGATGCAGGGGGTCGCCATCCCTGCTGAAGGCAGCACAGAAGTGAGGGTGTCAATCCTGCAATGCCCCTAGAGCAGCCTTGCAACACTCCCCCATCCCCTTTTGGGTTGGGGCCCCCACTATTACAACAGCCTGAAATTTCAGGGGTAAACTTCCGAAAATGTGAAATTGTCTTATTTTCAAATCCTCTGGCTGTGAAATTGACCAGAATGGACTGTGAATTTGGTAGGGCCCTAGTAATAACAGAAAGTTTATCACTGCTGTACTCAGTCTCATAGTGTGCTCCATCGCAAACGTGACAAAACCCAATACAAGAATACACCACCAATTATGGGTTTTGCTCACAAGAGTGAAACAAGCCTAATCGAGGAAAGCATACACTCATACCCACACAGCAGTCTCAAATAGATAGATTACTCTGCGCTTCACCCCACGTGTAGTGAAGGTTGACGGACATGTTCCATCCAAGGGCTGGCTGCAATTCAGCAAAGGATAAAATAATACCATGTGTAAAGCACTGAAATCCTTCTGGATAAAAGGCACCAGATGATCATAAAGTGTTATCAATAGTCACAACCACACATCTAATAACCAGAGGACTAAACCTACTAACCAGAGTTTGCTTCAAATAATTCCTTTCCTACTCAGTGGAGTCCAAGGGCTGTGTTATGGTGGGAACGCCAAATCCCATCCCCTTTACTTCACTACTGGTGGAGGAGAAGGGCTTCCTGCTCAGGTGTTGTCCCTGAATGTTATTTGAGACTCACACATTTTTCTGTTAGACTTGGCTACAAAGTGCCTCTTTAATTTGATGGTTTCCCAGTCTGCTGAGAAGAATGGAAACCGTCTTCTCTCCAAGACACAAACCCATCCCTGTGTCTAGTTAGAGGGAACCAATACCATTCTCTCCATCCATCCATCCCCATTCTCTCCCATCCCTATCAGCTGCTTCTTCCCTTCTCTCTGAGTTTTCTTTTTCAGGCTATAGATACATTACAGCTCAGTGCAGATGGGCAGAGTCCCTGCGTGTTTCTGGAGAGGCTCAGCCCTGGCACTGTGTCAGGGTCGGGTGCAGCCTCACCTCTGAGTCCATGTCTCAGGGGAGGCGGGGGGCTTCAGGGTGATCTCCCACCTCCATACAGCCAGTGCGCGACTCTTGCCCCTGTTGCTGCACCCGCCCTGCAAATGTGTGGGGATGACACAAGCAGCTGTGGGGAAGCCGTGGGAGCCTTGGCCAGGGCTGCCATTTAGGGAGGGTGGAGGGGCACCCCCATCTCGAGTTCCATACCAGAGGTCTGTCCGTGGCACATAGTCGGAGCTCTTACCTGCTGCGCCATGCAGGTGCCCTCCTCCAGTTCCTGCGGTCTATTTCCTCCACTGCACTAGGGTGTCTGGGGGTGGGCAGGCAAGGAAGAGGTCAGTCGAGGGGTGGGGGTGGGGAAGCACAGGGGCCCTGGGGATGGGGGAGGGAGAGAAGCAGAGAGTCCCCAGTGGTGGGACAGCTTCAGAAAAATCTAGAGAAATTCTGCTCCTAGGTTTGATATTGTTTTATCATCTATTTAGTATGAGCATTTAATTGCATGTCATGGCTTGGGCTTTTTGGCAAGCAGCATAGGGAATGCTTAAACCTTGATTATGTATCTTAGATTGTCGTTACAATTGGATGTTTCTGAAGACCTTAGATTGAACTGCTACTGTACATAATAGAGCCATGATAAGTGCATATTTTGCTCCACTTTCCACATTTTAAAATGTGTCTAGATTAGGAAAAAGTGTCAGGGTTAGGTAAACCTCCTGTAGATGCAAGGGTGTAGTTTGTGGGGTGGGAGGGTTGCCCCTCCTCCCCAAACTGCAGGCCTCGACAGTTGTGGAATTTGCGCACCCCTCCCCATGCAGAGTCCTGTTGGCCTGACTGAAGCTGGCCCCCCAAATGTCGAAGTCAAACTATGCCTATGTGTAGACCTTTTACCTCCAGTGAGCTGGTTGACGTTGATTGCCGGGTACTCCTAGAATTAACCCACGAAAAATTCTACCAACGTTACCAGCAAATGAAAAGGATATCATTTCAATCCCATGGTATTCTTATATTCTAGCATTGATTAAAAATCCTTTTGTTTCAGATCAGCCCAAATGAAATTGAAAGATTTTCAGATTTCCCATTGTCAAACAAAACATTGAAAGGTAAGTACACCAACAGTTCTTCGGAAAGTATTTGAATAAAAGACCAATTTTCATCAGTCTTCTTCATTGGCTGTTTCAGGAGGTTTTGTTTTTAAATATCAGAGTTCCAAGATAATGTTGCCACCTGCAGGATTTTTCCTTATGGGAAAATGTATCATTATCCAAGGCAAAAAGTAAGAATCTTTTTTTTTTCTCTCCCAAATACTAGGTTTGCAAGAAGCACAGTATCGCATGGTTACTGAGATACAGAGGCAGACCATAGGCTTGTCGTTGCAAGGTAAAGATGTACTGGGAGCTGCAAAGACTGGATCAGGCAAAACCTTGGCATTTATTATCCCAGTAAGTAATTGACCTTCTCATTGGAAGCTTGAGCTTATGTAAAGTGAAGGTATTGGACAGTAAACAGCATATTTTGGTTCACCTGGGCCAGGAGGAGACGTATAATTTGACTGTAATATTTGTTCACGTAAAGCTATGAGAGACTGACGTATGTTTTGCTGTCTGAGGTTTTGTAAGATGGCCTGGGTATATTTTTGTCTCTAGAAATGTTTTGACACTTTGATATCTTGTTCTGACATTTTTATTAAGACTGATTTTTTTTTAAAAAAAGTTTTTTCTTGATAGTCCTTTACCCATATAGTTGTCTGCTAAAATTATTTAAAACTGAATGTCTGTATGGAATAAGTGTAAAATTGATCAAGGAACCTCTTTACAATTAATCTTCACTAAATATGTAATACATTGTTCATTGTAGGTTAGGCTAGAGTTCATGAAAATGGTTTGCAAAATAGACTGAAAATTGGCTCACAACCAATATTCCTTATAGGATAAAAGTTCCTAGTGGTTCAGCTGGAAAGTTAGGCTTTGCATTTCTTTTCTTTCGTATTCTAGAAAGGGATTTTTCAAGTTGGCATCTAAATTGTTTCCTCAATCAATGGTGATCAGGTTGGGAGGGCTTAATTTGGTTTTAAATTATGAGATTAGTGATGAGCATTCAATGTAGATTATTAGTTTAGGGCCCAATCCACTTCCATTAAAGTCAATGACAAAAGAGTGGGAACAGAAATGGGTATTTAGGCAAGCTCTCAGCAACCGGAATGTGCTTTATGCTAGATCTCATTCATGCTGATTCGGAAATAAATGTCTAAGTTTTGGAAGGGGGTGGGGGGAAACAATCTTCTGCATACTGTAGAAAGGAAAATGAGGTTGCTTAATTTATATCAGTAATTGAGAACTAGAGCTCTTGAAACAATTGTATGCATTTTGAGGTCCACGCATTTAAAGGGATTTGTAGAGAAGGGGCCTAGTGATAACTGGGACTTAGTGTCATCTAGAAGGAGGCGAGAAAACAAGTTTTGTTCTTCTGTGTGGCTGTGGAAATCACCATGAGTAGGGGTATCACGTCAGCTCTGGTGAAATCCTTTTGTTGTACAGCTGACCACAACAATTTGACAGCATGTGAATCTGTAATAGCAGAAGTGGACCTGCATCATGGCTGCAGTACCTTTAGTTGGAGTGCTCCGTTTCAGCCATGGTACTGCCTTGTAGGTGTGAGCCGAGTACTGCTAAGGGCATTCTACACCCAAAAATGAAAAATTCTGTGCACAATATTTTAAAATTCTGCAAATTTTATTTGTTAATTAAATGTGGAGGCTCCAGCATGGCATTGGAGAGCACAAGCCACTGGCTGCACAGAGGTGGGAGATCATTGTGCAGCCGCCCCTCCCCACCCCCCCCCCCGCCCCCAGGGGACAGGGACTCACCGGTGAGGCTGCACCCAACCCTGACACAATGCAAGGATTGGGTCTGCCCCAGAAACACCCCAGAGTCCTGCCCCACCATGCCAGGTACACCAGGTGTGGACAGAGAGGCTCACAAGGTGGGATCTGAATGTGGAACGAATCCAGCTGTGGGGTGAGGGAGTTCTGTGTGGGGCAATCTGGGAGCTGGCGGCTCAGTGGGTGATCTGGATGCCCAGGAGCTTGTTGGGGGTTCTGGCTGCAAAGGTAATGGGATTCTGCATTGGGAGTCCAGGTGAAGGTAGTTGGGGCTCAGTGGGGGGAGGGGGTTGAGTTGCGGGGAGATTGAGCTCAGCAGGGGGGGTCTGACTGTGAGGGGATGTCCAGATGCTGGAGGAGTGGGGATCAGTGAGTTAGATACGATTGTTGTTATTGGGTCTCTGCATGAGAACAAAATATATGCATAGACTGTAACCCAGTTCTTCCTCTCCTTGAACTTGAGCCTGCTATGGTGTCATTATCCTGGGTTTGTGGCATCACACGATTGTCATGGAAAAGCAAATGGAGTAAATTCAGCATTATTGCGTAACGGCAGCTTCTAGCAGGACTCCTGAGAGTTTTCTCAGTATTAAGTGACTTGCCTGAAATGTGTCAGGCTGTGTGTGCCGCTTTTTTCCCCACGAGTACGACAGGATGATTTGTCTCACACAGGTGCTCTTGGGAATGCTTCTAAAGCACTCTGGAGACTAAAGCAGCCGTACTAGTGTTCTTAAAAAGGGTAAAGGAAATGGGATTTAATTCGAATCCTGCTGAGATCACTTTCCAGTGTACAAAGGGGGCCTTTTCAGGGAGCCTCTTTCAAATGAGACGTTTTCTGTGGTCGGGTAGTGGTAGAGGTACCGTGAATAGAGCTTAGCTGAATATTGGGGACAGAAGGCCTGTTTCTTGGTTGAGAAGCTGTACCCTCTGCTATACGGACTGACTACCCCTTGACTTCACCACACCTTTGTCGGGATCTCCTTTCAGAGGAATTCTGCCAGGGCCTGTATTTAAGGCTTTGCTGAAGTTTCAAGGGAAGGCTGATAAGAACCAGCCTTCAGCTATTTTTGCTGGCAGAGTGGTGATTTGAAGAGAGCACTTTCCTTCTGTAGGAAAAGCTTTACAGGCAGTGGCGTAGCTAGGACAGGGAAACTGGGTGGGCAATGATGGGGCGGTTGGGGATAGGGAGACCGGCCTCCCCCACCAACTCTAGCTGTCCTTTACTGCTCAGCAGGCACCTGACCATGAGGCTGCCTGGGGGAGGCGGGGGTGAACCTTGTAGGGGCAGGGCTGGAGACCAGGGCAGCAGCATGTGGCGCTGGCAGGAGCGGGACACGGATGGACACCGACCCGGTGTTGGGAGTCCCAGCCTGTGGATTTGTGGGGCTCCAGCCCCGATCTGGGTGGGCCTGGATGCTAAGTGGGTGGGCCGCAGCCCACTCAGGCCCACCCATGGCTACAGCCCTGTCAGGTGCTTGCTGACTCCTAATCTAATGCACAGATTAACGGTAAAGCTGCCCTGCATTAGGGTTTCATTGTGGGGGAATCTGCCAAGTTCTTCGAGTGCTTGCTCATGTCGATTCCAAGTAGGTGTGCGTATGCCGCGTGCACAGTCGTCGGAAGGTTTTTCCCCAAGCAGTACCCGTCGGGTCAGCTGTGGAGCCCCCGGAGCTGCGCCTTCATGGCGGTGTATATAGGTCCCTGCCGACCCGCCACCTCTTCAGTTCGTTCTTACTGCCTCTGACGGTCGTTGGAGCTGTGTGTCTCTCTTGCCTCCGCAAGCAGTTTCCCCAGTGATTGGACTTTCTGTTAACCTGTAAATAGTGAATTAGTTAGTGTTAGTTTTCAGTAATTAGTTTGATAGAAGTGGGGGGTTCCCCCAAGCCCAATTCCCTCCCCTCTTGGGGTTCGGCACATGCCTCCATCCCAAGAGTTTAAGCCGTACGGGACCTGCTACAAGCTCATGTCAATGGGCAACCCCCATGACTCCTGCCTAAAGTGTCTGGGGGAGGCACATCAAACAGATCGCTTCAAGATCTGCAAAGTTCTCCGCCCGAGAACAAAGAAAGAAAGGGACTTCAGGCTCAAAGAACTCCTTATGGAGGCAGCACTCCGTCCCCTGCCGGCTCTGGGCGAGCAGGACTTGGCATTAAGCACCTCTGTGCGCAGCGCTCTGGCCTCTGTTAGAGAAACTACGGCTCGCAATCACCGGTGCCAACTAAGCAGCACAAGAAGACGAATAGAGGGCGCTCACCCATGGTCAGAGCACTGAATCTGACAGCATAAGCGGTATGCATCCTACGCAGGGATCAGCACTGTCGACTTTGGGCCTGCAGAGGGATCCGTCAAGTCTGGTGCCACTGGACCCTCCTGCTAGAGAGTGCCAGGTGGAGGAGCAGGAGCTCCCTTCCATCCTGGACACGTTTGAGGTGGCCAGGGACTTGATTGCCATGATGGCATCGCAGTTTCCCACCAGGCAAGGTAGACCTCCGGCACCACAAGGCACGGCGCCGTCCAGAAGCAAACCCATGATGATGAAGCTCTGCTCGCCTTCCCCTCCGACACTGTCCCGCTTGGACCACCCTGCCAGATTGGCTGAAGAAGTTAGCTGTCTGGTTCTTAAACTCAGCAGCAGCAGTCGCTCGCTGGGTGCTCAGTGATTCTCTGCCTCCCTGTTCTCAGCTCTTGCCAAGCCCTGCTTTTGCTCTGCTCCTCCACAGCTTCAGCCCAGATCCTGTCCTACACCCAGCCTTGCTCCTGCCTCAGAACCAGCCCTGCTCCCTTCTTCCCTGCCCCCGGTGATCTGGTTCTCACCCTTGGCTCTGATTCCTGACTCCGACTCTCTCTTGATTCTAGAGTGACCAGATATCCCGATTTGATAGGAACAGTCCTGATCTGGGGGTCTTTTTCTTATATAGGTTCCTATTTCCCCCCACCTCCATCCCGATTTTTCACATTTGCTGTCTGGTCACCCTACTTGATTCTTGGCTCTGGCATTTGGATTCTGACTCTAGTTCTAATCTTTGGACCTGCTTCTTGGTTTTGGCCCTGTCTCAATCCCTGCTTTTGGCATTTAGACACTCACCACTAGGCATGACTCCCACTCTGACCACTATTCCTGACCGCCTACAACCCGGTCTCCTGACATGTGCTCAGTCTGGTTTGTGGTTTAACCATCTGGTGAGTTCCATGTAACCTTGTGCATGCCTTTGTGAGGAAACCAAGCATCACCAATAATCAGTGCATGTTACTGCACAGCGATTCTCAAACTATGGGTCAGGATCCCTTTTTAATAGGGTCGCCAGGGCTGGAGTTAGACTTGCCTGGGCCCAGGGCTGAAGCCCAAGCCTGAGCCCTGGGCAGCAGGGCTGAGACTTGGGCTTCAGCCCTGGGTTACAGCTCCCCCCACCCCCTGCCTGGGCCTGAAGCCCTTGGGTTTTGACTTTGGCCCCTTCTGGCCCGGGGGAGCTAGGGCTTGGGCGGGCTCAGGGTTTGGTTCTCCCTCCTGGGGTTGCGTAGTAATTTTTGTTGTCAGAAGGGGGTCGTGGTTCAATGAAGTTTGAGAACCCCTGTTATAGCAAGTTCTTATCTTTCTCTATTATCGTTTGCTATCCTAATGCCATGTGGGAAGTAGTTTTGTTTTGCTCTATAGGGGTGGCTTGCTGCATCAGGGCCTCTAGTGGTGGAGCACGTACGGGCTCTGGCTGGGAGTTCAGATGTGGGAGTTCAGTGGGGACACTGGGGCATGGCCACTAGGTAACTCGAGGGGATGGAAGACCACGAGTGTCGATGAAGCCCCCTCGCTCTAGGCCCAGGTGTCCTTGGCGCCCCCCCCCCCAGCCTAGAGGCACTCGCAGCAGCTCTGTGTACTAGGCCCAAGTGTCCTTGGCCCCCCCGCCTGGAGGCACTCGCAGCAGTTATGCTGAGGATCTGCAACAATATGTTGCAGAGTCAGACTGCCTGAAACTAAACAAGGCCAAACAGGGCAGATATGGAAGAACAATGCTGAATAAAGCAGCTTTATGTATGGTTTAACAAATGATACAGAGAACAAGGGAACTAGCTGGGAACTGAATTGGCTGGCTATATGGATACTTAGGGCAGCTTGCTATTGGATAGGTATGCTGGGAAAAAGGATGTATAAAAGCCTGTGTAACTTCCTGCTCTGGGTGCAGGATTGGAGATTTTATTCTCCCTGTACCTTTTTGCAGCTGCAAATAAACTTTTCTGCTTCTCCACCCCGTTGTGATTATTGGGTGTAGCACACCGGGTAGCGAACCAACCTCAGCTGTTGTTTAGCCTCTCGGCACCGGGTGCCGGCAACAATAACAATTATCAAAAAGTGTCATGTTTTCTCTAGTGACGTGCTAACATATTGTGCCACCAGGATAAATATGGAATAATTCTAATGAATTACCACAGATTTACATTGGTGTAACTGAAATTATGCATTCAATATCCTGTTTCAGGTTAGTAAAAATAAAAGAATGCTGTGGGTTTTGCGGACGTGTACAAGATACAGATTTATAAAAACAACATGAAAACAGGTAGTTATGCTGGGGAAAGGGGAAGCCTTATTGAAGCTGGTGGGCATACCAGTTGTCCTTTATTCAGGATCAATGTAAAAACAATCAAGCTCTTTTGTGGAATAGATGGCTGACTTAATGGAAGTCACCATCAAGTAAAGCTGGAATAGGAGTTGAGCCATACAGTGGAATGGGCTTTCACTGGGGTCTGAATGCAAATGCAGGGGGATGGGGTTCGGGGCGGGGGGGGGGGGGAGGAAGAGAGGGAGTGTGACACCGCAGAAGCACAAAGGAGCCCCAGAGAAGTATTTGTAGTGTGATCTCAGAAAAAGTTGAGAGAGAGAGAGAGAGAGCGTGTGCGCTTTAGGGTAGACTGCTGGATAGAAAGAGGTTTGGAATTGTGAGCCAAGAAACTATTCCTGCTGTTGTTAGGGAAATAGAACTTTGTGTACATTCTTTGTAAATAAGCAGGATTGTGTCAAAAAAAATACCTGACTCCATCATCCATTTCTCCCCCTAATGGAAACAACTCACAAGACCCAAAATAGTCACTAATTGCTCAGGTCAAAAGGGATAACAATATTGTGAATTCTTTTGTTCTCCTGTTCTTAGATAAAGAATAGACCTGCTTCAGTAAAGAACCATAAACACTGAAAATACTGTTTTGTTCTCTCAGAGCTAGCTCGCAGTAGATCTAGAAAATAAGAGTGTTTGTTGTTACACAATCCTTAGAATTCAATTATTTGCACAAATCATTTTAATTTTTCTCTGATTAGGATTTAAAAATAAGCCATTAGATATTCTGTATAGTGTTTGGGAAATTTGTAGGATTAAAATCAGCATGTATTCTGTATATATGGCTTTACCATATATGCAACCTCACATCTACACTTGTAAGAGGACCACATTTCCTGAAGCAGTTTCAAACCACTTCAAGCTAGGACAGTTTTAAGCTACTTTATGTTTCAAATGTGAATGGTGTCCGCTGTGTCAATTAATTTTTTAAAATTATGACCATGATCTAAGATCCACATTTTCAGAATTTTCTTACATCATTCATATGCTTGGATGAATAAGGCTGCTTTCCTGAACTGCGGTCCATATTTGGAACTGTCTTTATAGTTTAGACTCAACCACCCTCCTTATACAGTTTGGAAGTTGTTCGATACTCCCTCGGGATCAGATTTACTCTTCTTTACACAGATTTGGGCCCTAGTCAGGGAGTGACGTACTCATGTAACCGAGGAGCAGAATATGAGGAGCCCTCATATGGGTTCAGTCTCTCAAGTTAGGCCTGTCTTTTTATCTTATCTATTGATATGGCATCCATCCCAAGAGTAGAAGAGCAGCTGTCCCATTTCAGACAAGATACATCAATACCTATATTGATTATTCACAATGTTTTTATCTTTGTTGTACTGTTCCTTTTGAGAAATAAGAAAATAGAGTAAAAGTAAAATGTACTTTTTCTCTCAAATCTATGTGCCATTCCTGATCTTGATTGAACAGGGGAGAGCGTCTTTCCTCTGGATTAAGAATCCAGCTGAGACAACTACCCCAGCCCCACACATTCTACAAGGGAATCCAAAGTCAGAGCAGTGGCGTTCAGTGAAGGGTAGCTGCTCTCTTTGAACATCCTGATAGATGAAATAAAGGACTGGGGGTCATCATTAAAAGTACCTTAAATGGGAGCTCAATCCCCAGAGCTATGATTGCCGAATCAGGAAAAAACAAGAAAGTACGTCCTCTCAGGGATTGGCATATTCAAGTTTACAAGAGAGACGATAAAGACTGGCCATGACGTAGAAAAATCAAATTCAAGTTCGCCAGTAAGAAAAGAGCCTGAGTAATAGTCAGCTAAAGAATGGAAGGGACCAGTTTACCCAGGAAATTACAAGAGCCTTTATTAAAATGGAGAGCTACTTTTGTCCTTCTGTCTGCTTGCTTCTGGCAAAGGTTGGCTCAGGAATAGAGGGGGAATCTCTTGGGGTCCAGCAACTCTGCTGGCTTGGGAAAGTGTGCACTGCATCACCCACTCCTCCCTGTGTGAGACAATCTCTGGGCCTCTGTTTCGACAGTTCAAAACCCTTAAAAATACCTTTCTTTACAGCTCAATACAGAAATTGCCAGAACCTAGTCCTGTACTTTTTTCTTTAAAAACAAACAATGAAATGGGGATGTTTGCACGACAATGATATGAATCGATGTCTGTATTTTTATATCTTTAGACGCCCAACAAATATATAAAAATCTGCATTAAAATAACAATTAGTAAGTTTGCAAAACTGAGCAATGGAAAGTTCAGAAATGCCAGGATTCAGGGAGTCTGAGTACTGCGCACGTGCATTTTGACACAGTCTTTAATTGCACAATTGTACTATTTTTTTCCACAGGCCCCTCATTCTGTGACCATTGAAGTGTTGTTTGCCTTCAGACACTGTGTACATACTTCTGCAACGTGACCCCATCAAGTCAGGTTCCAGGTCGCAGTCCTTCTCTTCCAGGGGCTCAGTGGCCAGGGCCCAGTATATCTAAAATATCAGGTAAATCCCTGGGATTAGGGTTGTGGCTGACAGGGCCTATTTCTCAGGCACCATGAAGTTTTCTACTATAAGGATGAGGCTTGTCTGTGCAGTAGATAGAGCTTTCTCAGGGGACAGTCTGTGACAGGAGAACAAACTCCCATGTCATTCCAAGGCTAGTAGAGAGACAAGGTGGGTGAGGGATAGGGTGACCAGATAGTGAGTATGAAAAATCGTGATGGGGGTGGGGTGGGATTGATAGGCGCCTAAACCCCGAATATCTGGACTGTCCCTATAAACTTAGGACATCTGGTCACCCTAGCTGAGGTAATATCTTCTCTTGGACCAACTTCTGTTGGTGAAAGAAATAACCTTTCAAGGACCTGAAGGAGAACTCTGTGCAGTCCTTTCACCAACAGAAGTTAGTCCAATAAAAGATATTACCATGACAGATGTGAGTCATATTATTAATGTACTAGAGGAAGCTGCTCAGATACTTCATTGATGAGAACAGTAGAAAAACCTATATAGAATAAAGTGAAGGAGAAAGAGAGAGCCTCTTTCTGAGATTATCCTTTTCCTTCTCCCTAATGATCCTATTTGCTAACAAATACATACATTCTTAGTGCTGTTGTGGCTTTGTGCAGAAGTGTGAATTGTCTCAGTAGATTCTGATGTATTTTATCTTTTAGGCAAAGATATCGAAAACAGGGAATACAAACAACACCTGTTATGCAAAACCGCACCACTAGGTGGAAGCAGATATTTTGAGTTGTCATTAATTGAGAAACCATTTCAAAAAGCGAAGTAATGTTCTTGGAATTCTGCTTTAAGCCACAAGGCACACAGCTAAGCAGAGTCATCTTTTGAGAGCTGGATCTTTAATTTTTTTTCCATATGAGAACCTGCTTAAAATCCCATTAATAAACTGTGTTCTCTTCACTCTCCTATTTGTCTGTGCTGTGACGGAAAAATAGAATTGTCTGTCAATAATGGCTTTTATTTGAAGCAGAGAGTTAGAAAACATGTGTGTAAAATGCTTTGAAGAAGAAAATCTCTCTAGAAATGCAAATTATTATTATTATTGTTGTTATTGGGTCAAATTCTACAGTAGGGATTTAGGCTCCTAGCTTCCACTGATTTCAGTGGAAGTTAGGAGTCTAAAGACCTTTGAGGAGCTGGGCCTCATACCCTACTCAGACAAAACTTTGACTGACTTTAATTCAGCCTAGCCCTGCATTGGGTTAAGCCCAATATCTTACTGTACATTGTACAGAAGCTTCTTGCTAGCAGGAGTCAGTCTGCAGCTGTTTTTTCAGTAATGCTGTCAAGGTTCCTTCCCCACTCTGAACTCTAGGGTACAGATGTGGGGACCTGCATGAAAACCTTCTAAGCTTACTTTTACCAGCTTAGGTTAAAACTTCCCCAAGATACAAATTAATTTTACCCATTGCCCTTGGAATTTCCACTGCCAGCACCAAACTTTAACTGGGTTTACTGGGAAATGTAGTTTGGACATGTCTTTCCCCCCAAAATCCTCCCAACTCTTGCACCCCACTTCCTGGGGAAGGTTTGGTAAAAATCCTCACCAATTTGCATAGGTGACCACAGACCCACACCCTTGGATCTTAGAACTATGAAAAAGCATTCAGTTTTCTTACAAGAAGACTTTTAATAGAAGTCAAGGAATCACCTCTGTAAAATCAGGATGGTAGATATCTTACAGGGTAATTAGATTCAAAACATAGAGAATCCCTCTAGGCAAAACCTTAAGTTACAAAAAAGACACACAGACAAGAATAGTCATTCTATTCAGCACAACTCTTCTCAGCCATTTAAAGAAATCATAATCTAACACATACCTAGCTAGATTACTTACTAAAAGTTCTAAGACTCCAGTCCTGTTCTGTCCCCGGCACAAGCAGCAGCAGCAGCAGGGACAGACAGACAGACAGAGACAGACCCTTTGTTTTTTCTCCCTCCTCTCAGCTTTTGAAAGGATCTTGTCTCCTCATTGGTCATTTTGATCAGGTGCCAACGAGGTTACCTTGAGCTTCTTAACCCTTTACGGGTGAGAGGATTTTTCCTCTGGCCAGGAGGGATTTTAAAGGGGTTTACCCTTCCCTTTATATTTATGACAAATGCATCTTCTGTATTTACCAGCTTTGTTTTCTTGCATCCTCAGTCATTTTGGGCCTTGTGCATAATGTGTATAAATGGAATATTTATCATCCTCTCTGACTGTAATGTGTTTTAAGTGATGGTATATTGTCAAGCTGCATTCAGTATGGGTTGATCTGTTGATCCTCATTAGTGAGAGAAGTGTATGAATTACGAGCCCAAGCAGGATCCCGCTGCTCATTGCTGCAGCTCAGCTTGCCCTGCTGCAGAACACTATTTGTGTGTGTGCACAAGGCTTGTGTTGTGAAAACCTTGCCCCCTGTAAATACACTCAAAGTCAACCTCTGATCCAGCTCTTGTCAAATGCAGCCAGTTAACATCACAGTGACCACGGCTGTAAATCTGTGGCCTCCTCCTTTTGAGGGTCTACTGTTGCCCAAGCTCTAAGTCAAGCTGAGGCAGTGTTGGGGTGATGAGGTGCTAATTTGTGAGCTCCTTGATGCCTGCACAGTGTTTGTCATGGCTTTGCCACACATACTCTTGTTCTGTTCTTGATCTTAATTTGTTCTGTGGCATTACATAGTTCATGGTGTTACTTGTCACATGCATGAACACTCTTCCCATCACTGGTCCATCCGTCGTGGACTTATATGTGGATGCCTTGCCCGGATGGTAACAGCTGCAATGAGCAAGCATTCTTACAATTACCTGTGCTCCTACCTGATGCTGCATTTTGGAAAGGCCCGACTTTATGGAGCCAGGTGTAGACAGCGAGGGCTGCAGAACACCAGCCCAGAGACAGGCAAACTCTCTGTGCTGACCAGGCCCTTAGCTTCTTGCAGAGTGGCCTGCTGTTTATGTACTAAAAATGGAGTAGGCCTCAACGGTGTGCCACTGGATACTTTCCATCTTGTGCAAATGTACGAGTCCCCAGTTTACACAATGGCATGGAACAGGGGCTGAGTCACATCAGACCCTGAATCAGGAAGAAAGTTCCCGAAATAGGTAGCACTATATTAGTTATCTGCTGGTACCTGGTCAAAGGGGGCTTTTTTGCTTGCTTTATTATCCTCTTGTCTGTTTGTTGTGCTGTTAAGATGTGTTAATTAATTAATGACAGTTAAGGACCATCTTGTTCTCTGTTTGTACAGGTCCTAGCACAATGGGATCCTGCTCTGTGACTGGGACTGTGAGGCAGGACTGCAATACAAATAATCACATGCTGATCTCCAGAAATATTTTTATACCGTGGCCATCCCCACTAGCTTAAGAGATTAGTCACGGAAAATGGAAGTTTGTGAACCTGACATCTGCAGTTTAACTCAGTCCCCTTGTCTCCTGCACTGAGTGTTCTTTCTGCTCAATACACACTCAATGGTAGGCATGCCCACAGAATAGGGTTATGAAGATGGGTCTCTGGGAGGCTTTGACTTCCTCTACCATGGGATGCTATTGCAGGAAGGAGGTTTGCTGGGAAGAGATGGGGTCCGTCTGACCAAGAAGGAGAAGAACATCTTCATGCACTGACTCACCAACCTTAGGAGAAGAGCTTAAAACTAAGTTCAGAGGGGGCAGGTGAAAAAAGCCACCAGGTAAAAAAAGGTGGCCTTAATAGAGGACTAGCTGTGTGGGGAGAAGTAGATGTGGAAAATTGCAGTAGAACTATAGGAGAAACAAGAGGGAAATCCATGGGGGCATCTGCTTAACTTCTTAGATGTCTGTACACACAAGCAAGGAGGAATAATAATGGGGAATAAACAGAACTGGGAGTTTTAGTACATAAATCTTCACTGAGCTTAACTGCATCACAGATACTTGATGGGGTAAATCTCATGACTGGACTATTGGTATAGAGGACTATAGCTTGTTGAGGAAGGACAGGCAGGAAAAAAAAGAGAGGACATATTGCATTGTAAACCTGTTCTGAGGTCCAGAAGGAGGTGAGAAGCAGACCAGTTGAAAGTCTCTGAGTAAAGATAAAAGAGGGAATAAACAGGGGTGAGGACCTGGTAGGGGTCTATTACAGACCACCAAATCAGGAAGAGGAGGGAGATGAGGCATTTCTAGAACAAACAACAGAAATATGCAAAACACAAATCCTGATCGTAATGGGGGACTTTACCTACCCAGACATCTGCTGAAAAAGGAATATGGTAAAACCCAAAATTACCCAATAAGTTCCTGGAATGTACTGGGGACAATGCTTTGTTTCAGAAAATGGAGGAAGTGACCGGGGGGACAGCCATTTTAGACTTGATTCTGACCAGCAGGGAGGAGCTGGTGGTGAATGTGAAGGTGGAAGGTGATTTGGGTGAAAGGGGTCATGAATGATAGATTTCATGATTCTAAGGAAAGGAAGGCGTGAGAATGACAGGAGAAGGACTGCCAAAAGCAGACTTTAACATCCTCAGAGAATTGGTAGGTAGTGACCCATGCGGCAAAAGTCTAAGGCATAAAGGAGTTCAGGAAAGCTGGCAGTTTCTCCAGGAGACAATATTAAAGGCACAACTGCCAATGCAAAGGAAAGAGAGGAAGAATAGTAAGAGGCCAATGGCTCCATCAGAAGTTTTGTAATGACCTGAAAATCAAAAAGAAATCCTACAAAATGGGGAAACTTGGACGAATTACTAAGGAGGAGTACAAAAGAATAGTGTGTCCGTGTAAGGGCAAAATCAGAAAGGGTAAGGCACAAAATCAGTTATACATAGCAAAGGACACATGTAACTGGAATTCTTTTTCCATATGGTTTACTACAAAGAGTGTCATCACTCTGAATGCTTTAAAGGCAACATCATCTCCAAAATCAAGTGTGGGCTCTACATATGGCCATACATATGACACCACGCTGTATTAAACACAACAAAAAATAATTTAGTTGATTTGTTTGGCAGGACATGGAAATGAAGAATAAATTTCAATTCATTGTAAAACAATATAAAAATCAATATTTGTAATACAGTCCAATAAGATTTCATCAAGCTTTTTAATCAACCGAATTAAAAAGCAAAGGAAACCAACCACCCACACTCAAGTGTCACTGTGCATTCCAACCAACCAACCACACTCAAGTGTCACTGTGCATTCTCCAAGGCAGTTTCTTCTCTTTCTTTGTTCGGTGCTTTTATTTTCTATCCATTCAACCAGGAGCAGATTTTCCAATAAAACCAATATTGGAAAGTGTGGCAAACTGAGAGAGGGACGGAACCAAAATTCAAAATGATTTAGAGCGAATGAGAAATTCTACACTGGAGCAAATGTAGCCACCTATTGGACTGCGTACATGGATGGGCCCAGATATTGAAATGTATTTAGGTTCCTCACATCTATTGATTTCAGTGCGAGTTAGGAGCCTAAATACCTTTGAGGCTCTTGTCCATGTCATCACAGCACCTACCTGGTCAGCGGCAGTTTATGTGCTATGTCACAGTCACAGCGATGTCATAATAGTGCTTGCATATTCTGAACTGGCTATCCTGGACAGGACAGCCTGAGAGGCCAGCTGCCTATCAGTACTGGAGCTCTTTGGAGAAAGGACTGGAGGAAGTGTTGAGGAAAGATTAAAACATGAATAAATTTGTGAGTGAGCAGGAGGTAACCGACAGAGGTAAGGGTCAGCATTGTATTCTCTATATCCATTCTATATTCACACACACATTTAGAAAGCATAGGCATACAGATTAGCTGTAATGTTCTCCATTTGTATGAGCAGAACCTCAGCTGCTGTAAACCAGTGTCCCTCTGTTGACTTCCTTGTAGCTGTGTTGATTTACACCAGTTGAGGAGTTGGCCTACAGCCTCTGGACCTGGAAACTTTCCTGAGAATCTGAATTTCTAGGGAATGTTATGGGGGAGGTCTTCCTTCTTTTCTCCCAGTTGTTTTATGTTTGTTCTGGGTCCTCATTTTGTGTCTTCTGCATCCTTGGAGCCAACTCCATCAGAGATAGGGGAAATTAGAACAAAAAAGGCAGAAGGACTTCTCCTCTAGCTGTCTAAATGAAGCTCTGCTAATATCTTAAATGCAAGAGAACAAAGCATGGGGTCACATTTCTTAGCAACACTAGTGCTTCTCATCCCACACAGATGGGCAGAGTAGGTTACAGTTATGATTCCTTTTGCATCTGGGTGTTACAACTGAAGGATGCAATTTGCATAACGGATGGGCAATCACCTAACCTCAAGCAGTCTTTCCTAGGAAGGGGAAATCTTGTTAGTTCCTCCTTCATGCTTGGAATGCTGTTACAATGGAGACAGATAAATACGGCCTTTCAGATTTCTTGTGAAATATTAAGTCTCCTGGAGAATTTCTGCCCAGAGCGAAGAGATACATGGGAGATCAAATCCTGATTTTTTTCATACACCCGCTATTTCATTGTTTCCTCGAGTTTAAGGCCAGAAGGGACCATTAGATCCTCTAGTCTGACTTCCTGTATTTCACAGGCCACTAAATTTCACCTAGCAACCCTACACTGAACCCCAAAACTTGTCTTGGACGAAACCATTTCAGTCTTTAGGAGACAAAACTGTTGTGTGCCATCGGCAGAGGACAGGAGAGACTGAGGTTCCACCAATGCCTGAGGCCCTTGCAATGGTCAAGAATTGATTAGGTCAGATATACTCAGATTATCCTAGCAGGTGATCAGTGCCCCATCCTGCCATTCAAAGGTCCCTGCCAATCCGACCAGGGGGAAATTCCTTCCCACCCACAACTCTGGAGATCAGTTGGACCTTGAGCATGTGAGCAGGACAGCTAAGGAAACAGATTCTCTGAACCATCTTAGAGCACTGGTCCACCCTAGCAGGTGTCCCATCTCCTGCTACGGTCAATCCCTGATGCTTCAGATGAAGGTTGGAGGGACCCACCCCACCCCACCCCACTCACAGCGTACACCTCACCAATTGTGCATGGGGGTGGGGGGGCGGGGGCAGGGGAATTCCTTTATGACCTCTACAGGCAACTGTACAGGGGGGAGGGATAGCTCAGTGGTTTGAGCATTGGCCTGTTAAACCCAGGGTTGTGGGTTCAATCCTTGAGGGGGCCATTTAGGGATCTGGGGCAAAAGTTGGGGATTGGTCCTGCTTTGAGCAGGGGGTCGGACTAGATGACCTCCTGAGGTCCCTTCCAACCCTGATATTCAATGAACTGGATGAACTCCGTTCCATGAGTCTTCTCTGCAAGTATTTAAACTACCGTAAAAGAAGATTAAAGGCTTTCTTCAAAACAAGGGGCCTAAAGTTAAGCTTCTAAATTCATACTGAGGTCTCCAACAGTGGCCTGATTTTCAAGAGATACCGAGCCCCAAAAGTTCCCAGCATAGCCAATAGATACATCTGGGTGCGCAGGATTTTTGAAAATGAGGCCCTGACTAAGCAAAACTCTTAAGCATGTGCTTAACTTTAGCTCTATTTCTTGGCTTAGAGTTAAATTATTATTCTGTATGCTATCAAAACTCATCAATTGACAATAAAGAGGGAAAGGAAGATTATTTTACGTGGGGACCTACTTGAAAGGAGCAAATTTGCTTCATTATGATTTCCCCCCAAGCACACTGGGTAGTTCAGCAAACAAACCTGGTCATGAGGAGGAAGGAAGAGGATTTCCAGGTTTCCCAGGTCTCCTTCTCACAGTGTTTGGGCTCCTGCAGAATCTTTACTGGATAGTGAACTAAAGAGGCCAGCACCAATTTCTGCTATCAGTGGTAACCAGCCGAATCCTTTTATTTAATTTCAGGTGTTTATAATGAGGTTGTTTCCCTCCTGGCACATATGGGTGACCAAGATAAGGGCAAAATTGCCCTTAGGATTGCCTTTATAGCCAAGATCAAGCAGGCTATCGTTCTGACAGTTCTGCTCGAGAAACTGCAAAAGGATGAGGTAGGGCAGTTTCATGAAATTACATCCGCTTTCCAGGTGTCCACACCAAATTCTGCCTGACTTCATGGGGGTACAGGGGACTGCACGGGGGTAATTCAGTGTAGAACTTGGCCTGGCGCACCATCAGGAGAATCAGTATTCGCCCTTCTGTCCTCAGGCGTAAACTCATCATGCAAAATGCTGTTCTTACAGATCAGGATGATATAATGCTCTCTAAAGAGAGCATTGTCCTTTTACACACAGTGGAGTACATGGGCTGTAGACAGTAAAAGTACACGATCGGACTAGCAGTAATCTCTTCTAATAATACTTTGCCCTTCTTTAGCATCTTCGTCCAAAAATCTCAAAGCACTTCCCTAATACTAATGAATTAAGACTCACAGCACCCTGGTGAGAATGGGAAGCATTATCCCCATTTACGGATGACTTGTGTCACAGGGAATTAAGTAACTTGCTCAACACCACTTAGCAAGTTAGTCAAAGAATGTGAATAAAACCCAAGTGAACTGACTCCCTGCTCTAAATCCTAGCCAACACTCCTTTGTTATGATGACATATTATTGAGATTATAGCATCGAAGGGACCCTTATCTATATATTTTCTACTGGGGGAATTCTGCAAGAAAAAAATAAAAATGATGCGTACAATATTTTAGAAGTTCTGCAAAATTCTGCATATTTTGTTTGTCAAAATAATACAATATAATTACACCCGTTAAAATTATTTTTGGTTATTTATTTCAAAATACCTGTCAGCAAGTATGTCTGTATGAATACAGACACCAAAAAGGATTCAGGAAATGTTTTTTGACAAACCAATTCCTTACTATGCATGTTAATAGAGAACTCTGAGTAATAATTCATTTAAACTCAATACAGAACCATATTTCTTGCACCCCTTAGGCGCAGTGCAAAGGCTTGGTAGAGTCAGGGGTAATGGAGGGAAGTAAATTGCTGGGAAGGAGCCTGGGTGTGAACTTGGAGCGTTGCTGGGTATGGGTGGGAAAAGTATGGAACAGTTTTTTTGGGAGGGGCTGGGAGGAATTGTTAGGCAGCTCCGCCCATGCAGACCCTGTCTGACCCCTAAGCTCTCCCATTCAGTAAGGCACATCTGCCCCTGTCTCCATGTGTTCCTGCACACCCATGGGTCCTTGCACCCCCGTCCATGTGTCCCTCCACTCCCACTCAGAAACCCACTCCCCCGCATCCCCATGTGTGTTAGGGGGCTTATTCCTTCACCCACTTACTTCCCTGGTCCTTCTCGCATGAACAGAGAGCAACAATACCCGAAGTCCAAAGGTGCAAACAATTCGATGTTTATTGGGTGAACTTCCAGCAAGCATGATTTCAATTTCCTTCCTTAGTGTCCCCCTTCCCAGCTCTGACACCACAGAGCCTTACAGCTGTGTCCCTGTTCCCATTCCTGCCCTTAGCCAAACATGATTCCAATTTCCCCAGCCCCATTCCCTGTTCCCATTTCCCCCTTTAGCAAAGCATGATTCCAATTTCCACACCCCCATTCCCTGTTCCCATTTCCCCCACCCACACACCCACCCCCTCACCTCCTGATTGACTGCAGACTATCTAGTAAAACTTGACTTCTGCTTAGCTATACCTTAACCAATCCTTTTCCTGAAATTTAACTAACCAATCCTAACATATTGTAACATGATTATGTAACCAATTATATCCCACCACCTTAATTAGTTTACACCCAGCAAAATTAATTATACAGCAGAGAGAAACAATCACAGAACCAGACAGAGATTATACAGACAAACAATGGGGAAATGGGGACTACAGTGATAGAACAAACACAGAAATGAGGATTTCACATCCCAGCTAGTGATAAGTGAGTTCTTGCCAGACAGGATGCTATCAAACTAAGTTTCCTTTTACATCTTCTAGGCCCTTCCCTCTCTGCTCCATATTCACCAGCCAGGCCATTTTGAGGATGTGTGTTATGTGGGACTATAGACATTGCTAATAGCTGTTTTGCATTTCGTTTTTCAGGTGCTGGGCATCGCTCTTACAAACAAGGTAAATTCTAAATAATCTGCCCTCAGCTCTTGCCTTTTCTATCCACAAGTTGCTTGTTTAAATTGCATAGAGCTTGATTTCCTTGCTACATCAAGCAGGAGTCCTGGCTGCTCTGGTGTAAGTGGCCCTGGATGTCTTTCATGAACCTGGGTTTTCTCTTCTTCTGAGGTGGGTGCAGAGCCAGGGTCCTCTGCCTTCTGGGGTCTGTGGACACCTCTCTCCTCTCCTGAGGCTAGATTTAATTCCTGATCTTTATCTTCTGGACTCTGGTTCTTCTCTCTGTTTCTCATCCACATCCTCTTGTTTCTCCTTCTGGATTATGTAGGACATGCACCTAAAATTAACCCTCATCCAGAATGTCACGGAGATTAGCTGTGCCATTTTGGAGACCAGAGACTCCCAGAAGTTCAACTTCTCTTACAAACTGGAGCTCCTTGGCTACATGCTGGTGAGTGATTAGGAGCTTTGAGGACTGAAGTACAAAGGAGTTTGTTGTAATGTCATAAGACTGGTTTTCCAGGTAGATGTTGTTTTATCCATTGGCTGTGACTGTACCACTGCAGTCTCATAAGCTACCTGCATGGCACCCAGAATGCTGCTGGGTCCACTCTGAGCTTGGCAGGGATGCCGACCTATTGTGGGCTGTAAGTGGCAGGAATGGCTTGCGTCTGGCGAGTTATCTTTCTGTCCTCTGTATAGCCTGCAGATGGCCCTACGGTCCATTTCTGAGGCAGAGAGCCTGCCGAGCACGGTGTCTGTTTATTACAGGTCTGGCATATGGCCCTGTTTCAGGGTGTGAGAGGAAAGCCTCTCTGCCTTTCAAATCCATTTCCCATTTTTTTCATTTCCCTATTCATGCATTTCAGGAGTTCATTAAAAAGGAACCACTGGATTCCCTGGCAACTCCAGTTCGCTACAAGGCAATTCTTGCCATTAGACATCTGAGGTAGGCTATTTTCTGCCATATATCCTGGCACTGTGACGTCGTCTTTGTTAGTTCATGAGTGCCAGGTTGGGAGCAGTTTGATGCCTGCCGGGTTTGGCTTACATGCTGCTCACCAGCAGAACTTTAGTTCTTGAGGGTTTGAATGTGTCCATTGGGAGGTTTGTGCTTGAAAGACACAAACTTGGAGGTTGTGGGGCATGCAGTACAATGCAGGAGAGTTCAGATGGGGAGGGAGGTGTCTGGCTTGCTGGCAGGGGGAAGGAAGCTTGTGGGTTTCTCTAAAAAGGGGACTTGAAGCTTTAGCTTTACTTCTCGATGAGCCAATACTTAATAGAGGTGCAAAGAGGTGCTCAGCTGCAAAGTGAAGGGTTGTTTGCATTTGGGGTTTTAGATTGAGACAATCTCCAGTCATTGGACCCATTTCTTTTACTTGGAGGTGGTACTGAGTCTAATGCATGACTTTTCTCTCTCTCTCTTTCTTCTGCCAGCAAACTCAAACCGTCTTTGACCTTGAAGGAAAACCGTGAGCTCCTTCATCAGTGTTTCAAAAGTTTGTTTCCCCTCCCTCCCTTGGAGAAGATGATGAAAGAGGAAGGTGAGACAGCAAAGGATGCTCTGCCTATACAGGTACGTGACAACAATTCTCCTCAGGCACCATCCACTGTATTTCTGCCCAGCAGGCACTGGGTGATGGCAGTCACACATGGCCTCCCTGGCAAGGTTATGGTTAGCTTTCCCCAGTCCCGCCCCCCCCCACACACACACATAAATTATCTGTGCTGAGCCTCACTCCTTCTCTTCTGGTTTCAGTCACTGTACGTAGAGTCCTTGGAAGCCCTTGGCAAGCTAATGAAGACTTTGCTGGAGGAAGAACCAACCGCACACTGGTTCCAGGAAATGTTTCAAGTGAGTAGACCATTGAACCATGGTGGAGATTGTTTGTTTGTTTGTTTGTTTGTTTGTTGTGTTACTGCAGGGAAGAGTCAGAGATTTAGGGGGTCAAGCTTCAGTTGTGGAGGAATTTTCCACAATGGAGTGAATTGTCGGGGGAAAAAGCACCAAATTCTTCCTGGGATAAGCAGGCATGTGCCCCGCTGAAATCCACAGAAGCTATGCCATTTTATGCCAGGGCTGGATTGGGACCAACTTCTTACAATGTAGTTGACACTACTTGGACCGGCAAGAAAATCACCACTGCAGTAGCCAAATCCAAGAGAACCAGTTGAAACTGATCACTTCTTCAAAGAGGAATTCATTCATATTGAGTTAAGCCCTGTGTATGGAAACTCATCCAGAGGAGACTTCCTGTTCCTCAGACATGAACAGAATATCCTGAAGAGCTGAGGGGTGGGGAGTTTGATGCACCTTCAGTATAAAAATGAAGTTCTAAAAGGAGCTGGGCTGGGGGGAACTTCTCTGCTCTTCTTCAAATTAATAAAAAGAAATGCTCCTCTCTGTCATTTGGCCACTCCACGTGGGAGAAGTTGCCCAGGAAACAGAACACAGCAGCAGACATCAAACAGCATGCAATGTGATAGACAGCTCCCATCAGACAGTCTACAGGAGACATCACGTACACAGGCCCAGATTCATCTCTCATGTAACTCCTTTGGCTTCAATCACTCAGAGGTGAATCTGGTCCCTGGGACTTCCATTAGACATGTAATTCCTTCGCTCCATGGAGGTCGGATGCTTTGGAGAGGGATTTTAGTGACAATTAAACCTGTTTAAGAGGAACTTTTGGGAGGGATTTTCTGGTACTAACTCTGTCCATTCCCCTGCTCTACCAACAGCTACTAGAGACATGGCTCCGTTCAGAGAAGGAGTGGGAGAGAGAAAGGGCCTTGCAGGCCACCATCCAGCTGCTGACTGCCTATCAAGAGACAGTTCATAGCACAGTGAGTATAGCCTTCCTCTTCCTTGAGCTGACTTCCCTGCTTATATCCGATCTGACACTCAACGCAAATGCATGAAAAACACTTCCAGGGCAGCAGCTGGGATCTCAAAGTGACTAAGATCCCTCTGCTTCCATAAGAGAGAGGTTTACACAACAATGCTGTGACCACACTCCGGGCAGACTGCAAGAAGTAAAGGGCAGACAATCCCCCAAACCGATGGCTTATTCTAGAATTACATTCACCAAGTCAACAGCAAAAGACCTTCCACCCTAGTTAACAAAATGCCAAACACGGTCCCCTTTTGGCATTCCAGACCTAAGCTCCCATCTAAACAGCCCAGTCTAATATACTGAGGGGTTACTGAAAACCTGATTCACCATATGTGAGGTTCACCCATCATAAAAGACCAGATGCTGATCCCCAGGTCAATGTGAATCTCAGGTCTTTCCCAAATAGCATGCTGCCAGCCAATCCTTAATAACTAAATTGAAGATTTCTTCTTAAAAGAAAGAAGAGAGGTACAAATGGTTAAAAGATCAATATCCATATAAGTGACTGTCAATGTTCATAGTTCAGGATCACAACAGTGATGGAATAAACTGCTGGCTTGTACAAGTCTCTCTGGAATCATCCCAACAGATCAGAATCCAAAGGCAGCTTAGATGTAAAGTCTGTTAGTTTTTCCATGCATTTTCCAGGTTCTTTCAAATGATGATTTGGAAGCTCTCTGTCTTATGGCTTACACTTTCCCTGTTCAAAGTTTCAGCAGACTAGAGATGACAGGATGAGGCCCGAGCCTTCTCTTTTCTAGCTATTCTAGCAGGCTGACAAGCCTACCTCACAAAAATGGTTACAGCAGGACCTTCCCCCGAGAAAGACTAGGCAATGCAGATGGCCTCCTGTACTTGGCTTTGAAGCTAATCTTCTATTGCGTGTGCATACACAGTAAACTAGTTACTCATTCGCATTAGGTGATTAGCCGTTCTTCCATTATAACACAGAGAGTTAAGCTGAAGACAATGTAGAAATTATTAGTTTCCTGCAGTATCTTACATCTTTGATTTTAAGGTTAACTGAACACCTTGCATACATAATGAAGACCTGAAAGGGAATGAGCATCTACAAGCTAATTTGGTTACATAGTGAAACTTCTAACCGCGTATAGATCAACACAGACAAATAGGCTTAGCATCTATTGTTCATTTTTGAATGAGTTGATGTTTGCTAGTCTAATCCATCTCTTTGAAATTCACATGCAAGTGAACTGTCTTGATACAGTGGAAGTGCCTCTTGTTAAGTAATTATGGGTCATACACAGGTTGCCTGGTCTGCCAGCGTCACAAATGCATTCTTGGTTCTTATGCTCCCAGGGTGGTAAAGGAAAATTTCTATTTAACCAGCTAAGAACATAAAACATAAGAATGGCTAACCTGCCTCCCGCAAAAGAATGGTTCATCTGGCCCAGTATCCTGTCTTCTGACTGCATTGTGTGAAGAAATGCTTCCTTTGGTTTGTTTTAAACCTGCTGCCTATTAATTTCATTGGGGGACCCCTTGGTCTTGTGTTAGGTGAAGGGCTAAATAACACTTCCTTATTGACTTTCTCTACACCAGTCATGATTTTATAGACCTCTAGCATATTCCCTCTTAGTCATCTCTTTTCCAAGCTGAAACGTCGCTCTTTTTTTAATCTCCCTTGGGTGAGAAGTTATCCCATAGGCCTAATTTTTGTTGCTCTTCTCCGTATTTCTTCCCATTCTAACACATCTTTTTCTGAGATGAGATGACCAAAACTGCACGCAGTACTCAAGGTGTGGGGGTCCTGTAGATTCATATCGTGGCATAATGATATTTGCTGTCTTCTTATCGATCCCTTTCCTAAGGGTTCCTAACATGTTGTTAACTTTTTTGACTGCATGTTGAGCAGCTGCTTTCAGAGAACTGTACACAATGACTCTGAGGTCTCTTTCTTGAGTGATAACAGCTAATTTAGACCCCATCCATTTCTATGTACAATTGGGATTATGTTTTCCAATGTGCATTACCCAGTACGGTACAGGAATCAGGGGCACAATGTTACCAGATGTGCCTGTTACTTTGGGGTAGGCTCATTGATTAGGGTTACTCTTCTTGGGGGGGGGGTCTGTAATTCTATTACTGTGCTGCTTATGTCACTTGTGTGTTCCTATGGAGCTCTACTCCTTCCTTCTGCAAGTGCCCTCCCAATGGAGCTACCCTGCAGGACCTCGGTTCCCCAGGGCTGGGTCCCTCCAGCCCTAGAACTAGATGAACACGCGCGCACGCACACACACACTAGCAGAGCAAGTCTGAGCGGACCAGGTCCATCAGCCCTCTCCAGCTGATCCTCTCGTATGTCCCTGTACTCACTGGGCTGGGTTAAGCAGCACTTTCAGCTGCTCCCCTGTCAAGGTTCCTCCCCCACTCTGAACTCTAGGGTACAGATGTGGGGACCTGCATGAAAAAAACCTCCTAAGTTTATCTTTACCAGCTTAGGTCAAAACTTCCCCAAGGTACAAAATATTCCACCCTTTGTCCTTGGATTGGCCGCTACCACCACCAAACAGATACTGGTTACTGGGGAAGAGCTGTTTGGACACGTCTTTCTCCCCAAAATACTTCCCAAAACAACAAGGTTTGGTAAAAAGCCTCACCAATTTGCCTAGGTGACTACAGACCCAGACCCTTGGATCTTAAGAACAATGAACAATCCTTCAGTTTTCTTACAAAAAGACTTTTAATAGAAATAGAAGTAAACAGAAATAAAAAAAAAATCCCCCCTGTAAAATCAGGATGGTAGATACCTTACAGGGTAATTAGATTCAAAACATAGAGAACCCCTCTAGGCAAAAACCTTAAGTTACAAAAAAGATACACAGACATAAATAGTTATTCTATTCAGCACAGTTCTTTTCTCAGCCATTTAAAGAAATCATAATCTAACACATACCTAGCTAGATTACTTACTAAAAGTTCTAAGGCTTCATTCCTGGTCTATCCCCAGCAAAGACAGAATATAGACAGACACACATACCCTTTGTTTCTCTCCCTCCTCCCAGCTTTTGAAAGTATCTTGTTTCCTCATTGGTCATTTTGGTCAGGTGCCAGCGAGGTTACCTTTAGCTTCTTAACCCTTTACAGGTGAGAGGAGATTTCCTCTGGCCAGGAGGGATTTTAAAGGGGTTTACCCTTCCCTTTATATTTATGACATCCCCTCTTATGTGCCCCAAGTTTAACACATCCCTATCCCACTTTCACGTTACGATTGTACTGGTAGTAACCCACTTCATGAGCAAACCCCACAGTATTTTTGGGCGCTACTGGGATCTTTAGCTTAGGTAAAAGAAGGGCTGCTGCAGAGTAAATGGGGGAAGCGGAAAATACAGAGTAAAATTTGGAGAGAGAGAGAGAGAGAAGCAACCAGCTGAACCATAAAAGTTATTTATTGAATAATAGTGATAACTACACAAGGAGGGCTAAACAAACATAATGGTTACATTTGAAAGGTTAATACCTGAGGAAGAAAAGAAAACGGAGGGGCGAGGGGGGGGGAATCTCACCCACTCCATGAGGCTTGAACTCGGCGGGGTTCCCAGGTGATGGTGGTAGCTCAGGGTCCTGAGTGCTGGAGACAGGCAGAGCCCCCAGCACGATCAGTCAGGAGATGGAATCCCAGTGGAACTGATGCAGAGTTTGGGTCTATACATCAGAACCCTTACTTGGGCATAGGTAAGGGGGTTTGTAGAGAAAATACAGTGGTTCAAGGGAGAACACTAGATTTGTTTATCGGTAAACTGATGGATTTTCAAGGGTTTTCTTTAGGCTAGACAATAGGAGCTGATCGCTCTTGGGTATGGGTGGTGGTTTTTTCCAGGGAGCTCACAAGACAACTAGGCTGCTTCAGTATTTTAGGATAATAAAGATTTATTACTAGAACTGGTCTGATAATTGCTGAGCTAGGTGTGTGCAGGCGTAGGTTCATTAGCATCTGGAGCAGGGATTCCCATGATGCAGTGCGTCCCTGCTTTTCTGGTCCCAGAGTTGAGTGCGGTTCTCTGTTCCTCATTCTTCATGCTAATTCCTATCCCATCTTTCATGCAGATGAGGCTAGGGGAGTTGTCTCTGTTCTTCATTCTGTATGCAAATGGAGATGTCTTAATCTTGTCACCCTTCTCAGGAGGGGTCTAGGTGTGTCTCCCAACACCCTTCATTGTTCTCTGCAAGCCTTTTCTCTGATGGGTTTTGGTTCAAACAGAGACTGGTGGGGGCGGGGGGTGTCTTTCATGAGTCAGACAGGCTAGATACTGCGCCCTGGTTCCCCAAAAACACAGAGCTGACTGGTCTCAACAATAAGGATGGCAAGTGAAGTCTAGTCCAACTGGAGACCATTCATTCTTTGTTCTTTTTTCATTAGACTCAGGGAACTTTTGATGGGTTTGGATCTCTGATTGGACTCATAGCACCATACAGCTGTGATTCGCTGGCCACGTCCCGTCAGTGGGTGGTTGACTGTATCAGCTGCCTTCTCTGTATACAAGGTGAGGAGACCATTAGCAGGTATAAGGAATTCTTCACCTTCTTTCACTGTTGTAATGTCCATTTGTCTGCCCATCTAGTTCTTTCTGTCCTGTCTGTTGTCGCTTAGATAACAGAATGGTGGGCATCTTGTAAATACCTCATTAGAAGAGAAGATTCTGAGGTGTAAAGAGCCTAGCACACGTTTGGGAACTGTACAACTAATCAATGGTCTGCATACAGGTAGATAAGCGCTAAATTCCTTCGGGCTTGTCTACACAGGGACACTAAGGAAAGTTAATCCAAATGAACTAAAGGTGTCCATTTAAAGTGCATGAGGTAAATGGCATTAAACACATGTGTGGATGCTCGGATTCTGAATTAAAATGGGCCTTATTAATTGTAGTGAATTCCATGAATGAAACTAACCTGAATGAAGGCCACTTTAATTCTAAATAAGTGTGTCCCCATAGGTGTTTAATGAAGTTTAACTAATGCATTTTGAAAATGAATGTGGATTAGCTTTCTTGAATATCTCCATGGAGACAAGCCCTTGGTACTAAACATTTTCATTCTCTTTCCCCTGCCACTGGCTGGATTGGAGGGGTTTCCTGGAATAATTCTGTAAACAAAAAGTTCTTCCAGCAGCCCTCTGTCATGAGCATTCAGAGCTATTGGAGTAAGTAGAGGCCATTTTTCCCCTCTGTGAAAGAGTAGGATATTCTCTTCACCTAATGGTTAGATGTTAAGGGATAGAGCTTGGTTATCGTTTAAGGCCATTTCCAATGAGGGTGACCAGACAGCAAATGTGAAACCTCGGGACAGGGGGTGGGGGGGAAGAGGAGTCTATATAAGAAAAAGACCCCAAAATGGGGACTGTCCCTATAAAATCGGGACCCCTGGTCACCCTATTTCCAATTATTCTTAATCAGTCCTAAAAACAGTGTTGGTGATTCAGAAACAGAATAAAGGACTCCAACCTTTGAATGTACGACATAGTAATCCCAGCATTGTTTAGAAGTGACTGATGAGCCTGGGTTTCTTGCCGAAGTTTTTTGTCTATCCCCGTCTCTTTTACAAGGAGAGTTTGGGGGAGGGATTCACCTCTGAACTGGAACCTCTGATCTACCTGCATGAGTTGTACTTGAATAGGAGCTGAGATGTAAATAGTGAGAGCAGAGAGACTACTGAAACCAGACACCCACAGAAAGCTGCTCCAAGCTGAACACAGAGCTTGTTCAATCCTGGATCATTCACAATAACATACCACGACTGGTAACGTTCAGACATTTCAGGGTGTAATCCCGACTCCATTCCAGTCACCAGGAGTTTTGCCATTGACTTCAGTGGGGCCAAGATTTTACACTATGCTGATGACAACATAGCACATGGATCCTCCCGTATGAAGAACCATGCAGTAGGGGTTCAGTTTCCTTAATCCTTACAGTACTTTTTCTCCTTTTCTCCACTCCAGGCCAGTCCATAAACCTGGGCTCAGCAGAGGAGGAGCTGAGATGTCTCCGTGAAGCAGTAACAGCTCCAGACCCCGAGGCTCTGTTTCAGGCATCTTCCAAAATGGCCAGGGTAACTGACTCAAAAAGCTTGTGCGGATGTGCGAGTGACCAGGCACCGTTCATTTGACATTTGCTCTTTCATGATGCCTTTCCGTACTCGGAGCGAGCTATGGGAGCGGGGCATTGGTTGCTAGTAACCAGCAAGATGCTTTTCATAGATGTGTGCTCTGAATGCCACGTAAAAACCAGATTCCACAGAACGTTGCACACCCATGAAAATGCGCACGCGGATGCACACACATGTACCTATCCAGCAGGGCCGGCTCTTGCTTTTTCACTGATCCGGAGCAGTGAAGCACAAAAAAATAATGAAATAAAAGAGCCCCCATGCCGCCCTAAGATTGGCCGGAACACCGCCCCTTGCAATCTGCCGCCCCAAGCACGAGCTTCCTCGGCGGGTGCCTGGAGCCGGCCCTGCCATCCAGCCATCCAGGAGAAAAACTGTGTTAGTGGAACATCAAGCTGAGAAACCACCCAGGATTCATTCTGTCACCTTGTGGGTTTGCCTTCGCCGATATTTGTGTGCATGCCTCTCTTGACTGACTTCTATGTGCTGTAAAAAGATGCAGTGTATGTAAGAGACTACAAAGGGGAAACTTACCTCCTGCATATCCAGTCCAATGTTGTGCTAACTATGCAACAGAGTCTTTGCCTCTAACCTGATATCATTAGTGTAGAAGACAAAAATGTAGTCTATAGACTAGAGAGAGAATTGTAATCCCAAATGGCGAGCTAGACAGGAGGCTAATTCACCATTTGCTGATGCAGGTATATATATTTTTCCGTTTTTAAAAGTGCTAGAGCCAAACATCATTGCGGTCTCTCCTGGTTTTGATTTGTTCCCAGGTTGTTAGTGAGTACTTTCCCTCCGAACAGGCCACTGACTTTACTGAGGCCACATTAGGTGGTCTGCTGTCTGCTAGACCCACCTGTGCCACGGCAGCTGGACTGTGGATGAAGATCATCCTGAAGGAGTGTGGAGATGCCATGCTGGACAAGGTAAAACTGGGAACTGGAGAGCTTTTCTGCCTAAACTTTAGGCTTTTTGATCTTTGCCCTCATGTGTAAGGAAGAAAAATCTTGCTGTTTCTCCCCCTCGGACATAGAGTCGATTCCATCTCTGTTCCTACCCTAAGATAGGCAATGGCAGAATCAACAGCAGTAGACCGAGATAATCCAAGGGAAAAGGAAGATGGTTGGTTATTTATTGGTCTAGCTTGTTGCCACAGTATTCAGCCAAGAAAGGCTTGAGAAAACAGACTCTGGGGAAAATACAAGAAGACAGAATGACTGGCACTTGGAGGCCTCCAGGTATTAGGAGGCCTATGGCTAAGGGCTACATGGATTAAAAAGAGCACTGGGCTATTGCCACCCTCTTGCCAGGTTTCTGAGCCTGGGCTCCAGCCCGAGCAGGAACAGCTCCACTTTTAGCCCCATCATGCAAGCCCCACAGGCCCAGGTTGACCTGAGCTCTGAAACTCACTGCTGTGGGATTTTTTTGCTGTGTAGACCTACCCTCCCTTTAGGAAGAGAAGGAGGGAGGGAGAAAACTCTAGTGTCTTTGGGATCCACTATTTATATGCCTTATTCTGGAGCCCAGTGCATTAGGGCTAGATGAAAGGAGCTCTCCACAAATCTTCTAACAAGGCTGGTGAAAGGCCTCAGGACAGGGAACCCTCGCAGCAGAACTGCCATGTTTGCACAGTGTTTTGAAGATGTGAAGGGCTAGGAATGAATATGAGAGGTAGTCCCCTGTTCACAGTCCCAGGCATTTACACACTGTCTTGAAAGCACTTGCATATTTTGTGCTTGTGGTTGTTGATGAGCTCTGCATTCTTCGAGGCAAATGGTCAGATTTGGCTGCTTAAATCACACCTGCAAAATCTGGGCAAGCAAAGCCGCCTTTTGTGCATGTGAACTGGTTTATGTAATGCATAGCTGGGCACCACCACATTCAATTACCTGGTATGTCTATGTGTGTGTCAGTGTTAATTTTTACAGCCGTGTGTGGGCAATTTGTGTGGGTTCAAGTTACGCAGACGTATTTGAACATTTGCTTCTTGAAGTGAGGCATTTCTAAAAAAGCAGCAAATGGCTAAAGAAAGGTTTTGATTCTGTAGACTGAATGGAGAGAAAGAAAAAGGGACATTTCTTTCTGGTTTTGTTCCTTCCAGGTGCCCGATATCCTGGCTATACTATATCGCCACATGCCTACTATCCAGGAGGGCAGCTTGAGGCAGTTCCTGGTGGAGGCAGTGTCCATTTTAGCTCACCATCACCAAGAGGCAGTGATCTCCAGCCTCCTCAGCAAAGGTCTGCCGATGGACAGGTATATACCGCTACCTATTGCATTCATCTTGGTAAAACATGGATCCCACAGCTTTACTAGGAGATGTAGGGCTTCATTTAAGCAGCAGACAGTTTGGGATCATTCCTAAGGGTTAATAGCCTGGCTCTTTCTGCAGGAAGGTCCAAGAACATGTTAAGGTGGGGTGCGGAGAGAAATTAAGTGTCATCCTGTTTCCATTCATTAATAGCTGCTTTGACATCCTAAAGACCTATTTTTACTGGTATAACTGGAGTGTATTGTTGGAAACATCTACCTCTCTAGACACCTGAATTGAGCTCACTCTGGAAATGAGCAGTGGCTGTTGGTTTCCTGGTAGCATGACAGCTTCAGGTGCAAATCCCTGGCTGATTGCAAAGACTAGGGCCAATATTATCATCAGACCTCTGCTTGGCATCAGTGAGGGTGTGGCCGCCAGAGCAGAATTGCCACCCTTGGTACTTAAAAGTGGACTGGAAGCAGATCCATCATTTCATTTAAAGATCCCTAACTGAGTTATCAGTGATCAGTGCTGGAATCTAAGATCATAAGAACGGCCATACTGGGTCAGACCAAAAGGCCATCTAGCCCAGTAGTCTGTCTTGCGACCGTGACCAGTGCCACATGCCCCAGAGGAAATGAACACAACAGGTCATTGTCAAGTGATCCATCCCCTGTTGCCCAGTCCCAGCTTCTGGCAAACAGAGGGTAGGGACACCATTTGTGAAGGGGACCTAGGATGGCCATGTTCTCATAGTTGTATGTCCATCGAGTAGGAATCTGGCTTTTCTTTCATCCACTTGCCTTCCAAACCCTAGATCTTTGGGAGCCACATGCTCATGATTCCATATTGACTGGGAAGTGGAGCAAACAGGAAGTGAGGTTGGCGCTCTGTGTCCTGTCCTTCTGAAGTCTAGTATTAATGGTTAGGCTGCAGGAAGACTAGGTCACTTAACTTAGTTCTGTAACTGGAAACGCAATATTTAAACACGAGGAGCGTTAAAGGAGGACAGGACTCCTAACTCTCTCATCATAGGCAAGGAGAACATTTGGTCTTTACTAAAATATGACGCGTTCAGTGTGAGCCACAAAAGTGTCCAGGGCTCACCTGTAACTTCTGTTAAACTGCAGTGACACCGCTGATCTGTGGAGATCTCTGGGGGGAGACCCCTTGCTTGCCACTCAAGTCCTACAAGCCCTAATAGAGAAGATAAAGACTCCAACAAGAACAGAAGGCAGCATCACCTCAGAGACAGAAATTGACAGGCATTTGGCAGCTGCTGAACCTCTCTCAGTAAGTTAGATGACAGACACGTCTTTCAGGCTTTCCTGTGCCCTGTGACAATCCTGCTGATGGAAAGCGGGAAGTGTGGTATAATATTGGTGTGTGGGCACTTCTCCTCTGATGGACTGTTTCCCTGAGTCCGGCTCTGCTGTCTGTGGAACAAATACAGCAGTTTTAGATACGTTACTGATTTACTTAATACTATCTGGCCATTAGAAAGTCTTTGGAGCAGTTTTCTTTGCAAATCTTCCTTTGGACTCACAGCATGCCTTGGGAGATCATTACACATTTGTACAGATGTGGGAAAGTGAGCCACGAGTTAAGCAAGTTGCTCGCTGTCATTCAAGTTACTGGCAGAAGGGAGAATTTAGTACAGCAGATATCAGAAGGGGAGACAGGGTGTGATGGCGTTGGGAAGAGATCTCCTTTTTTACCATGCTCTCCTTTCAGGCAACATGTGCCATCTTTGAAGTGGTGTCAGCCCTGCAGTCGAGCAAAGCTGTGCAGGAACTGCTCCCAGAGTTGTTTCCCGTTCTCCTGCAGCAGGTCAGCCATACCCTCGGACAAAAGCTGCCTTTGCCAACGAGAAGCAGCCCGAGCCAACTGCGAAGAGGGCTACAACTTACTGAGGGGAACCCTTGCCGGTAATTAGAAGGAAGGGAGAGAAACAAAGAGAATTCCAGTAGAGTTGTGTGACGCTCCCCAAGAGTTCCCAGGGTTACGAGGCACCTTACCATCACATGCCCTTCGAGTGAGGAAGTCTTGTCTGTGCCTGCTGTGGGTCAGTTCCCTGAAACTACCAGGCTCTGGCAAAACAAACGCTGCCACCCAGGCCTCCTCAGACCTCAGTCTCTTTGTACAGGTTAATGACAGGCACACACCAACCCCGTAGAGTGTCCAGACCTTTATCCACTGAACTCCCACAGAATGATCAGGCCTGCTGTTCCCACTGGAACAGGACACACCAGTTTATTACTTCTACTTTAGACTCTACACTAGATACTTATACTCTGTACTGCAAAACTCACAGCACCTAGATATATTTCTAGTGAAAACAAGACACGAGATTCTCAAAGAACAGAGATTCCAGTGACCGTGAGTAAGAATGCAAGCCAAAAATGGTTACATTTCAAATGAAATCATATCCTGCTCCTAGAAACTAAACTTAACCAACAGGTTAACCTCCTGTCTAAAGATGTTTCTCACCCAAAGTTCTCAACCAAGCCTGATCGCGACCCCTCTTTCATGAAGCAAACTCGCAGTCCATCTACTTCCTAAGTGAAAGATGTCCCCCAAATAGACTAGAGCAAACCTTTGATGTATACCCCAAAATTGGGTCCCCACCCCCTGTCTACTTCCTGCTACTTTTCTTTCTTTGAAGTTCTCACAGGCCTTCTCAACTGAATGTGAACCCTACATGCTTAATGTACATGTAAACAAAGAGATGGATAAACATTTCTTGCCTGAAAGAAAACCATTTTGTCACCTTTCCTGGTGACTAGTCCCGAGACACAGATCCTAAGAATGTAATTTTCAATGCATATCCATGACTCTTGACACAGCATCTGTACATGCGTTTCACAATGATATTGGTGACATGGGCTTTTATTTGAGACTCATGGGGCAATCTTTTAGTGAGCTAGAATGTACGTACCAGGCCCCTCGGCACCCACTCTGTGCCCCTCGCCAGTTAACACTAAGATTCCTGAGTCCTCAGTTGACTTCAGCTCTGGTAGCACATTCATGTACATTTCCCACCAATCTCACAACATTATTAGTTTCTCTTCTTGTTGTGTTTCTTTATTCACTGCCAACAAGGTGCTCAAATTACAGACTTCATGGTTTTATAATGTCTCTGAATTTTCCTAGGAAACCAGGATCTCAGCTCTGTTCACGGATGGGCAGCAGGTATCAAATAAACATAAGGAAGTACTACTTCACACAACACACGGTCAACCTGTGGAACTCATTGCCAAGGGGTGTTGTGAAGGCCAAAAGTATAACTGGGTTTAAAAAAAAAAAAAAAGAATGAGATAAGTTCATGGAGAACAGGTCCATCAATGGCTATTAGGCAAGATGGTCAGGGATGCAACCCCAAGCTCTGGGTGTCCCTTGGCCTCTGACCGCCAGAAACTGAGACTGGACAACAGGGATTGGGTCATTTCATGATTGCCCTGTTCTGTTCATTCCTGCTGAAGAAGCTGGCATTGACCACTGTTGGAAGACAGTGTACTGGACTAGATGGACCATTGGACTGAGCCAGTAAGGCTGATCTTATGTAGTGGCCACAGTGGGTCAGGTTTTCAAGATGGGTGCCTCAGTTTTGTCCACAAAACTTGAATTTGTTCAGATGGATGGGTACCTAGCTATGTGATTGCTGGCGCTGCAGACACGAGTATATATTCTGCTCATGCTGTTGGCCCATGTGCAGGCCCATTTTAGGTACCTATATGTGACGGGGTGGTAGGCTGTGCCCCGGCCTCTTCCATGGACACAGACTGCTCTGAGTCCCTCCAAAGTGTTCTAGGGATGCCTGCTCCTGAGATCCTGGTGGTAAGGGCTCTGATGACTGTTTGACCCCAATGGATGATCTTAAGTCACCTTTACGCTTGACCTTTGTTTTCTTTCTCCTCCCTCTTGTCTATACTTTCGTGTCTAGGTTCCTCCAGCCCCTTTACCTATATTTCCTCTTTACCTGGTCCTTCAGGTTTTATTTCCGCCCTCCTGGGCCTCCATACCTGCCTTGGTGTCCCTGTTAGAAAGGGATTCCAGTCCATGCCCAGTAGAAGGCAGTGGGGCAATCCATCCACTACCCCTACATGTTTCTTCCTAAACTTCCCCTTAATTTTCAGAGTCACCTCTGCCATTGGGCAGAATTTATTGTCCCCATGGACCTGGTATTCAGTTTTGATCCTACCTCTGGGAAGTATCCAGTGGGGTTTCACTAACTCCTGCCTGATTAGCAAACAGGATGAAGCTGTGTCCATTAGTCCCTTTGGTGGCTCCTCCCTACCCAGACCGATACGGTAGGTACTTTCTTTTTCCTTCCCTGCCTGGGAGTCTTGTCCCAACCACAAAACTGGGCAAACCCACAGTCCATTTTCGGACAGTCTCTTTTTAGATGTCCTTCAGGTCCATGTCGGAAGCACACCGTAGGCCAAGCTCCCACTACAGTTCCTTGAGGCTCCTCCCTCTTCTTCTTGCTGCCCTTCCCAGCTGTAGGCACTCTGGTCCTTCTCAAATCTAGTCCCTTAAACCACTGACTCACTCTGGGAATGTCCGCCTCTGCAAATTCCTCTCACTTGAACTGTGGGGTCCAGATGAACTGGCTGGCACCACAGAACCCATACTCGGGTATGCTCAGGGAGACTCTGAAGAAACTTCCAGAACCATGCAGTCCATGATCTCCCCCACAGTCTGAGTATCTGGCCTTACCAATGATTGGCCCAATCTTTTAATTTCTGTCCAAATGCACAGAGGCATAATCCCTCAATCCATCTTTCAACTCTACATTTCTGGCAGTACTTTTCCGTGGACAGGCCCCACCTCGTCCAGCATGGCTGCCTTAATCATGTCATAATCTCTTGTCTGCTCATCAGTAAAAGCCCTATATGTGCTTCCCCGGTTAAATGGGGTGTCAGTTGAAGGGCCCACATTGTTCTGTCCCTAGGAGGTCTCACTGCTCTTCCTCGAAAAGTAACCAAAAACACATTGGGGTTGTTCGCAGGTCCCATTTTACAGTCTGATCTCCTGTGCCTGGTTTCCATTTCCTGTCACGGGACTCACCAAACTTTGGAGGAGTTGTTGCCAGACCTGGGCTTCCTCCCGTACAAATTCCTGCCGACTCTTTTGCTGTTAAACCTACCGGGCAAGGAAAGGCTGTTTTTCTGCCTGCTGGGATTGTTGGAAGGTCTGTCGGGTCTTCTGCACCAGTGGTCTCCAAACGAGGGTGCGCGGGATGATCCCGGGGGGTGCGTGGCAGCAGTAGCGCCGCCGGACTGCACTCCGCCATTTTTTTCCTTCGGCAGCAGCTCTGCACGTCCACGGCTGGTGCTCCCCTCTGGCGGCCCGCCTGCGGCAGGTCTTCCATCGGTGGCGCGTCTGCGGCAGGTCACCCTGGGGGTGCGAGAGCCAAAACGTTTGGAGACCACTGTTCTACACCAGCAGTTCTCAACCGGGCCGGTTTTAGGGGGTCTGCCAAGCAGGGTTGGCTTTAGACTAGCTGGGGCTCAGGGCAGAAAGCTGAAGCCTTAAGCCCAGCACCTGCACTAAAGTTCCAAGCCCCTGCACCCTGTGGGGTTAAAATCTGGAGCCAGGAGCCCCAAACTCTGATGCCTGGCGGGGCAGAGGCCTGGAACTGGGCCATGGAGTATTTCTAGCATGTTGAGGGTGGGGGGAGGCTCAGAAACAGAAAGGTTGAGAACCCCTGTTCTACACTTCTCTTTGCTGCTTCATCACCCATTTCAGTGTTCCCTCCATCACCTGGACTGGCAAACCTCTACACCGGCTTCTCCAACAGGCTCTCCATTTGCATAGATAACAGGGAAATCCCTGATGAGCCCCCAGCTGTGACAGAGAGGGGTGTTGCACCCCCACGTCTTCCACAAACACACCGCGTTGAGACTTTTTTGCTTGTAAACACCAACGTATAGTCTATTTAATCCCCCTACCAATACATAGCACCTTTATATTGTATCTCAACTTTCTAAACTCTTCTCCAAGAGTCAGGTGGGGGGTAAGGTGTTTCCACTCAGAGACCTCACTTTGTCAGGCTCTCCTAGCTTTTTGTCTTTCTGTTTCTCTTAGGGTGACCAGACAGCAAGTGTGAAAAATCAGGACGGGGGTGGGGGCGGGGGGGGAGGGAATAGGCACGTGTATAAGATAAAGCCCCAAATATCGGGACATCTGGTCACCCAAGTTTCTTTCTCTGTCTGTTCCCCTCAAAGGGCTCCTGCCCATGTCCTTTTATACAGTTTCCCTGTTAATGGAATGATTGGTTCCTTGACTCACTAGCCCCAATCTGACCTCGTAATCAGGTACACCTCTATCCAATTAGGCCTTCTGTGAGGAACCGAATTAGTACGAATAGTGACCAGAGTGCTGACTCAAGTGCAAACCCTCAGCACTCTGTCACCTCATATCTGGAGATATGACCCCAAAATGTCCATTAGTGATCACCACACTCTATGCCCCCTGTTTTTGGGTCCTGATCATGTATCATTTCCATATCATTGTACTCTGCTAGTGCCCATACTGCTTGCAGAAAGAGAAAAAGGACTGCAAAATTTTGTCCCTAGCAAAACTAGTCCTATGAGATGTATGAGACTGAAACTTACCTCCCAGCATCAAGTCCTTCCAGGGACACTGGTGTCCAGGACATTGCCAATGGATGAACTGTCGATTGAACAGCAGACCTGAGAAGTAACCGGGGCTTCCTGACTCTCTGTTCAAGCTGCACCTTCCTCCTGATTGCTGCAGTTCTGTGCCTCTCTTTCCCCAGGCTTTCTATCAAAGCATTAGAGTCTGTGCTTTTCAAGGGTGGGAATGAGAGACTGGTGAGAGCGCTCAGGAAGCAGAGGACTTGGACTCTTGTGGAAAACCCCAAGACTCACCATGAGGGAGTGTGTCTGCTGGTGAGGTAAGAGATCTAGGAGGCATCATTTTATCCTTGGGAATGAGTAGCCAATAGAGTGGCTGAGAGGGAACCTCCTGTTTACAGCTTTGTGGGCAGGGGGTGCGGGGGTGTCCTGGGTGGAAACAGACAGCTCCCACTCCTAGATATCAGAGCTGTATGCTCAGAGCAGCTGAGTTTTTGAAGTGTGCAATCTAGCCCATGAGCGGTTTCTTTTGTCTTCCAGTCTTCTGCTAAGATCTGGACTCATAACACCTGAGATCATACAGAGCCTCCTTCCCTGGGTGAATTCCCCCTCAGAAAACCACCGAGTCACCAGCACAGCTTTCCTTGCCCAGGTAAGACACAGGGCTCTGAAGAGCAGTTTCACCATTAGACTCTTGTCTGCCTTTCTTTCGGGAGTTGTACAGTTCAGTTCATAGGAGTAATTGTCATTTTAGACGGTAGAATAGGTCCTCCTTTACATGGAAACCTCACCAGGAACTTCACGATACCTTTCTGAGTCCTTCCCTCTCTGTGGTTTTTATTGCCGTCATTGCCTATACTAGCTACACAACCACAGGTGCTGGCTGAGAGAGATACGGACAGAGTTTGGATGAGTGGACCTCTTCTGCCAAGTCCTAGTGCTGATCCTAACCAACAGCTCCTGATTTTGGTTTAGCTCAGCAGATCTTCTGAATGAACCGAGTGTCCTAATGCTACCGACCAAGCAACCTACAACTACATTAATGTCTATCTTAGGTTCTCATTACTCTAGTATCTGAGTACCTCCAAACTCTTTAATGTCTGTATCCCCACCACACTCCTGCGAGGTAGGGAAGCACTATGTTTCCTATTTTACAGGCAGGGAACTGATGCACAGAAGGGCTAAGTGACTTGCCCAAGGTCACACAGGAAGTCTTTGAGGGAGCAGGAAACGGAACCTGGGTCTCCTAAGTCCTAGGCTAGTGTGGGGATACCTGCTGGAGCATCCTCCCTTTCCACAGCCTTCCTGCAACATCTGCATCATATTTCCCACTTACGCTAAGCAACTATCTTTGGGGCTCATCTGGTTCTAAAAAAAACAATCTCTCTGTGCCTGTGATGGGCTGTACCTGGGCTTTGAGGCTCCTTACAAGAGGCCCCATGGTCCTACTACACCCTGCCCCAGGAAAAGAGCCCCCAGTCTGGGTCTGTCTAAAGAGGCCTCATGAAAGCAGCCAATCCGAGCCCATCAGGCTCGGCTAAAAGGAGCTGAAGGGCCTTAGCAGGTCAGATCCTGGCAGGAACTGGAGGGGCAAGAAAGGGCGCTGCTCTCTGGCCACAGAAATTCAGGGGACAGCCAGAGTTTGATTCTGGCAGCCTTTACTTAAGCTGGGTTTGGAGGAAGAGAGTCCCGAAGAACTTTAACCCTGAGGTGAGGGTGAAGCTAAAAGTGGCCGTTAGGAAGAAGCGACAATGAACTGAAATCAAGCAGTGCCTAGCTCCTGTTTATAGGATCCACGGTTTGGAACCCAGAGTTAGGGGCAGGCCCAGGTTCCCCTACCACCGACAGTGGCATAAGCCCCCCGGAGGGGACAATGCTAATGGAGAGCTTGAACAAAGGGCAGAATGTAAAGGATCCAGAGTTGGGGCTGGAGACCCTAGTGAGGGCAATGGGACTGTTCTTGACTACCCCAGAAGGGGTTCATTTGGACTTTAGGACTCAGCCAGAAGCCTGAGCCACAGAAGACTCACTGAGGACGGCTGGCAGGGTGCACCAGGGGTGAGAAAAGGACTGTGATACCATACCCAGCCACTAAGAGGCTCTCAAGAGGTGAGTGGATCCCTATTCTAGTGCCCAAAAGGAAAGCTCCATGTTTTGTAGACCTTTCTCATTTGTGTGGAATACTAAAGTTACAGTGTATTATGTGCCAAGTATCAGAGGGGTAGCCATATTTGTCTGTATCCACAAGACTGGGGCTGTAGGAGGACTCCTTGTTGTTTTTAGTGTATGACATGTCTGCTCAAATTCTATTCCCAATCTTAATGATCCTATTGGGGCTAATCATAGAATATCAGGGTTGGAAGGGACCTCAAGAGGTCATCTAGTCCAACCCCCTGCTCAAAGCAGGACCAATCCCCAATCAAATCATCCCAGCCAAGGCTTTGTCAAGCCTGACCTTAAAAACTTCCAAGGAAGGAGATTCTACCACCTCCCTAGGTAACGCATTCCAGTGTTTCACCACCCTCCTAGTGAAAAAGTTTTTCCTAATATCCAACCTAAACCTCCCCCACTGCAACTAGAGACCATTACTCCTTGTCCTGTCCTCTTCTACCACTGAGAATAGTCTAGAACCATCCTCTCTGGAACCACCTCTCAGGTAGTTGAAAGCAGCTATCAAATCCCCCCTCATTCTTCTCTTCTGCAGACTAAACAATCCCAGTTCCCTCAGCCTCTCCTCGTAAGTCATGTGTTCCAGACCCCTAATCATTTTTGTTGCCCTTTGCTGGACTCTCTCCAATTTATCCACATCCTTCTTGTAGTGTGGGGCCCAAAACTGGACACAGTACTCCAGATGAGGCCTCACCAGTGTCGAATAGAGGGGAACGATCACGTCCCTCGATCTGCTCGCTATGTCCCTACTTATACATCCCAAAATGCCATTGGCCTTCTTGGCAACAAGGGCACACTGCTGACTCATATCCAGCTTCTCGTCCACTGTCACCCCTAGGTCCTTTTCCGCAGAACTGCTGCCTAGCCATTCGGTCCCTAGTCTGTAGCTGTGCATTGGGTTCTTCCGTCCTAAGTGCAGGACCCTGCACTTATCCTTATTGAACCTCATCAGGTTTCTTTTGGCCCAATCCTCCAATTTGTCTAGGTCCCTCTGTATCCTATCTCTGCCCTCCAGCGTATCTACCACTCCTCCCAGTTTAGTATCATCCGCAAATTTGCTGAGAGTGCAATCCACACCATCCTCCAGATCATTTATGAAGATATTGAACAAAACCGGCCCCAGGACCGACCCCTGGGGCACTCCACTTGACACCGGCTGCCAACTAGACATGGAGCCATTGATCACTACCCGTTGAGCCCGACAATCTAACCAACTTTCTACCCACCTTATAGTACATTCATCCAGCCCACACTTCTTTAACTTGCTGACAAGAATACTGTGGGAGACTGTGTCAAAAGCTTTGCTAAAGTCAAGAAACAATACATCCACTGCTTTCCCTTCATCCACAGAATCAGTAATCTCATCATAGAAGGCGATTAGATTAGTCAGGCATGACCTTCCCTTGGTGAATCCATGCTGACTGTTCCTGATCACTTTCCTCTCGTGTAAGTGCTTCAGGATTGATTCCTTGAGGACCCGCTCCATGATTTTTCCGGGGACTGAGGTGAGGCTGACTGGCCTGTAGTTCCCAGGATCCTCCTCCTTCCCTTTTTTAAAGATTGGCACTACATTAGCCTTTTTCCAGTCATCTGGGACTTCCCCCGTTCGCCACGAGTTTTCAAAGATAATGGCCAATGGCTCTGCAATCACATCCGCCAATTCCTTTAGCACTCTCGGATGCAACTCGTCCGGCCCCATGGACTTGTGCACATCCAGCTTTTCTAAATAGTCCCTAACCACCTCTTTCTCCACAGAGGGCTGGCCATCTACTCCCCATGTTGCGATTCCCAGCGCAGCAGTCTGGGAGCTGTCCTTGTTAGTGAAGACAGAGGCAAAAAAAGCATTGAGCACATTAGCTTTTTCCACATCCTCTGTCACTAGGTTGCCTCCCTCATTCAGTAAGGGGCCCACACTTTCCTTGGCTTTCTTCTTGTTGCCAACATACCTGAAGAAACCCTTCTTGTTACTCTTGACATCTCTTGCTAGCTGCAGCTCCAGGTGCGATTTGGCCCTCCTGATTTCATTCCTACATGCCCGAGCAATATTTTTATACTCTTCCCTGGTCATATGTCCAACCTTCCACTTCTTGTAAGCTTCTTTTTTATGTTTAAGATCAGCTAGGATTTCAACATTAAGCCAAGCTGGTCGCCTGCCATATTTACTATTCTTTCGACTCATCGGGATGGTTTGTCCCTGTAACCTCAACAGGGATTCCTTGAAATACAGCCAGCTCTCCTGGACTCCTTTCCCCTTCATGTTAGTCCCCCAGGGGATCCTACCCATCTGCTCCCTGAGGGAGTCGAAGTCTGCTTTCCTGAAGTCCAGGGTCCGTATCCTGCTGCTTACCTTTCTTCCCTGTGTCAGGATCCTGAACTCGACCATCTCATGGTCACTGCCTCCCAGGTTCCCATCCACTTTTGCTTCCCCCACTAATTCTTCCCTGTTTGTGAGCAGCAGGTCAAGAAAAGCTCCCCCCCCAGTTGGCTCCTCTAGCACTTGCACCAGGAAATTGTCCCCTACGTTTTCCAAAAACTTCCTGGATTGTCTATGCACCGCTGTATTGCTCTCCCAGCAAATATCAGGAAAATTAAAGTCACCCATGAGAACCAGGGCGTGCGATCTAGTAGCTTCTGCAAGTTGCCAGAAGAAAGCCTCATCCACCTCATCCCCCTGGTCCGGTGGTCTATAGCAGACTCCCACCACTACATCACTCTTGTGATGGACAGGTTGATTTTCTTTCAGCTAATGAGTGATCCCATGCTCAGGGAGAAGAAGTTCCTTAAGCCTGTCTTACACATCTTGGAAGAAAGGTCACATGATAGGAACAGCATTGTCCGTCAGATGGCTGTAAGAGGCCTGGGAAATTTAGTCTATGGGACGCCTGAGAAGGTAAGAGAGAATACTGACTAGAATGCAGCATAACTAGAGAAACCAAGGGAAATAGTTGTTCGGAGTTTACAGAGGCTGCACAAAATGCACAAGGCCAAATTCTGCTCTCACATACCCGAGTAACCTCTTTGCAGTCAATACAGAGCAAGCTGGATCCTTTGCTAAGCTGGGCATAAGCAAACAATCTGTGCACTTTAATATGACCATGTGTAAATGTCTACATCTAGGAACAAAAAATGCAGGCCATACTTACAGGATGAGAGACTCTCTATCCCAAGAAGCAATGATGCTGAAAACCACTTGAGTCATGGCAGAGAATCAGTTGAACATAAGGTGTCCCTATGCGAAGTTGTGGCCAAAAGGGCTGAAATGATCCTTGGAGGCATAAAGAGAGAGGAATCTTGAATAAGAGTAAAGAAGTTCTTTTCCCTCTGAATATGATGCTCATGTGAGCACTGCTGAAATGCTGTGTCCAGATCAGGTGTCCACAATTCAAGAAGGATGCTGATAAATTAGAGAGGATTCAGAGTAGAGTCCCAAGAATTCTCAAAGGGTTGGAAAAGATACCTCTAGTGATAGACTCAAGGAGCTCAATCTATTTAGCTTTACAAAGAGAAGGTTAAGGAGTGACTTGAGGACAGTCTATAACTACTCACATGGGGAACACATTTTGAGAATGGGTTCTTCCCATTAGCAAACAAAGGGATAAGAAGATTCAATGGGGGAAAATGAAGCTAGACTAATTCAGACTGGTCACAAGGCACTGATTTTTAATGGTAATTTTAATTAACCATTGGAACAATTTACCAAGGGTTGTAGTGGATTCTCTGTCACTAGCAATTTTAAAATCAAGATTGGATGTTTTTCTAAAAGATACACTCTAGTTCCAACAGAGACTATTTCGGGGAAGTTCTATGTTATGCAGAAGGTCCGATCGGATAATCACAAGGGTTCCTTTTGGCCTTGGAATCTAAGTAACTAGGAATCTAATAATAGGATGACACAGGTGTATTATGGCCCCGAGTTTGGCTCATTGTAGCTGGAACCTGGTCTGAAATATAGCTATAGGTCTCCGGGGGGGTGGGAGGGGGAGATGAAATTCCCACAGCTTCGTAACTGCTAAAGAAAACGTATTAGAAGTGTGATCAGTGATAAGTGTTCTTTAATATCGTATGTTTGTCCAGGTGAAAAAGCACAAGAAGTTTCTTATGGTCATACTGATCAGGGCCTTAAGTGACCCTTTCAGTTCTGAAGTCATTGGCGAGAGCATGAAAGCAGTGGCCAAAGTCCTGAAGGAGCTGAAAGAGAAGGACATAGGTTCTTCCTTCAGAGACCTCACCCAACAGATCCGGACCTACTTTGACAACGTATGTGACCAGAACTCTCCAGCCCCAGTTCAACCGATCTTGATTAGACTCCATTTACTCCCTGGGCATTGCTCATGTCAGAGTGAAGAGATGTTTCGGCCCCAGGGAAGAGAGGTGTTTTACGGAGGAGGAGAACATTAGGAGGATGGGGATGACATCCCTGCTCCCACAGTCTCCCCCTTCTGTTCTGTTCTTCTTTCTTGCCACTGAGAACCTCAAAGAAAGTCTGAATACTAGATTAGGTAGCTAGATAACCATGAAAAGGGGGTTCCAAGGTACAATAGAGAGTGTTGGGCCTGCTCTATACCATTTTTATGTGAGAGGGTTGGAATGATTCCGTTTTGCAGAGAATTTTGAGATTTCAAATTTTGGTTTTGTTCCTATTTGTGGGAATCCCTCTCCCCAAACTTCAAAACTCTTTGTGAAACAGAATGACTATTCTCAGCCGAGCTCTATTGAAAGCCTTGGGTCCGGGCAGTCTGCTCTCAACTATCCCAGTGCTGGGAACCCAGGAAACTGTGGGAGCTAGAGGTGCCAGGGAGTTGCAAATTTGAGAGCCAGGGTCCCAGACGCTGGGGGTTTGGAAGCCCACGATCCCAGTCAGCCTGCTAGATTGGCTGCCAAGGAGCTGGATGAGTGCACTGGCAAGACAGCAGGCAGGTTTCTAAGGACCCCTGCCTGGCTTCTGGAGGAATTTCATCCAAATGGAACTCTCACTAAAATAGTTTGATGAATCAGCAAATTCGAATGAAAAATTGGTTCATGAAAGTGTTTCCGACTAGCTGTAGTTGGAATCCCTCGACTTGAGCGTAGAAGAGATGGCTGTGCGAGGTACGTGATGTGATTGTCCCTTAGTTACTAACTTGTGGGGCTTTCTTGGCTGTAGGAGGAAGATGCTCTTCGTTTATTGGCCTTTGTCCTATTTGGCATCCTGGCCTACCTGACCAAAAGAAAATGGAAGGCCTGTTTCGCCGAGCAGGTTAGACAGAGCTGGGTCACACTTCTGCTGCACCTGCAAGACCCGAACCCCAGGGTTTCAGTGGTAAGACCGAGAGTGACTTATTTACTAAGCCAAAGGAATCTTCCTCCCAATGCCAGGGGAGCTCTGCTATTCCTTCCTGCTGTGGAGGCCCAAATTCTCCCCTCAGTTCATTGCCTTCCTGCTGAGTCAGTTCCCGCCAGGTTGGTCCATGGCTGCCTCACCAGAATCCAGGATAGGTCATGGGTCTGAGCCCGACAGCTCTCTATTCCTGTCTGTCTCTGCACCCCAGCCCCCTGCCTCCCCAGAACAGAAGAGAGACCTGGTGAAGCAGCTTTCATAGGTAGATCTGTTCCAAAAAGACATTGATGCTACCTCCAGGTTGCAGTGGAAGCTCTCCCCTCTATTAGTCATTCCTGCATGTTTTCTGCCAATTACATCCAGATGAATCCCTTTTTATCCTGGAATAGATGAGCAGTCAAGCAGATGAGTTCCCTTTGAATGACCATAGCACTCAGTAGGGAACAATTAAATGGTGTGACGCGCTTTCTTTTTTTCAGGAATGCAGAGCTACGTTTCACCTCAGTGTCCCGTTTTTGGGACTGAAGAGGCTCCAAACTGCAATTAATGAACACCTTGATGGCACAGCCGAGCTGAAGCCTGAAGAGCTCCAGTTGGACATTTGCAGACACCTTGTGAGTGAGCTGTTGAAGTGTCTGAGATTCTTGACTGGAGTGGCGTGTGGTGGTGTAGAGGTGTGGGGGGGATGTGTGATGGGTAATGGAAATAACGGTCAGAGTGGGATATATGACTGAGGGTGATGGGAAATGTAAATCTGCCACAGATCCCCATTTTTCCCACGTCCACCCAGTCACCTGTTCTTTCTCTGATTTACCTGTGGCTCATAAAAGCATGTGCTGGCAGTCAAAGGGCACTTCTAGCCAGAGAGAGCTCATGTGTCCCTGATTTCCTCTAGGCCAAAGAGAATGCTGAGCTGCTGGAGAACTTGTACAAAAGCTCCATCAAGTACTTCTGTAGCAGCTGGGAAGAAATCCGGGCAGTTGCAGCCAAGTTAGCTGGTGAGAGATGATGCCCAGTGTCCCTTTTGGTATTCCCATTGAGGGGGAGAGAAAAAAATCCCACTGTGCAGCACTGAGCTGCCACTAATCTCTCTGTGCCTCAGCATCCCATACATAAATGGGGATGTTAATATCCCTACCTCTCCAGTGTGGTGGTCGGAGGAAATCATGACTTGCTATAAAGTGCTTCGGGATTGTTGCAGGGAAAGCACGGTGCAGTCATTTAGTAGTAGAGACTGGGACACTGTCTCGTAGGGCATGTTTACACTTGGAGCTGGGAGTCTAATTCCCAGCTTGATGAGACATACCCGCACTAGCCCTGAGTGCTAAAAATAGAGAGTAGCTGCGATGGCAGGAGCAGCAGGAGGTTTAACCACCCCAAGTATGAGCCCATCCAAACCCCAAAGTCGATTCTCAAGGTGGCTAGCTCCTCCCACTGCTCGTGCTGCTTTAGCTACATTCTAATTTTAGCATGTGAGCGCTGTCCGAGCTAGTGTGGGCCTGTCCCATTGAACTGGGAGTGATTCCCCTCGCTCAAAGTGCAGACCCACCCACAGTGTTGCTCAGTGCTCTTCACTACTACTTCATGATTGGGAGGCATGCAGCCCACCTGCCCTCAGTGCCTGCTGTTTCAGGTTCCTGGCCACACCACCTTGTCAAGGAGGCAAAAGGTTCCTCCTCTTTGGCCCTGTGCCCTCTTCTCCCAAGCATACCCAGGTGCGACAGGCAGGCATTGTGGCCTAAGTCTCACCTGTCAGTCACCTTGTGGGATCCCTGCTAAGAACTCACTTATTCCTGGCCCCAGTCCTTTGCTCAGACCACTAGACCAAGACACTAGCTTAGTATGTCTCCAATAACTGACAGCAGTGGCAAGAGGAACACAGACTCTTTAAAGCAAATGGGTTTTGTGTAAACGACTTTTTTTTTTAAAAAAAAGAATTTTTTCTCATTCTCTTCAGTGTGGACTCTAAACTGCTCTAGCGTCCTCTTGCCCACAGCTCACCCTTAGGCCCACAGTAGGAGAGGCCAAAGACCTGTCTAGGGGCTGCTAATATCACTTTGCACTCAACAAGGGAAGGTTTTATTGTTGTTTGTTTTCCATTGTGTATTTAGGCATCATCCTGGAACACACAGACAGGCAGCGTATGAAATGGCTGGACCTGGAACATCTGCTGATGTGTAAGTAATAAATACAGCTGAAGTTCTGCTCATCCGTGAGTTCTAAAGGAATTTAGCTGACAAGCAGCAGTAACCGATACCACTGGTGCAAAGTGCATCAGCCACACATCAAAGGACAAATTCACTCTTGCCCAGTCGAAAGTCAGCTTTAATTTCCCCTGAAGGAGGAAGCTGCAGAGGGTGTGATGTGAGTCCGTGCATCTCCTGGTTGTCCTGGCAAGGCCCCCTCCACAGCCAGTGCTATCCACTCTTTGGGCTTTATTGGCTCTCTGTGGACTCCCCAGGTGAGGAGAAGTTGTAGCCACTTTCTGCTACCCCAAATTTCCCACCAGCAATTTTTCTTCCAGTAGGTGCCCTGTATCCTGCACAAACCAGCTTGGACCTGGCCTCTGTTCAATTCCAGGGTTATTGGAGCTCAGACAGTGGCTCCTGAATAGAGATGGAAAATAAACTTAAAAGTGGAAGCTATTGAAACAATGGACCTTCTTCCATTTACAGCAGAGTGGATGACTTTCTGGTCGAGTCAGGGTCTCCCCACTTGTTGGGAGCATGGAAGGGAGCCAGTGGAGGAACCTAAAGCTTTCTTTGTATTGGAGAGCTTCTGTAGCGTGGTATTCAGAGGTAGTAAGTCTCCAGCTATTTCAGGCACAGGTGACAATATGAAAAGTGAGGCTTATTCATCTCTCATGTATTTTCCATCCCAATAGAAGGACTGAGCCCAGTTTCACATTTTACCATGTGATCATTCTGCTCTGGTACTTCAAGATTCTGTGACCACGCTTAGCTGTGATTTGACAGTCTGTACACTAACATGTTGTCCTCTGTCATTTCAGCTCTCCAGGTCCTCAAGAAAGACCCAAGTCCCTCTGTCCAGCTGGTGGCAACTGAGGTCATAAGTGACATCTGTCCTGGCCGAGTGCTTGGGGAATGAAGCGGAACAGAGACAAAGAGAACAAGGCGCTCCAGTAGTATAAGGGCCCTACCGTCAATCAAACGTTAACCCCACCCTTGGCCCCCGTAAGCCCTGCCCACCAGTCACTGGAAGTCCCAAGCCATGAGGTATTACTTCCAGGTTCAAGGCAGACAAATGACCGGAAGCAACCTGTGTCATGTGACCCCTCTAAGAACTCCTCCCATTCTCCTCTACCAATCGGGATGGGTTTTGCCCTGATAGGAACGCCCCAAGAGAAGATTTGACCAATCGGGGGAGTTCTGGGGCAGGGTGACCTGTCTGGAAGTGGTTCGTGTGACCCCTCTAAGAATTCCTCCCACCACCCTCTACCAATCAGTAGGGGTTTCAGCCACTGGGGACCACCCCGAGAGGAGATTTCACCAATTGGGGGGAGTCAAAATACCTTTGACTTTCATACAGGCCTTTCCTCCCGACAGCTTATACCTGTATGTTTTCGGGCCTGCCGACACAAACTCGGTGATGTGTTGATCTGGCGGGATCTCGCTCATGAGGGAATTTAGAAACAGTTTAGCGATTTGGCGTTTAGCGGGGTTAAACCTGATCTTGTGTTGGCACAAACGCACGCCTTCTTTCTGATAGAAATCGTTCATGTACTTATTTTGTTTTTCTTCATCTGTGCACCAGCTGGGATACCCTGAAGCCTCTTGTTTCTGGCGGAGGTGTCATTTGATGTGCTCTGAAAAGAGTTCATCAGATTTTTCATTAAAAAGCCAGATTTCATATATTTTTGCCACCGCGTACCCCTTCGCTATGGCCACGTTCAATTCCACCGTGCACCAAGTCCCCAGGATGGCCCCCTCCTCGTCAGTATGGATGCACGTTGCGCGGTTTCCGCACAGGTTCGGCATAGCGGGAACATAAGCTTGCCACCCACTCTGACAGGTGACAATGGGAAAAAGAAGCCTTGTGTGGGGTACACTTTAACTTTTGCAATTCCAAAATAATTTGCAAGGGGTCCAAATTTGTCATAAACTATATCGGGGTGTCCGATAGGGTATTCTTTGGTTTTCTTTACAAAAGGGTAGAAGCTGGTAAAGTCATAATAGTGGATTTCTTCCCCGGAGTTAAGTTTCTAATATAGGCGCATAGCGTTTGTCCTCCCCCCAAAAAGAGCATCCCTAGGCACGAGAGGCTAGGGCAACTGGGCTCAGTTTAAAAAACCTGCAAGCTCCCTGTCTGTTTCTTTCATCACTTCCCACTCTTGCTCCCAAAGAGTCCTCACTATAAAACCAAGTTGTTTCAGATAGTCGGTCTTGAGCTGCGTCTTGTAATAAAGAAACCCAAAAGTTGTCCCCGTCATAGGGTTTTGTGCTTTTTCACAATGACAGGTGGCACAAGCGTGGAAAAGAACACCCGTTAAACTCTAAGGCTGTGTGTACCCTGTCAACACTGGCATAACCGTCTAAAGAGTAGGAGCCTACCTGTAGTTCCCCACCCTGTAAAGCATGCCGTATTTGTATAGTTTCTTTGTGAGAGGTATACAACAGCCACTGAATAGATGGGATCGAATATCTTTTTCTGCCTGTGATCATTGTCTGGAGGGAGAAGAGCTACCGTGTTAGGCTCCAAAAACATAAACCTGTACATAGCCATGCAGACAGATGCCAGTGTTATGTACCAGAATGGATCTATACACGGTTTTATCTCGGTGAATTTACCAGGTTCTCTCTCTACTAGATCTCCCTTCTCCATCATTTTCATAATCTCTTTTCTGTATAGGATACAAGGCTGTCTCAAAATGTTGACATCCTGCTGACAGTAATACGCGAGCTCTTTCTGCAAGTCTCTGTAGGGAGCCAGGGTGGCTCCCCTCCGAACCAGAGGGTAAAGAGCCACCCTCTCAGCCTGAGTGGGCGGGGCCAGGCCAAGCTTCCGCCAATCCCCGGAAGGGGAGGGGTGGGACAGGAAGTACAAAGGGCGGGGCCCTTTGCCCAGTGAGGAGAGCACCAGGGAGGGAGACAGACGCAGGCTGCTCCCTCGCGATCCTGCTGCTGACCCAGGTGAGGCCCTGGGCAAGGAGGAACCGGACTGGGAGGAAGGCCTGTGGCAACCAGGACTGCCAGCCGCTGAATACCCGGAGGACCTGGAGGGGCTCGGCTGCAGCCCGGGCCGGCGTGAGTCCGACACAGAGGGAGAGCTGGAGCTCCAAGCAGTGGAATACCCGGACGAGCTGGAGGGACCGGAGAGACCCGCAGGAGAGACCGGGTAGGAAGTAGCCCAGGGGCAGAACTGCACTGTGGGGTGGGTGTGTTTGGTCAGCGGGCACGGACGGCCCCGCTGACCCAGCGGCAGGACCTTCGCCTCCCGCCACTGACCGGGCCCAGGGTTCTGGAACGCAGTGGAGTCGGGTGGGCCTGAGTTCCCCTACCCCGGCCAGCCTGCCTTGGGTAGCAGAACTGTGTGCTGCAGACTCGGGCCGGCGCCCTCTCTGCCTGAGGGGCGCGCTGCAGACTCGGGCCGGCGCCCTCTCTGCCTGAGGGGCGCGCTGCAGACTCGGGCCGGTGCCCTCTCTGCCTGAGGGGCGCGCTGCAGACTCGGGCCGGCGCACCTTCCCCACTAATTCCCCAGCGCCCGAAAGGTGTGACTGAGGCCTGCCAGTGGGATCATAGCTCTCCATCGCCCCTAGGGGCTCAGAGGACCGACTGAAACCTGTCACAGTCTCCTACCTGTGGGCCTGCTACCAGTCGAGAAACTCTGCTTTTTCCCTGGGCATCATGCTTTCTACACCATAGTGCTCCACACCAGGCATAGGCCCCACGTCATTTTGATTTTCTAAAGTGTTCAAAAAATGTGGAAAATACCCTTTGCACCCTTCAAACCCCATCACCTGCAGGAGCTTACCAAGCTTCATGGGCAAGAAGTTTAAAGAGTCTATAAAACTAATGCCCAGGGCCTTAACTTCCAGACACATTAGTTTACTACCCTGAGTGATCAATTCTAGGCACATCTTTTCCTTCAGTAACTGGCTAATGATGAAGTATGCATTGTAACCTTTGGAATTGTGCGCCTGGAACGTGTAGACCCGGAACTCTTTGCCAATAAAGATCTGAACAAACATAGAAAGACACTCATCACCCTTAAATTCCCAGGACTTTTCCGGCTTGAGGGACACAGCAAAAATACAATTGGGAGTGTGCAACCCAGTCTCCTGTGTGTATTCGGAATCATAACAAATACACTTTTCTGAGGATTCGGGCTTTCTAAGCCTGTCCATAAAACCGAGGTGACCGTCTACATCACCAGCGATCAAACCCTGACCCTGCTTACAGCGCCTCCCTTTACACCTGTGCCACTTGTCCCTTATCGGACAACGTTTTAGACAGGCATTCAGCTTGTTCTGTCGATGCCCAGTCGATGTGTCTGTCTAAACGCTCTCTGGACTGACAATACAGTCTACAGCGAGGACACCTCAGCTGCATGTCCATGCTGTCTGAGCATGTTACGCTCAAGCAGAGGCAGCAGCTGGACCTGCAAGAGTGGCCGTGACTGTGCACTGTGGGGCAAAACTCACCATAATTTTTTGCTCCCAACAACTTTTTCACAACCAGAACCCCATAGTAATGCTCATCGTGCAACAGGATGAAATAAGTCTTGGGGTACACTGCCCCCCCCCGTTTTAAAAAAGCCCCTTTCGCCGCATACAGCACCACCTGTATGTTGACTCCTAAATGCTGTTCAGACATTGCTACGTCACTGAGCATAATCTTTTTTTGATCCGACCAGCCCAGTTTCTCATGCAACTTTCTCGTCCCCGCTAACGATTCCGCGTCCGTAGGTTTATGGTCGGACATGACGGCCAAGAGCCTATGTACAAAACACAGATGGGTACCCGTGTAAGTCAGGTCTACTAAACATTGTCTCTTTTTTATGGATTATTTGACTACTGAGGATAGAATTTAAAACTCTACGAGCGGCCCCCACCCCTGGTTTTTTACAACTGTCACAACGAGGTGCAATGTCCCATTGACATGCAGCTCTATTGCTCTGTAGCAGCTTTGAGGTCTGATTGAAGAAATCCTCAGCAGACAGCTCATCCCTAATCAAGGTGGGCCATTTCCAGCACAAATCCAGGTTTTCTCCCCCCTTCCCCCCCCCAAAAAAAAGAAAAGAAAAACCCACTCTCCTGTTGGTAATAGCTTATCTAAAGTGATCACTTACATTGTAAGGAAACCTGGATTTGTGCTGGAAATGGCCCACCTTGGTTATCATACACATTGTAAGGAGAGTGATCACTTTTTAGATAAGCTATTACCAGCAGGAGAGTAGGGTGGGGGGGAGAGAAAACCTTTTGTAGTGATAAACACCCATTTTTCCATGGTTTGTGTGTACAAAAACATCTTCTGTATTTTCCACAGTATGCATCCGATGAAGTGAGCTGTAGCTCACGAAAGCTTATGCTCAAATAAATTGGTTAGTCTCTAGGGTGCCACAAGTACTCCTTTTCTTTTTGCAAATACAGACTAACATGGCTGTTACTCTGAAACCTGTCTTTAAAACACAGTTTGCAACAAAATACTTTTCAATAAACCCACATGCATTTAAAAGCCAATTGCAGAAAGTTACCCCCCCCCCCCCGTGTGTGTTTGGGCCTTTGGATTAAAGAACAAGCAAAAATGTTAGTTAGTATTACCCCCAAATCCCTATCCAACCTGTGTAATACCTGAAGTTATTAAGCAAAACTACAGTTAAAATGGTTTTTACCTTGGCCCGGTGATGAAATGCAATTTAAAGTTACTGGTTCCATGCTAAACAGATCACTCTGCAATAAACATAGGCACCATTATTTACTAAGACAGCATGGCCAACGAGTGATATAATAGAATATATATTTTCAGAGTTAAAAACAGGGCGCATGGGACCCTTTGCAGATCTCAGTAAATGTCTTTGGGGCTTGTTTTTTAAACATGTTTCTTTCATGCTTAAAGTTTGGGGTGGGGGGTTGAAATAAAATGGTTGTATCACAACCATAATAAGCACCCACAGCTTTTAAATGTTTGTTTGTCTTTCGAGCAAATGCTTGTTCTAAAGCATGGTGAAGGTTTGTGAACCCTTCAAACATTTCAGTTTTGGGTTAGACCCGTGTGTGTGTGTGGTGGGGTTTTTTGGTTGGTTGGTTGGGGTTTTTTGGTAAATATAGTATTTTAAACTTTTAATGGCTTTGAATTGCTAGAAAGAGTGACCCATAGCATTCAAACAACTCCTGGGTCATATTTAAACTGTCCAATAGAGTTCTGCCAGTTCCTGGGTCCTTTAAACTGTCCAGTAGTGCTCTACCAACTCCAGGGATTATATTTTAAACTGCCCAATAGCATCTGCGAATTCCTGAGGTTTTATTTCATTTCATATTAATCCGAACTCACCCACCCACCTCCCTTACTATGGGTGCACACCCATCAAATTTATCCCTATAGCAACAAGGGTAAGGAATCACAGTTACCTTCGCTATTCAGTGGGGGTGTGGTTAAAACCATTCAGTTCAACAGGATGAGTCAACTCTGTTGTACTCAAACACATGTCTGAACCATCCCTGTTTTGTTTTCGTGTTGTCAGCAGAGGCAGGATGAGCTCTACCCTGACATCTGGTGGTGAGTTGTGGAAAAGGACTTCAGGAGCTGATCTCGTTTGCACAGGCACACCCACCCCGCCTAGCATGAGCCCACAGGAGCCCAAATGCTCACTTTGGCTGCTGTGGGATCCCCAGTTTCTCTGTTCTTGGGGCAGGAAGAATAAAGTGTCGTTATCCTGATTATGTGAATCAAGGACAGTGGAACTGTCCTTGGCCTTTTATGACGGAGGGACTCGCCATCAACTAAGTAGCACTCGCTAGGCAAGGGACAAGGATTCCAAAACCCAGTGAATTGAGAGAGTTTTTGAGGATGGAGGTTTGTGCCTAATGGTGTGAGCCCCCTTCTGAGGGCCCCAAACACCAATTGCACTTTCTCTCCATTGTGTAATGTCAGAGATAATTTTGATTCTATTAAGAGTTTGGTTACAGACTGCAGAGCTGAATTCACTTTGGGTTCATGGTGCCCCAGCTCTGAGGCCCCCTACTACTTAACACAGTATTCAGTGATTTCAACTTGTCATAGGGGAGCTTCAGTGCCCCACTGGTGGAGGCTTGACCTGGTTTTGCATTGTGTTACTGGAATGGAGCTCCTAGATACTGAACCTAGCCCCTGTTGTTGCCAACTCTGGGCAGAAGGGTTACACTGTAAAAACATTTTTAGGATTTGTTCCCCTCCCACTTCACAGCTTTTTGCTGTAAATGGATCTCTTTTACACAAAGACACAAGACCTAGGTTCTCACAAACCATTTTTTTAATTTAAAAGTCATACAGCTTCTTGAAAACAAACCCAGATGCTCCATAAAAACTTTTAGCTCACTTAAGGGCCAGAGACCTTCTAACAGAAACACAGATAATCACAAAGCCCTTTTCATTCGATTTTTTTAAAATGTACAGTGACCAAGTTTTGTATTGCATGTTTGTCCCCTCATCATTCTCTAAATTAATCCTTTTAGATTTCTTACAAATAGTCTTTTTCTTAAGCAGGGTTCTGTCACTTTTTGTGTGGACCAGACAGTCAATGTAACGCTGTAAGCAGGCATCTTCTGGTTTGGACATTTTCTTTAAAACACAGTCAGGGCCTCCACTGAATTGCACAGCATTTCTCAAGGTCACCCCTTGCGCTAAATGTTCTTGGGTTAGGCACAGACGTTGCATAACATAACCTATGGCAATAATAGTGTTCAATAAGCTTTCCAAAGACAGCTCAGCACACAGGCCCCAGAGCTTGCAGTTTCTAGCCATTGAAGTCCAAGTCACAGTCATGGTGCCATTGGGCTGGGGCATCTATGACACAGCCCTCACAATTTTCAAAAAGCTTTTCCCTAAGACAGTGATGAAGAACAGCATAAACAGCAACGCGTACAATAGTCCGCATAACATTTTTACGCTCGTGACGTGGCACTGGCTCAGCGAGTTCCGTGCCAAGCCTTCTCCTAAACTCCTCATAGCCGTCCCCCTCGGAGTCATCTTCAACAATTTCTAGCGGTGTTGAGCAAACACAAGGTGGGCCTGGTTCACCTTCGCTGCTTGATGCAACGCCATCCAGGGCCTCCGGGTCTTCTAGAAAGGCATCGTCAAGCTGTCGAGAGATTTTCAGACAAGAAACAAGTGTAAGTTCCCACTGTTTGTTTTTAGATTTACACAACCCCTGGTTCCTAACCCCATTACACCCAATCATCGACCGTCGCTTCTTAGTCATTCATTTACCTGAGCTACGTCTTTTCCATTCACCTTGTCTGCCAGTGCCTCCCTCAAGCCATGATAGCCTTCCTCCTCCAGGGTGACAGATGACGAGAGGCCACCATGCTCATGGAGGTGTCTCATGAGCAGTTGGGCTTCAGGTTCGGATTCTGGCATATCCATCAATGGCTGGGCCAAAGGAATCCCCTTGGCTTCTCTCTCATCCTCTTCAGAACTGTCGCTGCTGTAGTGCTTTCTCCACACAACTCCAAAGGTCCTCAGGGCTAAAACAAAGTCCTAAGTTCTCACAGGGGTGGTAAAAGAGTCCACATTTCCTCTCAGCCTTTCCAAAATTTCTAAAACACGTCTTCTTGGTAAGAGATGGCCTCCTCTTCCCAGCGCTGGGACTTATGAGGTGATGGTGCTGCACTCTGATTGGCAGAGGGCGTTGGAAGGAGTCCTTAGAGGGGTCACACGCCCCTCTTCTGGGCGGTTGACCCCGTCCCAGAACCCACCCTATTTTGGTCGAATCTCCTTTCGGGGCTGTCCTCTGTGGCCAAAACCCATTGGGATTGGTAGAGGGTGGTGGGAGGAGTTCTTAGAGGGGTCACATGAGCCACTTCCTGACGGGTCACCCCACCCCAGAATTCCCCCCAATTGGACAAATCTCCTCTCGGGGTGGTCCCCAGCGGCTGAAAACCCTCCTGATTGGTAGAGGGCAGTGGGAGGAGTTCTTAGAGGGGTCACACAAATCCCAGAACTCCCCCTGATTGGTCAAATATTCTCTCAAGGCGTTCCTGTGGGGGCAAAATCCATCCTGATCAGCAGAGGACAGTGGGAGGAGTTCTTACAGGGGTCACATGACACACCTTGCTTCCAGACATGTGTCCGCCTTGACCCCGGAAGTAATACTCCCATGAGGTGGGACTTCCAGTGACCTGTGTGCAGGGCTTACGGGGTCAAGAGGTGGGGTTAATGTTTGATTGATGGTAGGGCCCTTATACTACTCGCTCCCACTACCCAAAATTGGAACAAAAGAGACTATAATACTGGAGAGAAAGAAAGGAATGTTTTCAATGTTTTAAATTCTTGTACTGTGCTGTAAATTCTTTCCCCCAAATTAATTAAAAACATTAATTTGTATTTTTTATTTTTCTATTTTTTTGTTGTTGTTTTATAACACAATACAGCAACTATAATACTGGCCAGTATTATACTTTTTATAAATATAATACAACAACCATAATACTGGCCCGTATTAGCCATTATCCTACTGCTCAGATGCTGTAAGGGAGAGAAGGATCAGGCCCTGTAAAGTAGGCTGGGTTGATTTTTTTTATGACTCAAAGTGTTTTTATTACACATCAGGACATCTAGTCATTCTGATGGACGTGCAGCCTCTGGACAAGCTCAGTGATAAGCATGTACATTACACTGCTTGCTCAGGGGTCATTACTATAGAAACAGCCAAGTACGGGCCCAGATCCTCAAATACACCCGCGCTTTAGACTCTGGGTTGTTCTAAATGATGCTGTCTTGTAACAGCCATTGCTGCACGGGAGATTGCTGTAGTACCGGGGTCGGCAACGTTTGGCACGCAGCCCCCCAGGGTAAGCCCCCTGGCGGGCCGGGCCAGTTTGTTTACCTGCCATGTCCGCAGGTTTGGCTGATCGCGGATCCCACTGGCCGCGGTTCCCCGCTGCAGGCCAATGGGGGCTGCAGAAAGCCGTGGCCAGCACATCCCTCACCCCCGCACCGCTTCCCACAGCCCCCATTGATTTAGGTGCCCTAATCAACACCACTGCAGGTGGCTATAATGGGTATTTAGGCATCTAACTGCAGATTTTAGTGCTTAACTTTAGTCAACCAAAGCCTTTGTATTTGTATTGCCCAATCCTATGAGTTGCTGAGTGTTCTCAAACTCCCACTGATGTTGTTGGGAGATAAGGATGCTCTGCCCTTCAGAGAAGGCACTCAGCAGATATAACTCATCCTCCCAAGTTACCTACTGTGATCCTCCACCTCCATATAAAAAGGTCACTGAATGGTCAGGTTTCTAGTCTCCATCACCACCTCATTCTCCAGTTTACTGGCCCCCTGGGTTCAGGGCCTGTGAGGATTCCTCAGTTAGCAGAGGAGGGCGAAAGGCAGAGGGAGTCTGGGATGTTATTGCTTGCAGCTCTCAGAGGAACATTGTCTCCCCATTAACAGTTGGATATTGGAAGGAAATCAATAGAGACCCCTGTTGAATTGACACATTCTGCTCATTCAAAAGCCACAATATTAAGTAATATGGGTTCTCCTAATCTTGTAGTCTTTCCTGTTCTGGTGATTGCTTTCTATACCGTATCTAGCAGCTTATTCCCGGTCCATGTCATCATATTATTGTTCCCTAGTATTCTCCACTCTGTTTATGTGTAGTAAGGGGCACTCTACAAAAGACTGATGACTCTTCACATTTCTTTTTCAGGTGCTGGCCATGTATCTCACAAACAAGGTCAGATGTAAATAACCCAGCCCCAGACTTTGTATTTACTGTGCACACATTTCCTACGAAACTGTTTAAAGTATCTGCTTCAATTGCTCAGAGGCCTGATTTCTTCTTTCAGAGAAATTGGGGCTTCCTGCCTGTCCACTGTAACCATGATGTGCGGGCTTCTTCCCTTGCCCGTTCTCCACGGAGATGGAAGAAGACCTCAGTGCCTCTCTGGGGTCTCTAACCACTCTTTCGGGATCCTCACAAAGCTAGATCTAATCTCTATAGTTCGTGATCTGGGGTCTGGTTCTTAATCATATTCTCTTCTTTGTTTTTCTGGGAATTCAGTGTTGCTGATGAATTCTGGCTTGTAAGTGGCACGGACTGTGTTCTGGTGAGTTAGCCTCCCTCCTGTCTAGCCTATTTCTGGGTCAGAAGGCTATCTGTGAACTGCATCTGTTTACTTACAGACTTAGGATAGGTGCCTTTAATAGTGTGTGTGGGAAGGCATCTCTGCTTTTCTAAGCCAAGTCCCTGTTTGTATACTGCAAGACTTTATCAGAGAGGACCCATAGGATTCCCTAACTTCCCCCACTGCACTACAAGGGAACGACTGTCACTGGGTATCTCTGATAGGGTATGTCCTGCTGTGCTGACTGGTCTTGTGACTTCTCCATATCAGGGACCAGCTCATTTTGTTAATAATTCACATTGGACTAGAGCTGGGTGAAGGCTGAAGGGTCAGTTCACTGTAGGGCTCACCAGTTAAACTCCACAGTTCAGAGAATCCTAGAAATGTAGGGCTGGAAGGGTCCTAGAAAGATCATCCCAGTCCAGCACTATACTTAGACTCCCTTACAGTTCTTTGTCTAATGGGTTCTTAAAAACTTCCAATGATGGTGTCATAAATATAAAGGGAAGGCTAACCACCTTTAAATCCCTCCTGGCCAGAGGAAAAAACCCTTTCACCTGTAAAGGGTTAAGAAGCTAAAGATAACCTCGCTGGCACCTGACCAAAATGACCAGTGAGGAGACAAGATACTTTCAAAGCTGGAGGGTGGGGCGGAAAACAAAGGGTTCTCTTGGTCTCTGTGTGGCCTTTGCCCGGACCAGAGCAGGAATGCAGGTCAGAACTCCTGTAAAAAGTCAGTAAGCAATCTAGCTAGATGTGCGTTAGATTCTGTTTTGTTTAAATGGCTGATGAAATAAGTTGTGCTGAATGGAATGTATATTCCTGTTTTTGTGTCTTTTTGTAACTTAAGGTTCTGCCTAGAGGGATTCTCTATGTTTTGAATCTGATTACCCTGTAAGGTATTTACCATCCTGATTTTACAGAGGTGATTCTTTTATTTTTTTCTTCAATTAAAATTCTTCTTTTAAGAACCTGATTGGTTTTACCTTGTTCTTAAGATCCAAGGGTTTGGGTCTGTGTTCACCTATGCAAATTGGTGAGGATTTTTATCAAGCCTTCCCCAGGAAAGGGGCTGTAGGGTTTGGGAGGATTTTGGGGGCAAAGACGTTTCCAAGCAGGCTCTTTCCCTGTTGTATATTTGTTAGACGCATGGTGGTTGCAGCAATAAGGTCCAGGGGCAAAAGGTAAAATAGTTTGTACCTTGGGGAAGTTTTAACCTAAACTGGTGAAAATGAGCTTAGGGGATTTTTCATGCAGGTTCCCACATCTGTACCCTAGAGTTCAGAGTGGGGAAGGAACCTTGACAGATGGGGATTACACAACCTCCCTTTGAAGCAAGTTCCAGAGATGAACTATCTTTATAGTTAGAAAGTTTTTCCTAATATCTATCCTAAATCTCCCTTGCTGCAGATTAAGCTGATTCCTACTTCCAGTGCACATGGAGAAGAAGTTGATCAGGGTCCTCTTTAGAACAGTCCTTAGCCAAACCTCAAATATGTTAAGATAAAGAGGCATCTGGAGGAGGGAAAGCAGGTGACAGGGGTATGTGTGCAGCTTTCTTGGCTTGCCCAGGGCTCTGAGTCACCTTGTTACCCATCCAGCGAGAGGAAGATTTTCTCAGGGAGCTGATATCTAGTCAAGCATAATATCACCAGTCTGTTAGCCATCCTACCAATCTCCACAGGGCTCTGCCAGCCCTTGCTCTGCCTTGCACGGTAACAGTAGTTGCACCACAGCCCCCAAGCCTCTCTGAAAGTGTCCCCCAGTAGCATCAGGTTACAGTCATAGGACACTCACAGAAATTACCAGGTTAGCTGTCCCCAAGGGAACAGAATCCAAACAGTGTGATTGGTACAGCTCAGGATCAGATCTTTGATAACCTCGCAGCACTGAGATATATGTAGAGTGGAATAATCCTAAAGTTATTATCAAAGGTTAAGAGGGACTGAGTCAGGATAATGGAAACAGAACTGGTTACATACAAAATGAAAATCATAACACACTTCTTAGTCTAAATTTAACATTAACAGGCTAAAATCAACTATTACAGCAGTTTTTCCACCTAAAGTAATCTCCCAGCATCATTAACCACCGTGCCTTGGATCCAACTTTCATGAGGAAGGAAAAAGGCTTTTTGCATGCTGTGACCCCAAAGTAACAGGCACATCTGGTAGGCTCATTGATTAGGGTTACTCTTCTGGGGAGGGAGGGGTTCTGTAATTCTATTACTGTGCTGCTTATGTCACTTGTGTGTTCCTATGGAGCTCTACTCCTTCCTTCTGCAAGTGCCCTCCCAATGGAGCTACCCTGCAGGACCTCGGTTCCCCAGGGCTGGGTCCCTCCAGCCCTAGAACTAGATGAGCGAGCGCGCACGCACGCACACACTAGCAGAGCAAGTCTGAGCGGACCAGGTCCATCAGCCCTCTCCAGCTGATCCTCTCGTATGTCCCTGTGCTCACTGGGCTGGGTTACGCAGCACTTCCAGCTTCCCATCCCCCTTATGTGCCCCAAGTTTAACACATCCCTATCCCACTTTCACGTTACAATTGTACTGGTAGTAACCCACTTCATGAGCAAACCCCACAGTATTTTTGGGCGCTACCGGGATCTTTAGCTTAGGTAAAAGAAGGGTTGCTGCAGAGTAAATGGGGGGAAGGGGAAAACACCAAAGAGTAAAATTCAGAGAGAGAGAGGCAACCAGCTGAACCATAAAAGTTGTTTATTGAATAATAGTGATAACTACACAAGGAGGGCTAAACAAACATAACAGTTACATTTGAAAGGTTAATACCTGAGGAAGAAAAGAAAACGGAGGGGCGAGGGGGGGGAATCTCACCCACTCCATGAGGCTTGAACTCGGCAGGGTTCCCAGGTGATGGTGGTAGCTCAGGGTCCTGAGTGCTGGAGACAGGCAGAGCCCCCAGCACGATCAGTCAGGAGATGGAATCCCAGTGGAACTGATGCAGAGTTTGGGTCTATACATCAGAACCCTTACTTGGGCATAGGTAGGGGGTTTTGTAGAGAAAATACAATAGTTCAAGGGAGAACACTAGATTTGTTTATGGGTAAACTGATGACTCAAGGGTTTTCTTTTTTGCCTTTGTTTCTGTCTTTCGTGAACAGCACATACCCTTCAATCCCTGTACTCCAGTCATGCCTATTCCACCAGGTTTCTGTTATCCCTAGAGCATCTGGTTTCACTTCCTGTATCAGTCGCTCTAGTTCCTCCGTTTTGTTACCCAGCCTCCTTGCATTGGTGTACAGGCATCTTAATTGCTGCTGCTTGGCTTCACCCACATTCCTCGCCCAATTGGGTACAGTCATTCTGCTTCCAATATCGCCTTCCTGAATGGTATCGGCACTGTCCTTCCTCTAAATGTCCATTCTCCTACCCTCTGCTGGTCCTTTCTCCATTGCTGTGTCCGTCCTTCTTGATTTTTTCCTTCTGGTCAATATTAGAATCAGGCATGGAGATTACATGAGCATCTCCCAACCATCTCCTGTGAGTTCCTAGTTTAAAGCTCTTTTAACCAGTTGCACCAACTCCATCCCAAAAGACTATTTCCTTCCCTACTCAGGTTTCGGTCCATCCCATGAGAACAGTCCTCTGCTCGTGAATGCCTCCCAGCAGTCAAACATCCCAAAGCCCTCCTCCTAGCACCACTGCCTGAGTCCTCTGTTGATCATCTCGTCTTGCCTTCACTCTCCTCCTCTAGGGAGGGGAGAATCCCACGGAAGATCACCGAAGCCTCCATTTCCTTAAGCATCTTCCCTAGCCTGGCACAGTCTCCCTTGATGCGAGAATCTAGTGTCATTTGTTCCCACATGAGGGACAATCAGTGGATTCTTTCCTGCTCCCATTAGGATCCTCTTCAGCCTCAGATCCACATCCTGAATCTTAGCTCCTGGCAGACAGCTCATCCTGTGCTCCGGATCAGCTCTGGTGACAGGCCTGTCTGTTCTTCTTAGTAGGGGAGTCCCCAGTCATGTAGACCTGCCTCCTCGTGGTGGTGGTGTGATTCTCAGGCCTAGCTCTTGAGCAGCTTTCTCCCCAAGAGGACAGAGCTCCTGCATCACCACAACTTGCCCCCACCCCGGCCTGCCCTTGCCTGGACAGCAGCACCCACAGCGTGGCCAGCTGAGGCATGGGGATGGGCTGTTCCCATCCCTCCCTGCAGGAAGTATCTGCACTTAATATTGTTCAGGGTGCCCTCGGGCAGCTTGGCCAGCTCTATGTCTCTCTCGGCATGGAGGGTGGTGGCTCGGGTTTGCCGGGTCAGGGCTTCCACCTAGAGAAGAACACACAGGCCACAGTAGAGACCAGGTAGGGGAGTCCTTTGCCCTCCCAGCCAAGGGCTGCCTGGCATCCAAGAGAGAGGCACCTGGAGAGGTACAGAACCCAGGCATCCTGGCTCTCTGTTTTAACCCACAAGCCCTCTCCGAGCTTGGAAGAGAACCCAGGAGTCCTGATGCCCAGTCCCACCCTCCTCACTCTAGCCAGGAGACTTATTGAAACATCTCTGAGGGTGAGATTTTATCTGTATTTAGTTGTATTACTGTATTAGAGATAGATTTGCATGTTTTATTTTATTTTACTTGGTAATTCACTTTGTTCTGTCTGCTACGACTTGGAACCACTTAAATCCTACTTTCTGTATTTAATAAAATCACTTTTTACTTTATTAATAAACCTGGAGTATGTATTAGTATGTGGGGGGGCAAACAGCTGTGCGTATCTCTCTATCCGTGTTATAGAGGGCGGACAATTAATGAGTTTACCTTGTATGAGCTTTATACAGGGTAAAATGGATTTATTTGGGGTTTGGACCCCGTTGGGAGTTGAGCATCTGAGTGTTAAAGACAGGAACACTTCCTAACCTGTTTTCAATTGAACCTACAGCTGTTAGGGGACGTGGTTCAGACCTGGGTCTGGGTTTGCAGCAGGCTAGTAGGTCTGGCTCAAACCGGGTAGGGCACTGAAGTCCCAAGCTGCCAGGGCAGGAAAGCAGGGGCAGAAGTAGTCTTGGCACATCAATTGGCAACCCCAAGGGGGTTTCTGTGATCCAACCCGTCACTCTGGCTCAGCCAAATTTCCTGCAGACAGGCAGGGCTGGCACCCAAGGACCACGTTTTGGGCCTACCCTGTGTAACTGTGTGGTCCTTGGGACCCATCACACTGAAGGGGTCAGTCCCAAGGGACTGGGTCCAGGGGGGTAGGCATAGGCTAGACCCTGTAGCTCTGTGACAGGGAGGATGACTCAGGGAGAGAGAAGCAGGGAAGCCTTGGCATTTAACCTCCTGCAGTTGTGTGGGCACGTGTGTGCGCCGGGGCTGCACCAACACCAGTGTCCAACCTCACGGAGTCCATCCCGGAGCCAGGAATAGAGCATGGGGATCTGGATCCCACGGCCAAAGGCCAGGCAGGACCAGGAGCCTGCGGCCAAAGGTGGGGCTGGCAGAGGAGGGTGGGCGGGGGGCAGGCAGGAGCTGGTTCTGAGCTGGGAAGTGGCCCTGCATGGCACTGAAGAAGGCACAGTGAGTGACTGGGAGGCCGTGCTGCAGCCCACAGGGCATATGGCATGATACCCCCACATGTCACCTCTGCTGCCAAGGTTCCTCCAGGGCAGGCCACGGAGCCTCACCCCCTCCTGAGGCCGAACTGCTGCGGTGCTGGCAGCACTCCGGCTTCACCCCTTGAGATCTGCTCAGCGAGTCCAATGGAGAGATTCCTGGTAGAGTCCACTCCGCAGGGACCAATGCACCAGAGACACTCACCCAGGCGGGTTGATTCGGCAGCTGGAACCCAGCATGGGAAGTGCTCGCTTCACCATAAGCGTTAAAGCACAGGCAGTTCCCGCTAGCCCAGAGCAATGCCATGCCAGCTGTCTCTGACTTCCTTCCTTGGGCCAAGCAGTGAGAGCTCCCAGCCTCTTCCAGAAGCGTACTCTTTTCCCCCCACCTCCTACCACCCAGTCCTTTGGTCTCGAGCCAGGGTCTCTGCTCAGCTTCCCTGCTCAGAGGCGGTGGGGCACTGGTTGCCAGTTATCCATGTCCTGGTGACCGGAGTTTTCCACTGATATGGGTCGGCCTCAGCCAGTCCTGTCTAATGACCACTTCGGTCCCTTCAGACAGCAAGGACACACACACACCCCTCCCCCTCCCCCTCATGTCTCTCAGTCTGCCCTGAGAGCAAACAATCCTTTTCCCCCACTGGGTAGCCATGCAAAATATAAGGGAAACTGAGGCAAGCGGGACTCCACAATATTACCAAAAATTCCCATTTTGTCACACCTGCCCTGTGGTGTAGGATCCCAAAGAGACCACAGAGCCCCAAGGACTGGGCCGTTCACAGTTAAGCTGAGGCAGGCTGGGCATGGGCATTCAGCCTGGCCGGAGACCAAGGGAACAGATGGCTGCAGGGTGCTTCTGGGAGCAGAGACTCCAAATGGGGAGACCACGAGGATGGAGCTCAAAGGATCAGGATGTGGCACAGCCCTGGCTCCCACCAAGACAAACTGTCCCATGCTCACCTGTCTCATGCTAACCTAAGGGTCCCCAACACCCTATTGCAGGGGATTAGTAACTACCCCCGCTCTGGAAAGGCCGCACAGTGTCACTGCAGGTACTAGCTTATGCAGCAATCCCTGACAGGGAAAATGTCCCCAAACATGAGCTCACTGTGAGCAGCAGGGGACGCTGGAGCCCAGAGGCCCAGGCTCAGAGGTGCTGAGGCTGTGTGGCTTGCCCTGCGGAGACAATGTGACCCCTGGGATCTGACGCATTACAGGGCTCACCCCAGGATGCTCTGCAAAGGGCGCGGCACAGACCCCAGACCCTGTGAATTAGGAACAACCGGTCCCAGCACATAGTGCAGCACCACAAGCCAAGCACCTGACCTGCACAGGCTGCGACTGCATGGGCCACACCACAGGGAGGGAGGCTGCACTGCAGGGTGCCCGGGCTGTACAGTAGCTGGGTTGGCTGCTCCATCAGCAAGGCTGCCCCTGGCCAGGTCTTGGGAGAGGAGGGAGAACCCCCCGCAGCCTGCCCTTCGGCTAGTGACTACTCCCGCCTGCCACACACCCCACCCCTGCTGGCGGAGGGACCAATGTGAGCGGGGCAGGGCAGCCACACGCAGCACTAGAGGAACTGAAAGCCAGCAGGCTCCCCACAGCTCAAACCAGGGGGAAATTCTTTCCCAGCCCCTCCCCCAGTCCAAGAACAGTGTCTGACCCCATCAGCCCCTCCACCCACCTCCTGGGCAAGTACCAGAGCCTCCCATCCCACCAGGAGCTGTGCTGCCTTGGGCCCGGGACCGTCTGCTATGACAGCGGGCCAGCACTTCCACTGCCCACGAGAGGGACCACTACACTGCTCCATATCCCCCAGGAACACAATCCCTCCAGGAGACACCACACCTGGCCCCAACTCCAAGGCATAACTCCCCCAGCCCCCCTCCTCACCATGCTGGTCTGGAGCTGATCTTCCACAAAGAGCTTAAGATTGGGCAGCACGGCTGTAAACGCTGCATCCTGTGTGGAGAGAGATGCAGACAGAGCCTCAGCGCCAGCAGGCAGGCTGATGCTGCCATCAAAGCCCATGGGCCCAGCCCAATGGCTGCTCCCCACAACATCTGGGCATAAAGGTCTCTCTATAGCACCTTCCATCCCAACACGCTTTGCTGAGTGTGCAGTGTGTGCGGGGACCACTGGCCCACCACTGAAATGCAGCCACCACTGCAGTGAGGCTGACAGCTGTTCAAGGGGCACATAACAGTGCAGAAGTAGAAAGGACGTTGAAGTGGAGGGCAAGTCTCCAGCAATCCTGGGACACTGTGTCCTGGGCAGGCCCCAGGAGGCCACACCTTCCCAGACACACCCCAAAGGGCCGCTGGGCTCTGGAGAGGCTTCTGCCAAACCCAGGACCACATCTGGGAAGAAGGTACCCATGGGAGATGGGGGATCCTTGGAGCTGGAACATGACCTGGATGCTGGATTTAACATTCCCAAGTCAGAGGGGAGGGGCACCCTGCTGGGGCAAGTGGGGGTCCTGGGGAGGACTCTGACTGGGATGCCAGCCAAGGTGCCCTGCACTAGGGAAGTGTCCCCAGCCCCCAGGAAATGGTGCTGGTGGGGAGGGTCTCTTCAGGTCCTTGTCCAGTCAGTGGTCAGCACCAGAAGGGGGAGCTCTCTGAACGTGGGTGGCAGGGGTAGCACGATGGGTTGAGAGGCTGGGAACTTGCTCGCTCCAGCGACTGCCAGGCTGCGGAGGACAAACTGCCAGGGGCCCCAGCAAGGAACTAGACCTCCTGCTCATCCTGGGGCTCGGACTCACTCTGCCCCTTGTCTGCTCCCAGCCCTGGTCCCAGGCCGTCCCAGAAAGGTGCCTGAGAACAAGCAGAGACCTTTATGCTGTGCCCTTTGGGGGAAGCCAGGGTCCACCATGCCCAGCTCCCATGACCCCCCAGCACCACAGATCTCCTTCCTCACCCTCCCAATAGTTTCCCTCCCTCACAGAGGGCCCCATTCCCCCCACCCCACCTCCCCAAGACAGCACCCTCCCAGCCACCCTGTTACCTCCTGGCTGGGAGCACAGGTCACGGGGAACATGGGGCTGGCCCTTCCCTCACTGATCCTCACCCTACTGCCCTTGACCTGAACTGCAGACACACCTGGGGAGCAGCTGGTCCTGTGCGGCTCCCCACCAGTGCTAGTCCCACTGTTTGGGGCAGGAGTGTTGCTGCTTGACATCTGCCAAGGAGAAAGGTCCCAGGCAGAGTCCAGACCCTGCCCACTCACCTCCTGAGCCAGGGGTGTCCCTGCCCCATTCCAGGGCAGATGGGCCCTCTGCACCTGCCCTCCAAGTCACCTCCTTGTCTATCACCAGACACAGACCGGAGATGCTTTGCCCAAGAACACAGGCACCATGACTCAGACCCCAAGCCCCTGCCAGCCGTGCAGAGTGTGGGGTGTGGAGGAGAGAGTCCCAGTTCACACTGTGGAAGTGGGCAATTTCCAGCTCAGGACAGGGCTGGGCACTGGGGGTCAGGCCTGTACTGAGATGCAGGGGCTGCCTCCCAGCATGGGCAGACAGGTACACAGGAGTTCTCCTGCTTCCAATGGCAGCCCGGCCACGGCAGCCGGTTGACTCCCACCTGAGTATGTTCCCTGGGGGTGAGCGGGATTGTACTCTGGCGGCCACCCGCACACTGGGGCCACACTGCTATTGTTCGCGTGCCAGCTTGCGTAAAACTGTGCCTCTCTCCACCTGGCTAGGGAGCAATCTCCTCGCTCCTGTGCAGATAGACCGGGGTGACCAGCCTGAGAAGGAGCCAGAATTTACTAATGTGCCTTGCCAAAGAGCCACAGTAACACGTCAGCAGTCCCCCGTCAGCTCCCCCCCCCGCCCCCCAGTGTCTCCCAGCCGCCAGCAGCACCGCCGATCAGCGCCTAACTCTCCATCCCTGTGCCTCCCGCCCGCCGCGATCCACTGTTCTGTGGCGTGCAGAAGGCTCGCGGGGGAGGGGGGAGGAGGAGCAAGGGCGCGGCAGACTCCGGGGAAGGGGCGGGGGCCTTGGGGGAAGGAGTGGAGTGGGGCTGGGGGCTGGGGGCTGGGGGCTGGGGGCTGGGACAGAGCCCGGAGTTGAGCAGTGAGCACCCTGTAGCACACTGGAAAGTTGGCGCCAGTAGCTCCAGCCCTGGAGTTGGTGCCGATACAACGAGCCACATATTAACCTCTGACGAGCCGCATGTGGATCTGGAGCCACAGGGTGGCCACCCCTGAGATAGATCATAGGCAGGGAGAGGCCAGTTAAGGCCACCCAGGCCGTGTGTTGCCTGGGGCAGATGAGGAAGGATGTCCAAGAAGGGTGCCAGTCCCTAGAGAGGAGGGGGTGATAAGACAGACTCACTCATTCCCTCCAAGAGGGACAACCCCCCCCCGCACCCCTACCCCCCCCCAATTCCATCAGAGTAGCAAAAGCCAGTGCTGCCCCTGCAACCTCTCCTGCCAATGCTGCCCTGCCCCAGCACCCCATGCGGGCGCAGACCCTGGGCTGAAATGGCTCCAGCAGGACATTCTCGCTGCACACCAGGACCTCACCAGGAACTCGCTTGCTGCAGCTTGGAAAAACAGGCAGGGCAGGCAAAGTGGTAATACACAGGGGCAGCTTAACCTTCTCTGGCCAAGGCAGAGCTCTGTGGTCTCAGGGAAAGGGGACGCCAACAGAGCCCTGGCCGGCCAGGGAACACATGGGAAAGGCTGTTGGAGGGCCAGGGCCAGCACCAGTCCCCTAGGGAGGGCCGTTCACCCAGGAGTAACCTGGCTCCAATGCTGGATGCGTGTGCTCAGGCCAGCTACTATTCAGGGTGAGAGAAGAATGAGGGGGGATTTGATAGCTGCTTTCAACTACCTGAAAGGGGGTTCCAAAGAGGATGGCTCTAGACTGTTCTCAATGGTAGCAGATGACAGAACGAGGAGTAATGGTCTCAAGTTGCAATGGGGGAGGTTTAGATTGGATATTAGGAAAAACTTTTTCACTAAGAGGGTGGTGAAACACTGGAATGCGTTACCTAGGGAGGTGGTAGAATCTCCTTCCTTAGAGGTTTTTAAGGTCAGGCTTGACAAAGCCCTGGCTGGGATGATTTAACTGGGAATTGGTCCTGCTTCGAGCAGGGGGTTGGACTAGATGACCTTCTGGGGTCCCTTCCAACCCTGATATTCTATGATTCTATGATTCTATGATAAGGAGTTCTCCCAGAGGCTGTTGCAAAGCTGGGCTCATAGCTCCGGTCCTGTGGATTGGTGACAGAGACCTGTGCCATATGCTCTGCAATAGGCAGCAGAAAACCAAATGGAGGAATTGCAAAATGGTGTAAGGTCAAGATCATTGAATGGGCTGCCCCAGTTGTGTGTACCCCAAAGAGTGATGGCAGCAGAAGAATTTGTGGGGACTATAACATCACCATAAACTCCGGGCTGAAAGTGGCCCAATATCCAATTGCTAAACTACAAGATTTATTTGCAGAACTGGCAGCAGGAGTGATGTTTCCCAGGCTAGACTTGTCTCAAGCCTACCAGCAGGGCGTGCTGGAACCCGATCAAAAAATATCTGACCTTGAAGCCACATAAGGGGCCATTGGGTGTGAAAGTTGACCTTATGATCCCCTTGCAGGGAGCTAGTGCACCTGCTGTGTATCGAAGAGTAACGGTCAGGCACGGCAGGGGGTGAATGGTGAGGACGGTTATTTTGATGACCTATTGATAACAGAGGAATTCAGAAGGGATAGAGGAGGTTCTACAGAGATTGTTAACTCTAATGCTATATTTTTGCAAAGATAAGTGTTTCAAAATCAGGTTACTCACTTGGAGCATTGTGGAGGTGGCGAAGGGTAAACCCGTTAAAAGAGAAGCCACTGAGAATGCACCAGTAGCACAGAATGTCTTGGACCTTAGATTGTTTCTGGCCCCGTTAAACTGCTATGGAAGGCTACTTCCAAATGGAGCCACATTAAGCAGTCCGATGTCCGCGCTGTTATGGACAAATATGAAGCCAGTTTGGACAGAAAAGGAAAACAAGGGTTTTGAGGCCGCAAAAAAGAATCGGAGTCATTCCAGGCTCCTGGAACATTTCAGTCCGGGATCCCCTAGCACTGGTCTGTGAGTGAGGCCTCGTCTGTAGGCGCTGGGGCTGCCACTGCACACACTGGTGAAGATGGGAGTGAAAACCCCAGAGCATTCACTCCAGAATGTTCTCAAAGGCTGAGAGAAACTATTCACAGATAGAAAAAGAGGCTTTCGGCACCATTTTGGGGGTAATGAAACTCCATGAGGACCTGTTTCGACAAATGTTTGCCCTCATCACTGATCATAAACCCTAGGCCCAGAGGCAGGGGTTCCACTGATAGAGGCAGCTGAGCGTCAGAGATGGGCTGAGGTCTCGGCTGCCTATCGTAGGGTGTGCATCATACCCCATCAGAGGCGCTGTCCCATGTGTGTCTTTACACAGGGAAGCAGAGAGGAAAACCCTGTGTGTACAGTCTCTTGGCTCACCGCCCTATTACAGCTAAGGAAATTGCTCTGGAAACAACCCCAGACCCCGCTTTAGTTAAGGTGATGCACTAAGCACTTTCAGGGTGGCCAAATCACACAATCAAAGAGCAACCTGGCCCTTGCTATTTCAGGAAAGTGGAGTTATCCATGGACAATGGTCGTTTGCCATGGCGCCCATTAGTGATAATACCCGAAAGCTTACAGAAAAGGCTGCTAGTGGAATTACATGAGCAGCACCAAGGGGTGGTAATAACGAAAGGGGAGGTGTGACATAGAGACTCCTTGGCAAAGGGTCCCCTGTTCTTTGCACACATCTCTCACCTCTGACCTGACAAACTCTCTACGCCAACCAGGACTTGCAGGATATTGCTCCATAAACAGTAACGTATAAGGTATCTACAGAAAGCTCAGAACTTGTCAAGATTCATACTCATTACAAGACATACATATGTACAGGTAATATTTAAGGAATAATGTATTAATATTGACAGCATGCTTTATAAACGTGGAGTAAAAGTCAGTCACCAGGGGATAATATGTCTCAGTGACGGCCTGTTTAAGCAGGAGAGAGTTGTACCTGCCCTGGTTGGCCAGTGATGTAATGCAAGGCTCAGTTGTCCAGCCTTGCTCCATCCCAAGACTATCCATGGAAAACCATCAGAGAGAACTGCAAGTAATCAAAACCTCTTGGAGGTAAAGAAAGGAACTTTACAACAGATAGGGGATCACCCAGACTAGGAATAGAGACTGTGAAGCTGGCAGACCAGGTGCCAGCTCATGTCAAGGCCCCTAGGCCTCAACTGAACCCTAACAAAGACATAGCTGGAACCAGTCTGGCTCGCCTGGGTGTTAGTGTTGTTAAACCAGGTATTAGGTTTGTGACACAGGGCCAGAAAGGGTTACACAACTAGCAGGCTGGTTGACCCAGATTCAACCTTTAAAGACATAGTAGTAGATAATGATTGTGTTTTTTGTCTGTTTACATATTGTTAGAGTTTGACAATGTAAGCAAATGGTTCCTGTCTATCGCTGGATTCTGTTAATTCAGAGATCAAAAGGAAATGTTAACATTTAGATGAATTGTGAATGTAGTAATATCATCGTCCTTATTTCTCTTTGAAGGTTGTGGTAAACTACCTGTAAATGGCTGAAGATGGGCAGTTGCCTTATGTTAATCCATGTAGCTAATTATCGGTGATGCTTAGGAAATAGGAGGTCTCCTTCAAAGCTGGGATAATTGCCTATTGTTCACCCAAGGACTGCACGCTGTCAAGAGGCTGCTAGAAAACTATAAAAAGAACTCTAGGGCCCTGATCCTATCATCTCTGATCTGCTTAAGCTTCATCAGGGGAAGTTTGAGTCACAAGAATGAGGTCTCCAGTCCCACCTGAATCACCCTGATATTGGACATTGGACTGCCACACATGGACTAATTCTGAAAGTACTTTTTTCAACTCTAAAGCTCACCATCTCTACTATGAAACTGATCTAAGAACTCTATTCATATCTGTATGTGTAATGATCTCTACCCGATACTCTCTCCTTTCTTTTTTAATAAATTTTAGTTTAGTTGATAAGAATCGGCTGTAAGCGTGGATTTAGGTAAGATCTGAAATATTCATTAACTTGGTGGGTAATGTGTCCGATCCTTTGGGACTGGTAGAACTTTTTATATAATTAACTAAGATTTTCAGTAATCCTCATCATATTTGACTTGGCTGTCTGGGTGGGAGCTGAAGGCTGGGTTGCTATAAGGGAACTGTATTTCTGGCTTCTGGGTAACCAGTAAGGTATTGGGGAAGCTGTTTTGTTGCTGGCTTGGTGAATCTAAGTATTAGAATAACTGCCACTTTAATGTATTCTGAGAAGGTCTCTGTCTAAAAGATCTCTGGCTGTGCTATGCAGGACAGACTGACTGAGCAGAGTGTTTCCTTCTGGCCTTGAAATCTATGACTCTATAACCCATTAGATCCCATTCCCCTCCCAGAGCCAGAAATAGAACCCAGGAGTCCTGCCGCCCAGCCATTGGCTGTGACCACTGTCTCTCCTCCCCAAGACAGAGGCAAAACCCAAGACTCCTGAGCCCCAATATCCTGCTGCTGTCTAGTAAATAGCTGTGTAACCCATCATCAAAGTGAGTGCCACCCCACACCCCAGTAGGCTCACATGGGCGGGGCCAGGGGCTAATCCCTGGCCCTTTTGCCCAGGCAGCTTAGCTGGGGCTGGGCTCCTACCCACATGGTTTAGAAGCAGCTACACACAGGATTTCTGTTATTCTGGTTTTATTTTTCAGCCACTGGGTTATTTTAGCACCACCCCATTGGCCGGTTCAAATGCCTGGAGCTGCCGGTCCTGGTGCGCTGGGCAACCAGGACCAAGGTTCCCTGCTGCAGATGGCGTTACTCCATATGGATGCTGCTGTCACACCCAGCAGGCAGAGAAGACGAGGGGTGTGACGTTATTGACATGAACTGTGACAGTATAGATCATTGTTGCAACCAAGGTCCTATAGTTGCACCAAATCTTGTACAGAGGTCTAGTAAGGTGTCTATGAAAGGGTTGTAAGTTGCTGGTTATGATTATGCTGTCTATATGTGTGTATCATTTTTGTATTTGAAGTTATGAATATTGGCTATGTACTTGTATCTCAATGTGTTTGATTCTAAGTAGCATCAGTGAAGCATTCAGTTGGCTTCTTGAGAAAGGACTGTTCTGCGTAAGTGTCCAATCAGGAAACACTTAACTGACAATGGACCTTGGGAGACTCCAATCCACATCTGAGGAGCCTTCCTGGGAACGTTCAAGGTAGCATGTGAGCAATGGCTGCTGGCGGCAAACTGAGTCATGCATGGACATGTACTTGCCCACATGACTCCAAACTCCATCTTGTTGCTGTGATTTTCCACAGAAAGAACAAATGGGTCCTTCCACATGGCAGAGGATATAAAAGGCCCTGGAAACCCCTCCATTTTGTCTTCAGTCCTGCTTCTGACCTCTGGAGGAACTGTGCTTGAACCTGAAGCTCTGAACAAAGGACCGAACAACCCATCCAAGCTGGGATGTTTGTAGTCCAGAGACTTGATTGGTTTAAATCAGCAGTAATCCCATCAAGCCTGAACTAAGAACTTTGCAATTGTTGTATGTATTTGATTCCATTTGACCAATTTTAACTCTCATCTATATTTCTTTCTTTTTATGAATAAACCTTTAGATTTTAGATTCTAAAGGATTGGCAACAGTGTGATTTGTGGGTAAGATCTGACTGGTACATTGACCTGGGTCCGGGGCTTGGCCCTTTGGGATCGGGAGAACCTTTTTCCTGTTACTGGGGTATTGGTTTTTATAACCATTCATCCCCATAAGGAGCGGTGCTGGTGGTAATACTGGGAAACTGGAGTGTCTGACTTCTGGTTAGCCAGTGGGATAAAACTGAAGTCCTCTCCGTTTGGCTGGTTTCGTGGGCCTTAGTAGTAAAGGACCCCCAGCCTTGGGCTGTGACTGCCCTGCTCTAAGCAATTTGTCCTGAATTGATACTCTCTGTAGTGTCCCGTCAAAGGCTGCTTTCTTACAAGGGGGTGGTGATAACACACAGAACTGGGCACTGAGACCTGGGCCCTTGCTGCCCCTCGCCCCGCTCAGTTGCCCAGAGTTTCCCTGCCAGTGACTGGGCGCTAGCCTAGGGGTCACAGCAGGCAGAGGTGGGTTAAAATTTATTGAGGCCCTGGGCACAAAGAACATTTGGGCCCCCACCCCATTAAAACACAAATGTATCAAAATGTATTAATACAAAGACTCCATTCACTCTTTACACAACGCATTATTAATGAAGCAAACCAGTCCATGATGTCTAAATAAACTACTCAATTTTTCCACATAGAAAATGAATACGGCTAGATATCACTACACAAAGGTGTTCACTGCGACTTTGGACAACACCGATGTTACAAGAATCAGTCGTTCACAGGTCAACAAGCAGTTCTTTCATCTCCCCCAATTTTCTTAAGCCTGACCGTTACGCAGGGGCCCCTCGCCAGCGGCAGTGACTCTTGCTGGTGGCCACTCTGACACTTGTTCCTAAAATACTTACTTAATTAACTTTAAGAAAAAAACAAACAAATATGCACATACACACACGTCCAAATCAGTGTAATTTATTTACGTAGGGTTTGGGGTTTTTTTGCAGACTGAATAATAAAAATAAAGTACAGTTTTCTCTATTCTTTACTGGCCCTAAACAGAATAGAAACGCAAACAAACGTGCTTTGCATGTTCTTGTCTTTTTTGTTGTAGTTTCTTTTGCTTTTTTGGTTGCTTTCGTTATTTTTAGCCTTGCGAGCTAGTAAATCTGCTGCCGTGAAAAGTGATACTTGTATGTTAATATCACTTTTCACAGCCTCCCAGCTAGCTACTAAGTCTGCTGTGAAAAGTGACATTACCAAACATACAAATATCACTTTTCACAGCACTTACACAGCCCTGGCAAGCCCGGAGACAAATTAAACCCTGGATGGGGAGATGGATATGGAAGCAGTGGGGGCCCAGGGCACTGGGTGGAATGAATAGGGAGCTGGTGGAGGCAATGTGGGACTGTGGGGGTGGGAGTGGCAGCAGGGGCCAGAGTTGATGGTGGAGAGGGGGGAGCTGGGGGCCTGCACCTGCTGCTGCATGGCCAGGAGCCAGAGCCAGAGAGCCCAAAAACCCGGGGCTGGAGGAGGCAGAGTGGGCTTGGGCAAAGGGGGGGTTGGTGAGCCTGGGGCTGGCGCTTGCTGCCTCACAGCTGGGGACCAGAGCCAGAAGACCCATGGCCAGATCCTGGGGCCTGAAGCCCTGTGGCCAAGGAATGGAGCACGCGGTTGAAGTCTGGGGCTCGAGGAGGCAGCAGGGACTGGGGAGATGGCGGGGGGGGGGGGGTGGGCCTGGGGCTGGAGCCTGCCGCCATGTGGCCGGGGGACAGAACCCAAAGCTCAGTGGCCAGATCCTGAAACCCCGAGGCCAGATCCCAAAGCCTCGTGGCCTCGACCCTGCAGCAGGGGCCTTGGACTTCGCCATGCTCCGGAACCAACTTAGAAATATCATGAAACCAACTGTCCCCCAGCTCCAGGTCCATCTGCCCCAGCGGCCACATATGGCCCCCTGCTCGCTCTCTCAACCATTGTTTGTCTCTGAGCCATGAGTTCCCTGTGGGAGGGAGTGGGTCCCTGCTGGGTCTGCAGCCAGCCCTCCCGGGCACGGTCTGGCGATAAACACACACACAATGGGGAATTGTATGTGTGTGTGAGTAACAAAGGCTTCCCTGCCCCAACTCCCCCAGGTGACTGCAGGCAGCAGGTTGCGATTGCTGGGCAGCTGCCCCCTGGATCGCTAGCCCACCCCAAAGCCACCTACAGCAGAGTGAGAAATGGCCTTTGCCAGCGCTCACCTGGGCCACTGGGGGCCCCTCAGGAAGATCGGCCAGAGCACTGAGCCACCTGCCCGCAGGCCTCTCAGCTGTTCATGCCCCAGGCCAGGCAGGTGGATTGATGAGTGCAGGAGTCGGGGGAGCAGGACAGAGCAGGAGGGAAGATGCCTACCCTCCGGGGAAGAGGAGTGAGAGACAGACCAGACCCTCAGCTCCAGACAGCAGCATCGGGGCACAGGTGGGCTGGCGAGAAAGCAGGGGCTAATCCACTAACAAGCCCATAGCATTTAGGGTTATTGACCACGTCTTCTTAGATGCCCCACCATAAGTATGTGGCACTTCACCCCCCAACTGCATTTACCCTCATCCCCTGTGGGCAGGGCCATTAGCCCCATTGCACTGATGGGAGTTGAGGGCCAGAGGCTGAGTGACTTTCCCAAGGCCACACAGGGAGCCTGTGGTAGAGCGGGGAATTGAACATGGGTCTCCCACATCCTAGACTAGTGGCCAGACAGCTTGGCACCCTGCCTCTGGCCAGTGGGAGCAGGGAACGCAGGCCAAGTGGTCGCCCAGGCTGTGAGCGGGCAGGGCCGGGAGCCAGGCTGCTTGGCTCCATTTCTAGCTCTGACATTGAGTCACCAGGTGGCCGTGGGCATCCAGCGGGGCTGGGGAGAGGCACTTGTCACCCTGCCTCCCAGGGGCAGGTAGGGGAGGGCTAAGCAGCTGGTGTCTGAAAGGAGCCTGCAGCACCTGAGGGGCCCCATGCCTGGACCCACAGCGCCTCCTTTGGTACAGAGGGCTGGTCTAGATTAGAGGAGAGAGCTGGCCCCACCATGATCCCCACCTGGTCCTCCACTCAGCAGGCCCCTGAGCTGTGCGGAGCAGGCTGGATCCCCGCAGCGGGCCGGAGTGCACGGCCCTAGGAGCGCGGTGCGGGGGGCCGGCTCTCACGGCTGGGCCCCAGCGGCTCCAGGTGCAGCCACAGCCCATTCTCGCTGCGCAGGATCAGCTCGGGCTTGCGCCGCACAGGCCTGCTCTCGTCCAGCCGCAGGGCGAAGCGCAGCAGGGTCAGCGCCAGCACCACCTTCATCTCTGCCATGGCGAAGTTCTGCCCGATGCAGTTCCTGCGAGAAAGCCAGGGGTGTCAGCCGGTGCTCTTCGCCTGGAAACCACACCCCATGTGAGGGCAGGGATGGGGGAGCAGGGACAGACAGACACCCCAAAGCCCACTGCCTGCAGGGACAGACAGATGCTGAGGGGAGCCCACCCCCCTGTGGGAGAAGGGACAGATCCTCAGCAATAACAGCTGACCCCAACACTGACCAGAGGCCACCTCCTGCGTATCCCACAATTCTTCACTGCAGCCAGGGAGCCGCTTGCTGGTGGGCAGCTGGGGTTGGGGGAGGGGGCAGTTCGTGCGGCGAGGGGCTCTGAGCCCGGCAGGCAGGTTACCTGGGTCCAGCAGAGAAGGGCATGAAGGCCAGTGGGGGCTGGTTCTTGGAGTTCTCTGGGTCGAAGCGGTGTGGGTTATAGACCTGGAGCAGCAACCACAAGGCACGGTGAGGGGAGCGAGGGTGAAGGGTGGGGTGTGGGGCTGGTCCCTGAGCCAAGGGGGAGCAAAGGCAGCCCCTCTCCGGGTGCAGCTTGGGCACCAGGCTCCCCAGGAGTGAGCTTCCGACTGGGGCCATGTGCTGGCAGCGGGGATGGTTCTGCCTCCACCCAGCACTCAGTGACCCAGCCCCACCCAGTGTGAATGGGGGTGCAACCCTCACTCCCCTCTAGGCGAGCTGGGGGGGGGAGGAGGAGCTTCCTCTCTGGGGAGGGTCACTGGGAATAGGAAGCTGCTACTTTGATGGCACTTCAGCACCCCCTAGTGCCACGCTGGGGCATTGGGTCAGCAATGACTCCGAGGGGACAGTGCCCCTACCAAGCCCCGCAATCCCACTCTCTGCAGCACAGCGCCCCCTGGTGCCACGCTGAAGGTGGCCGTGGGGTGGAGTAGAGCCAAAGGGGCAGAACAGAGTGACCAGTGGTACCTAGGGCTCCGGCCAGACAGCAGGATTGTGATGTGTCCCATAGATACTGATCAGACAGACGTTCCCTGCCAGAGAGGAAACTGCCTCATTAGAGAGAGGAAAGGGAGAAGGAGGGGAGGGGTTGTGCGCCACAGGGGTTATGGGCCCAGTTCCGGTGCCATGCCCCTGGCTGGGGGGCAGGGAAGAAGGCTGGTACCTTTGGGTAGGACACGTCCGTCAGGCAGTTTGATGTCCTCGGTGCAGCGCCGGGACACAGCCGTGACGGGCGGGTGCAGGCGCAGACTCTCCTTGATGCACATGGTGGAGAAGGGCATCTGGGACAGGTCCTCCCTGCAGAGAGCAGAGCTTAGCGCTGGCCCCAGAGGTGGATGCATGAGGGGCCCAGTGTGAGCCCATGAGCCAGACAATGGGGCTGGGACAGACTCGCATAGGCATGTAGCTGGCACTGTGGGGACAAACAACACTGTGATGAGGGGGGGGAGCATGCACATCTGAGTGGCAGGGTCCTTGGGCATCCAGGGCGGGACATGCAAAACCCAGAGCAGCAGGGCCCTCGGGCACTGGGGAGCAGCCTAGGCCCATCTTGCAGGGGAAGCCCTCCAGCTTGTGGGGCTGGCAGAAGTGAAGGGACCCCAGTGCTAGGCATAGACTGGTGGGGAGGGGAGGGCAGCAGCTGGGCTAACCCTCACAGGTGGGGTGGGGGCTGTGCTGGAACTAAAGGGTGTGGAAGTGGGGGTACTGGGGGTCAGCACTGCACTGGACAGTGCCAGCACTGCAGCTGAAGCAGCCATCTCACCATTCAACCTCCTCCGATTCCTTGTCCCGCATTAAGTCCTTGATCTCCTCCCGGCAGCGCTCCTGGTACTCGGGGTGACAGGCCAGGTTATACAGCACCCAGGAGAGGCCGCTGGCTGTGGTGTCGTGGCCTGCAGAGAGAGGCCAGCGCAGCGTGAGAGCCGCGGGGGCAGAGAGGGACCGTGGAGAGTCCGGGGCTGGAGGGACCCTCCCCCTGCCAGCACCTCCTCCGGGGCCTTCCTCACCATGACTCTCTGGCAGCGCCAGCTGGGAACTCCAGGCCCCTCGTGCCTGCGGGGCAAATGGGGTGACTCTGAGCATCTGTCTCCACTACCACCACCTCCTCCGTTGCTGGGACTGTCTGGCAGTGCCCAGAGGCAGATCTGTCTTAGCCCCATTTCACAGAAAGGCACACCCAGGTCACTCAGAGCCAGGGACTGAACCCAGCTCTCCTGCCCTCCCCCCAGAGCCATGTCATCTGCGGAGGCCCCATCCTCCCACATGAGGCTGTGAGGTCAGCAGGAGAGCCCCCCACCTCCTCTCCAGGGGGGCTCCTCACCCTCAAACATGAAGGTGTCGGCCTCAGCTGCAATGTCCTCGTCTGACAGGTCCTGGCCGTCCTCATCCTGCACAAAGCACACACTGCTGGACGGGTAACCTGGCTCCCCGTGACTCAGGGACCCCAGCCCCACCGGCCCACGCCTCCCCCATTTCAGATCCTGGGAGGATGGGACATCTTGGGGTGGAGTGAGCTTGGCCATCTTCCCTCCACCCAGCCCGGGGAAAGAGGCAGTCCCTGCCCTACCCCACAGCCCCAGGCCCCAAGGTGGGCTCCCCCCTTCCCCCATGCCCAGCCTGGCTCTGGTGTTAGAGCTCCCCAGAGGTGCCAGCCCCATGTCGCCAAGTGCAGTTCATATCGCTCCACGCTGAGCATGCTGGGAAGGCAGCTCTGGCTGGGCCGCCCCAGAGAGCTGGGCCGGGGGGCAAGTCCTGGTGTGACAGACATCACACAGCACCTTCCACCTGGCTCCCCAGGACTCTCTGGCAGTGCCAAATGGGAACTCCAGGCCCTGCCCTGGACGTCAACGAACCCCCATGCTCCCGAGGGCATGATCTCCTGCTGTGTCCCCTTGGCCAATCGCAGGACATCCGTGACCTCCCCCCACCCCCATGGGGCAGGCCCCCCCATGTCCCCTTGGCCAATCGCAGGACATCCGTGACTTCCCCCCACCCCCATGGGGCAGGCCCCCCCACCATGTTACCTTGGCCAGGAGCAGGATGTCAATGAAGTCCACCGTCCTGCCCTGCTTGGATTTGAGCCAGGCCTCCCTGCCCAGGCGGCTCAGGGCCTGGTGGCGCCGCTGCACCACGTCGGCCGTGAAGCGGTGCACGGTGTCGCAGGCGCGCCGGAAGCGCCGCCCGTCGGGTGACAGGCGGTACAGGAAGTCGCAGTGCAGGAGCAGGCGGTGCTGGCGTCGCACCACCAGGGAGCTGAGCTCCAGGATGGCTGCAATGTAGTCACTGGGTGTCCTGCAACACAACAGGCCAGCATGTGCCTGACAGGCCGGGGCGGGGGCGCCCTGATCAGAGCTGGGGGATCCCCGTGGGCTGGGCCTCGCCACAGAGCGATGGCGTGATCTCCCAGCCACGGGATCTCCGGGCCAGCCGGCGGGGAAGGGACCAAGCTTGGGTGCCTCTGACTGCTGCTGCGGCTCAGCCAATGTGGGACGGTGACAAATGACCAGAAAGGGTTAAGCATCCTGCAGGACAAATGACTCAGATTGAACCCTTAAAAACATATGGGGAGATTACGTTTGTGGTTTTGGGTATTTACGTACATATTAGTAGAGGTCAACAATGTAATCAAACAGTCCTTGTCCATGCTGTATTCGGTTAATTCAGAGATCAAAAGAACATCAATGAACTGTAAACGCAGGATATCGTCGCTGTATTCCTCTCTCTTTGAAATGTATAGCCAATCATCTGCGACTGGTGGAAAAACCGGCAACTGCCTTGTGTTACTTCGTGTAGCTAATTACCGGTGATGGACCTACTTCAAAGTCGCCCCGATTGCCTTTTGTTGGCCTAAGGACTCCGGCCTGTCAAAGAAGGCCTGGAGTTGTATAAAAGACCCTTGGGTCCTGATCCTGTTTATCTCAGATCTGCTTGAGGCTTCACACAGGGGAAGCCTAAGCCACAAGGACTGAGATCCCAGTTCTGACTGGACCGCCCTGAATATAAACACTTGACTATAACCAATGGACTATTTCTGAAAGAACTCTTTGCCTCTACAAAGCTCTCCATCTCGGCTATAAATCTGAACCTCAAGAATTATACTCATGTCTGTAAGTGCACCAGTGCAGTAAAACAGGTACAAGCTGCCGACGAGGGCCCTGCAGTACATGTATAAACTGGGGGCAGGAGGGTTCTGGGGTGATGGGACTGAGGTGAGGAGCTTCCTGGCAGCGAGAGGCATGCAACAGCAGGATCATCCCCCAAGAGAGTCACAGCACAGCCATGCCGACCCCACAGGCGTTAGCAGACAGACCTGCGAGTGCAAGCACCAAGCACCAGCCTCCGCGCAGTGAGCTGAAGGAGCTCCACCCCCAGTGCTGACCAGGGCCTGGCGCAGCCACTATAGCAACCCCCCAATGCCTCCAGACACCCCACTGGAGAGCCCCTGCCCAGGCCTGCAGTAACACCCTCCCCTCCCTGGGATCTCCAGTTCAGGGACCCATTCCGTGAATCTGGCCAGGCTCACTGGGGCCAGGCCAGGAAGGGAGGGAGGGAGGGACCCTGCAGCCCATTCTCCCCACTCTGACCTCCCCCAGTGAGGGGGCTCCCACCCTCGGGTCAGCGCGGGGCCCTGCTGGGGGAGCTGCTCCCGCGTCACTCACTCCTGGCAGTTGCTGTTGTAGCCGAAGACGCATTTCTGCAAACTGTCCAGGGCCATGAGGCTGATCTGACCAAACATGTCCAGGGAGGTGGAGCCTGACGCCACCAGCCGGCGCCACTTGGCCTGTGGGGGAACAGTGCCCGTGAGAGCCGCCCCCGAGCAGCTGCCTGCAGGGACAGCACTGCGGAGCCCAGTGCCCATGCAATGCGGGTCAGCCAGCGTCAGAGACAGGCAAACAGACAGGGGAGGAGGCTAGTGGACTGGTGCAGTGACAGGGCTGGGCATGTGGTGGGGGCAGGTGAAAGAGCAGTGGGCAGGCGGGTGGGTGGGCAGGGTATTGGTGCAGTATATGCTTGGGGGGCGGTGCAGGGCCAGACGCACAGTGTAGTGATGGTACAGCATATTGCATAGGGTGTGGGGGAGGCATGGGGAGGGCAGGCTGCTGGTTCCACATATGCCAAGGGAGGAAGGCACTAGTGCAGTGTGTGCCAAGGGGGGAGGGTCACAGGCAGGCTGGGGGTGGCAGGGTGCCAGGGCAGTGTGTGCCATGGGGGCAGGGTCATGGGCAGGCTGGGGTTTGCAGGGTGCCAGGGCAGTGTGTGCCGTGGGGGGGAGGGTCCCAGGCAGGCTGGCAGGTGCCAGGGTAGCATGTGCCATGGGGGGGGAGGGTCCCAGGCAGGCTGGCAGGTGCCAGGGCACTGTGTGCTATTGGGGGGAGAGTACACGGGCAGGCTGGGGGGTGGCATGGTGCCAGGGCAGTGTGTGCCATGGGGGGAGGGTCACGGGCAGGCTGGGGGTGGCAGGGCAGCATGTGCCATTGGGGGGAGGGTCACGGGCAGGCTGTTGAAGGGTGCCAGGGCAGTGTGTGCCGTGGGGGGGAGGGTCCCAGGCAGGCTGGCAGATGCCAAGGTAGCATATGCCTTGGGGGGGAGGGTCCCAGGCAGGCTGGCAGGTGCCAGGGCAGTGTGTGCCATTGGGGGGAGGGTACACGGGCAGGCTGGGGGGTGGCATGGTGCCAGGGCACTGTGTGCCGTGGGGGGGGAGGGTCCCGGGCAGGCTGGGATTTGAAGGGTGCCAGGGCAGTGTGTGCCGTGGGGGGGGGAGGGTCCCGGGCAGGCTGGCGGGTGCCAGGGCAGTGTGTGCCGTGGGGGGGGGAGGGTCCCGGGCAGGCTGGCGGGTGCCAGGGCAGTGTGTGCCGTGGGGGGGGGAGGGTCCCGGGCAGGCTGGCGGGTGCCAGGGCAGTGTGCGCCGTGGGAGGGGCCAGAGGCACAGGCATGGATTTGGTGCCATGACGGGAGGGGGTTACTCACATGCATGATGTCAGTGCTCTGGCTGAAGATCTTCACGTAGGGCTTCAGGATGTCGAAGTGGAAGGCTGGCGTCAGCATGCGCCGGTGCCGCACCCATTTCGGACCATTGCTCAGCAGCAAACCGTCCCCTGAGATGACAGGCACTCAGCTCAGAGCCCTGGCAGAGATCCCGCAGCCCAGGCCCCCTCCAGCCTGCTGGGTCTCAGCCAGCTGGGGTGCTCAGCGAGAATCAACCTCCCTGGTGCATGTTGGGCAGGCACGAGAGTGCGTGCACGTGTGCAATGCATGCATGGGTGGGGGTGTGAGTGAAGCATATGTGTGTGTGTTTGTGGGGGCACATGTGGGCATGAACATGCAGGTGCATGCGTGTGTGTACGTGCAGGTGCATGGTGGTATGTGCATAGAGGTACGTGCGCACGTGAAGGCGTGTGTGTGTGATCCTGGGCACACCCATGTGCTGGTGCTCACGGCTATGGCACGAGTAGCTCCAGCTCCACACTGACATAAGAATGGACAGACTGGATCAGCCCAATGGTCCATCCAGCCCAGTGTCCTGTCTGCCAACAGTGGCCATATCCCTCCTTTGTCGTCTCTTTTCCAAGCTGAAAAATCTTTCCTCATATGGAACCTGTTCCATACCCCTAATCATTTTTGTTGCCCTTTTATGAACCTTTTCCACGTCCAATATATCTTTTTTGAGATGGCGCAACCACACTTGCATGCAGTATTCAAGATGTGGGGGTACCATGCATTTATATAGAGACAATATGATATTTTTCTGCATTAGTATCTCTCCCTTTTCTAATGGTTCCCAACATTCAGTTCGCTTCTCTGACTGCCGCAGCACATTGTGTGAATGTTTTCAGATAACTATCCACAATGACTCCAAGATCTCTTTCTTGAGTGGTAACAGCTGATTCAGGCCCCATCATTATTTATGTATAGTTGGGATTATGTTTTCCAATGTGCGTTACTTTGCATTTATCAAGCATTGAATTTCATCTGCCATTTTGTTGCCCAGTCACCCAGTTTGGAGAGATCCTTTTGAAACTCTTTGCAGTCTGCTTTGGACTTATCCTGAGTGGTTTTGTATCATCTGTAAATTCTGTCACCTGTTTACCCACTTTTCCAGATCATTTATGAATATGTTGAATGGGACTGGTCCCAGTACAGATCCCTGGGGGACACCACTATTACCTCTCTCCATTCTGAAAACTGACCATTTATTCCCACCCTTTGTTTCCAGTCTTTTAACCAGTTACTGATCCAGAAAGGACCTTCCCTCTTATCCCACGATAGCTTACTTTGCTTAAGAGCCTTTGGTGTAGGAACTTGGTGAGCCATCCCCCTTCCCTTGGTCAGTCAGGGACTGCGATGAGGTAATGCTCACCTGACGCTGAAGGGTCAGGGTGGGGGGGCATAGCCAAGAGGGAAGAAAGAACATGATAAAAGGGAGAGATGTTTGCCATGGTCTTCTTCTCTCTTCCACCTCCATCTACAGACCTCACCAAGCCACTGAAGCGCTGATCAAAGGGGAGAGCCTGGCTGAAGGACAACCAGCTAGCCTGTGGTGAGAAGCATCTAAATTTGTAAGGACACTAAAAGTGTTAAGATCAGCTTAGAATGAGTTTTGCTTTCATTTCATTTGACCAAATCCGACTTGTTTTGCTTTGACTTATAAATCACTTAAATCTATCTTTGTAGTCAATACATCTCTTTGTTTATTCTACCTGACGCAGTGCATTTGGTTTGAAGTGTGTCAGAGACTCCCCTTGGGAGAACAAGCCTGGTAAATATCAATTTCTTTGTTAAATTGATGAAGTCTCATAAGCTTGCAGCGGACATAACTGGACACTGCAAGACGGAGGTTCCTAGGGTTGTGTCTGGAACCAGAGATATTGGCTAGTGTCACTCGGTTGCACAGACCAAGGAGCAGCTTACATGCCAGGGGCTGTGCGTGAACAGCCCCGGAGTGGGGGTTGTCACAGCAGAGCAGGGTAAGGCTGGCTCCCAGAGTCAAGGATTGGAGTGACCTAGCTGATCATCGGTCCAGATAACACCAGAGGGGAACATCACACCCTCCATTCCCCACAAGCCCCTCCCCTGGGGTTCGGGCCCCATGACACCAAGCACAGCAGATCCAAGCCCAGAAGAAAGGGCACTCACCCAGCCAGGGCTTCAGGAAGCCGTAGAACAGGTAGTCCTTGGGTGCGATGGCAACTGTGGGGGAGACCAGAGACGGGCAGGCCCAGGGGTTAGTGCCGAGACACACATGGCTCGGGGGTGCAGAGATGCGGCACATCTGGGGTTTAGTGCTGAGACACACACACACGGCAGAGTGGAACAGAGATGGGCGCAGCCCGGTGTTAGTGCTCAGACACACACGGCACGGGGGGCGGTAATGGGGTGCACCCTGGCGTTAGCGCTCACACACACATACACGGCATAGGACACAGGGAAGGAGTGCAGGACTACTGTTATCGGAGCCCCGGCTGGAGCTGCAGCACCTACGGGCCCCCTTTTGGTCTGGAAAGGGGCAGCTGCAGGAATGTGGGTCTGTCCAGTGCCCGCCTGCTCCACAGGCTGTTTCCTAAGGAGCCTTGGCGCATCGCCCTGTGAAAGCAGCCCCCATCAGACAAGGCAGAACCCTGCTGGACACCCTGCTCCAGGCTCCACCCTAGCAGCCAGGAGGGCGGCTGCTGGGGCAACAGGACAGGCTCAGTGAACAGCGTGAAGGAGCCACACGACAGGGACCAGGCGCTGAGCCACCAGGCCCCTCACACAGAGCAGGCTCTGCTCTGAGCGAGTGGAGGACACGGGGGGCAAGCAGCATCCGCAGCCTGGGCCGGGCCTGCAGCGCGACAGAGACTCCTCCTGGGGCAGTGCCTGTGACCCACGGACCGCGTGAGCTTGGCAGTCACGTGGGGCCTTCACAATAGAGAGCTTGGCATCTTTAAAACTCCCTTATTAGCTGTATTCCCTGGCTCTGTGAGCAGAGTGGGGATCCTGTGGCTACAGCAGGGTCTGGAGGGGGCTGGGAGCCAGGACTCCTGGGTTCTATTCCTGTCTCTTACATGGACATGCTGTGTGAGTCCCCTGCCCCCTCTGTACCTCAGTGACTCCCTACCTCGCAGGGCTGTGCGAATGGCTGGCACTCGCGTGGGTGGCACGGGAGACGGGCAAAGGTGGCTTGGCAGGCCCAGCTCCCTGAGACTGAGCTGGCCACAGCTGCTCCTCTCCCTGGGTCAGCCAGAGACAACAGGGGCAGAAACTGCCCCCTCTGCACCACTAGCTCCAGGACCACCCCCTCTCTGCACCATTCTCCAGATTCCCCCACACCCAACATCCCACTAGCCTCACGGCCATGCACCCCCACAACAGTATCAGCCTCACACTCTCTGCTGCTCCCCATAGGCCCCCCCAAGAACATCGGCCATTTGGTCCTTATGACTCCCCCTGACCTGTTTCTCCCCCGGACCACCTCCCTCATTGTCCCCTTCATCCCACAACCCTGCCGTGCCCCCTTTGGGACCATGGACTGAGCTGATGAAGGGCGTAAGATGTCCCTGAGCCAGCTGTTTGCTATCAGATCCCCCACTCGCCTATCACCAGCCAGGGATGCCGGCAGGGCTTCAATGAACCTTTGCTCCCATGGGTCACTGGCCCAGAGGCTGACAGCAGCTCCTGCTGGGCTTCAGCCAGCGGGATGTGCTCCTCTCAGGATGCTAAGGGATGGCTACAGCCTCTGCCCTAACTCCTCTGGGGCCAGGGGGACTCACTAAGGACCCTGGGTTGGCAGCACCCAGCCAGACAAGCAGCCCAATGAACAGCCACCTGCCGAGCTGAGCTTGGCCCAAGACCCGATACCTTCCCCCAGCCCCGACAGCCAAACAGCTTCCTCCTCAGCCACGTGGAGGAGGGCTGGTCTCAGCAGCCAGTCCTCCTGGCCGGGGGCTTTTCTAGGGAGCAGCTGCCCTCTCACCACTGGGCCCATGTCCCCAGAGGTCCCGTCATGGCGGGTGCAGCACACGTAACATCGAGAGCTCCAGGCGCCTGCTGGGAATCCAACCCTCCTGAGCCCCAGGACAGACAGAGAGACAGACAGGCACGCAAACTCCTGGCGCTGGGGCCACCCTCACTACCTGACTCCAGCAACACAGGTTTAACGGCCTCTGGGTGGAAGAGCCGGAGAATGGGAAACCAGGGCCCAAACCACCAAAGGCAGGAGTGGCTGTAGCGCCCGACGAGCTCATCTACGCACTGCATCCCCTCCTCCGTGTTCTGACCCTACAACGAGGAGCCATGGGTTAGCCACGGGCCAGCTGGGACTCCGGCCACGTCTCCGGCCAGGGTGACATGCTGGGCCCAGCGCCCGACTCAACCCACTGCAGGAGCGGCAGCTCCCCAACAGAATCACTGCTGCCTGCTCTCAGAGCGCCTCTGGCTTCATTTCTAATGGGGGAGGGGGGGCTGCCCTCACCTGGCAGTCGGTTGGATGGGGCCACTTGGGGCTCCCTGTGTTATTGCAAACACGGCTCCCAGCCATTCTCCGTGCAGAGGTGAACCCGGGGGCTCAGTGGGCAGCGAGCATGAGCCCTCAGCCCCGGCATGAACTGGCTACATGCATTCACACAGCCCCAGCACTGCATCCCCGCCCTGCGCTTCTCTGCTATCCAGCTGAGCTGAGCAGGAGACTGAGGGCTCCTGAGCCCCGAAGCACCTCTGTCCTGGCCCCGTGACATCCAACTCTGCTCCAGGGAGCAACGCTCATTGCTCAGACCCAGCTGCTGGCTTTGAGGACTAAAGCCAGACCTCCCCTCTCTGTGTCCTGCCAAGCCCGCCTGGCACTGGGGGAGGGAGCTGGACTCTGTTCCCGCTGCTGCATCAGCAACGGGATTGTTTACATAGTTCCCGCACACTGCACTGGGTTCCTGGGCACAGCGAGTCATGCAAAGGGCTGGCGGGGTGGGGCTGGATGCTAGGCTGGCGGGGAGGGGCAGCATTTCTATTTGTTGCTTTAGCTCTGGACTCAGGGCCCTGGTGAAACTTCCAGAGTCACTTCTCAACCACCCTGCAGGGCAGCAGTTCAGGGATGAGCAAACAAGCCCCAGCGTAGCTCCACGTGCCCTTGGCCCTGCGGGCCCAGCCGCCACTTGGAGCAGGGCTAATTGGGAAGAGTGGCAGCAGTACGTTAACGGGGACAGAGATGTCCCCTCCGCAAGGGGGCAGAAGAGGCTGGAGCAGGAGCCCCCAGGCCAGGGAGCACCGACCAGGCTGGGGGCTGGATTCCTTCGGAGTCTGGCTTCAGCTCATCGCTCGTCCCCCTGCAGCGCACAGCTCCAGCAACTCGCTCACCAGAGAGGGGCCTGCGCTGGCGGTGCTGGGGGGCCCAGCTGCACAGAACCCTCACCCTCTGCTGCACCCACTGGCTCCTCTCAGCCCCGGGGGTGACTGGCGCTACAAGAGACACCAGAGCACTGGGCAACTGGCCCTGGCCGGGGCCACTCTCCCTGGCCGGCAGGGAGGGGACAGGGCCAGCACGAGCTCCCCACGTCACTGATCATTGCTGGCCTTCACTCCCTTGCCTCTGGAGTGTGTGCATGTCTCCCCTCTCCCCCGCAGGGGCCCCAGCTGCTCCTGCAAGACCACTGATGACACAGGTCCCCAGTGGGGAGGTGGCTCTGCTTGCTGCCCCTGAGGAATTCAGCCAGGCAGTGCCCCTTGGCCCTGCTGCCCAGTCTGTCCCGAGCCATCACCCTGCCCGGGCTGGAGGGGTCTTGGCTGTGCAGCAGCTCCTGCTGGGTGCTGCCTTAGGCCTGCCCTGCATGGCTGGGTCTCTCCTGCTGCTGTTCCCAGGAGCCACAGGCACTGTGCTGCTGGAGCCGAGAGCCTCAGTCCCCCCTATGGACCTTTGGCTCTCCATGCCGGAGACAGCCAGTCCGCGTGCCCTGTGCCCAGGAGAGGAGCCGATCGTGCTCAGTGGCCTGGATGGGGTGAGGGACAGTCCATGGCTCTCCGGCAGCACCAGGGGCGGCTATGCTGCAGGGGCGCCACTCCCCCGCTTGCAAAGGTGCCAGGGAATAGCTCGCAGGCTGCAGCACCTGGAGCCGTTCTGCCTGCTCCTGCACTCCTCGCCCACACCCCAGTGGGACTCTGCCCATCCCCTTATGGCAGCCTTCTGGGTGCCCCTGGATCCAGAGAGTGGCAGGGGCTGGGCTGGACTCCCCAAAGCAGCAAATGACACAATCTCTCAAGAGCCAGACAGGAACTGGTACAAACTAGGACACAAGGTAGACCCCCCCCCCCAAACACCTGGCCCCCGCAGCTACATGGCCCCATTTTATTCCCCTGCCTCCCTGCACAGAGCACGTTGACGGCCTTTGCCCAGGGTGAGCTGGTGCAGACAGTGGCCTGCAGCAAGAGCAGTCACATCAAGGGAGCTGGAGGAGCTGGACTAAGGCAGCCTATACTCCAGGGCGGATCCAGAACCGCCCGGGGGGAAAAAGGGGATTCTGTAGAGCTGCGCAGCCCAGCCTGTCCGACAGGGTTTCCGTTGCAGCACGGCCCCAGAGACAGGCTGAAGCTTCCTGGGGCTGCCTGGGCAGAGCTGTCCCACAACGGAGCAGGGAGGCAATAGCCCCTCCCTCCAATGTGCCCCCACCTCAAATAGCACAGCGACAGCTGGGGAGGGGTCTGGGAGGAGCCACCAGAACACCTCAAGCTCTGGGAAACCTGCCTCTCTGGGGGAGGCTACAGGAGCCCAATGGATTTAATTTCTTCAAGAGCAGGAAAAGAGGTGCCTAGATCCCAGCTACCAGCCCCTCCATGGGCAGGGATGCCTGGCAGCAGACGGCTCTGCCATCCAGCAGACAGCGGCAGAGTCAGATCCAGCAGGAACGAACTCAGACTGGCAACACAGTGCAAGTGTTTAACAGGGAGGGGATCGAGCCCTGGGAACAGCTGGCCCAGGGACACAGGGGCTTTGCCATCCCTGGGAGTCTTTACACGGAGATGGGCTGTCATAGAATCATAGAATATCAGGGTTGGAAGGGACCTCAGGAGGTCATCTAGTCCAACCCCCTGCTCAAAGCAGGACCAATCCCCAATCAAATCATCCCAGCCAAGGCTTTGTCAAGCCTGACCTTAAAAACTTCCAAGGAAGGAGATTCTACCACCTCCCTAGGTAACGCATTCCAGTGTTTCACCACCCTCCTAGTGAAAAAGTTTTTCCTAATATCCAACCTAAACCTCCCCCACTGCAACTTGAGACCATTACTCCTTGTCCTGTCATCTTCTACCACTGAGAATAGTCTAGAACCATCCTCTCTGGAACCACCTCTCAGGTAGTTGAAAGCAGCTATCAAATCCCCCCTCATTCTTCTCTTCTGCAGACTAAACAATCCCAGTTCCCTCAGCCTCTCCTCATAAGTCATGTGTTCCAGACCCCTAATCATTTTTGTTGCCCTTCGCTGGACTCTCTCCAATTTATCCACATCCTTCTTGTAGTGTGGGGCCCAAAACTGGACACAGTACTCCAGATGAGGCCTCACCAATGTCGAATAGAGGGGAACGATCACGTCCCTCGATCTGCTCGCTATGTCCCTACTTATACATCCCAAAATGCCATTGGCCTTCTTGGCAACAAGGGCACACTGCTGACTCATATCCAGCTTCTCGTCCACTGTCACCCCTAGGTCCTTTTCCACAGAACTGCTGCCTAGCCATTCGGTCCCTAGTCTGTAGCTGTGCATTGGGTTCTTCCGTCCTAAGTGCAGGACCCTGCACTTATCCTTATTGAACCTCATCAGGTTTCTTTTGGCCCAATCCTCCAATTTGTCTAGGTCCCTCTGTATCGTATCTACCAGTCCTCCCAGTTTAGTATCATCCGCAAATTTGCTGAGAGGGCAATCCACACCATCCTCCAGATCATTTATGAAGATATTGAACAAAACCGGCCCCAGGACCGACCCCTGGGGCACTCCACTTGACACCGGCTGCCAACTAGACATGGAGCCATTGATCACTACCCGTTGAGCCCGACAATCTAGCCAACTTGCTACCCACCTTATAGTACATTCATCCAGCCCATACTTCTTTAACTTGCTGACAAGAATACTGTGGGAGACCGTGTCAAAAGCTTTGCTAAAGTCAAGAAACAATACATCCACTGCTTTCCCTTCATCCACAGAATCAGTAATCTCATCATAGAAGGCGATTAGATTAGTCAGGTATGACCTTCCCTTGGTGAATCCATGCTGACTGTTCCTGATCACTTTCCTCTCGTGTAAGTGCTTCAGGATTGATTCCTTGAGGACCTGCTCCATGATTTTTCCGGGGACTGAGGTGAGGCTAACTGGCCTGTAGTTCCCAGAATCCTCCTTCTTCCCTTTTTTAAAGATTGGCACTACATTAGCCTTTTTCCAGTCATCTGGGACTTCCCCCGTTCGCCACGAGTTTTCAAAGATAATGTCCCTTTGCAACGCTCCCTCCAGCACAGCCAGGAGCTCGGGGCTGGCTGAAGGGAGCTCTGGGGAGGGTCTCTGCCTTGTGTGAAACTGGCAGTCAGATTAGAGGAGCAGAATGGTCCCTCCTGGCCTGACCCACCCTGCATTCAGCTCTGGGCCCCCTGGACAGTAACCCAATCCCAGGGGTCAAGGCCAGAAGAGGCTGCTGGGCCCACACAGTGCAGAACGCAGGGGAGAGCAGCCAAGGTGGCAGGGAAGGATTGGTTCACCCGGGCAGAGGAGCGAGTCAGTTGAGCCAAGGGGCCTGCACTGATTATGTATGAGAACACGAGGGTTGTAACCCATGGGGCTGGGGGGTTGACCTGGAGCAGAGGGAAACCCAGGCTGGACAGTGCGGACCCTGGGGAGCTATTGCAGGGAGACGGCCATTAGCTCCCCAGGCGGATTGTCCCCTCTGGTGCCTTCCCCAGGGCTCTGGTCGGGCTGCTCTGCAGGGTCTCAGGTGACTGGCTCCCAGCCCTGCCCTGGGGAAGTCAGGAAAGCCTTCATACCACCATGATGTCACACTGGGGGTAAGGGACTGGCTGGGAGCCCTGTCCCTTGGGATGTTCACAGCTAGCCTGGCCAGGGCCCTGGAGAACAGATTGCTGGGGCCAGTCCTGCTTAGGTTCCGAGGTCACGGGCTAGAGGGGCCCAGCTGGTGTTTCCCATCTCTGGCCCCACAAGTTGTGTCTATAGTGCATGTAGACACCCGTGACCTGCCCATGTCAGCTGACTCGGACTCAGGGCTGTAAATCTGAGATATAGACATTTGGGCTCAACTGGAGCCCAAGATCTGGGACCCCACAGGGAGGAGGTCCCAGAGGCCAGGCTCCAGCTGGAATATCTACACTGCAGGGTAACAGCCCCACAGTCTGAGCCCGAGCCAGCTACAGGTGTCTATGTGCTGTACGGACATACCCTCAGAGCCTCACCACCACCCCCAGAAGTCAGCGTACCTGAGGCTGTTGTGATCGGCTTGAGGAAATCAGGGTGCACCAGGCACAGGACTGGCAGGAAGGGCCCCATCCATGTCACAAAGGCCTGGGAGAATGTAGCCACTGTTTGGGACACCAGGCTCAGCCCCTCCTCACCAGGTATGAACTGCAGGAGGGACGGGGCAGAGTTAATATAGGAGGGACCCAATCTTACCCGGGACTCCTGAGCAAGTCAGTGCATGCCAGGCAGGGGCAGAATCGGATCCTGTGATCAGAGGCAGGACTGCCGTGGGCAATGCCTCACCAAGTGTATCTGTCAAGACCCTCACTCCTGCCCAGTGCTCACATCCCATCCATCTTGGGGGATGCTCCCCGGAGCAGGCAATACATTTCCGAGACTGCCCCTCTCCCCAGGGACCTACACACTGACCCGACCCCTAGTGTCAGGGACCCTCTGACACCAACCCTATCTCCCCTCACTGCGCTGGTGGCTGCTCTGAGGCCAAACATGCCTCACTCCAAGCAGCCAGTTGGGTCCCCTAGGTCCCTCTGTGCTCTGAGGGGCAGAGTTCCTGCAATGCCCGATGTCACAGCACATGGTGATTGGCTATGCCCTTGCCAAAGCTACCCCAGGTGGGGCCATCCTGCCAGGGGCTTTATAACCCTCCCTGCTCCACAGCAAAGGCGGCCGAACAGGCCCAGGGGCCACTTACCACCAATGCAGGCAGAGCCATTGGGGTGCAGCTGGCTGGCAGGGGTGTCACGGGGCTGGGCCAGGGAGCATGGCAGGGGCCAGTGGTGAGCAGAGATGCTTCTATGGATTGGTTCCCTTAGAGCCCCTGCCACTGGGCAAGTGTCTGGGCACCAGCACCCAGAGACACCCACCAGGGCACATCCCACGCTGAGCCTGGGGCCCTGCCTGGAGAATGTGGCATTTGAGTGCAGGGCACTGAGTGGTTAGGGGGCCATTTGCACCCCTGTCTCACTCTGCATGTGGGCCGGCATCCCACCTGCCCCATCCAGTGCCAGAGATGGATCCCAGGGCCCTGCCGTATCGGGGGTGCATCAGAGCCAGCAACCATAGGAAGGGCCCCACCCACAGCAGGATGGGGAGCAGCAGTGTGGCCAATGCCTCTGCCTCCAGCTCAGGCCCGCCTTGTTGGGTCAGGAAGTCTGACTGAGTTCAGACGCTGCTCACTCTGGTGCCAGACAGGGCGTGTGCCGAGAACCTGGTGGAGCTGTCCCAGGACCCTCGTCTCCTACCCCTGCTCGGTCCCAACCCCATTCCCATGTGTCATGCAGCTGCAGTGAGCACGGCGCCCTGAGCAACCTGCCATGCCATGCTCCCCTTGCCAGCACCAGCTGGGGCCAAAGCCCTTCACCTGGGAGAGAGGGAGAGGCTTGAACCAGCAGGGTCACCTGCCCCCAGCCCTCTCAGGGGCTATTCTACCAGCCCCTCCCTTGGGGTGGGCAAGGGTGGCTCCTCCCAGCAGGGGTCAAGCCACGTGTCAGTGGCAACAAGGAGTAAGAGGGGAGAGAAGACACTCACCCCCTTCTCGCCCCCACGGGACATGACACCTACCGTCCCCAAGTGTCCCAGCAGCCAGTTGCGACGTGGGGGCTCCGGGAAGCAGCGCAGCCGCTGGCAGGTCACATAGTAGCGGTGCCAGGATCTCCCAAGTTGCAGGAGGGTGCGGAAGAGCAGGGCCAGCAGAGCAAGGAGCAGGGCGGAGATGGTGTAGGCGCAGAAGGGGGTCCGCTCCATGCTCAGCAGCTCCAGCACCCAGTCCGTGAGCAGTAGCATCCTGTGGGGAAAGACCGGGCTGTAACCGCGGGTGAACTGCCACTGGGTTCCTTTGTTACAAGCTGTATGTACGTTACTGAGCTGCTGAGAGGTAGATACGCTGGAGGGTAGGGAAGGGTCCAGAGTGACCTAGACAAATTGGAGGATTGGGCCAAAGGAAATCTGATGAGGTTCAACAAGGACAAGTGCAGAGTCCTGCACTTAGGAAGGAGGAATCCCATGCACCGCTACAGGCTAGGGAACCAACTGGCTAAGCAGCAGTTCTGCAGAAAAGGACCTGGGGATTACAGTGGATGAGAAGCTGGATATGAGTCAGCAGTGTGCCCTTGTTGCCAAGAAGGCCAACAGCATATTGGTAGGAGCACTGCCAGCAGGTGCATTAGTAGGAGCACTGCCAGCAGATCGAGGGAAGTGATTATTCCCCTCTATTCGGCACTGGTGAGGCCACACCTGGAGTACTGCATCCAGTTTTGGGCCCCCCACCTCAGAAAGGATGTGGACAAATTTGAGAGAGTCCAGCGGCGGGCAATGAAAATGATTAGAGGGCTGGGGCACCTGACTTACGTGGAGAGGCTGAGGGAACTGGGCTTGTTTAGTCTGCAGAAGAGAAGAGTGAGGGGGGTTTTGATAGCAGCCTTCAACTACCCGAAGGGGGATTCCAAAGAGGATGGAGCTCGGCTGTTCTCAGTGGTAGCAGATGACAGAACAAGAAGCAATGGTCTCAAGTTGCAGTGGGGGAGGTCTAGGCTGGATATTAAGAAACACTATTTCACTAAGGGGGGTGGTAAAGCACTGGAATGGGTTCTCTAGGGAGATGGTGGAATCTCCATCCTTCAAGGTTTTTAAGGCCCAGCTTGACAAAGCCTTGGCTGGGATGATTTAGTTGGGGTTGGTCCTGCTTTGAGCAGGGGGTTGGACTAGATGACCTCCTGAGGTCTCTTCCAACCCTAATCTTCTATGATTTTGTGTGTGAGCCAGGAGAGAACCCAGCCCCCTTAGCCAGCCAATAACCCTTCCTGCTCCTAACCCCCCGCGCTCCCCCACACAGCCAATAGCTCTTTCTGCTCCCCAGAGGCAGCGTGTGTGTGTGTGTGGGGGGGGTCACACAGGGTCACATGTCCCCCTCTCCCCCAAGACTTCTACCAGGGCTTATATCCACCGGAGCCAACTGGCTCTTCCCCAGGGCACAGGCTGGGGCTGGCTGGTGTATGAGACTCGCTGCCAACTTCTCCCCCTCCTCACGCAGGCCTGGGCTCTGCAAAACTGCCGTGAGCTTCCCCTGGGCGGGCAGGGCAAGGTACTTGGCAGCAGGGCGCTGGCTCCCTCGACCATGCTGCAGAGTGGCTAGTGCTTGCACCTCTTCCCGGCTCCTGCTCCCTCCGCATACAGCTGGCTCTAGCCCTCCGTGCCCAGCACCTCCCTGGCACAGCTAGCTCCTTTCCTGCCCTTCCCCCTGCACAGAGATGGCTCAGGGCTGCCGCACAGAGCTGGACCTTGCCCCAGCTGCCTGCAGGCTCAGGGCGGTTCCCGCCCAGCTAGAGCCTCTCCCGGACCCTCCTGCACACAGCTGGCTCCAAGCTTTTACTCCCGGCGCCTCCAGCTCCTGCCCGTCTCCCCCCATCACACAGCTGGGGCTGGGCTCTCCTGGGGGGCACAACGGCCATTCCCCACCTGTCTACCTACCACAAAGCCGGTCTTCCCCAGGCCCTGGCTTCCTTACCTGCCAGAGCTCCCTGGACACCAGCTGCAGCAGCCTTTCCCTTGGGTCCTACAGCCTGACAAGTCTGGTGCAGCCAAGGAGGGACTTCCCCGTCGCGGTGGGCTGTAACCTCAAGCAGCTGCCTGCAAGACCGGTCCCCAGCTGAGACTCCATAGCACGGCGTGCAAAGCCGCTCCGGAAACCAAAACGCCTTTGTCTCCGGCGCGCCTGCCCCGAGCCCCGCTGCGTGCCCCAGAGCCTTTGCATCGCTCCGCGCCCTCAACAGTTATGGGGCACCTCTGCTGCCGCCCCGCCAACAGGCCCCTGCCCCCCACCCCCGGCTCCCGGCTCCCGGCTCCCCCTCACAGCCCGGGGCATTCGCTGCTGCCAGGATCCCGGCTCATGGGAAGCCCCGCTGACACCGAGCGGGGGTCTGGACCATGCAGAGCCCGGCCCGGGCAGGGGACGAACCAGGCGCTCCGCTCACCTGGGCCGGGCACGGACGCTGGGACTCACGGGCTAAGCTCCGGGAGCGGCCTTCATAGCCAGGCGGGGCCAGAGGAGGGGCTCGGCTCGGCTCGGCTCCGTGGGTGATGGGCTCCAGGCTGGGACACGATCGCCCCCTATCGGGGGTCCGCGCGGGTCGGGGTGTGGCTCCGAGCGGCCGCAGCCCGGGGCCGTCGCTTGGCTCCAGCACCGGCAGAGCCCAGCCCGCCAGCTCCAGAGAGCGGGGACCGCAGCTCACACCCCAGCCCGCAGGGCCCGGGAACCACCTCTGCTCTTGTATCAGCAGCTGATTTGTCTGCCCGGTTCCACCCGGGGGGCACCTGTGCCGCTGCCCCTCCCCAGCTCTCCCCATAGCGACTCCAGAGGCCGCAGCGCTATGCTGGTGCCAGCCAGGGGCCCTTGTCCCTCTGGCGAGGGGGCAGGGAGCCCAGCCTGGTGCTCAGGGCCTCTGCAGCTGGCCGGAAGCGGGAGGGGAAAGCCCACCCTCCCCCCACCAGCCAGCGTGAATTGGCTCTGCACTGGATGAACCCGGCCCCATCGCACGAAGCCACTGCACAGACCCAAACACACACCCAGGGAGCCCATCCAGAACAGTGTCATTTTCAGAAAAAGCCCAGCTAACCCGCCACTTTACACCCCGTGAACATCTGACACCCACAGCCTGGGACTGCTCCATTGTGTGTGTCTGAAAGCGAAGTTAGGGAGCGTAAACAAACAGTAATCCAGGTTGCTTTGAGACCTCATTCAAAGTTAAACATGCAGGAAGTTAACACACTGTTAATCTTTCATCAATTTACCTCTACTAGCAAATTGACACCAGTTACGGTACAGAATAAAAAACTAGCTTGGAACGCAGTCATAACTCCATATTAATAATGGTGCTCGCTGGTCACTGGCGGTGAGTGACCCTGGGCCTCAGCACATACAAGTGTGAGTCTCTTCAGGGGCCAAAGGAGCAGCTCTGGAGCTTCAGTAGACCTCTAGGGCTATGGCGTCACTGCAAAACCAGATGTGTTTTTACATGGGCATAGGACTGATCAAGTACAACCCTAGTGGAGACAAGGCTCTGGAATTTCTACTTCCATCTAGCTAGGTGAGCTCAAGCTTAAGTGTGTGCGTGCGGGGGTCTAGTGTTGACCTCAGCAAGTTGCATGTAGGTAAAAACTACTTGTTCCTCGTCTCCACTAGGGCTGTATATTGAGATGCAGAGAATTTAAGGCCAGAAGAGACCATTAGATCAGCGTTTCCCAAGCTGTGCTCCGCGGAACACTGGTGTTCCACACGACGTGAAGAGGTGTTCAGTGAAAGAATCGAGAGTTTAATTTTGACTCTTGCCCTTGATTTTTGTACTACTTTATACGCGCTTTCCAGTTCGAAATTGTTAGTTCAAGTTATTTTAAATTTATATTTTTGCTTTGTTTTATAAAATAAAATATATTTGAGCATAAATAACGCAATTTTTTATTTGAAAACCAAACAACTACAGAATAATATTATAAGTATTCGGTAATAGACTAAAAAGTGCTCCGTGGCCAAAACAGTTTGGGAGACGCTGCATTAGATCATCCAGTCTGACCTCCACAGGCCCTTCCACGTCACTCAGCTACCCCTGCATTGAGCCCAGTAACTTGCGTTGGACTAAAGCATCTCCCAGAAAGGCCTCCAGCCTGGATCTGTAAACATCAAGAAATGGAGAATCCACCACTTCCCCTGGGAGTTTATTCCAATGGCTAATCCCCCTTTACAGAGCTATCACCCCTGTATAGGGTGACCACATGTTCCGATTTTTGGTTCTCTCTCTCATATAGGCTCCTATTACCCCTCACCCCCCTGTCCCAATTTTTCACATTTGCTGTCTGGTCACCCTACCCCTGTAGAAACAACTGTTTTGTCAGTGAAGATGTAGCCGACGTATGTCAAAGCTCACGTCCGTGTGACAAGGCTGAATCCCCACTCTGTCACTCCGAGTGCAGAAGGTGGGGGCCTGCAAGGCTTCTAAAAATTAATACTGGCCACTCCAAGCTTGTATTACACTCCCAAGGTTACAGCTTTTCTCTGACCTTGACTTGGTAAACTGTGCCTCCACCCAAAAGCAAAAAAAAAAACCCAAAACCAACCCTTGGGAATTCCTCCCTGTGGGGTACCCTCAAGCCCTTTCACGCCCCTCCGGGGAAGAGCTGAGAAAGAAAACAAAGGAAATTAGCTGTTGCCACCAGCTAATCAAACAACATGCACAAACCTCTTAGGACACCAAAAACCCAACCCTGTTCTTAAAAAAGGTAAAAAAAAATTAAAAAGAAAAAAATATATCTAGAGCTTAGGCTTTTGCTAGATTTTAAAAGCTCAATTCCAAATATTAAGCACCCAACTAGCTTTTGGGGGGGTTCAGCTTAAAGGTTACAAGCAAACAATAGCATCGGGGTTAGCACAGAGGAGATCCCCAAGCCAAAATAAAAAAATAAACCTGATTGTGTCTAACGAAACATTCCCTGTCCAAATAATTTCTTCTAGATATGGAAGATGAAATTTCATACCTGGTTCAAGCCTTACACAGCACTGCTGCTCCATGTCTCCTTCTCCGGAGAACAGACAAAGGGAAAGTTTCTTTCTCAATTTTAAAAAGTTCTACCTTCCCATTGGCTCTTGTGGTCAGATGCCCACTCCTTTCCTTTTACCTGCGGGCTTGTTAACCTATTACAGGTAAAGCAAGCAGAGAACAGACAAAGAGAGATGTTACAGCTAACTGGATGGATGGCTCTTCATAAACGGGGGCTACCCCCCACCCTTCATTTATCACACCTTGTTCACTTACTCCTGGTCTCATTGGGTTCTGAGGATGTCTGAAAGCAACCTTAACTTCCAGCAAACTAAGTGTGGGGCTGGATTTGCTTCCAGGGCTTTTACAGAAAATAACTGAAAACAGCACACAGTAGCTGAAGACAACTGAAATAAGGATAAGAGATAAGGAGCTTTTCTGAGAGGGGATGCTCCCCAGGAAGGTAGTTTTTTAAACTTATTTCTTGTCTTCATGGTTATGAGCTATATAACAACAACACCTAGCTCTTATGTAAGCCGTGTCAGGATGAGCTCCACCCTGACATCTGGTGGTGAGGTGTGGCAAGTTGTGGAAAAAAACTTCAGGGGCTGATCTCATTTGCATAGGCACACCCACCCCGCCTAGACTGAGGCCATAGCTGCTCAAATGGTCACTTTGGCTGCTGTGGGATCCCCAGTGTCTCTGTTATTGGGGCAGGAAGAATAAATTGTTATTACCCTGATTATGGGAACTGTGCTTGGAACTGTACTTGGCCTTTTGTTATGATGGAGGGACTCACCATCAACTAAGTAGCACTCGCTAGGCAAGGGTCATGGGTTCCAAAACTCTGTGACTTGAGAGAGGCTGGGGGCAAGTATTAATACTTGGTGGCATGGGCCCCTTGGGGAGGGCCTTACATGCTAATTGCACTCCCTTCTCTCCCCACTGTGGAATATCAGAGCTAATTTTGATTTCATTAGAAGTCTAGTTACAGGTTGTTGAGCTCACTTTGAGCTAATGGTGCACCAGCACTGAGGGTCCCCTACTACAAGCTGAATTCACCAAAGAGCTGAGCTGAAATCACTGAGCATTGTGTTAAGTAGTGGGGGAGCCTGAAGATATATTATGGACCAGTTTGCGGGACGGCTGGAGTGCCTTGTGGACAGGCTGGTGGAGCAGTTTGTAGGATGGTGGGATGCGGAGCAGTTTGTGGGACGGCGGGAGCTGCTTGTGGGCCGCGGAGCTGAGCGAAGGAGTTCGTGAGGCGGCTGGTGGAGCGAAGGCCTATGGAGCTGTGGGGCGGTTAGCTTCAGATCAAGTAAGGTGCCTCTTACCCCAGTCCCATCTCCACCCAGGGTGGGAGGTAAAGCTCCGCAGATAAACTTTCGAACTCTGGGGCTGCCCTGACCAGGGACAGAGACTTTTGGGTCATTGGACTTTTGGGACTTTGGGTGATTTGGGGTTGCTGGACTCAAGAACCAAAGGGAAAGGGGCATGCCCCAATTTGCTTGGGGTGGGTTTTTTTGCTCATGGGTTGTGTTATGAATCCTGTGGGTGGTGTTTCCCCAACATTATGCCACATTGTTTCTCTCTGTTATTAAAAGGCTTTTTGCTACACTCAGACTATGTGCTTGCGAGAGGGGAAGTATTGCCTCTTGGAGGCGCCCAGCGGGGGTTGTATATATTTGTCCCAGGTCACTAGGTGGGGGCTCGAGCCGGTTTGCATTGTGTTATTGGAATGGATCCCCTAGATATTGAACCCAGCCCTTGTTGCTGCCAACTCTGACGGGCAGAAGGGTTACACTTATATAGCACTTTCCACCAGCAGGTCTCAAAGCGCTTTACAAAGGAGGTCAGTCAGTATCATTATTGCCATTTTACAGATGGGGAAACTGAGGCATAGGGTAAGGAAGGTCCTTGCCCAACATCATCTGAGAATCCACATCTCCTGAGTTCATTCCTCCAAGTTCACTTCCTCCAAACCAAGACCCCCATCCTGCAGCAACTGCAGCGCCAGGGGATGCACAATCTGGTGCAGGATCAGGTCCTACAGTTTTTGTCTGGATAATATTGTTCTATAGAGTCCTGTGGAAAAGAAAACCCAGCCGCCACCTGAACTCTGGGTCGCTCCAGCCCCACCAAACCAACATGGGTTCCCTTGGTCCTTCAGGGCACTGGTGACTGAATCCTGGGCTGTCCTATGCAAGGTAGATCTGAGCTAGAAGAGTGAGTCAGGTTTCCTTTCAGTCACACGACTCTATGTTTAAATGTTTGTTCTATTGAGGTAAAAGGTTAGCAAAATATACATGTAAGTACACAGGCCCTGCATTATCCCTACTGCAACCCAACAAACATTACTTTGCTTTTTCATTATCAAGGATACAATGTTTATGAGAGAGTTGTAAATACTGTTATATTAACCTCACGTTTCATGATTCTGTCGAGTGATAAGGCAGCATATACTGACCTTGGGGCATGCCACCTTTACCCCATTTCATACTCCAGCCTTGGGATATAAACACCTATGAGCCATCACTGGATTTTTTTTCTCCCTGAGAAATTCAAGCACTTTGCAAACCAATTAAATCAGATATATATTTAATTAATAGATGTTAAGGTCAGATTTAAAGACTCCAAGTGATGGAGACCCCACTATGTCCCTAGATCCATTGTTCTGATGGTTCCTCACTGATAAAAATTTCTAGTCTGATTTTTGTCTCACTTCAGCATCTCATTCAGCCATTGTCTCTTAGATTAAAGAGCCCTAGATCATCAGCAATCTCCTCCATAGGGACAGGATAACAGCAAGCGGCTAAGGGCCGAGTTTCCATGGGAGTTTGTAGAAGAGCGTTTGAAGCCTTTATCGGCACATTACAAGAGTGAACAGCTATTGTGACCTGCGCCGGATGTGCCACGCTCACTTCCTGCCTGAAGAGACTCCATCTGCATGAGGTGTGAGGATGGAGGAGAAGGTTTGTGGTCCGGAGGAACAGCTGATCATGTTGCAAAACACCACGGCTATGGCGAAATTCCTGGGTACTCAGATCCAGCCAGCACGACAGCAGATACCACACTGGGAGGCTGTGGAGTCCAGTGACCAAGGGAGACAAGAAAACAGAAAAGATGACTGGAAATTTGTTATCTCCAGAGGTAGGAGAACCCCAAGGATCTGCTCACAGCTGGAAGTATCAAAGCGCTGCCAGGTGCAGAGTAAGGCATCTGAAGAGAGCAACCTCCAAGAACGAACCAGAGGGAAGGACCTACAGACATTAGAGGAAAGAACTGAGAACTGCTGCCAGCTCAGGCTAGACAGACCCAGACAAGCCCAAGAGAACATCCACAACTGGCCAAAGGAGACAGCCAGTCCTTAGTGGGGACTGTATGCTAAGAAGAATGGACAGGGCATTCTGCAATGGGTAGAAGCACGGCAGGACAGCTTGCTGCCTTCCGTGAGTGAAGATGAAGAACACTACCACCAGAATAAACTAGATTCTGAGGTCAGCAGGAGAGACCCCTTCTGCAGTGACCTACAAAGACGCCAATTCAGACACGCTTCTGCAGATCCTGGAATGTGCCTGCACAGGCTGGAGGCAGGGCTTAAAAGGGGAAGCAGAGCATCTCAGAAGGGGGCAGGCAGCGGAAGGGAGCAGACCTGTGCTCTGAACTCTTGGGAAGGGGCATCCCAGGAACTCTTGCAGCCTGAGGCTTGGAGATACAGACCTAACCAAGAGGGACGGGGGACTTTTGAAGCTCAGAGACTTTAATTTGCCCTGCAGGAAGAGATGCTGGTAGGAAGCGATCCAGGGAGGCAGTTGCATCGCACTCCAAAGTGCCTATCTCAACAGCCTACCACTGGGCCCTGGATCAGAGTCCTGTGGAGAGGGTGGGCCTGAGCTCCTCTACCAACCCCTGAAAAGGTGACAATGACAGAAGTCTATCCCTTGGTGGGAACCTAACTGGGGATGATCCTGAAGGTGCAAGGGTCCAGAATCCCAAACCCCAACCCAAATGGGAAGCCTGGGAAGAAGACAACTCAGCACACCTGGCCTGATCACTAGGTGGAGCTGCCAGCGAGTGTTCCCCTTCACATGGTACAAACCCCCAGATATGTAAACCAGCATCAGTGTTATGCATCTGACAAATCCAAGCACAAAGGGGCATGTAAGGAGCACATGTTTAATTATCTCTATATTAATGCCCGGAGCCTGGGGAATAAACAAGAGGCGTTGGAGACACTCAGGTAAGAGAGAGGACACATGACACGGCTGGTATTACTGAAACTTGCTGGCTTGGATTTGTGACTGGAACATTAAAAATCAATAGTTAAAACTTGTTCCGTCAGGGCAGAATGGGAAAAAGGGGAGAGGTGGTACTTTACCTCAAAGGCGCCGTTACCTGTCCCAGACCATGCAGAATCACAGGACCACAAAGGCTAGTGGATTAAAGTTCTCACTGGTAAAAGTAAAACTGAGGATATGGGGGGGGGCACTGGTGGGCATCTGTTACAGACCACCTAATCTCACTAGGAAACAGAACAAACTGCTTCTTAAGCATCTGTCAATAACGTGTAGGAAGAAACACTGTTATTATGGGGGACTTCAACCTGGGAAACACTTGCTACACATTTCCTTTGGCTGGTAACAAAACTTCCTTGGGGTGTATAAAAACAATAGATGATAATTTCCTAACACAGAGAATCCTGCTCGCAATGCAAAGGAACTCAGTATGGAACCTCGTTCTGAGGGACAAAGAACAGTTAATCACTGAGCTGAACATTAGCAGTTGCCGAGGTACCAGTGATCATGATCCGGTTGCATTTACTTTGTGCGAACAGAATACGGCACCAACTAGGGTCATGTGTACTTGGAGTTCTAGAGGGCCAATTTCCCAAAGCTTAAAGCAGCAGCTGGCTTAAGTGAGTGGGACCATGAATATATAGTGGGAAACGGTAATGAAAACTAGGAGGTGTTTGGGGAGAACTTACTTGATGACCAAAAAGTTACAATTCTGCAGACACAGAAAAAGTGAGAGTGGGCCAAAACCCAGCCTGGGTCAAAGGAGATGTGGGTTCAGCGATAAAACACACAAAAATCAGTATATAAGGGGCGGGGGAAAGGGGAAGTAACTGGCAATGAATGTAAGTTACAGTTAAACAATGTCGGTATCCTGGATTTCCAGGATGGTCTGTGCCCCCTGGCCTTTACACAGCCATGCTTCATTGTGCTGGGTCTGAGGCCTCCATTGTTTGCCCCATGGCTCTGCTAGTCAGAGATGGAGCCCTTGGGCTCCAGCCCCCCTGTTTTCAGAGGTGCCACCACTTGTTGGAGGTGATTTAATTATGTTGACAGAAGAGTTCCTCCCACCAGTAGAGAGCGGCTACAAAAGTGGTTGTACAGCGGCACAGCTGTATCGGTACAGCTGTGTCACTGGAAACTCGCTAGTGTAGACATGGCCTAAGTTCTGCTTCCAGCCAATGGAGCATGTTAAGATTTTTTCTGCTAGATTGAAGAGCTGATTGTTAAATATTTGTTCCCCATGAAGGTAACTATAGCGTGTAATCAAGGCATCCTTTAACCTTCTTTTTTGTAAGCTAAATAGATTGAGCTCCTTGGATCTATCATTGTAGGCATGTTTTCTAATCCTTTAATCATTCTTGTGGCTCTTCTGAACCCTTTCCAGTTTATCAACCTCCTTCTTGAAATGGGGGCAGCAGAACTGGATATGGTGTTCCAGCAGCTGTCAGACCAGCGTCAAATCCAGAGGTAAAATAACCTCTCTACTCCTGCTCAAGAGTTTTCTGTTTATGTGTTTAGCTCTTTTGGTAACAGCATCACACTGGTAGCTCATGTTCACTTCATTATCCACCTCTGCACCCAGCGAATCCCCGTCCTGTAAGTGTGGCCTACATTCTTTGCTCCTAGATGTATACATTTACATGTAACCATATTAAAACGCATCTTGTTTGCTTGTGCCCAGTTTACCAAGAGATCCATATCGCTCTGTATCAGTGACTTGTCCTCTTTGTTTTTTACTAGTCCCCTTATGTCAGGGTTCCCTCCCCACTCTGAACTCTAGGGTACAGATGTGGGGACCCGCATGAAAGACCCCCTAAGCTTATTTCTACCAGCTTAGGTTAAAACTTCCCCAAGACACAAATTCTGCCACCACCAAGTGATTTAACAAAGAATTAGGGAAAGGACCACTTGGAGTTCCTATTCCCCCAAAATATCACCCCAAGCCCTTACACCCCTTTTCCTGGGGAGGCTTGAAGATAATATCCTAACCAATTGGTTACAAAGTGATCACAGACCCAAACCCCTGGGTCTTAGGACAATAGAGAAATCAGTCAGGTTCTTTAAAAAAAAAAAAAGGTAAAAATCACCTCTGTAAAATCAGGATGGAAAATAACTTTACAGGGTAACAAAAGATTCAAAAACACAGCAGAACTTCCTCTAGGCTTCGTTTCAAAGTTACAAAAAACAGGAAAAAACCTCCCTCCTGCAAAGGAAAAATTCACAAGCAAAACAAAAGATAATCTAACACGCCTTGCTTGGCTTTTACTTACAACTTTTGTAATATGGGAGACTGTTAGGATGGTTTGTAGGAGAAGGAGTTTTCTGACCTTATGCTTCTCTGCTTCCCAAGAGAACACACAAAACCAAAGCCTTCCCCACCCCAAGATTTGAAAGGATCTTCTTTCTCCATTGGTCCTTTTGGTCAGGTGCCAACCAGGTTATTTCAGCTTCTTAACCCCTTACAGGTAAGGAGGAATTTTAGGCTACCCTTAGCTGTATGACACCTTAGTTTTGTGATTTTATGTTTCTTCTAGGTCATTGATAAAAATGCTAACTAACGTAGGGTCAAGAACCGATTCCCTGTTTACTGTTACATTTTGTGACCTATTAGTTAGCCAGTTTTTAATCCATTTAATCTATGGCATGTTAATTTTATACTGTTTTAGTTTTTGAATCAAAATGTCACACAGTACCAAATCAAATGCTTTACAGAAGTCTAAGTATATTACATCAACACTATTATCTTTATCAACCAAACTTGTAATCTTGTCAGAAAAAGCTATCAAGTTAGTTTGACAGGATCTATTTGCCATAACCCCATTTTGATTTGTGTGACAAAGTGGTAATTTTTTGTAATATTTATATAAAGCCTATGTGTGCCTCAGTTTCCCCTATATGCTGCATTGTTACCTAGTGGGTGGAAAGGGACTGTTTGCTCTCTGGGCAGGCTAAACCAGAGGTGTGAGTGTTGTCTAGCTGTCTGGGCCATGCTTCCCATATCAGTGGAGCATCTGAGAAGAAAATGCCAAATCCAATCGTCAGGACACTGATGCCTAGCAACCAAAAGGCAGGGGGATAAGGATGTGACTGGTTCCCCCCAGCTCTTTGAGGTGCTGCCTGGAACTGGGGTACCACTGACTCTGCCTGACCCATCAGCCTTGACTCCCTTTCACCCTGTAGTGCTGTGACAAGCTGCAGACATGCTCCCGGCCTCACACTTTCACCAGCACACAAGTAGGGACACACCTAGCTGCAGAAACACACAGACACTGAAATCAGCTTTGCATGGGAAGGCTCAGCTAAGGAATTGCCCAGTACTCAAGTGCACACATCCCTCTAGAGGGTAAACCCAAAATTGTTCCGTCTTGCACTGCAGAGATAACTGTACAGCATAAGCTCGTGAAATTCACCCCCTCCCTCAGTGTGGAGAGGGCTATACACAGCTTTCTGCCCCAAGTTATGATTTCCACACACTACTTTTAGACAAAACAAGCTTATTAACTACAAAAGATAGATTTTAAGTGATTATAAGGGATAGCAAACAGATCAAAGCAGATTATCTAGCAAATAAAACAAAAACGCAATCTAAGTTCAATATATTAACATAATTGGATATGAGCAGCAAATTCTCACCCTAAAGGCAGTTTACAGAGAGTCTTGAAGACATGCTGCCATTGCTTGCAGCTTAAAATTAATAGAATCATAGAAGATTAGGGTTGGAAGAGACCTCAGGATTTCATCTAGTCTAATCCCCTGCTCAAAGCAGGACCAACACCAACTAAATCCAACTAAATTCCAGATATTCCAGTCACAGGCAAGGCAACACTCTAGCCTGGGTTCAGCCCTTCCCCCTAGTTCAGTCCTTTTGTTTCTCAGGTGTTTCCAGCAGTCTTCTTTCTTGGGTGGGGAGTCAGTGAAGAACGAATGACGATGATGTCACCCCCCTGCCTTAAATAGTTTTTGCATATGGCAGGGACCCTTTGTCTCCCAGTTTGATTCCCACTCCTGGTCAGTGGAAAAACACTAGTATTATCATGAAGTCCATTACCAAGTGACTTGGTCACATGTCCCTGCAGCCATAACTCAGAGACTGTTTGCAGCGTCCCCAGGAAGGCTTCTCAGGAAGGCTCCCTGGCGGGTGACTAGCATCTTCTAAGACCTATTGTTCTCCCTAATGGACCTTCCCAGCCATCCATCTAGACTGATTGCATTCTGTCTAGTGGGTGTTCCCCAGGTGTAAACACATTTGTAATAGATGCATAGACAATATTCCAAACTTCAGATACAAAAAAGATACATGCATACTAGTACGATAATCATATTCAGTAAATCATAACCTTTCCAATGATCTCTCACATGCCTTATCTTGCACAAAATACATCATAATTATGCCATACTCACATCACAGTAATATTACTATAAGGAATATGGGGCATCATGCCACAATGAACTTCTCCACCTCTTCTTAGGGAGGCTGAACAGCTTCTCCCCAGCTCAAAAACATAGGACCGGAGAGGTAAGAGGTGTAGGTTAAGGGTGGGCTGCGGGAAGCAGTCGGGACACACATCTGGGAGTCGAACAAAGGGGGTCAGACAGACATAAGAACATCCATACTGGGCCAGACCAAAGGTCCATCTAGCCCACTATCCTGTCTTCTGACAGTGGCCAATGCAGGTGCCCCAGAGGCACTGAACAGAACAGGTAATAATCAAGTGATCCATCCCGTCACCCATTCCCAGCTCCTGGCAAACAGAGGCTAGGAACACCATTCCATAATAGCCATTGATGGACCCATCCTCCATGAATTTATCTAGTTTTTTTTTTTTAATCCTGTTGTAGTTTTGGCCTTCACAACATCCTCTGGCAAAGAGTTCCACAGGTTGACTGTGCGTTCTGTTAAGAAATACTTCCTTTTGTTTCTTTTAAACCTGCTGCCTATTAATTTCATTTGGTGACCCTAGTTCTCGTGTTATGAGAAGGAGTAAATAACACTTCCTTATTGATTTTCTCCAAGCCAGTCATGATTTTATAGACCTCTATCATATCCCCCCTTAATCGTCTCTTTTCCAAGCTGAATAATTCAAGTCTTATTAATCTCTCCTCATACGGCAGCTGTTCCATGTCTCTAATCATTTTTGTTGCCCTTCTCTGAACCTTTTCCAAGTCCAAAATATATCTTTTTTGAGATGGGGAGACCACATCTGCACGCAGTATTCAAGATGTGGGCGTACCATGGATTTATATAGAGGCAATAGGATATTTTCGGTCTTATTATCTGTCCATTTCCTAATAATTCCCAACATTCTATTCTCTTTTTTGACTGCCGCTGCACATTGAGTATCCACTTTTCAGAGAACTCTCCACAATGACTCCAAGGTCTCTTTCTTGAGTGGTAACAGCTAATTTAGACCCCATCATTTTATATGTATAGTGGGATTCTGCTTTCTACCTTTTCTGTATTAGGATTGATTATTCTACTATTTCCCTGTAGTAATGGTCTGGATCAGGGTTCACTTCCCAATGTTTAGTCCTCTCTGCACAGCTCTATAATATGCCTCTCAAGGAACTGGTTACATGCCACCTCCCCCACTGTTTTCTGGAACTAAGCTTGCTTCTACTGTTGCGGTCACTTCTTGCAAAACTTTGCTGTTGCATTCAGCATCTCAGCTCTCCCGCCAGCTGTCGTGGATTTACAGGTTGCTCTGACCCAGCTCTGGGACTGCTCCCTTCGTTGTTCTAGGCCTGAGGCCTCCACATTTTGCAAGGGGGAGTGCCATGGCCCCACAACTCTGAGATGGAGGCCTTGGCCTCCAGCCCCTCTGCTTCTCGCCGGGGCTCCCCAGTGAGTCCAGCTGAGTGTAGACCCCTGTGAGAGACTCGACCCCTTTGGCAACGATGCAGCCAGCAGGGATTAGCAGTGACACCACATGGCCTGTTCAGACCACGCCCTCTTCATTGGTCACCTGGACTTCAGAACCAAGGGGGGCAGGTTTGTCTGGGAAAGCCAAACTGAGCTCAGAGCCCGTGTTGGCAGCATCCCCTGCCCCTCTGCTCCAAAATCCCTGGATTTCAGCTCTCTCTGCTGCACAGCAGTCATCTTAACACCCCACACATCCACTTGGTCCCTTTCTCTCAGGTGCCGTCCTGCTGAGCACACACATTCTCCTCTCCTTGACAGTTCATTCAAACCAACCCAGACCTGCCTGCTTATGACCCACACCCCTTGTCTCACCTTGTCCCAGAGGAAATATTAACCCCTTTACACCCAGGCTGTGGCAATACACTGTGAGTGGGGAAACAGAGTCATGCATATTGTTCATAAAAATATTACAAAAATGTCCACATTCTCCACAACAGGTGACTGAGAAGGGAAGTCAAAGGAACCACTGAAATATCAATGGCCAATACGGTTAATGACAATAACATCAAGGAAAAAAAAACACACCTTGTGATGGTACAAGTCCTTTGCTAGACATAGACAGTTCAGTGTCAGGACCCCTGAGCTCTGCTGCTGACTGGCTGGGTGACCTGGGGTAAATCCCACAGTGCCTCTGAACCCCACTTCAAAATAACCAGAGTTAAAGACACAACTCCTATCAGAGCCTTGCCAAACAGATTTTACGGGACCAAATCACAGCCAGTTCTCTTCTCCACTTCCCAGCCCTCCAGAGACTGATGGGCTGTGGCCACAGACAGAGCAGGAGGGACCGAGATGCCACCAAGGCCTCAGGCCCCTGCAGTGGCAGAGAATTGTTTGGGTGAGACAGGTTCAGATGATCCTAGCAGGATCCCTGTTCCATGCTGGAGAGGAAGCCGAACCCCAACTTTCCCTGCCCCCCAAGGTCCCTGCCAGACTTATATAATACCTTCCTGACCCCAAAACTGGCAATCAGTGTGACCCTGAGCCTGGGAGCAAGAATCACCAACTGGGCATCTAGGAACAAAGCACTTACTGTAACAACTCAGGGCCCTGGCCCATATCATCCTGTGTCCTTCCTCCAGCTGTGGCCAATCCCTGATGCTTCAGCCGAAGGCGAGAGAAAACCAAAATGCACCAGGCCAATTGTGCATCTGCGGGGAAAGTATTCCTCCCTGACCCCTGCAGGTGACAAATTGAAGCCCTGAAGCATGAGCATGGATTGTAGAAATTGTCTAAGTGCAAAGCTGTGAGTGTTCTCAGCATGGTGAGGGCCATGCAGCGCTTCCTCTGCTCTCCAAGACAGAGCAAAGAGTATGGTATTTTATCCTGGTGCTGGAGCCAGAGATACAGGACAGGGGTGGGGTTATTATAAATGATGTGAACAGTGCCTTGAATGTGCTCTGCGCTTACACCACACAAATCGGACAAGGCCTTGCCCAAAGAGCTCGCAGACTGAATGAGGCAAGAGAGATAAGCAGGACAAATCCATCCCACCTTCTTCTCTGCATTGGGTGAGAGCACAACACGCTCCCTGCACTGGCCCTGTGGGGCTGCCAGGCTTGGTTGCCGGGCTCCCATCTCTTTCTCTTGCCCTCTCTGGCTGCATGTGGAAGCAGGATGCTTGTGCACTAGGAGACCTGTGGGAACAGATTTCCTTCTGAGAGCAGTAATGCTAATCCCCGCTAGGATGTTGCTCTGCCACCCGAGTCTGTCCCCTAGCAACAGGAGAGACAGCAGTGGACATTGGGACAATCCCCAACATCATGCCATCACCATGGCAGTCCCCACCCCTCCAATTGCTTCTGCCTGCAGGCATTGCTGAATTTCAGCGGCTCTCTCTCCCTAAACCATGCTATGGGTCTGTTTGCCCCGAGCCCTGTTAGGAGCCAGTCCGTCTCCTCCCCTCTACAATGAGTCTGTTCTGATTCCATTACAGAGCCACTGACCTTGGGGCCTGAACGCCCCGCCCGGGTTGGGATTTTACACTTGGCAGAAAAGCTTTGAGCCAGGATGTTCCAGTTACTTCAAAGGCAAAAGTGGCTCCAGAGTGGCAGGGTCAATGGAACAAGGTCTCTCCTGCTCTGAGCACATTCTAGGGTCACTCGTCACATCTCTCCTTTATCTTTATCCCCAACCTCCTAACCCTTATCACCTCAGACCTCTTGGGCCCAAACAACAGAGCCCTGGGCCCCAAAGCCCCACATCTATCAGAGATTTCAAACCCAGACTGGGATCTGGGTCCCAATTGACGCCATCTTCACTATGAGGTGAACCACAGCCCCAGACCCCGGCAATTTGGGCTGTTAGAGATGGAGCCCAGATCTGAATTCGGTATCTTGGCCCATCTCTTACAGTGACCCATAGCACAGGGTGGGACTAAGGGGACCTTATGGCCTCTTCTTTCATGCACACACACACACACAAACACAGAGGGAGCCAGGGAGAGCTGGAGAATGGCCAGTCACCTCAATTTACCCCATCACGCTGTGTGGAGAGGCTCACAACTGTGAGTGGTGACCTCCAGGCAGCCTGTCAATAACAGGGCAGACACCCCATGCTGGTGCTGTGTTCTATCATTAGATTTCACCAAGCCAGTAACAACTGTGAACTCCTGGATCACTGTACCAGCCTTACCATGGAGTCACAGCCAGTCCCCTTAGACTCTCCAGTCTATCCTGCCACCCAGACAAACTGGACTTAGTGATAAATGGTCACCTACACCAAAAATCGCACCACATTCAGGTTGCTTCCAGTCCCAAGGCACCAGTCACTTATCCCAGATCAGTTGATACCTTCAATCTTCTACCAAACACAACGCCCGCAGCCAGTCCTATCTGAAAGTTTATTAACTAGGAAAAAGAAATAAATAAACAAATGAGTTGCAATCTAGATCCTAAGAGTGACAGAGTTGTAGTGATCTGTCAGTTCAAAGTGTCTTTGAGGGTGGACTGAAAAGGCAGCCCCTGGTGATTTCTGGCTTCAGTTTGGTGTCTCCAGCCCTGTCAGAGTTCAAACAGTGAATTAGGAACTGTTTAAGAACACTTTACTAGATGCCCCAAAAGCCACAATAATGACAGATGAACATATTGGTTAAAAAAAAAAAAGGCCTGGTTTAGAGGGGAAGTGAAGGCAACTACATACATATATATCTCAAATAAATGGAATAAATGGGGAAGTTGGTAGTAATGAATATAAATCAGAAGCTAGGAATTGTAGAAAATTGATAAGGGAAGCAAAGGGACACAAGGAGAAATCTTGTGGCCAGAAGAGTTAAGGACAATAAGGAGTTTTTTAAGTCTATTAGGAACAAAGAGAATCCTAACAATGGTATTGGTCTATTACTAGGTGGAAATGGTAGAATTATCAATAATAACAGAGAAAAGGTAGAAGTGTTCGATAAATATTTCTGTTCTATATTTAGGAAAAACACAAATGATGATTCATTTCATATGATAACACTCTTTCCATTCTACTAGTATCTCAGGAGGATGTTAACCAGTAGGGACTCATGTTTAATCAGTAGGTCTGGATAACTTGCAAACAAGAGTATTAAAAAAGCCTGCTGAAGAGCTTGCTTTAATGTTCATTTTCAATAAGTCATGGAACATGGAGAAAGTTCCAGAAGAGTCAAAGAAAGCTAACACTGTGCCAATATTTTAAAAAAGCAAACAGGATGACCCAGGTAATTGTATACCTGTCAGTCTGAGATTGATCCCAGGCAAGATAACAGAGAAGCTGATACTGGAATTAAAGAACAGTAATATAATTAACATCAATCAACATGGGTTTATGGAAAACAGATCCTGTCAAAGTAACTTGATATCTTTTTTGTTGAGTATATAAGTTTGCTTGATAACAGCAGTAGTGTTGATTTAATATACTTTAATATTCTGAAAGGCATTTGACTTGGTACCGCATTCAAACTAGAACGATATAAAATTAACATGATGATACACATTAAATGGACTAAAGCTGAATGGACTAACTGAAAGTTACATTTTGAGACTACATATGGTGAATCATCATCAAACAGGTGTTTCCAGCAGTGCACCACAGGGGTCCGGTTTTGGCCCCATATTATTTAACGTTTTTTTCAATGACTTGGAAGAAAACATAAAGTCACTGACGAAGTTTGCAGACGACCCAATGAGTAGGGGATATTTATAACGAACTACATTCAAAAAGCGACATAAAAAGAATTAGCTGCAAATGCGAGCACCAAACAGGCAATGGTTAATTAAGGTTACCCCCGCAACTTTAATTTGGCCCTTGTGCATATGCTTTATGACATGGCTTTTAATGCCATGATCGCTCACTATTACCCACAGGACCCTGGCCCCAATACTGGCATTTCCACACTTTTGAGTACATGGCTTTGCAACCTGAAAAAAACAAAATACCACCAAGTGGAGCCAAAATAACCCTCCTCGTGGGACCACAGGAGAGTTGACGCATTTCAATATACAGCATGGACCTCTGCCACTGGAGCTAACGGAGGAACTGGTAGAAGTGGTCGACTCTTATCCTCTCGCTGCACCAGCCTCTAGAGAGGGATGGGACACACGCTTTGCCAGTGGGTTCACAGCTATTTGCCTGACAGCGGAGGAATGCTGAGAGGCAGGGCTTGTCTACGACAGCGGTTTAGTCCACCCTAATGAGAATGAGTGTGGCTTGAAAATGCCTGCGTACACACGACACAGACCCTTAAAGGGCGCTAACTCAGGAATCCTGGGCTCTGTGCCAGCTTTGGGAAGGGCATCTGTTCCGGGGGCTATTGACTCTGCTACCCCCTCCCCTACCCCGCCCCTTCTGCCCCTGCCCCTAACATCTCCCTCCTCTTCCCCCTCTCCCCTCTGCGCCTATGCACCTAGCCCTTATCCTTTTCCCTGACTACTCTCCCCTACTTCTCAGCCCCCCAAACAGCCAGCCCCGCTGTGCTCCCTTCTCCCCTCTTTCTCACCCCAATGGTTAGGCTGTTTCCTCCGTCTCTGGGGGAGCATTGAGTGCACAGGAGGGACAGTCTGGGGCCCGGCACCACAGCATCCCCCAGCAGCCAGGAGGAGCCATTATAGGAAAAGCCCTGCTCATCCCTGTAGCCTGTTTCTGGTGATTTCTGGGCCCGTTTTGCTGTGATGTCCTGCCCTGCTCTTTGCACATCTGAAGAGGTAAATTATTGCAGCTAACTCCATAGCTTCACCCCACTGCTTCTCTCCCTCGCTTTGGGCCAAACAAAGTCCATGCTGCAGTGCTGGTCATTTTCGGGAACCGCCAAGGTCAGCACCGCCTGGCTGGAACCCGCACCCACTCCCACACTCAAACTCCCTCCCAGAGCCCGCACCCTTTATCCCCTCCTGCACCCCAAACACCTGATGTCCCAGCCCTGAGCCTGCACCCCACACCCTAACTCCCTCCCAGAGCTCTCACCCCTCATCCCCTCCCGCACCCCAAACCTCTGCTGCCTCTGCCCTGAGTCCCCACCCCACAACCAAACTCCCTCTCAGAGCCCACAGCCCCTCCCACACCCAAACTCCCTCCCAGATCCCGCACCCCCTCCTGCAGCCAAAACTCCCTCCCAGAGCCCGCACCCCGCACCCCTCCCACACCCAAACTCCCTCCCTGAGCCCTCAAACTGCACCTCCCCACACACCCAAACTCCCTCCCAGAACCTGCACCCGCACCCCTCCTGCACCCAAACTCCATCTTAGAGCCTGCACCCCCTCCCACACCAAAACTCCCTCCCAGAGCCTGCTCCCCCTCCTGCACCCCAACCCCCTGCCCCAGCCTGGTGAAAGTGAGTGGGGTGGGGGATGGTATCAAGGCCTGCATCTCAGACAGCCTTCCCGGGCCCTGATACCATCCCCCACCCCACACACTTTCCCTCTCTGCCCCGATCCCATCTCCCGACCCCACACACTTTCCCTCCCCATCCCTGATCCCATCCTGCACCCCACACACATGCCCTCTCCACCCCTGAACCCATCCCCCACCCACACATTTGCCCTTCCCCCAAATCCTATCCATGTGACCCCAGGGACCTCTTGGTGCCAACTGGCAGAGGGGACAAAGTGGATGCACAGGGTTAACATGGATCCCCTGGGTCAGGAATAAGTATAATAATTCACCAAAGGTGACATGAAAGGTCTCTACCGAAAGCCAGTAGCTCACTGGTCATCACAGTCACTGTGAAACGTATGTACGGATAATAGTTAAGAAGTTATGTATAGATGCTGAAAAATATGTGGTTTAAGTTGGGGGCTTCTTACCAGAAGGTGATTGTGACAGGGCGCTTGCCCCGCACTGGCCCTAAGAGGGTTAAAATCCACCTAGGGAGGCTGAGGGGAAGGCAGCCAAAGGAGGGGCTGCTGGGGAAACAGCCAATTAGGGCAGCGGCTGCAGAAAATTAGGGGTGGCAGCTGGAGCAGCCAATCAGGGCCCGGCCGGCCTACATAAAAGGAAGCTGCAGACCAGCGCACATAGTCTGCTGCAGGGAGTCCCAGGGAGAAGACTGGCTTCCTAGAGGGCTACAGAGAGACCAGCACTGGGGGAAGGGCAGGTGCTAACAGGGACTAGGAGAGCTCCTGACAGGCTGCCAGGACTTACAGGCTTGAGGCCCTGGGAAAAGGAGCTGGAACCAGAGGCAGGAGCAGAAGGAACCGAGGCTGTGGGGAAGTGGCCCAGGGAATAGAGACAGTGAGCTGGAAGGAAGGAGCAGCCTGGCTGTGGACTGCCAAGCTGCTGAGAGGAGTGGCTGGACGCTTGTTGGAGGAGTCCCCCGGAAGTGGGGAACCGGATGGTGACATGGCTGGAGGGCTGTGCCACAAAGCAGATGAGAGAAAGGAGCTGTAATGGGTCTGCAGGCAGAGGTGAGAACGGGAGAGCCACCACCCGAGTACGCACCTGCTGGACTGAGCTAATTCCTGAAATGACCAGCAGGTGGTGCCAGTGTGGTGAGTGATGCCGTGACAGGGATAAGCAGGTTCCTTTCAAGCAGGAGGTGAGAGATGCTTCTCTCTCTGTCTGAGCCGGTGTGTGCTGTAAGACTCACACTGGATGCCTATTTGCTTTACGGAGCCTGAGCCTAATCAAGAGTTTGCAAAGTCTACAAGAAAGATGCAGACAGGAGAAAGCATCCAGCAGGGGGCATCCTGTTTATGAGCAAAGACAATGGATGTGGGAGGAGGGGTATAACTGGGAGTACTGGGGTACACATGTGAGCCTAAAACTAGGACGGGTTACCAGCATGCATGTCTTATGAAAGGAGGGTCCCAGCTGTTAAGTGCTGAGAGAAAGACTTTGGGTGAGCTAAGCTTCGTTAGATGGGGAAGTATCTCTGGTTAGTTAAGTTTAGGCTCTAGAAACCATGTTATGATTTTATTTGACAAGTAACCATTTGTTTCCAATATTTGTTACTTGCTGCTTCTCAAACCTCTATTCTTAATTGAACTTATACTTGGTTTCACTTTATAAACATGTCTAAGCACTGTGTTTCAAGTGGAGCTGTGTTCTGAGGTGTAGCTGCTAAACTGCAGTGTCTGGCTCCTTTGGGAGCAGTGTAGCCAAAGGCATGGTGAGTGTCCCATGGCACAGGGGCTGGCCTCTCCAGGGGGATGCTCACAGGGCTTGGGTTGGAGTGCATCTATTGCTAACCCTCACAATTACTCTGTCCCCTTTTCCCTCCCCAACATCCCTGTCCCTCCCTCCCTCTCCCCCCCCCCCACAATTCCACTGTGTCCCTCCTCCTCCCCACTAGTAGGGTTGCCAACTTTCTAATCCCTGAAAACCAAACACCCCTGCCCCACCTCTCCCCCACTCCATCACTTGCTCTCCACCCCAGCCCCCATGACTCATGCCCCCAGGACTCACCTGCTGCCTTGTCACCATGCCTCAGTGGGTCACAACTGAATACCAAATTCAGACCAAACGGCTGAGAAATAGGGCAGATACGCCCCAAAACTGGTGGCTATTCTTCCATAAAATATACCAAATCAGCAACAAAAGTAAACTTCTGTCTCACCACACTGGCTAACAAGAAGTCAGAAATTTAGCCTCCTTAGATATTCCAGTCCTGGATTCAACATCCAGACACTAGACTTAATGATGAGTGATTATTTAAAACCAATTTCATCAAACAAAGGGTTCTTCTGATCCCAAAGGAGCGGCCACATACCCAGGTCAATATATAACTCAGATCTTACCCAATAATCACGCTGTTGTCAGTCCTTTAGTATCTCATATCTAAAGGTTTATTTACAGAAAGAGGTGAGAGTTAAAATTGGTTAAAGGAATCAAATACATATAATAATTGTGAAGTTCTTGGTTCAGGCTTGAAGCAGGGATGCACTAAACTGCTGGCTTGTTAAATCTCTGGTTGCTTCCAAATGACTTGGAAGGTCCTCAGTCCTTTGGTTAGAATGCTTCCATAGCCCAGACATTACAGCAGGGACGAGGCAAAATGGAGATGTTTCTTGGGCCTGTTATAGCTTCTGCTGTGTGGAGGGAAACCCATTGTTCTAAGCAAAGCCCTCAGCACAGTTTGTGGAAAAGTACAGGCACACAAGATGGAGTTTAGTATCCCATGATCTAGTCACATGCCCATGCATGCTTCGATGAGTCATATCAGAGGCCATGACCCATATTCTAGCTGGAAAGTCCATCAGGTAGGGATAAGCCTTTTCTATGGTCCAGTGTGAGTTAAGTGTTCTTTGATGGGCCATTCAACTTGTATAATCCCTTCACAATGTGCTGGCCAGACTAGAAGTAAGATGTCTTGTGGGTGTGACCACAGGAGCAAACACATTTGAAATGCAGGTATACAATCAATATTCATAACGTTAGATATAAAAAGATAGGATAATCCTATTCAGCAAACCATAACTTTTGGGGGGCACAGTGGGGTGGGGTGGGGTGGGGTGGGGGGGGTCCCTGGAGCGAGGGGCTGGGGAGGGGAAATCAGGGCACAGCAGAGTGAGGGAGGTCGGCCCCTGGAGTGAGGGGCTGGGGAAATCGGGGTGGGAGGCAGACAGGTTACCCCCCAACCCCCCCCTGGACGGCACTGGTATCTACTTTGGAGACCAATCCAGGAGCCAATCAGTTCTGTCTGTCAGGCCTGGAGGGGCGGGAAGAGCAGCAGCTGCTGAGCGGAGCCGCTTCTCCAGCAACAGCTGCTGCTCTTCCCGCTCCCCGGTGGCAGAGGCGGGTTACTGCACGTAACTGGACTTTTAGTGTCCGGTCAGCTGTGCTGACTGGACCCTGCTAGTTTCCCTTTTCGACCGGACGTTCTAGTCAAAAACTGGACACCTGGCAACCCTACCCACTAGTCCCTGAGCTCCCCACATCGCTGGGGCGCCCCCAGGGGTGAAAGTAAGTTAGAGGACTTACCGGTACGCCGGAGTCCTGAGCAGGGGGTGTGGCCTCAACTGGAAGAGGCAGGGCCTTAACTCCCCAGGCCAGGGCTCCAGCTGCGGTAGTGGCGGCTGGGAGCCCGGGGCCCTTTAAATCACACCCGAGCTACCAGCTGCAGAGGCGGCTGGGAGGCTCGGGAGCGATTTAAAGGGCCCAGGGCTCCAGCTACCGCAGCTGAGCCCTGGGCCTTTTAAATCACTGAGGAGCCCTGGGGGCTCCCGGCTGTCACTGCTACCCCGGGACTCTGGGCTCTGGCAGAGCTTTAAAGGGCCTGGGGCTTCGCTGTGGTAGCAGCTGCCAGAGCCCCGAGCCCTTTAAATCCCCACCTGAGCCCTGCTGCCCGAGCCCTGGGGTAGCGGTGGCCAGGCTCCATTGGGGATTTAAGGGGCTCCAGCCGCCGCTACCGCCCCGGCCCTTTAAATGCCCACCGGAGCCCCACCGCCGCTACCCCAGGGCTTCGGCAGCAGGGCTCCGGCGGGGATTTAAAGGGCCGGGGCAGTAGCGGTGACTGGAGCTCCGGGGCTCTTTAAATCCCCGCCAGAGCCCCCCCACCCCTACCCCAGGGCTCGGGCAGCAGGGGCAGTTAGTCCTGCTTGCCAGTACTGCTTGCCGTTAGCGTTCTTTGTCAAAAACTCCTGAAAAAAGAAAATAATTGATTGCAATAAAATATGGCCCAAATCTAAGGCACCACCCCAATCCCACCTCACACAGCCCGTACTCCTCTCTGGCTCTCTGTTGTTCTCCTTGTGCCGAGATGTGGCCCATTGGGTTAGGCAGCGACTGAGATCGAGGCCCCATTGTGCCAGGTGCTTCACAGACACCTAGTGAAAGACGCTCCCTGCCCCAAAGAGCTTACAATCCAACAGACAAAACCAAGGGTGAGAGGGGAAACTAAGGGATGGTGATTTGTGCCAGGTCACACAGAAGGTCAGTGGCAGAGCAGCGAGTAGGACCCAGCTGTCCTGGCTCCCAGGCTTGTCCTGCACCACTAGACCAGGCTGGCTCCCCTCCCAAAGGACCTGCTGAGGGAGCTGCGGCTCTGGATGGATGTGGAAGCACCCTGTGGACATGGAGGCTAGGCAGGAAACATCAGGGAGCTCCCAAGTGACCATGATCTCATGGATCCCAGTCCTCCACCAGACGCTGTGTGTCCTTTCCCCATCACTCCTTACAATCAGGGGTCTCTCTCGACTCCCGCAAAGGTTTGCTTCCCAGGGAGCTTCCCTGGAGCTGTCAGGCTGACTTGCCTGAGGGTCCCCAGCAGCCTGACTGGCGCTTGGGATGAATTGTGCAGTAACTCTTGGGAGCTGGGGGAGTGCCCGAAGTCTGTGTTCTGGGAAGCGGTTTGCTACTCGGTCCTGTGCCAATAGATGGTGCTCAAGTATATGTAGCATGCTCCCTGGGTTTTGTAGGGCCAAGACAATTTCTTGTGCACTGCAAATGGCTACCTCAGAGCGGCCATACTGGGTCAGGCCAATGGCCCATCTAGCCCAGTGTCCTGTCTTGCGACAGTGGCCAGGGCCAGGTGCTTCAGAGGGCATGAACAGAACAGGGCAATTATTGAGTAATCCATCCCTTGTTATCCACTCCCAGCTTCTGGCAGTCAGAGGCTTAGGGACACCCAGAGCATGGGGTTACGTCCCTGACCATCTTGGCTAATAGCCATTGTTGGACCTGTCCTCCAGGATCTCATCTCATTCTTTTTTGACCCTAGTTATACTTTTGGCCTCCACAACATCCCCTGGCAGTGAGTTCCTCAGACTGACTTTGTGCTGTGTGAAGAAATACCTCCTTAGGTTTGGTTTAAACCTGCTGCCTATTAATTTCATCAGGTGACGCCTAGTTCTTGTGTTCTGTGAAGGGTCAATAACACTTCTTTATTCACTGTCTCCGCACCCGTCCTGGTTTTATAGCCTCTGTCACATCCCCCTTAGCCGTCCCTTTTCCAAGCTGAACAGTCCCACTCTTTTTAATCTCTCCTCATCTGGAAGCTGTTCCAGCCCCCTGATCATTTTTGTTGCCCTTCTTGTGCACATCTTTACACTGGTGCATAATGTATTTCCTAGGCACTGAGCAGAGAAACATCAGCTACTATCCTGTCCCCAGGCATCTCTCTCATGCCAAGAGCCTCCCAGTTGCTGGGAGACCATCTCCACCCCCTGTCCGGGCTGTGTGGCTGGACTCAGTGAGCCTGACTTACCTGCTTTTGTGGGTTATCAAGAATAATCAGCTCGGCACCTTGGTCTTTGCAGGCCTGCTTGGCATAGGACCAGTGTTTACGCACTGTGGAGAAGTAGTAGCAGGTCCCTGAATTCAGCAGCCAGCCAGCTGGACAAATGCTGCAGGCAGAGTCTGCAATGCGAGACAAGCAGAGGTCACTCTCAGCGCTGGACTGCAACAGACAATAATAGCGTCTGCCTAGTGCCCTTTAGCCAATGACCTCAACGCGCGTAGCCAAGGTGGGGAAGCGTCACCCTTAATTTGCAGAGGGGGGGAAACTGAGACAGAGAGAGGTGCAGTAACTTGCTCAAGACCATTCCCAAGCTGGGAAGAGAACTCAGGAGACCTGATTTCCGGCCTCACCTGCCCTAACCACTAGCCCAGTGGTTTTCAACCTTTTTTCGTTTACGGCCCTTTAAAACATTTCTAATGGTGGTGCAGACCCCTTTGGAAATCTTAGACATAGTCTGCAGACCCCCAGGGATCCGTGTACCACAGGTTGAAAGCCACTGCACTGGACAACATTGACTTCAAGGAGCTGGGAATAGAAGCCAGGAGTCCCAGTGGCCAGCCCTCTGCTCTAACCACTAGACTTCATATACCTCCCAGAGATGGGAATAGAAGCCAGGTGTCCTGCATTCCAGTCCCCTGCTCTAACTATTAGACAAAACTGACTCCTTGACAAACTAGGGGAAATCCCAGCTAGCCCCCTGAACATTATCACTGCTTGTGGGGAAAAGGAGCAGGAATCCTAACTGCACGAGGTGCCATGGCCCAGGCCCCCATTTGCTGGGTGCTGTACATTATTTATTACATGAATTATGGCAGTGCTTAGATGCCGCAGTCATAGATCAGGCCCCATTCTGTTAGGCATGGTACAAACACAAAACAGAAAGACAGTCCCTGCCGTGAAGAGCTGACAGTCTCAGCAAGTCGAGGCTGGCGTGTGTCTCACCGTTCCTTTTCTGGACAGCATCCAGAATCTTGTAGGCTTCAGCCCTGATGTCATCTCTGTCACTTTTCGCTTTGGCCAGACCCTCCGACACTGCAAACACAACACATGTCACATGTAGGAATAGGGTTGTATCCCTTTAAACAGTCTGTGAGCCTCCAGTGGCGCTCACCATATTCTGTACTTCAGAAGCTGCCAGAAGCCAGCTAGAGCAGCGGGTGTGTGCAGCTAGGCCTGGCACACCTGTGTGCAGATCGTAAACACTAGGACTTGGGGCCTGGCTGTGACACTGAAGTGGGGCCCGTATCCCAGCAGCAGGAGTCACAGAGCTTGTTACACGGTCAGTCTGATACAGTCATTAGGGACTGGAGACCTGGCCGGAATCACCAGCTGAACCTGAACCTTTCACAAGGGTCAAAATCATTCATCTAAAACCAGGTCCCCACCCCCAAACCTCAGCAGGAGCCCTGCCCTCGCCTCACACCCAGGCACACTGCCCTGCCCCACAATTCCCTACCTCTGGCTCCCCAGTTTATTACACCTGGGCCATCTTCTGCCCAGCCCTTTAATCTATCTGCCTCCCCTCAGCCACTAATGAGTCACCATCCCTATTTCCCTCCCCCCGGCCCTCCCCTGCTTCCAAAACACATATCCCCTCTCCTAGCAGTCCCAAGTGAACCTAGGGAGAAAGAAACGGCCAGATCCCCCCTCTGTAGCAGCCCAGCCCATGGGAGTCCCTAAAGGCCAGAGACTCCTGCAGTGACCGGGAATGCACCTGGGGTGAGAATCCCTGGAACTGAAGAGTGAACTGGCTTCCCCAGTTCACCCCAGCTAGTCACAGACCCTGAGCCTGGTACAAGAGGAGCCCTGAGTGCAGAGGCTCTGTGGGCACTGGCTGTGTCCCCGCCCCTCCGGTGGGTCACCCAGAGTAGGGCAGGGCCCTGGTTTCCGGCCTCGGTGACTTGATCCCAAATGCTGCTTGCGCGGGCTGGCCTGGCGGGGTAGGGTGGAATGGATCCCAAATCGCCATGGGAACCTGGCACTGGGATTCTCCACCCCGCTCTCTTCTTTCTGCTGTTCTCCACCCCCTCCTCTGCCTGAGCCCTGCTCCCTGCCCCCCACCCCGCCATGGGCACTCACCTTCCACTCTCAGCGTGGCCTGGTCCGACTGCAGCCTCTTCAGCTCCGTGGCCAGCTCCACCTCTGAGAGATAAACAGGGCTGATCACGTTCCTGAGAGGGGACCCAGGGCTCAGCGGGAACAAGGAGGTGGCCAGGGAATGGGGGATGTTGGGGGGAGCTTGGAAGGAGGAGGAGTGACGTGACTGGGGTGCAGGAGGTTCGCAGAGGTGATGCTGGGCTGTGGGTCTGTGAGGGCTTCAGTACGTACCAGTGCTGTGCATGGCGGACTGGTTGAAATGAAGTGTCTCCAGTTGCTTCGCTGTCTTGGAGCCTGGAAGAGACAGAGGCCGGTGAGCTGGGAACTACCCCTCTCTTCATCTCGTGGGGCAGGGCCGTGTTCCCTAGCAGAGCGGGTCTGTCAGGTACTGGGGTCTCCTGGGGCTGGTTTCCTTCCTGGGAAGAGGCGGCGCGGGTGGATTTTCTTTCATCCCCTGGCCATGACGGTCCATGACTCAGGCTCCGAGATGGAGAGCGACTTGCCCCAGGCCAGGTAGTGAAGCAAGATTAGAACTCGGGGCTCCCTGACTTGTGCTCATTCCCTCAGACCCCACCTCCAGCTACCAGCCCTGCCTGGGGACAGCTTGTTAGTGAGTTTAGTTAGGGCCCATCCAGACTAGGGAAATTTGTACTAGTGTCACCGTGGACTGGTGCAAATCCCTAGTGCAGACACATGGCACAAGGCTTGCACAGGTTACCAGGATTAGACCCACTGATGTGAGTCCTACTTTGCATTATCCCAGTGTGTGTCTACATTAGTGGTTTGCATCAGCATTTACCTATCAGGACACGGTCTGTAGACAAGGGGCAGGTTCTCCATCACCTGGAATTATTAAAAGATTGTCTGTCTCTTCCTAAAAGTTCCACTCCAGCTTGACTGCCAGATATGGGCTGGATATAGGAATCGCTGGGTGGGATTCTGTGGCCTCTGCTATGCAGGAGGTCAGACTAGAGGCCCATAACAGTCCCTTCTGGCTGTAACATCTATGAGCAACGATGGTGCAAACTTCCCTAATGCAGACAGGAACCTAGCTAGTTAGATAGACCCTGAGCCAAACACCACTGAAGACAATGGGAGCCTTTCTATTGGTTCGGTGGGTTTCAGATCAAACCATTAGTTAGTTAATAGGAGCAGAACAGAAAAGAAGAGAGGTTTGGAATTTCTTGTTTCCCTGTGTCCCTCTGCCTGTCTGTCTGTCTCCACCTATCACCCCATGTCTTACACTTAGGTTGGAAGCTCTTTGGGGCAGGAACTGGCTTTGTGTACTGTGTTTGTACAGCACCTCACACAATGGAGTCCTGGTTCATAACTGGGGCTCCTGGGTGCTGCCATAATACACCTAACAGGCGAGTCTGGGATCCATAGACAATCACAGTCCTTGTTATAGCCAATGAGTGCCAAGTATCCACTTTTAGACACAACAGGAGGAGCTATCAACCTCATTTATGTAGTGAAACAGCTGCAGATAATGAAAGTGACCACCCAAGGCACCAGGCTGCATGGCAGGAAAGAGCCGTGTGGGCCGAGGGGCACCCTGGTTGTAGCCCCAGGTGTTCGGAGCAGCCTGTGTGTGAGGGAGGCTGAAGGAGCTGTGAGCGGGACCCTGTCAGGAAGCAGAGATGGAGTTTCTTGGGCACAGAGCTTAAGGGGCAGAAGGGGGATTTCCGAGGCAGGGAACAGCCTGCAGCTGTTTGTTCCTGCTGTGTTCAAGGGAACAAGATGTTCTAACTAAACAAGATCACAGCGAGAACAGACCTTCTTGGGAGCAGCGATTGCTCCCCCTAACAGGAACAAACCTGACAGCACCTCTGATTTTTGGCTTCTGCCAAAGGGGCAACATCAGTAATACAAATACACGGACACTCATAAGTAAACTGAATTGTTACCGTTGCCTCTCAGCACGGATTGACCAGTCCGCAACTGCTCCAGCTCCTTGGACATCTCCGAGTCTAGACAGAAGGACAGATGCCAGCTGTTGTTTATATGGTTGGGGGGGGGGAGGGGGCTGAGTTTTCGATTTGGGTTCACAGCGTAGAGCGACATGCTGCATTTCTACTTTCCAACTTCCCCCTGTGGAGATAATCTCTGAGGGTGATATCCCCAAAGGGATTTCGGCATTGCAATGCTGAGCACCACAGTGCCTAGAAAATCCCAGGAACACCCACAAAGCCGAGTTACATGCCCAGGCTCCGATACAATGACTGGGGAGAGCAATGCATCTGAGTGCAATCCCCAAAACCCAGCACGCTAGGCGGGGAGCTGTGTAAGTAGCCAATGGGAGATACTGATGAGCCATCCCCACCCTTTTCTCAGAGCTAGGCATGCTAATCCAGGCTGCAGGAATGGGAAGTATCTAGCTCCTCTAGTGATCCACAGACAGGAACTCCTCTCCTGGCTTAGGCACCTAGGTAGTGTCTTTTGGGAATGAGTTAGGTGCCTGCCTCATTCTACACAAAATGCAGGGGAGGAGGTGCTGCTGCCCACCTTATAATTTATAGCCCAATGGTCAGAACACTCACTTGGGATGTGTTCGACCCAGGTTCAAATCCCTCCTCCCTGGCAGAGGAGCAGAAAGGATTTGTATAGGGGCTTAGGTGGGAGACAAGCATCCAGATGCCTCGAGGGAGGCAGGAGTGCGCATGCCTAGAGGTGTCGAGTGAGTTTAGGCACCTACAGTGCTCAGTGGGAGTTTTGTGGATTGCAGTAGGAGACTTAGGTGCCTCACTGGCTTCAAGGATTTCACCCAGAGTCCCCTCTGAATGACTTCTGCCCTCGCGCAGTCTGGCCAACTCCAGAGGTTAAAAACCAATCACAAGATTGGCTTAAAAATCATGAGATTTGTGAAAAATAATAGACTTTTCTTTTCTTTTCTTTGCCTCCTGGTTTCTGAGCCATTACATCGCTTTCCCAAGTTTTTCTGTGCAACTAGAATCCGTCTCAGTATTTTTAAATGAAAGCTCAGATTCCCACCTAATCACAAGACTCCTGGAGCCGGGGCTTCAATTCAAACACCACCTAGAGTTCACAACGCTGAGGCTGCTGTGTGTAATGACACCCACCAAGGCTCCTCAGCAGGACGTGAATCCCTGCCACAGCAAAGACCTTTTGAGCTACAGGAGCTACTCTGTTAGCTGGCAGGAGTAGTTAGGCTGTTATCCTGTGTGGAGCAGCTGCTAGAGGGCATCCCAACACACATTGTACTCACTTGTACCTGTGAATACATTCAAGAGTCAAACACCAGCGTGTTCCTGCTCACAGTGTGGGCTCTGGGAAGGTGCCCCACTGCTGTGAATTGGAGGGCAGGTGGCCTGACTTAATGAGCCTTGTCTTACAATTAGCAGCACTATGGCACAATGAAACACATTGCGGGGGCCTATATCCCTTCTCCTGCAGTGTCTTGACACTGGCCATTGCCAGACATAAGGGGACCTGGCTGGGAGGGACTCTGGGCCTGAAATCCTGGCCTTGCTGAAGCCAATGAGAGTTTGGCCATTGACTTAATGGAGTCAGGATTTCACCCCGGTCTTTTCCACGGGTCCATTCCTGTGTGATAGTCCTAAATGCACTCCGGGATACTTACACTTTCCAATCACCATGGCGAGGAGGATGACCCATAACACAAACGACACGGCGTGCACAGCGTAAAGGGTTAATACTGACCTTTCCTCCCCATTCAGGCCCCTACCGCACTGCAGCAAGGAATTCCCTGGAAGGCAGGAGCAGAGACAGCGGGGGTTAGAGCATCGGTCCCTGCCCTCTGGCGAACCAGTGCTGCGGGGGCAGGTGTGCTCGAAGCCTCGCGGGGAAGGCACTAGGGGAATTCAGAATTCACTGTTATTGTAATTCATAAATAGTGATGGACGTGCCACTGGGGTCAGGAATCTCTGTGCAGCACAGAGCATGCCGGGGAATTCACACCCTCTATCTATCTATCCCTATAGAATCATAGAATATTAGGGTTGAAAGAGACATCAGGAGGTCATCTAGTCCAACCCCCTGCTCAAAGCAGGACCAATCCCCAACTAAATCATCCCAGCCAGGGCTTTGTCAAGCCGGGCCTTAAAAACTTCTAAGGATGGAGATTCCACCACCTCCCTAGGTAACCCATTCCAGTGCTTCACCACCCTCCTAGTGAAAGAGTTTTTCCTAATATCCAACCTAGACCTCTGCCACTGCAACTTGCGACCATTGCTCCTTATATCCACCCTATCTATCTATCATTTGCCCACCTGGATTTCCATTGAGCCTAAGCCCCAGAAGTAAGAGAACCCCATTTCCTGGGAGTCCCCTCTGTTTTCCCAAGGATCCTTTGGGGGAGCCAGGCCATGAGATCCATGTGAGATGCTGGGATGATTCCCTGGGGTTTCACCTCCCACCCTTTCTTCTCTCTGCTTTGACTGCCTTCCACCATCAGGATACAGCTCCGCGGCTGCAACCCCTGCCTACATCTCCCCCTCACCCCCTGTTCAGTCCGTGCTCCCCTCCTGATGGTTGCTTGTACCACCTCCCTATTGCCAGCCCTGGCCTCCCCCCCAGTGCCCTATGCTCTCCCATACACTGTCCTCTAAGATTCCTCCCCATCTTGCTGCAGACTCATGCGCCATGAAGCCTGCCAGGCAGAAAGGCTGCCCCCCGCTCTGTGCTGCTCTGTCCCATCCACTGTAGCCTCCTCCAGGCAGGGACAAGCCCTTGGTTCAGAGCGTTGCTCCATGCACAGTACCATGTACTCACCAGCCAAACCCCCCTTCCTCCACTGCCCCAGCCCACTGTGCTGCTGTCAGTGGGGAGGGGAAGGAAGCAGCTGTGTCTCCAACGCCTACATCTCAAATCAGCGCCCCCTCCCACACACACATGCACATATCCCCCTTCACTTCCCAGGAATGAAAGTAAAAAAAGAGGAAGAAAAGAAGCACAAATCTGCTGTAAGCACAGAATTGCACGAGGCATGTTCCTATTGCACAACGCAGGGACAGTCCGCCTGATCAGCAGAACTCTGGCTCCGAAATGCCTCTCGTAACACGTCCACCCCTGGGCCTGGGACAGGGATCAGGGCCAAGGCTCCTGATGGTATAACCTGCAATTGTGTACGACGGGCTCCAGCGCCCAGCAACTCGTGCATTGTGGACACTAGTCCTGAGTGCAATATGGATGCAAAATGGATCTATTTATCCATTTATCCATTCAATCCCATAAATGCTAGCCATCCCTATACAACCCCAGCCAGCCATCCCCATACTCCTCCATCCGTCCATCCATCCATCCATCCCCATACACCCCCCTCCATTCATCTCCATATACCCCCCATCCACCCATCACCATAAACCCCCCTCCATCCAACCATCCCCATACACCCCCCTCCATCCATCTCCATATACCCCCCCATCCATCTATCCATCCCCATACACACACATCCATCCCTATCTATCTCACAATCTCCATACACACCAGTTCATCCACATCTATCTATCTATCTATCATCATACAGTACCCCTCCGTCCCCACACACTCTCTCTCTCACTCCCCCGCTTTTAAACCCCTCATTGCCATAGTATGCAAGCACCAAACATAAACATCTGATGAAATGCTGCTGAGACAAGCCTGGAATTCTCAGCCTGGCTCTGCCCAGCACCTCCTGCTGTGACGTATGAAACGCCACCCTCCCAAAGTACAGACCTGCCTTCGAGTCTGACTTCGCTGCTGAGCACTATGCCACTCCATAAGTAGGGCCCAATCCTGCAAACCTCGCTGACACCGCCCTCCTCTTGGCTTCACTGGGGTGTGAAGTCTGCAGGATCAGGACGTGTTATCAAGGAGTGAGCTGATTAGCAGGAAATGATTGCGCACTCTCCCACTAATGCAGCCTGCTCTCCCAAAAGCCATTTCTGTCTCCTGTTCCTTGAGCGTCCCTTGGTTGGACTCTTCGCACTTTTGGTAAATGCTGCATCTGAGCCTCTTCCTACCCCAATGGCTCCAGCGGCTTTTATACCAGCTGAGGCTCTGAGCATCTTTCCTGGAAAAGGAAACACATGTACCCAGCCACTCTTCCTCTCTTCAGAACACAGAGATCTGTGACCCTGTCACTTCTCCTCTAGCAGCTGAGAGCCTTCATCCAACCAGGATTCCTGGTGCAGCTGACAAATAATAGCCACCCACCCAGTGACCCAAGGGGCACAGACAATCTTTAAGTGGGAGGATCTTTTCGGAGCTGGGCATGTCCTTACCCTGGGCCCGGCAAGAGGGGTTCTCGCGTGTGCAGTCTGTGAACATTGCTGTTCAGGGAAACAGAATGGTGAACATCTTGCAAATAAACAAACGGCACTAAGAAAACACCTGACTCCATGTCACCGATTTCTGCTCCAAACAGGAAGCCAATCTGCAAGGGCCTGAAAAGCCACTTGTCAAAGGGCACCAACATCTTTCTCTCTTTTCAGGGTCTTTGTGCCATTGATGGCACTTGGCATCTTGTCAGTTTCACTGGTTTGCAGCCCTGCATAGGCTGTGTGTCGGGTTCCCCTGTTGTTTGCATTGGTCTCTCTCACAGCACCAGGGAGGGGAAAACAAGGAAAATGTAATGGTAAAAGTACAAAAATTGGCAGGAGTACCCGGGGGAGGAGTAGGAGCTGAAACAACTTGTGTAACTAAAATCACAAGGGGGAATATTTTCAAAAGCACCTAAGGGGATGTCTACACTGCAGCAAAAGCCATGCGGCATGGCTGCGGCTGACCCAGGTCAGCTGACTCAGGCTTGTGGGATGCAGCCTGCAGGGGCTAAAAATTGCAGTGTAGACATTTGGGCTCGGGTGGGAGCCCAGGCTTTGAGACCCTGCCCCTCACCATGTTTCAGAGCCAGGGCTCCAGCCCAAGCCCAAATGTCTATGCTGCGATTTTTAGCTCCACAGCACAAGTCCCAGAAGCCTAAGTCGATTGACCCCAGTTCTGTGGCTCAGTGCAGTGGATTTTTTATTGCAGTGTAGACGTACCCTAAGTAATTTAGGAGCATAAATCCCAGTTTCAAAAGGCACTTGGGGCCAGATTTTCAAAGGTATCTGGCCCCTAGAGATGCAAAATCATCTCTCCAGCCCAGAGACTGTAACAGTGATGTTGGTGTCTCAGGGAGTTCTGTTCTGAGTAGAGTTCTAAGAAAGGGGATGATATCTTGGGTTCTGGTACCTGACCAGGACTCCTAGATGCTACTGTAATACAAATAAATAATAATCGTCTGTTCCTCAAGAAATGGCTCTCATCTCCAGCTGGCTGACTCCAACGCCAAGATTGCTCAGGACAGAGACACTGCCAGTGACAGAGCTGCAGAATACCTCTGAAAACTGGGCTGAGAGGGGAACCCAGCGGAGGAAGAGGAAAAGGAAGATCTCACCTGGGCCAGCAGGTAAATGATTGGCTTGGCTCCGCCGCCTCTCTGTGGGCTGCTCTGCCTCAGTTTTTGCACCAATGTCACTAAGCCCTGGTCTACACTAGGACTTTAGGTCGAATTTAGCAGCGTAAAATCGATCTAAACCTGCACCCGTCCACAGGATGAAGCCCTTTATTTCGACTTAAAGGGCTCTTAAAATTGATTTCCATACTCCACCCCTGACAAGTGGATTAGCGCTTAAATCGGCCTTGCCGGGTCGAATTTGGGCTACTGTGGACACAATTCGACGGTATTGGCCTCCAGGAGCTATCCCAGAGTGCTCGATTGTGACCGCCCTGGACAGCACTCTCAACTCAGATGCATTGGCCAGGTAGACAGGAAAAGAACTGCGAACTTTTGAATCTCGTTTCCTGTTTGGCCAGCGTGGCAAGCTGCAGGTGAGCATGCAGAGCTCATCAGCAGAGGTGACCATGATGGAGTCCCAGAATCGCAAAAGAGCTCCAGCATGGACTGAACGGGAGGTACGGGATCTGATCACTGTATGGGGAGAGGAATCCGTGCTATCAGAACTCTGTTCCAGTTTTCGAAATGCCAAAACCTTTGTCAAAATCTCCCAGGGCATGAAGGACAGAGGCCATAACAGGGATCCGAAGCAGTGCCGCGTGAAACTTAAGGAGCTGAGGCAAGCCTACCAGAAAACCAGAGGGGCGAACGGCCGCTCCGGGTCAGAGCCCCAGACATGCCACTTCTATGATGAGCAGCATGCCATTTTAGGGGGTTCAGCCACCACTACCCCAGCCGTGTTGTTTGACTCTGTCAAGGTTCCTTCCCCACTCTGAACACCAGGGTACAGATGTGGGGACCTGCATGAAAAACCTCCTAAGCTTCTCTTTACCAGCGTAGGTCAAAACTTCCCCAAGGTACAAAATATTCCACCCTTTGTCCTTGGATTGGCCGCTGCCACCACCAAACAAATACTGGTTACTGGGGAAGAGCTGTTTGGAAACGTCTTTCCCCCCAAAATACTTCCCAAAACCTTGCACCCCACTTCCTGGACAAGGTTTGGTAAAAAGCCTCACCAATTTGCCTAGGTGACTACAGACCCTGACCCTTGGATCTTAAGAACAATGAACAATCCTCCCAACACTTGCACTCCCCCTTTCCAGGGAAATGTTGGATTAAAAAGCCTCACCAATTTGCATAGGTGACCACAGACCCAAACCCTTGGATCTGAGAACAATGAAAAAGCATTCAGTTTTCTTACAAGAAGACTTTTAATAGAAATAAAAGTAAATAGAAGTAAAGAAATCCCCTCTGTAAAATCAGGATGGTAGATACCTTACAGGGTAATTAGATTCAAAACATAGAGAACCCCTCTAGGCAAAACCTTAAGTTACAAAAAAGATACACAGACAGAAATAGTTATTCTATTCAGCACAATTCTTTTCTCAACCATTTAAAGAAATCATAATCTAACACATACCTAGCTAGATTACTTACTAAAAGTTCTAAGACTCCATTCCTGGTCTATCCCCGACAAAAGCAGCATATAGACAGACAGAGACCCTTTGTTTCTCTCCCTCCTCCCAGCTTTTGAAAGTATCTTGTCTCCTCACTGGTCATTTTGGTCAGGTGCCAGCGAGGTTACCTTTAGCTTCTTAACCCTTTACAGGTGAGAGGAGTTTTCCTCTGGCCAGGAGGGATTTTAAAGGGGTTTACCCTTCCCTTTATATTTATGACACGCCCCCCAAATCTCAGCTAGGGTGAAACACTGGCTGGGATTTCTTCCTGGAGCTCTAGGAAAAACAGAGTTAATAAGACACATGCATCTCTAAATATACTACCAAGTACATAAAGACTAACAATATTTTCCACATCTCAAGGACGATTTTAACCAGTTGATTCTGGGAAACTTTCACGGGAGAGTGCATCAGCCACTTTCTTAGAAGCTCCTGAGATGTCTTGGATGTCAAAATCAAAATCTTGGAGAGCTAAACTCCACCGAAGAAGTTTTTTGCTATTTTCTTTGACGGTGTGAAGCCACTTCAGTGCAGCATGGTCGGTTTGCAGGTGGAAACGCCGTCCCCAAACATATGGGCATAGCTCTTCCAGAGCATAGACAATGGCGTAACATTCTTTTTCAGTGACTGACCAGTTGCTTTCCTTCTCAGACAGTTTTTTGCTGAGAAACACTACAGGGTGAAATTCTTGATCAGGTCCTTTCTACATTAAAACTGCTCCCACACCACGCTCGGATGCATCTGTGGTTACTAGGAACGGTTTGTCAAAGTCTGGGGCCCTTAGTACAGGGTCAGACATGAGTGTCGCTTTAAGCTTGTTAAAGGCCTTCTGACACTTTTCGGTCCACTGAACAGCATTTGGCTGTTTCTTTTTGGTTAGGTCTGTCAGTGGGGCAGCGATTTGGCTCTATTGCGGTACAAATCGTCTGTAATAACCAGCCAAGCCTAAGAAGGATTGAACCTGTTTCTTTGACTTTGGGACAGGCCACTTTTGGATAGCATCCACTTTGGCCTGTAGGGGGCTGATAGTTCCTTGACCCACCTGGTGTCCAAGGTAAGTCACTCTGTTTAGACCTATTTGACACTTCTTAGCCTTAACAGTTAGTCCTGCCTCCCTTATGCGCTCAAGGACTTTTTGTCGATGTTCCAGGTGGTCTGCCCAGGAATCCGAAAATATGGCCACATCGTCAAGGTAGGCGACTGCATATTCTCCTAATCCCGCTAGGAGACCATCTAAAAGTCTTTGGAAGGTGGCGGGTGCATTTCGCAGCCCGAAAGGGAGTACATTAAATTCATGTAGCCCGAGATGTGTGGTGAAGGCTGACCTTTCCTTGGCAGATTCATCTAGCGGTACCTGCCAGTACCCCTTGGTTAAGTCCAAGGTAGAGATGAACTGGGCCCGTCCCAGTTTCTCTAATAGTTCATCTGTGCGTGGCATTGGATAGTTGTCTGGGCGAGTTACAGCATTTAGCTTACGGTAGTCCATGCAAAAACGTATTTCCCCATCTGGTTTGGGAACTAGAACCACTGGAGATGCCCATGCACTTCCAGAGGGGCGGATTACACCCATCTGTAACATATCCTGGATCTCCCGTTCTATAGCAGTTTTAGCTTGAGGAGACACCCGGTAAGGTTGGACCCTAATTGGGTGAGCATTACCTGTGTCAATGGAGTGGTATGCCCGTTCAGTCAGTCCTGGGGTGGCTGAGAATGTTGGCACGTAGCTAGTGCACAGCTCCTTGATCTGCTGTCGCTGCATACGCCCAAGGGTCATAGAGAGGTTCACCTCTTCCACGCCACCAGCACTTTTCCCTTCGTAGTAGACACCTTCAGGCCACTCAGCGTCGTCTCCTCCCTGGGCTGTAAACTGACAAACCTTTAATTCTCTGGAATAAAAGGGCTTTAGAGAATTAATATGGTACACCTTAGGCTTTTTGTTGGAGGTGGGGAATGCTATGAGATAATTAACAGCTCCCAGGCGCTCCTGGACCGTGAATGGCCCTTCCCACGATGCTTCCATTTTATGGGCCTGGAGCGCCTTTAAGACCATGACCTAGACCCCTACTTTGAAGGAACGCTCTCTGGCATGTTTATCATACCAGGCTTTTTGCTCTTTTTGAGCATCCTGTAAGTTTTCTTTAGCAAGGGCTAAAGAGGTTCGGAGGGTGTTTTGTAGGTTGGTTACAAAGTCCAGAATGTTAGTTCCTGGAGAAGGTGTAAATCCCTCCCATTGCTGCTTCACCAACTGTAATGGCCCCTTAACCTCACGGCCATATACAAGTTCAAATGGGGAAAACCCGAAACTGGGATGTGGTACAGCTCTGTAGGCAAAGAGCAACTGCTGCAACACTAGGTCCCAATCATTGGAGTGCTCATTTACGAATTTACGTATCATGGCCACCAAAGTTCCATTAAACTTCTCCACCATGCCATTTGTTTGATGGTGGTAAGGAGTGGCAACCAAGTGATTTACCCTCAAGGGATTATGAGTGGTACACTGTCGGTAGCAGTACTGTAATAGATGGGCAAAGGAGGGCGGGTTGTGCTGTTGTGACCCTCCATGACACTGTGGAAGCTGAAGGTTTGCCTGCTGGGACCTCTGCCTAGCTTGCCAAACTAATAGCCCTGACCCGTGCACTTGAACTGTCAAAAGGAAAGCCGGTCAACATTTTTACTGATTCAAAGTATGCTTTTGGTGTGCTACATGCTCATGCTGGCCTATGGAAGCAAAGGGGAATGCTGACAGCCCAAGGCTCCCCAGTCAAGTACGGGCCCCAAATCCTCCGGCTCCTAGAAGCTGTACAGCTTCCCTCGGAAGTGGCGGTGGTACACTGTAAGGCCCATCAAAGGGAAGATCAAGATGTGGCCAGAGGTAACGCCCGGGCAGATAGAGAGGCTAAGCATGCTGCCACCCTGCCATCCCCTCAGACTGAGAATGCCCATATGCATGCCCTTATCCCATCAGTAGGGGAGCTTCCAACCCCTCAGTACTCGGAGGAGGAGAGACAGCTAACTGACAAACTCGGTCTCCGGGAAAAGGAAGGATGGCTCCATTCCCCAGAAGGGAAGGTCCTCTTACCAAAGGGCCTGATCCAGCCGGTGCTGCAGAAACTACATCAAACCGCTCATGCTGGCAGGGAAGCACTTATCCAGCTAATGGGAAAATACTTTATCACTTCCGGACTCCGACCCCTGGCTGCCCAGGTACAAGCGGACTGCTTAGTCTGCCAAAAGAATAACCCCCGACCGGGACATCCTGTGCCACCAGCTGCCCTAGAACCCACTCCGGGCCCCGGACAAATGTGGCAAATAGACTTTACTGAGTTTCCCCAGACCCAAGGGTTCAAATATCTCCTTGTCATAGTGGATTGGTTCAGCGGATGGCCAGAAGCCTTCCCATGCCGTAATTGCACTGCCAGAACAGTGGCCCTCAAGTTTGTTAAGGAGATCATTCCTCGCTTTGGACTCCCCCTGTGGATGGAATCTGACAACAGGACACATTTCACGTCAAAAATCATTCAAAGCATCTCACATGCCTTACAGATCCCCTGGAAACTCCATACGCCCTGGAGACCGCAAGCCAGTGGGGTAGTGGAGCGTACCAATCAGACCCTTAAACGGCATCTCTCAAAAGTGTGCCAAGAAGCCTCACTGCGATGGCCTGATGCTTTGCCCCTCGTCCTACTTCGTATCTGCATTCTTCCTAAGGGTAGATTAGGGCTTAGTCCCTTTGAAATTATGTTTGGAAGGGCATGGCCTATGAATGGTACCCCGGTTCTGTCAGGGGAATGGGAGCTGGGTAATGTTTTTTTGTTACAGTATATGTGTTCCCTGTCTGCTGTTCTCTTGTCTCTTCACAGGTATACCAAGGATTCCCAGCCTCTCCCCTTGGACTCTCCCTTCCACTCCTTACAGCCCGATGACTCTGTGCTTGTTCGTACCTGGAAAGACGAGCCTCTCCAGGAAAAGTGGAAAGGACCCTATACCATCCTGCTGGTCTCCCATACAGCGGCAAAGATCGAGGGACACAAAAACTGGATCCATCACTCTCGTCTGAAGGCAGTACCCGCCCCCTCGTCAGCAGAACAGTGGACTGTCCAACCTGCTGACTCCTCATCTAGTGACGATCTCGGGCTAAAGCTACTGTTTAAAAGACACAAATAGTGGGCATCTTAACGCTAAAATGGGCCCACCCAGGTACTGGAGACCCTGGGTTGGGAAGACTCTGGTGATAATTAATTGGGTAACATTGTTATTCTCTGTATTGTTATTTCCAAACTGTGCATATCGGGAGCATAACTCCTTTGTTTCGCTTGCGCACCATGTTGCTACTTTAACAAACCAGACTGATTGCTGGGTATGTGCTCCGACTCCACGGTCCCCCAAAACGGGAATGCCCCTTGACATGCTGCCCTTGACCCTAGCAGAATTAGCCGCCACCAAAGAGCAGGAAAGAACGGACTCGCCGTTCTGGAATAAGACCTCTTTACAGCAGGCCACCTATCAGGACCAGGAGTATTCAGTTGCAGTACTCACTGAGGGAGCGTTATGTTTTACCCGAAACCAATCTGATCACTATGGGCGTCCTGTGGGAAAAAGCTCCTGTGTTATTACACAGTGGGCTGATGGGTATTGGGTAAAGACCAAAAGGGGAGGCCAACAGTGTGGGTGTAATGGTTCCTCCCCTTTTAGGGAAACTCTTACAAATAATCTTACCACAAAAGAAAGGTTTGGAAATAGAACTTCCCGTCCAGTTAATATCTCCAACGTAGCAAGCCAATGGTGGGTTTGTAGTGGTCCCTATGGCGAGTGTAATTTGAACGGCACAATTAGAAAAGCCCCCACTTGTACCCAATCAGGAGGATGAGATGTCCCTTTAGGGGCATATGAACCGTTTGGAAAAGCAGCCAAAGCAGCTTTAAATATCCCAGGAATCCCCTTAAGAAACAGTCCTTACTGGGCCCTACAGGGTCACTATTTTGTATGTGGCCGAAAGGCTTACAAGGTGCTGCCAGCCAACTGGACAGGTAGCTGTTATATAGCTCGTGGAGCTCCTCATCTTTCCATAACTGCCACACTGCCCAAAGGAAAGATTAGAAATGCCCGAGAAACCTCTGTTGAGTCACGAGAAAAGACCCTGCGGTGACTGACTACGGCATTGGAGGGCAATATGAAGAATTCCCTCACAACCGAGAAGCTTGTAGGGTGCTCTGTACTGGGAATAGCGTCACTGTTTACTGGGCCAGCCATGGCATGCATAGGCCGCTATACTGCAAGGCTGCAAGTGGTACTTGAGAAAGTGGCCTTTGAGTTAGAGGACTTGGTTAGTGATTTAGGATCAGCAGTAAAAACATTAAATAAAGAGGTACAGCAGCTCAGGACATTTTCCCTCCAAAAAAGGCTGGCTTTGGACTAATCTCTTGGCATCCCAAGGAGGGGTTTGTGCCCTCGTCGGGCCCCGATGTTGTGTATATGTCAGTGATAGCAGTTATGAGATCTATGAAAAGATGGTACAGGTTGAGGCCCATGCCTGAGCCGGAGCACAGGTTGCCTATACTGTTCCAGAGAGCGATTGGTTGCAAACCTTGTTTTCAGGCTGGGGTTTGTTGTCTTGGCTTGGTGGTATATTTAGCCTGTTATTGAAACTTTTCTTTCCTGTATTGCTTGTATTACTGGTATTATGCTGTGCAGTATCATGTGTTAGGGCCCTTTTGCAAAAGTTAATAAGTCATTCTCTTCAGGGCTATCACAAAGTGCTTATGCAAAGTCCTATTGTAAAGAAATAAGTAGCCCAAGTGAGAAAACTCAGAGCCAAGGCTGTTGAGTGTTCTCAAGGGAGGGAGTTGTTGGGGACACTGGGGCATGGCCACTAGGTAACTCGAGGGGATGGAAGACCACGAGTGTCGATGAAGCCCCCTCGCACTAGGCCCAGGTGTCCTTACTTTATGTTTCAAATGTGAATGGTGTCCGCTGTGTCAATTAATTTTTTTAAATTATGACCATGATCTAAGATCCACATTTTCAGAATTTTCTTACATCATTCACATGCTCGGATGAATAAGGCTGCTTTCCTGAACTGCGGTCCATATTTGGAACTGTCTTTATAGTTTAGACTCAACCACCCTTCTTATACAGTTTGGAAGTTGTTCGATACTCCCTCGGGACCAGATTTACTCTTCTTTACACAGATTTGGGCCCTAGTCGGGGAGCGACGTACTCATGTAACCGAGGAGCAGAATTTGGCCCTCATATGGGTTCAGTCTCTCAGTTAGGCCTGTCTTTTTATCTTATCTATAGATATAGCATCCATCCCGAGAGTAGAAGAGCAGTTGTCCCATTTCAGACAAGATACATCAATACCTATATTGATTATTCACAATGTTTTTATCTTTGTTGTACTGTTCCTTTTGAGAAATAAGAAAATAGAGTAAAAGTAAAATGTACTTTTTCTCCCAAATCTATGTGCCATTCCTGATCTTGATTGAACAGGGGAGAGCGTCTTTCCTCTGGATTAAGAATCCAGCTGAGACAACTACCCCAGCCCCACACATTCTACAAGGGAATCCAAAGTCAGAGCAGTGGCATTCAGTGAAGGGTAGCTGCTCTCTTTGAACATCCTGATAGATGAAATAAAGGACTGGGGGGTCATCATTAAAAGTACCTTAAATGGGAGCTCAATCCCCAGAGCTATGATTGCCGAATCAGGAAAAAACAAGAAAGTATGTCCTCTCAGGGATTGGCATATTCAAGTTTACAAGAGAGACGATAAAGACTGGCCATGACGTAGAAAAATCAAAATTCAAGATCGCCAGTAAGAAAAGAGCCTGAGTAATAGTCAGCTAAAGAGTGAAAGGGACCAGTTTACCCAGGAAGTTACAAGAGCCTTTATTAAAATGGAGAGCTACTTTTGTCCTTCTGTCTGCTTGCTTCTGGCAAAGGTTGATTCAGGAATAGAGGGGGAATCTCTTGGGGTCCAGCAACTCTGCTGGCTTGGGAAAGTGTGCACTGCATCACCCACTCCTCCCTGTGTGAGACAATCTCTGGGCCTCTGTTTCGACAGTTCAAAACCCTTAAAAATATCTTTCTTTACAGCTCAATACAGAAATTGCCAGAACCTAGTCCTGTACTTTTTTCTTTAAAAACAAACAATGAAATGGGGATGTTTGCACGACAATGATATGAATCGATGTCTGTATTTTTATATCTTTAGACGCCCAACAAATATATAAAAATCTGCATTAAAATAACAATTAGTAAGTTTGCAAAACTGAGCAATGGAAAGTTCAGAAATGTTAGGATTCAGGGAGTTTGAGTACTGCGCACGTGCATTTTGACACAGTCTTTAATTGCACAATTGTACTATTTTTTTCCACAGGCCCCTCATTCTGTGACCATTGAAGTGTTGTTTGCCTTCAGACACTGTGTACATACTTCTGCAACGTGACCACATCAAGTCAGGTTCCAGGTCGCAGTCCTTCTCTTCCAGGGGCTCAGTGGCCAGGGCCCAGTATATCTAAAATATCAGGTAAATCCCTGGGATTAGGGTTGTGGCTGACAGGGCCTATTTCTCAGGCACCATGAAGTGTTCTACTATAAGGATGAGGCTTGTCTGTGCAGTAGATAGAGCTTTCTCAGGGGACAGTCTGTGACAGGAGAACAAACTCCCATGTCATTCCGAGGCTATTAGAGAGACAAGGTGGGTGAGGGATAGGGTGACCAGATAGTGAGTATGAAAAATCGTGATGGGGGTGGGGTGGGATTGATAGGCGCCTAAACCCCGAATATCTGGACTGTCCCTATAAACTTAGGACATCTGGTCACCCTAGCTGAGGTAATATCTTCTCTTGGACCAACTTCTGTTGGTGAAAGAAATAACCTTTCAAGGACCTGAAGGAGAACTCTGTGCAGTCCTTTCACCAACAGAAGTTAGTCCAATAAAAGATATTACCATGACAGATGTGAGTCATATTATTAATGTACTAGAGGAAGCTGCTCAGATACTTCATTGATGAGAACAGTAGAAAAACCTATATAGAATAAAGTGAAGGAGAAAGAGAGAGCCTCTTTCTGAGATTATCCTTTTCCTTCTCCCTAATGATCCTATTTGCTAACAAATACATACATTCTTAGTGCTGTTGTGGCTTTGTGCAGAAGTGTGAATTGTCTCAGTAGATTCTGATGTATTTTATCTTTTAGGCAAAGATATCGAAAACAGGGAATACAAACAACACCTGTTATGCAAACCCGCACCACTAGGTGGAAGCAGATATTCTGAGTTGTCATTAATTGAGAAACCATTTCAAAAAGCGAAGTAATGTTCTTGGAATTCTGCTTTAAGCCACAAGGCACACAGCTAAGCAGAGTCATCTTTTGCGTGCTGGATCTTTAATTTTTTTTCCATACGAGAACCTGCTTAAAATCCCATTAATAAACTGTGTTCTCTTCACTCTCCTATTTGTCTGTGCTGTGACGGAAGAATATAATTGTCTGTCAATAATGGCTTTTATTTGAAGCAGAGAGTTAGAAAACATGTGTGTAAAATGCTTTGAAGAAGAAAATCTCTCTAGAAATGCAAATTATTATTATTGTTGTTATTAGGTCAAATTCTACAGTAGGGATTTAGGCTCCTAGCTTCCACTGATTTCAGTGGAAGTTAGGAGTCGAAAGACCTTTGAGGAGCTGGGCCTCATACCCTACTCAGAAAAAACTTTGACTGACTTTAATTCAGCCTAGCCCTGCGTTGGGTTAAGCCCAATATCTTACTGTACATTGTACAGAAGCTTCTTGCTAGCAGGAGTCAATCTGCAGCTGTTTTTTCAGTAATGCTGTCAAGGTTCCTTCCCCACTCTGAACTCTAGGGTACAGATGTGGGGACCTGCATGAAAACCTCCTAAGCTTACTTTTACCAGCTTAGGTTAAAACTTCCCCAAGGTACAAATTAATTTTACCCTTTGCCCTTGGAATTTCCACTGCCACCACCAAACTTTAACTGGGTTTACTGGGAAACATAGTTTGGACACATCTTCCCCCCCCCAAATCCTCCCAACCCTTGCACCCCACTTCCTGGGGAAGGTTTGGTAAAAATCCTCACCAATTTGCATAAGTGACCACAGACCCACACCCTTGGATCTTAGAACAATGAAAAAGCATTCAGTTTTCTTACAAGAAGACTTTTAATAGAAGTAAAGGAATCACCTCTGTAAAATCAGGATGGTAGATACCTTATAGGGTAATTAGATTCAAAACATAGAGAATCCCTGTAGGCAAAACCTTAAGTTACAAAAAAGACACACAGACAAGAATAGTCATTCTATTCAGCACAACTCTTCTCAGCCATTTAAAGAAATCATAATCTAACTCATACCTAGCTAGATTACTTACTAAAAGTTCTAAGACTCCAGTCCTCTTCTGTCCCCGGCACAAGCAGCAGACAGACAGACACAGACCCTTTGTTTTTTCTCCCTCCTCCCAGCTTTTGAAAGGATCTTGTCTCCTCATCGGTCATTTTGGTCAGGTGCCAACGAGGTTCCCTTTAGCTTCTTAACCCTTTACAGGTGAGAGGATTTTTCCTCTGGCCAGGAGGGATTTTAAAGGGGTTTACCCTTCCCTTTATATTTATGACAAATGCATTTTCTGAATTTACCAGCTTTGTTTTCTTGCATCCTCAGTCATTTTGGGCCTTGTACATAATGTGTATAAATGGAATATTTATCATCCTCTCTGACTGTAATGTGTTTTAAGTGATGGTATATTGTCAAGCTGCATTCAGTATGGGTTGATCTGTTGATCCTCATTAGTGAGAGAAGTGTATGAATTACGAGCCCAAGCAGGATCCCGCTGCTCATTGCTGCAGCTCAGCTTGCACTGCTGCAGAACACTATTTGTGTGTGTGCACAAGGCTTGTGTTGTGAAAACCTTGCCCCCTGTAAATACACTCAAAGTCAACCTCTGATCCAGCTCTTGTCAAATGCAGCCAGTTAACATCACAGTGACCACGGCTGTAAAGCTGTGGCCTCCTCCTTTTGAGGGTCTACTGTTGCCCAAGCTCTAAGTCAAGCTGAGGCGGTGTTGGGGTGATGAGGTGCTAATTTATGAGCTCCTTGATGCCTGCACAGTGTTTGTCATGGCTTTGCCACACATACTCTTGTTCTTTTCTTGATCTTAATTTGTTCTGTGGCATTACATAGTTCATGGTGTTACTTGTCACATGCATGAACACTCTTCCCATCACTGGTCCATCCGTCGTGGACTTATATGTGGATGCCTTGCCCGGATGTTAACAGCTGCAATGAGCAAGCATTCTTACAATTACCTGTGCTCCTACCTGATGCTGCATTTTGGAAAGGCCCGACTTTATGGAGCCAGGTGTAGACAGTGAGGGGTGCAGAACACCAGCCCAGAGACAGGCAAACTCTCTGTGCTGACCAGGCCCTTAGCTTCTTGCAGAGTGGCCTACTGTTTATGTACTAAACATGGAGTAGGCCTCAACGGTGTGCCACTGGATACTTTCCATCTTGTGCAAATGTACGAGTCCCCAGTTTACACAATGGCATGGAACAGGGGCTGAGTCACATCAGACCCTGAATCAGGAAGAAAGTTCCCGAAATAGGTAGCACTATATTAGTTATCTGCTGATACCTGGTCAAAGGGGGCTTTTTTGCTTGCTTTATTATCCTCTTGTCTGTTTGTTGTGCTGTTAAGATGTGTTAATTAATTAATGACAGTTAAGGACCATCTTGTTCTCTGTTTGTACAGGTCCTAGCGCAATGGGATCCTGCTCTGTGACTGGGACTGTGAGGCAGGACTGCAATACAAATAATCACATGCTGATCTCCAGAAATATTTTTATACCGTGGCCATCCCCACTAGCTTCAGAGATTAGTCACAGAAAATGGAAGTTTGTGAACCTGACATCTGCAGTTTAACTCAGTCCCCTTGTCTCCTGCACTGAGTGTTCTTTCTGCTCAATACACACTCAATGGTAGGCATGCCCACAGAATAGGGTTATGAAGATGGGTCTCTGGGAGGCTTTGACTTCCTCTACCATGGGATGCTATTGCAGCAAGGAGGTTTGCTGGGAAGAGATGGGGTCCATCTGACCAAGAAGGAGAAGAACATCTTCATGCACTGACTCACCAACCTTAGGAGAAGAGCTTAAAACTAAGTTCAGAGGGGGCAGGTGAAAAAAGCCACCAGGTAAAAAAAGGTGGCCTTAATAGAGGACTAGCTGCGTGGGGAGAAGTAGAAGTGGAAAACTGCAGTAGAATTATCGGAGAAACAAGAGGGAAATCCATGGGGGCATCTGCTTAACATCTTAGATGTCTGTACACACAAGCAAGGAGTAATAATAATGGGAAATAAACAGTAAGAACTGGGAGTTTTAGTGCATAAATCTTTACTGAGCTTAACTGCATCACAGATACTTGATGGGATAAATCTCATGACTGGACTATTGGTATAGAGGGCTATAGCTTGTTGAGGAAGGACAGGCAGGAAAAAAAAGAGAGGACATATTGCATTGTAAACCTGTTCTGAGGTCCAGAAGGAGGTGAGAAGCAGACCAGTTGAAAGTCTCTGAGTAAAGATAAAAGAGGGAATAAACAGGGGTGAGGTCCTGGTAGGGGTCTATTACAGACCACCAAATCAGGAAGAGGAGGGAGACGAGGCATTTCTAGGACAAACAACAGAAATATGCAAAACACAAATCCTGATCGTAATGGGGGACTTTACCTACCCAGACATCTGCTGAAAAAGGAATATGGTAAAACCCAAAATTACCCAATAAGTTCCTGGAATGTACTGGGGACAATGCTTTGTTTCAGAAAATGGAGGAAGTGACCGGGGGGACAGCCATTTTAGACTTGATTCTGACCAGCAGGGAGGAGCTGGTGGTGAATGTGAAGGTGGAAGGTGATTTGGGTGAAAGGGGTCATGAATGATAGATTTCATGATTCTAAGGAAAGGAAGGAATGAGAATGACAGGAGAAGGACTGCCAAAAGCAGACTTTAACATCCTGAGAGAATTGGTAGGTAGCGACCCATGGGGAAAAAGTCAAAGGCATAAAGGAGTTCAGGAAAGCTGGCAGTTTCTCCAGGAGACAATATTAAAGGCACAACTGCCCATGCAAAGGAAAGAGAGGAAGAATAGTAAGAGGCCAATGGCTCCATCAGAAGTTTTGTAATGACCTGAAAATCAAAAAGAAATCCTACAAAATGGGGAAACATGGACGAATTACTAAGGAGGAGTACAAAAGAATAGCATGTCCGTGTAAGGGCAAAATCAGAAAGGGTAAGGCACAAAATCAGTTATACATAGCAAAGGACACATGTAACTGGAATTCTTTTTCCATATGGTTTACTGCAAAGAGTGTCATCACTCTGAATGCTTTAAAGGCAACATCATCTCCAAAATCAAGTGTGGCCTCTACATATGGCCATACATATGACACCACACTGTATTAAACGCAACAAAAAATAATTTAGTTGATTTGTTTGGCGGGACATGGAAATGAAGAATAAATTTCAATTCATGTAAAACAATATAATAATCAATATTTGTAATACAGTCCAATAAGATTTCATCAAGCTTTTTAATCAACCGAATTAAAAAGCAAAGGAAACCAACCACCCACACTCAAGTGTCACTGTGCATTCCAACCAACCAACCACACTCAAGTGTCACTGTGCATTCTCCAAGGCAGTTTCTTCTCTTTCTTTGTTCGGTGCTTTTATTTTCTATCCATTCAACCAGGAGCAGATTTTCCAATAAAACCAATATTGGAAAGTGTGGCAAACTGAGAGAGGGATGGAACCAAAATTCAAAATGATTTAGAGCGAATGAGAAATTCTACACTGGAGCAAATGTAGCCACCTATTGGACTGCGTACATGGATGGGCCCAGATATTGAAATGTATTTAGGTTCCTCACATCTATTGATTTCAGTGCGAGTTAGGAGCCTAAATACCTTTCAGGCTCTTGTCCATGTCATCACAGCACCTACCTGGTCAGCGGCAGTTTATGTGCTATGCCACAGTCACAGCGATGTCATAATAGTGCTTGCATAATCTGAACTGGCTATCCTGGACAGGACAGCCTGAGAGGCCAGCTGCCTATCAGTACTGGAGATCTTTGGAGAAAGGACTGGAGGAAGTGTTGAGGAAAGATTAAAACATGAATAAATTTGTGAGTGAGCAGGAGGTAACCGACAGAGGTAAGGGTCAGCATTGTATTCTCTATATCCAGTCTATATTCACACACACATTTAGAAAGCATAGGCATACAGATTAGCTGTAATGTTCTCCATTTGTATGAGCAGAACCTTAGCTGCTGTAAACCAATGTCCCTCTGTTGACTTCCTTGTAGCTGTGTTGATTTACACCAGTTGAGGAGTTGGCCTATAGCCTCTGGACCTGGAAACTTTCCTGAGAATCTGAGTTTCTAGGGAATGTTATGGGGGAGGTCTTCCTTCTTTTCTCCCAGTTGTTTTATGTTTGTTCTGGGTCCTCATTTTGTGTCTTCTGCATCCATGGAGCCAACTCCATCAGAGATAGGGGAAATTAGAACAAAAAAGGCAGAAGGACTTCTCCTCTAGCTGTCTAAATGAAGCTCTGCTAATATCTTAAATGAGGGAGAACAAAGCATGGGGTCACATTTCTTAGCAACACTAGTGCTCCTCATCCCACACAGATGGGCAGAGTAGGTTACAGTTATGATTCCGTTTGCATCTGGGTGTTACAACTGAAGGATGCAATTTGCATAACGGATGGGCAATCACCTAACCTCAAGCAGTCTTTCCTGGGAAGGGGAAATCTTGTTAGTTCCTCCTTCATGCTTGGAATGCTGTTACAATGGAGACAGATAAACACGGCATTTCAGATTTCTTGTGAAATATTAAGTCTCCTGGAGAATTTCTGCCCAGAGCGAAGAGATACATGGGAGATCAAATCCTGATTTTTTTCATACACCAGCTATTTCATTGTTTCCTCGAGTTTAAGGCCAGAAGGGACCATTAGATCATCTAGTCTGACTTCCTGTATTTCACAGGCCACTAAATTTCACCTAGCAACCCTACACTGAACCCCAAAACTTGTCTTGGATGAAAACATTTCAGTCTTTAGGAGACAAAACTGTTGTGTGCCATCGGCAGAGGACAGGAGAGACTGAGGTTCCACCAATGCTTGAGGCCCTTGCCGTGGTCGAGAATTGATTAGGTCAGATATACTCAGATTATCCTAGCAGGTGATCAGTGCCCCATCCTGCCACTCAAAGGTCCCTGCCAATCCGACCAGGGGGAAATTCCTTCCCACCCACAACTCTGGAGATCAGTTGGACCCTGAGCATGTGAGCAGGACAGCTAAGGAAACAGATTCTCTGAACCATCTTAGAGCACTGGTCCACCCTAGCAGGTGTCCCGTCTCCTGCTATGGTCAATCCCTGACGCTTCAGATGAAGGTTGGAGGGACCCACCCCACCCCACCCCACTCACAGCGTACACCTCGCCAATTGTGCATGGGGGTGGGGGGGGCGGGGGCGGGGGAATTCCTTTATGACCTCTACAGGCAACTGTACAGGGGGGAGGGATAGCTCAGTGGTTTGAGCATTGGCCTGCTAAACCCAGGGTTGTGAGTTCAATCCTTGAGGGGGCCATTTAGGGATCTGGGGCAAAATTTGGGGATTGGTCCTGCTTTGAGCAGGGGGTCGGACTAGATGACCTCCTGAGGTCCCTTCCAACCCTGATATTCTATGAACTGGATGAACTCCATTCCATGAGTCTTCTCTGCAAGTATTTCAACTACCATAAAAGAAGATTAAAGGCTTTCTTCAAAACAAGGGGCCTAAAGTTAGGCTTCTAAATTCATACTGAGGTCTCCAACAGTGGCCTGATTTTCAAGAGATACCGAGCCCCAAAAGTTCCCAGCAGAGCTAATAGGTACATCTGGGTGCTCAGGATTTTTGAAAATGAGGCCCTGACTAAGCAAAACTCTTAAGCATGTGCTTAACTTTAGCTCTATTTCTTGGCTTAGAGTTAAATTATTACTCTGTATGCTATCAAAACTCATCAATTGACAGTAAAGAGGGAAAGGAAGATTATTTTACGTGGGAACCTACTTGAAAGGAGCAAATTTGCTTCATTATGATTTCCCCCCAAGCACACTGGGTAGTTCAGCAAACAAACCTGGTCATGAGGAGGAAGGAAGAGGATTTCCAGGTTTCCCAGGTCTCCTTCTCACAGTGTTTGGGCTCCTGCAGAATCTTTACTGGATAGTGAATTAAAGAGGCCAGCACCAATTTCTGCTATCAGTGGTAACCAGCCGAATCCTTTTATTTAATTTCAGGTGTTTATAATGAGGTTGTTTCCCTCCTGGCACATATGGATGACCAAAATAAGGACAAAATTGCCCTCAGGATTGCCTTTATAGCCAAGATCAAGCGGGCTATCGTTCTGACAGTTCTGCTCGAGAAACTGCAAAAGGATGAGGTAGGGCAGTTTCATGAAATTACATCCGCTTTCCAGGTGTCCACACCAAATTCTGCCTGACTTCATGGGGGTACAGGGGACTGCACGGGGGTAATTCAGTGTAGAACTTGGCCTGGCGCACCATCAGGAGAATCAGTATTCGCCCTTCTGTCCTCAGGCGTAAACTCATCATGCAAAATGCTGTTCTTACAGATCAGGATGATATAATGCTCTCTAAAGAGAGCATTGTCCTTTTACACACAGTGGAGTACATGGGCTGTAGACAGTAAAAGTACACGATCGGACCAGCAGAAATCTCTTCTAATAATACTTTGCCCTTCTTTAGCATCTTCATCCAAAAATCTCAAAGCACTTCCCTAATACTAATGAATTAAGACTCACAGCACCCTGGTGAGAATGGGAAGCATTATCCCCATTTACGGATGACTTGTGTCACAGGGAATTAAGTAACTTGCTCAACACCACTTAGCAAGTTAGTCAAAGAATGTGAATAAAACCCAAGTGAACTGACTCCCTGCTCTAAATCCCAGCCAACTCTCCTTTATTATGATGACATATTATTGAGATTATAGCATTGAAGGGACCCTTATCTATATATTTTCTACTGGGGGAGTTCTGCAAGAAAAAAATAAAAATGATGCGTACAATATTTGAGAAGTTCTGCAAAATTCTGCATATTTTGTTTGTCAAAATAATACAATATAATTACACCCATTAAAATTATTTTTGGTTATTTATTTCAAAATACCTGTCAGCAAGTATGTCTGTATGAATACAGACAACAAAAAGGATTCAGGAAATGTTTTTTGACAAACCAATTCCTTACTATGCATGTTAATAGAGAACTCTGAGTAATAATTCATTTAAACTCAATACAGAAGCATATTTCTTGCACCCCTTAGGCGCAGTGCGAAGGCTTGGTAGAGTCAGGGGTAATGGAGGAGCTGAGGGAGAGGGAAGTAAATTGCTGAGAAGGAGCCTGGGTGTGAACTTGGAGCGTTGCTGGGTATGGGTGGGAAAAGTATGGAACAGTTTTTTTGGGAGGGGCGGGGAGGAATTGTTAGGCAGCTCCCCCCATGCAGACCCTGTCTGACCCCTAACCTCTCCCATTCAGTAAGGCACATCTGCCCCTGTCTCCATGTGTTCCTGCACACCCATGGGTCCTTGCACCCCCTGTCCACATGTGTCCCTCCACCCCCACTCAGAAACCCACTCCCCCCATCCCCATGTGTGTTAGGGGGATTATTCCTTCACCCACTTACTTCCCTGGTCCTTCTCGCATGAACAGACAGCAACAATACCCGAAGTCCAAAGATGCAAACAATTCGATATTTATTGGGTGAACTTCCAGCAAGCATGATTCCAGTTTCCTTCCTTAGTGTCCCCCTTCCCAGCTCTGACACCACAGAGCCTTACAGCTGTGTCCCTATTCTCATTCCTGCCTTTAGCCAAACATGATTCCAATTTCCCCACCCCATTCCCTGTTCCCGTTTCCCCCTTTAGCAAAACATGATTCCAATTTCCCCACCCCCATTCCCTGTTCCCATTTCCCCCACCCACACACCCACCCCCTCACCTCCTGATTGACTGCAGACTATCTAGTAAAACTTGACTTCTGCTTAGCTATACCTTAACCAATCCTTTTCCTGAAATTTAACTAACCAATCCTAACATATTGTAACATGATTATTTAACCAATTATATCCCACCACCTTAATTAGTTTACACCCAGCAAAATTAATTATACAGCAGAGAAAAACAATCACAGAACCAGACAGAGATTATACAGACAAACAATGGGGACTACAGTGATAGAAGAAACACAGAAATGAGGATTTCACATCCCAGCTAGTGATAAGTGAGTTCTTGCCAGACAGGATGCTATCAAACTAAGTTTCCTTTTACATCTTCTAGGCCCTTCCCTTTCTCTGGAGGCGATAGGCATTATCAGGACAGCATTGTGTTCCTAACAGCCCAATAGCACCTTATTTCAATGTGACTAGCTGGGAATGTGAGGAGGTGACCTGTCACTTCCCAGCTTATGGCTGCCTCTGCTGCTTAGCCAAAGGCCTTAGCCTAAGAACAGGGCCTCAGACTGTCACAGTAAGAGAAGAACCTTACACTGGCAGACAGTGATTTTGATTCTTTCTTTTATACCTCTAGAACTAGCCAAGTGATAAGAATACACCTAAATTCTTAGATGATAGGCCTTTACAGACAGGCCTAAACATCTATATCCTAACAATGTGTCCCTGTACCCCCTCCCCCTGTCCCCATGTGTCTCTGTGCCCCCAGCCAACCACCCCCTGTCCTTATGTAACTCTGCACCTCCTCCCCAATCTCTACGGGGCCCTGAACTTCCCTCCTCCTCTAACTCTGTGCCTCCACTCCCATTCAGCCCCTGCCCCAGTCTGTCCTCCCCCACTAGCCCTTATGAGCCCCTGACTGACCCCATTCCAGCATCCCACACTGTCTTTCTCCCCATAGCCCCTGTCTCCTGACCTGGCCTGCTGTGAAGAAGACAGGCTCTCTCTCTTCCTTCGCTGATAGGGAGTTGCTGCTTTGTTCTATTGCCACAGCACCCTTTGGTGGGCAAGAGATGGAACGGCAGCAGCATTTCAGCAGAAGCTTTTTACTGTGCAAAAAAATAAAAATATGCGGGGCTCATTAATTATGCACGTGTGCAGTAGTGCAGAATTGCCCCAGGAGGAATATTCAGACCCCTTTTTTCCATTGATTAATACTTGCATCCGACAAAGTCCATTTCTCTATTAAGGGCCAACACAGAAGGCATTTTAGTTTCCATTAAAGTACTAGGAGGCCAACTGAACTGCTTGTCTTGGCCTCCGACTCCTTTAATTATTTGAATTACTTGATTAATTATAAAAAGAAAAGGAGGATTTGTGGCACCTTAGAGACTAACCAATTTATTTGAGCATAAGTTTTCGTGAGCTACAGCTCACTTCATCGGATGCATTCAGTGGAAAATACAGTGAGGAGATTGATATACACACAGAACATGAAAAAATGGGTGTTATCATACTCACTGTAAGGAGAGTGATTAATTATGTTAATTCATTTGATTAATTACTTGAATTATGTAGTGCTTATGTATTGATAAGTTATCAGTGACAATATTCAATTAAAAAAATCCTCCTTACATTTAAAAATGAATGGAAGGGGCTTCTCCCCAGTGGAGCTGTCTGCTATGATTGCAGTTTGCAGAAGCATGCCTTTTAAAGCAGAACCACTGGAACGTATAGCCAATCAAGAGATCTGATGCAGACCCTGTCTGACCCCTAACCTCTCCCATTCAGAGATCTGATTGGCTTTGAACATTCCAAAGTGGGTTATGACCTTGGCATGCAGGTCACACAGATGTCTAGACTCACAGGAGACAGAGATGGAAAAGACCTATTGGATCATCCAGTCCATTTCCCTGCTAATGCAGGAGCATTCCCAGCAGCCATTTTCCACTGTTTTGGCCAAACTAATTTGAAAAGCCCCTAAGGACTGAACTTCCGCCTCTTTCCTAGGAAGACTATGTCATAACCTAATAGCCCTGTCTCACAGTTGGGGCATTTTTCCTGTTATCAAAGTCTAAATTGAATGTCCTTTTTTAGCTTAATCTCATTACTGCTACTTTTACCGAAATGTATTATCCTAAAAAATTCCTCTCCCTCCTTGGTGTTCACACCCTCCAGGTAGTTGTATGGTATTATCCTCTCTCCCTCAGAGTCATCCCTTGGCCGCATCGGACACAGACAGCTCTTTCCGTCTGTCTGCAGAAGTAGGGGTCTGCTCGGGCCCAATTTTTAAGCCCAACCTGAACTGGCCCCCGGCCCACTCACCTCACCCTGAGAGGGCTGAATCATTTTCCATCCTGGTCCCAACCCTTCCCCCCGCAACTGGATACTGCCGCTGCATCCTGCTCATGGGGCTGGTGCAGCGGCCACTGTGTGCAGCGATGGCTCCATCCTCTGACACGGCCCCTGTTGCGCTGGCTCTGCGCTGCAGGGAGAGAGGGAGACACTGTGACTCCTCGGCATCCTCGCTCCACAGCGCGTGCAGCGCAGGAAGGAGGTGGTGGCTGGCAGGAACACGCAGTCACGGTTGTGCCGATCCCAGGGGCTAAAGGAGGAGAGCCGACCTGACCCGAGCCCAAGAGGGTCCAGTTGTTTTCTCATCCAACCTGACCCGGACGCCTGTGGTCAGGTCCCCTAGGATTTGGGTCAGGTTGCAGGGCTCTATCCAGAAGTCACTTCTGCCAGCCCCCTGCATTCTTTTTTGCTCTCCCAGGAATGACTTCCCATTTGTTGATCTCTCTGGGAATGTGGTGCTAGAAAAGGCACTCATCCAGATGCAGTCACAGCTCAGCTGAACAGAGAGGAACTGTTGTCTTCCTGCTTTGTGCCATGATCCCTGTGTGTAAAACACCCAACCACATGGCTCTTTGTGGTAGCCATCACACCTTGCATATACCTGTTGACTTTGTTTTCCACTGTCTCCCCCAGGGCACTTGTTGCTTCCCACTTGTCTCCCTCCCATTCTGTCAGTTACTTCTACCTCCTTTCCAGAGGTGCTAGTTTGCAGTTTTCTGAAATGAATCTTGTTCTCTCCTCAGGCTTTTAATTGCTCTGTGTCCCGCTTTATTTTTTCTCGGTCCCAACTGATCCTACAACTCCTCCATAGTTAGTCTCATCTGTGAAGTTCTACACTGATGGGCCGCATAAAAGACACCTTCGAGCGTGCTACTGTCAGTGTAGATCTAACGGCTGAGCTCATTGCCCCTGGGAGCGGTTGAGGACTTACTGCAGGAGTTGGGTATTTTATATTCCACATTTACAAATTCTGCCTGGAGTGGCTAGAGCAAGGGCAAGGGGCTCATTTTTATTGTTTGTTCTGAATAAATGAAACTAGAGAAGGGGGCAGTGAAGGGCGCTTCTTCTGGCTCTTTTCTCTCCAGGAAGATTAAACGATGTCAGTTGCTCGGCTGCTTCTGAAGCGCTGCTAAATGCGGTGCTTGTGGAGGGCAGGGCATGTTTTACACCAGTTAAGCCACCAATTAGGGCAGGGGCTTATTAGCCAAATTACTGTCTGGTCGTCAAGAAAAACTTTTCCCAATTCTTCTCTTTTATGTTTTGTCCCCAGCAAAACAGAGTAAACATTTACTGTGTCCTGGAGAAAGTCTTACAGCAGGACACCCAGGGCCTAGAGAGACAGCTTCTGGAGAAACTAATAACACTAGCCTCAAACCACATGACAGAGACTCAGGTAAGTTAGTTCTCCCGAGATACCAATCAAAGGATCCAAAGCTTTAACTCATTCAAACTCTCTTTTTGGGGGATAAACTATATACTGAAATGAAAATGTATTCTTCTGTTAGAGGCCCACACCTTCCTCCAGACCAAAGCCCAGGTCCTAGACAGCACTTGTGCACATGCATAAGATGGGACAACTCACGTGCTGAAAGTTACACATGTGCTGAAGTGCTTTGCAGGATCAGGACCTGAGACACATGATCTCAGACCCAGAGACAGGCCTATGGTGTCTTAAGGAGCAAGTCTTTCCCAAAGTCTACTCGGGATTTCATTATTGATACTGATTTTATGTGGAAGGCGCTCTGATACCGTAGCGATAAGTGGCAGTATAAAGCCCCAAGACAGACAGAATCTGAGCTATCTCCAAAAGAAGCAGCATTGGATTTAGAATATAGTTTGCCAGCAGGAAAACCCATGGAAAAATCCCCCTCTTGTTCCAAAGGAAGTCAGCCTCCTTTTGGGGGACAGTTTATTCCAGGAAAGCTCTCGGAATATCGTGAAGCTGCCCAGTCTGTGTCTCACTTACCGCCTCAGGGAAGGGCAGGGAAAATATCATGTGACTATGGTGACCAGTCACCCACCACAAGTAGCTAACAGCGAATAGGCTAACGAAGCAGCTTGCAAGCAACTCAAAGGCTGAAAACTGTATCGTCAAGTGACTCAAGGAATATTTATGACGAATGACTCTACCCTCAGAAAGTTGGGTTGGTTCATTCACAACTTGTGCACAGAAAGAAGGACTTGACTCATGTAAACAACTCTGGCTAGTGCAACCGGCTTCAGTCACCTCAGTCTCTCTCTTTTGGTTTTTGTTTTTAGGAAGCAAGAAATGAACTAAAAGTGGCAGCTAGCAACACCTTAGTGACTCTGGCATGCTGCTATTTCGATGATGTCATGTTTGAGCTGATGTATCGTCTGGAGCTGCCTGAAGAGTTTGTTTTCATTACGTTGGGCAACCTGTCATCCGCCTATGGTATGGTCACTTCCCTCTTTTCTTTCAAAGTGATTCTTTTTCATTTAAGGACAGGGGATTATCTCTCTACCTAAAAATGTTACCGCTAAACAGAGCTCTGTTTGAGTGTGTGTGTGTGTGTGTGTGTGTGTGTGTGTGTAGAAACACAAGATTAACTGCTGTTGCTAGTTCTGGCCTCCAGATCATGAGCGATCCAGATGGAGGTGCAAGCTCTAACTTATGCCCCTGAGTGAAGTACCTTAAGGATGGGAATGAGTGGAAGATCAGGTCTAGTGGAGCTCTTCTCCACCCCACTTCCCATCCCGCCCCAGTGCCCTCTCCCTTTACTCTGGGAGTGAGTTGGGCATTGGGCACAGCTGTACACTTGTGGAGGATTCCCCTCTTCAGGGTGAATCCCCCACTGGCTTTCAATGGCTGCTTTAAAGCCATTCTGCTCTGCTTACGCAGCGCCAATGGCCTCGGAACCCATAGCATCCTGCCCCACAGTGTTTCTAAGTGTGTTGTCAGAAGGCAGAGAGCAGCTGATTGTCTGTCTTCCTTCTCTTCTGGCCTTTCTCTGCAGCACTTAAGTGTATCCCTTTTGTGGGAGTGATCCTGAACGACATGATCTCCATGTTGGAGTTAGTCAAGGACAGCAGGATGAGACAAGCATTTTGTGGTGGTAAGTGCCAGCACTTCCTGTAGGTGCCCCAAATGGATATTTAGGGGGTCTTGGTACAGATTTAAGTGACTGACCAAGTTTGCAAACAGGCCCTGAATTGTGCTCCCTTCCCTGGATTGCACCAGGTGCTGCGTTCCTTGGCTCCCGTGGCACTCAGTGAAGTGGAGAGTGCTCCTTACTTTGCAGGAGGTGCTGAGCATTTGTAAGTTCAGGCCCTTTGTGACTCACGCATATCGTTTAAAATAAACAGACACAAAGGCTGAAGCTGTCCCTCTGCCAGGAGGCTCCTGGGGGAGGAGGTGAAGGGAGCAGATTTCATTACTGTACATTTAAAAATCCCCTGTTTCCCACTCCTCCACCCATTCTCTCTCCTTAGTTTCTTCATCATCATCATCTCCTTTCACCCTCTTTCTCTGTCTTCTCCACTTCTCTCTTCCTTTGCTTTTCAGGTGATGCTCAGTAAGGGGTTAATCCTGTGCCCTTGAGGGAAATGGGAATTTTGCCATCCACTTCATAGAGAACAGGATTGGGCCCTAATTCGTCTTAGCAAGGACACTAGATACACCTACTTTTAGGGCAAAGTGCTCCCCACTACCTTCAAATCCCAGGAAAGCCAATGGCAGTTAGGGGCACTGAACATCTTTCAGACAAACTGTAACTCAAGATGAAATCATACAGTGTTCGGGTTGAACAAACAACAACTGCAGAGGACGCGAGTCTTCAGATGATGGTAATTGAAAAAAGATGGAGAGATGTACAAAGAAAAAAGCCTTTTAAGAAACAAGAAATGGAATGGGGGAAAGAGAAATAGCTCCAGATTGATATGGGATTTCAGCATCTAGTCCTGAACTGAGCAGTAGCTGCCATGGAATTGGAGTAAGCGATAGGCCTGGGTGTCTTCTCTGAGAAAGCAACTTCTCCTCATTATTACTATGTCCTTTTCACATTGCCTGTCTTCTCTCCTTCCGTGCAGTTCTGGAAAAATGGTCAAGGGCAGTGAATGTATATTTTACAAACTGGGAAAAGTGCCCATTCCCCAGAATGGGTGAATCACAATTCTGCATAGAATCATAGAATCATAGAATATCAGGGTTGGAAGGGACCCCAGAAGGTCATCTAGTCCAACCCCCTGCTCAAAGCAGGACCAATTCCCAGTTAAATCATCCCAGCCAGGGCTTTGTCAAGCCTGACCTTAAAAACCTCTAAGGAAGGAGATTCTACCACCTCCCTAGGTAACGCATTCCAGTGTTTCACCACCCTCTTAGTGAAAAAGTTTTTCCTAATATCCAATCTAAACCTCCCCCATTGCAACTTGAGACCATTACTCCTCGTTCTGTCATCTGCTACCATTGAGAACAGTCTAGAGCCATCCTCTTTGGAACCCCCTTTCAGGTAGTTGAAAGCAGCTATCAAATCCCCCCTCATTCTTCTCTTCTGCAGACTAAACAATCCCAGCTCCCTCAGCCTCTCTTCATAAGTCATGTGCTCTAGACCCCTAATCATTTTTGTTGCCCTTCGCTGGACTCTCTCCAATTTATCCACATCCTTCTTGTAGTGGGGGGCCCAAAACTGGACACAGTACTCCAGATGAGGCCTCACCAGTGTTGAATAGAGGGGAACGATCACATCCCTCGATCTGCTCGCTATGCCCCTACTTATACATCCCAAAATGCCATTGGCCTTCTTGGCAACAAGGGCACACTGTTGACTCATATCCAGCTTCTCGTCCACTGTCACCCCTAGGTCCTTTTCCGCAGAACTGCTGCCTAGCCATTCGGTCCCTAGTCTGTAGCGGTGCATTGGATTCTTCCATCCTAAGTGCAGGACCCTGCACTTATCCTTATTGAACCTCATCAGATTTCTTTTGGCCCAATCCTCCAATTTGTCTAGGTCCTTCTGTATCCTATCCCTCCCCTCCAGCGTATCTACCACTCCTCCCAGTTTAGTATCATCTGCAAATTTGCTGAGAGTGCAATCCACACCATCCTCCAGATCATTTATGAAGATATTGAACAAAACCGGCCCCAGGACCGACCCCTGGGGCACTCCACTTGACACCGGCTGCCAACTAGACATGGAGCCATTGATCACTACTCGTTGAGCCCGACAATCTAGCCAGCTTTCTACCCACCTTATAGTGCATTCATCTAGCCCATACTTCCTTAACTTGCTGACAAGAATACTGTGGGAGACTGTGTCAAAAGCTTTGCTAAAGTCAAGAAACAATACATCCACTGCTTTCCCTTCATCCACAGAACCAGTAATCTCATCATAAAAGGCGATTAGATTAGTCAGGCATGACCTTCCCTTGGTGAATCCATGCTGACTGTTCCTGATCACTTTCCTCTCATGTAAGTGCTTCAGGATTGATTCTTTGAGGACCTGCTCCATGATTTTTCCAGGGACTGAGGTGAGGCTGACTGGCCTGTAGTTCCCAGGATCCTCCTTCTTCCCTTTTTTAAAGATTGGCACTACATTAGCCTTTTTCCAGTCATCCGGGACTTCCCCCGTTCGCCACGAGTTTTCAAAGATAATGGCCAAGGGCTCTGCAATCACAGCCGCCAATTCCTTCAGCACTCTCGGATGTAACTCGTCCGGCCCCATGGACTTGTGCACGTCCAGCTTTTCTAAATAGTCCCTAACCACCTCTATCTCCACAGAGGGCTGGCCATCTCTTCCCCATTCTGTGATGCCCAGCGCAGCAGTCTGGGAGCTGACCTTGTTAGTGAAAACAGAGGCAAAAAAAGCATTGAGTACATTAGCTTTTTTTTTTTTTTTTTTTTTTAGCAATGACATTCTTCCCTTATATTGTCATGTGACCAGCAACTGGCTGACCTGTGAGGAGCTGGAGGTGAGAATTGCTGGCTTTCTAAACCTTTAGCGGAAATTGTGATGTTACATTCTGTGTGTCTGGCACTCTTTGTGATGATGGCATTTAATGGTAGGTCCTTTTGGATGGAACAGATTGTCATGTAAAACATCGAAAACCCATACGTTTATAATGTCACCACATCATGGAAATTCTGTCTGTACCCAGTGTACATGGAGTCTAGTTTTGTGCACCTAATGTGCAGATGAACCCGGGATAGTGGGCTAAATTAATTCCTGGTCTAAGTCCATTCAGCCCCAGTGGAGTTACAGCAGGGATGAGTTGGCCTAGAAAGCATACTAATCTGGGGAAATATTTTACCTGGTCTAGGTGTGAGGTGCATTAGAATACAATCCTGACACCAATCCCTACGAGTCCTGGTTCTTTACCAGGATATATTGGGATAGGACCGTTCCGACAGTGGAACAAGGGAAACTGCACTCATTAGAAGTAGAAAAGGTGTGCCTATTGGAAGATATTGAATGAATTCGTAGGAACATAAATTCTGTGTCTCATCTATGCAGCTCAAGCAGGCCATCATCAAAGCCCTTGGTCCCATGATGGGCATCCTGCTACACAAAAAGGAGCCGCAAAATCCGATATTTAAAGAGATCTCATGGCTCCTTGAGCAATATAAGGAGGAAATTGATGTTTTGCACATCACCAAGGTGAGGTACCACTCATTAAGGTAACTGTCTCTGTGTGTGCATGTATGAACTGCAGGAGGAATTTGCTGCCAGTGGGGTTTCCTGGTCTAGATAGTGACTTGTTAGATAATAAATATGCACACAAGTTCTGGGTTTATACACATGGTGACCCAGGCAACAAGATTTGTAGGTAACTGCCTCTGATGAAAAGCATCCTCTGTTTCCTGGGGGGGAGGAGGAGGAGGAGGAGGAGATAAAAAACAAAACACCTGCACAACAAGATACTCCCTCCTTGTGATTTCGCAAAACATCCTGTCAACTCTGTGTCTCTCTTTTAGATCATAAGCTCCTCAGAGCAGGGGCTACCATATGTTGTCTCTGGTCGGTACCAAGCCAACTGTCAACGGTTGAAAATTAATAATAAGGAGGCTTGAGGGTCATTGCTTTGCACTGCATAACTAGATAGATATAAAATCATTGCCCGTCTGTTTCATCTATCGTTCTATGCAGTGCTGTTGTAGCCATGTTGGTCCAAGATATGGGAGCGACAAGGGGGGTGTGATAATCTAATTGAAGATATTGTCTCACTCACCTTGTCTCTCTATTTCATCCCCCCTCAGTACCACATGAGCGAGAAGTAAGGGGCCATATTCTGTCTTCAGTGGGGCTACACAGTTGTAAATGAAGTCATGAGACAGCTCTAACTTCTTGGTAGTGATATTTACTCACCGTCTATGTTGGTTGAAGCTTTCTAGTACAGAGTATGTGGTCACTTTGGGGGTTGAAATACCCATGATTTGGAGGGAACCAATGCATCATGGACTTGTTTGATAGCATCAGGGCACTACACAACTGTGTAAACATAGTAAAATATGTAGATGGCATCCGAGACATTCTGGAAGCGTCAAGCAGCAAAGGAGAAAAGTGTGTTAGATGCAGGAAGGAATTCGATTTTCACCTTTTTTTTAATCAATAACCTGGCAGAGGACATAAAATCATCCCTGATAAAGTTTGCAGATGAGATAAAAATGGGGGAGTGGTAAATAATGGAGAGGACAGCTCACGGATTCAGAGTGATCTAGATCACTTAGCAAACAGGGCGCAAAGAAACAATATGCCACAATATGCCTTTAAATACGGCTGAATGTAAATGTATGCGTCTAGGCACAAGGGATTTAGGCCAGACATACATGATGGGGGATGCTGTCCTGGGAAGCAGTGACTCTGAAAAAGATTTTGGAGGTCATGGGGCATAATCAGCTGAACATGAACTCATGCTGTGGCCAGAAAAGCTAAAGCTGGGATGCATAAAAAGGGGAATCTCAAGGAGGAGCACAGTGGTTATTTTACCTCTAAATCTGGCACTTGTCTGACGACCGTTGGAATCCTGTGTCCAGTTCTAGTGCCCACAATTCAAAAAGGGTGTTGATAAATTGGCAGAAGAGCCACAGTGACGAAAGGATTAGAAAACATGCCTTACAGAGGGAGAATCAAGGAAGTCAATCTATTTAGTTTAATACACAGAAAGTAAAAGGGTGTGTGATGGGGTTTACCTACCCCGCCTTGGTTCAGCAGGGGTTAATCATGCTTTGTGGGCCGAGGAGGCCATGCCCCCTCATCTTTGCTGGGCATGCTTCAGCTGGACCCAGGATACAAAAGAGAGCCGCTCAGCTCAGGCTGGGATGGCTGCCGAAGGGAGCGGAGGCGCATTGCAGGCTCCTGCAGAGAGACTGCCAGTGCTCCAGGATTCAGAGGCCAGCCGGACTGTGGCTGCAGCTGACCCCAGCCACCCAATGCCAGAGATGGAGGAGAGACCCCAGAATCCCTGAGACTCCCAGCTGCGGAAGAACGGGTGGGAAGCAGCCTAGGTGGACGAAGCATTGATCCAGTTGAGGTAGCGGGCTTGACTCAGCATGCTTTGGAAGGATCCCCGCTGAGTTGGTGGCAGATACCCCTGCGCCCTGGGCTGGGACCCTGTGGAATAGGTAGGACCCAGTGGAGAAGGGCTCACCACTAGGCAACACTTCCCTGCCGCAAAAGGTGGTTCTATCGACTCTGGCCACTAGGCCGCATTGCCCTGCAGCCAAGGGTGGGTCTATTGACTTTGGCCACTAGGCCGCACTGCCATCCCTAGGAGGGCAGCCCAAGTGACTCAGGCTGTTGGGCCGCGGACCCTCACCCAAGGGCTGCTGCACTGATCCCGACCATTAGGTGATGCTGCCCTAGGAGCCTGGACTGGTGTGGTGGTTAGGGAGACTAGGCCAGTTGGGCCACTCCAGATCTACTTCAATTCCTCCTCAACCTGATACCACCCTGACGGGGTGGACCTATCCTGTGACAGGGTAACTTAATTACAGTCTATAATATCTTACATGAGGGACTCCTATTATCTAATGGGCTCTTCCCATTAGCAGAGAAAGGTGTCACTTGATCCAATGGCTAGAAACTGAAGCTAGACACTTGCAGACTGGAAATACGGCGTACATTTTTAATGGTGAGATAATTAACCATTAGAGCCATTTATCAAGGGCCGAGGCGGATTCTGACGATTTTTCAATCAGGATTGGTATGTTTTTCTAAAAGCTCTGCTCTGGGAATTATTCTGGGCAAGGTCTATGGCCTGTGTCATACCGACCGGAGGTCAGACTAGATGATGGCAAGAATCCGGTCCGGCTTTGGAATCTAGGAATCCCCTGAATCTGCTTCAGTCACTACATATGGCTCCTTTGTGTGCCCACCATCTGACTTTCGCCCTCTGTTGCAGAGTCTGAGCCAGCTCTTGGAGGTCTCTGTTGAATATAAGATCCCTCTACCTAAAGGGAAGTTTCAAGCCATCTGCAGTGCTCTGCACAACCAGGTGAGGGTTGGTTTTGCTTGGATCCCTTGAGCTTAGGCACAGCAGATCTGAAGCATATTAACACTGAAAAATCGATGGAATGATCGTGCAGAGCCTGGGGACCTCCTCATGCCTTACTGATTTCTGCAGGCTCAAGAGTAAGCAGGGAGCGCTCTAATTTTCTTAGCTACTATCCAGCTCAGTTTGTAAAGCAATTTCACCATAAGCCGATTATCGGGGGGAGTCAGAGTTGTAAAGTAAAAACTGTGGCCGTGTCTTGATTAGGTCAGCTCTGCTGCTCAAAACACTTTAGCTTCTCTTATCTAATGGATTGGTCATTGTCTTTGAGTCTTGCTGTGCATGCAGGACCATCTCCCTGGGGTTCAGACCTCTAGTTGGACCAGCAGGAAGTGGAAGCTTAGAAATTAATTGAACATTTTTCTTTTCCATTGCTTCTGATTAGTTTTTCTTTGACCATTTCCCTTCTTCCCACAGATCTATTCTCCAGCTAAGCAGCTCAGCATAGAAAACCACAAAGAGCTCTTCCATTGTGTACTTCTGCTAGGTAAGGGGAAGAGACTCTGAGTTGCACAGTGGTTTCTTTGTAACTTCCTTACCTTTGTGAGGTACGGTAAGAAGAAGAGTTCTGCAGACAGTGAGGATGTGATTTCTTCCCTTGCAGCCCGTTCTTCTCCTGATGACCTGCTAGCATTTCTACACCAGCAGCTGCAGATTGAGCATGAGGCCGTTCGTGTGGCGTCTTTAGAGCTCCTGAGAGCTATTGTTGGGGCTGACTGTAAGTAACACAGGAGCAACTGTGCCAGCTGCCCTCTTGGCCGACATGCTGAGGGTTGAGTTGAGGACATCCAGAGCTAAAAGCTTGAGCTACTAGAGATTGAGCTAAAGAACCAAGGCTCTGTAGGCACGGCAGGGCTGCAACAGACTCATCACCTCTGCACCTGGGGCACAGAGGCTCTAGAACACACAGTCACCAGTGGTTTGGAGATCCACTAAGGGACCAAATGCTGCCCTAAGTTACCCCCATATGGCCCCATATGGAAATCAACAGGTTCAACTAAGTGCTGAATGTAGCCCAAGATATTTGTCAAGGTCTTTTTCAACGTCAAATACAGAAGTTAACTTGGGGCTAATGCATGTTAACAATAATTAGATAAAAATAGAATAATACTCCTGACTCGAGAATCCTAAGTATTATACAGTCTAGACTAGATTCTGAGTCCTCTTATGCCGGTGTAAACACAGATTAACTTCAGTCTCCTCAGTCTATCAAACTCCTTTATAATATTTCCATCATAGTAGTAGGATGGCACTATTTAGAGAAATGGAATTACTTTAGATTTACACTGGTGCAACTGAGACCAGAATCTGGTCCTATGTTTTCCCCACTGATTCTGTAGAGGAGAGAAGCTTGGTACTGTTCTTAACTAGGGCCCTTTGAAATCCAGGATTAATTCCAATGTGGAAAGTGAGTGTGTGTGGAACAAAGAAGTACTGTACACCTCTCCTTATCTTTCAGTGCCTGAGACAAGAGTTAAAAAGCTTCTGATTGTGAAGGCAGTGAAATCCACTCTCAGTGATCAGAATGCTACGGTAAGATTGTGTGTGGAACAGTGAACTATTTCAACTTTTTCAGTGTTATGGGATGAATGGATATCTGGGTGGAGCTTTCATTCCGATCCAGATGAGAGACTGCAGAATAGAGAAGACATGTCATTCTCCAGCCGGTGTTAAATGTATCCATGTTTCTAATCCAAGGAGACAAAATCAAAAGCATAAGGACTCTCCTATCATATCCTAGCTCCTATTTCAGGCAGAAGGGCTAAAAAGAAGTCCTGTGTGTAATCTCTACCCTTGCAGGTGAGGAAGGCAGCTCTTCATTTCATCAGGACGCTGCTCAGTTCAGGAAGTGTGGAGAATTGTGCAGCATGGGATCTGGTAGCATATGTTTTCAGCGAGTTCAGTGTGTCCACCAGCAAACTGGTAAGGAGAGTTCTTATCACTCAGGACTCGGTCCTACCATTCTTGCATGCTGATTGGTCCCCTTGACTTCAGTGGGAGTTTTGACTCCAGGACAGCTGGACTGAATGAATAGAGCCAGAATCGGATCCGTGATATTGGTGTAAAGTCAAGGTAACTCCACTGACTTTAGTGGTGTTACTCTGGATTTATACCAGTGTAACAGAGACCAGAATCTCACACTGGGTATTTCCATCTAACAGAGTTATCTGTGCTACACACAGAATGACCAAGCTCGTTGGGGCATCAGAAGAAAGAGATTGGATCCCCCTGTTCTGCATATTTGTTTCCCCTGGGCAGAATTGGAATGTTTTTCCTCAGAGATCAAAAGATGAAACAGTTTTTCAAATTTTAAAAAATTGAACACTGTTGGGGGAACTCTTTTGTGTTCAGTGAATCATTCCCTTCATTTTAGGGTTTTCCTAAGCCTGGGATCTGACCCACCAGTTGGGAGTTTCTATTATTCTCTTCCCTTCAGACGTTTGTGCACTTCCAGTGCCGTAGAAAAGCAGGCACAGGTCAATGCTCAAGATGGCTTTGTAAGAGAAGGACACTGGTTCTATTGCCAGTGTCTCACTACTAGCGAATAAGTTCTATGTAGCTATCTCACAGCAGGGAACAACACTTCTCGCCCAGGGTGTTGAGGAAGAAAGCACGATCCAAACCCTGTGCATTGACATCCTGCAATCTCTGGACACCTCAGTCAATGGAATGACCCAAGTAAGTGACCTCTTGCTACTGCTTCTTGAAATAGGGACCTTCTTCCTTACGTTCCTTGTACCCCTCCACGAGGAAGCTTTCTGAAAGTCAGCATAATGGAGGATCAGCATGTCAAATTCATGTCAGGGATGATGTGACCCCTTCATCATGGAGTAAGCGGTTCACATTAGAGAAAAAATATAAAGCAACTTAACTGGAAAGAATCATGTTGCAGAGATCGTCTCTTAATTCTTTCCACTGTCTGAGTGCAACTTCCCCTTAGATCCCCCATGAATACTTCTGAAATGTAGAGTTGGTGATCCTGGATTTGAAGAGATATTGGGGCTGGGACTGTGCCTTATATAGGTCTGTCAAGTTCTGGGTAAGCTTATGGTATTATCTAAAAATCTCCATAATGCTCTAATGCTGGGAAAGAGGATTCATCTCTGGGTGAGAGCCCAATTGCTCACCAAACAAGATAGTGTCTTTAAAAGACAGAGTGAGGGGGCAGCGGACAGGTAGAGTGAGCTAATGGGGAGAGAGAGGTGAGGTGATAGGTTAAGGAAGGGTCCTTGATGAATCAAAGGAGAAGCTACATGACAGGGAGGGATTCAGACAGCAGGATACTGGAGGTCGGGGAACGGAAATAGCTCCGTACTGAACAGTCTCGCTCTTCTGTGCAGGTGTTATGGCCAAGGCTGCTGGAATATGTGGTGCCAGCTCAGTACATGGGTACTTTGAAGCCTCTCTGCGGATGCCTGAGGGAACTGGCTGAGAAAAAGCAGCAGGAAGGAGAAGCAGCTGCTTGCCTCGACTACAGTGGATGAGGTTTATAACAGAAACTCTTTCATTTCTTCTCTCCAGGCACTATGAAATGAACAGGTTCAGTCTGCTCCAGTTCTCTCATCTGTGATCAGGAGGCTCAAATGAATGAGGGATGGTCTTGTGATTACAACACGGCCATGGGAGGGAGCTAGGAAATGTGGGTTCTGTTCCCAGCTCGCCACCAAAATTCTGATGTGACCTTGGGGAAATCACTTGATCTTTCTCTCTCAGCTTCCCCACTTGTGAAATGAAGGAGTAATTCATGCCAAGCTCACAGAGGTGCTGTGAGGTGGAATTCATACATGTTTGTAGAGCATTTTGAGATGCTCAGACTGAAAGCACTATGGAAATGCAAATTATTATCAGCTGTATTCAACATTGGTGGGCATGTTGGAAATGGATAGGTGAAGAACATCAGCAGGACTCTCTGCAAAGCCTGGCATAATTAACGCTATTCTGTTTCTTTCCCTAGTGCAACTCCCTACACCCCAGGGGCTGCTGGCGCGACTCCTGGTGAGTAGACCATGAAAACAGGTTTTCTGTGGAATGGGACAGTTAACTATACAAATTGGTTTTGTAGCTAGATGCTTGACTTAGGCTGAGGAATGTGTATGATTGGCTCTCTCTCTCTCCGGCCTCTCCTGAGACACACTGTTCTGCATCCTCCTACTAGCTAGAATGCTTTCTTCTTCAGGAAGGCACTGCAGTAGAAGCAACAACTCTATTGGATGGTCTCCATAATGAGAGTCTCTGAACTATTCCCTCCCTCCGGAACAAACGGGTATTGTGCCGACAAAACTTAGCCTGTTTTTTCTCTTTCATTGACAGGTAGTAGCCTCATCCCCTTATGAAAGAGAAGGACACGGATGTGCTGCCTTGCAGTTACTAAAGACCCTGCACCAAACTATCCATGCAGCAGTGGGTGAGATGTGGGGAGTAAAGATCCCATCTCTGCTGCAGTACATTGAAGGTAAAGTGCTAGTTAGGAGGAGTGTGGTCCATGGAGAATAGAAGGGAAGCCAGAAAATGCAGCTTCGTATTGACGTGTGTTGTGCCATTCCTGTTGCAGTACGTGGGAACAGTGGGGAATTGAAATGGGGCTTCTAGGCCCACACTTTTCCTTCATCTGGATATCTGTGAACCACTGAGGCCAATTCAAACAGAGCAGAATCAGGCCAGGAAGGTTTCAGCTGAATGGAAATTTCACAGCAGTTTCCCCCACACCTTTGCTAGGTTATTTTTTGGGAAGGTCAATATGCAGGAAGCTGGAGGTTAGTGGAAGATTTTGGGGTTACATATAGAGTCTGATTTTGCAAACGGACTTTTTCTGAAAATTAAACCCCATGTTTACTTTTAGGGGGGATTCAGTTAAAAAACCCAGAGTTTGTCTTTCTGTAAGGAAACCTGAGCCATAAAAGCTAGGCTGGCCAAGTGGGTGCCCTAGGGAGAATCTAGGTATTGTGGGCCTAATAATGTCTTTCACCAATTTTACAGCGGTATGAATCTATTGACATCCATGGAAAAAACCCGTCAGTCAGCGTAGGCTGCGTCTACACGGTGCCGTTATGCCAGCAGAGCTCCAGTGACACTAGCTGCGGCTGTCTAGTCTCTGTGGAGCAGGACAGACCCTAAGTGCAGCACAAGCCCGATATGTTTCTCATGAACTTCGAACCCCACAATGGACAAGTGGGTTTGATATTCCGAAAAAGATTTAAAAAAATGAGCTGTATCTTCCCTCCTTGCTGTGGCTGTACAGAGTCCCCAGCACTACATTGTGCCGACATTAAAGAAGGCTAGGTTAGAGCTGGACACTCAGAAACAGGGCCAGATTCTCAGCTGATGTAAATCAGTATAATTCCATTGACTTCAGTGAAGCTACACCGATTTACATCCAGTTCGGATCAAGTCCAGAATCTCTGATTCTGCAGGAAAAGTTTGTATTCCTATTAAACCCAGTCTTCTGATGTGCTGAACAGTTTTGTGAGGTGCTCAGCACCCTCAACTCCCATTCAAGTCAAGAGGAATTGGGAGTGCTCAGCATCTCACTCCTGGTGGGTTGACGGACCCTGAATAAAAATGCCAGCAGGGTACGTAACATCTGACGAAGTGAGCTGTAGCTCACGAAAGCTTACGCTCAAATAAATTTCTTAGTCTCTAAGGTGCCACAAGTCCTCCTTTTCTTTTTGCGGATACAGGCTGACACGGCTGCTACTCTGAAACAGGACATTTTCTGTTGGTCTAACAAAGAACGTTGGCGCAGGTCCCTGTGATGGCGCAACGACTCACCCCTGCAGCGCCTCCTGCTGGCCATCTGGGAATTAGCTCTTTCCAGCACAGAGCACCCTCTGCAGGCCCGTGTCCCTCTCAGACCCCGGTGCCCTTTTTACCCAGGGTGCTGCCCCCTGGCAGTACCCCCTCAGTCTCTATGGGTCTCCCTTCTCTGGGGAATGCCCAACCCTCTAATCCCCACCTTGCCTCAGTCTGGGCTACTGCCCATCATCATCGTCACTATCAAGCCCCTGCACCTTGGGGCAGATTGCAGTGTAAGAGCCAGTCACCACAGGCAAGGGGGTTTGGGTCTGCTGCCTTTCCCTGCAACCCAGTACTCCTATGGGCCTTGGACCAGGCCCGATAACCTGGGGAGTTGCCAGCCTAGAGCTTCCCTGCTCCTCTGGCCTTTCCCCAGCCCGCCCTCATTCCCAGTACCCTTTCTGCAGGCAGGCCCTGCTCCCTTCAAAACTAGAGAGAAAGACCTTCTCCTACTGGCCCACGGCCCTGATTACCCTGGCTACGGCTGTGGCTGCTTTCCCTGTCAGCCCAGCTGTTGTTAATCCCTTTCATAGATTCATAGATAGCAAGGTCAGAAGGGACCATTATGATCATCTAGTCCGACCTCCTGCACAACGCAGGCCACAGAATCTCACCCACCCGCTCCTGCGAAAAACCTCTCACCTCTTTCCCTCCTACAGCCCTCGCCCAGGGCTGTTTTAAGCCCCTCAGGACAGGAGCGGGGTGACTCTCCCAGAACCCAATAGGTACAGTCCCATTTCGCCTTGAAAGCCCAGGTATGTTACAGCTTGGCAGACCAGGAGTTTTAGAAGGACTCATCGCAAAGGAGATACCTGGGATGACTCTTCTTGCTAATCTAGGTGACATTATTGTTTTGCCTCCTGCTTTATAGGAAACACAGAGAATTCCCTGGACCATGCACGGTGGGAGCACATGCTGCTTCAGGTAGAGGATGGCTTTCAGATGTATTGTCACAGTCCTCCCTTCCCCCTCCAAATGTATCAGCTGGGGAAAAAAATAATGATAAATTATTCATTATAAGCAGAGCTGGTCAAACCATTTCATTTGCAACTTTTGTTCAATTAAAAATGGCCTTTTTATTTTCATGGGACATTTTCAAATTTTTCAGGGTTCTTTTTTTTTTTTTAAACACACACACAAAAAAACCAAAACAAAATAAGCCCAACCCAAATAGAAAATGTTTAGTTTTTTGAAACTGAAGCTGATTTTTTTTCCCAGTTGCTTTGCTGTTTGTCTCCTTCCCCCTTCCCTCCCGCCCCCCACCTTTTCAATCACAAGTGGAAGAGGGGGAAAAAAGCACAGGGACGAGGGATAAAGGGAAGGAAATGGGGAAAACAAAGAATTGAATAATGGTCATTTTTGATTTTGAAAAGCAAAATATTTTTGTGTTTTCACTTTTCATTTGTATGTTGAAAAATCAAGAAAACAAAAAAATCCCACTTGTTTTGTGAAATGGACTTACTATTGTTCAACCAGCTCTAGTTATAAATCCCTCTGTATTACCCCTGGGAACAACACAAAACTTAACCAGAAACCCAGCATGCTAATGGTGCTAATGCATCACTGGGGGACGTCTAAAGGGTTTTTTTTTTCTATTTGCCACTCAAAAGAAAACTTGCTCTGAGAAACCCAAAAAGGAAAAGAGACAAGACAAGGTTTGGTGTCTGTATCTCATGGAGAAGCCTTTGTGGTCAGAAAGAGCTCTTTACAGCCTCATGTAAATCCAGAGAAGGAAGATTTTTATGGCGAGGGCTGAAAATGAAAGGAAAGGACCTAGTGACAAAGAAGCCCCAGAAGGTTTGGAGTTCCATTTGGGGTTGGATTACACTCTAGAATTTCCCATTCCAGATCCAGCCTCATTTGAAATTCTTTGGGCTCAAAAATCAACTAAGATTAGGTTCTCTTGTGAGGTTTCTGATATTTCCTGGCTGCTGTTCAAAAGTCGGGCCTGAAACAGCAAAGTGCTGAGAGTTACTAACCTCTGGCTGACTTCAATGGGAGTTGAGGGTGTGACCCCGGGTCCTTTGGGTACCCACTGGCAGAGGCCACAGGAGTGCATAGGGTTCCCAGGATTCCCTGGATCTGATCTCTATATCATCAAAGGGTGTCATGTAAAGCCTTTCCTGGATGCCTGTGCCACACGGCATAATCCTCATAATCATTGCACAGTGACTGGATGGATAATATCTAAGGAGTTATGGTTGTCTACTGAAATTGATGCTTTGAAGGTCTGTGCGTTGGGGCTGGTCACCAGAAGGCGATAAAGAAGTTTCTTTCAGGCAGAAGATGCTTACCTGCTTGAATGGCTGTATGTAGACTGAGTAATTATTCCCAGTGGATGCTAATCAACAGAGCAAAATTCTAATCAAGTGATTGCAAAGTCTCCAGAGGAGATTCGAGACAAGAAAAACAAACAAACAATAGGGGGTACCCTGTTTACAAGCGGACAATGGATGCTTGGAACTCTATCTGGAGGTCCAGAGGTATCCTGCACCAGGTATCCTTCACCTATTGGACAAATTGCCAAGTGGCTTGTCTTATGAATGGAGGATCACATTTGGTCTGGGTGTTTCCTGCTGGGAGAGAGATTTGGGGGAGCTATCCCTTGTGAGACAGGGGACTGTTTGGTTCTTTAAGTTGAAGCTCTAGAAGTGTGTTAGGATTTTATTTTTATGTAACCATTTGTTTCCATTAATTTTTCTTGCTGCTTCTCAAATCTCTGATCTTGGTGAATTAAACTCTACTTGTTTTCACTGTCAATGTATCGAAGTGTGTGAAATGGAGCGGTGATGCTGAGGTGAAACTGGTAAGGTGGTGTGTGGCAAACCTCTGAATTCTGTGAGTGTCCAGTGGAACAGGGGCTGGACATTCTGGGGATGCCCAGAGGGCTGGGCGGGTGGAGTGTACCGATTGCTTATCTGTAGAAGGAGAGTGGAGCCTGGATGGGGTGAGAAGGGTGTGCTTGTGTTTCCTGTGACTGGCAGAGTCAGGAGCTGACACTTGGCAGGTACAGAGAAGGCTTCCTCATGCTAAGGGCAGGTGGTAGTGAGGTCCCTCACAACCCTGGGTACCCTCGGGAGGTGTCCTAAAGGGTCCATAGCACTTCAGAGAAGGTGCCTGGTCCTTCGTAGTCCAGGGCCCTTTGTTCAAGTTGACTAGACCCATCGTCCATCCACTCGAAAATCACTCCTCCATGGTCAGATGTCTTGGCTCCATCTCATTCTCCAATTCACTGTCCATCTGGGTTTGGGGACTGAGAGGAATCCTCAGGCAAAGGTTCAAGAACAAGAGGCAGAGGAAGTCTGGGTTGTCAATGTTTATAGTTCTCATAGGGAAATAATCTTCCCATGACACCTGAATATTGGAAAGTTTACAACAGAACAAGGAAGCAAAAACCAACCAACCAAACAAAACCCCAAAACAACCCCCACATTCTTGCAATTAACCATCTGCTTTAACTCTGGTTTTACACTCAGTTCCTAAGAACATCTCTGGAGATGATAGACGACAGTGCCTGGAGCAGCCAGATATCCCTTGAGTTGAGCTGGCAGATGGGCGGCTATGCCAGCCCCTCCAAAGAGAAGATTTGTTCTCTGTTAAGGTTTAGTTTCTAGTTACTTTCCCCTGAAATTCTGATTGGAGGGCTGCATAAGGCTTCTCTCAAGGTTTCATTATTTGATATTTTATTCTGCGTATAAAATGTGTTTGTACTTCTTCCCTGCTCTCTTGCCCCCCTGCCCTTCCAATATTTGCTTGGACAGGCTGCTTCTCTGTACTGCATTGTTGGTTCTCTGGCTGGGCTAGACGATGGGATGTTTCTGCAGCATGGGTGCTTGGACTTGGCTGTCTTGTTCCTTCCTGAGTGTTGCTGAGCTGGGTCTGTACTGACAGGCACGTTGTGTTCCTGATATCCCAGGGCTGGTCTCTTTCTTTCAGAGTTTCCTGTATAAGGCGCTAGGAACGTCCTTAGCAGCTTGTCAGGACCTGGTCCATGTTAAATCACAGATTCATACACTTCTGACGACAGCAGATTATATGGAAGCCCCTGAGAGACAGGTGAGGCCTCTGTCCCTCTCCCCATTTTACCAAGTAATCCCTGAATGCTCCCTGTGGGGCTCAGCTCTGAGTTGGCCTGGGACAGATGCCATTTTGCTTCCTATCCTCTTGATTGCTATTTCACTCAGCGCCCGCTCCCCATGTGTCTCAGGCCTGATTGGCACTTTACACCACTTTGGGTGAAAGGAATGGACTTGTGGGCTCTATCAGACACCTGGTTCGATCCTAACCTGTATTTCTCTTGGGTGACAGGGAGTCATTTCCATCCTCGCAGTCTGTGCTGCGAGCCACTTGGACCTCACCTTGAAGGCACTTCAGGAGTTTGGGGCTGCAATGAGCCAGGTTAAGATTTCTGGGTTCGTCAGCCGCCTGAAGGTAAAGGAGCCAGGGGGTTCTCTCAAACTTTCTCTCCCTCTAAAGCAGGGGCAGCAGCCCCACGGTAGTGTCTGCTCCGGTCAGCTAGCATTGTCCCCCAATGTATGTGTTCTACGTGATACCTGCAGTTAAGCAGAGAGGAGCACAATGTGGAGCTGGGGTTCTCTCAAATGATTTTTATGGTCTGATGTCTCATGGCTTGAGCGCCCCCCCCCCCATGCACAATGTGTGGGAATTACATCAGGCATAAAATTATAAAAGTGTCCTAGCACATTATTCCTGAAAAAAGACTGCTTATTTTCCCATTTTTGCCCTAGAATTAGAAAATAAATCAACTGGAATCTACATATTGTACCTGCATTTCAGTGGGCAGTATATAGAGTAGTCTAAAGAAGCCATTGTATGAAATTTGAGTTAGTAACTTTGCAAGTGCTTTCTTTGTCGTCTGCTGTAAAACTAGGCAAATATCTAGATGAGTTGATATACCCCCTGGAAGACCCCTGCAGACCCTCAGGGGTACAGAAGTCCCCCTGGTTGAACACCACTGATCTAGAGGATAGAGCAGGAGACTAGGCCTCTGGGCTCCCATTGCTGGCTCGGCCATTTACTCACTGTGCAGCCTTAGGCAAGACATTTAGCGCCTGATCTTGTACCCACCAGTGTCAATGACTAAGCTCCCGTGTACTCCACTGCTGTCGGTTCAGCCTTTTCGGCTCTCTGGGTCAGAGTTACCCAGTGGGAATGATGGCGACGGGGCGGCGAGTTCTATGGGCTCATGGTGCCCGGGCTCCAGCAGTATTCAAGGCTCGGGGGCCCGGCTCCACCAATGTTTGATTCATTCCAAGGCCAAATGAATCAGAAGAACTTGTCTCTAGTGATGTTTCCTATTGTCTAGGACTACCACCATGGGACAAGAGGCAAGACTCGCCGCACCCTGATGCTGACATACAGCAACGTGGCTGTCCATGCTCCAACAGAGCAGCTTCTCTCCCGAGTAGAGGCAGACATCACAAGGAACGTCATTCACCATTACAGAACCAGTTGTCAGGTAAGAGCTTTTGCGTGACAACTGTGAGGGGCATTACCCTGAAGTTATAGCATTGCCTCTGAGTTTATAGAGAGAGGGCTTGTATTTTCTAAAACTCTCCTTTGAGCAATAATTTGTCACGTAATTCAAATTTAAAACTGTAATGGAAGGAGCGTGAGCTGTCACATGTTGTGTCACTTTTGTTGCTCTTCTTTGTGTTTTCTCTAGTTTTTCTATATTCTTCTGAAATTCTGTCGAGCACAGCTACACAGTAATTCAGACGCAGTCACACTCAGGCTATTCAGAATAACACTCTAACTCCCCTAATATGTATGTGTATCTCGCTCTATCTTTTGCTAACCAAGAGAGAATGGTGCTAACTTGTATTTAGTTTCTTTGCTGTCACTCTGTTTCTTGGACTCACTACTTCCCTTACCTCTTCTCTGTCGTCTTGTTTGTCTGTGTGCTCGTTATTTCTGTTCCCTAGGTGTCTGACTGCTGGTACTGACTCTCCTCTCAGTGCAACCTCGCCACGTCACTTTGCCATTCAATTCTGTCCTGTCTAAGTGAGAATCTCATTTAGCCTTTGTCAAAAAAGTTGATCACAGTTGAACCAAACGGATATCTTCCAGAAGTTCACAAATGCAAATATTCCGTAGGATGGCCCCTGATCTTGACCTCTGCAAAACACCCCCTCTGAATACATTTCCTGCCTTTTGGAAGATTTAACAATCATGATTTCTCTCTGCTCCATATTCACCAGCCAGGCCATTTTAAGGATGTGTGTTATGTGGGACTATAGACATTGCTAATAGCTGTTTTGCATTTCGTTTTTCAGGTGCTGGGCATCGCTCTTACAAACAAGGTAAATTCTAAATAATCTGCCCTCAGCTCTTGCCTTTTCTATCCACAAGTTGCTTGTTTAAATTGCATAGAGCTTGATTTCCTTGCTACATCAAGCAGGAGTCCTGGCTGCTCTGGTGTAAGTGGCCCTGGATTTCTTTCATGAACCTGGGTTTTCTCTTCTTCTGAGGTGGGTGCAGAGCCAGGGTCCTCTGCCTTCTGGAGTCTGTGGACACCTCTCTCCTCTCCTGAGGCTAGATTTAATTCCTGATCTTTATCTTCTGGACTCTGGTTCTTCTCTCCGTTTCTCATCCACATCCTCTTGTTTCTCCTTCTGGATTATGTAGGACATGCACCTAAAATTAACCCTCATCCAGAATGTCATGGAGATTAGCTGTGCCATTTTGGAGACCAGAGACTCCCAGAAGTTCAACTTCTCTTACAAACTGGAGCTCCTTGGCTACATGCTGGTGAGTGATTAGGAGCTTTGAGGACTGAAGTACAAAGGAGTTTGTTGTAATGTCATAAGACTGGTTTTCCAGGTAGATGTTGTTTTATCCATTGGCTGTGACTGTACCACTGCAGTCTCATAAGCTACCTGCATGGCACCCAGAATGCTGCTAGGTCCACTCTGACCTTGGCAGGGATGCCGACCTATTGTGGGCTGTTAGTGGCAGGAATGGCTTGCGTCTGGCGAGTTATCTTTCTGTCCTCTGTATAGCCTGCAGATGGCCCTACGGTCCATTTCTGAGGCAGAGAGCCTGCCGAGCACGGTGTCTGTTTATTACAGGTCTGGCATATGGCCCTGTTTCAGGGTGTGAGAGGAAAGCCTCTCTGCCTTTCAAACCCATTTCCCATTTTTTTCATTTCCCTATTCATGCATTTCAGGACTTCATTAAAAAGGAACCACTGGATTCCCTGGCATCTCCAGTTCGCTACAAGGCAATTCTTGCCATTAGACATCTGAGGTAGGCTATTTTCTGCCATATTTCCTGGCACTGTGACGTCGTCTTTGTTAGTTCATGAGTGCCAGGTTGGGAGCAGTTTGATGCCTGCCGAGTTTGGCTCACATGCTGCTCACCAGCAGAACTTTAGTTCTTGAGGGTTTGAATGTGTCCATTTGGAGGTTTGTGCTTGAAAGACACAAACTTGGAGGTTGTGGGGCATGCAGTACAATGCAGGAGAGTTCAGATGGGGAGGGAGGTGTCTGGCTTGCTGGCAGGGGGAAGGAAGCTTGTGGGTTTCTCTAAAAAGGGGACTTGAAGCTTTAGCTTTACTTCTCGATGAGCCAATACTTAATAGAGGTGCAAAGAGGTGCTCAGCTGCAAAGTGAAGGGTTGTTTGCATTTGGGGTTTTAGATTGAGACAATCTCCAGTCATTGGACCCATTTCGTTTACTCGGAGGTGGTACTGAGTCTAATGCATGACTTTTCTCTCTCTCTCTTTCTTCTGCCAGCAAACTCAAACCGTCTTTGACCTTGAAGGAAAACCGTGAGCTCCTTCATCAGTGTTTCAAAAGTTTGTTTCCCCTCCCTCCCTTGGAGAAGATGATGAAAGAGGAAGGTGAGACAGCAAAGGATGCTCTGCCTATACAGGTACGTGACAACAATTCTCCTCAGGCACCATCCACTGTATTTCTGCCCAGCAGGCACTGGGTGATGGCAGTCACACATGGCATCCCTGGCAAGGTTATGGTTAGCTTTCCCCAGCCCCCAGTCCCGTCCCCCCCCCACACACACACAAATTATCTGTGCTGAGTCTCACTCCTTCTCTTCTGGTTTCAGTCACTGTACGTAGAGTCCTTGGAAGCCCTTGGCAAGCTAATGAAGACTTTGCTGGAGGAAGAACCAACCGCACACTGGTTCCAGGAAATGTTTCAAGTGAGTAGACCATTGAACCATGGTGGAGATTGTTTGTTTGTTTGTTTGTTTGTTTGTTTGTTGTGTTACTGCAGGGAAGAGTCAGAGATTTAGGGGGTCAAGCTTCAGTTGTGGAGGAATTTTCCACAATGGAGTGAATTGTCGGGGGAAAAAGCACCAAATTCTTCCTGGGATAAGCAGGCATGTGCCCCGCTGAAATCCACAGAAGCTATGCCATTTTATGCCAGGGCTGGATTGGGACCAACTTCTTACAATGTAGTTGACACTACTTGGACCGGCAAGAAAATCACCACTGCAGTAGCCAAATCCAAGAGAACCAGTTGAAACTGATCACTTCTTCAAAGAGGAATTCATTCATATTGAGTTAAGCCCTGTGTATGGAAACTCATCCAGAGGAGACTTCCTGTTCCTCAGACATGAACAGAATATCCTGAAGAGCTGAGGGGTGGGGAGTTTGATGCACCTTCAGTATAAAAATGAAGTTTTAAAAGGAGCTGGGCTGGGGGGGACTTCTCTGCTCTTCTTCAAATTAATAAAAAGAAATGCTCCTCTCTGTCATTTGGCCACTCCACGTGGGAGAAGTTGCCCAGGAAACAGAACACAGCAGCAGACATCAAACAGCATGCAATGTGGTAGACAGCTCCCGTCAGACAGTCTACAGGAGACATCACGTACACAGGCCCAGATTCATCTCTCATGTAACTCCTTTGGCTTCAATCACTCAGAGGTGAATCTGGTCCCTGGGACTTCCATTAGACATGTAATTCCTTCGCCCCATGGAGGTCGGATGCTTTGGAGAGGGATTTTAGTGACAATTAAACCTGTTTAAGAGGAACTTTTGGGAGGGATTTTCTGGTACTAACTCTGTCCATTCCCCTGCTCTACCAACAGCTATTAGAGACATGGCTCCGTTCAGAGAAGGAGTGGGAGAGAGAAAGGGCCTTGCAGGCCACCATCCAGCTGCTGACTGCCTATCAAGAGACAGTTCATAGCACAGTGAGTATAGCCTTCCTCTTCCTTGAGCTGACTTCCCTGCTTATATCCGATCTGACACTCAATGCAAATGCATGAAAAACACTTCCAGGGCAGCAGCTGGGATCTCAAAGTGACTAAGATCCCTCTGCTTCCATAAGAGAGAGGTTTACACAACAATGCTGTGACCACACTCCGGGCAGACTGCAAGAAGTAAAGGGCAGACAATCCCCCAAACTGATGGCTTATTCTAGAATTACATTCACCAAGTCAACAGCAAAAGAGCTTCCACCCTAGTTAACAAAATGCCAAACACGGTCCCCTTTTGGCATTCCAGACCTAGGCTCCCATCTAAACAGCCCAGTCTAATATAGTGAGGGGTTACTGAAAACCTGATTCACCATATGTGAGGTTCACCCATCATCAAGGACCAGATGCTTATCCCCAGGTCAATGTGAATCTCAGGTCTTTCCCAAATAGCATGCTGCCAGCCAATCCTTAATAACTAAATTGAAGATTTCTTCTTAAAAGAAAGAAGAGAGTTACAAATGGTTAAAAGATCAATATCCATATAAGTGACTGTCAATGTTCCTAGTTCAGGATCACAACAGTGATGGAATAAACTGCTGGCTTGTACAAGTCTCTCTGGAATCATCCCAACAGATCAGAATCCAAAGGCAGCTTAGATGTAAAGTCTGTTAGTTTTTCCATGCATTTTCCAGGTTCTTTCAAATGATGATTTGGAAGCTCTCTGTCTTATGGCTTACACTTTCCCTGTTCAAAGTTTCAGCAGACTAGAGATGACAGGATGAGGCCCAAGCCTTCTCTTTTCTAGCTATTCTAGCAGGCTGACAAGCCTACCTCACAAAAATGGTTACAGCAGGACCTTCCCCCGAGAAAGACTAGGCAATGCAGATGGCCTCCTGTACTTGGCTTTGAAGCTAATCTTCTATTGCGTGTGCATACACAGTAAACTAGTTACTCATTCGCATAAGGTGATTAGCCGTTCTTCCATTATAACACAGAGAGTTAAGCTGAAGACAATGTAGAAATTATTAGTTTCCTGCAGTATCTTACATCTTTCATTTTAAGGTTAACTGAACACCTTGCATACATAATGAAGACCTGAAAGGGAATGAGCATCTACAAGCTAATTTGGTTACATAGTGAAACTTCTAACCACGTATAGATCAACACAGACAAATAGGCTTAGCATCTATTGTTCATTTTTGAATGAGTTGATGTTTGCTAGTCTAATCCCTCTCTTTGAAATTCACATGCAAGTGAACTGTCTTGATACAGTGGAAGTGCCTCTTGTTAAGTAATTATGGGTCATACACAGGTTGCCTGGTCTGCCAGTGTCACAAATGCATTCTTGGTTCTTATGCTCCCAGGTTGGTAAAGGAAAATTTCTATTTAACCAGCTAAGAACATAAAACATAAGAATGGCTAACCTGCCTCCCGCAAAAGAATGGTTCATCTGGCCCAGTATCCTGTCTTCTGACTGCATTGTGTGAAGATATGCTTCCTTTGGTTTGTTTTAAACCTGCTGCCTTTTAATTTCATTGGGGGACCCCTTGGTCTTGTGTTAGGTGAAGGGCTAAATAACACTTCCTTATTGACTTTCTCTACACCAGCCATGATTTTATAGACCTCTAGCATATTCCCTCTTAGTCGTCTCTTTTCCAAGCTGAAACGTCGCTCTTTTTTTAATCTCCCTTGGGTGAGAAGTTATCCCATAGGCCTAATTTGTGTTGCTCTTCTCCGTATTTCTTCCCATTCTAACACATCTTTTTTGAGATGAGATGACCAAAACTGCACGCAGTACTCAAGGTGTGGGGGTCCTGTAGATTCATATCGTGGCATAATGATATTTGCTGTCTTCTTATCGATCCCTTTCCTAAGGGTTCCTAACATGTTGAGTGCGGTTCTCTGTTCCTCATTCTTCATGCTAATTCCTATCCCATCTTTCATGCAGATGAGGCTAGGGGAGTTGTCTCTGTTCTCCATTCTGTATGCAAATAGAGATGTCTTAATCTTGTCACCCTTCTCAGGAGGGGTCTAGGTGTGTCTCCCAACACCCTTCATTGTTCTCTGCAAGCCTTTTCTCTGATGGGTTTTGGATCAAACAGAGACTGGTGGGGGCGGGGGGTGTCTTTCATGAGTCAGACAGGCTAGATACTGTGCCCTGGTTCCCCAAAAACACAGAGCTGACTGGTCTGAACAATAAGGATGGCAAGTGAAGTCTAGTCCAACTGGAGACCATTCATTCTTCGTTTTTCGTTCTTTTTTCATTAGACTCAGGGAACTTTTGATGGGTTTGGATCTCTGATTGGACTCATAGCACCATACAGCTGTGATTCGCTGGCCACGTCCCGTCAGTGGGTGGTTGACTGTATCAGCTGCCTTCTCTGTATACAAGGTGAGGAGACCATTAGCAGGTATAAGGAATTCTTCACCTTCTTTCACTGTTGTAATGTCCATTTGTCTGCCTATCTAGTTCTTTCTGTCCTGTCTGTTGTCGCTTAGATAACAGAATGGTGGGCATCTTGTAAATACCTCATTAGAAGAGAAGATTCTGATGTGTAAAGAGCCTAGCACACTTTTGGGAACTGTACAACTAATAAATGGTCTGCATACAGGTAGATAAGCGCTAAATTCCTTCGGGCTTGTCTACACAGGGACACTAAGGAAAGTTAATCCAAATGAACTAAAGGTGTCCATTTAAAGTGCATGAGGTAAATGGCATTAAACACATGTGTGGATGCTCGGATTCTGAATTAAAATGGGCCTTATTAATTGTAGTGAATTCCATGAATGAAACTAACCTGAATGAAGGCCACTTTAATTCTAAATAAGTGTGTCCCCATAGGTGTTGAATGAAGTTTAACTAATGCATTTTGAAAATGAATGTGGATTAGCTTTCTTGAATATCTCCATGGAGACAAGCCCTTGGTACTAAACATTTTCATTCTCTTTCCCCTGCCACTGGCTGGATTGGAGGGGTTTCCTGGAATAATTCTGTAAACAAAAAGTTCTTCCAGCAGCCCTCTGTCATGAGCATTCAGAGCTATTGGAGTAAGTAGAGGCCATTTTTCCCCTCTGTGAAAGAGTAGGATATTCTCTTCACCTAATGGTTAGATGTTAAGGGATAGAGCTTGGTTATCGTTTAAGGCCATTTCCAATGAGGGTGACCAGACAGCAAATGTGAAACCTCGGGACAGGGGGTGGGGGGGAAGAGGAGTCTATATAAGAAAAAGACCCCAAAATGGGGACTGTCCCTATAAAATCGGGACCCCTGGTCACCCTATTTCCAATTATTCTTAATCAGTCCTAAAAACAGTGTTGGTGATTCAGAAACAGAATAAAGGACTCCAACCTTTGAATGTACGACATAGTAATCCCAGCATTGTTTAGAAGTGACTGATGAGCCTGGGTTTCTTGCCGAAGTTTTTTGTCTATCCCCGTCTCTTTTACAAGGAGAGTTTGGGGGAGGGATTCACCTCTGAACTGGAACCTCTGATCTACCTGCATGAGTTGTACTTGAATAGGAGCTGAGATGTAAATAGTGAGAGCAGAGAGACTACTGAAACCAGACACCCACAGAAAGCTGCTCCAAGCTGAACACAGAGCTTGTTCAATCCTGGATCATTCACAATAACATACCACGACTGGTAATGTTCAGACATTTCAGGGTGTAATCCCGACTCCATTCCAGTCACCAGGAGTTTTGCCATTGACTTCAGTGGGGCCAAGATTTTACACTATGCTGATGACAACATAGCACATGGATCCTCCCGTATGAAGAACCATGCAGTAGGGGTTCAGTTTCCTTAATCGTTACAGTACTTTTTCTCCTTTTCTCCACTCCAGGCCAGTCCATAAACCTGGGCTCAGCAGAGGAGGAGTTGAGATGTCTCCGTGAAGCAGTAACAGCTCCAGACCCCGAGGCTCTGTTTCAGGCATCTTCCAAAATGGCCAGGGTAACTGACTCAAAAAGCTTGTGCGGATGTGCGAGTGACCGGGCACCGTTCATTTGACATTTGCTCTTTCATGATGCCTTTCCGTACTCGGAGCGAGCTGTGGGAGCGGGGCGTTGGTTGCTAGTAACCAGCAAGATGCTTTTCATAGATGTGTGCTCTGAATGCCGCGTAAAAACCAGATTCCACAGAACGTTGCACACCCATGAAAATGCGCACGCGGATGCACACACATGTAACTATCCAGCAGGGCTGGCTCTTGCTTTTTCACTGATCCGGAGCGGTGAAGCACAAAAAAATAATGAAATAAAAGAGCCCCCATGCCGCCCTAAGATTGTCCGGAACACCGCCCCTTGCAATCTGCCGCCCCAAGCACGAGCTTCCTCGGCGGGTGCCTGGAGCCGGCCCTGCCATCCAGCCATCCAGGAGAAAAACTGTGTTAGTGGAACATCAAGCTGAGAAACCACCCAGGATTCATTCTGTCACCTTGTGGGTTTGCCTTCGCCGATATTTGTGTGCACGCCTCTCTTGACTGACTTCTATGTGCTGTAAAAAGATGCAGTGTATGTAAGAGACTACAAAGGGGAAACTTACCTCCTGCATATCCAGTACAATGTTGTGCTGACTGTGCAACAGAGTCTTTGCCTCTAACCTGATATCATTAGTGTAGAAGACAAAAATGTAGTCTATAGACTAGAGAGAGAATTGTAATCCCAAATGGCGAGCTAGACAGGAGGCTAATTCGCCATTTGCTGATGCAGGTATATATATTTTTCCATTTTTAAAAGTGCTGGAGCCAAACATCATTGCGGTCTCTCCTGTTTTTGATTTGTTCCCAGGTTGTTAGTGAGTACTTTCCCTCCGAACAGGCCACTGACTTTACTGAGGCCACATTGGGTGGTCTGCTGTCTGCTAGCCCCACCTGTGCCACGGCAGCTGGACTGTGGATGAAGATCATCCTGAAGGAGTGTGGAGATGCCATGCTGGACAAGGTAAAACTGGGAACTGGAGAGCTTTTCTGCCTAAACTTTAGGCTTTTTGATCTTTGCCCTCATGTGTAAGGAAGAAAAATCTTGCTGTTTCTCCCCCTCGGACATAGAGTCGATTCCATCTCTGTTCCTACCCTAAGATAGGCAATGTCCGAATCAACAGCAGTAGACCGAGATAATCCAAGGGAAAAGGAAGATGGTTGGTTATTTATTGGTCTAGCTTGTTGCCATAGTATTCAGCCAAGAAAGGCTTGAGAAAACAGACTCTGGGGAAAATACAAGAAGACAGAATGACTGGCACTTGGAGGCCTCCAGGTATTAGGAGGCCTATGGCTAAGGGCTACATGGATTAAAAAGAGCACTGGGCTATTGCCACCCTCTTGCCAGGTTTCGGAGCCTGGGCTCCAGCCCGAGCAGGAACAGCTCCACTTTTAGCCCCATCATGCAAGCCCCACAGGCCCAGGTTGACCTGAGCTCTGAAACTCAGTGCTGTGGTATTTTTTTGCTGTGTAGACCTACCCTCCCTTTAAGAAGAGAAGGAGGGAGGGAGAAAACTCTAGTGTCTTTGGGATCCACTATTTATATGCCTTATTCTGGAGCCCAGTGCATTAGGGCTAGATGAAAGGAGCTCTCCACAAATCTTCTAACAAGGCTGGTGAAAGGCCTCAGGACAGGGAACCCTCGCAGCAGAACTGCCATGTTTGCACAGTGTTTTGAAGATGTGAAGGGCTAGGAATGAATATGAGAGGTAGTCCCCTGTTCACAGTCCCAGGCATTTACACACTGTCTTTAAAGCACTTGCATATTTTGTGCTTGTGGTTGTTGATGAGCTCTGCATTCTTCGAGGCAAATGGTCAGATTTGGCTGCTTAAATCACACCTGCAAAATCTGGGCAAGCAAAGCCGCCTTTTGTGCATGTGAACTGGTTTATGTAATGCATAGCTGGGCACCACCACATTCAATTACCTGGTATGTCTATGTGTGTGTCAGTGTTAATTTTTACAGCCGTGTGTGGGCAATTTGTGTGGGTTCAAGTTACGCAGACGTATTTGAACATTTGCTTCTTGAAGTGAGGCATTTTTAAAAAAGCAGCAAATGGCTAAAGAAAGGTTTTGATTCTGTAGACTGAATGGAGAGAAAGAAAAAGGGACATTTCTTTCTGGTTTTGTTCCTTCCAGGTGCCCGATATCCTGGCTATACTATATCGCCACATGCCTACTATCCAGGAGGGCAGCTTGAGGCAGTTCCTGGTGGAGGCAGTGTCCATTTTAGCTCACCATCACCAAGAGGCAGTGATCTCCAGCCTCCTCAGCAAAGGTCTGCCGATGGACAGGTATATACCGCTACCTATTGCATTCATCTTGGTAAAACATGGATCCCACAGCTTTACTAGGAGATGTAGGGCTTCATTTAAGCAGCAGACAGTTTGGGATCATTCCTAAGGGTTAATAGCCTGGCTCTTTCTGCAGGAAGGTCCAAGAACATGTTAAGGTGGGGTGCGGAGAGAAATTAAGTGTCATCCTGTTTCCATTCATTAATAGCTGCTTTGACATCCTAAAGACCTATTTTTACTGGTATAACTGGAGTGTATTGTTGGAAACATCTACCTCTCTAGACGCCTGAATTGAGCTCACTCTGGAAATGAGCAGTGGCTATTGGTTTCCTGGTAGCATGACAGCTTCAGGTGCAAATCCCTGGCTGATTGCAAAGACTAGGGCCAATATTATCATCAGACCTCTGCTTGGCATCAGTGAGGGTGTGGCCGCCAGAGCAGAATTGCCACCCTTGGTACTTAAAAGTGGACTGGAAGCAGATCCATCATTTCATTTAAAGATCCCTAACTGAGTTATCAGTGATCAGTGCTGGAATCTAAGATCATGAGAACGGCCATACTGGGTCAGACCAAAAGGCCATCTAGGCCAGTAGTCTGTCTTGCGACCGTGACCAGTGCCACATGCCCCAGAGGAAATGAACACAACAGGTCATTGTCAAGTGATCCATCCCCTGTTGCCCAGTCCCAGCTTCTGGCAAACAGAGGGTAGGGACACCATTTGTGAAGGGGACCTAGGATGGCCATGAATATTCGTTCTCATAGTTGTATGTCCATCTAGTAGGAATCTGGCTTTTCTTTCATCCACTTGCCTTCCAAACCCTAGCTCTTCGGGAGCCACATGCTCATGATTCCATATTGACTGGGAAGTGGAGCAAACAGGAAGTGAGGTTGGCGCTCTGTGTCCTGTTCTTCTGAAGTCTAGTATTAATGGTTAGGCTGCAGGAAGACTAGGTCACTTAACTTAGTTCTGTAACTGGAAACTCCATATTTAAACACGAGGAGCGTTATAGGAGGACAGGACTCCTAACTCTCTCATCATAGGCAAGGAGAACATTTGGTCTTTACTAAAATATGACGCATTCAGTGTGAGCCACAAAAGTGTCCAGGGCTCACCTGTAACTTCTGTTAAACTGCAGTGACACCGCTGAGCTGTGGAGATCTCTGGGGGGAGACCCCTTGCTTGCCACTCAAGTCCTACAAGCCCTAATAGAGAAGATAAAGACTCCAACAAGAACAGAAGGCAGCATCACCTCAGAGACAGAAATTGACAGGCATTTGGCAGCTGCTGAACCTCTCTCAGTAAGTTAGATGACAGACACGTCTTTCAGGCTTTCCTGTGCCCTGTGACAATCCTGCTGATGGAAAGCGGGAAGTGTGGTATAATATTGGTGTGTGGGCACTATCTCCTCTGATGGACTGTTTCCCTGAGTCCGGCTCTGCTGTCTGTGGAACAAATACGGCAGTTTTAGATACGTTACTGATTTACTTAATACTCTCTGGCCATTAGAAAGTCTTTGGAGCAGGTTTCTCACAGTGCTTTGAAAATCTTCGTTTGGACTCACAGCATGCCTTGGGAGGTCATACACATTTGTACAGATGTGGGAAAGTAAGCCACGAGTTAAGCAAGTTGCTCGCTGTCATTCAAGTTACTGGCAGAAGGGAGAATTTAATACAGCAGATATCAGAAGGGGAGACAGGGTGTGATGGCGTTGGGAAGAGATCTCCTTTTTTACCATGCTCTCCTTTCAGGCAACATGTGCCATCTTTGAGGTGGTGTCAGCCCTGCAGTCGAGCAAAGCTGTGCAGGAACTGCTCCCAGAGTTGTTTCCTGTTCTCCTGCAGCAGGTCAGCCAAACCCTCGGACAAAAGCTGCCTTTGCCAACGAGAAGCAGCCCGAGCCAATTGCGAAGAGGGCTACAACTTACTGAGGGGAACCCTTGCCGGTAATTAGAAGGAAGGGAGAGAAACAAAGAGAATTCCAGTAGAGTTGTGTGACGCTCCCCAGGAGCTCCCAGGGTTACGAGGCACCTTACCATCATATGCCCTTCGAGTGAGGAAGTCTTGTCTGTGCCTGCTGTGGGTCAGTTCCCTGAAACAAACGCTGGCAAAACAAACGCTGCCACCCAGGCCTCCTCAGACCTCAGTCTCTTTGTACAGGTTAATGATAAGCACACACCAACCCCCGAGTCTTCTGACCATTCCGTAGAGTGTCCAGACCTTTATCCACTGAACTCCCACAGAATGATCAGGCCTGCTGTTCCCAATGGAACAGGACACACCAGTTTATTACTTCTACTTTAGACTCTACACTAGATACTTATACTCTGTACTGCAAAACACACAGCACCTAGATATATTTCTAGTGAAAACAAGAACCGAGATTCTCGAAGAACAGAGATTCCAGTGACCGTGAGTAAGAATGCAAGCAAAAAATGGTTACATTTCAAATGAAATCATATCCTGCTCCTAGAAACTAAACTTAACCAACAGGTTAACCTCCTGTCTAAAGATGTTTCTCACCCAAAGTTCTCAACCAAGCCTGATCGCGACCCCTCTTTCATGAAGCAAACTCGCGGTCCATCTACTTCCTAAGTGAAAGATGTCCCCCAAATAGACTAGAGCAAACCTTTGATGTGTACCCCAAAATTGGGTCCCCACCCCCTGTCTACTTCCTGCTACTTTTCTTTCTTTGAAGTTCTCACAGGCCTTCTCAACTGAATGTGAACCCTGCATGCTTAATGTACATGTAAACAAAGAGATGGATAAACATTTCTTGCCTGAAAGAAAACCATTTGTCACCTTTCCTGGTGACTAGTCCCGAGACACAGATCCTAAGAATGTAATTTTCAACGCATATCCATGACTCTTGACACAGCATCTGTACATGCATTTCACAATGATGTTGGTGACATGGGCTTTTATTTGAGACTCATGGGGCAATCTTTTAGTGAGCTAGAATGTACGTACCAGGCCCCTCGGCACCCACTCTGTGCCCCTCGCCAGTTAACACTAAGATTCCTGAGTCCTCAGTTGACTTCAGCTCTGGTAGCACATTCATGTACATTTCCCACCAATCTCACAACATTATTAGTTTCTCTTCTTGTTGTGTTTCTTTATTCACTGCCAACAAGGTGCTCAAATTACAGACTTCATGGTTTTATAATGTCTCTGAATTTTCCTAGGAAACCAGGATCTCAGCTCTGTTCACAGATGGGCAGCAGGTATCAAATAAACATAAGGAAGTACTACTTCACACAACACACGGTCAACCTGTGGAACTCATTGCCAAGGGGTGTTGTGAAGGCCAAAAGTATAACTGGGTTTAAAAAAAAAAAAAAAGAATGAGATAAGTTCATGGAGAACAGGTCCATCAATGGCTATTAGGCAAGATGGTCAGGGATGCAACCCCAAGCTCTGGGTGTCCCTAGGCCTCTGACCGCCAGAAACTGAGACTGGAGAACAGGGATTGGATCATTTCATGATTGCCCTGTTCTGTTCATTCCTGCTGAAGAAGCTGGCATAGACCACTGTTGGAAGACAGTGTACTGGACTAGATGGACCATTGGACTGACCCAGTAAGGCTGATCTTATGTAGTGGCCACAGTGGGTCAGGTTTTCAAGATGGGTGCCTCAGTTTTGTCCACAAAACTTGAATTTGTTCAGATGGATGGGTACCTAGCTATGTGATTGCTGGCGCTGCAGACACGAGTATATATTCTGCTCATGCTGTTGGCCCATGTGCAGGCCCATTTTAGGTACCTATATGTGACGGGGTGGTAGGCTGTGCCCCGGCCTCTTCCATGGACACAGACTGCTCTGAGTCCCTCCAAAGTGTTCTAGGGATGCCTGCTCCTGAGATCCTGGTGGTAAGGGCTCTGATGACTGTTTGACCCCAATGGATGATCTTAAGTCACCTTTACGCTTGACCTTTGTTTTCTTTCTCCTCCCTCTTGTCTATACTTTCGTGTCTAGGTTCCTCCAGCCCCTTTATATATATTTCCTCTTTACCTGGCCCTTCAGGTTTTATTTCCGCCCTCCTGGGCCTCCATACCTGCCTTGGTGTCCCTGTTAGAAAGGGATTCCAGTCCATGCCCAGTAGAAGGCAGTGGGGCAATCCATCCACTACCCCTCCATGTTTCTGCCTAAACTTCCCCTTAATTTTCAGAGTCACCTCTGCCATTGGGCAGAATTTATTGTCCCCATGGACCTGGTATTCAGTTTTGATCCTACCTCTGGGAAGTATCCAGTGGGGTTTCACTAACTCCTGCCTGATTAGCAAACAGGATGAAGCTGTGTCCATTAGTCCCTTTGGTGGCTCCTCCCTACCCAGACCGATATGGTAGGTACTTTCTTTTTTCTTCCCTGCCTGGGAGTCTTGTCCCAACCACAAAACTGGGCAAACCCACAGTCCATTTTCGGACAGTCTCTTTTTAGATGTCCTTCAGGTCCATGTCGGAAGCACACCGTAGGCCAAGCTCCCACTACAGTTCCTTGAGGCTCCTCCCTCTTCTTCTTGCTGCCCTTCCCAGCTGTAGGCACTCTGGTCCTTCTCAAATCTAGTCCCTTAAACCACTGACTCACTCTGGGAATGTCCGCCTCTGCAAATTCCTCTCACTTGAACTGTGGGGTCCAGATGAACTGGCTGGCGCCACAGAACCCATACTTGGGTATGCTCAGGGAGACTCTGAAGAAACTTCCAGAACCATGCAGTCCATGATCTCCCCCACAGTCTGAGTATCTGGCCTTACCAATGAGTGGCCCAATCTTTTAATTTCTGTCCAAATGCACAGAGGCATAATCCCTCAATCCATCTTTCAACTCTACATTTCTGGCAGTACTTTTCCGTGGACAGGCCCCACCTCGTCCAGCATGGCTGCCTTAATCATGTCATAATCTCTTGCCTGCTCATCACTAAAAGCCCTATATGTGCTTCCCCGGTTAAATAGGGTGTCAGTTGAAGGGCCCACATTGTTCTGTCCCTAAGAGGTCTCACTGCTCCTCCTTGAAGAGTAACCAAAAACACATCGGGGTTGTTCGCAGGTCCCATTTTACAGTCTGATCTCCTGTGCCTGGTTTCCATTTCCTGTCACGGGACTCACCAAACTTTGGAGGAGTTGTTGCCAGACCTGGGCTTGCTCCCGTATAAATTCCTGCCGACTCTTTTGCTGTTAAACCTACCAGACAAGGAAAGGCTGTTTTTCTGTCTGCTGGGATTGTTGGAAGGTCTGTCGGGTCTTCTACACCAGTGGTCTCCAAACTAGGGTGTGTGGGATGATCCCGGGGGGTGCGTGGCAGCAGTAGCGCCGCCGGACTGCACTCCGCCATTTTTTTCCTTCGGCAGCAGCTCTGCACGTCCACGGCTGGTGCTCCCCTCTGGCGGCCCGCCTGCGGCAGGTCTTCCATCGGTGGCGAGTCTGCGGCAGGTCACCCTGGGGGTGCGTGAGCCAAAACATTTGGAGACCACTGTTCTACACCAGCAGTTCTCAACCGGGCCGGTTTTAGGGGGTCTGCCAAGCAGGGTTGGCTTTAGACTAGCTGGGGCTCAGGGCAGAAAGCTGAAGCCTTGAGCCCAGCACCTGTACTAAAGCCCCAAGTCCCTGCACCCTGTGGGGTTAAAATCTGGAGCCAGGAGCCCCAAACTCTGATGCCTGGCGGGGCAGAGGCCTGGAACTGGGCCATGGAGTATTTTTAGCATGTTGAGGGTGGGGGGAGGCTCAGAAACGGAAAGGTTGAGAACCCCTGTTTTACACTTCTCTTTGCTGCTTCATCACCCATTTCAGTGTTCCCTCCATCACCCGGACTGCCAGACCTCTACACCGGCTTCTCCAACAGGCTCTCCATTTGCATAGATAACAGGGAAATCCCTGATGAGCCCCCAGCTGTGACAGAGAGGGGTGTTGCACCCCCACATCTTCCACAAACACAGACTGCGTTGAGACTTTTTTGCTTGTAAACACCAACGTATAGTCGATTTAATCCCCCTACCAATACATAGCACCTTTATATTGTATCTCAACTTTCTAAACTCTTCTCCAAAAGTCAGGTGGGGGGTAAGGTGTTTCCACTCAGAGACCTCACTTTGTCAGGCTCTCCTAGCTTTTTGTCTTTCTGTTTCTCTTAGGGTGACCAGACAGCAAGTGTGAAAAATCAGGACGGGGGTGGAAGCGGGGGGCGGGGGAAGGAATAGGCACCTGTATAAGATAAAGCCCCAAATATCGGGACATCTGGTCACCCAAGTTTCTTTCTCTGTCTGTTCCCCTCAAAGGGCTCCTGCCCATATCCTTTTATACAGTTTCCCTGTTAATGGAATGATTGGTTCCTTGACTCACTAGCCCCAATCTGACCTCGTAATCGGGTACACCTCTATCCAATTAGGCCTTCTGTGAGGAACCGAATTAGTACAAATAGTGACCAGAGTACTGACTCAAGTGCAAACCCTCAGCACTCTGTCACCTCATATCTGGAGATATGACCCGAAAATGTCCATTAGTGATCACCACACTCTATGCCCCCTGTTTCTGGGTCCTGATCATGTATCTTTTCCATATCACTGTACTCTGCTAGTGCCCATACTGCTTGCAGAAAGAGAAAAAGGACTGCAAAATTTTGTCCCTAGCAAAACTATGAGATGTATGAGACTGAAACTTACCTCCCAGCATCAAGTCCTTCCAGGGACACTGGTGTCCAGGACATTGCCAATGGATGAACTGCCGATTGAACAGCAGACCTGAGAAGTAACTGGAGCTTCCTGACTCTCTGTTCAAGCTGCACCTTCCTCCTGATTGCTGCAGTTCTGTGCCTCTCTTTCCCCAGGCTTTCTATCAAAGCATTAGAATCTGTGCTTTTCAAGGGTGGGAATGAGAGACTGGTGAGAGCGCTCAGGAAGCAGAGGACTTGGACTCTTGTGGAAAACCCCAAGACTCACCATGAGGGAGTGTGTCTGCTGGTGAGGTAAGAGATCTAGGAGGCATCATTTTATCCTTGGGAATGAGTAGCCAATAGAGTGGCTGAGAGGGAACCTCCCGTTTATAGTTTTGTGGGCAGGGGGTGCGGGGGTGTCCTGGGTGGAAACACACAGCTCCCACTCCTAGCTATCAGAGCTGTATGCTCAGAGCAGCTGAGTTTTTGAAGTGTGCAATCTAGCCCATGAGCGGTTTCTTTTGTCTTCCAGTCTTCTGCTAAGATCTGGACTCATAACACCTGAGATCAGACAGAGCCTCCTCCCCTGGGTGAATTCCCCCTCAGAAAACCACCGAGTCACCAGCACAGCTTTCCTTGCCCAGGTAAGACACAGGGCTCTGAAGAGCAGTTTCACCATTAGACTCTTGTCTGCCTTTCTTTTGGGAGTTGTACAGTTCAGTTCATAGGAGTAATTGTCATTTTAGACGGTAGAATAGCTCCTCCTTTATATGGAAACCTCACCAGGAACTTCACGATACCTTTCTGAGTCCTTCTCTCTCTGTGGTTTTTATTGCCGTCATTGCCTATACTAGCTACACAACCACAGGTGCTGGCTGAGAGAGATACGGACAGAGTTTGGATGAGTGGACCTCTTCTGCCAAGTCCTAGTGCTGATCCTAACCAACAGCTCCTGATTTTGGTTTAGCTCAGCACATCTTCTGAATGAACCGAGCGTCCTAATACTACCAACCAAGCAACCTACAACTACATTAATGTCTATCTTAGGTTCTCATTACTCTAGTATCTGAGGACCTCCAAACTCTTTAATGTCTGTATCCCCACCACACTCCTGCGAGGTAGGGAAGCACTATGTTTCCTATTTTACAGGCAGGGAACTGATGCACAGAAGGGCTAAGTGACTTGCCCAAGGTCACACAGGAAGTCTTTGAGGGAGCAGGAAATGGAACCTGGGTCTCCTAAGTCCTAGGCTAGTGTGGGGATACCTGCTGGAGCATCCTCCCTTTCCACAGTCTTCCTCCAACATCTGCATCATATTTCCCACTTATGCTAAGCAACTATCTTCGGAGCTTATCTGGTTCTAAGAAAAACAACCTCTCTGTGCCTATGACGGGCTGTACCTGGGCTTTAAGGCTCCTTACAAGAGGCCCCGTGGTCCTATTACACCCTGCCCCAGGAAAAGAAGCCCCCAATCTGGGTCTGTCTAGAGAGGCCTCATGAAAGCAGCCAATCCGAGCCCATCAGGCTCGGCTAAAAGGAGCTGAATGAGGAGAGGCTGAGGGAACTGGGAATGTTTAGTCTACGGAAGAGAAGAATGAGGGGGGATTTGATAGCTGCTTTCAACTACCTGAGAGGTGGTTCCAGAGAGGATGGTTCTAGACTATTCTCAGTGGTAGAAGAGGACAGGACAAGGAGTAATGGTCTCAAGTTGCAGTGGGGGAGGTTTAGGTTGGATATTAGGAAAAACTTTTTCACTAGGAGGGTGGTGAAACACTGGAATGCGTTACCTAGGGAGGTGGTAGAATCTCCTTCCTTGGAAGTTTTTAAGGTCAGGCTTGACAACGCCCTGGCTGGGATGATTTGATTGGGGATTGGTCCTGCTTTGAGCAGGGGGTTGGACTAGATGACCTCCTGAGGTCCCTTCCAACCCTGATATTCTATGATTCTATGATTCTATGAAGGGCTTTAGCAGGTCAGTTTCTGGCAGGAACTGGAGGGGCAAGAAAGGGCGCTGCTCTCTGGCCACAGAAATTCAGGGGACAGCCAGAGTTTGATTCTGGCAGCCTTTACTTAAGCTGGGTTTTCAGGAAGAGAGTCCCGAAGAACTTTAACCCTGAGGTGAGGGTGAAGCTAAAAGTGGCGGGTAGGAAGAAGCGACAATGAACTGAAATCAAGCAGTGCCTAGCTCCTGTTTATAGGATCCATGGTTTGGAACCCAGAGTTAGGGGCAGGCCCAGGTTCCCCTACCACCAACAGTGGCATAAGCCCCATGGAGAGGACAATGCTAATGGAGAGCTTGAACAAAGGGCAGAATGTAAAGGACCCGGAGCTGGGGCTGGAGACCCTAGTGAGGGCAATGGGACTGTTCTGGACTACCCCAGAAGGGGTTCATTTGGACTTTGGGACTCAGCCAGAGGCCTGAGCCACAGAAGACTCACTGAGGACGGCTGGCAGGGTGCACCAGGGGTGAGAAAAGGACTGTGATACCATACCCAGCCACTAAGAGGCTCTCAAGAGGTGAGTGGATCCCTATTTTAGTGCCCAAAAGGAAAGCTCCATGTTTTGTAGACCTTTCTCATTTGTGTGGAATACTAAAGTTACAGTGTATTATGTGCCAAGTATCAGAGGGGTAGCCATATTTGTCTGTATCCTCAAGACTGGGGCTGTAGGAGGACTCCTTGTTGTTTTTAGTGTATGACATGTCGGCTCAAATTCTATTCCCAATCTTAACGATCCTATTGGGGCTAATGGACAGGTTGATTTTCTTTCAGCTAATGAGTGATCCCATGCTCAGGGAGAAGAAGTTCCTTAAGCCAGTCTTACACATCTTGGAAGAAAAGTCCCATGATAGGAACAGCATTGTCCGGCAGATGGCTGTAAGAGGCCTGGGAAATTTAGTCTATGGGGCGCCTGAGAAGGTAAGAGAGAATACTGACTAGAATGCAGCATAACTAGAGAAACCAAGGGAAACAGTTGTTCGGAGTTTACAGAGGCTGCACACAATGCACTAGGCCAAATTCTGCTCTCCCGCATACCCGAGTAACCTCTTTGCAGTCAATACAGAGCAAGCTAGATCCTTTGCTAAGCTGGGCATAAGCAAACAATCTGTGCACTTTAATATGACCATGTGTAAATGTCTCCATCTAGGAACGAAAAATGCAGGCCATACTTACAGGATGAGAGACTCTATCCCAAGAAGCAATGATGCTGAAAACCACTTGAGTCATGGCAGAGAATCAGTTGAGCATAAGGTGTCCCAATGCGAAGTTGTGGCCAAAAGGGCTGAAATGATCCTTAGAGGCATAAAGAGAGGAATCTTGACTAAGAGTAAAGAAGTTCTTTTCCCTCTGAATATGACGCTCATGTGAGCACTGCTGGACTGCTGTGTCCAGATCAGGTGTCCACAATTCAAGCAGGATGCTGATAAATTAGAGAGGATTCAGAGAAGAGTCCCAAGAATTCTCAAAGGATTGGAAAAGATACCTCTAGTGATAGACTCAGGGAGCTCAATCTATTTAGCTTTACAAAGAGAAGGTTAAGGAGTGACTTGAGGACAGTCTAGAACTACTCACATGGGGAGCACATTTTGAGAATGGGTTCTTCCCATTAGCAAACAAAGGGATAAGAAGATTCAATGGGGGAAAATGAAGCTAGACTAATTCAGACTGGTAATAAGGCATTGATTTTTAATGGTAATTTTAATTAACCATTGGAACAATTTACCAAGGGTTGTAGTGGATTCTCTGTCACTAGCAAATTTAAAATCAAGATTGAACGTTTTTCTAAAAGATACACTCTAGTTCCAACAGAGTCTATTTCGGGGAAGTTCAATGTTATGCAGGAGGTCAGACCGGATAATCACAAGGGTTCCTTTTGGCCTTGGAATCTAAGTAACTAGGAATCTAATAATAGGATGACACAGGTGTATTATGGCCCCGAGTTTGGCTCATTGTAGCTGGAACCTGGTCTGAAATATAGCTATAGGTCTCCCGGGGGGTGGGAGGGGGAGATGAAATTCCCACAGCTTCATAACTGCAAAAGAAAACGTATTAGAAGTGTGATCAGTGATAAGTGTTCTTTAATGTCGTATGTTTGTCCAGGTGAAAAAGCACAAGAAGTTTCTTATGGTCATACTGATCAGGGCCTTAAGTGACCCTTTCAGTTCTGAAGTCATTGGCGAGAGCATGAAAGCAGTGGCCAAAGTCCTGAAGGAGCTGAAAGAGAAGGACATAGGTTCTTCCTTCAGAGACCTCACCCAACAGATCCGGACCTACTTTGACAACGTATGTGACCAGAACTCTCCAGCCCCAGTTCAACCGATCTTGATTAGACTCCATTTACTCCCTGGGCATTGCTCATGTCAGAGTGAAGAGATGTTTCGGCCCCAGGGAAGAGAGGTGTTTTACAGAGGAGGAGAACATTAGGAGGATGGGGATGACATCCCTGCTTCCACAGTCTCCCCCTTCTGTTCTTCTTTCTTGCCACTGAGAACCTCAAAGAAAGTCTGAATACTAGATTAGGTAGCTAGATAACCATGAAAAGGGGGTTCCAAGGTACAATAGAGAGTGTTGGGCCTGCTCTATACCATTTTTACATGAGAGGGTTGGAATGATTCCATTTTGCAGAGAATTCTGAGATTTCAAATTTTGGTTTTGTTCCTATTTGTGGGAATCCCTCTCCCCAAACTTCAAAACTCTTTGTGAAACAGAATGACTATTCTCAGCCGAGCTCTATTGAAAGCCTTGGGTCCGGGCAGTCTGCTCTCAATCTATCCCGGTGCTGGGAACCCAGGAAACTGTGGGAGCTAGAAGTGCCAGGGAGTTGCCAATTTGAGAGCTGGGGTCCCAGACGCTGGGGGTTTGGAAGCCCACGATCCCAGTCAGCCTGCTAGATGGGCTTCCAAGGAGCTGAATGGGTGCACTGGCAAGACAGCAGGCAGGTTTCTAAGGACCCCTGCCTGGCTTCTGGAGGAATTTCATCCAAATGGAACTGTCGCTAAAATAGTTTGATGAATCAGCAAATTCGAATCAAAAATTAGTTCATGAAAGTGTTTCCGACTAGCTGTAGTTGGAATCCCTCGACTTTAGCGTAGAAGAGATGGCTGTGCGAAGTACGTGATGTGATTGTCCCTTAGTTACTAACTTGTGGGGCTTTCTTGGCTGTAGGAGGACGATGCTCTTCGTTTATTGTCCTTTGTCCTGTTTGGCATCCTGGCCCGCCTGACCAAAAGAAAATGGAAGGGCTATTTCGCCGAGCAGGTTAGACAGAGCTGGGTCACACTTCTGCTGCACCTGCAAGACCCGAACCCCAGGGTTTCAGTGGTAAGACCGAGAGTGACTTATTTACTAAGCCAAAGGAATCTTCCTCCCAATGCCAGGGGAGCTCTGCTATTCCTGCCTGCTGTGGAGGCCCAAATTCTCCCCTCAGTTCATTGCCCTCCTGCTGAGTCAGTTCCCGCCAGGTTGCTCCATGGCTGCCTCACCAGAATCCAGGATAGGTCATGGGTCTGAGCTCGACAGCTCTCTATTCCTGTCTGTCTCTGCACCCCAGGCCCCTGCCTCCCCAGAACAGAAGAGAGACCTGGTGAAGCAGCTTTCATAAGTAGATCTGTTCCAAAAAGACATTGATGCTACCTCCAGGTTGCAGTGGAAGCTCTCCCCTCTATTAGTCATTCTTGCATGTTTTCTGCCAATTACATCCAGATGAATCCCTTTTTATCCTGGAATAGACGAGCAGTCAAGCAGATGAGTTCCCTTTGAATGACCAAAGCGCTCAGTAGGGAACAATTAAATGGTGTGACACGCTTTCTTTTTTTCAGGAATGCAGAGCTACGTTTCACCTCTGTGTCCCGTTTTTGGGACTGAAGAGGCTCCAAACTGCCGTGAATCAACACCTTGATGGCACAGCCAAGCTGAAGCCTGAAGAGCTCCAGGTGGACATTTGCAGACACCTTGTGAGTGAGCTGTTGAAGTGTCTGAGATTCTTGACTGGAGTGGCATGTGGTGGTATAGAGGTGTGGGGGGGATGTGTGATGGGTAATGGAAATAACGGTCAGAGTGGGATATATGACTGAGGGTGACGGGAAATGTAAATCTGCCACAGATCCCCATTTTTCCCACGTCCACCCAGTCACCTGTTCTTTCTCTGATTTACCTGTGGCTCATAAAAGCATGTGCTGGCAGTCAAAGGGCACTTCTAGCCAGAGAGAGCTCATGTGTCCCTGATTTCCTCTAGGCCAAAGAGAATGCTGAGCTGCTGGAGAACTTGTACAAAAGCGCCATCACGTACTTCTGTAGCAGCTGGGAAGAAATCCGGGCAGTTGCAGCCAAGTTAGCTGGTGAGAGATGATGCCCAGTGTCCCTTTTGGTATTCCCATTGAGGGAGAGAGAAAAAAATCCCACTGTGCAGCACTGAGCTGCCATTAATCTCTCTGTGCCTCAGCTTCCCATACATAAATGGGGAGGTTAATATCCCTACCTCTCCAGTGTGGTGGTCGGAGGAAATCATGACTTGCTATAAAGTGCTTTGGGATTGTTGCAGGGAAAGCACGGTGCAGTCATTTAGTAGTAGAGGCTGGGACACTGTCTCATAGGGCATGTTTACACTTGGAGCTGGGGGTCTAATTCCCAGCTTGATGAGACATACCCGCACTAGCCCTGAGTGCTAAAAATAGAGAGTAGCTGCGATGGCAGGAGCAGCAGGAAGTTTAACCACCCCAAGTATGTCCCATCCAAACCCCAAAGTCGATTCTCAAGGTGGCTAGCTCCTCCCACTGCTCGTGCTGCTTTAGCTACATTCTAATTTTAGCATGCGAGCGCTGTGCGAGCTAGTGTGGGCCTGTCCCATTGAACTGGGAGTGATCCCCCTCGCTCAAAGTGCAGACCCACCCACAGTGTTGCTCAGTGCTCTTCACTACTACTTCATCATTGGGAGGCATGCAGCCCACATGCCCTCAGCGCCTGCTCTTCAGGTTCCTGGCCACACCACCTTGTCAAGGAGGCAAAAGGTTCCTCCGCTTTGGCCCTGTGCCCTCTTCTCCCAAGCATACCCAGGTGAGACAGGCAGGCATTGTGGCCTAAGTCTCACCTATCAGTCACCTTGTGGGATCCCTGCTTAGAACTCACTTATTCCTGGCCCCAGTCCTTTGCTCAGACCACTAGACCAAGACACTAGCTTAGTATGTCTCCAATAAGTGACAGCAATGGCAAGAGGAACACAGACTCTTTAAAGCAAATGGGTTTTGTGTAAACATTCTTAAAAAAAAAAAAAGTCTTTCTCATTCTCTTCAGTGTGGACTCTAAACTGCACTAGCATCCTCTTGCCCACAGCTCACCCTTAGGCCCACAGTAGGAGAGGCCAAAGACCTGTCTAGGGGCTGCTAATATCACTTTGCATTCAACAAGGGAAGGTTTTATTGTTGTTGTTTGTTTTCCATTGTGTATTTAGGCATCATCCTGGAACACACAGACAGGCAGCGTATGAAATGGCTGGACCTGGAACATCTGCTGATGTGTAAGTAATAAATACAGCTGAAGTTCTGCTCATCCGTGAGTTCTAAAGGAATTTAGCTGACAAGCAGCAGTAACCGATACCGCTGGTGCAAAGTGCATCAGCCACACATCAAGGGACAAATTCACTCTCGCCCAGTAGAAAGTCAGCTTTAATTTCCCCTGAAGGAGGCAGCTGCAGAGGGTGTGATGTGAGTCCGTGCATCTCCTGGTTGTCCTGGCAAGGCCCCCTCCGCAGCCAGTGCTATCCACTCTTTGGGCTTTATTGGCTCTCTGTGGACTCCCCAGATGAGGAGAAATTGTAGCCACTTTCTGCTACCCCAAATTTCCCACCAGCAATTTTTCTTCCAGTAGGTGCCCTGCATCCTGCACAAAGCAGCTTGGACTTGGCCTCTGTTCAATTCCAGGGTTATTGGAGCTCAGACCGTGGCTCCTGAATAGAGATGGAAAATAAACTGAAAAGTGGAAGCTATTGAAACAATGGACCTTCTTCCATTTACAGCAGAGTGGATGACTTTCTGGTCAAGTCAGGGTCTCCCCGCTTGTTGGTAGCACGGAAGGGAGCCAATGGAGGAACCTAAAGCTTTCTTTCTATTGGAGAGCTTGTGTAGCGTGGTATTCAGAGGTAGTAAGTCTCCAGCTATTTCAGGCACAGGTGACAATATGAAAAGTGAGGCATATTCATCTCTCATGTATTTTCCATCCCAATAGAAGGACTGAGCCCAGTTTCACATTTTACCATGTGATCATTCTGCTCTGGTACTTCAAGATTCTGTGATCACGCTTAGCTGTGATTTGACAGTCTGTACACTAACATGTTGTCCTCTGTCATTTCAGCTCTCCAGGTCCTCAAGAAAGACCCAAGTCCCTCTGTCCAGCTGGTGGCAACTGAGGTCCTAAATGACATCTGTCCTGGCCGAGTGCTTGGGGAATGAAGCGGGAGACAAAGAGAACAAGGCGCTCCAGTAGTATAAGGGCCCTACCGTCAATCAAACGTTAACCCCACCCTTGGCCCTCGTAAGCCTTGCCCACCGGTCACTGGAAGTCCCAAGCCATGAGGTATTACTTCCAGGGTCAAGGCAGACAAATGACCGGAAGCAACGTGTGTCATGTGACCCCTCTAAGAACTCCTCCCATTGTCCTCTACCAATTGGGATGGGTTTCGCCCAGATAGGAACGCCCCAAGAGAAGATTTGACCAATCAGGGGGAGTTCCGGGGCAGGATGACCTGTCTGGAAGTGGTTCGTGTGACCCCTCTAAGAATACCTCCCACCACCGTCTATCAATCAGTAGGGGTTTGAGCCACTGGGGACCACCCCGAGAGGAGGTTTGACCAATCATGGGGAGTTGCGGGGTGGGGTGATCTGTCTGGAAGTGGTTTGTGTGACCCCTCTAAGAATTCCTCCCACCACCGTCTACCAATCAGTAGGGGTTTGAGCCACTGGGGACCACCCCGAGAGGAGGTTTGACCAATCATGGGGAGTTCTGGGGTGGGGTGATCTGTCTGGAAGTGGTTTGTGTGACCCCTCTAAGAATTCCTCCCACCACCGTCTACCAATCAGGAGGGGTTTGAGCCACTGGGGACCACCCCGAGAGGAGATTTGACCAACTGGGGGGATTCCGGGGTGGGGTGACCTGTCTGGAAGTGCTTCGTGTGACCCCTCTAAGAACTCCTCCCACCACCTTCTACCAATCGCGATGGGTTTCGGCTGCAGAGGACCGCCCCGAGAAGAGATTTGACCAAAATGGGGCAGGTTCTCGGATTGGGTGAACCGTCTAGAAGAGGGTCATGTGAGCCCTCTAAGAACTCCTCCCAACGCCCTCTGCCAATCAGAGTGCAGCACCATCACCCCATAAGTCCCAGCGCTGGGCAGAGGAAGCTATCTCTTACCAAGAAGACATGTTTTAGAAATTGTGGAAAGGCTGAAAGGAAACATGGACTCCTTTACCACCCCGTGAGACCTCCAGATTTTGTTTTAGCTCCGAGGACCTTTGGAGTTGTGTGGAGAAAGCGCTACGGCAGTGACGGTTCCAAGGAGGGCCCTTTGACTCAACCGTTGATGGATACGTCGGAACCCGACCCCAAAATCCAAACCTTTGTGAGGCACCCCGATGAGTGTGACAGCCTCTCATTGTCCATGCCCTAAAGTTGGAAGGCGATTGTGGCTTGGGGGAGTCACAAGGTGAACGGGAAAGATGGCGCTCAGGTAAATGAATGATTAAGAAGCGACGGTCGATCATGGGGGTGTAATGGGGTTAGGAATCAACCTGGCATTGCATAAATCTAAAAACAGGCAGTGGGGTGCTTACACTGTTTTTTGTCTGAAAATCTCTCAACAGCTCGACGATGCCTTTCTGGAGGCCTTTGAGAAGTTGCACATCGGTAGCCCTGTGGGAGTAAATCCATCGCGCATCAGCTGTTTTTGCTCCTGTCTGAGACCCAGATCTCAAGAGGAAAATCCAGAAAAGGACAAAAATGGAAGAATGAACCAGCTCAGACTCCCTCATGGTAGGGATCATGGCGTCCTTTGTTTCAGGCGGCTGTAAAAGATTGTGTTAAACCAGGCGATTAATAAAACTTATTTAAATGTGTCAGAATGAACGTGTCCCCCTCCATACTTGTGTTCGTAAAAGACGGTCCCAGGAACAGTCATGTCTCCACAGACGGCTCTGTTAAAGAAAATCTGTTAAACCCCCAGGAAAGTTGGGGGCTTTGACGGGGTCAATCTTCTTTTTCAAGTGGCCAAAAAGCATCCTAAAACTTTAAATAGAAGACAGGTAAGAGCTTGGCTTTCACACCAGGATGCTTACACTTTACACAAACCAGCTCAAATACGTTTTAAAAGAACCAGGACCGTTGTTTCAGATGTGGACGCGCAATGGCAGGCAAATTTGGTCCGTATGCACCGCTTCTCCAAACACAACAGCGGTTTTAAGTACATCTTAACAGTGATAGACATTCTATCCAAATATGCCTGGGCCTTAGGCCTAAAAGACAAGATGAGCGGTGAGGAATCCAAGGCCTTTAAAGCTATTTCTTGCCAAGGTCGCGTGCCTCGAAAATGACAAACTAATCGGTGGAAAGAATTTTGAAACAAACCTTTTAGCAGATTGTTGAAACGGCACAGCGTTAACGCTTTTTGTTACTGATAATGAAGTCAAAGCAGGGGTTGTGGAGTGATTTTAACAGAACTTGAAAAAGATGTGGAGGATGTGGTGATATTTTACAGCCCATAACGCCTTTCGCCACATTGACCTGTTACCTGACTTTATGAAGAGTTACAACCAGAGCTTTTACAGAACTCTACGTACCAGACCCGCTGATGTTAACCCTTCCAATTCTCTGAAGATATGGAAACCGGTTGATAGAGACGGTTTTAAAATAAAACCGGTTGTTGCCCCTTTTAGAAAAGGCGACCACGTGAGACTATCTAAAACCAAAGGAGCTTTTGAAAAAGGTTGTGAACAGATGTTTACCAATGAGATATTTATAGTGGATGAAGCCTTAACCAGGAGCCCGAGACCTGTCTACCGATTAAAAGATTACGAGGGTGAGACAGTTACTGGATCTTTTTACCCTGAAGATTTACAAAAAGTAAACCCCAAACAAGACAAGATTTGCAGGATCAAAAAAGTTCTAGCGGAGAAAGGAAAAGGGAGAAAAAAGCAGCTACTGGTGAAATGGTTTGTGGGTGGGGGGGGCGATAAGTTTACCAGCTGGGTGGAAGCTTCTCAATTCTGACGTTTAGACACAAACAAACAAAAAGATTCCTCCTGCAAAGACTGAGGGAGTGAAAAATGAGCGACAGCGGGTTTTACATGACTTTGCCCAGCAATGCCAGCTCTGCAGTTTTTCCTCAAAACACCAGCTCGAACTTTACAATACAGCTAATTAAACCCTTGGATCTCCCGGGTGCCTGGGAGGTGGGGTTAGTGGAAATACAACACCCGCACAGCTGGAACGCTATCAACGAGGACACCCCTTTTGAAATCACCTTTGAAGATATGGCATAGAGTTTTATCCTATGACGAGGTTATTACTCGTCCATACCCGAATGATTGGATCATATGAACAGTACCATGGCTCGTCCTCCCCCACCGCCTGAGGTGGTCATGAACGATGACCCTGTGGGTAGAAAAGTTACCCTTAAATCCGCTGATTTTACTTTTATGTTTTCTACCAGCAGGGAGCTAGCTAACATTCTAGGTTTGGGCCCCAAGCGCAGCGTCCAAAAATTCCCCTTCTGGGCAGACATCACAGGGGGGGTTAATTCCCTGTATCTGCACACAGATATTGTAGAACACCAGTTTGTGAGGGACTTTTCTGTTCCCCTGTTACGCTGTGTCCCTGTCTGAGGAAGGAACAATGAGTTTGTCACCATCACCTACGATAAACCTCATCACGTTCCTGTCAGAAAACACCACATCGATACCATTACCATTGAAATAAAGACAGATCAGAACAGATACGTCTCATTTGTTGAACGGAGTGGATGTGAAAATTTAAATTGACGCGCAGATAAGACGCTTTCTGTTTAATGGGCAGTGCAGCTGAAGGCTTTAAATTGCGCATTGTATCAGCATCCCTTTTTGTGAAGAAAGTACGGGTGGCCCTGAGCGTTCGTCTGGGGCACGCGGAGTCCCTGCTTACCACAAATGCTAAATATCCCGTGGACCGTGTGGGAATGAAAGTGTTTAGCATCCCCGTGGGCAGCAGGGTCAATAACCAGGAGAACCTGTTTTTTGGGACAGTTACCCAAAATGCTTGTCCTAGGGTTTGTCTTATGCCTTGAGTGGAAGTTACACTAAAAATCCCTTTCATTTTAAACATTATGATATTAATTTTGTGGCCTTGTATGTGGATGGTGAACAGATACCAACCAAGCCTCTGCAACCAGACTTCGAGGCAGGATGCTGCGTGAGAGAATACATGAATCTGGTACAGACACTGGTAAACACATGACAGATCGTTCTCTGTTAATCGACCGTGAGGAGTTTCCACAGGGTTACACCTTGTTTGCCTTTGACCTGTCTCCCGACCAGGAATGCGCCGATGACTATTCCCTGATTCAAACCGGGAACCTGAGAGCAGAAATATGTTTTGGGAAGGCTTTAACCATCACCATCAATCTGATCGTGCATGGGGTTTTTGACAACATCATAGAGAGAAATCAGAGGAGAGACGTTCTGCTTGACCATATGTGAACATGGACACCGTGCAGCTCTCGTGTGTCTTATCAAGGTGCCTTACACAAAAAAGAATTTCTTAGATGTGTTCCCTTGTGATTTGGCTCCCTGGCGACAAGCTGTCTCAGAGACCCCTAGGTTTGTATCGCGCATCCACACAACCAACCTGGTGAACAATGGCTTGCCTTGTGTCTGGCGGAGCGTAACCGTGGAGAGTTTTTAGACTCATACGGGCACCCCCCGAAGAGCATGTTGTTTCCTAAAAGCATTATGAAATTTTTAAACAAAAATGCCACAGGCATTGTGTTTCACAATAGATAATTACAAGACCCCCGCTCTGTCGCCTGCGGCTATCACTGAGTGTTTTTCTTACATCATCGGAGCAAGGGTTTATCTTGTGACCGGATTTTAAAATTGTATTCTAACGACTTAGTGCAAAACGACCAGATGGTGATGAATTTTGTAAAAAATACATTTAAATTCTTGGGCATGCCTAGCCTTGCTCAAAATGTGTTTCAACAAGCCCAGACATGTGTATCTTGCAATGCTTTTTATAGCCATGTTATCCAATATTCTCAGGCATAACAGACAATGTTTTGTTTGGCATTATCCAACACATTTTTTACAAAGTAACTTTTCCCACTGTTGCTAGGCCCTGTGAGAATTGCAGAAAAGGGGTGTTTCCACCTCGTATCCATTTTAAAATCCGTAGGGCAGGGTTTTAAACCCTTCTCCTAGGACCCTCTTGTTGTAAATGACTTTCTGTGTTTTCTTAAGGGTTTTGGTCTCTATTTACCACTGATTTTTGTTCCTTACGATAGAGGGCTGCTGCACCTCTCTCTTTTTTGAGGTGTTTTCTCGCAGGCCCGTGCAATAGTCCAGGACTAGATCTTTCAAACTGTCAAAGTTGATCTTTTGACAGTTTGCCAAGTTCAGGGTAATACCTTTGACTTTCATACAGGCCTTTCCTCCCGACAGCTTATACCCGTACGTTTTCGGGCCTGCCGACACAAACTCGGTGATGTGTTGATCTGGCGGGATCTCGCTCGTGAGGGAATTTAGAAAGAATTTAGCGATTTGGCGTTTAGCGGGGTTAAACCTGATCTCGTGTTGGCACAAACGCACGCCTTCTTTCTGGTAGAAATAGTTCATGTACTTATTTTGTTTTTCTTCGTCTGTGCACCAGCTGGGATACCCTGAAGCCTCTTGTTTCTGGCGGAGGTGTCATTTGATGTACTCTGAAAAGAGTTCATCAGATTTTTCATTAAAAAGCCAGATTTCATATATTTTTGCCACCGCGTACCCCTTCGCTATGCCCGCGTTCAATTCCACCGTGCACCAAGTCCCCAGGATGGCCCTCTCCTCGTCAGTATGGATGCACATCTCCCGCTGCTCAGTTTCCGCACAGGTTCAGCATATCGGGAACATAAGTTTGCCACCCACTCTGACAGGTAACAATGGGAAAAAGAAGCCTTGGGTGGGGTACACTTTAACTTTTGCAATTCCGAAATAATTTGCAAGGGGTCCAAATTTGTCATAAACTCTATTGGGGTGTCCGATAGGGTATTCTTTGGTTTTCTTTACAAAAGGGTAGAAGCTGGTAAAATCATAATAGTGGATTTCTTCCCCGGAGTTAAGTTTGTAATATAGGCGGATAGCGTTTGTCCTCCCCCCAAAAAGAGCATCCCTAGGCATGAGAGGCTAGGGCAACTGGGCTCATTTTAAATGCCTGCAAGCTCCCTGTCTGTTTCTTTCCTCACTTCCCACTCTTGCTCCCAAAGAGTCCTCACTACAAAACCAAGTTGTTTCAGATAGTCGGTCTTGAGCTGCGTCTTGTAAGAAAGAAACCCAAAAGTTGTCCCCGTCATAGGGTTTTGTGCTTTTTCACAATGACAGGTGGCACAAGCGTGGAAAAGAACACCCGTTAAACTCTAAGGCTGTGTGTACCCTGTCAACACTGGCATAACCCTCTAAAGAGTAGGAACCTACCTGTAGTTCCCCACCCTGTAAAGCATGCCGTATTTGTATAGTTTCTCTGTGAGAGGTATACAACAGCCACTGAACAGATGGGGTCGAATATCTTTTTCTGCCTGTGATCATTGTCTGGAGGGAGAAGAGCTACCGTGTTAGGCTCCAGAAACATAAACCTGTACACAGCCATGCAGACAGATGCCAGTGCTATGTACCAGAATGGATCTATACCCAGTTTTATCTCGGTGAATTTACCAGGTTCTCTCTCTACTAGATCTCCCTTCTCCATCATTTTCATAATCTCTTTTCTGTATAGGATACAAGGCTGTCTCAAAATTTTGACATCCTGCTGACAGTAATACGCGAGCTCTTTCTGCAAGTCAAATGTCTCCTCCCTGTGGGCCTGCTACCAGTCGAGAAACTCTGCTTTTTCCCTGGGCATCATGCTTTCTACACCATAGTGCTCCACACATAGGGGATAGGCCGCACGTCATTTTGATTTTTGAAAGTGTTCAAAAAATGTGGAAAATACCCTTTGCACCCTTCAAACCCCATCACCTGCGGGAGCTTACCAAGCTTCATGGGCAAGAAGTTTAAAGAGTCTAGAAAACGAATGCCCAGGGCCTTAACTTCCACACACATTAGTTTACTACCCTGAGTGATCAGTTCTAGGCACATCTTTTCCTTCAGTAACTGTCTAATGATGAAGTATGCATCGTAACCTTTGGAATTGTGCGCCTGGAACGTGTAGACCCGGAACTCTTTGCCAATAAAGGTCTGAACAAACATAGAAAGACACTCATCACCCTTAAATTCCCAGGACTTTTCCGGCTTGAGGGACATAGCAAAAATGTAATTGGGAGTGTGCAACCCAGTCTCCTTTGTGTATTCGGAATCATAACAAATACACTTTTCTGAGGATTCGGGCTTTCTAAGGCTGTCTATAAAACCGAGGTGACCGTCTACATCACCAGCGATCAAACCCTGACCCTGCTTACAGCGCCTCCCTTTACACCTGTGCCGCTTGTCCACGTAAGACTGACCCTTATCGCACAATGTTTTAGACAGGCATTCAGCTTGTTCTGTCGATTCCCAGTCGATGTGTCTGTCTAAACGCTCTCTGGACTGACAATACAGTCTACGGCGAGGACACCTCAGCTGCACGTCCACGCTGTCTGAGCATGTTACGCTCAAGCAGAGGCAGCAGCTGGACCTGCAAGAGTGGCCGTGACTGTGCACCGTGGGGCAAAACTCACCATAATTTTTTGCTCCCAACAACTTTTTCACAACCAGAATCCCATAGTAATGCTCATCATGCAACAGGATGAAATAAGTCTTGGGGTAAACTGCCCCCCCGTTTAAAAAAAGCCCCTTTCGCCGCATACAGCACCACCTGTATGTTGACTCCTAAATGCTGTTCAGACATTGCTACGTCACTGAGCATAATCTTTTTTTGATCTGACCAGCCCAGTTTCTCATGCAACTTTCTCGCCCCCGCTAACGATTCCGTGTCCGTAGGTTTATGGTCGGACATGACGGCCAAGAGCCCACGCGCAAAACACAGATTGGTAGCCGTGTAAGTCAGGTCTAGTAAACATTGTCTCTTTTTTATGGATGATTTGACTACTGAGGATAGAATTTAAAACTCTACGAGCGGCCCCCTCCCCTGCTTTTTTACAACCGTCACAACGAGGTGCAATGTCCCATTGACATGCAACTCTATTGCTCTGTGGCAGCTTTGAGGTCTGATTGAAGAAATCCTCAGCAGACAGCTCATCCCTAGTTCTTCAGACCGAAAATAATGGGTTAGTTAAATTACGGCTCTCTAAATGTAACTGAACATAATCATCAGGGCCTACCCTACCATTAACGTCATGGAGAACTAACTGTATCCCCCTGTGTATGGCTTCAACAACCTGCTGAGCTGAATTTATTCGCTCAAGATTGACAAAATGAAATTCCTCACAATACACCGACCCCCCCCAAATCTAGGTAATTCACGTTGCCAACTTCTCACACTCTCCATACACACCTCTGCATTTTCAGGGTTACTTGGGGGTTCCTCTACGGGACCATCTACATCAGATGCTATTTGAGAGTCAGACTGTGAGGCACTTCCGTGAGGGTCATCGGGAGGAGATGGGGACCCATCATTCTAGAGAGCCCTCTGGGGAATTTTCGAAACCAGACTCTGTGAGAGTCTGATTCCACCTCCCCATTTTCAGACATGCCAGTTTGTGAGCCTCCAGTCGAGGGCATCTCTTTTTGTCCCCCCTCTCCATTACCTCTTTAGCCCTTTTTAAAATTTTTACAACGACCCTGGCCTGGAACTTTTTGGCAGCCATTTGTTTGTCCCCCCTTTTGTTTACACCTGAGCTGATGTGTATCCTTGAGGGTGCCCCTTTTACCCAGGCCCCTTTCCACGACTAGTCACGCCTGCGCAGAGCCAAAAATTGAAGTATTTTTCAAAAAGTCACCCACCAAAGCTTTTGCTTTGTTGATGTGCTTTCCAGCCCTCCTTTCTTTTAGACCCCCTGAAGATACACCGTTCACCGGTATTCTGAACGAAGCATCATATTTTCCCCAAACCTTTTTAGAATACCGTTCTTTTAGAACCTCCGAGGATACAGCGTCCCTCAGTCTTCTGAAGGAAGCATCGTAGGTGGGCGTTTTCACTCACGGTTTTCTCAGGGCTTGGTGTGGAGGTGGCCGCTGAGGAACTGGAGTTGTGTTTGCGTGGTTGGTTTTTACCAGAGTCTTTGGTTTTGTCCTTGGGTTTGACGTATTTGAGGTTTGGACTGCCCTGATGCTTCATCTGCACTCTTGTGCTGTTTTGAGTTGTTAAAGGTCTCAAAGCAGATTTCTGGTTCTTTGGCTGGTCTGGTGGAGGTGTCCCTGTAGCTCTGACTACAGCATTGTCAGGAGAACTGCACATACCCGATTAGGGGGGAAGGAACATATAACAAAACTTAACTTTACCATCTTTCTCACCCACACCGATGTATTTACTTAAAATACAAAACCTCATAACCTCACAAACACAGTATATTGACTGGGCTTCATCCATCCATCTGGTGAATTTTTCTTTTCAGCTGTCTCTTTTCTTTTTCTTTTAAGCTTGTTTACCCTCTGGTCTAAGGGTCTCTCATGTTTTGACCTTAATCTGGAGCAGACATTATTATTAATTATTATTATTATTGTAAATTACATGAAACTGTCTTGTAAACTTAAAAATAAAATATTCATTAGGGTGTTTTTCTATTTAAAAAGTCAGAGCTTTAAAACAAAATAATCCATTTCAGGCTGTACAACAAACAGGATTTTTGAGTTTATTTCTACCACTTTAAAACAAAAAACAACAAACCTGCAAACATTTTTTTAAATACACCTCATTTTGCAAAATAAAAACCAAACTGCTTTTAAAATCAACTTTTAAAATCCAGTTTAAAACACATTTTGCACAGTAAAAAAACACCCTGTTAGTTTGAAATACACCATTACCATCAGTTTGCAGCCATATACTTTAAAAAAAAAACCACCTATGTTTTTCTACAGAGAGAGAGAGAGAGAGAGAGTTTAAAACACAGTTTGCAACAAAATACTTTTCAATAAACCCACATGCATTTAAAAGCCAATTGCAGAAAGTTACGCCCCCCACCCCCCACCCCACCCCACCCCCATGTGTGTTTGGGCCTTTGGATTAAAGAACAAGCAAAAATGTTAGTTAGTATTACCCCCAAATCCCTATCCAACCTGTGTAATACCTGAAGTTATTAAGCAAAACTCCAGTTAAAATAGTTTTTACCTTGGCCCGGTGATGAAATGCAGTTTAAAGTGACTGGTTCCATGCAAAACAGATCACACTGCAAGAAACATAGGCACCATTATTTACTAAGACAGCATGGCCAACGAGTGATAGAATAGAATATATATTTTCAGAGTTAAAAACAGGGAGCATGGCTCCTTTTGCAGTCCAGCAGCCATTCAAGAGAGTTTCTGTTGAAAGAGTCTCCAAAATACCTGAGGTTTTTACACCATCCTAAGCCTTTGTTTCAAACAGACTTCAAAATAGGAGCTAGCAGGTTGATTTGATCGCTACAACTCTCAAATAATAGCTACTTCAGGACGTTAGGCACCCCTCCCTAACATTCCCTTTTGTGATCTGGGGTGGGGGAATTTGTTATACCAATAAAATAAAAACCAGCAGGATCTTATTAAAAGGGAAAAGGCAAAATGCCACATTTATTCTGAATACAGAAAAAATCATAGTAAGCAGTTAGTTATAGCTATAACATTCCATTCAATTTCATATTTATTCACACATTCATTCATACACACACACACACACAGAGGTTCTGCAAGGTTGTTATCAGAGTTACCAGCCTTAGAGTTGCTCATGCCAAGCCACTGGCCAGGTGGCCTGGAGACGAGGAGGGAGCAGGGCCTTTTCAGATGCACATCTGACGCTCCTGGAAGTTGGTTTGCAGAATCAGACCCCAAAGTTTTCCGTTTCTAGAGTCCATTTTTATAGGAATTTATTCCTATGCCAGCCTATGGGAATTGCTTCATCATGCTGTTGCTGAATCAATCAGCAGATGGCACATTCCTGACAGCTCCGTCTTGTTCTTCGGTTCTCCCATCCTTGAGGCTGTTGGGTGGATTCCAGTCTGCCCTCCGGGGGTCCTCTGGTTGACGCCTTCTTTGGCCGACGGACACTGGATTCTTAGGCTGGCACCTCCCTGATCATTCAGTTATTATCCACACCAAGCATCCATCCACATACATCCTCTATCTCTATTTTAAAGCACAATCGTTAACAAAGCCAGATAAATACAACAAAAGGGCAGGGAGTCTCTGTGTGCTGTTTCTGTTGTTACAAAGTATTGCTTTGAGAACAGACTCCGTCTAGGATGTACTAACACAATTAGCAGCTTGCAACTTTCACCCGGCGAGGGAGAGAAACAGTACCAAAACCCAAGAGACCTCTTAATTAGTAATACCCTGGAATTTAAACTATGGGGAATCAAACTCATTTGTGATTTTAATACAGAACTTCTTTAGTATGATCCAACAAATTAAGCTGTCTGCACAACCGAGCTGCTTTTGGCCACATTTTTTTCCTTTTAGTTAAAATGCATTTTTCTGTAGGGCCTTCTTACAGTATTAAACTGTAAATCACCAATCCGTAATGTAACTGTACCCATTTCCAAGTGGGGACCCTTTGCAGATCTCAGTAAATGTCTTTGGGGCTTGTTTTTTAAACATGTTTCTTTCATGCTTAAAGTTTGGGGTAGGGGGTTGAAATAAAATGGTTGTATCACAACCATAATAAGCACCCACAGCTTTTAAAAATTTGTCTTTCGAGCAAATGATTGTTCTAAAGCATGGTGAAGATTTGTGAACCCTTCAAACATTTCAGTTTGGGGTTAGACCCGTGTGTGTGTGTGTGTGTGTGTGTGTGTGTGTGTGTGGGGTGGGATTTTTTGGTTGGTTGTTTTGGGTTTTTTGGGTAAATATAGTATTTTAAACTTTTAATGGCTTTGAATTGCTAGAAAGAGTGACCCATAGCATTCAAACAACTCCTGGGTCATATTTAAACTGTCCAGTAGAGTTCTGCCAGTTCCTGGGTCATTTTCACTGTCCAATAGTGCTCTACCAACTCCAGGGATTATATTTAAACTGCCCAATAGCATCTGCGAATTCCTGAGGTTTTATTTCATTTCATATTAATCCGAACTCACCCACCCACCTCCCTTACTATGGGTGCACACCCATCAAATTTATCCCTATAGCAACAAGGGTAAGGAATCACAGTTACCTTCGCTATTCAGTGGGGGTGTGGTTCAAACCATTCAGTTCAACAGGATGAGTCAACTCTATTGTACTCAAACACATGTCTGAACCATCCCTGTTTTGTTTTCGTGTTGTAAGCAGAGGCAGGATGAGCTCTACCCTGAGATCTGGTGGTGAGTTGTGGAAAAGGACTTCAGGAGCTGATCTCCTTTGCACAGGACACTCACCCCACCTAGCATGAGCCCACAGGAGCCCAAATGGTCACTTTGGCTGCTGTGGGATCCCCAGTTTCTCTGTTCTTGGGGCAGGAAGAATAAAGTGTTGTTATCCTGATGATGTGAATCAAGGACAGTGGAACTGTCCTTGGCCTTTTATGACGGAGGGACTCGCCATCAACTAAGTAGCACTCGCTAGGCAAGGGACAAGGATTCCAAAAGCCAGTGAATTGAGAGAGTTTGGAGGTTTGTGCCTAGTGGTGTGAGCTTCCTTCTGAGGGCTCCAAACACCAATTTCACTTTCTCTCCATTGTGTAATGTCAGAGGTAATTTTGATTCTATTAGGAGTTGGTTACAGACTGCAGAGCTGAATTCACTTTGGGTTCAAGGTGCCCCAGCTCTGAGGCCCCCCTACTACTTAACACAGTATTCAGTGATTTCAACTTGTTGTAGGGGAGCTTCAGTGCCCCACTGGTGGGGGCTTGACCCGGTTTTGCGTCATGTTACTGGAATGGAACTCCTAGATACTGAACCCAGCCCCTGTTGTGGCCAACTCTGATGGGCAGAAGGGTTACACTGTAAACACATTTTTAGGATTTGTTCCCCTCCCACTTCACAGCTTTTTGCTATAAATGGGTCTCTTTTACACAAAGACACAAGACCTAGGTTCTCACAAACCATTTTTTTAAATTTAAAAATCATACAGCTTCTTGAAAACAAACCCAGATGCTCCATTAAAACTTTTAGCTCACTTAAGGGCCAGAGACCTTCTAACAGAAACACAGATAATCACAAAGCCCTTTTCATTCAATTTTTTAAAATGTACAGTGACCAAGTTTTATATTGCATGTTTGTCCCCTCATCATTCTCTCAATTAATCCTTTTAGATTTCTTACAAATAGTCTTTTTCTTAAGCAGGGTTCTGTCCCTTTTTGTGTGGACCAGGCAGTCAATGTAACGCTGTAAGCAGGCATCTTCCGGTTTGGACATTTTCTTTAAAACACGGTCAGGGTCTCCACTGAATTGCACAGCATTTCTCAAGGTCACCCCTTGCGCTAAATGTTCTTGGGTTAGGCACAGACGTTGCATAACATAACCTATGGCAATAATAGTGTTCAATAAGCTTTCCAAACACAGCTCAGCACACAGGCCCCAGAACTTGCAGTTTCTAGCCATTGAAGTCCAAGTCACAGTCATGGTGCCATTGGGCTGGGGCATCTATGACACAGCCCTCACAATTTTCAAAAAGCTTTTCCCTAAGACAGTGATGAAGAACAGCATAAACACCAACACGTACAATAGTCCGCATAACATTTTTACGCTCGTGACGTGGCACTGGCTCAGCGAGTTCCATGCCAGGCCTCCTCCTAAACTCCTCCTAGCCGTCCTCCTCGGAGTCATCTTCCACAATTTCTAGCGGCGTTGAGCAAAAAGAAGACGGGCCTGGTTCACCTTTCCTGCTTGATGCAACGCCGTCCAGGGCCTCCGGGTCCTCTAGAAAGGCATCGTCAAGCTGTCGAGAGATTTTCAGACAAGAAACAAGCGTAAGTGCCCACTGCTTGTTTTCAGATTTACACAACCCCTGGTTCCTAACCCCATTACACCCAATCATCGACCGTCGCTTCTTAATCATTCATTTACCTGAGCTACGTCTTTTCCATTCACCTTGTCTGCCAGTGCCTCCCCCAAGCCATGATCGCCTTCCTCCTCCAGGGTGGCGGATGACGAGAGGCCACCATGCTCATCGGGGTGTCTCATGAGCGGTTGGGCTTCAGGGTCGGATTCTGGCATATCCATCAATGGCTGGGCCAAAGGAATCCCCTTGGCTTCTCTCTCATCCTCTTCAGAACTGTCGCTGCTGTAGCGCTTTCTCCACACAACTCCAAAGGTCCTCGGGGCTAAAACAAAGTCTGAAGTTCTCACAGGGGTGGTAAAGGAGTCCACGTTTCCTCTCAGCCTTTCCACAATTTCTAAACCACGTCTTCTTGGTAAGAGATGGCCTCCTCTTCCCAGCGCTGGGACTTATGAGGTGATGGTGCTGCACTCTGATTGGCAGAGGGTGTTGGAAGGAGTCCTTAGAGGGGTCACACGACCCTCTTCTGGGCGGTTGAGCCGGTCCCAGAACCCACCCTATTTTGGTTGAATCTCCTTTTGGGGCTGTCCAATGTGGCCAAAACCCATCGTGATTGGTAGAGGGTGGTGGGAGGAGTTCTTAGAGGGGTCACACGAGCCACTTCCTGATGGGTCACCCCGCCCCAGAATTCCCCCCAATTGGACAAATCTCCTCTCGGGGTGGTCCCCAGCGGCTGAAAACCCTCCTGATTGGTAGAGGGCAGTGGGAGGAGTTCTTAGAGGGGTCACACAAACCCCGGAACTCCCCCTGATTGGTCAAATCTTCTCTCGAGGCGTTCCTGTGGGGGCAAAATCCATCCTGATCAGCAGAGGACAGTGGGAGGAGTTCTTACAGGGGTCACATGACACACCTTGCTTCCGGACATGTGTCCGCCTTGACCCCGGAAGTAATACTCCCATGAGGTGGGACTTCCAGTGACCCGTGTGCAGGGCTTACGGGGCCAAGGGGTGGGGTTAACGTTCAATTGATGGTAGGGCCCTTATACTACTCGCTCCCGCTACCCAAAATTGGAACAAGAGAGACTATAATACTGGAGAGAAAGAAAGGAATGTTTTAAATGTTTTAAATTCTTGTACTGTGCTGTACATTCTTTTCCCTAAATTAATTCAAAACATTAATTTGTATTTTTTATTTTTCTATTTTTTTTGTTGTTGTTTTATAACACAATACAGCAACTAGAATACTGGCCAGTATTATACTTTTATAAATAGAATACAACAACCATAACGCTGGCCCGTATTAGCCATTCTCCTACTGCTCAGATGCTGTAAGGGAGAGAAGGATCAGGCCCTGTAAAGTAGGCTGGGTTGATTTTTTATGACTCGAAGTGTTTTTATTACACATCAGGACATCTAGTCATTCTGATGGACGTGCAGCCTCTGGACACGCTCAGTGATAAGCATGTACATTACACTGCTTGCTCAGGGGTCATTACTATAGAAACAGCCAAGTACTGGCCCAGATCCTCAAATACACCTGAGCTTTAGACTCTGGGTTGTTCTAAATTACGCTGTCTTGTAACAGCCATTGCTGTACGGGAGATTGCTGTAGCACCGGGGTCGGCAACGTTTGGCACGCAGCCCCCCAGAGTAAGCCCCGTGGCGGGCCGGGCCAGTTTTTTTACCTGCCGCGTCCGCAGGTTTGGCCGATCGCGGATCCCACTGGCCGCGGTTCCCCACTGCAGGCCAACGGGGGCTGCAGGAAGCCGTGGCCAGCACATCCCTTGCCCCGCGCTGCTTCCCGCAGTAAAACAGAAGGTTTATTAGACGACAGGAACATGGTCTAATACAGAGCTTGTAGGTGCAGAGAACCGGACCCTTCAGCTGCGGGGGGTCCATTTTGGGGGGCAGTGAGCCAGACAACCACTTCTGCCCTTCACTCCATGTCCCAGCCAGCCCCAAACTGAAACTCCCTCCAGCCCCTCCTCCTCTGGGCTTTGTCCCTTTCCCCGGCCAGGAGGGCACCTGATTCCTTTGTTCTCCAACCCTTTAGCTCTCACCTTGCAGGGGGGAAGGGCCCAGGCCATCAGTTGCCAGGAAACAGGGTGTCGGCCATTCTCTGTGTCCAGACTCCTGCACACACCTGCCCTCTAGGGATCTGCAATGATCATACACCCTTACCCCACCACCTAGATCCTTAAGAACTGCCTAGGGGAAACCGAGGCACCCCCACACTATTCAGAGGAAACATTAAGAACAGTCCCACTTCGTCACACTAGGTATGAGATTTTGCTGTTTGTGCAGGGAGCTGGGAGCCCCAGGGCGCCCTGTTTAACCCTGGGACTTGGTGCCTCGCCAAGAGGCCCTGCAATGAGTGTTGGGCTGAAACCCAGCCAGCTTGGTTTACATCCGGCCCACAACAGCGTCAGATGGAGCGAACGGGCCAAAGTGAAAGCAGAGCCACTCCCCAAGCCTCTGGGAAAGACTGACCTGCCTTGCGGGGCGGGTGTGCAATTCCTAGCTTCTCCCTCCCTCCCGCCTGCTGTTAACGGGAGGCAAACAGAGACTGCAATAAACCCCTCTGGTAGGAACGAGCCTGCGCCACTGGGGAACGGAGCCACCCGGAGCGGATTAAAAGCCCTAGTCCCAGAGCCAGGGCAAGCGCTCTCTTCTGGACAGCGGTTGGGGACGTCATACAGGGCGGCTTTAGGGCCCAGGGTTCTCATTCTGGCGCTTCAGCTGCTAGTGACCTAGGGCCTCCTGTTCTGCAGCACTGAGTCCCACAGCTGCACTGAAGTCACTGGGGCAGATCCACTGCTCGTGTCAGTGACCACGGCTCCAGGAACGGGGCTGGAGAATGTGCTGTGCCCCTGAACAGGGCTGGGACAAACTGCCCCAGCCGAGGTCTGCCCCGATGGGAGCTGTGGGGAGCCCAGTGTACTGGAAGCTGCTGCTGCCCCGGGGTTTGTGATGGAGAATGTGGGGTGACGGGGGGGGAGCAATTCAGCACAAACAGCTCCTTTCGATTTCCTCCCAGCCACCCCAGCATGCCTGGGGACTCCCCTCCCCAATCAATCAAAGCCCAAGATGGGGATCTGAAGCTCGATATGAAGTTACTCTTCCGCCAGCTGATGTAACCCACGCGCCTTCTGGGTGTGGTGTTGTGTCCCATCGAGTGGCACCAAGACCATTCGAGAGAGAGAGAAGATGAGTCTGCTCTGCAGCCGTCACTACCAGCCAGGGGGCTTTTAGCTCATGCAATAGAGGCTCATGCACTAAGCTCCAGAGGCCCCAGGTTGGATCCCCACCCACCGACGACCAGGGTCTGTGGGTGTGACGCTGGCGTGGCTGGCAAGGGGCAGCAGGAAGGGTTTCCACTGAGCGTTAAGGGAAAGGAACTTGCTGGCTGCGGCACGGTGCAGCCGTCTGGTTGGCACACCGGGAAAGGAACATGGAGAAGAGCTCCAGCCCTGGCTGCGTCCCCAGCTCTCGTCTTGGCCTTGTAAAAGGCTAACAGATATAGTGCGAGGTTTGATAGCGAACACACCGTGTTCTGGGCCTGGAGCAGTGGCTGGGAAGCGTTCCCAATCAACAACCGCCCCGGGATCCCTGTAATCCACACCAGAGTGCAGGGGGAGGGGAGGGAGCTGGAGGGCCTTTGAAAACACAGACAGCTTGATGCCAGCCTTCCCTGGCTGCATGGATCTATCCTCCAGAACCATGCCACCAAGGGCCCAGTCCTGCAGCGGGACAGCCGGAGGGTTGGTGTCGCTATCCTCCCGTTCTACAGAGGGGGAAACTGAGGCACAGAGCTGGGCCACGTCAGGGCGCAGCTGGGGATGGAGCCCGTCAGATCCTCACGAGATGCTGTGCGGCGCTAACGCTTGCGTCTGCACCAGGTATAAACACAGGCCCCCTTGTGCGGGCCCAGCCGTCCGTCCCCTGGCAGGCAGCAGTGCCCATGCGGGAGCACCCACGCAGCCCCCCACCGCCCTCGGCTGCAAAGCAGCCCCTGCCCCACGGCAGGGTTACGTTCTCCTCCCCTGCCCTGTGTTCTGGCTCCTCCAGGACCCTTCACGAGGCTGGCAGGGGAGCGCTGAGCTTGGAGCCTGGCCAGGCTGGAGCTGGCCCAAAGGAAACACCTCCACGGTCTTTCCAGGTGCCACCCGGTCCCCCGGCGCCTGCAGGAAGGTTTGGGGTAATCACACACACGCTGGGTCTCCCAGTCACCAACGCTTTGCCCGGAGCCTGGCTCGGAGGGAAGCGCAGACCCAGTCCAGCCAGCCTTGACGTCCCTCTCCGCGGAGCTGGGAGCGCGCCTGGAGCTGCCAGCCCAGTCCTGTCTACTCAGCGAACGTCTTGCTGCTGCTCTTTCCCGGGTCTCCTCCTCCCTCCCCAGCCCTGGAGCCAGACGAACACCCACACACAGGCCTACTGTGCCCATGGCTGTACAGCGGCTGCAGGGCTGCAGCCATCGCATCCTGGACATATTCAAGGGGAGCCCGATGGGATTGGCCAGGCAAGGAGGGCATGAGCCCTGCCCAGCTAGGATGGGGCACCGTCCCCAGGCTGCTGCATCAAAGCCAGCCCTGGTGTCATAAAAATAAAGGGAAGGGTAAACCCCTTTGAAATCCCTCCTGGCCAGGGGAAAGCTCCTCTCACCTGTAAAGGGTTAAGAAGCTACAGGTATCCTCGCTGGCACCTGACCAAAATGACCAATGAGGAGACAAGATACTTTCAAAAGCTGGGAGGAGGGAGAGAAACAAAGGGTCTGTGTGTCTGTCTATATTCTGTCTTTGCCGGGGATAGACCAGGAATGGAGTCTTAGAACTTTTAGTAAGTAATCTAGCTAGGTACGTGTTAGATTATGATTTCTTTAAATGGCTGAGAAAAGAATTGTGCTGAATAGAATAACTATTTCTGTCTGTGTATCTTTTTTGTAACTTAAGGTTTTGCCTAGAGGGGTTCTCTATGTTTTGAATCTAATTACCCTGTAAGGTATCTACCATCCTGATTTTACAGGGGGGGATTTCTTATTTCTAATTACTTCTATTTTTATTAAAAGTCTTCTTGTAAGAAAACTGAATGCTTTTTCATTGTTCTCAGATCCAAGGGTTTGGGTCTGTGGTCACCTATGCAAATTGGTGAGGCTTTTTATCCAACATTTCCCAGGAAAGGGGGGGTGCAAGTGTTGGGAGGATTGTTCATTGTTCTTAGGATCCAAGGGTCTGGGTCTGTAGTCACCTAGGCAAATTGGTGAGGCTTTTTACCAAACCTTGTCCAGAAAGTGGGGTGCAAGGTTTTGGGAAGTATTTTGGGGGGAAAGACGTGTCCAAACAGCTCTTCCCCAGTAACCAGTATTTCTTTGGTGGTGGTAGCGGCCAATCCAAGGACTAAGGGTGGAATATTTTGTACCTTGGGGAAGTTTTGACCTAAGCTGGTAAAGCTGCTGCATCAAAGCCAGCCCTGGCTAGGAGTGATCAGCGACACTGCACTGGCTGATAGGTGCCATGAGCTGGGTGGGTCTCATCATCCTTCTTCGGGTGCCGCTGCAGAGGCGAGCTCCTAGACCAAGGGGGAGGGAAACAGGCACAGGGAAGGGGAGTGACCGCACCCCCTCCTTCCGCACCCCACCCCCTGCCCCATCCCTGAGCCCAGTCCAGCACTTCAAATGCTTTGGCCCCAGCCCATAGACCCTGCCTGCACCACAAACCCCTCATCGCCAGCCCCACCCCAGAGCCCACATACCCCCCACAGCCGGAGCCCTCACCCCCTTCCCCAGCCTGGAGACCCCTCCAACACTACAAACCCCTCGGCCCTCTCCCCCAGCAGCAGGTCAGAGCCAGGCATAGAACCCAGGTGTCCTGACTCCCAGGCTACTGCCCGCTAGGCCGATGTAGCTGGGCCACCCAGATGATGCTTAGCACATGGCTCCCCCATGTGATGGGTGTCATCACCCCCGTTTCACAGAGGGGGAAACTGAGGCACAGAGCAGGTGAGGGGCTGGCCCAGTGGGTGCCTGAGCCAGTGTTCGGTGCTCCTGGCTCCCAGACCTGTGCTGAGACAAACATCCACCCCCTTGGCACTCGCTGGGTGGGCTGGCAAAGGGGATGCAGCAGGACAGCTGCAGCCCCTAGTTTGAACAGGCTGCAACCCCAGCACCTTTCACCAGCCTCAACCCCCAAAACAAAGGCCCCTCCTAGCACCAGCAGCTCCCTCCTGAAGTGTCCAGCCTGAAGCGCCCCCAGAAGGTCCTGGGAACAGCTCAGTAAAGAGTCCCGTTTGCCTTCTCTGTCTGCCCCCTGCATCAGCCCCCTACCCCAGGCCTGTCCCCCCAGCTCCAGGGAGTCACACCCGTCAGCGACCTCCCTTTTTCCACCATATGCTTTTCATTTTAACCTGACTTGAGAAACTGGAAGAAGTGGGGGGGGGGCAGGGTGAGGCAGTGCGATGGGGGCAGGGGGTAAGGAGGTGGGGTGGGGGAAATGAGGGGTGAGGAGGGGGTGGAACTGCGGTTGTGGGTGGGGGGCATGAAGAGTAAGGGGGGAGTGGGGCTGTGGTTGGGGCAAGGAGGCGTGTGGGTCAGTAGGGTGGGGCAGGGAGGAGGAGGTGCGTTGGTCAGTGTGATGGGCGCAGGGAGGAAGCATGTGGGTCAAGGAGGAGGAAGCGTGTGGGTCAGTGCAGTGGATCAGTGGGGTGGGTGCAGGGAGGAGGCGTGTGGGTCAGTTGTTCCATGTCAGTCAGTGAATCATTCCCCCCGACCCCTGTGTACTGCATCCCTATCGAGGACCCCCCACCCGCCAGGTGACCAGGCCATTGAACAAGCTGCAAGAGGAGCCAGTGAGTGCCCCAGCTGGCGCAGGGGCGCCAGGTGCCAGGGCGAGGGAGAAGCTCGGAGCTTTGCTCTGGCTGCATTTCTGTGCCCTCTGGCTCTGCTGGGGGTGGGGGATGTCTGCGCTGTCAGCCCTGTGCTGCGGGGAACTGGGCTGAGACCAGCTCACCTCTGTGTCTTCTGGGCCACACCTCAGAGGCCCTTGCCCCCTGGAAGCTGAGTGAGTCAGCTGGGGGACGGCAGAGCTGGTGAGAGAACCCAGGAGTCCTGATGCCCAGCCTCCGTGCTGTAACCCCCAGACCCTGCTCCCCTCCCAGAGCCGGGACAGAACTAGGGTTGCCAGGTGTCCGGTTTGCAACCTGAACTCCCGGTCGAAAAGGGACCCTGGCGGCACCGGTCAGCACTGCTGACTGGGCCACTAAAAGTCCGGTCAGCAGCACAGCAGGGCTAAGACAGGCTCCCTACCTGCCCTGGCTCCGTGTGGATCTTGGGAAGCGGCCAGCATGTCCGGCTCCTAGGCACAGGGGCAGCCAAGGGGTCTCTGTGCACTGCCCCCACCCTGAGCATCAGCTCCATAGCTCCCATTGGCCAGGAACGGTGGCCAATGGGAGCGGTGGGGGCAGATCCTGCAGCTGGGGACAGTCTGTAGAGCTGCCTGGCCACACTTCCATCTAGGAGCCGCAGGAACATGCCGGCCACTTCCAGGAGCTGCCTGAGGTAAGCACTGCCCGCGCGCACACACCCCGCACACCAACCCCCTGCCCTAGCTCTGAGCCCCGTCCCGTCCTCTGAACCCCTTGGCCCCAGCCCAGAGCCCCTGAACCCCTCATCCCCAGTCCCACCCCAAAGGCCGCACCCCCAACAGCAGCCCTAACCCCCGCCCCCCAACCCTCTGCCCCGGCATGGTGAAAGTGAGTAAGAGTGGGGGAGAGCGAGCGATGGTGTCAATCAATTAAGGTGCTGGGGTATGACTGGTTAAAGAATTGTTTTGCAATGTGCTAGGATTAATTAGAAAATTGTTTTGTAATATTTTAGTAAAATGATGTTTAAGGTCGAGCTAAGCAAGACTCAAGTTTCACTACATAAAGGTGGGTCCAAAAGGAAGTTCTTTGGAACCAACTCCAGGACACAGCCCCAAGGTCGGAGCTGCCAGACCTCAACACCCGCCAATCACACCGTGTGGAAGCTGGAGTCCCCCAGATGACCTGACCCTGGCTGGCAATCAAGAAAAGGTCAGCTGCCTTATTGGGAGTAGTGAGTGGTGAGCATTGTATGCGGAGCGGGTGCATTCTGTTTTGGTGACTGTCAATAAATAGAGGTTAAGGATATTCCTGTGTAAGGCTCTTTCACTGGTAAAAGACCCCACAAACCTGCAGAGTGTGAGGTTACGCCCTGGGGCCACGGAAGGGTAATGGTGGATGCCCTAGAGCGTGAGGTTACGCCTGAGCCCTAGGAACTGGGTACGGGTTGGTGCCCCTAGAGTGTGTGAGTAACGAAGTATTGTGTGCATAACAGTCCTTCTCACACAGGACTGGAGTCAGGATTGTCACCCCCATTTAACAACAGGGGAAACTGAGGCACGGGCTAGTGAACGCGCTTAGAGCCAGCCCAGGCGGCTGAATGGCACCAGGCCTGAGCTCTGGCCCTCCACAGGGTTAGCTCGGGTCTCAGGCCAAAGAGTGCCATGCCCCTGCACCCTGCCTGTCGGGGCTGGCTGGGGCTGGGGGGACAGACCTGGTGGGGCGGGTTGACCCCTTGACGCCAGCATGGGCAGCGTGGCCATGGGGCATGTGGCAGCCTGGACGTGGGACACGTGGCCTGGGGGAGTGGGGAGCTGATGGGCCGGAAGCTGGAGGCCGCTGTTCTGTTTCCTCAGAGTCACTTCCACTGGCTGCAGGCTCAGGGCGTGATTCACCCTGTGACAGCCGTCAGGAGCTGGCCAGGATGGGAGCAGCAGGCACCGTGCTGGGGCCCTGAGAGGCAGCCGCTGGAGATCACTGATGCTGTGTCACCCTCCAGGAGAGATCAGCCCCTCTGCACCAGCCAGCCCCATCTGCAGGGGGGGGTCACAGGGTACAGCTATGGCAGGGCTCGGTTTAGCCTGGGGAACCCTCAAGTTCATCTCCTTACTGAGGCATTGTCTGGGCCAAACATGGCTCCAGAGCCCCCCCCTTCCCCCGGATTACCCCCCCTCCATGAGCTGCCCCTCCGCCCCCAGGGGTGCAGAATCCCCCCTGCCCAGGCCGCTGGCTGCTCTGGCTGGCTGCAGAGGGGATTGTTCCCCCGTGCAGCGCACAGGCCCTGCCCACAGAGCCACGTGCAGCCCTCAGGTGCTGCACTGCCTCCTGCTGGCTGCACAGGGGTCCTGCCCCATCAGGGAGCCATGGGGCTCACCTGGCCAGTGCAGATACAAGAGCCTGCCCCAAAGCTTTGCTGGTGAGTCCACGGGGCAGGGAGAAACTTGTCCCTGCTGAGCTCTGTGCAGGCCCTGGGGAGCCGTGCCCTTGCACTGCCCTTCAGGCCAGGCTTCCACAGGTATGTAGGTGCCTAACTGCTGGGGTTCAGTGGGACTTTGGTGCCTAAATCCAGCCCTTAGTTTCCCGTGCCCCAGTTTCCCTCACATGATGAGGGTAGTGGCCCTGCAGTTGGGGGAGGGTTGTGAGGATAAAGGCACTGAAGCCCCTGAGGGGCCCAGGCACTGGAGGTATGGGGGCCACCTTACCCAGAGCTGGCAGGATGGGAGTGGTGCTGGGTTTGGGTGCGCCCTACAGCAGGGCTCAAAGAGCCACCTCTGCCTTCCTCCCCAGAGCCCACAAGCTGACTGTTGTCGCTGTGGGTTTTATCCAGTTCAACGCACCGCCCTGGCATCACCGTGCAGGAAAACAACCCGCCCACTCCCTGGTGCACAGCTGAGCTAGCTGTGCCGCGGGGACCTGCCCTTTGCAGCCGGCGGGGCGTGGCCCAGTGCCAGCTGCAACTTGGGGCAGCTCTGCCTGTCTGTGCTGGGGCACCAGCGCCTCTGGGCTACTGAGGCCTGAAACTGCCGGCGCAGAAAGGCCTGTGTGCCCCTTTCCTACGACAGACACCCCAGGACCCTGCGTTAGCAGGGAGCCCCGGGGTCACGGCGAGAAGGGCAGAGCCACAGCCATGGGGAGAAGGAGCCGCGGCCTGTGGCCATGATAGCAGATTGTGGGGAACGGGGTCACTCTCCACTGGGGCAGGGTCGCCCCTCTGCCCTTCCCCCTGGGAAGCTGTTTGGGTCAGGGGAGGCACAATCTGAATCTGGGCCTGGCACTTTGCTCAGCTTTGAGTGACACCTCGGCCCCAGGGGCACTGGGCTGGGGGGGGCAGCCCCTGGGGGGATCAGCCCCTGGGGGGATCAGCGCCTGTGCCAGTGGGGAGGCACCTCTCTGCTCTCAAGCCACCTCCTGCATTCAGATGCCCTGTGAGTGGGGCTTGTAGGCAGGCTGTGGAGGGGTCAGCCTGGGAGGGATGCTGCGGGGGCTACAGGGGGTCAGCCTGGGCTGAGCTGGGAGGATGCCGGGAGGGTGATGGAGGGTGAGGCTGGGAGGGATGGTTGGGGGGTGATGGAGGGTCGGGCTGGGCTGAGCTGGGAGGATGCTGGGAGGGTGATGGAGGGTCGGGCTGGGAGGGATGGTTGGGGGGTGTTGGAGGGTCGGGCTGGGCTGAGCTGGGAGGATGCTGGGAGGGTGATGGAGGGTCGGGCTGGGCTGAGCTGGGAGGATGCTGGGAGGGTGATGGAGGGTCGGGCTGGGCTGAGCTGGGAGGATGCTGGGAGGGTGATGGAGGGTCGGGCTGGGCTGAGCTGGGAGGATGCTGGGAGGGTGATGGAGGGTCGGGCTGGGCTGAGCTGGGAGGATGCTGGGAGGGTGATGGAGGGTCGGGCTGGGCTGAGCTGGGAGGATGCTGGGAGGGTGATGGAGGGTTGGGCTGGGCTGAGCTGGGAGGATGCTGGGAGGGTGATGGAGGGTTGGGCTGGGCTGAGCTGGGAGGGATGGTTGGAGGGTGATGGAGGGTCGGGCTGGGCTGAGCTGGGAGGGATGGTTGGAGGGTGATGGAGGGTCGGGCTGGGCTGAGCTGGGAGGATGCTGGGAGGGTGATGGAGGGTCGGGCTGGGAGGGATGGTTGGGGGGTGTTGGAGGGTCGGGCTGGGCTGAGCTGGGAGGATGCTGGGAGGGTGATGGAGGGTCGGGCTGGGCTGAGCTGGGAGGATGCTGGGAGGGTGATGGAGGGTCGGGCTGGGCTGAGCTGGGAGGATGCTGGGAGGGTGATGGAGGGTCGGGCTGGGCTGAGCTGGGAGGATGCTGGGAGGGTGATGGAGGGTCGGGCTGGGCTGAGCTGGGAGGATGCTGGGAGGGTGATGGAGGGTCGGGCTGGGCTGAGCTGGGAGGATGCTGGGAGGGTGATGGAGGGTCGGGCTGGGCTGAGCTGGGAGGATGCTGGGAGGGTGATGGAGGGTCGGGCTGGGCTGAGCTGGGAGGATGCTGGGAGGGTGATGGAGGGTCGGGCTGGGAGGGATGGTCGGGGGGCAACAGAGGGTTGGGCTGGGCTGAGCTGGGAGGGATGCTCGGCTGTAGTGGAGCTACAAAGCTGGGGGTTGTAGTCGAGGAGAGAGGTTGTCTTCACGGTGTTGCTCAAGGATTGTCTTGTAGGCAGTTGGTGCTGTGGGCTCGTGTGGAAGAATGAGGTGGGCAGTAGAGGTGACTGGGTTGGCAGTACCAAGCTACCTGCCTCCATGGTGCTGCAACCAGCTTGGCTGGGGAAGCACAGGGCTGAACTTACAGCTGATGTCCCCAGTCCAGGCCAGATAGGTGCATGGTGCAGTGGAACCCAATGGGTGGGAGGAGACTACCTCTCCCCCCATGGCGCCCTCACAGACAGCCAGTGGGCAAGGGGCAGCTGTCTATGCCCGGGGGTCTTAGTGTTGGCAGTGTAGCTGTAGCCAAGTGGGGCCCAGCATACAGAAAAGGGGCAGGGGGGATCTCTTTCATTGGACCAACTTCTGCTGGAGAGAGAGAGCTTCAGAGCCACACCAAGCCCTTCTTCGGGTGTGAAGTTCTCCCAGCTCACAGCAAGGGGCAAGTGCACAGATTGCTCAGCGTAAGGAGTCAGCACATGTTGTAAGTGACCTGTGAGGTGTGGTGGTGCGTTAACATCGCTGCAGGGGCAGGAGAACAAGGGGGCTGGTGGGTTACAGGTGGTTGTAATAAGTCGGAGAGCCAGTGTCTGTTCAGCCCATGATTTTCAGTGTCTAGCCGTTAGGAATTGAGCCTTAACCACTAGCCCCCCTTTTTGTCCTATGTTAACAGGCCACTCTACCGCACCTGGCCCCTTCCACCATTTGCTAACTGTGACGGTGCACTCATATGATGTTATGAAAATATGCGAATGAGCGTGAATATGATGTAACTGGAATATGCTTCATGCAAAAGGTCTCTTGTAAGGTATCATTACAAAGCTTATAATCTACCGTGTGTGTTCATCCAATGTGTATAAATGTATCACTCTTGTATCTGAAACTAGAAATATGAAATATAACTCTGAGGTCCTATTTGTAATTACGCAAAGTGTGGGCCATTAATGGTGGCTTGGAATCTTGATGGCTCCCATTAACCAGGACAATTGGTTGTAAATGGCTCTGTTTACTTGTAAGTCTTCCTGTATACGTGTGCTAGCAAGTGGGTAATGAAGTCTTACAGTGACATGTGATCATGTCACCTGAACTGGAATCCATCTTTAACCTGGTGCTTTTCCATTTAGAAACCCAGAAAGGGACAGAGGATTCCTGCCTTGTGCAAAAGATGTATAAGGGGGTGGAACAGAACAAAGGGGGCTGCAGTCATGAGAAATCCCCTAGCTACCACCTGAGCTGGAACAAGGGCTGTACCAGGGGAAAGGATTGTGCCCAGACTAGGAAGGCGTCCAGTCTGTGAAAGAAGCTTATTGAAACATCTCTGAGGGTGAGATTTTATCTATATTCAGTTTTCTACTGTATTAGGCTTAGACTTGTGTGTTTCATTTTATTTTGCTTGGGAATTTACTTTGTTCTGCCTGTTATTACTTGGAACCACTTAAATCCTACTTTTTTTATTTAATAGAATCACTTTTTACTTATTAACCCAGAGTAAGTATTCATACCTGGGGGGCAAAGAGCTGTGCGTATCTCTCTATCAGTGTTATAGAGGGCGAACAATTTATGAGTTTACCCTGTATAAGCTTTATATAGGGTAAAACAGATTTATTTGGGGTTTGGACCCCATTGGGAGCTGGGTATCTGAGTGCTGGAGACAGGAGCACTTCTTAAGCAGTTTTTAGTTAAGTCTGCAGCTTGTGGGGGATGGGCTCCCACCTCATCTCTAGGGGATCAGTAATAGCTGTAGTGACTAGCAGCTCCAGGGCACTGGGGCAGGGACAGCCCCTTCCCACTCCCCCGATGAGATAGCAGCCTCCAAGCATCCCCTGGGGCAGGTGTTTATGTGACTGCTCTGCCCCAGAGAAAGCCCCCAGCCCTGCCCTCCTACATGCTTCACCAAAGCCCAGCCACTGGGAGCGGGTCCCCTGGGCTGCCTGCCTAACAATGGCCCAGACCTGCAGGGCTGGGAGAGACCCTGAGCGATGCCAAGGGAACCCCCCTCTCCCTCTCCAGCAGGATGCCCAGCCCCATGGCCTGCAGCCTGGAGAGAACTCCTTAGATCCACCCCCATCGGGAGCCAGCCCAGGACGTGGGCTGGTCCCGGAGTCACTGCTGCACTGCAGCCCCTCCTCGCTGCTACTGCTACCCCCAACCCACTGCTGTCCCCTTGCACTGCCAGCCCCATTCCCTGTGCTGCCCTGCCAAAGCAGGATGGCGGTGGGGGCAGAACAAGGTAGGGGCTGGGTCAGTGCAGGTCCCATTTCATCCATCTCCTCTCTGAGTCAGCCAGTTTTTCCAGCCTCTCCCAGCTGGCCTGGGTGCCATCACTTGCTGGCAGTTTCCGAGGCTCCTGGCCCAGGGAGAGTTAGGTTTCCAGGCATGCCTGGCACCTGGAAATGCAGGTTCTGGTGGTGGTGGGGCACTGGGGAATGGAGCCCCCCTGAGCCTGGCAGACAATCCCTCGGGCACCCGTCCCAGCATGGTGCTGGTGGTGGGGTGCTCAGTGCACTCTGTAGAGCCATGTTGTTATTGATGTGGGAAGCCGTGTTCACCTCCCCAGGCAACAGAGCCAGGAAATAGAACCCAGGAGTCCTGGCTCTCAGCCCCTCCCCCTTCCTGCTGTAATCACTAGACCCCACTTCCACCCCAGAGTTGGGAACACAGTCCTGGAGACCTGATTCGCTGTCCCTCTGCTCTAACCACTTGACCACCTGCCCTCCCACCCGTGAAGAAGGCAAGGGAGACTTGACAAAGGGATTCCCTATACCAGCTCTCCAGTGCCATCTGCTGCCCCAGGAGCCCGGTTTGTTTTACAGAGGCCCTGGCTTAAGCATTTATTTTCAAGATGAAATTTTTTTGATGAAACACAAGAACAAAATCAAAACAAGTGTTTATATTAAAACAGAGTGATTCCGCAAAACAAATGGCATTATAACTTATTGTAGCCTTTTTTGGAGGCAAAATGTTTGAGTCTCTTTTCTTTCTCAAGGCAGGACTAAGTATTATCTAGACCATCCCTGACAGGGGTTTGTCCAACCTGCTCTTAAAAATCCCCAGTGATGGAGATTCCACCACCTCCCTCGGCACTTTATTCCAGTGCTTCACCACCCTGACAGGTAGGAAGTTTTTCCTAACGTCCAACCTAAACCTCCCTTGCTGCAATTTAAGCCCATGGCTTCTTGTCCCATCCTCAGAGGTTAAGATGAACTACGCCACCATCCTCCTGGTTTCCAGAAAGGCTCAGCCGGCGTGGGGCCCTGCTGCTCGGCAGAAGAGGGTGAGGGCTGGTCTACACGGGCACTTTACAGCGCGGCAACTTGCTCACTCAGGGGTGTGAAAAAACACCCCCCTGAGCACAGCAAGTTTCAGCGCTGCAAAGTGCCCGTGTAGACAAGGCCCCAGGCTGGGAGCTATTCCCCTCGTGGAGGTGGGTTTTTTAGAGCGCTGGGAGTCCCAGCGCTGTGCCGTGACCACACAAGCCACATAAAAGCGCTGCCACAGCAGTGCCAGTGTAGACTAGCCCTGAGACTGGGAGGGGGGAGGAAGAGCAGGGGGCTCTTCCTCTTCTCCCCTCCCCCCTCTCCTGGCCATGCCAGACTGTGCTGTCCTTGGGGCAAGGACCATGGCCAATAGCCAGGGCTGGTGTTCAAGGGCTGGGGTGGGACAGGCTGCACAGTGCCTGAGGCTGAGGAGCCAGGCCATTTCGTCAGGAGCCAGGGGTGCTTTGCCCTGAGGGAGGCTGCTGCGCAGGGGCACGCAGATCCCAGCTCCCCCTCACGCCCACAGGGTGGGCTGCACTCTGCTGTGGCTGGGGAGGGGTTGCTGGTGTAAGGGGCGGACTCAAACCCTCCCTCCAGAGGTCACTCCTGTCCTGTCTCCCACAATGCCACAGGGCCATGCCTACCAGGACAGCATCTTGAGGGGCAATTGCCACCTCGCCACCCTCCCAAGCCAAAGCGAATGGGGAGTCCCCCAGGGACCCAGAAACAAACCAGGCACTCTAAAACTCATCCTGCCATCCCCAAACCTAGTGACTCCAGCCAGCCACCCCGCCTTGGAATCCGACCTTGGCTCAGCTCACTGGGCAACATCCACCCCAGAGTTTAATCTGTTCCCCCCCGGCTCGTCGTATCCGCAGTAACAGGATAAGGCCTCTAGCTTGCCCTTCCCCCATCAGCTGCAGCTTACCTCAGGAACAGGCCTGCCCCAGCGCTCGCTGGTTACAGATAAAATGCCAAATTAACAGTTGGGTCGATGCTTTATTTTTGCAATTAAGAAGTATACCTGCCACCCTCCCCGCACCTGCAGCCTGCAGGGCTTCATGGGGATTATTCACTCCACAGTGGAGTGGGTAGTGGCTAAATGCTTTTATCCTCTCAGGCTGAAACACAAACATGAGGCTGAGAAAAGCAGGTCTGCAAAGAACCCGACTTAAACAAGTCTGGAAGCAAAGCCCAGAAGGAGATTGCACAGGCAAAGCCTCAATTGCAGCCTTCCAGCCACACAGCGCCTCGGAAAGCGTGGAAAGAAAGAAAAGCAACTCTCGGCCCCGTGGGGTGCCCGCCGCATGTGAGAGGAGTGAATGCAAGGGCTGCAAGGGCTGCCTGCCCTTCAAAAGTCCCAGCATTGACATTCTGAAATAAGGTTTCCATCAGGCGGTCTGTATTTCACAGCCAACATGAAATAGACAATTCGCTGAAGCTATTGACAGAAATATGCTGCTTCTTAAGGTGCCATAAAGGGGTCAACAGTGTTTGAGATGCTTCTCCAGCCTGGTGGGATGGATGCTCAGCTTCCAGGCTGCTCTAAATGCTCCGCACATAAATAAAGGGGATTTCAAACTCCTGTCTGACAAGCACAGCTGCAGGCCTTGGAGCCGTTTGTGCTTTAAAAAATGTAGTCACAGGCAGCAAAGATAAACAAGGAGTCACGCGCGTTATGAGAACCCCAGCTCTGCAGGGAGGGGTTATTTAAAAGTTTATTCCCCCACCTCCCCAAATCAGACATTTTTACCTGGATTAATTCTGGCAGGTGCTTGAAGTGTTTGTTTCCTTTTGCAGTACCCAAAACACAATTTTGAGACTATTTTAAACTGATAGCTAAAAAATGTGATCAAAGCAAAGGTAGCAGAGCTGATGCACCGCAGCACCAGGGAACTTAACACTTTCTTAAAGAACCTTCCCAAAGCGGAATTGTCCTAGGGACTATTCAAACGGTGAGCTCTCGCTTCAGCTCAAGTTCTAAGGGCACAGCACCAAACAGCAACAGAACAAACCTATCCCAACGTAAAAGTTCTCTGCTTCTGAAAGCCAAACTCGTGTGACATGCATGGCTGACTTGTAAGCCTGGGTCCTGCAAACATGTATTTAATGTATTCAATGGGACCACAGGTGACTACAGAGAAGCACATTTAGATAAGCCTTTATACAACCAGGTTTAAGTCACCTTCTTTGTTAGCTCTGGGCCACAGCTGGCTGCTGGCATAGATTGCCATCGCTCCAATGTAGAGTTCTGACAGTTTCCCCTAGCTGATGATGTCCTTCTGTTTTAAATTGTGTGTCACAGGCTTCAAAACTATGGGGATTTTTTCTTTCATTCATGAAAGATTTTAGAAATAGCTTCCAAAAGAAAAGTGTGAAGAATTACAGACAAGTGTTCAAGGAACAATCTCTGTTTACACTAAACTGGTAACAGGTTCATATTTTCAATAACTGACTTAGGATGGTGAACTCCTTTGATTTTCAATGAGCTTAGACTCAAGTTTCTCATTCACTTTTGAAAATGGGATTTAGGTCTTGGCTATCAAGGGAATCCCATGAAACTGACTGATATGTTTTGCAGACTGCCAAGGCTGAAGATTAGGTTAGTCATTGTGATTGGTATTTTGTTGACATGTAAGGTCAGTGTCTATGTTATTACTTTACCACAAGTTATACAAACTGAGGAAGATACTGACAGATGCAGTAGCTAGTGCACTTCAGACTCAACATTACGTTCATTAGAATTGGTAATTTGGTTCAAGCTAAGGCTGGGGGGGTGGGGTTGGTTTTGTGACAGAATAAATTAGGAGTCTTGCTGTTTTACGAGACAATGGAATTTATGTTGAAATCTTAATTTTGTATTTCCTAATATTGTTTGCATTGGAAACTGAGAAATGAGTGATGGGCATGACTGGAACTCAGGTCAATGCAGCTGTTTGGAAATAGTGATGCCAGTGGTGTAACCCGCCTGCAGGGGCACTCTTATTCCAGTAGAAGAGTGGGTTACTGGGGGTGGTTTAGCTTAAACCCCTTCCTCAATTGATATAAACCAAACCAAGGCCCTTTGGATACTGAACTCAGTGTCCACGAGCATCAGACCCATGCAGCTAGAAAGTCTGAATTTTAACCATTCACTTAAACCAAAAAATATTTTCCCACACCAACAAGGCCAAAGGCTCTTAAGTAATTGAAGCACTGGAAATGTTACCTACAGCCTAAACTCTATTTGTGCTGTTCTAGGTTGCCACTAGTGGGGGCTCATTTTCCTCTTGCTAGACTGGATCAATTGCCTCCTTAAAATCAGATTTATTCTTCAATGCACCACCTTGTTAAAGGCATACACAGCTCATTCACACCAATCTCACTACAATCTAGAATTCACCGGTCGGTGCTGGAGGTAATGTAATCTACCATTCTGAGACGATGGAATTCTTGAGAGCAGATAGGGCTGCTTATAGGATTAGAGAGATGCTATAAACAGGTTATTTTTCTCTTCATTTTTGTCAGAAGACAAAGGAAAAGGAAATAAAATGGCCTGCTAAAGTGGTGTAAGATGACAAGGCAGTGTGAGCAATCCAAAAAGCAGGTTTTATTGAAATACAAACAAAATTACAGCCATGGACAGCTTTTAGGAACAGCATTTCCAAAACATGGGGAACAAAACAAAAGCTCAAACTCAGGTTATTTTCACCCCTGAGAAATGAACTAAACTCTTAACAGTGTCTCTTTTCTCTACATGGCTCATTGTTTTAGCTTTATGCAGTGTAACATTACGGCGCTGTGCAACACGCAAACAAACGCACAGTGATGTCCCCAAAAGCACTTAAGTGCAGCCAAAGCAGCTCCCTCCACAATGCTGATTTGAGTGCGTTTGGCCAGGTTTCCCGGTAGCCTCCATTCTTCTTCAGGGGCGCTCCTGGGTAATCTTGAAAATCTGCTACCAAGTTGTGGGACCCCATTTTCACAAGTGCATCTAACCAGCGCAGGAATGGTGGCCCAGCGGCTATTAGCTAGTACCACTGTTGCTAATGGCCCTATGTACCCATAATCAGACTAGCAAGTTGTAGGTTTTCAGCCCATCCTGAACACTTCCACAAATAAAACTTTAGCTCAACGCACTTGTTTTTTTTTTTTTTTTCAATAAAGGAAACCAGAGAGTAACTTTTGCCAACGGGCTTCTCAAACTTCCCCTTGTTTCTAACCCTGGAGGAGCATCAAGTTGCTGGGTGGTCAGGTGAAGCTTTTTTGTAAGGAAGACCACCACTGATTTATCCTGCATACAGACATTCTGCCCCAGCTCACTGCTGTCCTGTGCCTTGAGACAGTCACTCCCACCACCGCAAAGCTGCTGCGACATGCTACCACAAGTGCAAGGGCACCAAGGAACTGGGCCCCGTCTCTCTCTGCAGGAGGCACTCTCCAAACACCAGATCTGGCTCCGATTTTGGAAAAGGGCTATATTTCTACACAAGGCAGATGGTGCTGGGCAGTCTCTGACAGCATAGCCCTGGTTTCCAGCTCAGGTACAAGTGCCTTTGGTGGGTCCTAACTAATCCTAACTAACCCAGGATAACTAACATGGAGAGAGGGTTGAAAAGAATCAATAGGATTGATTCCTCACAATCCAAACCCACAAATGAAAAATGTGCGGGTGTTAGAGCAGCAGAGAGCTTGTAACCTCAAGAGACAAGAGCAGCTGAGTGCAGAGTTCAGGAGCGCTTTGCCTAACTCTGCCAGAGCAGAGGGGACATCAGAGTAGGTTTCCTTTTCTCTAAGATGTCCCCTTGCAGTTGCAGTACCTTATCTGCAATCTACTAGATAAAAGGTTATAAACAGCTTGCTTCTATTGCAGTTAGGCTCCCCCAAACTGCCAGACCCCTTTTGGGTATGCTTTGAAAGGGGGAGGGGTGTGTGTGTGTATGTTGGTTATTTATTGCATGGATCTTTTAGATCAAAACTCAACCCAGCTTCTGATAACAAGTTAGCTGTAAGGTCACATGTACATTATGTTAACGCCCTACTAAGGTGGGGCAGGCAGGGTAAGGTCAGAGCTTGTCAGTATGAGTGCTGCAGGTGACAGGCTGGGACAAGACACAGCATTGACTGACAACAGGGGATTATTTCCATGATCACACAGTGGGGGAAGGGGTACTCTGCCCTAAACCCAGCTGAGAATTTTCTTGCCCTTTAATCCTGGAGAGTGGGAGTTTGAGAAACATGCAGCTTTGGCCTAACTGCTCCACTGAAGCCAGCGCCTTCCACTAGCGTCACCAGGAGCAGTCAGGGTCTCTACACACGGAAGTCTCCCAGAATAGCGACATCTGTCTCAGGCCCCGTGCAGACATACTGTTCTAGAATACGAGTGCCTTTTTCTCATTTAGCTTAATCCACTTTGGAGGTGGATTAAGTTTTAAACTAAATTAGAAAACGATACTCTTATTCAGCAGTAAATGTCCACACAGGGAGTTAATCCAGAACAGCTATTTCAATAACTTTCCCACTGTAGACAAGCTTGAAGGCCAACACCAAGCCCTTTGGGAAATCCCAGAGATAGCTCCACGCAACGCTGTTTCAGTTCCTGCCCTGGTGCTGATGGGCACGCTCAGTGTCTGAGGTCTGTGCACCTTCCTGCCTCCACAAATCTTTGAGGCAATGAATCAGAATAGCTAGCCTAAAAGAAGTCCCATGACATCTGTCCTCTGGAGGTGAACATGCTGACCTAACAGGACACGCAGAATGTATTCTATGGAGGCGCTACAGACTGCGCCAATCTGGAGTGCGGAGGTTAGTGACATGCTGCCACTATGTACAATTGTTAGGGAGAGTTATTCTGCATACACTGGGATCTCCACAGACTAGTTTTAATGGCCAAACTAAAGATGTATAGTTTGCTTTGCTGCTAAGAAGTTGACTACTTAACTCTGCCCTCAAGAGAAATATGTTCAAGTTGCAAAGACTTAAAAAAACTACGCAACAAGTTTTATCACAGAGCTGCTGCTAATGGAGGGGAAGGTGCTATTACCCGTTATCACAACTTTTTAGACATTGCTCTCATCAGGTTTGCAAGTGGGACCTACTAAACCACAATGCCAGGAGTGGAACACTGAAATCCCTCCCAAGAGAGTATCTCGTGGATACAACAATGGGTGTATGAAGAGCTCACTAACCAGAGCACATATTTATTTCTTGTCAGAATGGCAGGGTGGCAAAAGCGGATTTTGCTACACTTGCCTTTTGACCAAACACACTTCACTCCCTCAAAGGGCCAGCCCTATAGTTGTTTCCACGGTGACAAGCGGATGTCAAGCGCAGGATTATTCTTCCTGTACAGGATCAAGCAGTGATGCTCGGCTAAGAGCAAGGAGGGGCCTTTGCTCTTTACTCAGAATATCAAATCTTCTCTTTTGTGCGGTGGAGGGGAACAGGACAAGACAGGTTTGACTAGAATGTGATGGCCAGATCCTATGTCTGGCTGACATGCAGATGCTGGAGCCAGCTGGGGATAGAAATATCTTCTAGTGTAATTAATGCCGGCTAAGGACTACTTGAAATTATGCTGACTACCACAGTTCTCCCGAGACTGCTCTTTGGGCCAAGAATGGCTGGAGCGTATGTTGCTTTAGGGAGGCCCACTCCAGCACTTCTCTGCCCAGGAGAAGGGAGCAGGTAGCATGAAACTCGTTATGATGTCAGGGAAATTCCTGGCTGCCCTCTGTTCCCTTTGCTCTGCTGGACAGACACAGATGGGACAGAGCTACAGACCAGGATCTGGCTGGATATTCTCACGCTTTAATGTTGTCCAGATCACGTGACACCAGGTGTTAGACTGGGTGGATGTTCCAGGATGCGTAATGTTCCTGCCACCCCAGCCCTGTTCTTACAACAATTAACATTCCCTCACCTTCTCCATGAAGCACAAGGACACCCACACATGCCCCTGCTCAGAACTAAATGGCGCTCCCTGTGACGGAGTACAAAAATCATTTGCAAGTCCCCACAGCCCAAGAGAGTCTGAGCGAGACTAGAGAGGGGCACCAGGCCAGAGGTGCTCAAGCAGCGGCATGCACTGGGCATCACATATGTGAAGTGTGGTGTTAGGGCTGCCACGGTGGGAGGGCACAGTGCAACTGTTTTATTGATAAGGCAGCCACTTTTCAGCAGAATCCCCCATCCCAGCTCTCTTACAGATGAACTTTTAGGCCTAATCTAAACAGCAATGAGAATATTTTGTTTTAAGACTTTTTGCTTTGACTCCCCCATACACCATCTACAGTCTGAATGGCAGCTCCTTTTTCACATCTAGGTGGGTGCGCATAACAGGCAGGCCTTAGAGCTACAGCTGATCTGATCCTGGGACACACAAACACATTCAAGGTCTCTGGAGGGAAACAGAGGGAACCAAACATTCAGGTGCCTAACTCCCCATCGGGGAGAGATGTACCACCGAGAGCTTACCCCCAGTGTGAGCTCACATGGAGCAATGGTCTGACCTGGCACAGCAATCCCTATGAGAGGGACGTACCATCAGCACCATGCAGTGGTAAACAGCTGCAACGCATTTAAATCCAAAGACATGCAGGGCTTGAGCAATGATTTACACAAACACCCTACAGGAGGTAACTTGTAGAGCATGCTGATCCAGACAGTTTGAACTCTGCTAGCTCCTTGGCATCAGCGTGTGTGGAGTTAGTTTTTGAGGGTTTGATCTCTGATATCAAGGGTTAACAGCATTCTGTCTAATTACCTTGGTCGGGATAATTTTGGGACAGCAGCCGATATGTGAAGAACAGTTCTGCAGGAAGGTTAGGGCTGCGAGTGCTTAGCCAACACAGAGGGAATTTATAAGTCTGAGTCTCCTAACCAGCACCTCACATTTCTAAAGGAAACAGATGATGAGCACTCAATAGCAGCCTCTTCTCTGGTCTTCAGTTACCGGCTCCTGCAATTAGATTAAAAAGCAAGACATTTTAGATAGTCAACAATAGCAGCTCTAACATCATCCCCCAGTTGTAAGCAACAGACAAGCTGCTTTGGACTCAGTCTAGGTCCACAAGCTACCCCCTCACCAAAGTCAATCACTGTGTTGAAACGCAGACACTTGGACTGTTCTTGCACACTCGTGCTCACAGCCAGGCAGTTTGCGGTCTCCCCAAAGCAGCGACGCAGCACTCCTCATGCTACCACCACCAGAGCACAAGCAACTCCTGTACTAGCACAGGGAGCTAGCGTTTTGCTCCTTGGTCAGCACACCAGGGAGTAGGGGAATGGGACTGGAGGCCTGGATAAGGGCTTAGGGGCCCTTTCATATACACAGAGAAGGGGGCAGTTTATTAGACAAACTGTTCTCTGTTTACAAGCAACATGCAGGAAAAGCTCCTTAACTGGGGGAAGCAGATGTCTGACTGCTCTATATAGAGTCCCAGTGTATGGTGACGATGCTCTTATTCCTGCCCCTTTGGTTGTGCTCATGCAAGATCAGGACTAGTGCCCAACCTGAGCCCAGAGCTCAGCATTAGTTCCTTCCCAAAAATAGACCCAGCCTGTCTGGCTGGAGCTCCAACACCTTCAGTGGAATGAAAACCAAGCAACCGTCCTTACTGCTGTGTCTTTGGGAGCCGACCCAGCAGAACAAGGCTGATGCCATGCATCAGCCCATAGTGCAATGATTCATTAAGAAAGGTCAAATATGAAGCACAGGTACGTTCTGTAGGTCTCCAGGAAGCCCTGCTAGACTGGATCCTCACCACACCTTGGCTAGAAAGCTGGCTAAAGCTTTATATGACCAGCTGCTCTATTTGGGCACGTTAAGGGTCGTTACCACAGACTTGGAGTAAGTCCTTCTGCTTTAGCTCACTCTCAACCAATCCAAATGTACACAGACACATCTGAACTCATCTCCAGTGTGTGTTTATCAATGCTGTGACCTTCAGGCACTGAGCTAAGCCATTCCCCCTTTCACCCAAGTATCCTCCTTAGAAAACCTCATCTCACAAGATTAATATACTAGAAAATCTAATCAGATACAGGTGCACACAATCCCAAGGTGGCCTGCCCATACAGCGACAAGACTGATTGCAGGTTTTGTCTGTGAAATGTTCCAGTACCTGTCCAATGATACCTGTGGACTCTCCACCTGAAATCAGGACACCTACTGTCCAGTATCTGGAAATGGTCGACTATTCCATACCACAGCCAGCCAGCCCATAGTGATGACCGTAGCAAAAGCTGATGAGCAGTCATTTTTCAAGTACCAATTTCCCATCCATGCACCTCAGCATAAAAAAAAAGCAGAGGGCTGCCGACAACACACCCTGTACTCCCTAGACACATGCACCCAGCAGATTTTATTGTGAAATTGGTACAATATCCTGGGCTGCCTGGCTTTTTAATCATGGGAGGTGATTAAGCATCTGGTTGTACCTAATCGGTCTGCTTAAAAAGGAGTCCAAAAGAGGTGTTTTCAAGGCAAAATGCAAGCTTCACTGCTGCTGTAAGTACTGGAACATTTTTAAAGTTTAGCTCTGGCTTGAAAAGCGAGGATATTAGACAGTTCCCTTTACTCTGACCTGCCACTTATGTGCATTTGTTTGTTATCTTTCTGCTTACTTTACTGACCAAACTACTTCTGCTAGCACTGCAAAGCCAGCAAAGCTGAGAGGGAGAGCTGGCTTGCGTATAGCCAGATTAGTCAAACTGAGTTCCAGCTGCAGAATCTCTAATTCTTGGCAATGCACAAGCCAGCGTGACTTTCAGATTCTTACTTGGATTCTAAGCTCTTTGGGGAAGGGACTGTCTTTTTGTTCTCTGTTTGTACAGCCCTTAGCACCATGAGATCCTGGTTGTAACAATGATATAAATAATATCATCATGAATTTTCTGGCCTAACACCTGAGGAAAACTTGGGAATTAATCATCTCTCTTGTTCCCCCGCCCATGTGTTTTATGTAAGGCTGCTTTTGACAGGACAACTGCACTTAAAGGGTAAAAAAAAAATACCCTGCTTGGTGCAAAGAAGGAGTCGATTAGCATAATGTATTACAATTTTCAGATTTTTCTTAAATCAGATTGCAACCAGACTATTAGACGTTATGCTTTTGAAATGTATTCATCGCTCAGCACCTCAGAGTTACAGTTACATGAATCCTGACCTACTAGCTCAAAATACAGTGATAAAAATAAACTACAGAAATAAGCTTCACACCAAGCCCCCATTTATGTGGAGTGTGTTTTGTACTGCAAATAACTGTGTCCACGATGCTGCATTCTCAGTTCATTCACGCTTTTGCCTGGCAATTTACAGCAGGCGTCAAGTAACGTGTGTATTTCAATGGGGATCTCCTGCAAAAGTGGAGGCCTTTTTTTTTAAACTGGCAAATTCCTACCCAAAGTGTAAACCGCAAAAATGCTATTTTGTGCTTCTCCATCACCTTTCATCTGAGGATGCGTTATAAGTTGCATGTTTATCTTCTCAGCTAACTAGTAATACTTAACTTGCAGGGTAAGTATTACCATCCCTCCATTCTGTAGATGGGGAAACTGAGGCACGGGGAGCTTAAGTAACTTGCCCAAGATCAAGGAGACAGTCTCTGTAGCAAGTGGGGCTCACACTGGGAACAGATGCTCAGATCACAGAAACTCTGTCATATACTCAGAAGTAAAAGACCATAATCCTCCCCAATGTTTAAAGTAATGGCTACTTCAAAGGAATTCTCTTGCAAAATCTTGCTTTCTTTCAAGCCACAGGCATCCCCGGAACAGGACAGCTTTATGGCCAGTCCGTCACGGCTACAGTTTGACAAGGGGACCAAGAAAAACACTCAATGGGTCACACCTCCTTCCAGTTAATGCTTGTTGCTGTTTAAGGGGTAAAAGATTTTCAATTAAGTATAGTGTAAGTACATGAAACTCCCTCCCTAAGATCCAAATGGCATGGAATACCACCAGGCTGTTTAATAATAGTTACCCTGAACTCAATGCTTTGGGAATCGGGTTCTTGGGACACTGGGCAACTGAATCAGTTTTTAAAGAACAAAACCTTGTGAAGAGTCATATGTGGCAAGAGCTCATAAGAGCTGCAATACTGGGTCAGATCATATTCCATCTTGCTCAGTATCCTGTCTCCAACAGTAGCCCCTACCAGAGCTTCAAGGGGAGTAAACACAACAGAGCAATTATGGAGTGATCCATCCCTCTCTTCCACTCCCAGCTTCTAGCAGTTACAGATTTAGAGTCACCTAAAGCATGGGGTAACATCCCTTATCATCTTGGCTAATAGCTATTGATGGAGCTATCCTCCATGAACTTATCCACTTCTTGCTTAAGCCCAGTTACACTTTTGGTCACCACAACATCCCATGTCAATGAGTTCCACAGGTTAGTTGTGCACGGTGTGAAAAAGTACTTCCTTTTGTTTGTATTAAATCTACTGCCTATTCATTTGATCAGGTGACCCCCTGGTTTTTGTATTGTGTGAAATGGTAAATAATGCTTCTCTATTCACTTTTTCTACAACAATCATGATTTTATAGGCCTCTATCACATCCCGCTTAGTCATCTTTTTAGTCTCTCCTTGTATGGAAGCCATTCCAGACCCTGGGTAATTTTTGCTTCTCTTTTCTGAGCCGTTTCCAGTCCCCACAGCCTGACATCTGCGGATCGGAGATCCACGTCCCCTCCACTAGCAGGACATGTGGTGGACAGGAAAGCACGGCAGCCATGCAGCAAAGGGCTGAGACAGGGCATTCAGAGTAAGGCATGGAGCTGAAGCTCAGGATCTGACTTTGGGAGGGATAACAGCCATTTCAGCTCATCAGGGATGGACTCAGATGACTGAGAAAAATGCCAAGTCTTGAGCCCACACTCCCCAACAACTACAATAGACTCATCCATAGACACCATTGGGAACAGACCCAGGCTTGTATATAGGGGAAATTACCAACATTTACTCCAGGGGGAATTTTGTGCCACAACACAGTGCAGAATTTGCACATAATTTCATTTCCCCCCTCCCCCCAGAGCAGAATTAGTGCTGCAAAGCTGCTGGCTGTCAGTAGCAGATGCGGGACCTAGCAGAGCCTGGCTCTCCAGCTTGCAAATACATGACACTGCCAGGGCGAGGGGGAGCTGGACTTTTCCATGCAGGTGCAGTTCCCAGCATGTCCTGAAGGAAGAAAGTGGCATGCAGGAAACTCTGTACAAGCCTGGGACCCAGCATCAGGCTGTTTCTCCCTCTGGATCCCTGGGTTCTGGGTGGTAGGGGGTGCAGGTGTCTGGGGCACCCCCTTAGTCCCCCACAGCTGGACTCTGGGAGGGTAGGGGGTGTGGATGCCTAAGACTGGAGGGACAGAGATTTCTCCCAAAGATGGGCCCAGCTGATGTGTGTGACACACTCAGAGAGGTGCCCAACAAAAGCATAACAGAGAAACAGGAACTGGGTTGCTGTAGGAGTTTCTTTGACTCTCTACTCCTGGGGGAATCTTTTTTGCTGTCTGTATTGTTACAGACATACTGGCTGACAGGTAGTTTGAAAGAAGATACCAAAATAATTGAAACTGGTGTGATTATATTATTATTTTGACAAATAAAATATACAGAATTTTAAAATATTGTGTGCAGAATGTTTAATTTTTTAGTGCAGAATTCCCTAAGGAATACACATTACTACACCACTAAGTGGGTGACTTCCTACGTGAACACTTATTCCAAACAATGGCCTTTTTCGTTTAGATTACATCCCCTTGGAAGTAACACTGGTAGGTTTTCCTGGATAGACACACCCTAGCTCTGAGATTTCAATCAAGTTTTGCAAAACCAACCAAATGCTACAGCTGCTGCACACGTGTACAGCGTCCACTGACTTCAGTAGCAGCTGAACCCGAAGAGCTACAACTGTGCTGAGCTCCACTGTGCCAAACTCAGCCCTGTTTGTAAGCCTCGACTTTTGTTCAACCAAGAGCGGTGAACAATTTAAATGTCAGATGCTACAGTAATGGGGGCAATACATGGAGCCTGACAACCTTTGACACAATGCCACCTACAGCAAAATAAAACCTGGATACAGAAGACACTCCATCCACTACAGAAATGCAGCTGCTTCTAGGGAGGACTGTGTTACAGAGCTCTCCATCTCCACTTGCTGATGGTGGTAATAAAAGCATTTCAGTTTATGGAGGAGAATGCTGACACACGGAATAAAAATACAGAGAAAAGTTATCCCGTTCCACTTTGAGCTAACATGTAGGTCCCAGCTTACAGCATGAGGAGACCACCAGCCATTGTACTTACTGCTTTTCCAGGATAGGCTATATGGCAAGGACTTGGGTGCTCTCATGCCTGACGTTAGGTTATTCTTTTGTTCCATTATTACGCTGGACCCAGGGCTGAAAGAGATCAAATACGAATTATCCTACACATGTGTACTTCTTTTAGCCAAGTACCTTTTACTATAAATATTCAAGTATTTTTCTAAAACTGAAGACAACAGAGTATGTTAATTTAAACAAACCTTCATGCAATCAGAACAGTTACTTCTCCTCGCAAAGGCTAGAGAAAAGTGTGCAACATGTTGATGCCATCTACTTTGACTAAAATCCCCAGAATCAGTCATCCAGACAAGAAAGAAATAAGCCAAAGACAGCAAGAAAAACCAGAGTTAAAGCTTGATCATCAGTATTGCACTGCCCTCAACTGTAAATGGCATCTCAGCACACATGCCCTAGTCATCTCTATACATGCAGACTTCATGCAGACGTCTAACAGTGAATGCCAGTGAAAATGAGATAGGATCAGAGGCTAAAATAGGGAAAGAACAAGTTAAAAATTACTTAGACAAGTTAGATGTCTTCAAGTCAGCAGGGCCTGATGAAATACATCCTAAAATATTCAAGGTGCTGTCTGAGGAGATATCTGAGCCATAAGCAATTATCTTTGAAAAGTCATGGAAGACAGGAGATTCCAGAGGACTGGAAAAGGGGCAAATATAGCGCCAAATCTATAAAAAGGGGAATAAGGACAACTTGGGGAATTACAGACCAGTCAGCTTAACATCAGTACCCGAGAAGATAATGGAGCAAATAATTAAGCAATCAAATTGCCGAATCCTAGAAAATAATAAGGCGATAAGGAACAGTCAGCATGGATTTGCCAAGAACAAATCGTGGCAAAACCAACCTAATAGCTTTCTTTGACAGTGTAACAAGCCTTGTGGATGGGGGAGGGTAATGGTAGATGTGGTGTATCTTAAGTTTAATAAGGCTTTTGATATGGTCTCGCATGACCTCCTCATAAACAAACTAGGGAAATACAACCTAGATGGAGCTCCTACAAGGTGGGTGAATAACTGGTTGGAAAATCGTTCCCAGAGAGTAGGTGGCTCACAGTCAAGCTGGAAGGGCATATTGAGTGGGGTCCCACAGGGATCAGTTCTGGGTCCGCTTCTGTTCAGTATCTTCATCAGCAATTTAGATAATGGCATAGAGAGCACATTTATAAAGTTTGCAGACAATACCAAGCTGCAAGGGGTTACAAGTACTTTGGGGGATAGGATTAAAATTCAAAATGATCTGGACAAACTGGAGAAATGGTCTGAAGTAAATAGGATGTGTAACACTCCGTATTCATCATAGTGTTATTATTAGGATCATTGATTATGGCATAATTATGATGTTTTGTACAAGATCGGTCATGTAAGGTGTCATTGGAAAAATTATGATTTGCTGAATATGATTATCCTATTTGTATGCATGTATCATTTTTGTATTTGAAGTTATGAATATTGACTAGGTATCTGTATTTCAAAGGGGCTTACTCTGGAAAACACCCACAGCCAGCCTTTCAGGTACAACAGTGAAGAAGCCAAACAGTGCTAATGGCTCATCAACAAAGACAATGGACTGTGGAATAGCTTAGCCTTCCTGTGGAAGGCCACTCTGTAAGTTATGGCTGCTATGACTCTGCAAGGGCACGTGACCAGACCATGCTTCTGGACTCCATTTGGGGTACCTGAATTTTTCCACAAACTGGTCTGGGAACCAAGTTTGAAACAGAGCTCCTGCCATATGAAAAAGCTATATAAGGCAAGGAGTGACATCATTGGTTGTTCTTCACTTCCCCACAACTCAACAGAGAGAAGCTCTAAAAGAAAAAGTCTTGGAACAGGGTAGGAGATCCCAAGCTGCAAAACAAATGCAGCTTGTCCCTTAAGAATCTGCAAGCCTGACTATCATCAGCCAGGGTGAGAATTTGTTAATTCATATCCAATCTTTCTAGTATTTTCGGCTTATAGTTTGCAGTTCTGTTTATTTACGAGGTAATCTGCTTTGGTCTGTTTTCTATCATTTATAATCTCTCTTTTGTAGTTAAACTTTTTTGCTTTATCTAAACTGGTATGCCTGTGACCAAAGCGTCTGGGGAAAAATCTCAGCCTGGTTAACACAAGTATGCATTGTCCTCTCCACATTGAAGGAATGGCGAACTGGGTAATAAATTCATACTGATTGGGGTTTTGATCAGGGCGGGATGGTACAGCTCTGGGGTCCCAGACTGGGGGTTATTTTGGCTGTAGCCTCTCTATTGCTGGATCATGCAGTGGCTGTCCAAAGCCTGCATGAAACTGCAGCTGGGTGTGTCCCTGCCTGTGTGAATGCTGCTGGGAGTGTAGGTCCAGGAGCAGTCTATAGCCTGTCACAGCAGCACAGTGCTGAGAGGGAGCCCAGGCTGGTGAGTCAGTGGAACCCTAGTCCCAGGTGGCACCCCTGGGGGAACCCGTCACAGGATGAAATTCAATAAGAACAAATTCAGAGTACTCCACTATCAGTTGCACACATACAAAATGGGAAATGACTGCCTAGGATGGAGTACTGAAGAAAAGGATCTGAGGGTCATACTGGATCACAAGCTAAATAGGAGTCAACATCATTCTGAGATGCATTAGCAGAAGTGTTGTAAGCAAGACATGAGAAGTAATTCTTCTGCTCTACTCCATGCTGATTAAATGTCATCTGGAGTATTGTGTCCAATGATTGGTGCCACATTTCAGGAAAGATGTGGACAAATTGAAGGAAGTTCAGAGAAGAGCAACAAAACTGATTAAAGGTCTAGAAAACATGACCTATGGGGGAAGATTGAAAAAAAATTGGGTTTGTTTAGCCTGGAGAAGAGAAGACTGAGGAGGGACATAACGGTTTTCAAGTAGAGAAAAGGTTGCTACAAGGAAAAGGGAGAAAAACTGTTCTCTTTAACCACTGAGAATAGGACAAGAAACAATGGGCTTAAATTTCAGCAAGGGCGGTTTAGGTTTGACAGGAAGTTTTTCCTTTTGTCCAAGTGGTTGAGCACTGGAATAAATTGCTTAGGGAGGCTGCAGAATCTCCATCACTGGAGATTTTTAAGAGCAAGTTAGACAGACAGTTGTGAGGGATGGTCTAGATCAGTGGTTTTCAAACTTTTTTTCTGGTGACCCAGTTGAAAAAAAATTGTTGATGCCCGCGATCCAAAGGAGCTGGGGATGAGGAGTCTGGGGTGTGGGCTGCGGCCAGGAATGAGGGGCTCAGAGTGTGGGAGGGGGTCAGGGCTCTGGGCTGGGGCTGCAGGAGGGGGCTCTGGGTTGGGGGGGTTCAGAGCTGGGGCAGGGGTGTGGTGTTATCTCGGGAGGCTCCTGGTCAGCGGTGCAGCTGGGGTGCAGAGGCAGGCTTCCTGCCTTTCCTGGCACCGCGGACAACACTGCACCCCGGAAGCGGCCAGCAGCATGTCTGGCTCCTAGGCGCAGGGGTGCAAGTAGCTCCGCATGGCTCTCGCCCACAGGCATTGCCCCACCCAGCTCCCACTGGCCGGGAACTGGCCAATGGGAGTGCAGAGCCTGTGCTCGGGGCGGGGGCAGCGCATGGAGCCCTGGGGCTCACCCTCCACCTAGGAGCTGGACCTGCTGCTGGCCACTTCCAGGGCACAGTGCAGTGTCGGAACAGCTAGGGACTAGCCTGCCTTAGCTGGGCAGCACCACCGACGGGACTTTTAACAGTCAGCAGTGCTGACGAGAGCCGCTGCGACCCAGTGCCCTTCATTCCGCAACCCAGTTCTGGGTCACGACCCGCAGTTTGAAAACCACTGGTCTAGATAATACTTAGTCCTGCCATGAGTGCATGGGACTGGACTAGAGGACCTCGAGGTCCCTTCAGCCCTACAATTCTATGTCACTGTTACAGGCTGTAGAAGTTCATATGTTGATGACCTCTGATTAGACAGGTAAGGCACAGTACAATGATTTGGGTGTTCAGGGGTGAGACAGAGATAATGACCAGACACATTGTGCTTCATTTTCCAATCCCACATTGTGATTACACAAACAACAAAATGATTATTTCTGACTCAGGCCATGAGAGATTAGATTAGCTGTCAGAAGTTTTAGGCTTAAACAGCTGACATCAGTCTGCATTTCTATCAAGCCCAGCGTAACAGTTTAGTGTTTAATACCCCCCCCCCCACAAATACAGAACCAGTGGGGATTGAACCCACGACCATCAGCACTAAGAGTACTACAGTAGAACTAGAGGAGTAACCATTATCTGGTAGCAACAGTATGTTCTTATACTCTCATATGGATCTGCCACTAAAAGGAGACAGGAAACATTGACCCAGGGGCACAGGACTGTTGAGTCATGCCAGTGGGAACGCCCCCACCATCACCCCAAAAATAGGATTCATAAAGTAAATTGCATCTTCCCAACAACACAGCAGCATGAGTTCAAAGTAGTCTGAAAGCACATCATTTATGGAAAGCACTGTCACAAGAAATACACCTTTTGCTACCTGTTGTTTACGTCACTACTGAACGTGCCCCAAACGAAAGTAGAATTTGATTGCTCCTGTAGATCTGCCAAAAGGAAACAGACATCACTGTGGCTCAGTACTGAGTAACTTCTGCAAGCGTCATAGCAACATCAAATAAGAAATACGACAGAGACGCTGCTAGGTTTACAAAACGGAATGAGAATTTTCTACGGCTTGGCATAAGTGACAGCAGAGCAGACATTTAACTGAGAAATATAAAGTGTAAAGGTTATCATCAATTTCCATTTTCATCAAAGCACAGATGGTGCAACAGACTACATGGAAAACAACAGAAGTTCTGTAAAGAATAGAAGGCATGTGGAAGAGCCTGTGAAGCAGGAGAACTTAATTTGTTCAGGGACAGTATAATTGGGTGTCCCAACACATGATCTGTGCAGAAGGATCTATGGGACCTCTCTCTCCTAGTCCATGTGACTTCTTTGGGGACAAGAAGAAGGGAATAGCAGGCGCTGACAGCCCGTGTCCTCAACCTACTTCCTTACCTCTATCCCAATCTTCGTCACATGGGGGCGGCTGCCACATGCTGACAATGTTCATCTTCTCTCCCTGGCAGTTATTTGAGTGACTCACTTAAAGCAAAGAAGAGTCTTAGTGAGAAAATCTTTTTGGATAAAATAAAATCCTATTTTAGGTACATTAATCATTTTTTGACCTAGCTGTAGAATAGCTCTAGGCCTTGGAGAGGAGCAGCATACACTGGAAGCTGATCAGGTACTCCCCTAGTCTTAGGAGCAAAACTCTTGAGGCCAGGGATGGGCATCTTGAAGGTAGCAAAGGGATACAAAATCCATGAGAACCCTTTGGTGGGTCATACCTTAAGAGGCTATATATTGTCTAACTCAGAAAGGTTTGCTACAACACCGAATGTTTGGCAAGCCAAATCAAATGATCTGGCAGGGTGGATGTGGCCCCCATTTGCCAATGCCTGTTTTAGGCCTTTTCTAAAGCTAAACAATTCTGCACACATCTTTCAGCAATGGTGCAGCTGCTCCAACATACGAATTGGGAGAGGGTTCAGGTGTGTTTCTACTGTCATGTCACAAAAATCTTCTCAGGGTTTTTTCACTACTGTCATGCTCTAAGCCCTGTCTACATTAACATGCACATCATTGCTATCTTCAGTACAACTCTACATTTGCCAGAGAATAGGTACGTTTTCCAGTGTAGTGATAGCCGTATAGATATCAGTGGGGGGAAGAACTGGAACACGACCCACATAACCAAGTGATTTAGGTGCTGGGCTGACAGACCTGGATAGTGAACTCCTCATCACAGAGCAGACAGCATGGGCAGTGGTAGGGAAGCTTCTCCATAGTCCCCTCCCCAACTTGCCCCACTCTGAACTGGAGGAACCCAACTCCTGTTGGGAAAGTTATTCAGCCTCCCTGGCTCAGTCATGGCTTTTCTGCTAAGATAGTCAAGTAGGATGTAACAGAAGGGAGGATTGTTATGATCTAGACACTTGTCCATTAAGAACTGGACTGAGACCAATTTATTTCACATATGCCACTAGACAGGCTATAAAGATTTTTGGTCACTATCAGGTCAGATCTGCACTGGAGACCCACCTTTCTCATGGCCACTATCTTTCCTCTCTAAGCCATCCAGATTCCCAACTAGATCTCATTCAACACACACAGTTTATGGCATAATGCACAATTCCCATTTTAATGCTAAAATCTCTGGCAGATAACACATGTAATGCAAGCCAGTTGCCTCTCAGATGCTTAGGAGAATTTCCATGGACACAGAATGAATGAAACTCAAGCCTTCAAGGACTCCTGCTACTTCAGGATCATGAAGCACTACAGGTAAAGGGTTGCTTATGGAATAATAGAGCATTAAAACAATCTAACATTAACAGCAAAAGTTACGTTAGAACTCCGTTAGCCCAAGAGTTCCCAAAGTGAGTTTACAGAGCCAAAGGAGTCTACTATTTTCTCACCAATGTCTTCCTCAATGCAGCTTTTGTCATCACAGCTTGATATATGATGGCTGATCTCAGCTCGGGGAACCTGATGGCGGGCATTAAAGGGGCATGTGTCTAGCTGCTTTGCAATTTCAGGGTGGTTCTAGAGAAACAGAAAAAGCATGTGCTATCTCACTGAATTCACCCAAACCCTTGTGTTTTCTAATCACCAGTGAAGGGTTTGTGCAATCTGCATCCTGAAATAGGTTGAAAAAATTAAAACAAGGAAAGTCAAACTTAGTTCAGGTCCTGAGCACAAAAGCAGTGGAAAAACAGCAAAGCATACGCATCCTTTATGCTACAGCCTATGTTTGTTTATTTTTACATTTAAACTACGCCCTGAATTTATCTGACTGAAGATCAGCCCCAGAACAAGCACAGTGAAACTGTTGCAGTGTCAGCACTGGCATGGTTCAATGCACAGATGAAATTGCCCTAAGAAGCCGACCTGGGGAGTAAGTGCTTTGAAACCCTAAATAATTCAGCCACTTTATTTTTAAATTAAGTAAGCGACAAACTAGAGAACAAGAAGAAAGTCAAGGAAAGTGTGAATGATGGAGGCAACCTAGTGACAGAGGATGTGGAAAAAGCTAATGTACTTTTTTTGCCTCTGTCTTCACGAACAAGGTCAGCTCCCAGACTACTGCACTGGGCAGCACAGCGTGCGGAGGAGGTGACCAGCCCTCTGTGGAGAAAGAAGTGGTTCGGGACTATTTAGAAAAGCTGGGCGAGCACAAGTCCATGGGGCTGGATGTGCTGCATCCGAGAGTCCTAAAGGAATTGGCGGATACGACTGCAGAGCCACTGGCCATTCTCTTTGAAAACTCATGGTGATCGGGGGAGGTCCCGGATGACTGGAAAAAGGCTAATGTAGTGCCCATCTTTAAAAAAGGAAAGAAGGAGGATCCAGGGAACTACAGGCCAGTCAGCCTCACCTCAGTCCCTGGAAAAATCGTGGAGCAGGTCCTCAAGGAATCAATTCCGAAGCACTTAGAGGAGAGGAAAGTGATCAGGAACAGTCAGCATGGAGTCACCCAGGGCAAGTCATGCCTGACTAATCTAATTGCCTTCTATGACGAGAAAACTGGTTCTGTGGATGAAAGGAAAGCAGTGGACATGTTATTCCTTGACTTTAGCAAAGCTTTTGACATGGTCTCCCACAGTATTCTTGCCAGCAAGTTAAAGAAGTATGGACTGGATGAATGAACTATAAGGTGGATAGAAAGCTGGTTAGATTGTCGGGCTCAACGGGTAGCGATCAATGGCTCCATGTCTAGCTGGCAGCCGGTATCAAGTGGAGTGCCCCAAGGGTCGGTCCTGGGGCCGGTTTTGTTCAATGTCTTCATAAATAATCTGGAGGATGGCGTGGATTGCACCCTCAGCAAGTTTGCAGATGACACTAAACTGGGAGGAGAGGTAGATACACTGGAGGGTAGGGATAGAATACAGAGGGACCTAGACAAGTTGCAGGATTGTGCCAAAAGAAATCTGATGAGGTTCAACAGGGACAAGTGCAGAGTCCTGCACTTCGGAGCGAAGAATCCCATGCACCGCTACAGACTAGGGACCGAATGGCTCGGCAACAGTTCTGTAGAAAAGGACCTAGGGGTGACAGTGGACGAGAAGCTGGATATGAGTCAACAGTGTGCCCTTGTTGCCAAGAAGGCCAATGGCATTTTGGGATGTATAAGTAGGGGCATTGCCAGCAGAGCTAGGGACGTGATCGTTGCCCTCTACTCGACATTGGCGATGCCTCATCTGGAGTACTGTGTCCAGTTTTGGGCCCCACTCTACAAGAAGGATGTGAAAAAATTGGAAAACGTCCAGCGGAGGGCAACAAGAATGATTAGGGGACTGGAACACGTGACCTATGAGGAGAGGCTGAGGAAACTGGGATTGTTTAGTCTGCGGAAGAGAAGGAGAGGGGGATTTGATAGCTGCTTTCAACGACCTGAAAGGGGGTTCCAAAGAGGATGGATCTAGACTGTTCTCAGTGGTACCAGATGACCGAACGAGGAGTAATGGTCTCAAGTCGCAGTGGGGGAGGTTTAGGTTGGATATTAGGAAAAACTTTTTCACTAGGAAGGTGGTGAAGCACTGGAATGGGTTACCTAGGGAGGTGGTGGAATCTCCTTCCTGAGAAGTTTTTAAGATCAGGCTTGACAAAGCCCTGGCTGGGATGATTTAGTTGGGGATTGGTCCTGCTTTGAGCAGGGGGTTGGTCTAAATGACCTCCTGAGGTCCCTTCCAACCCCGATATTCTATGATAAGTCTCTGCCTGCGCTAGAGCTTAAGTCTTTGCAGTTAATTTAACCCTCCTGAAACAGGAGGGAAGTTACTCAATGTTCCAGCTGAGGCCACATCTATATTGGGAGCATTTTGCCAGTATAGGTAAACTAGTGTGGACATAGAAGAGCACTACTGGCCCCCACTGAATGAAGAGCCTTTACCCTTAGAAAAGAGCAAGAATACAAAGAGGAAGAACCCACTGCTCAGGCTTGCTCTGCATGGCTTTTATATTACTAGAGCTATGTTGGCTAGGGGTGTGATTCCTAACCAATACAATCAGACCAGTACATCATCTTTACACGTGGATGCAGTTATACCGGTATAAGTGCGCTTATACCAGTACAACTGATATACACTAGCACTGGAGAGCTTAAAATAAGATACTAGACTGAGAGGACAAAAGAAAGGAGCAGATTCTCCTCTTAAATATACAGCATTCTCGCCCAGGATAGAAGACTGCGAAGAGGGACTTGCAGACAGATGTACACTGAATAGAGTTATTAGCAATATAAAAAAAAAGATGGCTTAGCAGCTCTCCTGCTCTGATTGCAAAGTAAAGAATTAACTGCAACATCAGATCACTTCTGCTTTGGCCAGCCAGAAGGCATCCATATAACACTGGCTGCATTTGCTCCATGGCCTGAGTGGGAAGTAAATAGCCTGGTCCCATGAGTGAACTGTTGGAAGAGAATAGGATCCCATCACTGAGCTAGGTATTCTGAAGAACCTGTTTCGCCTTTCTTCAGGGTAAATGCACTGATCCGAAGGGCATTACTAAATATGAACTGGATGCTTTTACGAAGTGGTAAATGGATGAGCGATATAAATATGAAATAAAGACGGCTTCTTCCAGCCCAATAGCAAGTGAATGCATCCTTCTAGCAAAAGGCAGCACAGCATACTGAGCTCACCATGCATTAGCATTTGCAAAAATATGATTTCCCAAGTGCATTAGAGACCTTAACATCCCATCCTACCTTCCTGCACTTTATAAGATGATAGGGAAACCGACAGGCCCTGATTTGATGATCATTATCGTAGGGACATTGTATTAACCTCTCTGGATCCAAAGCATCAACTGGAAGAGAAGGAATAAAAAGACAAAAGAAAAAACATTCTGTAAAACAAGATTTAAGTTCATCATCAACACAATTAACAAGAGTGGAAGCATACTAGGTACTGGAGCTGCCCTCTAACGGGGTTAAGCCATCAATTTTTAATAGCCGAGACAAAAATGCTAAACTGCTAAGTTGGCACTCGCTGTGTGTACCCAACCAAATTCACTTCGGATTTTGGGTGAGTGGAATATTCAATTAAAAATGAGGAAAGCGCAATCAGTAGTGCAGAGTGGCCAGTACATATTAATGACTATACTTATGCAGAACAGTGAGCTGGAAATAAACATTACTATAAAAACCCTTGAAGCTACCAAATTAGCTAGTTGTACAGTAGTGACATGCTAAGGATTGGCAGAAGCACGGCACTCTGAAGTAAATCCTTTTGCATTTACCTTCAGACTCCAAGGCCATCTCTGCTGGATTAAGAAAAAAATCAAACTGAAACAAACATGTCTGGAGTAAAGGATGCAATTTGCACTACAGTGCACTTGGCCCTGTAAAGTGCAGAGGTTGGCAGGTGCTTAAGAGCCCAACACTCACTGAACATAGTGAGGGCCTAAGTCACAGGCACTTTTTGAAAATGTTCCCTCCTAGTCCATACTATGACCCAGAGACAGGCATGAATCACCTTAATCACTTAACAGTTACACAGAAGGGACAAGGTAGGGGAGGACCAACTTCTCATAGTGAGACACACAAGCTTTCAAGCATACATAGACCTCTTCTTCAGGATTCAGTTTGTGTCCATGCAGCAGCTTTCTTGCCATCACAAATGTGTCTCCCCTCACACCTTCCATGCTATTTATCCACGTTTGTATCAGAGTACAGAGGGCATGCACAGAAAGGAACATGGGCCAATGGACTGTGGGAGGTTTTCTAGATAGCTGGAAGTAAGGGGGACGGGGCAGACTGATTACAAAGATCAGTGTTTTTCAACCTTTTTGATACCAGGGACCAGCTTAGAATCATAGAATATCAGGGTTGGAAGGGACCTCAGGAGGTCATCTAGTCCAACCCCCTGCTCAAAGCAAGACCAACACCAACTAAATCATCCAAGCCAAGGCTTTCTCAAGCTGGGCCTTGAAAACCTCTAAGGATGGAGTTTCCACCATCTCCCTAGGTAACCCATTCCAGTGCTTCACCACCCTCCTAGTGAAATAGTGTTTCCTAATATCCAACCTAGACCTCCCTCACTGCAACTTGAGACCATTGTTTCTTGTTCTGTCATCTGCCACCACTGAAAACAGCTTTGCTCTATCCTCTTTGGAACCCCCCTTCAGGTAGTTAAAGACTGCTATCAAATTCCCCCTCACTCTTCACTTCTGCAGACTAAATAACCCCAGTTCCCTCAGCCTCTCCTTGTAAGTCATGTGCCCCAGCTCCTTAATAATTTTTGTTGCCCTCCGCTGGACTCCCTCCAATTTGTCCACATCCCTTCTGTAGTGGGGGGACCAAAACTGGACGCAACGCTCCAGGTGTGGCCTCACCAGTGCCAAATGGAGGGGAATAACCACTTCCCTCGATCTGCTGGCAATGCTCCTACTAATACAGCCCAATATACCATTGGCCTTCTTGAGAACAAGGGCACACTGCTGACTCATATCCAGCTTCTCATCCACTCTAATCCTCAGGTCCTTTTCTACACTGTAGCAGTGCATGGGATTTCCTTCCTTCCTTCCCAAGTGCAGAGTTCTGCACTTGTCCTTGTTGAACCTTATCAGATTTCTCTTGGCCCAATCCTCCAATTTGTCTAGGTCACTCTGGACCCTTCCCTACCTTCCAGCGTATCTACTTCTCCTCCCAGTTTAGTGTCATCTGCAAACTTGCTGAGGATGCAATTAATCCCATCATCCAGATCATTAATAAAGATGTTGAACAAAACCAGCCCCAGGACTGATCCCTGGGGCACTCCGAATGATACCAACTGCCAACTAGACATGGAGCCATTGATCACTACCCGTTGAGCCCGACAATCTAGCCAGCTTTCTATCCACCTTATAGTCCATTCATCCAATCCACGCTACTTTAACTTGCTGGCAACAATATTGTGGGAGACCGTATCAAAAGTTTTGCTAAAGTCAAGATATATCACATGCACTGCTTTCCCCATATCCACAGAGCCAGTTATCTCATCACGGAAGGCAATCAGGTTGGTCAGGCATCACTTGCCCTTGGTGAATCCAAAGCTTGCAGCCTTTCTAAACAGTGTCAGGGAGATCTGAGGGACAGGCCATTGAGAAAGACTGACACAGGTACTTCGTCACAAGTAGCCATTTGTCCTAAGTGGAAAGTGTCCTAGTGTTTGTATGAATACTGTGCGCGCCTCAGTTTTCCCTATGCGTTGCACAAGTATCTAGGTGGGGGGAGAAGGGTGTGGGACCTTTGCAGATACCCCGAGAGGGAAGGTGCAAGTGCCGTCTAGCTCCCTGGGCCCAGACAATAGTTGTATCCTGGCAACTGATTGCTGGGCCCCATCCTCTGCACGAGCCAGTTGGAGGAATTGGAGAACAAAGGGAGGTGGAGGCCAGGTGACCGGTTTGCCTGGGGAACAGCATACAAGATGGAGGAGGGGCAACTGGGTGTGACTGTAGGTGGGCTGCTGGAGGCTGGTCAGACTCCTGGTTTGGGACTCAGGAGGAGAGACCCATGGCTCTGGGGCTCCTCAAGATGAACTTTGCTGTAACTTCCTGCTTTCTGTGCTAAATAGATTCTGCTCTATGCTGTGTTCCAGACGACTAATAAACCCTTCTGTTTTACACCGCTGGCTGAGAGTCACTCCTGACTGCTGAAGTCGGGGTGCATGGCCCCTTTGGAGGGCGTGTAAGGTTTCCCCAGGTGTCCTATTCAGGTGGCTCACTGCAGGGAGCTTATGGTGTGCGACAGGGATGCTGAATGCTCCGAGGTCAGACCAAGGAGGAGCTGAAGCCCAGGAGGCTTGTCCTAGTGAGAGTGTGCCCCAAGGGGCAGTCACACTGCAAGAGGGTCCTGGTCTGGGGGCTAGTCTTCACCAGACTCACTGCAGCTGCGCTAATGTAGGGCAGTAGTGTAAACGCACTATGAAGACCAGAGAGCGCTTTCCTGTCAGCATAATTACTCCACCTCAGTGAAAGGTGGAAGCTATGACAGAATGAGAGTGTGTCCCACTGACTTAGTGCCGGTGCGGACAGCTCAGGGGGGTGGCTTTTTCATATCCGTGACTGACACAAGTTACATCAACTTAAGCGGAAGCGTAGACAAGCCCTGAACTTCATTCAATGGTTCCAGAGCACCAAGCCCGTGCATCCATGAACTACTACTATGGGGGGAAAAAAGTCCCCAATGCCTCAAACCAACACCATATACCTGGCTAGGCCTCTGGAGAGGGCAGCACCCTTACCTGACCATGGTACTAATTAGGGCTGTCGATTAATCACAGTTAACTCACGCGATTAACTCAAAAAAAATTAAAAAAAAAAAAATGAATCGCACAGTTACATTTCAATTGGTATTCTATTGTGTGTGTGTATTAAACATTTTCGGGTGTATTCCACATTTTCAAATATATTGATTTCAATTACAACACAGAATACAAAATGTACAGTGCTCACTCTATTCTATTTATTACAAATATTTGCACTGTAAAAATGATAAACAAAAGAAATCTCATTTTTCAATTCACCTCATACAAGTACTGACGTGCAATCTCTTTATTGTGAAAGTGCAACTTACAAATATAGATTTTTCTGTTACATAACTGCACCCAAAAACAAACCCAATGTAAAACTTTAGACCTTACAAGTCTCCTCACTCCTACCTCTTGTTCAGTCAGTCACTGAGAGAAACAAGTCTGTTGACATTTATGGGAGATATGCTGCCCACTTCTTATTCACAATGTCACCTGAAAGTGAGAACAGGCGTTTGTATGGCACTTTTGTAGCCGGCATTGCAAGGTGTTTACATGCCAGAGGTGCTGAACATTCGTATGCCCCTTCATGCCTCGGCCACTGTTCCAGAGGACATGCTTCCATGAGGATGACACTTGTTAAAAAAATAATGGGTTAAATAACATGTGACTGAATTCCTTGGGGGAGAGCGGTGCGCCCCCTGCACTGTTTCACCCGCATGCTGCCACAGATTTTCTGTTATAGCAGTCGCAGATGAATACCCAGCAAATGATGTTCATTTTAAGAACACTTTCACTGCAGATATGACCAAACACAAAGAAGGTACCAATCTGAGATTTCTAAAGATAGCTACAATACTCGACCCAAGGTTTAAGAATCTGAAGTGCCTTCCAAAATCTGAGAGGGACGAGGTGTGGAGCATGCTTTCAGAAGTCTTAAAAGAGCAATACTCCAATGTGGAAACTACAGATCTAAACCACCAAAAGAGAAAAATCAGCCTTCTGCTGGTGGCATCTAACTCAGATGATGAAAGTGAACATGTGTGGGCCACACTGCTTTGGATCGTTATTGAGCAGAACTCATCAGCGTGGACACATTTTCTCCTGCAAATGTAAACAAACTTGTTTGTCTTAGCAATTGGCTGAACAAGAAGCAAGACTGAGTGTACTTGTAGGCTCTAAAGTTTTACATTGCATTCTCAAACAAAACAATTTTTTTTGTACATAATTCTACATTTGCGAGTTCAACTTTCATGATAAAGAGATTGCACTATATTACTTGTATTAGGTCAAGTGAAAAACACTATTTCTTTTGTTTTTTTGTACAGTATAAATATTTGTAATGAAAAATAAATATAAGTGAGCACTGTACACTCTGTATTCTGTGTTGTAATTGAAATAAATATATTTGAAAATGTAGAAAACATCCACAAATGTTTAAATGGTATTCTATTATTTTTAAGTGCGCTATTACATTTTTCAATTGCTTGACAGCCCTAGTACTAACAGGATATTAACCATGTTGCGTCTGTAGCAAAACGCATTTTGGAGCCAGCCACTGGGAATAAAGTCTATTATGAATTATGGCAAGGACAGGGCCTTAATAAGAACCGTCACTTCACTGGGATGATCCCCAGGAAATTGATTTAGGCCCTGGCTGCACAAGACATGACTGTAGCTTTATAACCAGTTTGTACCCCACACAGCAAATTTGATCTGCTAGTTGGATCATCCATTTCTCCAGACCACAGACATGCTGCAGCTGGGGGACATAGTCCTCTAGGTCAATGTGGGAACTCACAAACCATGATGCACACTGTGGAGGACTGCAAAATGGCAACTTCCTGGAGCTCTTCATGCCTTGAACATCACTGATAAGAACGCTGCGGCTTGGCCGGATTGCATACACTAAATTAATAAAACGAACCACACACAGCTGAGTTACGCCCCCACTCCAGCCTTCCTGGCTCACAAAGGTTGGGGCATGATGTAGAGTATCTGCACCCAATACACTGCCTAGAAGCATTTGTCTCAGAACACCCAGGCCCCGACCCAACAACTACATATTACCCAGCCGGTCTCACACCCACCTTGAAAAACCTAGGTATTGTTTCTTGCTGTGATATTGACCCACATCATCCTTTATTGCCTCTAACGTTTGTGTGGTTTTGAATTGCAAGACCACCGCTGCACCTGGTTTTGGGTCCCAGAATGAAAGAAGTTGTGAACTGCTGCTCTAATACACAGAAGCATATATTCACCAAACTTAATGCCTATAGCGGAAAGTTACTCCACTCCCTCCTTTAACCAAGTTTAAGATACTTTCAAAGATCGAAGCGATCTCTCACTGTATCTTTGCAGGAACCATGAATAGAAACAGAGAATTGCAGGACTGGAAGGGACCTCGAGAGGTCATCTAGGCCAGTTCCCTGCATGAATATTAGAAGCCAGCAAAGAAACACTTACCATAGTTGCCTTCTAAATCCATTTGACTGATGCTGAAAGAACTGAAGCTTTGTTGGAGGACGCTTTGAGCCAGTCTCTGAGTGTCACTCTCCTCCTAAAAATATCAACCCTACAGACGAAAAATGAGGAGATTCACAGATTTCTAAGGCCAGAAGAGAATTATGATAATCTAGGAGTGGTTTTTAACCTGCCACTGGCAGACCCCTGGGGGTTCACAGATTATGTCTAGGATTTCCAAAGGGGTCCTGCTCCTCCATTCAAAATTTTTTAGGAGTCCTCAAATGAAAAAAAGTTGAAAACTACTGATCTAGGCTGACCTTCTGTAGAACACAAGGCATAGGACTGCCAGGAATTAATTCCCATTTGACCTAGAGCAGATCTTTTTGAAATCAAAATTGGATGTCTTTTGAAAATTTGATGGAGAATCTACAACAGTTGGTAATTTTTCCAATGGTTAATTATCCTCACTGTTAAAAATAAACCTTATTTCCATTCTGCATTTTTCTAGCTTCAACTTCCAGGCACTGGAAATAACTTTAAAGTCATTTCAATTTATCCATCACAGCTATTAAGTGTCAAAGATCAACTGCACTACAGCAAGTGGTAGACTTTACAACTACGCTGTGCAGGCATAGGATACAAGCTTATTCTTGGGGGCCCACGTATAATGTAGGGTACCGGGAACCACGTATTCTTGTGCTCCACAGAGAAAAGGTTTCCTCCAAGATGCTAAAATCCACAGATTTTTGTCAGAAACATCCTCTTTTCCCAATACATTTAAGAGGATTCAAAGAACCAGTTCCCAAGAAAAATTAAGCCATGTATTTGGGGAGCTCAGTTATCTTTTCTTATACACACTTAAAGTAATACTCCATCCTGAGCCCCTCCACCTTCCTGAGAGGTCAACACTTTTACACCTACCTTGTGGCTCATGATCTGTATGAAGAACTTGGTTCCTGATGTTTTAGTTAAAACAAACAAACAAACAAACAACACAAACAACACAAAGAGTTAGATTCTCTCCTGTCTTCACTGCAATTCATACAATTTGAATGCATCAGTCCTCTAAAAAAAATCCTTCCCCCCAAGATTATAAGTCTAAATAAGAGAGAATTTAAAGGACTGCACAGTCTAGAGACAACCTGAATCTCAGATTTGGTTGCTCATCAGAAAATATGTTTGCTACCCCGCCGGCCCAGCCGGGGAAAGGGGAAGGGGGAGGGAGGGGGAAGGGCTACCCGGCTGGGGGGAGGGGGAGGGACAAGGGCTACCCGGCCGGGGGGAGGGAAGAGGGAATAGGTTACCGGCCCAGGGGAGGGGAGGGGAACCCGGCAGGAGGCGTTACCCAGCAGACTTTGCGCCGAACCAGGGGCGCGTGGTCTCAGTGCGAAGGCGGCTCCTGGAGCTCCGGAGCAGGCACCGCGAAGCTCCCTTGTCCTGCGCCGTGAGACCACAGCGAGGTGCTCACGCCCCCTCCCCTCCCCTCCCCTCCCCTCCCCTCGGGCACCCCAGCGAGGCTCCAACCGCCCCCTCCCCTCGGGCACCCCAGCGAGGCTGCTCAAGTCAGCCCGCCCGCGGAAGGGGCGGAGCGGGAGGGGCCTGGGCACTCGGCGCAGGGGTTAGCTGGCGCCCCCCAGGGTCGGGCTTGGATTGGAGCAGGCCGTGTTGGGAGGGCGGGGCGAATGGGGGAGTGCGGCTAAGGGGCCATGGTGCAGGCTGGGACAGCAGTGGTGGCAGGGGATGGAGCGCAGCCTGGATGGTAGAGCAGTGCATGCTGGGAACGTGGGTCAGAGGTGGAGCGGTGCAGGCTGGGACAGCAGGTGAGGGGCAGGAGCAGTGCATGCTGGGAACGTGGGTCCGAGGTGGAGCGGTGCAGGCTGGGACATCAGCTGAGAGGGGAGCAGTGCACTCTGGGAGTGCAGCTTGAGGGTCTGGGAGCTGTTTATGCTTAGGGTTACCAACTTTCTAATTGCACAAAACCAAACACCCTGCCCCTGCGCCTGCCCCTGCCCCCCTCTCGCTACATTCCCCCTCCCTCGGTGGCTCGCTCTCCCCTGCCCTCAATCACTTTCGCTGGGCTGGGGCAGGGGATTGGAGTATGGGAGGGGTGAGGGCTCTAACTGGGGGTGCAGACTCTGGGGTGGGGCCAGAAATGAGGGGTTCAGGCAGGAGGGAGCTCTGGGCTGGGGCAGGGAGCTGGAGTGCTGGAGGAGGTGAGGGTTCCAGCTGGAGTGCGGGCTCTGGGGTGGGGCTAGGGATGAGGGGTTTGGGCTGTAGGAGGGGGCTCCGGGCTGGGGGGTGAGGCCGAGGGATTCAGAGTGTGGGAGGAGGCTGTGGGTTCAGGCAAGGGGTTGGGGTGTGGGAGAGAGTGAGGGCTGGGGCTGGGGCTGGGGCTGAAGTCTCTGGGGTGTGGCCGGGGATGAGGGGTTTGGGGTGCAGGAGGGGCTCCAGGCTGGGGCTGAGGAATTCAGAGTACGGGAGGGGGCTGTGGGTTGAGGTAGGGGGTTGGGGTGCAGGATTGGGTATGGACTCCAGCTGGCGGTGCAGGCTCTGGGGTGGGGCTGGGGGTGCAGGACGGAGCTCTGGGTTTGGGGGAGTGGCTCAGGGCTGGAGCAGGGGGTTGGGGCACATGCTTACCTCAGTCAGCGGAGCTAAGGCAGGCTCCCTGCCTGTCCTGGCTCTGCGCTTGACTTGGAAGTGGCCAGCAGCAGGTCCAGCTCCTAGGCTGGGGGCCAGGAGGCTCGGTGCGCTGCTCTCACCCACAAGCACTGACACCCCCCCCCCCCACCGCCCGCTCCCATTGGCTGCAGTTCCCAACCAATGGGAGTGTGGAGCTGGTGCTCAGGGTGGGGGCAGCACACAGAGCCCCATGGCTCCCGCGCCTAGGAGCTGGACCTGCTGGCCGCTTCTGGGGCGCAACGCAGTGCCAGGACAGGTTGGGACCAGCCTGCCTTAGCCCTGAAGCACCGCCGACCGGACTTTTAACGGGACCCTTTTCAGGGTCCCTTTCCAACTGGGCGTTCCAGTCAAAAACCAGACACCTGGCAACCCTATGTATGCTGGGAGTGTGGGCAAGTAGGGAGGGGTGTCTGCTCATGAGTATGGGCTGCCCTGCTTAGACTAAGCTGCCCGGCCCATGCTGGGGCCTCTGGAAGTTGTCACTTCAGTACCATGATGTGCTTTTGCTCTGAAACGTGACTGGCTAAAAATGGCATCTCCTTAGCTGGCGTGTGTGTGTGTGTGTGTGTGTGTGTGTGTGTGTGTGTGTGTGTGTGTGTGTGTGTGTGTGTGTGTGTGTGTTGGAATCAGAGCTGTGATGGTAGTGACAAAAATGAGAAGGGGGAGGATTTGTTGCATTTTGCTCGTTTTAACTCAGCAGAGCCAGCCCAGCTACAGGAGGGAGAGCTCAGGTCTATTCTGCATCATCATTGTTATTATTTATTTGTATTAGCATAGTGCCCAGGAGCCCTAGTCATGGACAAAGATCTGTTGTGCTAGGCACTCTATAGTGATTAAACAAATGCAACATTAACAGAATTAATATCATATTGCCGCTATATAAATCCACACTACATCCATATCTTGAATACTGTGTGCAGATGTGGTCGCCCCATCTCAAAAAGATATATTGAAAATGGAAAAGATACAGAAAGGGGCAACAAAAATGATTAGGGGTATGGAACAGCTTCCTTATAAGGAGAGAGAAGACTAGGACTTTTCAGCATGGAAAAGAAACGACTAAGGGGGGATATGATTGAGGTCTATAAAATCATGACTGGTGTGGAGAAACTAAATAAGGAAGTGCTATTTCTGCTTCTCATAACACAAGAACCAGAGATCACCAAATGAAATTTAAGCCTGTTGCCTATTAAACAAACAAAAGGAAGTATTTCTTCACACAATGCACAGTCAACCTGTGGAACTCCTTGCCAGAGGAAGTTGTGAAGGCCAAGACTATAACAGGGTTTAAAAAAGAACTAGATTAATTCATGAATTAGTCAGGATGAGCAGGGATGCAAACCCAAGCTCTGAAGTGTACCTAGCCTCTGTTTGCCAGAAGCTGGGAATGGGCCAACACTAGGTAAGGAGGAATTCTAGGCTACCCTTAGCTGTATGGTTATGACACTGTCTGACCCCCCTACTGGGTCCCAAGGCCATAGAGCCATTCAGCCAAATGGATGGTATTGAGATGGGGGACTATGACCTGTTCAAAGAGGCTTTGCTGCTGAAGTATGAACTGACCCCCAAGGCGTACAGGAAACGATTCCGGGGTGTACGCAAGACCCCAGGTGTCACTTACAAGGAGGTCGCCAATCTGCTGGGGGAATATCCCTGTAGGTGTGGGAAGGGCACAGGGGCCACTACCACAGAGGAGGGGTGTAACCTGGTGGGGTTGGGGCAGCTGTATGACATCTGCCCTCCAGACCTTAGGATGTGGTTAGTGGACTGGAAGCCTAAAGATCTGCGCAGTGCAGGGGCACTATTGGATGAGTTTGTGAACAGCAGATAGGGGGCAGGAGGGAGTTCCACATCAGGAATTATGATGTGATTGGAATAACAGAGACTTGGTGGGATAACTCACATGACTGGAGTACTGTCATGGATGGATATAAACTGTTCAGGAAGGACAGGCAGAGCAGAAAAGGTGGGAGAGTTGCACTGTATGTAAGGGAGCAGTATGACTGCTCAGAGCTCAAGATTGAAACTGCAGAAAAACCTGAGTGTTTCTGGATTAAAGTTTAGAAGCGTGAGCAACAAGGGTGATGTCGTGGTGGGAGTCTGCTATAGACCACCGGACCAGGGGGATGAGGTGGACGAGGCTTTCTTCCGGCAACTCACAGAAGTTACTAGATCGCAGGCCCTGGTTCTCATCAGGGTGACTGAAGTCTCCCATATCTGCTGGGAGAGCAATACAGTGGTGCACAGACAATCCAGGAAGTTTTTGGAAAGTGTAGGGGACAATTTCCTGGTGCAAGTGCTGGAGGAACCAACTAAGGGCAGAGCTCTTTTTGACCTGCTGCTCACAAACCGGGAAGAATTAGTAGGGGAAGGTAAAGTGGATGGGAACCTGGGAGGCAGTGACCATGAGATGGTTGAGTTCAGGATCCTGACACAGGGAAGAAAGGAGAGCAGCAGAATACGGACCCTGGACTTCAGAAAAGCAGACTTTGACTCCCTCAGGGAACTGATGGGCAGGATCCCCTGGGAGAATAACATGAGGGGGAAAGGAGTCCAGGAGAGCTGGCTGTATTTTAAAGAATCCTTATTGAGGTTACAGGGACAAACCATCCCGATGTGTAGAAAGAATAGTAAATATGGCAGGCGACCAGCTTGGCTTAACAGTGAAATCCTTGCTGATCTTAAAACACAAAAAAGAAGCTTACAAGAAGTGGAAGACTGGACAAATGACCAGGGAAGAGTATAAAAATATTGTTCGGGCATGCAGGAGTGAAATCAGGAAGGCCAAACCACACCTGGAGTTGCAGCTAGCAAGAGATGTTAAGAGTAACAAGAAGGGTTTCTTCAGGTATGTTAGCAACAAGAAGAAAGTAAAGGAAAGTGTGGGCCCCTTACTGAATGAGGGAGGCAACCTACTGGCAGAGGATGTGGAAAAAGCGAATGTACTCAATGCTTTTTTTGCGCCTCTGTCTTCACGAACAAGGTCAGCTCCCAGACTACGGCACTGGGCAGCACAGCATGGGGAGGAGGTGACCAGCCCTCTGTGGAGAAAGAAGTGGTTCGGGACTATTTAGAAAAGCTGGGCGAGCACAAGTCCATGGGGCCGGATGCGCTGCATCCAAGAGTGCTAAAGGAGTTGGCGGACATGATTGCAGAGCCATTGGCCATTCTCTTTGAAAACTCATGGCGATCGGGGGAAGTCCCGGACGACTGGAAAAAGGCTAATGTAGTGCCCATCTTTAAAAAAGGGAAGAAGGAGGATCCTGGGAACTACAGGCCAGTCAGCCTCACCTCAGTCCCTGGAAAAATCATGGAGCAGGTCCTCAAGGAATCAATTCTGAAGCACTTACAGGAGAGGAAAGTGATCAGGAACAGTCAGCATGGATTCACCCAGGGCAAGTCATGCCTGACTAATCTAATTGCCTTCTATGACGAGATAACTGGCTCTGTGGATGAAGGGAAAGCGGTGGACGTGTTGTTCCTTGACTTTAGCAAAGCTTCTGACACGGTCTCCCACAGTGTTCTTGCCAGCAAGTTAAAGAAGTATGGGCTGGATGAATGGACTATAAGGTGGATAGAAAGCTGGCTAGATTGTCGGGCTCAACGGGTAGTGATCAATGGCTCCATGTCTAGGTGGCAGCCAGTATCAAGTGGAGTGCCCCAAGGGTCGGTCCTGGGGCCGGTTTTGTTCAATGTCTTCATAAATAATCTGGAGGATGGTGTGGATTGCACCCTCAGCAAGTTTGCAGATGACACTAATCTGGGAGGAGAGGTAGATACGCTGGAGGGTAGGGATAGGATACAGAGGGACCTAGACAAGTTGGAGGATTGTGCCAAAAGAAATCTGATGAGGTTCAACAAGGACAAGTGCAGAGTCCTGCACTTCGGAGGGAAGAATCCCATGCACCGCTACAGACTAGGGACCGAATGGCTCGGCAGCAGTTCTGCAGAAAAGGACCTATGGGTGACAGTGGACGAGAAGCTGGATGTGAGTCAACAGTGTGCCCTTGTTGCCAAGAAGGCCAATGGCATTTTGGGATGTATAAGTAGGGGCATTGCCAGCAGATCGAGGGATGTGGTCGTTCCCCTCTACTCGACATTGGTGAGGCCTCATCTGGAGTACTGTGTCCAGTTTTGGGCCCCACACTACAAGAAGGATGTGGCAAATTGGAAAGAGTCCAGCAGAGGGCAACAAAAATGATTAAGGGACTGGAACACATGACTTATGAGGAGAGGAGAGGCTGAGGGAACTGGGATTGTTTAGTCTGCGGAAGAGAAGAAGGAGGGGGGATTTGATAGCTGCTTTCAACTACCTGAAAGGGTGTTCCAAAGAGGATGGATCTAGACTGTTCTCAGTGGTGGTAGATGACAGAACGAGGAGTAATGGTCTCAAGATGCAGTGGGGGAGGTTTAGGTTGGATATTAGGAAAAACTTTTTCACTAGGAGGGTGGTGAAGCACTGGAATGCGTTACCTAGGGAGGTGGTGGACTCTCCTTCCTTAGATATTTTTAAGGTCAGGCTTGACAAAGCCCTGGCTGGGATGATTTAGTTGGGGATTGGTCCTGCTTTGAGCAGGGGGTTGGACTAGATGACCTCCTGAGGTCCCTTCCAACCCTGATATTCTATGATTCTATGACTCAGAAGGGGAGTCACACAGAGACCTCTCCAGGGTGGGACTCCAGGTAGCCCAACTCATGGGTGCCCCTGAAGGTCGGGGTGGGCCAATCCCCCGTGGGACTTGAGGGACCTGAAATGTAATTACTGTGGCCAAAAAGGACACAAGGTGGCTCAATGCCTGAAGATGGAGGAAATGGCAGCCGAGCAGAACCCGGCGGGGGGGGGTCAACCGAAGCCCACCAAGAGGGGGCACCGCAGGTCCAGGAGGCCGCAGTCGATAGGGCTATGCTGGGGGTGGGCGGGGGGGAGATACCGAAGCACCGAGGGTAGGGCTTGACAGTGTTGGGCCAGAGCCTCTGTCCCAAGGTGGGGAAACTGAGGCACTGCAAACCAGGGCTGTACCCTCAAACCCAGCAGCCGAATTCCAGATGGAGCTGCAGGAGGATCCCTCCTTAGAGAAACTGAGGGCCCTTGCTGGCCACAGTGGTGCAGGATCCCAGGGGGAGGACTGCCGGGAGAGATTTCTGTGGGAGAAGGGATTCCTGTACCGGGAATGGGCTGTGTCAAGGTTCCTTCCCCATTCTGAACTCTAGGGTACAGATGTGGGGACCTGCATGAAAACCTCATAAGCTTACTTTTACCAGCTTAGGTTAAAACTTCCCCAAGGTACAAAATTATTTTACTCTTGGATTTCTACTGCCACCACCAAACTTTAACTGGGTTTACTGGGAAAATGTAGTTTGGACACATCTTTCCCCCCAAAATCCTCCCAACCCTTGCACCCCACTTCCTGGGGAAGGTTTGGTAAAAATCCTCACCAATTTGCATAGGTGACCACAGACCCAAACCCTTGGATCTTAGAACAATGAAAAAGCATTCAATTTTCTTACAAGAAGACTTTTAATAGAAGTAAAGGAATCACCTCTGTAAAATCAGGATGGTAGATACCTTACAGGGTAATTAGATTCAAAACAAAGAGAATCCCTCTAGGCAAAACCTCAAGTTACAAAAAAGACACACAGACAGGAATAGTCATTCTATTCAGCACAACTCTTCTCAGCCATTTAAAGAAATCATAATCTAACACATACCTAGCTAGATTACTTACTAAAAGTTCTAAGACTCCATTCCTGTTCTGTCCCCGGCAAAAGCAGCATACAGACAGACACAGACCCTTTGTTTCTCTCCCTCCTCCCAGCTTTTGAAAGTATCTTGTCTCCTCATTGGTCATTTTGGTCAGGTGCCAGCGAGGTTACCTTTAGCTTCTTAACCCTTTACGGGTGAGAGGATTTTTCCTCTGGCCAGGAGGGATTTTAAAGGGGTTTACCCTTCCCTTTATATTTATGACAGGCTGGTTCAGGGCCAACTGAACCTTGGAAAGCCAGGAGGCAATTGGTGGTCCTCCCCCAGAGGGACCACCACAGACTGTTGTATTTGGCCCACAATATTCCCCTTTCAGGGCATCTGGTGCACCAGGCAGAGGCTGCTGCAGCACTTTTAGTGGCCCGGGGCCTTTGATGCCGTCCAACAGTATTGAGGGCCTGGGACTCCTGCCAGAGTGGGGGGGGGAAGGCCCAGGATAAGTGTAAAGCAGCTCTGAGACCTCTGCCCATCATAGAGGAGCCTTTCCAGAGGGTGGCCATGGACATAGTGGGGCCCCTCAGCAGGGCAACCCAGTCGGGGAAGAAATACATTCTGGTGGTGGTAGATTTCGCTGTGCGCTACCCCGAGGCAGTGGCCATGTCCTCTATGGAGGCAGACACCGTGGCAGACGCGCTGCTCACCATTTTTAGCAGAGTGGGTTCCCCAAGGAGGTCCTTACAGACCAGAGGTCCAACTTCATGTCAACACTGCTCCAGTGCTTGTGGGAGAAGTGTGGGGTCTGACACACCTGGGCCTCAGCGTCTCACCCTCAGTCCAACAGGCTGGGGGAGAGGTTCAATGGGACCCTAAAGATGATGCTGAAAACCTTTCTGGACCAGCACCCACAGGAGTGGGAGAAGTATTTACCCCACCTGCTGTTCCCATACAGGGAAGTGCCCCAGGAATCCACAGGGTTTTCCCGTTTCGAGTTGTTGTATAGGAGGAGGGTGAGGGGACCCCTCGACTTGATGAGGGACGAGTGCGGGGGGAAGGCCTCCCCCGATGGAGTATGTTCTGACCTTTCTGGAAAAGCTCGCGGAGCTCATGGGCTTGGCCAGGGGAAACCTAGCAAGGGCACAGAGGAAGCAGAAGGTCTGGTACGACCGCTCAGCACGTGCCTGCTTCTAGGCTACCAGGGATCAGGGGATGCTTCTCATCCCCATGAGGAAGCACAAGCTGCAAGCTGCCTGGGACGGCCCCTTCAAGGTCATCAGACAGGAAAATGAAGTGAAATATGTCGTGGAACTGTCCATCCGGGCACACCGCCACCGGGTGCACCATGTCAACATGATGAAGCCATACTGGGACAGGGAGAAGTTGGGGCTGGCTGGGTGTGGGCAGTGGGAGGAGAAGGGAGAGGATCCCCTGGTGGGACTCCTCCCTGAGGGGGGGGCTGACCCCTCGCTGGAATCAATTCTCCTCTCAGACCAGCTAACCCCTGCCCAGCAGGCAGAGATCAGAGAGGTGCTGCCTTCACACCGGCAGCTGTTCTCCAGCCGGCCTGGGCTCACTAACCTGGCTGTTCACCGGGTGGAAACAGGAGCCAATCTTCCCATCAGGTGTTCCCCATTCAGGGTCACTAGAAAAACAGCCCAGGACCTGGAGAGAGAGGTTGGAGACATGCGGGCTTTAGGGGTGATCCAGCCATCCTCCAGCCCCTGGGCCTCTTCCATGGTGCTGGTCCCCAAGAAGGATGGGTTGATCCGGTTCTGTGTGGATATGGGAAGTTCAGTGCCATCACCGTGTCCGATGCCTACCACCGATAAAATCCTAGACAAGTTGTGGGGGCGCTGATGTGACGAAGTGGGACTGTTCTTAATGTTTCCTCTGAATAGTGTGGGGGTGCCTCAGTTTCACCTATGCAGTTCTTAAGGATCTAGGTGGTGGGATAAGGGTGTCTGATCACTGCAGAGCCCTAGAGGGCAGGTGTGTGCAGGAGTCTGGACACAGAGAATGGCCGACACCCTGTTTCCTGGCCACTGATGGCCTGGCCCCTTCCCCCCTGCAAGGTGAGAGCTAAAGGGTTGGAGAACAAGGGAATCAGGTGACCTCCTGGCCGGGGAAAGGGACAAAGCCCAGAGGAGGAGGGGCTGGAGGGAGTTTCAATTTGGGGCTGGCTGGGACATGGAGTGAAGGGCAGACGTGGTTGTCTGGCTCACTGCCCCCCAAAATGGACCCAGCTGAGGGGTCCTGTTCTCTGCACCTACAAGCTCTGTTTTAGACCATGTTCCTGTCATTTAATAAACCTCTGTTTTACTGGCTGGCTGAGAGTCACATCTGACTGTGAAGTTGGGGGGCAGGACCCTCTGGCTTCCCCAGGAGCCCTGCCTGAGCGGACTCGCTGTGGGAAGCGCACGGAGGGGCAGAGGATGCTGAATGCTCCGAGGTCAGACCCAGGAAGCTGTGTGAGCCGTGTGTCCTGCAGACAGTCTGCTCACAGACAGGAGACTTCCCCAGAGTCCTGACTGGCTTCATGGGGAGCAGTTCCAGAGCATCGCCCGGGGACTCCATGACAGCGATCAAATCCCCCCTCACTCTTCTCTTCTGCAGACAAAATAACCACAGTTCCCTCAGCCTCTCCCCATAAGTCACGTGCCCCAGCTCCCTACTCATTTTCATTGCCCTCCGCTGGACTCTCTCCAATTTGTCCGCATCCTTTCTGTAGTGGGGGCCCAAAACTGGACGCAATGCTCCAGATGAGGCCCTCACCAGTGCTGAATAGAGGGGAATAATCACTTCCCTCGATCTGTGGGCAATGCTCCTATTAATGCAGCCCAATATGCTGTTAGCCTTTCTGGCAACACGGGCACACTGCTGACTCATCTCCAGCTTCTCATCTGCTGTAACCCCAGGTCCTTTTCTGCAGGTCCTTTTCACCAGTTCCTTATCCACCTTTCAGTTCTCATATTAAACCCCATCTTCTCCAATTGAACTAATAATTTCCCAATTGTGTCAAATGCCTCACTGACAACCAGGTAGATTAGATCGTTGGTTCTCAAACTGGGGGCCATGACCCCTTGGGTGGTCACAACCCAGTTAAGTGGGGAGGTCACGAGCCCCGACCCCAGCGCGTGGCTGTAAGTTGCGAGCCCTGACCCCTGTGCCAGTCTGTGAGCCCCGACCCCTGTGTGGAGCTGCTGGGCTACGAGCCCCAACCCGCGCACATGGCTGTGAGTCCCGACCGCTGCGCCAGGCTGTGAGCCCCGACCCCGGTGTGCAGCTGTGAGTCCTGACCCCAACCCCTGCGCCGGGCTGTGAGCCCCGACCCCGACAGGGAATTGTGGTTGCGAGCCCCGACTCCAACCCCCACACAGGGCTGCAAGCCCAGACCCCAACCCTGGCCAGGAGCGGGGCTGTGATCCCTGAGTCTGACTGCCACATGGGGTTGCAAGTCCTGACCCCAACCAGGAGCGGGGCTGTGAGCCCTGAGCTGGGGCATCCAGGACGCTGGGAGCCCCGACCCCTGTAATGGGGTTTCAGGCGGAGCCCGGCCATGCTGAGGGTTATCAGCCGGGAGCACGCACAGGGTTGTCAGCCCCGAGCCCCGCCACCCGCTGTGTTTTAGTCTTAATTTAAAAGCAGTGAGTAAAGGTCAATTCATTTTAAGCAATAGGGTTTAAATTTAGTATTTAACATGGTGTTAAATATCAAAAATGTGGTTTTAATTTTTAAGGGGGGGTCGCACTCAGAGGCTGGGTGTTCGAAAGGGGTCACCAATACAAAAAGTTTGAGAACCACTGGATTAGATCTACTGCGTTTCCTTTGTCTGAAACCTCAGTTATCTTCGCAGAGACACCGCTCAGGTTGGCCTGGCAGGACCTACCGATTGTTAAACCAGGTTGTATTTTATCCCAGTTACCGTTCACCCCTTTGTCCTTCGTTACTTTCTCTCTCAGAATTTGTCCCCAGACCTGGCAGAGAGCTGAGGTCAAATTAAAAGGCCTGTAGATACCTGGACCACGTTTTTTTCCATTTCTTAAAAATAGGAACTATATTAGCAATTCTCCACTCCCCCGCCCCGAGTTTACAGTCATCAGAAATCCTTGCTATTGGGCTTGCAATTCCATGTGCCAGTCCCCTTACTATGCATGGATGGAGCTTATGGGGTGCTAGGGGCTGCAGTGAGTGGGGTGGGAGGACCCAGTAGGGGGCACTCGCCCCTTCTAGTCTGTGCCGGCCCCAGCATAGTGCTCAATTTGTGCTATTTTGGGGGTTGTAAATCTAAGCTCCTGAGCGCTTGTCACTAAGGAGCCCATGTGCAGTGCAGCCTGGTCATAGAATCATAGAATATCAGGGTTGGAAGGGACCTCAGGAGGTCATCGAGTCCAACCCCCTGCTCAAAGCAGGGCCAATCCCCAATTTTTGCCCCAGATCCCTAAATGGCCCCCTCAAGGATTGAACTCACAACCCTGGGTTTAGCAGGCTAATGCTCAAACCACTGAGCTGTCCCTCCCCCCTGGCTCCCTGGCCCAGCTCCCCATGCTCTGTGCAGCGCAGTGCAACTAGATGTGGGATTCTTCACTTGTCCTAATCTACTGTGCTGTGTGGCTGTTAAACAGCTGCTCCGTCCCACCCCAGAGGTGGCTGCATCTCAGTGCTGGGCAAAGGATCCCTGTATAAATAGCCCCTGCACCCCACCCCAGAGGTGGCTACTTCTCAACCCCAGGGATGAACTGAGTGACTGGAATACAAGTGACTCTAGTCCTGGGAGTGAGCAGAGCTGCTGGGCCTCTTGCCAGGGAGGTGGGCAAGGCCTCAGCAGAGATTGGGGCCCTGGGGTGGTGCAAGGCTGGGGCCGAGATTCTTCTGGCCGTGGGAGCCCAGTGATTCAGTCAGTGCCCCGCTCCCAGCCAGCCCCCCCATTCACCGAGCCCTTCGTGCCAGCCATGTCGCTCTGAGTCGCACTAGGTGCCACTCGATAGGTCACCTAAAATCACACGGTTTCTTTTCGGTGCCTCGACTGGGCAGCGGGTAATGAGCGGTGGATAACGGATTCTCCAGGCCAGGACTACAGACCTGCTCCCTCGCTGTGCCAGGGATGCCCCGCTGGTCCCATCTCTGCCCCAAGAGCCTCCCCCCGCAGTCCCTGGCAGGGAAGGGATTGCCCCACTGCCAGCGCCCAGCAGGCCTATGTGTGACATGAGTTTGGGGGTCTCAACCCCGTCCCTAGGGGGATGGGTCCATGCTCTGACGGGCATTAGCTGACAGCCAAGGACTGGCCAAGAGTGCCCTCCCCGCCTTCTCGGGCAGGGCAAGGGGTGGAGTACAGAGTGATCTGCTGTGGGGCCCAGGCCCTCAGTCTCTTGGGCTGGCAGCACTGCCCCAGCGATGAACCTCCCCCAGGGGCAGGGAGCAGCTGCCGGGTCCAAAGCATCCCAGCAAACACTGGCCATTTGGCACCAGCCAGGGGAAAGTCTCGCACCCAGGCCATTCTGGATCAGAAGCGTGTGTGGGGAGATGGGAGCTGAACACAGACCCCTCTCCAAACGCCCAGCAGCCCCCAGGGCCTCGTCCCTGCAATCCCTCTAACGCCATGGGCACAGGGTCCCTCAGCCAGCACCCCCATAGGGCCCAACAGTGGGGAACCCAGCACCTTACCTGGCTGCTACCTCCCATGGCCTTGACGCTGGCCCCAGTTCAGACCAGTTCCCCCACTCTGCAGGGCACTGGAGAAGCCTCCACTGGCAGCTTTGCCGCTGGCTCTCTGTGGCAGCTCCTGCCGAGGCCCCAGGGCCCACGCAGGGCAGCGCTGCCCTCCCAGGGGGCTCATTAGCCAGGGCCATGCAGAAGCCTGGGGCCCAAAAGCCAACCATGGCTCCCCAGCCAGGAGCAGGTTTCCTTGACACCTGGGTACCCCAGGAGGCCAGATCCTAAAGAGCAGGAGGGGAAGATGCAGAAAGAGGAGAGCTGTGCACGGGGCCATGGAGCGGGGGGAAGGGACAGAGAGACGTTTAAATCAGAGGGGCGGAGGGCACGCCCCATCTTCCTCAGAGCCCTGGGCTGGCCTGTGCCCCGTGGCACGAGGGGTGGAGGCTGGAAAGTGACTTGCCTTGCCCCAGAGTGCCAAGGCCACTGGCTGTACCGGAGAGGCAGTGCGGCTGCAGGAAATGCCCCCCCTCCCCTCGAGCCGGGCTCCGTGGGGCCAGGATTCAGGCCTGGGGAGCTTTGGGCCTTGTGGAGGGGACTCCAGCACTGGGGAAAGGGCCAGCTCGACTGCCCCAGAGCCCAAGGCTTGCGTCACACCCCCATCCCCCACGCCAACGGCCCTGCCCTGAAGGGACCCATCTAGGGGCAGAGCGGAGCTCAGGCTCTGTAGCCCCAGCGTGCCAGTCCCACAGCCGGCAGGCAACGCGGGTGCTGTCCCAACAGGAACTTGACTGAGCCCCTCTCCACAGCCACCACCCACTGTCAGACACTGCTTCCCTGGGACAGATTCGAACCCGTGCCCCAGAGAGGAGAGACGCCCCCTAGCCAGCCCAGAATATTATTATTCATCTTACATAGCACTGTCCAGCAAAACACTTCCCAAAGGAGGTCAGTGTCATCATCCCCACTGTACACATGGGGAAACTGAGGCAGAGGGCAGGGAAGGGATTTGCTCAAGGTCACCCAGTGGCAGAGCCAGCCATAGACCTCCAGTCTGCTGCATCCCAGTTCAGTGCTTTACCCACTAGGCCACACTGCCTCTCTTGACTCTGTGGCCATAGCTCGGGAGCGGCTTTCCCTCCATGCACTGCCAGGGGGAGCCATGAGATGTTTAGTATTGTCTGTCCCAAGTGTGGGGAGGCACGAGCCACCCCGGGTCCCACACAGGTGCCTCTGTCCAGGTGGCACGAAGGCCGAGCGGGCCCATCAGCTTTGGTGCCCCTCTTGTGTCCCAACATTCAGAAGTCACTAGTCAGGCCTCAAAATCATGAGATTTGCTTAAAAAATCACAAGATTTTAATATTTGTTTGCATTCTGGCATGGCTGTGTTTGGGAGGGTGCGAGGTCTGGGGCTTCTCCTCCACGCCGAGGGTGGGCACTTTATCTAACGAAAGCGAAGATTCTTCGTGACTGATCCCATTCCAACTCACCCCCCCACCCACTGCTGGGCTCACCATGCAATGATGGGCGTTGGCAACGCTGGCCGTTTAAGGGTTAAAGTGTGACAGGGTGTTGGTCTACCCTGGCACTAGAAGGGCAGCAGGAAGAGCAGCAGCCCCACAATTGAGCTGCCTTGGAAATTTGGGGGTGTGTGTGGAACCCTTATGTTTTCACCCCTTGCAAAAAATTTTCAAAAGCCAAAAATGTACGTGTGTGTGTGTGTGGTTTTTTTCATCCCCTCCCATCCACTTTCCAGTGGCAAATGAGAAAAGGACAAAGGGCAGAGAAATGGGGGAGGGAGGGGTAACTTTTCGAAGGCTGTTTTTAAATTGCTCATCAAAAACCTGAAATGTTTAGAAAGAAGCAAATTTTTTCTACAACACTGTCAAGAAAAAGGCCAATTTACCAACAAAAAAGCTCAGGCTTTTGTTTAAAGAGGAGCGAAAGAAGCAGGGTTGAAATAGGTACAGAATATAATGAAAGGATGGGGGTGCTCCTATTTGCCCCCCCTTCACCTGCCCCAGTGTTGCAAGAGCAATGGGACGCTCTGTGAAAGCAAATGTCAAGGGAAGTTACATAATTAGCCAGGGGAACTCACTGCCACTAGATGTCAATGACATTGCGAGCCGGGCAGGATTCAGACAAGGATGGTGGGGGTAGGGGAGCAAGGGTGTCAAGACAGAATTTAGAAAAGAGGGCACAAGGCCACTGCTGACTGTCAGGATGAGGGGGATATGCCCCCCTTCCCCCCCTCCCACGACTGGTTATGTCATCATTAGCCACTAGGAGGGGGTTCTTGCACCTTCCTCTGAAGTAGCTGGTGCTGGGGTGGCTGGCCCCATTGATCTGAATTGGGGAAGGAGGCAGCAGGGAGAGGGCGGGGTACTGGGCTAGATGGGCCCTGTGACGCTAGCAGACCAGGTGCCAGCTCATGCCCAGGCCCTTAGGCCTCACTGAACACGGACAAATGCAGAGCTTGACCCAGCCTGTGTGTTAGCCGTGTGAAAACAGCTGCTGATCAGCGTGTGTGGAGTGTTTCGACTTGTGGAATTGCTTGCAGGATTGATCTCTCCCATAACCTCTGTAGCCCGTGGTATAAAGTTAGAATGAATGTTTGCATCGTAAACCTCTGTAACTGCTCTACACCACTGAGTTTGCAAGGCAGCTTACGTCCACCTAACACTGCGTCTACACTAAAATTTGGCTCCCGCTGATGTAACTCACCTGCTTTGCTGACTTAATCATGCCACCGCCCCCAGTCAGCGTAGTTAGGTCAATGCAGTGTCAGTGTACATACTGCGTTGCTTACATCGACTGTCCCGCAATGCCCCACACTGACAGTACAATCGATACCACACACCACAGACACAAGGAGCCAGGTGTACACACACACAAGTGCTGTAACTACTGTGGCGGCTGCACGCAGGGCGATTTGATTTTGTAGTGTAGCCATGGCCTGTGTAACTCCCCCAACAGGGGAGAAGCATGAATTAGTGTAAAGTGCTAGGCCTGCCCTTTGAAACCAAACGAGCCATTGTGAAACATCCTTACTGATTGCCTCTGTTGTTAGATATTTCACTGCGTGTGTGTGTGTTCTCCCTGTGTGCTGCCCCAGCTCTGCGCAGACAGCCAGCACAGCAGACCTTGAGTGAACCGCCCAATGACCACAAGATCCGTTAAGGGACGAAGGCACCCGGCCAGGTTTATTTTTGACAAGGCATGGTAATAGCACCTGGCAGACTCTACGAGGATACTAAGACATGTATGCCTGTGACAATGGACGCAGCTCAGTGAATGGCGGGACTTTCCATTTCCCCCTTGGCTGGACAAACACATTCTCTCAGAGATACCCTGATACAAACAAGCTGCCCCTCTGACTTAGATACTGCCCTCTGACCTGGCTAGTTATTGTCCACTTTTTTGTACATGTTGGTTTGATTAAAACATTTGTATTTATTACGTTGCTATTTGACCTTATCTTTTAGGAGGGCTCAGTGTGTTCCTGTTATCCTTGGAGAATGTTTTTGTGCCATTCTTGATATTGTGGTTTTTGTACCACGCTTCTGGAATGTGTTTGTGTGAGTCCTTTGTGCCGAGCACTGTCCAGGACTGCGCGTTTCTGCACGATCAGCGCTGGGCTGGCCAGATGCTGGGAACGAGCAAGTGGGCAGGGCCTGACGTTTGCTCACAGCAGGGAGAGGGGATACTGGGCTGGATGGGCCCTGTAGGAACCAGCCAGGCTGAGTTTCCTGCAGGGCAGAGGGAGGTGAGTGGGCCTCGTTAGATGCAGCCTGGGGGGCTGGCTGTGGTGAGGGGGGTCTCGGGCTTTGGGGGGGTTCTCTCCAACAGGCTGTCTCTGTGACTGATGCTGATCACACTACACTGCCCCCTTCTTAAAGCCCAGCCCAGCCCAGCAGCTGGAGCCCACCCAGTAATTAGGAAATGTGATTTAATTTCAGGCAACGAAATGCCAGGAAAGTGGCGGGTGAGCCGGCTTTGGGCTGCGTGGTAAGATGATAAGCAGCATCACAGGGGCTGGTTGCATAATTGTGAACTTGGCTCAGGCCGGTCGCCTTCCCCACCCCCCACCCATCCCTGGAGGTTGGGGGCCGACTCTGGGGAGGGCTGGGGGACGAGATGCTGGGTCCCTGCCTGGGAGAAGGGGTGTGCGCTGGGCATCATTCTGGGATCACTCAGCCCCCAGCATGGCCAGGCCCAGGGCAGGGGACACCGGGCTGCAGTCCATACCCACAAGGGATGGGCAGGTTGGGGACAGGGCTAGCTCAGCCTGGGTTTGGTGAACTCTGATCTTTAGACAATATTTCCTCTAGGGCCAATTGGATGCACCCGTGCTGCCTACAGGGGGCACTGCCGCTGCATGGGGGTATCACCCACCCGCACCTCCTGCCTCCCACTTCCCCACCCCAAATCATAGAATCATAGAATCATAGAATATCAGGGTTGGCCCCTCAACCCATCCACTGTATACAGCTTGCAGTTACTGTAAACCTCTCCCCCTCCCTGCTACCCCCATTGCCTCCCCCCAGCCCTCCTGTAAGCCCCCCAAGTCACCCTGCTCTGCCCCAAACAATCTCCCTCCAGCAGGGTCTGCATGCAGGTCTCTGCAGGATGAGCTCTTCTGCAAGCCTGGTGCAGCTTCACCTGTCCCTGGGTCCCAGCTCCACCCTAGTCATGATCCCCCCAATCCAGGCCCAAAGGTCTTGGGGGCCCTGGCACAGCTGACACTGGGAGCTTATGCTCAAATAAATTGGTTAGTCTCTAAGGTGCCACAAGTACTTCTTTTCTTTTTCCTAACCCAAATGTATCCCATTGGCTACAAGGAGTTCCAAGCTGGGACAAGTTCACCTTGATGTCTTTCTCCAGCAGGCGGATGGTTGCAGAATCTCTCCTGGGTTGCAGAATCGCTCCTAGCCAGGGCTGGCTTTGATGCAGCAGCCTGGGGACGGTGCCCCATCCTAGCTGGGCAGGGCTCATGCCCTCCTTGTTGTACCAATAAAATTAAAAACCAGCAGGATCTTATTAAAGAAGTTCTGTATTAAAATCACAAATGAGTTTGATTCCCCATAGTTTAAATTCCAGGGTATTACTAATTAAGAGGTCTCTTGGTTTTTGGTACTGTTTCTCTCCCTCTGTATGTGAAACTTGCAAGCTGCTAATTGCGTTAGTACATTCTAAGACAGAGTCTGTTCTCAAAGCAATTCACAGAGAGAGACTCAAAGCAATACTCTAACAACAGACACAGCACCCAGAGACTCCCCGCCCTTTTGTTGTATTAACAACTGTGATTAAAATAGAGATAGAGGATGGATGTGGATGGATGCTTGGTGTGGATAAGAACTGAATGATCAGGGAGGTGCCAGCCTAAGAATCCAGTGTCCATCGGCTGAAGAAGGCGTCAAGTGGAAATAACCAGAGGACCCCCGGAGGGCAGACTGGAATCCACCCAACAGCCTCAAGAATGGGAGAACCAAAGAACAAGATAACATCTAGCAGCACGGAGCCGTCAGGAATGTGCCATCTGCTGATTGATTCAGCAACAGCATGATGAAGCAATTCCCACAGACTGGCCTAGGAAGAAATTCCTATAAAAAGAGACTCTAAAAAGTGAGAACTTTGGGGTCTGATTCTGCAAACCAACTTCCAGGAGCATCAGATGAGCATCTGACAAGGCCCTGCTCCCTCCTCATGTCCAGGCCACCTGGCCAGTGGCTTGGCATGAGCAACTCTAAGGCTGGTAACTATGATGACAACCTTGCAGAACCTCTGTGTGTGTGTGTGTGTGTGAATAAATATGAGATTGAATGGAATGTTATAGCTATAACTAACTGCTTACTATGATTCTTTCTGTATTCACAATAAATGTGGTATTTTGCCTTTTTCCCTTTAATAAGATCCTGCTGGTTTTTAATTTATTGGTATAACATTTTGGTGGAGAATTGCGAAAGGGGGAATATTGGTAAAAAACCTCAGTTATTGTAAATATTGGTGTGCACACCGCCAGCTCTAGTGAGCTAGGCATTTCTATTAGGTTAACCAGACCTGCTGGCCTCCGAGAAGGTAGCAGGGGACCTGCTGGCCTCCGAGAAGGTAGCAGGAAAAACAGATTAAACCAGACCTGCTGGCCTCCGAGAAGGTAGCAGGGGACCTGCTGGCCTCCGAGAAGGTAGCAGGAAAAACAGATTAAACCAGACCTGCTGGCCTCCGAGAAGGTAGCAGGGGACCTGCTGGCCTCCGAGAAGGTAGCAGGGAAGAACAGATTAAACTAGACCTGCTGGCCTCCGAGAAGGTAGCAGGAAAAACAGATTAAACCAGACCTGCTGGCCTCCGAGAAGGTAGCAGGGGACCTGCTGGCCTCCGAGAAGGTAGCAGGGAAGAACAGGTTAACCGGACCGGCTGGCCTCCGAGAAGGTAGCAGGGAGAAATAGGTTAACCAGACCTGCTGGCCTCCGGGAAGGTAGCAGGGGACCTGCTGGCCTCCGGGAAGGTAGCAGGGGAAAAACGCATAGATTAAGCTATGATTTCAGAATCTAGGCTGTGTCACTTGCTAAGTAATACCAGCAGTGACAAAGAGATTGAAATATCCATGTTAAGATGTTTAAAAGAAAACAGGGTAAGCCAGTACCAGAGGGAGGAATGGAGTCAGAAGGAACTCCAACCTCACCTTTTGTTAAAGAAATTACACCTTTTAAACAAAACCTTCAAAAATTTGGGCACAGTCCTTGGACTAAACAAGCCCTAGCTGATCTCTGCACTATTTCGGACCTAGAGGATAGATTGGCTCAGTATATCCTCATATACAAACCTTCTAGTGCTGCCAAAAGAGATGCAGCAGCAATTTGGTTGTTGTGGGAGGCATGTAAGGATTCTTCCCTCCGCTTGTCTTCATGTAAAGAGGAAAAGGCACAAACGGAAAAGGGAGCAGACAATTGGAAGGTGCTGGCTACAAATACCCAAAGCCAGCTGAAAATAGTGAAAGAGGCACTCCAGGAATACAAAAAGAGTGAAAAAGTTAACTCTGCAGAGGCTGGAGGGAGGCAGGTAAAGGGGGAGAAGGTCCTATGTATGGCACCCCCAGGCATAATTACAAAGAGAAAGAGTAAAAAAAAAAAGTTAACTCTGCAGAGGCTGGAGGGAATTAAGCAGCTAAACTTTGTGAAAATGTTAAAAAGGAAAAAAAAGTGTTAGAGAAAGAGCATTCTTGGTTTCTTTGCAGCCATTCTGAGGGAAAAATGGGCCCTTTTCCAAAGGAATGTCTGTAAATTAGCCAGGCAAAAGAAACTGATTAAAATCATTTGACTGGACAATTTAGTCAAATTTGCTAAAAGAACATAAGGGGGTTCTATTGGAACTTAACTGCCTCAAATGTATAAAGGGAATGTAAGATGTAAAAAAACAGAGCAACGTGGAAGGGATGTTAAAGAAAAGAAAATGTGTATGTATCTATCTGTGTGTGTGTAAATATGTAAAGTTCTAAGGACCAGTTGGTTTTGTTTTTGTTTTAAATAATGCCACTAAAAATCCATTTGACTCTTTAATTCAAAGTTGCAAAACTGACAGACCTTTTTGCTAGACACAGGTAATTAGTGCTGTTTGGCTTTGGGATTTGGCATTCAACCCTTAAAAGGTAACTCAATGCTTTACAAAATTTAAAATGTTTTTAAGTTGTGGCTGCAGCTGGGCAGTCAAAATCAGGAGAATATAAAAAAAAAAAATTTTCTCGATTCTTTTTGTTTGTTTGTTTTGTTTTTTGTAACAAAATAACAGATGAGAGTTGTAGAAAAAAAAATTAAAAAAAAACAGTGCCTCTCTGAAGCAACAGCAGGGGTGAGGTGCACAAAACAAAAAGAAGCAATGTGAGAAACACTGAGTCTTAAAATGGCTCTGAGTAATCAGACTGTCACTTTGATAAAGGTACATGAAAACTCTGTAAGCAAAAAAAAAGAAATAGTTACACCTTATGTAAAAATTGATATGGATAATGTTATAGAAGTTAAACTATGGAAGGAATGTGCATTTGCCCCAGAACATGCGCAGGGTATATTGTAGAAGGGGCAAAAGAAATGCAAACGTACCATGCTACTTAATTAAAATGCTATTAGGGCTCCAAAGGGAGCCACAATAGGTTGGGTTTTCTTTTTCAGATTGCTGTGTGTTTTGGAAGCAGAAGTTAAAAGTAATCAAAACTCTGGTGAAAGTTGATTGTGTCCCTTTTAAGATAGAGTCTCTGAGCTGCTGATGGCTTTAAATCCAAAAGCAGGAAGTGTCTGTGAAAATGCAAATTACCTAAATGATAAAGGAAGGAAAGAACTAGCAGCACAAAGGAGCTGCAGATAAAGGACACACCTGGTCAGCAAACAAATTGTCTAAATAAAAGACATGGGATAACAAGATAATTTTAATAAATTTAATGATAATAAGTATCCCTGTAACAACGTATAGTGTGTATGATTTTTGGAAAAACCCTTTAAGGTCGTATGGTAATGATGCTTCTCAGTTATTACCTGTAAATAAAACTTAAAGCTTAACACAGCAGGAAAAACATTATAAACTTGGTCTGCTGTATAAGAAGGAAAACTCAGGGATTTAATGACTAAACAGTGGGATAATTTCCCCATAACCCTTAAAAGATAAAAGCCATTGAAACCTGGCCCACCTATAGAACAAAAACAGGAAAATGTGGGGGCAATTCCTCTGTTTTGCCTGCAATCAGCAAGGGTATTTGTAAAAGAAATATTTTAAGCAATAATCTGCCACCCCAAAAGGGGTAGAAACATGTTCTTTTTGTCTTTCAGAAAAATCAGGAAAAGCTGATGCCAGCTGAAAAGTAACCCAATACCATGAATCTACTGTCACAATAGAAATTGTGTTTTGTGTTCTATGTTTTGTCTTGTGTTTTGTCTTGTTGCTAGCACTGTTGTGTGTTAAAAAAAAAAAAAAAATACTAAAGACCTGCAGGTACTTAAAAATAAATTAAGCTCTCTGACCCAGCTACAGGACAGCCTGACACAAAAACAAGTACATGCCAATGTAGACTTGGTCCAAATTGGTCTGGGTAACCTAAAAGCCCGATGGAATCTTTGGCAATGGCTTAATACTACCACATGGCTTATGCATAAGAAAAAAAAATATTAGAAATAGGAAACCACACAGCCATAGCTATGGGATGCACTGAAATGCAGATACTTGCACTAGCTACTTTGGAACACGAAATGTTCTGGGTCATATTGGGAAATATTAAGGGTTTGATGCATTTGTTAAAAAAGAAAGAGATCATTGTTTGACACTTATCAATATGAATGGATTCAATATGTTTCCAGTATTGTAAAACCAGACTTGTTAATGGGAGAAATTGTTGTCAAAATTGCACACCAACAGTCCCTGGAGGCAAAGGTATTGAAGGTTAGCCCACTCCCCATATTACACATGGGATCCTTCTGGCTACCCTGGACCTCGAGCCAGTGGGCTGGGGAGGGAGGGAAGCTATTGGACACTAGAGGTTGTACCGAATGGACTCCTCAAAAGTGGGTGTGCCTCACCTTGCCTGTTGCCCCAGAACCTTGTAGTAAAGATACATCACTAGGATCGTGTATGTGGCATGAATTGGAATCACAAACTCAAATTGCCTCACAGTACCTTCTCTTGAATTGGCTACATAGAAAGTGACACTGACGATTATAAATCTTAGTGTCAAAAGGGGGATTATGTTGGATCATATTAAAGAAGTTCTGTATTAAAATCACAAATGAGTTTGATTCCCCATAGTTTAAATTCCAGGGTATTACTAATTAAGAGGTCTCTTGGTTTTTGGTACTGTTTCTCTCCCTCTGTATGTGAAACTTGCAAGCTGCTAATTGCGTTAGTACATTCTAAGACAGAGTCTGTTCTCAAAGCAATTCACAGAGAGAGACTCAAAGCAATACTCTAACAACAGACACAGCACCCAGAGACTCCCCGCCCTTTTGTTGTATTAACAACTGTGATTAAAATAGAGATAGAGGATGGATGTGGATGGATGCTTGGTGTGGATAAGAACTGAATGATCAGGGAGGTGCCAGCCTAAGAATCCAGTGTCCATCGGCTGAAGAAGGCGTCAAGTGGAAATAACCAGAGGACCCCCGGAGGGCAGACTGGAATCCACCCAACAGCCTCAAGAATGGGAGAACCAAAGAACAAGATAACATCTAGCAGCACGGAGCCGTCAGGAATGTGCCATCTGCTGATTGATTCAGCAACAGCATGATGAAGCAATTCCCACAGACTGGCCTAGGAAGAAATTCCTATAAAAAGAGACTCTAAAAAGTGAGAACTTTGGGGTCTGATTCTGCAAACCAACTTCCAGGAGCATCAGATGAGCATCTGACAAGGCCCTGCTCCCTCCTCATGTCCAGGCCACCTGGCCAGTGGCTTGGCATGAGCAACTCTAAGGCTGGTAACTATGATGACAACCTTGCAGAACCTCTGTGTGTGTGTGTGTGTGTGAATAAATATGAGATTGAATGGAATGTTATAGCTATAACTAACTGCTTACTATGATTCTTTCTGTATTCACAATAAATGTGGTATTTTGCCTTTTTCCCTTTAATAAGATCCTGCTGGTTTTTAATTTATTGGTATAACACTCCTTGCCTGGCCAATCCCATCGGGCTCCCCGTGAATATGTCCAGGACGCGATGGCTGCAGCCCTGCAGCCGCTGTACAGCCATGGGCACAGTAGGCCTGTGTGTGGGTGTTCGTCTGGCTCCAGGGCTGGGGAGGGAGGAGGAGACCCGGGAAAGAGCAGCAGCAAGCCGTTCGCTGACTAGACGGGACTGGGCTGGCAGCTCCAGGCGCGCTCCCAGCTCCGCGGAGAGGGACGTCAAGGCTGGCTGGACTGGGTCTGCGCTTCCCTCCGAGCCAAGCTCCGGGCAAAGCGTTGGTGACTGGGAGACCCAGCGTGTGTGTGATTACCCCAAACCTTCCTGCAGGCGCTGGGGGACTGGGTGGCACCTGGAAAGACTGTGGAGGTGTTTCCTTTGGGCCAGCTCCAGCCTGGCCAGGCTCCAAGCTCAGCGCTCCCCTGCCAGCCTCGTGAAGGGTCCTGGAGGAGCCAGAACACAGGGCAGGGGAGGAGAACGTAACCCTGCCGTGGGGCTGGGGCTGCTTTACAGCCGAGGGCGGTGGGGGGCTGCGTGGGTGCTCCTGCATGGGCACTGCTGCCCGCCAGGGGACGGACGGCTGGGCCTGCACAAGGGGGCCTGTGTTTATACCTGGTGCAGACACAAGCGCTAGCGCCGCACAGCAGCTCATGAGGATCTGACGGGCTCCATCCCCAGCTGCGCCCTGACGTGGCCCAGCTCTGTGCCTCAGTTTCCCACTCTGTAGAACGGGAGGATAGCGACACCAACCCTCCGGCTGTCCCGCTGCAGTACTGGGCCCTTGGTGGCATGGTTCTGGAGGATAGCTTCATGCAGCCAGGGAAGGCTGGCATCAAGCTGTCTGTGTTTTCAAAGGCCCTCCAGCTCCCTCCCCTCCCCCTGCACTCTGGTGCGGATTACAGGAATCCTGGGGCAGTTTTTTATTGGGAACGCTTCCCAGCCGCTGCTCCAGGCCCAGAACATAGTCTGTTCGCTTTCATACCTCACACTACTGTTAGCGTTAGCCTTTTACAAGGCCAAGACAAGAGCTGGGGACGCAGCCAGGGCTGGAGCTCTTCTCCATGTTCCTTTCCCGGTGTGCCAACCAGACGGCTGCACCGTGCCACAGCCAGCAAGTTCCTTTCCCTTAACGCTCAGTGGAAACCCTTCCTGCTGCCCCTTGCCAGCCACGCCAGCGTCACACCCACAGACCCTGGTCGTCGGTGGGTGGGGATCCAACCTGGGGCCTCTGGAGCTTAGTGCATGAGCCTCTATTGCATGAGCTAAAAGCCCCCTGGCTGTTAGCGACGGCTGCAGAGCAGACTCATCTTCTCTCTCTCTCGAATGGTCTTGGTGCCACTCGATGGGACACAACACCACACCCAGAAGGCGCATGGGTTACGTCAGCTGGCGGAGGATTAACTTCATATCGAGCTTCAGATCCCCGTCTTGGGCTTTGATTGATTGGGGAGGGGAGTCCCCAGGCATGCTGGGGTGGCTGGGAGGAAATCGAAAGGAGCTGTTTGTGCTGAATTGCTCCCCCCCCGTCACCCCACATTCTCCATCACAAACCCCGGGGCAGCAGCAGCTTCCAGTACACTGGGCTCCCCACAGCTCCCATCGGGGCAGACCTCGGCTGGGGCAGTTTGTCCCAGCCCTGTTCAGGGGCACAGCACATTCTCCAGCCCCGTTCCTGGAGCCGTGGTCACTGACACGAGCAGTGGATCTGCCCCAGTGACTTCAGTGCAGCTGTGGGACTCAGCGCTGCAGAACAGGAGGCCCTAGGTCACTAGCAGCTGAAGCGCCAGGATGAACCCTGGGCCCGAAAGCCGCCCTGTATGACGTCCCCAACCGCTGTCCAGAGGAGAGCGCTTGCCCTGGCTCTGGGACTAGGGCTTTTAATCCGCTCCGAGTGGCTCCGTTCCCCAGCAGCGCAGGCTCGTTCCTATCAGAGGGGTTTATTGCAGTCTCTGTTTGCCTCCCGTTAACAGCAGGCGGGAGGGAGGGAGAAGCTAGGAATTGCACACCCGCCCCTCAAGGCAGGTCAGTCTTTCCCAGAGGCTTGGGGAGTGGCTCTGCTTTCACTTTGGCCTGTTCGCTCCACCTGACGCTGTTGTGGGCCGGATGTAAACCAAGCTGGCTGGGTTTCAGCCCAACACTCATTGCAGGGCCTCTTGGTGAGGCACCAAGTCCCAGGGTTAAACAGGGCGCCCTGGGGCTCCCAGCTCCCTGCACAAACAGCAAAATCTCATACCCAGTGTGACGAAGTGGGACTGTTCTTAATGTTTCCTCTGAATAGTGTGGGGGTGCCTCGGTTTCCCCAGGCAGTTCTTAAGGATCTAGGTGGTGGGGTAAGGGTGTATGATCGTTGCAGAGCCCTAGAGGGCAGGTGTGTGCAGGGGTCTGGACACAGAGAATGGCCGACACCCTGTTTCCTGGCAACTGATGGCCTGGGCCCCTCCCCCCTGCAAGGTGAGAGCTAAAGGGTTGGAGAACAAAGGAATCAGGTGCCCTCCTGGCCGGGGAAAGGGACAAAGCCCAGAGGAGGAGGGGCTGGAGGGAGTTTCAGTTTGGGGCTGGCTGGGACATGGAGTGAAAGGCAGATGTGGTTGTCTGGCTCACTGCCCCCCAAAATGGAACCCCCCCAGCTGAAGGGTCCGGTTCTCTGCACCTACAAGCTCTGTATTAGACCATGTTCCTGTCGTCTAATAAACCTTCTGTTTTACTGCGGGAAGCAGCGCGGGGCGAGGGATGTGCTGGCCTCGGCTTCCTGCAGCCCCCGTTGGCCTGCAGTGGGGAACCGCGGCCAGTGGGATCCGCGATCGGCCAAACCTGCGGACACGGCAGGTAAAAAAACTGGCCCGGCCCGCCCCGGGGTAACCCTGGGGGGCTGCATGCCAAACGTTGCTGACCCCGGTGCTACAGCAATCTCCCGTACAGCAATGGCTGTTACAAGACAGCGTAATTTAGAACAACCCAGAGTCTAAAGCTCAGGTGTATTTGAGGATCTGGGCCAGTACTTGGCTGTTTCTATAGTAATGACCCCTGAGCAAGCAGTGTAATGTACATGCTTATCACTGAGCGTGTCCAGAGGCTGCACGTCCATCAGAATGACTAGATGTCCTGATGTGTAATAAAAACACTTCGAGTCATAAAAAATCAACCCAGCCTACTTTACAGGGCCTGATCCTTCTCTCCCTTACAGCATCTGAGCAGTAGGAGAATGGCTAATATGGGCCAGCGTTATGGTTGTTTTATTCTATTTATAAAAGTATAATACTGGCCAGTATTCTAGTTGCTGTATTGTGTTATAAAACAACAACAAAAAATAGAAAAATAAAAAATACAAATTAATGTTTTGAATTAATTTAGGGAAAAGAATTTACAGCACAGTACAAGAATTTAAAACATTTAAAACATTCCTTTCTTTCTCTCCAGTATTATAGTCTCTCTTGTTCCAATTTTGGGTAGCGGGAGCGAGTAGTATAAGGGCCCTACCATCAATCGAACGTTAACCCCACCCCTTGGCCCCGTAAGCCCTGCACACGGGTCACTGGAAGACCCACCTCATGGGAGTATTACTTCCAGGGTCAAGGCGGACACATGTCCGGAAGCAAGGTGTGTCATGTGACCCCTGTAAGAACTCCTCCCACTGTCCTCTGCTGATCAGGATGGATTTTGCCCCCACAGGAACGCCTCGAGAGAAGATTTGACCAATCAGGGGGAGTTCCGGGGTTTGTGTGACCCCCTCTAAGAACTCCTCCCACTGCCCTCTACCAATCAGGAGGGTTTTCAGCCGCTGGGGACCACCCCGAGAGGAGATTTGTCCAATTGGGGGGAATTCTGGGGCGGGGTGACCCGTCAGGAAGTGGCTTGTGTGACCCCTCTAAGAGCTCCTCCCACCACCCTCTACCAATCACGATGGGTTTTGGCCACATTGGACAGCCCCAAAAGGAGATTCAACCAAAATAGGGTGGGTTCTGGGATGGGGTCAACCGCCCAGAAGAGGGTCGTGTGACCCCTCTAAGGACTCCTTCCAACACCCTCTGCCAATCAGAGTGCAGCACCATCACCTCATAAGTCCGAGCGCTGGGAAGAGGAGGCCATCTCTTACCAAGAAGACGTGGTTTAGAAATTGTGGAAAGGCTGAGAGGAAACGTGGACTCCTTTACCACCCCTGTGAGAACTTCAGACTTTGTTTTAGCCCCGAGGACCTTTGGAGTTGTGTGGAGAAAGCGCTACAGCAGCGACAGTTCTGAAGAGGATGAGAGAGAAGCCAAGGGGATTCCTTTGGCCCAGCCATTGATGGATATGCCAGAATCCGACCCTGAAGCCCAACCGCTCATGAGACACCCCGATGAGCATGGTGGCCTCTCGTCATCCGCCACCCTGGAGGAGGAAGGCGATCATGGCTTGGGGGAGGCACTGGCAGACAAGGTGAATGGAAAAGACGTAGCTCAGGTAAATGAATGATTAAGAAGCGACGGTCGATGATTGGGTGTAATGGGGTTAGGAACCAGGGGTTGTGTAAATCTAAAAACAAGCAGTGGGCACTTACGCTTGTTTCTTGTCTGAAAATCTCTCGACAGCTTGACGATGCCTTTCTAGAGGACCCGGAGGCCCTGGACGGCGTTGCATCAAGCAGGAAAGGTGAACCAGGCCCGTCTTCTTTTTGCTCAACGCCGCTAGAAATTGTGGAAGATGACTCCGAGGAGGACGGCTAGGAGGAGTTTAGGAGGAGGCCTGGCATGGAACTCGCTGAGCCAGTGCCACGTCACGAGCGTAAAAATGTTATGCGGACTATTGTACGCGTTGCTGTTTATGCTGTTCTTCATCACTGTCTTAGGGAAAAGCTTTTTGAAAATTGTGAGGGCTGTGTCATAGATGCCCCAGCCCAATGGCACCATGACTGTGACTTGGACTTCAATGGCTAGAAACTGCAAGTTCTGGGGCCTGTGTGCTGAGCTGTGTTTGGAAAGCTTATTGAAGACTATTATTGCCATAGGTTATGTTATGCAACGTCTGTGCCTAACCCAAGAACATTTAGCGCAAGGGGTGACCTTGAGAAATGCTGTGCAATTCAGTGGAGACCCTGACCGTGTTTTAAAGAAAATGTCCAAACCGGAAGATGCCTGCTTACAGCGTTACATTGACTGCCTGGTCCACACAAAAAGGGACAGAACCCTGCTTAAGAAAAAGACTATTTGTAAGAAATCTAAAAGGATTAATTGAGAGAATGATGAGGGGACAAACATGCAATATAAAACTTGGTCACTGTACATTTTAAAAAATTGAATGAAAAGGGCTTTGTGATTATCTGTGTTTCTCTTAGAAGGTCTCTGGCCCTTAAGTGAGCTAAAAGTTTTAATGGAGCATCTGGGTTTGTTTTCAAGAAGCTGTATGATTTTTAAATTTAAAAAAATGGTTTGTGAGAACCTAGGTCTTGTGTCTTTGTGTAAAAGAGACCCATTTATAGCAAAAAGCTGTGAAGTGGGAGGGGAACAAATCCTAAAAATGTGTTTACAGTGTAACCCTTCTGCCCATCAGAGTTGGCCACAACAGGGGCTGGGTTCAGTATCTAGGAGTTCCATTCCAGTAACATGACGCAAAACCGGGTCAAGCCCCCACCAGTGGGGCACTGAAGCTCCCCTACAACAAGTTGAAATCACTGAATACTGTGTTAAGTAGTAGGGGGGCCTCAGAGCTGGGGCACCTTGAACCCAAAGTGAATTCAGCTCTGCAGTCTGTAACCAACTCCTAATAGAATCAAAATTACCTCTGACATTACACAATGGAGAGAAAGTGTAACTGGTGTTTGGAGCCCTCAGAAGAAAGCTCACACCACTAGGCACAAACCTCCAAACTCTCTCAATTCACTGGCTTTTGGAATCCTTGTCCCTTGCCTAGCGAGTGCTACTTAGTTGATGGCGAGTCCCTCCGTCATAAAAGGCCAAGGACAGTTCCACTGTCCTTGATTCACATCATCAGGATAACAACACTTTATTCTTCCTGCCCCAAGAACAGAGAAACTGGGGATCCCACAGCAGCCAAAGTGACCATTTGGGCTCCTGTGGGCTCATGCTAGGTGGGGTGAGTGTCCTGTGCAAAGGAGATCAGCTCCTGAAGTCCTTTTCCACAACTCACCACCAGATGTCAGGGTAGAGCTCATCCTGCCTCTGCTTACAACACGAAAACAAAACAGGGATGGTTCAGACATGTGTTTGAGTACAATAGAGTTGACTCATCCTGTTGAACTGAATGGTTTTAACCACACCCCCACTGAATAGCGAAGGTAACTGTGATTCCTTACCCTTGTTGCTATAGGGATAAATTTGATGGGTGTGCACCCATAGTAAGGGAGGTGGGTGGGTGAGTTCGGATTAATATGAAATGAAATAAAACCTCAGGAATTCGCAGATGCTATTGGGCAGTTTAAATATAATCCCTGGAGTTGGTAGAGCACTACTGGACAGTGAAAATGACCCAGGAACTGGCAGAACTCTACTGGACAGTTTAAATATGACCCAGGAGTTGTTTGAATGCTATGGGTCACTCTTTCTAGCAATTCAAAGCCATTAAAAGTTTAAAATACTATATTTACCCAAAAAACCCAAAACAACCAACCAAAAAATCCCACCACACACACACACACACACACACACGGGTCTAACCCCAAACTGAAATGTTTGAAGGGTTCACAAATCTTCACCATGCTTTAGAACAATCATTTGCTCGAAAGACAAATTTTTAAAAGCTGTGGGTGCTTATTATGGTTGTGATACAACCATTTTATTTCAACCCCCCACCCTAAACTTTAAGCATGAAAGAAACATGTTTAAAAAACAAGCCCCAAAGACATTTACTGAGATCTGCAAAGGGTCCCCACTTGGAAATGGGTACAGTTACATTACGGATTGGTGATTTACTGTTTAATACTGTAAGAAGGCCCTACAGAAAAATGCATTTTAACTAAAAGGAAAAAAATGTGGCCAAAAGCAGCTCGGTTGTGCAGACAGCTTAATTTGTTGGATCATACTAAAGAAGTTCTGTATTAAAATCACAAATGAGTTTGATTCCCCATAGTTTAAATTCCAGGGTATTACTAATTAAGAGGTCTCTTGGGTTTTGGTACTGTTTCTCTCCCTCGCCGGGTGAAAGTTGCAAGCTGCTAATTGTGTTAGTACATCCTAGACGGAGTCTGTTCTCAAAGCAATACTTTGTAACAACAGAAACAGCACACAGAGACTCCCCGCCCTTTTGTTGTATTTATCTGGCTTTGTTAACGATTGTGCTTTAAAATAGAGATAGAGGATGTATGTGGATGGATGCTTGGTGTGGATAATAACTGAATGATCAGGGAGGTGCCAGCCTAAGAATCCAGTGTCCGTCGGCCAAAGAAGGCGTCAACCAGAGGACCCCCGGAGGGCAGACTGGAATCCACCCAACAGCCTCAAGGATGGGAGAACCGAAGAACAAGATGGAGCCGTCAGGAATGTGCCATCTGCTGATTGATTCAGCAACAGCATGATGAAGCAATTCCCATAGGCTGGCATAGGAATAAATTCCTATAAAAATGGACTCTAGAAACGGAAAACTTTGGGGTCTGATTCTGCAAACCAACTTCCAGGAGCGTCAGATGTGCATCTGAAAAGGCCCTGCTCCCTCCTCGTCTCCAGGCCACCTGGCCAGTGGCTTGGCATGAGCAACTCTAAGGCTGGTAACTCTGATAACAACCTTGCAGAACCTCTCTGTGTGTGTGTGTGTGTGTGTGTATGAATGAATGTGTGAATAAATATGAAATTGAATGGAATGTTATAGCTATAACTAACTGCTTACTATGATTCTTTCTGTATTCACAATAAATGTGGCATTTTGCCTTTTCCCTTTTAATAAGATCCTGCTGGTTTTTATTTTATTGGTATAACAAATTCCCCCACCCCAGATCACAAAAGGGAATGTTAGGGAGGGGTGCCTAACGTCCTGAAGTAGCTATTATTTGAGAGTTGTAGCGATCAAATCAACCTGCTAGCTCCTATTTTCAAGTCTGTTTGAAACAAAGGCTTAGGATGGTGTAAAAACCTCAGGTATTTTGGAGACTCTTTCAACAGAAACTCTCTTGAATGGCTGCTGGACTGCAAAAGGAGCCATGCTCCCTGTTTTTAACTCTGAAAATATATATTCTATTCTATCACTCGTTGGCCATGCTGTCTTAGTAAATAATGGTGCCTATGTTTCTTGCAGTGTGATCTGTTTTGCATGGAACCAGTCACTTTAAACTGCATTTCATCACCGGGCCAAGGTAAAAACTATTTTAACTGGAGTTTTGCTTAATAACTTCAGGTATTACACAGGTTGGATAGGGATTTGGGGGTAATACTAACTAACATTTTTGCTTGTTCTTTAATCCAAAGGCCCAAACACACATGGGGGTGGGGTGGGGGGGGGGCGTAACTTTCTGCAATTGGCTTTTAAATGCATGTGGGTTTATTGAAAAGTATTTTGTTGCAAACTGTGTTTTAAACTCTCTCTCTCTCTCTCTCTGTAAAAAAACATAGGTGGTTTTTTTTTAAAGTATATGGCTGCAAACTGATGGTAATGGTGTATTTCAAACTAACAGGGTGTTTTTTTACTGTGCAAAATGTGTTTTAAACTGGATTTTAAAAGTTGATTTTAAAAGCAGTTTGGTTTTTATTTTGCAAAATGAGGTGTATTTAAAAAAATGTTTGCAGGTTTGTTGTTTTTTGTTTTAAAGTGGTAGAAATAAACTCAAAACTCCTCTTTGTTGTACAGCCTGAAATGGATTATTTTGTTTTAAAGCTCTGACTTTTTAAATAGAAAAACACCCTAATGAATATTTTATTTTTAAGTTTACAAGACAGTTTCATGTAATTTACAATAATAATAATAATAATAATAATATTGTCTGCTCCAGAGTAAGGTCAAAACATGAGAGACCCTTAGACCAGAGGGTAAACAAGCTTAAAAGAAAAAGAAAAGAGACAGCTGAAAAGAAAAATTCACCAGATGGATGGATGAAGCCCAGTAAATATACTGTGTTTGTGAGGTTATGAGGTTTTGTATTTTAAGTAAATACATCGGTGTGGGTGAGAAAGATGGTAAAGTTAAGTTTTGTTATATGTTCCTTCCCCCCTAATCGGGTATGTGCAGTTCTCCTGACAATGCTGTAGTCAGAGCTACAGGGACACCTCCACCAGACCAGCCAAAGAACCAGAAATCTGCTTTGAGACCTTTAACAACTCAAAACAGCCCAAGAGTGCAGATGAAGCATCAGGGCAGTCCAAACCTCAAATACGTCAAACCCAAGGACAAAACCAAAGACTCTGGTAAAAACCAACCACGCAAACACAACTCCAGTTCCTCAGCGGCCACCTCCACACCAAGCCCTGAGAAAACCGTGAGTGAAAACGCCCACCTACGATGCTTCCTTCAGAAGACTGAGGGACGCTGTATCCTCGGGGGTTCTAAAAGAACGGTATTCTAAAAAGGTTTGGGGAAAATATGATGCTTCGTTCAGAATACCGGTGAACGGTGTATCTTCAGGGGGTCTAAAAGAAAGGAGGGCTGGAAAGCACATCAACAAAGCAAAAGCTTTGGTGGGTGACTTTTTGAAAAATACTTCAATTTTTGGCTCTGCGCAGGCGTGACTAGTCGTGGAAAGGGGCCTGGGTAAAAGGGGCACCCTCAAGGATACACATCAGCTCAGGTGTAAACAAAAGGGGGGACAAACAAATGGCTGCCAAAAAGTTCCAGGCCAGGGTCGTTGTAAAAATTTTAAAAAGGGCTAAAGAGGTAATGGAGAGGGGGGACAAAAAGAGATGCCCTCGACTGGAGGCTCACAAACTGGCATGTCTGAAAATGGGGAGGTGGAATCAGACTCTCACACAGAGTCTGGTTTCGAAAATTCCCCAGAGGGCTCTCTAGAATGATGGGTCCCCATCTCCTCCCGATGACCCTCACGGAAGCGCCTCACAGTCTGACTCTCAAATAGCATCTGATGTAGATGGTCCCGTAGAGGAACCCCCAAGTAACCCTGAAAATGCACAGGTGTGTATGGAGAGAGTGAGAAGTTGGCAACGTGAATTACCTAGATTTGGGGGGGGTCGGTGTATTGTGAGGAATTTCATTTTGTCAATCTTGAGCGAATAAATTCAGCTCAGCAGGTTGTTGAAGCCATACACAGGGGGATACAGTTAGTTCTCCATGACGTTAATGGTAGGGTAGGCACTGATGATTATGTTCAGTTACATTTAGAGAGCCGTAATTTAACTAACCCATTATTTTCGGTCTGAAGAACTAGGGATGAGCTGTCTGCTGAGGATTTCTTCAATCAGACCTCAAAGCTGCCACAGAGCAATAGAGTTGCATGTCAATGGGACATTGCACCTCGTTGTGACAGTTGTAAAAAAGCAGGGGTGGGGGCCGCTCGTAGAGTTTTAAATTCTATCCTCAGTAGTCAAATCATCCATAAAAAAGAGACAATGTTTAGTAGACCTGACTTACACGGCTACCAATCTGTGTTTTGCGCGTGGGCTCTTGGCCGTCATGTCCGACCATAAACCTACGGACACGGAATCGTTAGTGGGGGCGAGAAAGTTGCATGAGAAACTGGGCTGGTCAGATCAAAAAAAGATTATGCTCAGTGACGTAGCAATGTCTGAACAGCATTTAGGAGTCAACATACAGGTGGTGCTGTATGCGGCGAAAGGGGCTTTTTTTAAACGGGGGGGCAGTTTACCCCAAGACTTATTTCATCCTGTTGCATGATGAGCATTACTATGGGATTCTGGTTGTGAAAAAGTTGTTCGGAGCAAAAAATTATGGTGAGTTTTGCCCCACAGTGCACAGTCACGGCCACTCTTGCAGGTCCAGCTGCTGCCTCTGCTTGAGCGTAACATGCTCAGACAGCGTGGACGTGCAGCTGAGGTGTCCTCGCCGTAGACTGTATTGTCAGTCCAGAGAGCGTTTAGACAGACACATCGACTGGGAATCGACAGAACAAGCTGAATGCCTGTCTAAAACATTGTGCGATAAGGGTCAGTCTTACGTGGACAAGCGGCACAGGTGTAAAGGGAGGCGCTGTAAGCAGGGTCAGGGTTTGATCGCTGGTGATGTAGACGGTCACCTCGGTTTTATAGACAGCCTTAGAAAGCCCGAATCCTCAGAAAAGTGTATTTGTTATGATTCCGAATACACAAAGGAGACTGGGTTGCACACTCCCAATTACATTTTTGCTATGTCCCTCAAGCCGGAAAAGTCCTGGGAATTTAAGGGTGATGAGTGTCTTTCTATGTTTGTTCAGACCTTTATTGGCAAAGAGTTCCGGGTCTACACGTTCCAGGCGCACAATTCCAAAGGTTACGATGCATACTTCATCATTAGACAGTTACTGAAGGAAAAGATGTGCCTAGAACTGATCACTCAGGGTAGTAAACTAATGTGTGTGGAAGTTAAGGCTCTGGGCATTCGTTTTCTAGACTCTTTAAACTTCTTGCCCATGAAGCTTGGTAAGCTCCCGCAGGTGATGGGGTTTGAAGGGTGCAAAGGGTATTTTCCACATTTTTTGAACACTTTCAAAAATCAAAATGACGTGCGGCCTATCCCCTATGTGTGGAGCACTATGGTGTAGAAAGCATGATGCCCAGGGAAAAAGCAGAGTTTCTCGACTGGTAGCAGGCCCACAGGGAGGAGACATTTGACTTGCAGAAAGAGCTCGCGTATTACTGTCAGCAGGATGTCAAAATTTTGAGACAGCCTTGTATCCTATACAGAAAAGAGATTATGAAAATGATGGAGAAGGGAGATCTAGTAGAGAGAGAACCTGGTAAATTCACCGAGATAAAACTGGGTATAGATCCATTCTGATACATAACACTGGCATCTGTCTGCATGGCTATGTACAGGTTTCTGTTTTTGGAGCCTAACACGGTAGCTCTTCTCCCTCCAGACAATGATCACAGGCAGAAAAAGATATTCAACCCCATCTATTCAGTGGCTGTTGAATACCTCTCACAAAGAAACTATACAAATACGGCATGCTTTACAGGGTGGGGAACTAGAGGTAGGCTCCTACTCTTTAGAGGGTTATGCCAGTGTTGACAGGGTACACACAGCCTTGGAGTTTAACGGGTGTTCTTTTCCACGCTTGTGCCACCTGTCATTGTGAAAAAGCACAAAACCCTATGACGGGGACAACTTTTGGGTTTCTTTATTACAAGACGCAGCTCAAGACCGACTATCTGAAACAACTTGGTTTTGTAGTGAGGACTCTTTGGGAGCAAGAGTGGGAAGTGAGGACAGAAACAGACAGGGAGCTTGCAGGCATTTAAAATGAGCCCAGTTGCCCTAGCCTCTCATGCCTAGTGATGCTCTTTTTGGGGGGAGGACAAACGCTATCCGCCTATATTACAAACTTAACTCCGGGGAAGAAATCCACTATTATGATTTTACCAGCTTCTACCCTTTTGTAAAGAAAACCAAAGAATACCCTATCGGACACCCCAATAGAGTTTATGACAAATTTGGACCCCTTGCAAATTATTTCGGAATTGCAAAAGTTAAAGTGTACCCCACCCAAGGCTTCTTTTTCCCATTGTTACCTGTCAGAGTGGGTGGCAAACTTATGTTCCCGATATGCCGAACCTGTGCGGAAACTGAGCAGCGGGAGATGTGCATCCATACTGACGAGGAGAGGGCCATCCTGGGGACTTGGTGCACGGTGGGCGGGCATAGCGAAGGGGTACGCGGTGGCAAAAATATATGAAATCTGGCTTTTTAATGAAAAATCTGATGAACTCTTTTCAGAGTACATCAAATGACACCTCCGCCAGAAACAAGAGGCTTCAGGGTATCCCAGCTGGTGCACAGACGAAGAAAAACAAAATAAGTACATGAACTATTTCTACCAGAAAGAAGGCGTGCGTTTGTGCCAACACGAGATCAGGTTTAACCCCGCTAAACGCCAAATCGCTAAATTCTTTCTAAATTCCCTCACGAGCGAGATCCCGCCAGATCAACACATCACCGAGTTTGTGTCGGCAGGCCCGAAAACGTACGGGTATAAGCTGTCGGGAGGAAAGGCCTGTATGAAAGTCAAAGGTATTACCCTGAACTTGGCAAACTGTCAAAAGATCAACTTTGACAGTTTGAAAGATCTAGTCCTGGACTATTGCACGGGCCTGCGAGAAAACACCTCAAAAAAGAGAGAGGTGCAGCAGCCCTCTATCGTAAGGAACAAAAATCAGTGGTAAATAGAGACCAAAACCCTTAAGAAAACACAGAAAGTCATTTACAACAAGAGGGTCCTAGGAGAAGGGTTTAAAACCCTGCCCTACGGATTTTAAAATGGATACGAGGTGGAAACACCCCTTTTCTGCAATTCTCACAGGGCCTAGCAACAGTGGGAAAAGTTACTTTGTAAAAAATGTGTTGGATAATGCCAAACAAAACATTGTCTGTTATGCCTGAGAATATTGGATAACATGGCTATAAAAAGCATTGCAAGATACACATGTCTGGGCTTGTTGAAACACATTTTGAGCAAGGCTAGGCATGCCCAAGAATTTAAATGTATTTTTTACAAAATTCATCACCATCTGGTCGTTTTGCACTAAGTCGTTAGAATACAATTTTAAAATCCGGTCACAAGATAAACCCTTGCTCCGATGATGTAAGAAAAACACTCAGTGATAGCCGCAGGCGACAGAGCGGGGGTCTTGTAATTATCTATTGTGAAACACAATGCCTGTGGCATTTTTGTTTAAAAATTTCATAATGCTTTTAGGAAACAACATGCTCTTCGGGGGGTGCCCGTATGAGTCTAAAAACTCTCCACGGTTACGCTCCGCCAGACACAAGGCAAGCCATTGTTCACCAGGTTGGTTGTGTGGATGCGCGATACAAACCTAGGGGTCTCTGAGACAGCTTGTCGCCAGGGAGCCAAATCACAAGGGAACACATCTAAGAAATTCTTTTTTGTGTAAGGCACCTTGATAAGACACACGAGAGCTGCACAGTGTCCATGTTCACATATGGTCAAGCAGAACGTCTCTCCTCTGATTTCTCTCTATGATGTTGTCAAAAACCCCATGCACGATCAGATTGATGGTGATGGTTAAAGCCTTCCCAAAACATATTTCTGCTCTCAGGTTCCCGGTTTGAATCAGGGAATAGTCATCGGCGCATTCCTGGTCGGGAGACAGGTCAAAGGCAAACAAGGTGTAACCCTGTGGAAACTCCTCACGGTCGATTAACAGAGAACGATCTGTCATGTGTTTACCAGTGTCTGTACCAGATTCATGTATTCTCTCACGCAGCATCCTGCCTCGAAGTCTGGTTGCAGAGGCTTGGTTGGTATCTGTTCACCATCCACATACAAGGCCACAAAATTAATATCATAATGTTTAAAATGAAAGGGATTTTTAGTGTAACTTCCACTCAAGGCATAAGACAAACCCTAGGACAAGCATTTTGGGTAACTGTCCCAAAAAACAGGTTCTCCTGGTTATTGACCCTGCTGCCCACGGGGATGCTAAACACTTTCATTCCCACACGGTCCACGGGATATTTAGCATTTGTGGTAAGCAGGGACGCCGCGTGCCCCAGACGAACGCTCAGGGCCACCCGTACTTTCTTCACAAAAAGGGATGCTGATACAATGCGCAATTTAAAGCCTTCAGCTGCACTGCCCATTAAACAGAAAGCGTCTTATCTGCGCGTCAATTTAAATTTTCACATCCACTCCGTTCAACAAATGAGACGTATCTGTTCTGATCTGTCTTTATTTCAATGGTAATGGTATCGATGTGGTGTTTTCTGACAGGAACGTGATGAGGTTTATCGTAGGTGATGGTGACAAACTCATTGTTCCTTCCTCAGACAGGGACACAGCGTAACAGGGGAACAGAAAAGTCCCTCACAAACTGGTGTTCTACAATATCTGTGTGCAGATACAGGGAATTAACTCCCCCTGTGATGTCTGCCCAGAAGGGGAATTTTTGGACGCTGCGCTTGGGGCCCAAACCTAGAATGTTAGCTAGCTCCCTGCTGGTAGAAAACATAAAAGTAAAATCAGCGGATTTAAGGGTAACTTTTCTACCCACAGGGTCATCGTTCATGACCACCTCAGGCGGTGGGGGATGACGAGCCATGGTACTGTTCATATGATCCAATCATTCGGGTATGGACGAGTAATAACCTCGTCATAGGATAAAACTCTATGCCATATCTTCAAAGGTGATTTCAAAAGGGGTGTCCTCGTTGATAGCGTTCCAGCTGTGCGGGTGTTGTATTTCCACTAACCCCACCTCCCAGGCACCCGGGAGATCTAAGGGCTTAATTAGCTGTATTGTAAAGTTCGAGCTGGTGTTTTGAGGAAAAACTGCAGAGCTGGCATTGCTGGGCAAAGTCATGTAAAACCCGCTGTCGCTCATTTTTCACTCCCTCAGTCTTTGCAGGAGGAATCTTTTTGTTTGTTTGTGTCTAAACGTCAGAATTGAGAAGCTTCCACCCAGCTGGTAAACTTATCGCCCCCCCCCACCCACAAACCATTTCACCAGTAGCTGCTTTTTTCTCCCTTTTCCTTTCTCCGCTAGAACTTTTTTGATCCTGCAAATCTTGTCTTGTTTGGGGTTTACTTTTTGTAAATCTTCAGGGTAAAAAGATCCAGTAACTGTCTCACCCTCGTAATCTTTTAATCGGTAGACAGGTCTCGGGCTCCTGGTTAAGGCTTCATCCACTATAAATATCTCATTGGTAAACATCTGTTCACAACCTTTTTCAAAAGCTCCTTTGGTTTTAGATAGTCTCACGTGGTCGCCTTTTCTAAAAGGGGCAACAACCGGTTTTATTTTAAAACCGTCTCTATCAACCAGTTTCCATATCTTCAGAGAATTGGAAGGGTTAACATCAGCGGGTCTGGTACGTAGAGTTCTGTAAAAGCTCTGGTTGTAACTCTTCATAAAGTCAGGTAACAGGTCAATGTGGCGAAAGGCGTTATGGACTGTAAAATATCACCACATCCTCCACATCTTTTTCAAGTTCTGTTAAAATCACTCCACAACCCCTGCTTTGACTTCATTATCAGTAACAAAAAGCGTTAACGCTGTGCCGTTTCAACAATCTGCTAAAAGGTTTGTTTCAAAATTCTTTCCACCGATTAGTTTGTCATTTTTGAGGCACGCGACCTTGGCAAGAAATAGCTTTAAAGGCCTTGGATTCCTCACCGCTCATCTTGTCTTTTAGGCCTAAGGCCCAGGCATATTTGGATAGAATGTCTATCACTGTTAAGATGTACTTAAAACCGCTGTTGTGTTTGGAGAAGCGGTGCATACGGACCAAATTTGCCTGCCATTGCGCGTCCACATCTGAAACAACGGTCCTGGTTCTTTTAAAACGTATTTGAGCTGGTTTGTGTAAAGTGTAAGCATCCTGGTGTGAAAGCCAAGCTCTTACCTGTCTTCTATTTAAAGTTTTAGGATGCTTTTTGGCCACTTGAAAAAGAAGATTGACCCCGTCAAAGCCCCCAACTTTCCTGGGGGTTTAACAGATTTTCTTTAACAGAGCCGTCTGTGGAGACATGACTGTTCCTGGGACCGTCTTTTACGAACACAAGTATGGAGGGGGACACGTTCATTCTGACACATTTAAATAAGTTTTATTAATCGCCTGGTTTAACACAATCTTTTACAGCCGCCTGAAACAAAGGACGCCATGATCCCTACCATGAGGGAGTCTGAGATGGTTCATTCTTCCATTTTTGTCCTTTTCTGGATTTTCCTCTTGAGATCTGGGTCTCAGACAGGAGCAAAAACAGCTGATGCGCGATGGATTTACTCCCACAGGGCTACCGATGTGCAACTTCTCAAAGGCCTCCAGAAAGGCATCGTCGAGCTGTTGAGAGATTTTCAGACAAAAAACAGTGTAAGCACCCCACTGCCTGTTTTTAGATTTATGCAATGCCAGGTTGATTCCTAACCCCATTACACCCCCATGATCGACCGTCGCTTCTTAATCATTCATTTACCTGAGCGCCATCTTTCCCGTTCACCTTGTGACTCCCCCAAGCCACAATCACCTTCCAACTTTAGGGCATGGACAATGAGAGGCTGTCACACTCATCGGGGTGCCTCACAAAGGTTTGGATTTTGGGGTCGGGTTCCGACGTATCCATCAACGGTTGAGTCAAAGGGCCCTCCTCGGAACCGTCACTGCCGTAGCGCTTTCTCCACACAACTCCAAAGGTCCTCGGAGCTAAAACAAAATCTGGAGGTCTCACGGGGTGGTAAAGGAGTCCATGTTTCCTTTCAGCCTTTCCACAATTTCTAAAACATGTCTTCTTGGTAAGAGATAGCTTCCTCTGCCCAGCGCTGGGACTTATGGGGTGATGGTGCTGCACTCTGATTGGCAGAGGGCGTTGGGAGGAGTTCTTAGAGGTCTCACATGACCCTCTTCTGGACGGTTCACCCAATCCGAGAACCTGCCCCATATTGGTCAAATCTCTTCTCGGGGCAGTCCTCTGCAGCCGAAACCCATCGCGATTGGTAGAAGGTGGTGGGAGGAGTTCTTAGAGGGGTCACACGAAGCACTTCCAGACGGGTCACTCCACCCCGGAACTCCCCCCAGTTGGTCAAATCTCCTCTCGGGGTGGTCCCCAGTGGCTCAAAACCCTCCTGATTGGTAGAGGGCGGTGGGAGGAATTCTTAGAGGGGTCACACAAACCACTTCCAGACAGATCACCCCGTCCCGCAACTCCCCATGATTGGTCAGACCTCCTCTCGGGGTGGTCCCCAGTGGCTCAAACCCCTACTGATTGGTAGATGGTGGTGGGAGGTATTCTTAGAGGGGTCACACAAACCACTTCCAGACAGATCACCCCACCCCGCAACTCCCCATGATTGGTCAGACCTCCTCTCGGGGTAGTCCCCAGTGGCTCAAACACCTACTGATTGGTAGATGGTGGTGGGAGGTATTCTTAGAGGGGTCACACGAACCACTTCCAGACAGGTCATCCTGCCCCGGAACTCCCCCGATTGGTCAAATCTTCTCTTGGGGCGTTCCTATCAGGGTGAAACCCATCCCGATTGGTAGAGGACAATGGGAGGAGTTCTTAGAGGGGTCACATGACACACGTTGCTTCCGGTCATTTGTCTGCCTTGACCCTGGAAGTAATACCTCATGGCTTGGGACTTCCAGTGACCGGTGGGCAAGGCTTACGAGGGCCAAGGGTGGGGTTAACGTTTGATTGACGGTAGGGCCTTATACTACTGGACCGCCTTGTTCTCTTTGTCTCCCGCTTCATTCCCCAAGCACTCGGCCAGGACAGATGTCATTTAGGACCTCAGTTGCCACCAGCTGGACAGAGGGACTTGGGTCTTTCTTGAGGACCTGGAGAGCTGAAATGACAGAGGACAACATGTTAGTGTACAGACTGTCAAATCACAGCTAAGTGTGATCACAGAATCTTGAAGTACCAGAGCAGAATGATCACATGGTAAAATGTGAAACTGGGCTCAGTCCTTCTATTGGGATGGAAAATACATGAGAGATGAATATGCCTCACTTTTCATATTGTCACCTGTGCCTGAAATAGCTGGAGACTTACTACCTCTGAATACCACGCTACACAAGCTCTCCAATAGAAAGAAAGCTTTAGGTTCCTCCATTGGCTCCCTTCCGTGCTCCCAACAAGCGGGGAGACCCTGACTTGACCAGAAAGTCATCCACTCTGCTGTAAATGGAAGAAGGTCCATTGTTTCAATAGCTTCCACTTTTCAGTTTATTTTCCATCTCTATTGAGGAGCCACGGTCTGAGCTCCAATAACCCTGGAATTGAACAGAGGCCAAGTCCAAGCTGCTTTGTGCAGGATGCAGGGCACCTACTGGAAGAAAAATTGCTGGTGGGAAATTTGGGGTAGCAGAAAGTGGCTACAATTTCTCCTCATCTGGGGAGTCCACAGAGAGCCAATAAAGCCCAAAGAGTGGATAGCACTGGCTGCGGAGGGGGCCTTGCCAGGACAACCAGGAGATGCACGGACTCACATCACACCCTCTGCAGCTGCCTCCTTCAGGGGAAATTAAAGCTGACTTTCTACTGGGCGAGAGTGAATTTGTCCCTTGATGTGTGGCTGATGCACTTTGCACCAGCGGTATCGGTTACTGCTGCTTGTCAGCTAAATTCCTTTAGAACTCACGGATGAGCAGAACTTCAGCTGTATTTATTACTTACACATCAGCAGATGTTCCAGGTCCAGCCATTTCATACGCTGCCTGTCTGTGTGTTCCAGGATGATGCCTAAATACACAATGGAAAACAAACAACAACAATAAAACTTTCCCTTGTTGAATGCAAAGTGATATTAGCAGCCCCTAGACAGGTCTTTGGCCTCTCCTACTGTGGGCCTAAGGGTGAGCTGTGGGCAAGAGGATGCTAGTGCAGTTTAGAGTCCACACTGAAGAGAATGAGAAAGACTTTTTTTTTTTTAAGAATGTTTACACAAAACCCATTTGCTTTAAAGAGTCTGTGTTCCTCTTGCCACTGCTGTCACTTATTGGAGACATACTAAGCTAGTGTCTTGGTCTAGTGGTCTGAGCAAAGGACTGGGGCCAGGAATAAGTGAGTTCTAAGCAGGGATCCCACAAGGTGACTGATAGGTGAGACTTAGGCCACAATGCCTGCCTGTCTCACCTGGGTATGCTTGGGAGAAGAGGGCAGACGGCCAAAGCGGAGGAACCTTTTGCCTCCTTGACAAGGTGGTGTGGCCAGGAACCTGAAACAGCAGGCGCTGAGGGCAGGTGGGCTGCATGCCTCCCAATGATGAAGTAGTAGTGAAGAGCACTGAGCAACACTGTGGGTGGGTCTGCACTTTGAGCGAGGGGGATCACTCCCAGTTCAATGGGACAGGCCCACACTAGCTCGCACAGCGCTCGCATGCTAAAATTAGAATGTAGCTAAAGCAGCACGAGCAGTGGGAGGAGCTAGCCACCTTGAGAATCGACTCTGGGGTTTGGATGGGACATACTTGGGGTGGTTAAACCTCCTGCTGCTCCTGCCATCGCAGCTACTCTCTATTTTTAGCACTCAGGGCTAGTGCGGGTATGTCTCATCAAGCTGGGAATTAGACCCCCAGCTCCAAGTGTAAACATGCCCTATGAGACAGTGTCCCAGCCTCTACTACTAAATGACTGCACCGTGCTTTCCCTGCAACAATCCCAAAGCACTTTATAGCAAGTCATGATTTCCTCCGACCACCACCCTGGAGAGGTAGGGATATTAACCTCCCCATTTATGTATGGGAAGCTGAGGCACAGAGAGATTAATGGCAGCTCAGTGCTGCACAGTGGGATTTTTTTCTCTCTCCCTCAATGGGAATACCAAAAGGGACACTGGGCATCATCTCTCACCAGCTAACTTGGCTGCAACTGCCCGGATTTCTTCCCAGCTGCTAAAGAAGTACGTGATGGTGCTTTTGTACAAGTTCTCCAGCAGCTCAGCATTCTCTTTGGCCTAGAGGAAATCAGGGACACATGAGCTCTCTCTGGCTAGAAGTGCCCTTTGACTGCCAGCACATGCTTTTACGAGCCACAGGTAAATCAGAGAAAGAACAGGTGACTGGGTGGACGTGGGAAAAATGGGGATCTGTGGCAGATTTACATTTCCCGTCACCCTCAGTCATATATCCCACTCTGACCGTTATTTCCATTACCCATCACACATCCCCCCCACACCTCTATACCACCACATGCCACTCCAGTCAAGAATCTCAGACACTTCAACAGCTCACTCACAAGGTGTCTGCAAATGTCCACCTGGAGCTCTTCAGGCTTCAGCTTGGCTGTGCCATCAAGGTGTTGATTCACGGCAGTTTGGAGCCTCTTCAGTCCCAAAAACGGGACACAGAGGTGAAACGTAGCTCTGCATTCCTGAAAAAAAGAAAGCGTGTCACACCATTTAATTGTTCCCTACTGAGCGCTTTGGTCATTCAAAGGGAACTCATCTGCTTGACTGCTCATCTATTCCAGGATAAAAAGGGATTCATCTGGATGTAATTGGCAGAAAACATGCAAGAATGACTAATAGAGGGGAGAGCTTCCACTGCAACCTGGGGGTAGCATCAATGTCTTTTTGGAACAGATCTACTTATGAAAGCTGCTTCACCAGGTCTCTCTTCTGTTCTGGGGAGGCAGGGGCCTGGGGTGCAGAGACAGACAGGAATAGAGAGCTGTCGAGCTCAGACCCATGACCTATCCTGGATTCTGGTGAGGCAGCCATGGAGCAACCTGGCGGGAACTGACTCAGCAGGAGGGCAATGAACTGAGGGGAGAATTTGGGCCTCCACAGCAGGAAGGAATAGCAGAGCTCCCCTGGCATTGGGAGGAAGATTCCTTTGGCTTAGTAAATAAGTCACTCTCGGTCTTACCACTGAAACCCTGGGGTTCGGGTCTTGCAGGTGCAGCAGAAGTGTGACCCAGCTCTGTCTAACCTGCTCGGCGAAATAGCCCTTCCATTTTCTTTTGGTCAGGCGGGCCAGGATGCCAAACAGGACAAAGGACAATAAACGAAGAGCATCGTCCTCCTACAGCCAAGAAAGCCCCACAAGTTAGTAACTAAGGGACAATCACATCATGTACTTCGCACAGCCATCTCTTCTACGCTAAAGTCGAGGGATTCCAACTACAGCTAGTCGGAAACACTTTCATGAACTAATTTTTGATTCGAATTTGCTGATTCATCAAACTATTTTAGCGACAGTTCCATTTGGATGAAATTCCTCCAGAAGCCAGGCAGGGGTCCTTCGAAACCTGCCTGCTGTCTTGCCAGTGCACCCATTCAGCTCCTTGGAAGCCCATCTAGCAGGCTGACTGGGATCGTGGGCTTCCAAACCCCCAGCGTCTGGGACCCCAGCTCTCAAATTGGCAACTCCCTGGCACTTCTAGCTCCCACGGTTTCCTGGGTTCCCAGCACCGGGATAGATTGAGAGCAGACTGCCCGGACCCAAGGCTTTCAATAGAGCTCGGCTGAGAATAGTCATTCTGTTTCACAAAGAGTTTTGAAGTTTGGGGAGAGGGATTCCCACAAATAGGAACAAAACCAAAATTTGAAATCTCAGAATTCTCTGCAAAATGGAATCATTCCAACCCTCTCATGTAAAAATGGTATAGAGCAGGCCCAACACTCTCTATTGTACCTTGGAACCCCCTTTTCATGGTTATCTAGCTACCTAATCTAGTATTCAGACTTTCTTTGAGGTTCTCAGTGGCAAGAAAGAAGAACAGAAGGGGGAGACTGTGGAAGCAGGGATGTCATCCCCATCCTCCTAATGTTCTCCTCCTCCGTAAAACACCTCTCTTCCCTGGGGCCGAAACATCTCTTCACTCTGACATGAGCAATGCCCAGGGAGTAAATGGAGTCTAATCAAGATCGGTTGAACTGGGGCTGGAGAGTTCTGGTCACATACGTTGTCAAAGTAGGTCCGGATCTGTTGGGTGAGGTCTCTGAAGGAAGAACCTATGTCCTTCTCTTTCAGCTCCTTCAGGACTTTGGCCACTGCTTTCATGCTCTCGCCAATGACTTCAGAACTGAAAGGGTCACTTAAGGCCCTGATCAGTATGACCATAAGAAACTTCTTGTGCTTTTTCACCTGGACAAACATACGACATTAAAGAACACTTATCACTGATCACACTTCTAATACGTTTTCTTTAGCAGTTATGAAGCTGTGGGAATTTCATCTCCCCCTCCCACCCCCCGGGAGACCTATAGCTATATTTCAGACCAGGTTCCAGCTACAATGAGCCAAACTCGGGGCCATAATACACCTGTGTCATCCTATTATTAGATTCCTAGTTACTTAGATTCCAAGGCCAAAAGGAACCCTTGTGATTATCCGGTCTGACCTCCTGCATAACATTGAACTTCCCCGAAATAGACTCTGTTGGAACTAGAGTGTATCTTTTAGAAAAACGTTCAATCTTGATTTTAAATTTGCTAGTGACAGAGAATCCACTACAACCCTTGGTAAATTGTTCCAATGGTTAATTAAAATTACCATTAAAAATCAATGCCTTATTACCAGTCTGAATTAGTCTAGCTTCATTTTCCCCATTGAATCTTCTTATCCCTTTGTTTGCTAATGGGAAGAACCCATTCTCAAAATGTGCTCCCCATGTGAGTAGTTCTAGACTGTCCTCAAGTCACTCCTTAACCTTCTCTTTGTAAAGCTAAATAGATTGAGCTCCTTGAGTCTATCACTAGAGGTATCTTTTCCAATCCTTTGAGAATTCTTGGGACTCTTCTCTGAATCCTCTCTAATTTATCAGCATCCTGCTTGAATTGTGGACACCTGATCTGGACACAGCAGTCCAGCAGTGCTCACATGAGCGTCATATTCAGAGGGAAAAGAACTTCTTTACTCTTAGTCAAGATTCCTCTCTTTATGCCTCTAAGGATCATTTCAGCCCTTTTGGCCACATCTTCGCATTGGGACACCTTATGTTCAACTGATTCTCTGCCATGACTCAAGTGGTTTTCAGCATCATTGCTTCTTGGGATAGAGTCTCTCATCCTGTAAGTATGGCCTGCATTTTTTGTTCCTAGATGGAGACATTTACACATGGTCATATTAAAGTGCACAGATTGTTTGCTTATGCCCAGCTTAGCAAAGGATCTAGCTTGCTCTGTATTGACTGCAAAGAGGTTACTCGGGTATGTGGGAGAGCAGAATTTGGCCTAGTGCATTGTGTGCAGCCTCTGTAAACTCCGAACAACTGTTTCCCTTGGTTTCTCTAGTTATGCTGCATTCTAGTCAGTATTCTCTCTTACCTTCTCAGGCGCCCCATAGACTAAATTTCCCAGGCCTCTTACAGCCATCTGCCGGACAATGCTGTTCCTATCATGGGACTTTTCTTCCAAGATGTGTAAGACTGGCTTAAGGAACTTCTTCTCCCTGAGCATGGGATCACTCATTAGCTGAAAGAAAATCAACCTGTCCATTAGCCCCAATAGGATCGTTAAGATTGGGAATAGAATTTGAGCCGACATGTCATACACTAAAAACAACAAGGAGTCCTCCTACAGCCCCAGTCTTGAGGATACAGACAAATATGGCTACCCCTCTGATACTTGGCACATAATACACTGTAACTTTAGTATTCCACACAAATGAGAAAGGTCTACAAAACATGGAGCTTTCCTTTTGGGCACTAAAATAGGGATCCACTCACCTCTTGAGAGCCTCTTAGTGGCTGGGTATGGTATCACAGTCCTTTTCTCACCCCTGGTGCACCCTGCCAGCCGACCTCAGTGAGTCTTCTGTGGCTCAGGCCTCTGGCTGAGTCCCAAAGTCCAAATGAACCCCTTCTGGGGTAGTCCAGAACAGTCCCATTGCCCTCACTAGGGTCTCCAGCCCCAGCTCCGGGTCCTTTACATTCTGCCCTTTGTTCAAGCTCTCCATTAGCATTGTCCTCTCCATGGGGCTTATGCCACTGTTGGTGGTAGGGGAACCTGGGCCTGCCCCTAACTCTGGGTTCCAAACCATGGATCCTATAAACAGGAGCTAGGCACTGCTTGATTTCAGTTCATTGTCGCTTCTTCCTACCCGCCACTTTTAGCTTCACCCTCACCTCAGGGTTAAAGTTCTTCGGGACTCTCTTCCTGAAAACCCAGCTTAAGTAAAGGCTGCCAGAATCAAACTATGGCTGTCCCCTGAATTTTTGTGGCCAGAGAGCAGCGCCCTTTCTTGCCCCTCCAGTTCCTGCCAGAAACTGACCTGCTAAAGCCCTTCATAGAATCATAGAATCATAGAATATCAGGGTTGGAAGGGACCTCAGGAGGTCATCTAGTCCAACCCCCTGCTCAAAGCAGGACCAATCCCCAATCAAATCATCCCAGCCAAGGCTTTGTCAAGCCTGACCTTAAAAACTTCCAAGGAAGGAGATTCTACCACCTCCCTAGGTAACGCATTCCAGTGTTTCACCACCCTCCTAGTGAAAAAGTTTTTCCTAATATCCAACCTAAACCTCCCCCACTGCAACTTGAGACCATTACTCCTTGTCCTGTCCTCTTCTACCACTGAGAATAGTCTAGAACCATCCTCTCTGGAACCACCTCTCAGGTAGTTGAAAGCAGCTATCAAATCCCCCCTCATTCTTCTCTTCCGTAGACTAAACATTCCCAGTTCCCTCAGCCTCTCCTCATTCACCTCCTTTTAGCCGAGCCTGATGGGCTCGGATTGGCTGCTTTCATGAGGCCTCTCTAGACAGACCCAGATTGGGGGCTTCTTTTCCTGGGGCAGGGTGTAATAGGACCACGGGGCCTCTTGTAAGGAGCCTTAAAGCCCAGGTACAGCCCGTCATAGGCACAGAGAGGTTGTTTTTCTTAGAACCAGATAAGCTCCGAAGATAGTTGCTTAGCATAAGTGGGAAATATGATGCAGATGTTGGAGGAAGACTGTGGAAAGGGAGGATGCTCCAGCAGGTATCCCCACACTAGCCTAGGACTTAGGAGACCCAGGTTCCATTTCCTGCTCCCTCAAAGACTTCCTGTGTGACCTTGGGCAAGTCACTTAGCCCTTCTGTGCATCAGTTCCCTGCCTGTAAAATAGGAAACATAGTGCTTCCCTACCTCGCAGGAGTGTGGTGGGGATACAGACATTAAAGAGTTTGGAGGTCCTCAGATACTAGAGTAATGAGAACCTAAGATAGACATTAATGTAGTTGTAGGTTGCTTGGTTGGTAGTATTAGGACGCTCGGTTCATTCAGAAGATGTGCTGAGCTAAACCAAAATCAGGAGCTGTTGGTTAGGATCAGCACTAGGACTTGGCAGAAGAGGTCCACTCATCCAAACTCTGTCCGTATCTCTCTCAGCCAGCACCTGTGGTTGTGTAGCTAGTATAGGCAATGACGGCAATAAAAACCACAGAGAGAGAAGGACTCAGAAAGGTATCGTGAAGTTCCTGGTGAGGTTTCCATATAAAGGAGGAGCTATTCTACCGTCTAAAATGACAATTACTCCTATGAACTGAACTGTACAACTCCCAAAAGAAAGGCAGACAAGAGTCTAATGGTGAAACTGCTCTTCAGAGCCCTGTGTCTTACCTGGGCAAGGAAAGCTGTGCTGGTGACTCGGTGGTTTTCTGAGGGGGAATTCACCCAGGGGAGGAGGCTCTGTCTGATCTCAGGTGTTATGAGTCCAGATCTTAGCAGAAGACTGGAAGACAAAAGAAACCGCTCATGGGCTAGATTGCACACTTCAAAAACTCAGCTGCTCTGAGCATACAGCTCTGATAGCTAGGAGTGGGAGCTGTGTGTTTCCACCCAGGACACCCCCGCACCCCCTGCCCACAAAACTATAAACGGGAGGTTCCCTCTCAGCCACTCTATTGGCTACTCATTCCCAAGGATAAAATGATGCCTCCTAGATCTCTTACCTCACCAGCAGACACACTCCCTCATGGTGAGTCTTGGGGTTTTCCACAAGAGTCCAAGTCCTCTGCTTCCTGAGCGCTCTCACCAGTCTCTCATTGCCACCCTTGAAAAGCACAGATTCTAATGCTTTGATAGAAAGCCTGGGGAAAGAGAGGCACAGAACTGCAGCAATCAGGAGGAAGGTGCAGCTTGAACAGAGAGTCAGGAAGCTCCAGTTACTTCTCAGGTCTGCTGTTCAATCGGCAGTTCATCCATTGGCAATGTCCTGGACACCAGTGTCCCTGGAAGGACTTGATGCTGGGAGGTAATTTTCAGTCTCATACATCTCATAGTTTTGCTAGGGACAAAATTTTGCAGTCCTTTTTCTCTTTCTGCAAGCAGTATGGGCACTAGCAGAGTACAGTGATATGGAAAAGATACATGATCAGGACCCAGAAACAGGGGGCATAGAGTGTGGTGATCACTAATGGACATTTTGGGGTCATATCTCCAGATATGAGGTGACAGAGTGCTGAGGGTTTGCACTTGAGTCAGCACTCTGGTCACTATTTGTACTAATTCGGTTCCTCACAGAAGGCCTAATTGGATAGAGGTGTACCCGATTACGAGGTCAGATTGGGGCTAGTGAGTCAAGAAACCAATCATTCCATTAACAGGGAAACTGTATAAAAGGATATGGGCAGGAGCCCTTTGAGGGGAACAGACAGAGAAAGAAACTTGGGTGACCAGATGTCCCGATATTTGGGGCTTTATCTTATACAGGTGCCTATTCCTTCCCCCGCCCCCCGCTCCCACCCCCGTCCTGATTTTTCACACTTGCTGTCTGGTCACCCTAAGAGAAACAGAAAGACAAAAAGCTAGGAGAGCCTGACAAAGTGAGGTCTCTGAGTGGAAACACCTTACCCCCCACCTGACTTTTGGAGAAGAGTTTAGAAAGTTGAGATACAATATAAAGGTGCTATGTATTGGTAGGGGGATTAAATAGACTATACGTTGGTGTTTACAAGCAAAAAAGTCTCAACGCAGTCTGTGTTTGTGGAAGATGTGGGGGTGCAACACCCCTCTCTGTCACAGCTGGGGGCTCATCAGGGATTTCCCTGTTATCTATGCAAATGGAGAGCCTGTTGGAGAAGCCGGTGTAGAGGTCTGGCAGTCCGGGTGATGGAGGGAACACTGAAATGGGTGATGAAGCAGCAAAGAGAAGAGTAAAACAGGGGTTCTCAACCTTTCCGTTTCTGAGCCTCCCCCCACCCTCAACATGCTAAAAATACTCCATGGCCCAGTTCCAGGCCTCTGCCCCGCCAGGCATCAGAGTTTGGGGCTCCTGGCTCCAGATTTTAACCCCACAGGGTGCAGGGACTTGGGGCTTTAGTACAGGTGCTGGGCTCAAGGCTTCAGCTTTCTGCCCTGAGCCCCAGCTAGTCTAAAGCCAACCCTGCTTGGCAGACCCCCTAAAACCGGCCCGGTTGAGAACTGCTGGTGTAGAACAGTGGTCTCCAAATGTTTTGGCTCACGCACCCCCAGGGTGACCTGCCGCAGACTCGCCACCGATGGAAGACCTGCCGCAGGCGGGCCGCCAGAGGGGAGCACCAGCCGTGGACGTGCAGAGCTGCTGCCGAAGGAAAAAAATGGCGGAGTGCAGTCCGGCGGTGCTACTGCTGCCACGCACCCCCCGGGATCATCCCACGCACCCTAGTTTGGAGACCACTGGTGTAGAAGACCCGACAGACCTTCCAACAATCCCAGCAGACAGAAAAACAGCCTTTCCTTGTCTGGTAGGTTTAACAGCAAAAGAGTCGGCAGGAATTTATACGGGAGCAAGCCCAGGTCTGGCAACAACTCCTCCAAAGTTTGGTGAGTCCCGTGACAGGAAATGGAAACCAGGCACAGGAGATCAGACTGTAAAATGGGACCTGCGAACAACCCCGATGTGTTTTTGGTTACTCTTCAAGGAGGAGCAGTGAGACCTCTTAGGGACAGAACAATGTGGGCCCTTCAACTGACACCCTATTTAGCCGGGGAAGCACATATAGGGCTTTTAGTGATGAGCAGGCAAGAGATTATGACATGATTAAGGCAGCCATGCTGGACGAGGTGGGGCCTGTCCACGGAAAAGTACTGCCAGAAATGTAGAGTTGAAAGATGGATTGAGGGATTATGCCTCTGTGCATTTGGACAGAAATTAAAAGATTGGGCCACTCATTGGTAAGGCCAGATACTCAGACTGTGGGGGAGATCATGGACTGCATGGTTCTGGAAGTTTCTTCAGAGTCTCCCTGAGCATACCCGAGTATGGGTTCTGTGGCGCCAGCCAGTTCATCTGGACCCCACAGTTCAAGTGAGAGGAATTTGCAGAGGCGGACATTCCCAGAGTGAGTCAGTGGTTTAAGGGACTAGATTTGAGAAGGACCAGAGTGCCTACAGCTGGGAAGGGCAGCAAGAAGAAGAGGGAGGAGCCTCAAGGAACTGTAGTGGGAGCTTGGCCTACGGTGTGCTTCCGACATGGACCTGAAGGACATCTAAAAAGAGACTGTCCGAAAATGGACTGTGGGTTTGCCCAGTTTTGTGGTTGGGACAAGACTCCCAGGCAGGGAAGAAAAAAGAAAGTACCTACCATATCGGTCTGGGTAGGGAGGAGCCACCAAAGGGACTAATGGACACAGCTTCATCCTGTTTGCTAATCAGGCAGGAGTTAGTGAAACCCCACTGGATACTTCCCAGAGGTAGGATCAAAACTGAATACCAGGTCCATGGGGACAATAAATTCTGCCCAATGGCAGAGGTGACTCTGAAAATTAAGGGGAAGTTTAGGCAGAAACATGGAGGGGTAGTGGATGGATTGCCCCACTGCCTTCTACTGGGCATGGACTGGAATCCCTTTCTAACAGGGACACCAAGGCAGGTATGGAGGCCCAGGAGGGCGGAAATAAAACCTGAAGGGCCAGGTAAAGAGGAAATATAGGTAAAGGGGCTGGAGGAACCTAGACACGAAAGTATAGACAAGAGGGAGGAGAAAGAAAACAAAGGTCAAGCGTAAAGGTGACTTAAGATCATCCATTGGGGTCAAACAGTCATCAGAGCCCTTACCACCAGGATCTCAGGAGCAGGCATCCCTAGAACACTTTGGAGGGACTCAGAGCAGTCTGTGTCCATGGAAGAGGCCGGGGCACAGCCTACCACCCCGTCACATATAGGTACCTAAAATGGGCCTGCACATGGGCCAACAGCATGAGCAGAATATATACTCGTGTCTGCAGCGCCAGCAATCACATAGCTAGGTACCCATCCATCTGAACAAATTCAAGTTTTGTGGACAAAACTGAGGCACCCATCTTGAAAACCTGACCCACTGTGGCCACTACATAAGATCAGCCTTACTGGCTCAGTCCAATGGTCCATCTAGTCCAGTACACTGTCTTCCAACAGTGGTCTATGCCAGCTTCTTCAGCAGGAATGAACAGAACAGGGCAATCATGAAATGATCCAATCCCTGTTCTCCAGTCTCAGTTTCTGGCGGTCAGAGGCCTAGGGACACCCAGAGCTTGGGGTTGCATCCCTGACCATCTTGCCTAATAGCCATTGATGGACCTGTTCTCCATGAACTTATCTCATTCTTTTTTTTTTTTTTAAACCCAGTTATACTTTTGGCCTTCACAACACCCCTTGGCAATGAGTTCCACAGGTTGACCGTGTGTTGTGTGAAGTAGTACTTCCTTATGTTTATTTGATACCTGCTGCCCATCTGTGAACAGAGCTGAGATCCTGGTTTCCTAGGAAAATTCAGAGACATTATAAAACCATGAAGTCTGTAATTTGAGCACCTTGTTGGCAGTGAATAAAGAAACACAACAAGAAGAGAAACTAATAATGTTGTGAGATTGGTGGGAAATGTACATGAATGTGCTACCAGAGCTGAAGTCAACTGAGGACTCAGGAATCTTAGTGTTAACTGGCGAGGGGCACAGAGTGGGTGCCGAGGGGCCTGGTACGTACATTCTAGCTCACTAAAAGATTGCCCCATGAGTCTCAAATAAAAGCCCATGTCACCAACATCATTGTGAAATGCATGTACAGATGCTGTGTCAAGAGTCATGGATATGCGTTGAAAATTACATTCTTAGGATCTGTGTCTCGGGACTAGTCACCAGGAAAGGTGACAAATGGTTTTCTTTCAGGCAAGAAATGTTTATCCATCTCTTTGTTTACATGTACATTAAGCATGCAGGGTTCACATTCAGTTGAGAAGGCCTGTGAGAACTTCAAAGAAAGAAAAGTAGCAGGAAGTAGACAGGGGGTGGGGACCCAATTTTGGGGTACACATCAAAGGTTTGCTCTAGTCTATTTGGGGGACATCTTTCACTTAGGAAGTAGATGGACCGCGAGTTTGCTTCATGAAAGAGGGGTCGCGATCAGGCTTGGTTGAGAACTTTGGGTGAGAAACATCTTTAGACAGGAGGTTAACCTGTTGGTTAAGTTTAGTTTCTAGGAGCAGGTTATGATTTCATTTGAAATGTAACCATTTTTTGCTTGCATTCTTACTCACGGTCACTGGAATCTCTGTTCTTTGAGAATCTCGGTTCTTGTTTTCACTAGAAATATATCTAGGTGCTGTGAGTTTTGCAGTACAGAGTATAAGTATCTAGTGTAGAGTCTAAAGTAGAAGTAATAAACTGGTGTGTCCTGTTCCATTGGGAACAGCAGGCCTGATCATTCTGTGGGAGTTCAGTGGATAAAGGTCTGGACACTCTACGGAATGGTCAGAAGACTCGGGGGTTGGTGTGTGCCTATCATTAACCTGTACAAAGAGACTGAGGTCTGAGGAGGCCTGGGTGGCAGCGTTTGTTTTGCCAGCGTTTGTTTCAGGGAACTGACCCACAGCAGGCACAGACAAGACTTCCTCACTCGAAGGGCATATGATGGTAAGGTGCCTCGTAACCCTGGGAGCTCCTGGGGAGCGTCACACAACTCTACTGGAATTCTCTTTGTTTCTCTCCCTTCCTTCTAATTACCGGCAAGGGTTCCCCTCAGTAAGTTGTAGCCCTCTTCGCAATTGGCTCGGGCTGCTTCTCGTTGGCAAAGGCAGCTTTTGTCCGAGGGTTTGGCTGACCTGCTGCAGGAGAACAGGAAACAACTCTGGGAGCAGTTCCTGCACAGCTTTGCTCGACTGCAGGGCTGACACCACCTCAAAGATGGCACATGTTGCCTGAAAGGAGAGCATGGTAAAAAAGGAGATCTCTTCCCAACGCCATCACACCCTGTCTCCCCTTCTGATATCTGCTGTACTAAATTCTCCCTTCTGCCAGTAACTTGAATGACAGCGAGCAACTTGCTTAACTCGTGGCTTACTTTCCCACATCTGTACAAATGTGTATGACCTCCCAAGGCATGCTGTGAATCCAAACGAAGATTTTCAAAGCACTGTGAGAAACCTGCTCCAAAGACTTTCTAATGGCCAGAGAGTATTAAGTAAATCAGTAACGTATCTAAAACTGCCGTATTTGTTCCACAGACAGCAGAGCCGGACTCAGGGAAACAGTCCATCAGAGGAGATAGTGCCCACACACCAATATTATACCACACTTCCCGCTTTCCATCAGCGGGATTGTCACAGGGAACAGGAAAGCCTGAAAGACGTGTCTGTCATCTAACTTACTGAGAGAGGTTCAGCAGCTGCCAAATGCCTGTCAATTTCTGTCTGTGAGGTGATGCTGCCTTCTGTTCTTGTTGGAGTCTTTATCTTCTCTATTAGGGCTTGTAGGACTTGAGTGGCAAGCAAGGGGTCTCCCCCCAGAGATCTCCACAGCTCAGCGGTGTCACTGCAGTTTAACAGAAGTTACAGGTGAGCCCTGGACACTTTTGTGGCTCACACTGAATGCGTCATATTTTAGTAAAGACCAAATGTTCTCCTTGCCTATGATGAGAGAGTTAGGAGTCCTGTCCTCCTTTAACGCTCCTCGTGTTTAAATATGGAGTTTCCAGTTACAGAACTAAGTTAAGTGACCTAGTCTTCCTGCAGCCTAACCATTAATACTAGACTTCAGAAGAACAGGACACAGAGCGCCAACCTCACTTCCTGTTTGCTCCACTTCCCAGTCAATATGGAATCATGAGCATGTGGCTCCCGAAGAGCTAGGGTTTGGAAGGCAAGTGGATGAAAGAAAAGCCAGATTCCTACTAGATGGACATACAACTATGAGAACGAATATTCATGGCCATCCTAGGTCCCCTTCACAAATGGTGTCCCTACCCTCTGTTTGCCAGAAGCTGGGACTGGGCAACAGGGGATGGATCACTTGACAATGACCTGTTGTGTTCATTTCCTCTGGGGCATGTGGCACTGGTCACGGTCGCAAGACAGACTACTGGCCTAGATGGCCTTTTGGTCTGACCCAGTATGGCCGTTCTCATGATCTTAGATTCCAGCACTGATCACTGATAACTCAGTTAGGGATCTTTAAATGAAATGATGGATCTGCTTCCAGTCCACTTTTAAGTACCAAGGGTGGCAATTCTGCTCTGGCGGCCACACCCTCACTGATGCCAAGCAGAGGTCTGATGATAATATTGGCCCTAGTCTTTGCAATCAGCCAGGGATTTGCACTTGAAGCTGTCATGCTACCAGGAAACCAATAGCCACTGCTCATTTCCAGAGTGAGCTCAATTCAGGCGTCTAGAGAGGTAGATGTTTCCAACAATACACTCCAGTTATACCAGTAAAAATAGGTCTTTAGGATGTCAAAGCAGCTATTAATGAATGGAAACAGGATGACACTTAATTTCTCTCCGCACCCCACCTTAACATGTTCTTGGACCTTCCTGCAGAAAGAGCCAGGCTATTAACCCTTAGGAATGATCCCAAACTGTCTGCTGCTTAAATGAAGCCCTACATCTCCTAGTAAAGCTGTGGGATCCATGTTTTACCAAGATGAATGCAATAGGTAGCGGTATATACCTGTCCATCGGCAGACCTTTGCTGAGGAGGCTGGAGATCACTGCCTCTTGGTGATGGTGAGCTAAAATGGACACTGCCTCCACCAGGAACTGCCTCAAGCCGCCCTCCTGGATAGTAGGCATGTGGCGATATAGTATAGCCAGGATATCGGGCACCTGGAAGGAACAAAACCAGAAAGAAATGTCCCTTTTTCTTTCTCTCCATTCAGTCTACAGAATCAAAACCTTTCTTTAGCCATTTGCTGCTTTTTTAAAAATGCCTCACTTCAAGAAGCAAATGTTCAAATACGTCTGCGTAACTTGAACCCACACAAATTGCCCACACACGGCTGTAAAAATTAACACTGACACACACATAGACATACCAGGTAATTGAATGTGGTGGTGCCCAGCTATGCATTACATAAACCAGTTCACATGCACAAAAGGCGGCTTTGCTTGCCCAGATTTTGCAGGTGTGATTTAAGCAGCCAAATCTGACCATTTGCCTCGAAGAATGCAGAGCTCATCAACAACCACAAGCACAAAATATGCAAGTGCTTTCAAGACAGTGTGTAAATGCCTGGGACTGTGAACAGGGGACTACCTCTCATATTCATTCCTAGCCCTTCACATCTTCAAAACACTGTGCAAACATGGCAGTTCTGCTGCGAGGGTTCCCTGTCCTGAGGCCTTTCACCAGCCTTCTTAGAAGATTTGTGGAGAGCTCCTTTCATCTAGCCCTAATGCACTGGGCTCCAGAATAAGGCATATAAATAGTGGATCCCAAAGACACTAGAGTTTTCTCCCTCCCTCCTTCTCTTCTTAAAGGGAGGGTAGGTCTACACAGCAAAAAAATACCACAGCACTGAGTTTCAGAGCTCAGGTCAACCTGGGCCTGTGGGGCTTGCATGATGGGGCTAAAAGTGGAGCTGTTCCTGCTCGGGCTGGAGCCCAGGCTCCGAAACCTGGCAAGAGGGTGGCAATAGCCCAGTGCTCTTTTTAATCCATGTAGCCCTTAGCCATAGGCCTCCTAATACCTGGAGGCCTCCAAGTGCCAGTCATTCTGTCTTCTTGTATTTTCCCCAGAGTCTGTTTTCTCAAGCCTTTCTTGGCTGAATACTGTGGCAACAAGCTAGACCAATAAATAACCAACCATCTTCCTTTTCCCTTGGATTATCTCGGTCTACTGCTGTTGATTCGGCCATTGCCTATCTTAGGGTAGGAACAGAGATGGAATCGACTCTATGTCCGAGGGGGAGAAACAGCAAGATTTGTCTTCCTTACACATGAGGGCAAAGATCAAAAAGCCTAGAGTTTAGGCAGAAAAGCTCTCCAGTTCCCAGTTTTACCTTGTCCAGCATGGCATCTCCACACTCCTTCAGGATGATCTTCATCCACAGTCCAGCTGCCGTGGCACAGGTGGGGCTAGCAGACAGCAGACCACCCAATGTGGCCTCAGTAAAGTCAGTGGCCTGTTCGGAGGGAAAGTACTCACTAACAACCTGGGAACAAATCAAAAACAGGAGAGACCGCAATGATGTTTGGCTCCAGCACTTTTAAAAATGGAAAAATATATATACCTGCATCAGCAAATGGCGAATTAGCCTCCTGTCTAGCTCGCCATTTGGGATTATAATTCTCTCTCTAGTCTATAGACTACATTTTTGTCTTCTACACTAATGATATCAGGTTAGAGGCAAAGACTCTGTTGCACAGTCAGCACAACATTGTACTGGATATGCAGGAGGTAAGTTTCCCCTTTGTAGTCTCTTACATACACTGCATCTTTTTACAGCACATAGAAGTCAGTCAAGAGAGGCGTGCACACAAATATCGGCGAAGGCAAACCCACAAGGTGACAGAATGAATCCTGGGTGGTTTCTCAGCTTGATGTTCCACTAACACAGTTTTTCTCCTGGATGGCTGGATGGCAGGGCCGGCTCCAGGCACCCGCCGAGGAAGCTCGTGCTTGGGGCGGCAGATTGCAAGGGGCGGTGTTCCGGACAATCTTAGGGCGGCATGGGGGCTCTTTTATTTCATTATTTTTTTGTGCTTCACCGCTCCGGATCAGTGAAAAAGCAAGAGCCGGCCCTGCTGGATAGTTACATGTGTGTGCATCCGCGTACGCATTTTCATGGGTGTGCAACGTTCTGTGGAATCTGGTTTTTACGCGGCATTCAGAGCACACATCTATGAAAAGCATCTTGCTGGTTACTAGCAACCAACGCCCCGCTCCCACAGCTCGCTCCGAGTACGGAAAGGCATCATGAAAGAGCAAATGTCAAATGAACGGTGCCCGGTCACTCGCACATCCGCACAAGCTTTTTGAGTCAGTTACCCTGGCCATTTTGGAAGATGCCTGAAACAGAGCCTCGGGGTCTGGAGCTGTTACTGCTTCACGGAGACATCTCAACTCCTCCTCTGCTGAGCCCAGGTTTATGGACTGGCCTGGAGTGGAGAAAAGGAGAAAAAGTACTGTAACGATTAAGGAAACTGAACCCCTACTGCATGGTTCTTCATACGGGAGGATCCATGTGCTATGTTGTCATCAGCATAGTGTAAAATCTTGGCCCCACTGAAGTCAATGGCAAAACTCCTGGTGACTGGAATGGAGTCGGGATTACACCCTGAAATGTCTGAACGTTACCAGTCGTGGTATGTTATTGTGAATGATCCAGGATTGAACAAGCTCTGTGTTCAGCTTGGAGCAGCTTTCTGTGGGTGTCTGGTTTCAGTAGTCTCTCTGCTCTCACTATTTACATCTCAGCTCCTATTCAAGTACAACTCATGCAGGTAGATCAGAGGTTCCAGTTCAGAGGTGAATCCCTCCCCCAAACTCTCCTTGTAAAAGAGACGGGGATAGACAAAAAACTTCGGCAAGAAACCCAGGCTCATCAGTCACTTCTAAACAATGCTGGGATTACTATGTCGTACATTCAAAGGTTGGAGTCCTTTATTCTGTTTCTGAATCACCAACACTGTTTTTAGGACTGATTAAGAATAATTGGAAATAGGGTGACCAGGGGTCCCGATTTTATAGGGACAGTCCCCATTTTGGGGTCTTTTTCTTATATAGACTCCTCTTCCCCCCCACCCCCTGTCCCGAGGTTTCACATTTGCTGTCTGGTCACCCTCATTGGAAATGGCCTTAAACGATAACCAAGCTCTATCCCTTAACATCTAACCATTAGGTGAAGAGAATATCCTACTCTTTCACAGAGGGGAAAAATGGCCTCTACTTACTCCAATAGCTCTGAATGCTCATGACAGAGGGCTGCTGGAAGAACTTTTTGTTTACAGAATTATTCCAGGAAACCCCTCCAATCCAGCCAGTGGCAGGGGAAAGAGAATGAAAATGTTTAGTACCAAGGGCTTGTCTCCATGGAGATATTCAAGAAAGCTAATCCACATTCATTTTCAAAATGCATTAGTTAAACTTCATTCAACACCTATGGGGACACACTTATTTAGAATTAAAGTGGCCTTCATTCAGGTTAGTTTCATTCATGGAATTCACTACAATTAATAAGGCCCATTTTAATTCAGAATCCGAGCATCCACACATGTGTTTAATGCCATTTACCTCATGCACTTTAAATGGACACCTTTAGTTCATTTGGATTAACTTTCCTTAGTGTCCCTGTGTAGACAAGCCCGAAGGAATTTAGCGCTTATCTACCTGTATGCAGACCATTGATTAGTTGTACAGTTCCCAAAAGTGTGCTAGGCTCTTTACACATCAGAATCTTCTCTTCTAATGAGGTATTTACAAGATGCCCACCATTCTGTTATCTAAGCGACAACAGACAGGACAGAAAGAACTAGATAGGCAGACAAATGGACATTACAACAGTGAAAGAAGGTGAAGAATTCCTTATACCTGCTAATGGTCTCCTCACCTTGTATACAGAGAAGGCAGCTGATACAGTCAACCACCCACTGACGGGACGTGGCCAGCGAATCACAGCTGTATGGTGCTATGAGTCCAATCAGAGATCCAAACCCATCAAAAGTTCCCTGAGTCTAATGAAAAAAGAACGAAAAACGAAGAATGAATGGTCTCCAGTTGGACTAGACTTCACTTGCCATCCTTATTGTTCAGACCAGTCAGCTCTGTGTTTTTGGGGAACCAGGGCACAGTATCTAGCCTGTCTGACTCATGAAAGACACCCCCCGCCCCCACCAGTCTCTGTTTGATCCAAAACCCATCAGAGAAAAGGCTTGCAGAGAACAATGAAGGGTGTTGGGAGACACACCTAGACCCCTCCTGAGAAGGGTGACAAGATTAAGACATCTCTATTTGCATACAGAATGAAGAACAGAGACAACTCCCCTAGCCTTATCTGCATGAAAGATGGGATAGGAATTAGCATGAAGAATGAGGAACAGAGAACCGCACTCAACATGTTAGGAACCCTTAGGAAAGGGATCGATAAGAAGACAGCAAATATCATTATGCCACGATATGAATCTACAGGACCCCCACACCTTGAGTACTGCGTGCAGTTTTGGTCATCTCATCTCAAAAAAGATGTGTTAGAATGGGAAGAAATACGGAGAAGAGCAACACAAATTAGGCCTATGGGATAACTTCTCACCCAAGGGAGATTAAAAAAAGAGCGACGTTTCAGCTTGGAAAAGAGACGACTAAGAGGGAATATGCTAGAGGTCTATAAAATCATGACTGGTGTAGAGAAAGTCAATAAGGAAGTGTTATTTAGCCCTTCACCTAACACAAGACCAAGGGGTCCCCCAATGAAATTAAAAGGCAGCAGGTTTAAAACAAACCAAAGGAAGCATATCTTCACACAATGCAGTCAGAAGACAGGATACTGGGCCAGATGAACCATTCTTTTGCGGGAGGCAGGTTAGCCATTCTTATGTTTTATGTTCTTAGCTGGTTAAATAGAAATTTTCCTTTACCAACCTGGGAGCATAAGAACCAAGAATGCATTTGTGACACTGGCAGACCAGGCAACCTGTGTATGACCCATAATTACTTAACAAGAGGCACTTCCACTGTATCAAGACAGTTCACTTGCATGTGAATTTCAAAGAGAGGGATTAGACTAGCAAACATCAACTCATTCAAAAATGAACAATAGATGCTAAGCCTATTTGTCTGTGTTGATCTATACGCGGTTAGAAGTTTCACTATGTAACCAAATTAGCTTGTAGATGCTCATTCCCTTTCAGGTCTTCATTATGTATGCAAGGTGTTCAGTTAACCTTAAAATGAAAGATGTAAGATACTGCAGGAAACTAATAATTTCTACATTGTCTTCAGCTTAACTCTCTGTGTTATAATGGAAGAACGGCTAATCACCTTATGCGAATGAGTAACTAGTTTACTGTGTATGCACACGCAATAGAAGATTAGCTTCAAAGCCAAGTACAGGAGGCGATCTGCATTGCCTAGTCTTTCTCGGGGGAAGGTCCTGCTGTAACCATTTTTGTGAGGTAGGCTTGTCAGCCTGCTAGAATAGCTAGAAAAGAGAAGGCTTGGGCCTCATCCTGTCATCTCTAGTCTGCTGAAACTTTGAACAGGGAAAGTGTAAGCCATAAGACAGAGAGCTTCCAAATCATCATTTGAAAGAACCTGGAAAATGCATGGAAAAACTAACAGACTTTACATCTAAGCTGCCTTTGGATTCTGATCTGTTGGGATGATTCCAGAGAGACTTGTACAAGCCAGCAGTTTATTCCATCACTGTTGTGATCCTGAACTAGGAACATTGACAGTCACTTATATGGATATTGATCTTTTAACCATTTGTAACTCTCTTCTTTCTTTTAAGAAGAAATCTTCAATTTAGTTATTAAGGATTGGCTGGCAGCATGCTATTTGGGAAAGACCTGAGATTCACATTGACCTGGGGATAAGCATCTGGTCTTTTATGATGGGTGAACCTCACATATGGTGAATCAGGTTTTCAGTAACCCCTCACTATATTAGACTGGGCTGTTTAGATGGGAGCCTAGGTCTGGAATGCCAAAAGGGGACCGTGTTTGGCATTTTGTTAACTAGGGTGGAAGCTCTTTTGCTGTTGACTTGGTGAATGTAATTCTAGAATAAGCCATCAGTTTGGGGGATTGTCTGCCCTTTACTTCTTGCAGTCTGCCCGGAGTGTGGTCACAGCATTGTTGTGTAAACCTCTCTCTTATGGAAGCAGAGGGATCTTAGTCACTTTGAGATCCCAGCTGCTGCCCTGGAAGTGTTTTTCATGCATTTGCGTTGAGTGTCAGATCGGATATAAGCAGGGAAGTCAGCTCAAGGAAGAGGAAGGCTATACTCACTGTGCTATGAACTGTCTCTTGATAGGCAGTCAGCAGCTGGATGGTGGCCTGCAAGGCCCTTTCTCTCTCCCACTCCTTCTCTGAACGGAGCCATGTCTCTAATAGCTGTTGGTAGAGCAGGGGAATGGACAGAGTTAGTACCAGAAAATCCCTCCCCAAAGTTCCTCTTAAACAGGTTTAATTGTCACTAAAATCCCTCTCCAAAGCATCCGACCTCCATGGAGCGAAGGAATTACATGTCTAATGGAAGTCCCAGGGACCAGATTCACCTCTGAGTGATTGAAGCCAAAGGAGTTACATGAGAGATGAATCTGGGCCTGTGTACGTGATGTCTCCTGTAGACTGTCTGACGGGAGCTGTCTACCACATTGCATGCTGTTTGATGTCTGCTGCTGTGTTCTGTTTCCTGGGCAACTTCTCCCACGTGGAGTGGCCAAATGACAGAGAGGAGCATTTCTTTTTATTAATTTGAAGAAGAGCAGAGAAGTCCCCCCCTGCCCAGCTCCTTTTAGAACTTCATTTTTATACTGAAGGTGCATCAAACTCCCCACCCCTCAGCTCTTCAGGATATTCTGTTCATGTCTGAGGAACAGGAAGTCTCCTCTGGATGAATTTCCATACACAGGGCTTAACTCAATATGAATGAATTCCTCTTTGAAGAAGTGATCAGTTTCAACTGGTTCTCTTGGATTTGGCTACTGCAGTGGTGATTTTCTTGCCGGTCCAAGTAGTGTCAACTACATTGTAAGAAGTTGGTCCCAATCCAGCCCTGGCATAAAATGGCATAGCTTCTGTGGATTTCAGCGGGGCACATGCCTGCTTATCCCAGGAAGAATTTGGTGCTTTTTCCCCCGACAATTCACTCCATTGTGGAAAATTCCTCCACAACTGAAGCTTGACCCCCTAAATCTCTGACTCTTCCCTGCAGTAACACAACAAACAAACAAACAAACAAACAAACAAACAATCTCCACCATGGTTCAATGGTCTACTCACTTGAAACATTTCCTGGAACCAGTGTGCGGTTGGTTCTTCCTCCAGCAAAGTCTTCATTAGCTTGCCAAGGGCTTCCAAGGACTCTACGTACAGTGACTGAAACCAGAAGAGAAGGAGTGAGACTCAGCACAGATAATTTGTGTGTGTGTGGGGGGGGGGACGGGACTGGGGGCTGGGGAAAGCTAACCATAACCTTGCCAGGGAGGCCATGTGTGACTGCCATCACCCAGTGCCTGCTGGGCAGAAATACAGTGGATGGTGCCTGAGGAGAATTGTTGTCACGTACCTGTATAGGCAGAGCATCCTTTGCTGTCTCACCTTCCTCTTTCATCATCTTCTCCAAGGGAGGGAGGGGAAACAAACTTTTGAAACACTGATGAAGGAGCTCACGGTTTTCCTTCAAGGTCAAAGACGGTTTGAGTTTGCTGGCAGAAGAAAGAGAGAGAGAGAAAAGTCATGCATTAGACTCAGTACCACCTCCAAGTAAACGAAATGGGTCCAATGACTGGAGATTGTCTCAATCTAAAACCCCAAATGCAAACAACCCTTCACTTTGCAGCTGAGCACCTCTTTGCACCTCTATTAAGTATTGGCTCATCGAGAAGTAAAGCTAAAGCTTCAAGTCCCCTTTTTAGAGAAACCCACAAGCTTCCTTCCCCCTGCCAGCAAGCCAGACACCTCCCTCCCCATCTGAACTCTCCTGCATTGTACTGCATGCCCCACAACCTCCAAGTTTGTGTCTTTCAAGCACAAACCTCCAAATGGACACATTCAAACCCTCAAGAACTAAAGTTCTGCTGGTGAGCAGCATGTGAGCCAAACTCGGCAGGCATCAAACTGCTCCCAACCTGGCACTCATGAACTAACAAAGACGACGTCACAGTGCCAGGAAATATGGCAGAAAATAGCCTACCTCAGATGTCTAATGGCAACAATTGCCTTGTAGCGAACTGGAGATGCCAGGGAATCCAGTGGTTCCTTTTTAATGAACTCCTGAAATGCATGAATAGGGAAATGAAAAAAATGGGAAATGGGTTTGAAAGGCAGAGAGGCTTTCCTCTCACACCCTGAAACAGGGCCATATGCCAGACCTGTAATAAACAGACACCGTGCTCGGCAGGCTCTCTGCCTCAGAAATGGACCGTAGGGCCATCTGCAGGCTATACAGAGGACAGAAAGATAACTCGCCAGACGCAAGCCATTCCTGCCACTAACAGCCCACAATAGGTCGGCATCCCTGCCAAGCTCAGAGTGGACCCAGCAGCATTCTGGGTGCCATGCAGGTAGCTTATGAGACTGCAGTGGTACAGTCACAGCCAATGGATAAAACAACATCTACCTGGAAAACCAGTCTTATGACATTACAACAAACTCCTTTGTACTTCAGTCCTCAAAGCTCCTAATCACTCACCAGCATGTAGCCAAGGAGCTCCAGTTTGTAAGAGAAGTTGAACTTCTGGGAGTCTCTGGTCTCCAAAATGGCACAGCTAATCTCCGTGACATTCTGGATGAGGGTTAATTTTAGGTGCATGTCCTACATAATCCAGAAGGAGAAACAAGAGGATGTGGATGAGAAACGGAGAGAAGAACCAGAGTCCAGAAGATAAAGATCAGGAATTAAATCTAGCCTCAGGAGAGGAGAGAGGTGTCCACAGACTCCAGAAGGCAGAGGACCCTGGCTCTGCACCCACCTCAGAAGAAGAGAAAACCCAGGTTCATGAAAGAAATCCAGGGCCACTTACACCAGAGCAGCCAGGACTCCTGCTTGATGTAGCAAGGAAATCAAGCTCTATGCAATTTAAACAAGCAACTTGTGGATAGAAAAGGCAAGAGCTGAGGGCAGATTATTTAGAATTTACCTTGTTTGTAAGAGCGATGCCCAGCACCTGAAAAACAAAATGCAAAACAGCTTTTAGCAATGTCTATAGTCCCACATAACACACATCCTCAAAATGGCCTGGCTGGTGAATATGGAGCAGAGAGAAATCATGATTGTTAAATCTTCCAAAAGGCAGGAAATGTATCCAGAGGGGGTGTTTTGCAGAGGTCAAGATCAGGGGCCATCCTACGGAATATTTGCATTTGTGAACTTCTGGAAGATATCCGTTTGGTTCAACTGTGATCAACTTTTTTGACAAAGGCTAAATGAGATTCTCACTTAGACAGGACAGAATTGAATGGCAAAGTGACGTGGCGAGGTTGCACTGAGAGGAGAGTCAGTACCAGCAGTCAGACACCTAGGGAACAGAAATAACGAGCGCACAGACAAACAAGACGACAGAGAAGAGGTAAGGGAAGTAGTGAGTCCAAGAAACAGAGTGACAGCAAAGAAACTAAATACAAGTTAGCACCATTCTCTCTTGGTTAGCAAAAGATAGAGCTAGGTATACATACATATTAGGGGAGTTAGAGTGTTATTCTGAATAGCCTGAGCGTGACTGCGTCTGAATTACTGTGTAGCTGTGCTCGACAGAATTTCAGAAGAATATAGAAAAACTAGAGAAAACACAAAGAAGAGCAACAAAAGTGATACAACATGTGACAGCTCACGCTCCACCCATTACAGTTTTAAATTTCAGTTATGTGACAAATTATTGCTCAAAGGAGAGTTTTAGAAAATACAAGCCCTCTCTCTATAAACTGAGAGGCAATGCTGTAACTTCAGGGTAATGCCCCTCACAGTTGTCACGCAAAAGCTCTTACCTGACAACTGGTTCTGTAATGGTGAAGGACGTTCCTTGTGATGTCTGCCTCTACTCGGGAGAGAAGCTGCTCTTTTGGAGCATGGACAGCCACGTTGCTGTATGTCAGCATCAGGGTGCGGCGAGTCTTGCCTCTTGTCCCATGCTGGTAATCCTAGACAATAGGAAACATCACTAGAGACAAGTTCTTCTGATTCATTTGGCCTTGGAATGAATCAAACATTGGTGGAGCCGGGCCCCCGAGCCTTGAATACTGCTGGAGCCCGGGCACCATGAGCCCATAGAACTCGCCGCCCCGTCGCCATCATTCCCACTGGGTAACTCTGACCCAGAGAGCCGAAAAGGCTGAACCGACAGCAGTGGAGTACACGGGAGCTTAGTCATTGACACTGGTGGGTACAAGATCAGGCGCTAAATGTCTTGCCTAAGGCTGCACAGTGAGTAAATGGCAGAGCCAGCAATGGGAGCCCAGAGGCCTAGTCTCCTGCTCTATCCTCTAGATCAGTGGTGTTCAACCAGGGGGACTTCTGTACTCCTGAGGGTCTGCAGGGGTCTTCCAGGGGGGTATATCAACTCATCTAGATATTTGCCTAGTTTTACAGCAGACGACAAAGAAAGCACTTGCAAAGTTACTAACTCAAATTTCATACAATGGCTTCTTTAGACTACTCTATATACTGCCCACTGAAATGCAGGTACAATATTTAGATTCCAGTTGATTTATTTTCTAATTCTAGGGCAAAAATGGGAAAATAGGCAGTCTTTTTTTCAGGAATAATGTGCTAGGACACTTTTATAATTTTATGCCTGATTTTGTAAGCAAGTAGTTTTTAAGTGAGGTGAAATTTGGGGTACACAAGACAAATCAGACTCCTGAAAGGGGGACACTAATCTGGAAAGGTTGAGAACCACTGCTCTAAATCAGAGGTTCCCTAATTGTCATCCGTAGACCACTGGTGGTCTACCTAAAGCGGGTTGATAAGCCACATGCTGCTTGCAACACCTCCTCATTTCCAGCTACTAACCTGGAATAAAAAACAGCTAAAAATACCTTCAATGCTTTTCCATGCAAGCAACTGATGTAGTTCCCACACATTGTGCATGGGAGGGGCGCTCAAGCCATGAGACATCAGACCATAAAAATCATTTGAGAGAACCCCAGCTCCACATTGTGCTCCTGTCTGCTTAACGGCAGGCATCACGTAGAACGCATACATTGGGGGACAATGCTAGCTGACCGGAGCAGACACTACCGCGGGGCTGCTGCCCCTGCTTTAGAGGGAGAGGAAGTTTGAGAGAACCCCCTGGCTCCTTTACCTTCAGGCGGCTGACGAACCCAGAAATCTTAACCTGGCTCATTGCAGCCCCAAACTCCTGAAGTGCCTTCAAGGTGAGGTCCAAGTGGCTCGCAGCACAGACTGCGAGGATGGAAATGACTCCCTGTCACCCAAGAGAAATACAGGTTAGGATTGAACCAGGTGTCTGATCGAGCCCACAAGTCCATTCCTTTCACCCAAAGTGGTGTAAAGTGCCAATCAGGCCTGAGACACATGGGGAGCGGGCGCTGAGTGAAATAGCAATCAAGAGGATAGGAAGCAAAATGGCATCTGTCCCAGGCCAACTCAGAGCTGAGCCCCACAGGGAGCATTCAGGGATTACTTGGTAAAATGGGGAGAGGGACCGAGGCCTCACCTGTCTCTCAGGGGCTTCCATATAATCTGCTGTCATCAGAAGTGTATGAATCTGTGATTTAACATGGACCAGGTCCCGACAAGCTGCTAAGGACGTTCCTAGCGCCTTATACAGGAAACTCTGAAAGAAAGAGACCAGCCCTGGGATATCAGGAACACAACGTGCCTGTCAGTACAGACCCAGCTCAGCAACACTCAGGAAGGAACAAGACAGCCAAGTCCAAGCACCCATGCTGCAGAAACATCCCATCGTCTAGCCCAGCCAGAGAACCAACAATGCAGTACAGAGAAGCAGCCTGTCCAAGCAAATATTGGAAGGGCAGGGGGGCAAGAGAGCAGGGAAGAAGTACAAACACATTTTATACGCAGAATAAAATATCAAATAATGAAACCTTGAGAGAAGCCTTATGCAGCCCTCCAATCAGAATTTCAGGGGAAAGTAACTAGAAACTAAACCTTAACAGAGAACAAACCTTCTCTTTGGAGGGGCTGGCATAGCCGCCCATCTGCCAGCTCAACTCAAGGGATATCTGGCTGCTCCAGGCACTGTCGTCTATCATCTCCAGAGATGTTCTTAGGAACTGAGTGTAAAACCAGAGTTAAAGCAGATGGTTAATTGCAAGAATGTGGGGGTTGTTTTGGGGTTTTGTTTGGTTGGTTGGTTTTTGCTTCCTTGTTCTGTTGTAAACTTTCCAATATTCAGGTGTCATGGGAAGATTATTTCCCTATGAGAACTATAAACATTGACAACCCAGACTTCCTCTGCCTCTTGTTCTTGAACCTTTGCCTGAGGATTCCTCTCAGTCCCCAAACCCAGATGGACAGTGAATTGGAGAATGAGATGGAGCCAAGACATCTGACCATGGAGGAGTGATTTTCGAGTGGATGGACGATGGGTCTAGTCAACTTGAACAAAGGGCCCTGGACTACGAAGGACCAGGCACCTTCTCTGAAGTGCTATGGACCCTTTATGACACCTCCCGAGGGTACCCAGGGTTGTGAGGGACCTCACTACCACCTGCCCTTAGCACGAGGAAGCCTTCTCTGTACCTGCCAAGTGTCAGCTCCTGACTCTGCCAGTCACAGGAAACACAAGCACACCCTTCTCACCCCATCCAGGCTCCACTGTCCTTCTACAGATAAGCAATCGGTACACTCCACCCGCCTAGCCCTCTGGGCATCCCCAGAATGTCCAGCCCCTGTTCCACTGGACACTCACAGAATTCAGAGGTTTGCTACACACCACCTTACCAGTTTCACCTCAGCATCACCGCTCCATTTCACACACTTCGATACATTGACAGTGAAAACAAGTAGAGCTTAATTCACCAAGATCAGAGATTTGAGAAGCAGCAAGAAAAATTAATGGAAACAAATGGTTACATAAAAATAAAATCCTAACACACTTCTAGAGCTTCAACTTAAAGAACCAAACAGTCCCCTGTCTCACAAGGGATAGCTCCCCCAAATCTCTCTCCCAGCAGGAAACACCCAGACCAAATGTGATCCTCCATTCATAAGCCACTTGGCAATTTGTCCAATAGGTGAAGGATACCTGGTGCAGGATACCTCTGGACCTCCAGATATAGTTCCAAGCATCCATTGTCCGCTTGTAAACAGGGTACCCCCTATTGTTTGTTTGTTTTTCTTGTCTCGAATCTCCTCTGGAGACTTTGCAATCACTTGATTAGAATTTTGCTCTATTGATTAGCATCCACTGGGAATAATTACTCAGTCTACATACAGCCATTCAAGCAGGTAAGCATCTTCTGCCTGAAAGAAACTTCTTTATCGCCTTCTGGTGACCAGCCCCAACGCACAGACCTTCAAAGCATCAATTTCAGTCGACAACCACAACGCCTTAGATATTATCCATCCAGTCACTGTGCAATGATTATGAGGATTATGCCGTGTGGCACAGGCATCCAGGAAAGGCTTTACATGACACCCTTTGATGATATAGAGATCAGATCCAGGGAATCCTGGGAACCCTATGCACTCCTGTGGCCTCTGCCAGTGGGTACCCAAAGGACCCGGGCTCACACCCTCAACTCCCATTGAAGTCAGCCAGAGGTTAGTAACTCTCAGCACTTTGCTGTTTCAGGCCCAACTTTTGAACAGCAGCCAGGAAATATCAGAAACCTCACAAGAGAACCTAATCTTAGTTGATTTTTGAGCCCAAAGAATTTCAAATGAGGCTGGATCTGGACTGGGAAATTCTAGAGTGTAATCCAACCCCAAATGGAACTCCAAACCTTCTGGGGCTTCTTTGTCACTAGGTCCTTTCCTTTCATTTTCAGCCCTCGCCATAAAAATCTTCCTTCTCTGGATTTACATGAGGCTGTAAAGAGCTCTTTCTGACCACAAAGGCTTCTCCATGAGATACAGACACCAAACCTTGTCTTGTCTCTTTTCCTTTTTGGGTTTCTCAGAGCAAGTTTTCTTTTGAGTGGCAAATAGAAAAAAAAAATCCTTTAGACGTCCCCCAGTGATGCATTAGCACCATTAGCATGCTGGGTTTCTGGTTAAGTTTTGTGTTGTTCCCAGGGGTAATACAGAGGGATTTATAACTAGAGCTGGTTGAACAATAGTAAGTCCATTTCACAAAACAAGTGGGATTTTTTTGTTTTCTTGATTTTTCAACATACAAATGAAAAGTGAAAACACAAAAATATTTTGCTTTTCAAAATAAAAAATGACCATTATTCCATTCTTTGTTTTCCCCATTTCCTTCCCTTTATCCCTCGTCCCCGTGCTTTTTCCCCCCTCTTCCACTTGTGATTGAAAAGGTGGGGGGGGGAGGGAATGGGGAAGGAGACAAACAGCAAAGCAACTGGAAAAAAAATCAGCTTCAGTTTCAAAAAACTAAACATTTTCTATTTGGGTTGGGCTTATTTTGTTTTGGGTTTTTTGTGTGTGTGTTTAAAAAAAAAAAAAAAGAACCCTGAAAAATTTGAAAATGTCCCATGAAAATAAAAAGGCCATTTTTAATTGAACAAAAGTTGCAAATGAAATGGTTTGACCAGCTCTGCTTATAATGAATAACTTATCATTATTTTTTCCCCAGCTGATACATTTGGAGGGGGAAGGGAGGACTGTGACAATACATCTGAAAGCCATCCTCTACCTGAAGCAGCATGTGCTCCCACCGTGCATGGTCCAGGGAATTCTCTGTGTTTCCTATAAAGCAGGAGGCAAAACAATAATGTCACCTAGATTAGCAAGAAGAGTCATCCCAGGTATCTCCTTTGCAATGAGTCCTTCTAAAACTCCTGGTCTGCCAAGCTGTAACATACCTGGGCTTTCAAGGCGAAATGGGACTGTACCTATTGGGTTCTGGGAGAGTCACCCCGCTCCTGTCCTGAGGGGCTTAAAACAGCCCTGGGCGAGGGCTGTAGGAGGGAAAGAGGTGAGAGGTTTTTTGCAGGAGTGGGTGGGTGAGATTCTGTGGCCTGCGTTGTGCAGGAGGTCGGACTAGATGATCATAATGGTCCCTTCTGACCTTGCTATCTATGAATCTATGAAAGGGATTAACAACAGCTGGGCTGACGGGGAAAGCAGCCAGAGCTGTAGCCAGGGTAATCAGGGCCCAGCTGGCCCTTATAAGAGGGCCGTGGGCCAGTAGGAGAAGGTCTTTCTCTCTAGTTTTGAAGGGAGCAGGGCCTGCCTGCAGAAAGGGTACTGGGAATGAGGGCGGGCTGGGGAAAGGCCAGAGGAGCAGGGAAGCTCTAGGCTGGCAACTCCCCAGGCTATCGGGCCTGGTCCAAGGCCCATAGGGGTACTGGGTTGCAGGGAAAGGCAGCAGACCCAAACCCCCTTGCCTGTGGTGACTGGCTCTTACACTGCAATCTGCCCCAAGGTGCAGGGGCTTGATAATGATGATGCGCAGTAGCCCAGACTGAGGCAAGGTGGGGATTAGAGGGTTGGGCGTTCCCCAGAGAAGGGAGACCCATAGAGACTGAGGGGGTACTGCCAGGGGGCAGCACCCTGGGTAAAAAGGGCACCGGGGTCTGAGAGGGACATGGGCCTGCAGAGGGTGCTCTGTGCTGGAAAGAGCTAATTCCCAGATGGCCAGCAGGAGGTGCTGCAGGGGTGAGTCGTTGCGCCGTCACAGGGACCTGCGCCAACGTTCTTTGTTGGACCAACAGAAAATGTCCTGTTTCAGAGTAGCAGCCGTGTCAGCCTGTATCCGCAAAAAGAAAAGGAGGACTTGTGGCACCTTAGAGACTAAGAAATTTATTTGAGCGTAAGCTTTCGTGAGCTACAGCTCACTTCGTCAGATGTTACATACCCTGCTGGCATTTTTATTCAGGGTCCGTCAACCCACCAGGAGTGAGATGCTGAGCACTCCCAATTCCTCTTGACTTGAATGGGAGCTGAGGGTGCTGAGCACCTCACAAAACTGTTCAGCACATCAGAAGCCTGGGTTTAATAGGAATACAAACTTTTCCTGCAGAATCAGAGATTCTGGACTTGATCCGAACTGGATGTAAATCGGTGTAGCTTCACTGAAGTCAATGGAATTATACTGATTTACATCAGCTGAGAATCTGGCCCTGTTTCTGAGTGTCCAGCTCTAACCTAGCCTTCTTTAATGTCAGCACAATGTAGCGCTGGGGACTCTGTACAGCCACAGCAAGGAGGGAAGATACAGCTCATTTTTTAAAATCTTTTTTGGAATATCAAACCCACTTGTCCATTGGGGGGTTCGACGTTCATGAGAAACATATCGGGCTTGTGCTGCACTTAGGGTCTGTCCTGCTCCACAGAGACTAGACAGGCGCTGCTACGTCACTGGAGCTCTGCTGGCATAACGCCATCGTGTAGACGCAGCCTACACTGACTGAAGGGTTTTTTCCATGGACGTCAATAGATTCATACCACTATAAAATTGGGGAAAGACATTATTAGGCCCACAATACCTAGATTCTCCCTAGGGCACCCACTTGGCCAACCTAGCTTTTATGGCTTAGGTTTCCTTACAGAAAGACAAACTCTGGGTTTTTTAATTGAATCCCCCTTGAAAGTAAACATGGGGTTTAATTTTCAGAAAAAGTCCGTTTGCAAAATCAGACTCTATATGTAACCCCAAAATCTTTCACTAACCTCCAGCTTCATGCGTATTGACCTTCCCAAAAAATAACCTAGCAAAGGTGTGGGGGAAACTGCTGTGAAATTTCCATTCAGCTGAAACCTTCCTGGCCTGATTCTGCCCTGTTTGAATTGGCCTCAGTGGTCCACAGTTATCCAGAGGAAGGAAAAGTGTGGGCCTAAAAGCCCCATTTCAATTCCCCACTGTTCCCACGTACTGCAACAGGAATGGCACAACACACGTCAATACGAAGCTGCTTTTTCTGGCTTCCCTTCTATTCTCCATGGACCACTCTCCTCCTAACTAGCACTTTACCTTCAAGGTACTGCAGCAGAGATGGGATCTTTACTCCCCACATCTCACCCACTGCTGCATGGATAGTTTGGTGCAGGGCCTTTAGTAACTGCAAGGCAGCACATCCGTGTCCTTCTCTTTCATAAGGGGATGAGGCTACTACCTGTCAATGAAAGAGAAAAAACAGGCTAAGTTTTGTCGGCACAATACCCGTTTGTTCCTGAGGGAGGGAATAGTTCAGAGACTCTCATTGTGGAGACAATCCAATGGAGTTGTTGCTTCTACTGCAGTGCCTTCCTGAAGAAGAAAGCATTCTAGCTAGTAGGAGGATGCAGAACAGTGTGTCTCAGGAGAGGCCGGAGAGAGAGAGACCCAACCATACACATTCCTCAGCCTAAGTCAAGCATCTAGCTACAAAACCAATTTGTATAGTTAACTGTCCCATTCCACAGAAAACCTATTCTCATGGTCTACTCACCAGGAGTCGCGCCAGCAGCCCCTGGGGTGTAGGGAGTTGCACTAGGGAAAGAAACAGAATAGCGTTAATTATGCCAGGCTTTGCAGAGAGTCCTGCTGATGTTCTTCACCTATCCATTTCCAACATGCCCACCAATGTTGCATACAGCTGATAATAATTTGCATTTCCATAGCGCTTTCAGTCTGAGCATCTCAAAATGCTCTACAAACATGTATGAATTCCACCTCACAGCACCTCTGTGAGCTTGGCATGAATTACTCCTTCATTTCACAAGTGGGGAAGCTGAGAGAGAAAGATCAAGTGATTTCCCCAAGGTCACATCAGAATTTTGGTGGCGAGCTGGGAACAGAACCCACATTTCCTAGCTCCCTCCCATGGCCGTGTTGTAATCACAAGACCATCCCTCATTCATTTGAGCCTCCTGATCACAGATGAAAGAACTGGAGAAGACTGAACCTGTTCATTTCATAGTGCCTGGAGAGAAGAAATGAAAGAGTTTCTGTTATAAACCTCGTCCACTGTAGTCGAGGCAAGCAGCTGCTTCTCCTTCCTGCTGCTTTTTCTCAGCCAGTTCCCTCAGGCATCTGCAGAGAGGCTTCAAAGTACCCGTGTACTGAGCTGGCACCACATACTCCAGCAGCCTGGGCCATAACACCTGCAGAGAAGAGCGAGACTGTTCAGTACGGAGCTATTTCCGTTCCCCCACCTCCAGTATCCTGCTGTCTGAATCCCTCCCTGTCATGTAGCTTCTCCTTTGATTCATCACGGACCCTTCCCTAACCTATCACCTCATCTCTCTCTCCCCATTGCTCACTCTACCTGTCCGCTGCCCCCTCACTCTGTCTTTTAAAGACACTATCTTGTTTGGTGAGCAATTGGGCTCTCACCCAGAGATGAATCCTCTTTCCCAGCATTAGAGCATTATGGAGATATTTCGATAGTACCATAAGCTTACCCAGAACTTGACAGACCTATATAAGGCACAGTCCCAGCCCCAATATCTCTTCAAATCCAGGATCACCAACTCTACATTTCAGAAGTATTCATGGGGGATCTAAGGGGAAGTCACACTCAGACAGTGGAAAGAATTAAGAGACGATCTCTGCAACATGATTCCTTCCAGTTATGTTGCTTTATAGCTTTTCTCTAATGTGAACCGCTTACTCCATGATGAAGGGGTCACATCATCCCTGGCATGAATTTGACATGCTGATCCTCCATTATGCTGACTTTCAGAAAGCTTCCTTGTGGAGGGGTACAAGGAACGTAAGGAAGAAGGTCCCTATTTCAAGAAGCAGTAGCAAGAGGTCACTTACTTGGGTCATTCCATTGACTGAGGTGTCCAGAGATTGCAGGATGTCAATGCACAGGGTTTGGATCCTGCTTTCTTCCTCAACACCCTGGGCGAGAAGTGTTGTTCCCTGCTGTGAGATAGCTACATAGAACTTATTCGCTAGTAGTAAGACACTGGCAATAGAACCAGTGTCCTTCTCTTACAAAGCCATCTTGAGCATTGACCTGTGCCTGCTTTTCTACGGCACTGGAAGTGCACAAACGTCTGAAGGGAAGAGAATAATAGAAACTCCCAACTGGTGGGTCAGATCCCAGGCTTAGGAAAACCCTAAAATGAAGGGAATGATTCACTGAACACAAAAGAGTTCCCCCAACAGTGTTCAATTTTTAAAATTTGAAAAACTGTTTCATCTTTTGATCTCTGAGGAAAAACATTCCAATTCTGCCCAGGGGAAACAAATATGCAGAACCAGGGGGATCCAATCTCTTTCTTCTGATGCCCCATCCAGCTTGGTCATTCTGTGTGTAGTGAGTGTGATTCTATCAGTGGGCCTAATTCTCTACTGATTTCAGTTTAAAGGAGACCAAAACTGGCCTGATGAGAAAAAGCAGCCTTCTTTAAGATATGTGTGTGTGTGTGTGTGTGTGTGTGTGTGTGTGTGTGTGTGTGTGTGTGTGTTGCCACAAGCTCCAGCTTTGTAGAAAAGGGGCCAGGCAGAGCTAAGATCTTCAACAACTTACTGTCAAGTTGAACTCTTTATGTTCATACATATCATGGATTCAGTCATGGAGCACAAAGTGTCTGGAGCCCGGGGCTGTGTCCATGGATAGAAATACGGATTGAAGATATTTTTAAACTAGTACATGTAGAGTCGAGCATGTAGTGAGTGAAAGATGCAGCAAGCTTGTCCAGGCTCCTGAGACAGTCTGTGATGCAGCCTGCATAACTGAGTGTTTTGCTGATAGTTTAGGTCTGCTTTGACAGCCACAGAACGGGGCATCGTTCTGTTTTTTGGAGAGTCTATTTGAAACAAAAAGATGTGCTTCCTTGTACAAGAACACTGCACTGAAGAATGGTGTTTTCTGACTGTTCAATGACTCATCAGAGGTTGGAGCAGCACAGATAACTCTGTTAGATGGAAATACCCAGTGTGAGATTCTGGTCTCTGTTACACTAGCATAAATCCAGAGTAACACCACTAAAGTCAGTGGAGTTACCTTGACTTTACACCAATATCACGGATCCGATTCTGGCTCTATTCATTCAGTCCAGCTGTCCTGGAGTCAAAACTCCCACTGAAGTCAAGGGGAGCAATCAGCATGCAAGAATGGTAGGACCGAGTCCTGAGTGATAAGAACTCTCCTTACCAGTTTGCTGGTGGACACACTGAACTCGCTGAAAACATATGCTACCAGATCCCATGCTGCACAATTCTCCACACTTCCTGAACTGAGCAGCGTCCTGATGAAATGAAGAGCTGCCTTCCTCACCTGCAAGGGTAGAGATTACACACAGCACTTCTTGTTAGCCCTTCTGCCTGAAATAGGAGCTAGGATATGATATGAGAGTCCTTATGCTTTTGATTTTGTCTCCTTGGATTAGAAACATGGATACATTTAACGCTGGCAGGAGAATGACATGCCTTCTCTATTCTGCAGTCTCTCATCTGGATCGGAATGAAAGCTCCACCCAGATATCCATTCATCCCATAACACTGAAAAAATTGAAATATTCACTGTTCCACACACAATCTTACCGTAGCATTCAGATCACTGAGAGTGGATTTCACTGCCTTCACAATCAGAAGCTTTTTAACTCTTGTCTCAGGCACTGAAAGATAGGGAGAGGTGTACAGTACTTCTTTGTTCCACACACACTCACTTTCCACACTGGAATTAATCCTGGATTTCAAAGGGCCCTAGTTAAGAACAGTACCAAGCTCCTCTCCTCTACAGAATCAGTGGGGAAAACGTAGGACCAGATTCTCGTCTCAGTTGCACCAGTGTAAATCTAAAGTAATTCCATTTCTCTAAATAGTGCCATCCTACTACCATGATGGAAATATAATAAAGGAGTTTGATAGACTGAGCAGACTGAAGTTAATCTGTGTTTACACCAGCATAACAGGACTCAGAATCTAGTCTAGAGTGTATAATACTTAGGATTCTCGAGTCAGGAGTATTATTCTATTTTTATCTGATTATTGTTATCATGCATTAGCCCCAAGTTAACTTCTATATTGGAAGTTGAAAAAGACCTTGACAAATATCTTGGGCTACATTCAGCACTTAGTTGAACCTGTTGATTTCCATATGGGGCCATATGGGGATAACTTAGGGCAGCATTTAGTCCCTTAGTGGATCTCCAAACCACTGGTGACTGTGTGTTCTAGAGCCTCTGTGCCCCAGGTGCAGAGGTGATGAGTCTGTTGCAGCCCTGCCGTGCCTACAGAGCCTTGGTTCTTTAGCTCAATCTCTAGTAGCTCAAGCTTTTAGCTCTGGATGTCCTCAACTCAACCCTCAGCATGTCGGCCAAGAGGGCAGCTGGCACAGTTGCTCCTGTGTTACTTACAGTCAGCCCCAACAATAGCTCTCAGGAGCTCTAAAGACGCCACACGAACGGCCTCATGCTCAATCTCCAGCTGCTCGTGTAGGAATGCTAGCAGGTCATCAGGAGAAGAACGGGCTGCAAGGGAAGAAATCACATCCTCACTGTCTGCAGAACTCTTCTTCTTACCGTACCTCACAAAGGTAAGGAAGTTACAAAGAAACCACTGTGTAACTCAGAGTCTCTTCCCCTTACCTAGCAGAAGTACACAATGGAAGAGCTCTTTGTGGTTTTCTATGCTGAGCTGCTTAGCTGGAGAACAGATCTGTGGGAAGAAGGGAAATGGTCAAAGAAAAACTAATCAGAAGCAATGAAAAAGAAAAATGTTCAATTAGTTTCTAAGCTTCCACTTCCTGCTTGTCCAACTAGAGGTCTGAACCGCAGGGAGATGGTCCTGCACGCACAGCAAGACTCAAAGACAATGACCAATCCATTAGATAAGAGAAGCTAAAGTGTTTTCAGCAGCAGAGCTGACCTAATCAAGACACAGCCACAGTTTTCACTTTACAACTCTGACTCCCCCTGGTAATCGGCTTATGGTGAAATTGCTTTACAAACTGAGCTGGATAGTAGCTAAGAAAATGAGAGTGCTCCCTGCTTACTCTTGAGCCTGCAGAAATCAGTAAGGCATGAGGAGGTCCCCAGGCTCTGCACGATCATTCCATCGATTTTTCAGTGTTAATATGCTTCAGATCTGCTGTGCCTAAGCTCAAGGGATCCAAGCAAAACCACCCCTCACCTGGTTGTGCAGAGCACTGCAGATGGCTTGAAACTTCCCTTTAGGTAGAGGGATCTTATATTCACCAGAGACCTCCAAGAGCTGGCTCAGACTCTGCAACAGAGGGCGAAAGTCAGATGGTGGGCACACAAAGGAGCCATATGTAGTGACTGAAGCAGATTCAGGGGATTCCTAGATTCCAAAGCCGGACCGGATTCTTGCCATCATCTAGTCTGACCTCCGGTCGGTATGACACAGGCCATAGACCTTGCCCAGAACAATTCGCAGAGCAGAGCTTTTAGAAAAACATACCAATCCTGATTGAAAAATCGTCAGAATCCGCCTCGGCCCTTGATAAATGGCTCTAATGGTTAATTATCTCACCATTAAAAATGTACACCGTATTTCCAGTCTGCAAGTGTCTAGCTTCAGTTTCTAGCCATTGGATCAAGTGACACCTTTCTCTGCTAGACGGAAGAGCCCATTAGATAATAGGAGTCCCTCATGTAAGATATTATAGACTGTAATTAAGTCACCCTGTCACAGGATAGGTCCACCCCATCAGGGTGGTATCAGGTTGAGGAGGAATTGAAGTAGATCTGGAGCGGCCCAACTGGCCTAGTCTCCCTAGCCACCACAGCAGTCCGGGCTCCTAGGGCAGCATCGCCTAATGGTCGGGATCAGTGCAGCAGCCCTTGGGTGAGGGTCCGCGGCCCAACAGCCTGAGTCACTTGGGCTGCCCTCCTAGGGATGGCAGTGCGGCCTAGTGGCCAAAGTCACTAGACCCACCCTTGGCTGCAGGGCAATGCGGCCTAGTGGCCAGAGTCGATAGAACCACCTTTTGCGGCAGGGAAGTGTTGCCTAGTGGTGAGCCCTTCTCCACTGGGTCCTACCTATTCCACAGGGCCCCAGCCCAGGGCGCAGGGGTATCTGCCACCAACTCAGCGGGGATCCTTCCAAAGCATGCTGAGTCAAGCCTGCTACCTCAACTGGATCAATGCTTCGTCCACCTAGGCTGCTTCCCACCCGTTCTTCCGCAGCTGGGAGTCTCAGGGATTCTGGGGTCTCTCCTCCATCTCTGGCATTGGGTGGCTGGGGGTCAGCTGCAGCCACAGTCCGGCTGGCCTCTGAATCCTGGAGCACTGGCAGTCTCTCTGCAGGAGCCTGCAATGCTCCTCCGCTCCCTTCGGCAGCCATCCCAGCCTGAGCTGAGCGGCTCTCTTTTGTATCCTGGGTCCAGCTGAAGCATGCCCAGCAGAGATGAGGGGGCATGGCCTCCTCGGCCCACAAAGCATGATTAACCCCTGCTGAACCAATGCGGGGTAGGTAAACCCCATCACACACCCTTTTACTTTCTGTGTATTAAACTAAATAGATTGACTTCCTTGATTCTCCCTCTGTAAGGCATAGTTTCTAATCCTTTCATCACTGTGGCTCTTCTGTCAATTTATCAACACCCTTTTTGAATTGTGGGCACTAGAACTGGACACAGGATTCCAACAGTCGTCAGACAAGTGCCAGACTTAGAGGTAAAATAACCACTGTGCTCCTCCTTGAGATTCCCCTTTTTATGCATCCCAGCTTTCGCTTTTTTGGCCACAGCATGAGTTCATGTTCAGCTGATTATGCCCCATGACCCCCAAAATCTTTTTCAGAGTCACTGCTTCCCAGGACAGCATCCCCCATCATGTATGTCTGGCCTAAATCCCTTGTGCCTAGACGCATACATTTACATTCAGCCGTATTTAAAGGCATATTGTTTCTTTGCGCCCCGTTTGCTAAGTGATCTAGATCACTCTGAATCCGTGAGCTGTCCTCTCCATTATTTACCACTCCCCCATTTTTATCTCATCTGCCAACTTTATCAGGGATGATTTTATGTCCTCTGCCAGGTTATTGATTAAAAAAAAGGTGAAAATCGAATTCCTTCCTGCATCTAACACACTTTTCTCCTTTGCTGCTTGAAGCTTCCCGAATGTCTCGGATGCCATCTACATATTTTACTATGTTTACACAGTTGAGTAGTGCCCTGATGCTATCAAACAAGTCCATGATGCATTGGTTCCCTCCAAATCATGGGTATTTCAACCCCCAAAGTGACCACATACTCTGTACTAGAAAGCTTCAACCAACATAGACGGTGAGTAAATATCACTACCAAGAAGTTAGAGCTGTCTCATGACTTCCTTTACAACTGTGTAGCCCCACTGAAGACAGAATATGGCCCCTTACTTCTCGCTCATGTGGTACTGAGGGGGGATGAAATAGAGAGACAAGGTGAGTGAGACAATATCTTCAATTAGATTATCACACCCACCTTGTCGCTCCCATATCTTGGACCAACATGGCTACAACAACACTGCAAAGAACGGTAGATGAAACAGACGGGCAATGATTTTATATCTGTCGAGTTATGCAGTGCAAAGCAATGACCCTCAAGCCTCCTTATTATTAATTTTCAACCCTTGACAGTTGGCTGGGTACCGACCAGAGACAACATATGGTAGCCCCTGCTCTGAGGAGCTTATGATCTAAAAGAGAGACACAGAGTTGACAGGATGTTTTGGGAAATCACAAGGAGGGAGTATCTTGTTGTGCAGGTGTTTTGTTTTTTAGCTCCTCCTCCTCCTCCTCCTCCCCCCCAGGAAACAGAGGATGCTTTTCATCAGAGGCAGTTACCTACAAATCTTGTTGCCTGGGTCACCATGTGTATAAACCCAGAACTTGTGTGCATATTTATTATCTAACAAGTCACTATCTAGACCAGGAAACCCCACTGGCAGCAAATTCCTCCTGCAGTTCACACATGCACACACAGAGACAGTTACCTTAATGAGTGGTACCTCACCTTGGTGACGTGAAAAACATCAATTTCCTCCTTATATTGCTCAAGGAGCCATGAGATCTCTTTAAATATGGGATTTTGTGGCTCCTTTTTGTGTAGCAGGATGCCCATCATGGGACCAAGGGCTTTGATGATGGCCTGCTTGAGCTGCATAGATGAGAGACAGAATTTATGTTCCTACGAATTCATTCAATATCTTCCAATAGGCACACTTTTTCTACTTCTAATGAGTGCAATTTCCCTTGTTCCACTGTCGGAACGGTCCTATCCCAATATTTCCTGGTAAAGAACCAGGACTCGTAGGGTTGGTGTCAGGATTATATTCTAATGCACCTCACAACCAGACAAGGTAAAATATTTCCCCAGATTAGTATGCGTTCTAGGCCAACTCATCCCTGCTGTAACTCCACTGGGGCTGAATGGACTTAGACCAGGAATTAATTTAGCCCACTATCCCGGGTTCATCTGCACATTAGGTGCACAAAACTAGACTCCATGTACACTGGGTACAGACAGAATTTCCATGATGTGGTGACATTATAAACGTATGGGTTTTCGATGTTTTCCATGACAATCTGTTCCATCCAAAAGGACCTACCATTAAATGCCATCATCACAAAGAGTGCCAGACACACAGAATGTAACATCACAATTTCCGCTAAAGGTTTAGAAAGCCAGCAATTCTCACCTCCAGCTCCTCACAAGTCAGCCAGTTGCTGGTCACATGACAATATAAGGGAAGAATTTGACGGCAGAATTGTGATTCACCCATTCTGGGGAATGAGCACTTTTCCCAGTTCGTAAAATATCCATTCACTGCCCTTGACCATTTTTCCAGAACTGCACGGAAGGAGAGAAGACAGGCAATGTGAAAAGGACATAGTAATAATGAGAAGTTGCTTTCTCAGAGAAGACACCCAGGCCTATCGTTTACTCCAATTCCATGGCAACTCTTATCAGGACTAGATGCTGAAATCCCATATCAATCTGGAGCTATTTCTCTTTCCCCCATTCCATTTCTTGTTTCTTAAAAGGCTTTTTTCTTTGTACATCTCTCCATCTTTTTTCAATGACCATCATCTGAAGACTCGAGTCCTCTGCAGTTGTTGTTTGTTCAACCCGAACACTGTATGATTTCATCTTGAGTTACAGTTTGTCTGAAAGATGTTCAGTGCCCCTAACTGCCATTGGCTTTCCTGGGATTTGAAGGTAGTGGGGAGCACTTTGCCCTAAAAGTAGGTGTATCTAGTGTCCTTGCTAAGACGAATTAGGGCCCAATCCTGTTCTCTATGAAGTGGATGGCAAAATTCCCATTTCCCTCAAGGGCACAGGATTAACCCCTTACTGAGCATCACCTGAAAAGCAAAGGAAGAGAGAAGTGGAGAAGAAGAGAAGACAGAGAAAGAGGGTGAAAGGAGATGATGATGAGGAAGAAACTAAGGAGAGAGAATGGGTGGAGGAGTGGGAAACAGGGGATTTTTAAATGTACAGTAATGAAATCTGCTCCCTTCACCTCCTCCCCCAGGAGCCTCCTGGCAGAGGAGCAGCTTCAGCCTTTGTGTCTGTTTATTTTAAACGATATGCGTGAGTCACAAAGGGCCTGAACTTACAAATGCTCAGCACCTCCTGCAAAGTAAGGAGCACTCTCAACTTCACTGAGTGCCACGGGAGCCAAGGAACGCAGCACCTGGTGCAATCCAGGGAAGGGAGCACAATTCAGGGCCTGTTTGCAAACTTGGTCAGTCACTTAAATCTGTACCAAGACCCCCTAAATATCCATTTGGGGCACCTACAGGAAGTGCTGGCACTTACCACCACAAAATGCTTGTCTCATCCTGCTGTCCTTGACTAACTCCAACATGGAGATCATGTCGTTCAGGATCACTCCCACAAAAGGGATACACTTAAGTGCTGCAGAGAAAGGCCAGAAGAGAAGGAAGACAGACAATCAGCTGCTCTCTGCCTTCTGACAACACACTTAGAAACACTGTGGGGCAGGATGCTATGGGTTCCGAGGCCATTGGCGCTGCGTAAGCAGAGCAGAATGGCTTTAAAGCAGCCATTGAAAGCCAGTGGGGGATTCACCCTGAAGAGGGGAATCCTCCACAAGTGTACAGCTGTGCCCAATGCCCAACTCACTCCCAGAGTAAAGGGAGAGGGCACTGGGGCGGGATGGGAAGTGGGGTGGAGAAGAGCTCCACTAGACCTGATCTTCCACTCATTCCCATCCTTAAGGTACTTCACTCAGGGGCATAAGTTAGAGCTTGCACCTCCAGCTGGATTGCTCATGATCTGGAGGCCAGAACTAGCAACAGCAGTTAATCTTGTGTTTCTACACACACACACTCAAACAGAGCTCTGTTTAGCGGTAACATTTTTAGGTAGAGAGATAATCCCCTGTCCTTAAATGAAAAAGAATCACTTTGAAAGAAAAGAGGGAAGTGACCATACCATAGGCGGATGACAGGTTGCCCAACGTAATGAAAACAAACTCTTCAGGCAGCTCCAGACGATACATCAGCTCATACATGACATCATTGAAATAGCAGCGTTCCAGAGTCACTAAGGTGTTGCTAGCTGCCACTTTTAGTTCATTTCTTGCTTCCTAAAAACAAAAACCAAAAGAGAGAGACTGAGGTGACTGAAGCCGGTTGCACTAGCCAGAGTTGTTTACATGAGTCAAGTCCTTCTTTCTGTGCACAAGTTGTGAATGAACCAACCCAACTTTCTGAGGGTAGAGTCATTCGTCATAAATATTCCTTGAGTCACTTGGCGAAACAGTTTTCAGCCTTTGAGTTGCTTGCAAGCTGCTTCGTTAGCCTATTCGCTGTTAGCTACTTGTGGTGGGTGACTGGTCACCATAGTCACATGATATTTTCCCTGCCCTTCCCTGAGGCGGTAAGTGAGACACAGACTGGGCAGCTTCACGATATTCCGAGAGCTTTCCTGGAATAAACTGTCCCCCAAAAGGAGGCTGACTTCCTTTGGAACAAGAGGGGGATTTTTCCATGGGTTTTCCTGCTGGCAAACTATATTCTAAATCCAATGCTGCTTCTTTTGGAGATAGCTCAGATTCTGTCTGTCTTGGGGCTTTATACTGCCACTTATCGCTACGGTATCAGAGCGCCTTCCACATAAAATCAGTATCAATAATGAAATCCCGAGTAGACTTCGGGAAAGACTTGCTCCTTAAGACACCATAGGCCTGTCTCTGGGTCTCAGTTCATGTGTCTCAGGTCCTGATCCTGCAAAGCACTTAAGCACATGTGTAACTTTCAGCGTGTGAGTTGTCCCATCTTATGCATGTGCACAAGCGCTGTCTAGGACCTGGGCTTTGGTCTGGAGGAAGGTGTGGGCCTCTAACAGAAGAATACATTTTCATTTCAGTGTATAGTTTATCCCCCAAAAAGAGAGTTTGAATGAGTTAAAGCTTTGGATCCTTTGATTGGTATCTCGGGAGAACTAACTTACCTGAGTCTCTGTCATGTGGTTTGAGGCTAGTGTTATTAGTTTCTCCAGAAGCCGTCTCTCTAGGCCCTGGGTGTCCTGCTGTAAGACTTTCTCCAGGACACAGTAAATGTTTACTCTGTTTTGCTGGGGACAAAACATAAAAGAGAAGAATTGGGAAAAGTTTTTCTTGACGACCAGACAGTAATTTGGCTAATAAGCCCCTGCCCTAATTGGTGGCTTAATTGGTGTAAAACATGCCCTGCCCTCCACAAGCACCGCATTTAGCAGCGCTTCAGAAGCAGCCGAGCAACTGACATCGTTTAATCTTCCTGGAGAGAAAAGAGCCAGAAGAAGCGCCCTTCACTGCCCCCTTCTCTAGTTTCATTTATTCAGAACAAACAATAAAAATGAGCCCCTTGCCCTTGCTCTAGCCACTCCAGGCAGAATTTGTAAATGTGGAATATAAAATACCCAACTCCTGCAGTAAGTCCTCAACCGCTCCCAGGGGCAATGAGCTCAGCCGTTAGATCTACACTGACAGTAGCACGCTCGAAGGTGTCTTTTATGCGGCCCATCAGTGTAGAACTTCACAGATGAGACTAACTATGGAGGAGTTGTAGGATCAGTTGGGACCGAGAAAAAATAAAGCGGGACACAGAGCAATTAAAAGCCTGAGGAGAGAACAAGATTCATTTCAGAAAACTGCAAACTAGCACCTCTGGAAAGGAGGTAGAAGTAACTGACAGAATGGGAGGGAGACAAGTGGGAAGCAACAAGTGCCCTGGGGGGTGACAGTGGAAAACAAAGTCAACAGGTATATGCAAGGTGTGATGGCTACCACAAAGAGCCATGTGGTTGGGTCTTTTACACACAGGGATCATGGCACAAAGCAGGAAGACAACAGTTCCTCTCTGTTCAGCTGAGCTGTGACTGCATCTGGATGAGTGCCTTTTCTAGCACCACATTCCCAGAGAGATCAACAAATGGGAAGTCATTCCTGGGAGAGCAAAAAAGAATGCAGGGGGCTGGCAGAAGTGACTTCTGGATAGAGCCCTGCAACCTGACCCAAATCCTAGGGGACCTGACCACAGGCGTCCAGTCAGGTTGGATGAGAAAACAACTGGACCCTCTTGGGCTCGGGTCAGGTCGGCTCTCCTCCTTTAGCCCCTGGGATCGGCACAACCGTGACTGCGTGTTCCTGCCAGCCACCACCTCCTTCCTGCGCTGCACGCGCTGTGGAGCGAGGATGCCGAGGAGTCACAGCGTCTCCCTCTCTCTCTGCAGCGCAGACCCAGCGCAGCAGGGGCCGTGTCAGAGGATGGAGCCATCGCTGCACACAGTGGCCGCTGCACCAGCCCCATGAGCAGGATGCAGTGGCAGGATCCGGTTGGGGGGGAAGGGTTGGGACCAGGATGGAAAATGATTCAGCCCTCTCAGGGTGAGGTGAGTGGGCCGGGGGCCAGTTCAGGTTGGGCTTAAAAATTGGGCCCGAGCAGACCCCTACTTCTGCAGACAGACGGAAAGAGCTGTCTGTGTCCGATGCGGCCAAGGGATGACTCTGAGGGAGAGAGGATAATACCATACAACTACCTGGAGGGTGTGAACACCAAGGAGGGAGAGGAATTTTTTAGGATAATACATTTCGGTAAAAGTAGGAGTAATGGGATTAAGCTAAAAAAGGACATTCAATTTAGACTTTGATAACAGGAAAAATGCCCCAACTGTAAGACAGGGCTATTAGGTTATGACATAGTCTTCCTAGGAAAGAGGCGGAAGTTCAGTCCTTAGGGGCTTTTCAGATTAGATTGGCCAAAACAGTGGAAAATGGCTGCTGGGAATGCTCCTGCATTAGCAGGGAAATGGACTGGATGATCCAATAGGTCTTTTCCATCTCTGTCTCCTGTGAGTCTAGACATCTGTGTGACCTGCATGCCAAGGTCATAACCCACTTTGGAATGTTCAAAGCCAATCAGATCTCTGACTGGGAGAGGTTAGGGGTCAGACAGGGTCTGCATCAGATCTCTTGATTGGCTATACGTTCCAGTGGTTCTGCTTTAAAAGGCATGCTTCTGCAAACTGCAATCATAACAGACAGCTCCACTGGGGAGAAGCCCCTTCCATTCATTTTTAAATGTAAGGAGGATTTTTTTCATTGAAAATTGTCACTGACAACTTATCAATACATAAGCACTATATAATTCAAGTAATTCAAGTAATTAATCACGTGAATTAACATAATTAATCACTCTTCTTACAGTGAGTATGATAACACCCATTTTTTCATGTTCTGTGTGTATATCAATCTCCTCACTGTATTTTCCACTGAATGCATCTGATGAAGTGAGCTGTAGCTCATGAAAGCTTATGCTCAAATAAATTGGTTAGTTTCTAAGGTGCCACAAGTCCTCCTTTTCTTTTTATAATTAATCAAGTAATTCAAATAATTAAAGGAGTCAGAGGCCAAGACAAGCAGTTCAGTTGGCCTCCTAGTACTTTAATGGAAACTAAAATGCCTTCTGTGTTGGCCCTTAATAGAGAAATGGACTTTGTCGGATGCAAGTATTAATCAATGGAAAAAAGGGGTCTGAATATTCCTCCTGGGGCAATTCTGCACTACTGCACAGGTGCATAATTAATGAGCCCCGCATATTTTTATTTTTTTGCACAGTAAAAAGCTTCTGCTGAAATGCTGCTGCCGTTCCATCTCTTGCCCACCAAAGGGTGCTGTGGCAATAGAACAAAGGAGCAACTCCCTATCAGCGCAGGAAGAGAGAGAGCCTGTCTTCTTCACAGCAGGCCAGGTCAGGAGACAGGGGCTATGGGGAGACAGACAGTGTGGGATGCTGGGGTGGGGTCAGTCAGGGGCTCATAAGGGCTAGTGGGGGAGGACAGACTGGGGCAGGGGCTGAATGGGAGTGGAGGCACAGAGTTAGAGGAGGAGGGAGCTTCAGGGCCCCATAATGATGGGGGAGGAGGTGCAGAGCTACATAAGGGCAGGGGGTGGTTGGCTGGGGGCACAGAGACACATGGGGACAGGGGGAGGGGGTACAGGGACACATTGTTAGGATACAGATGTTCAGACCTGTCTGTAAAGGCCTATCATCTAAGAATTTAGGTGTATTCTTATCACTTGGCTAGTTATAGAGGTATAAAAGAAAGAATCAAAATCACTGTCTGCCAGGGTAAGGTCCTTCTCTTACTGTGACAGTCTGAGGCCCTGTTCTTAGGCTAAGGCCTTTGGCTAAGCAGCAGAGGCAGCCATAAGCTGGGAAGCGACCGGTCACCTCTTCACATTCCCAACTAGTCACATTGAAATAAGGTGCTATTGGGCTGTTAGGAACACAATCCTGTTCTGATAATGCCTATTGACTCCAGAGAAAGGGAAGGGCCAAGAAGATGTAAAAGGAAACTTAGTTTGATAGCATCCTGTCTGGCAAGAACTCACTTATCACTAGCTGGGATGTGAAATCCTCATTTTTGTGTTTGTTCTATCACTGTAGTCCCCATTTCCCCATTGTTTGTCTGTATAATCTCTGTCTGGTTCTGTGATTGTTTCTCTCTGCTGTATAATTAATTTTGCTGGGTGTAAACTAATTAAGGTGGTGGGATATAATTGGTTACATAATCATGTTACAATATGTTAGGATTGGTTAGTTAAATTTCAGGAAAAGGATTGGTTAAGGTATAGCTAAGCAGAAGTCAAATTTTACTAGATAGTCTGCAGTCAATCAGGAAGTGAGGGGGTGGGTGTGTGGGTGGGGGAAATGGGAACAGGGAATGGGGGTGTGGAAATTGGAATCATGTTTTGCTAAAGGGGGAAATGGGAACAGGGAATGGGGCTGGGGAAATTGGAATCATGTTTGGCTAAGGGCAGGAATGGGAACAGGGACACAGCTGTAAGGCTCTGTGGTGTCAGAGCTGGGAAGGGGGACACTAAGGAAGGAAACTGAAATCATTCTTGCTGGAAGTTCACCCAATAAACATCGAATTGTTTGCACCTTTGGACTTCGGGTATTGTTGCTGTCTGTTCATGCGAGAAGGACCAGGGAAGTAAGTGGGTGAAGGAATAAGCCCCCTAACACACATGGGGATGGGGGGGAGTGGGTTTCTGAGTGGGAGTGGAGGGACACATGGACGGGGGTGCAAGGACCCATGGGGGTGCAGGAACACATGGAGACAGGGGCAGATGTGCCTTACTGAATGGGAGAGGTTAGGGGTCAGACAGGGTCTGTATGGGGGGAGCTGCCTAACAATTCCTCCCCGCCCCTCCCAAAAAAACTGTTCCATACTTTTCCCACCCATACCCAGCAACGCTCCAAGTTCACACCCAGGCTCCTTCCCAGCAATTTACTTCCCTCCATTACCCCTGACTCTATCAAGCCTTTGCACTGCGCCTAAGGGGTGCAAGAAATATGGTTCTGTATTGAGTTTAAATGAATTATTACTCAGAGTTCTCTATTAACATGCATAGTAAGGAATTGGTTTGTCAAAAAACATTTCCTGAATCCTTTTTGTTGTCTGTATTCATACAGACATACTTGCTGACAGGTATTTTGAAATAAATAACCAAAAATAATTTTAACGGGTGTAATCATATTGTCTTATTTTGACAAACAAAATATGCAGAATTTTGCAGAACTTCTCAAATATTGTACGCATCATTTTTATTTTTTTCTTGCAGAATTCCCCCAGTAGAAAATATATAGATAAGGGTCCCTTCGATGCTATAATCTCAATAATATGTCATCATAACAAAGGAGTGTTGGCTAGGATTTAGAGCAGGGAGTCAGTTCACTTGGGTTTTATTCACATTCTTTGACTAACTTGCTAAGTGGTGTTGAGCAAGTTACTTAATTCCCTGTGACACAAGTCATCCGTAAATGGGGATAATGCTTCCCATTCTCACCAGGGTGCTGTGAGTCTTAATTCATTAGTATTAGGGAAGTGCTTTGAGATTTTTGGACGAAGATGCTAAAGAAGGGCAAAGTATTATTAGAAGAGATTACTGCTAGTCCGATCGTGTACTTTTACTGTCTACAGCCCATGTACTCCACTGTGTGTAAAAGGACAATGCTCTCTTTAGAGAGCATTATATCATCCTGATCTGTAAGAACAGCATTTTGCATGATGAGTTTACGCCTGAGGACAGAAGGGCGAATACTGATTCTCCTGATGGTGCGCCAGGCCAAGTTCTACACTGAATTACCCCCGTGCAGTCCCCTGTACCCCCATGAAGTCAGGCAGACTTTGGTGTGGACACCTGGAAAGCGGATGTAATTTCATGAAACTGCCCTACCTCATCCTTTTGCAGTTTCTCGAGCAGAACTGTCAGAACGATAGCCAACTTGGTCTCGGCTATAAAGGCAATCCTGAGGGCAATTTTGCCCTTATCTTGGTCACCCATATGTGCCAGGAGGGAAACAACCTCATTATAAACACCTGAAATTAAATAAAAGGATTCGGCTGGTTACCACTGATAGCAGAAATTGGTGCTGGCCTCTTTAATTCACTATCCAGTAAAGATTCTGCAGGAGCCCAAACACTGTGAGAAGTAGACCTGGGAATCCTGGAAATCCTCTTCCTTCCTCCTCATGACCAGGTTTGTTTGCTGAACTACCCAGCGTGCTTGCGGGGAAATCATAATGAAGCAAATTTGCTCCTTTCAAGTAGGTCCCCACGTAAAATAATCTTCCTTTCCCTCTTTATTGTCAATTGATGAGTTTTGATAGCATACAGAATAATAATTTAACTCTAAGCCAAGAAATAGAGCTAAAGTTAAGCACATGCTTAAGAGTTTTGCTTAGTCAGGGCCTCATTTTCAAAAATCCTGCGCACCCAGATGTACCTATTGGCTATGCTGGGAACTTTTGGGGCTCGGTATCTCTTGAAAATCAGGCCACTGTTGGAGACCTCAGTATGAATTTAGAAGCTTAACTTTAGGCCCCTTGTTTTGAAGAAAGCCTTTAATCTTCTTTTATGGTAGTTGAAATACTTGCAGAGAAGACTCATGGAACGGAGTTCATCCAGTTCATTGAATATCAGGGTTGGAAGGGACCTCAGGAGGTCATCTAGTCCGACCCCCTGCTCAAAGCAGGATCAATCCCCAACTTTTGCCCCAGATCCCTAAATGGCCCCCTCAAGGATTGAACCCACAACCCTGGGTTTAGCAGGCCAATGCTCAAACCACTGAGCTATCCCTCCCCCCTGTACAGTTGCCTGTAGAGGTCATAAAGGAATTCCCCTGCCCCCGCCCCCCCCCACCCCCATGCACAATTGGTGAGGTGTACGCTGTGAGTGGGGTGGGGTGGGGTGGGTCCCTCCAACCTTCATCTGAAGCATCAGGGATTGACCATAGCAGGAGATGGGACACCTGCTAGGGTGGACCAGTGCTCTAAGATGGTTCAGAGAATCTGTTTCCTTAGCTGTCCTGCTCACATGCTCAGGGTCCAACTGATCTCCAGAGTTGTGGGTGGGAAGGAATTTCCCCCTGGTCAGATTGGCAGGGACCTTTGAATGGCAGGATGGGGCACTGATCACCTGCTAGGATAATCTGAGTATATCTGACCTAATCAATTCTCGACCATTGCAAGGGCCTCAGGCATTGGTGGAACCTCAGTCTCTCCTGTCCTCTGCCGATGGCACACAACAGTTTTGTCTCCTAAAGACTGAAATGGTTTCGTCCAAGACAAGTTTTGGGGTTCAGTGTAGGGTTGCTAGGTGAAATGTAGTGGCCTGTGAAATACAGGAAGTCAGACTAGAGGATCTAATGGTCCCTTCTGGCCTTAAACTCGAGGAAACAATGAAATAGCGGGTGTATGAAAAAAATCAGGATTTGATCTCCCATGTATCTCTTCGCTCTGGGCAGAAATTCTCCAGGAGACTTAATATTTCACAAGAAATCTGAAAGGCCGTATTTATCTGTCTCCATTGTAACAGCATTCCAAGCATGAAGGAGGAACTAACAAGATTTCCCCTTCCCAGGAAAGACTGCTTGAGGTTAGGTGATTGCCCATCCGTTATGCAAATTGCATCCTTCAGTTGTAACACCCAGATGCAAACGGAATCATAACTGTAACCTACTCTGCCCATCTGTGTGGGATGAGAAGCACTAGTGTTGCTAAGAAATGTGAGCCCATGCTTTGTTCTCTTGCATTTAAGATATTAGCAGAGCTTCATTTAGACAGCTAGAGGAGAAGTCCTTCTGCCTTTTTTGTTCTAATTTCCCCTATCTCTGATGGAGTTGGCTCCATGGATGCAGAAGACACAAAATGAGGACCCAGAACAAACATAAAACAACTGGGAGAAAAGAAGGAAGACCTCCCCCATAACATTCCCTAGAAACTCAGATTCTCAGGAAAGTTTCCAGGTCCAGAGGCTGTAGGCCGACTCCTCAACTGGTGTAAATCAACACAGCTACAAGGAAGTCAACAGAGGGACACTGGTTTACAGCAGCTGAGGTTCTGCTCATACAAATGGAGAACATTACAGCTAATCTGTATGCCTATGCTTTCTAAATGTGTGTGTGAATATAGACTGGATATAGCGAATACAATGCTGACCCTTACCTCTGTCGGTTACCTCCTGCTCACTCACAAATTTATTCATGTTTTAATCTTTCCTCAACACTTCCTCCAGTCCTTTCTCCAAAGAGCTCCAGTACTGATAGGCAGCTGGCCTCTCAGGCTGTCCTGTCCAGGATAGCCAGTTCAGAATATGCAAGCACTATTATGACATCGCTGTGACTGTGACATAGCACATAAACTGCTGCTGACCAGGTAGGTGCTGTGATGACATGGACAAGAGCCTCAAAGGTATTTAGGCTCCTAACTCGCACTGAAATCAATAGATGTGAGGAACCTAAATACATTTCAATATCTGGGCCCATCCATGTACGCAGTCCAATAGGTGGCTACATTTGCTCCAGTGTAGAATTTCTCATTCGCTCTAAATCATTTTGAATTTTGGTTCCGTCCCTCTCTCAGTTTGCCACACTTTCCAATATTGGTTTTATTGGAAAATCTGCTCCTGGTTGAATGGATAGAAAATAAAAGCACCGAACAAAGAAAGAGAAGAAACTGCCTTGGAGAATGCACAGTGACACTTGAGTGTGGTTGGTTGGTTGGAATGCACAGTGACACTTGAGTGTGGGTGGTTGGTTTCCTTTGCTTTTTAATTCGGTTGATTAAAAAGCTTGATGAAATCTTATTGGACTGTATTACAAATATTGATTTTTATATTGTTTTACAATGAATTGAAATTTATTCTTCATTTCCATGTCCTGCCAAACAAATCAACTAAATTATTTTTTGTTGCGTTTAATACAGTGTGGTGTCATATGTATGGCCATATGTAGAGCCCACACTTGATTTTGGAGATGATGTTGCCTTTAAAGCATTCAGAGTGATGACACTCTTTGTAGTAAACCACATGGAAAAAGAATTCCAGTTACATGTGTCCTTTGCTATGTATAACTGATTTTGTGCCTTACCCTTTCTGATTTTGCCCTTACACGGACACACTATTCTTTTGTACTCCTCCTTAGTAATTCATCCAAGTTTCCCCATTTTGTAGGATTTCTTTTTGATTTTCAGGTCATTACAAAACTTCTGATGGAGTCATTGGCCTCTTACTATTCTTCCTCTCTTTCCTTTGCATTGGCAGTTGTGCCTTTAATATTGTCTCCTGGAGAAACTGCCAGCTTTCCTGAACTCCTTTATGCCTTAGACTTTTGCCCCATGGGTCACTACCTACCAATTCTCTCAGGATGTTAAAGTCTGCTTTTGGCAGTCCTTCTCCTGTCATTCTCACTCCTTCCTTTCCTTAGAATCATGAAATCTATCATTCATGACCCCTTTCACCCAAATCACCTTCCACCTTCACATTCACCACCAGCTCCTCCCTGCTGGTCAGAATCAAGTCTAAAATGGCTGTCCCCCCGGTCACTTCCTCCATTTTCTGAAACAAAGCATTGTCCCCAGTACATTCCAGGAACTTATTGGGTAATTTTGGGTTTTACCATATTCCTTTTTCAGCAGATGTCTGGGTAGGTAAAGTCCCCCATTACGATCAGGATTTGTGTTTTGCATATTTCTGTTGTTTGTTCTAGAAATGCCTCATCTCCCTCCTCTTCCTGATTTGGTGGTCTGTAATAGACCCCTACCAGGTCCTCACCCCTGTTTATTCCCTCTTTTATCTTTACTCAGAGACTTTCAACTGGTCTGCTTCTCACCTCCTTCTGGACCTCAAAACAGGTTTACAATGCAATATGTCCTCTCTTTTTTTTCCTGCCTGTCCTTCCTCAACAAGCTATAGTCCTCTATACCAATAGTCCAGTCATGAGATTTACCCCATCAAGTATCTGTGATGCAGTTAAGCTCAGTGAAGATTTATGTACTAAAACTCCCAGTTCTTACTGTTTATTCCCCATTATTATTCCTCCTTGCTTGTGTGTACAGACATCTAAGATGTTAAGCAGATGCCCCCATGGATTTCCCTCTTCTTTCTCCTATAATTCTACTGCAATTTTCCACATCTACTTCTCCCCACACAGCTAGTCCTCTATTAAGGCCACCTTTTTTTACCTGGTGGCTTTTTTCACCTGCCCCCTCTGAACTTAGTTTTAAGCTCTTCTAAGGTTGGTGAGTCAGTGCATGAAGATGTTCTTCTCCTTCTTGGTCAGACGGACCCCATCTCTTCCCAGCAAACCTCCTTCCTGCAATAGCATCCCATGGTAGAGGAAGTCAAAGCCTCCCAGAGACCCATCTTCATAACCCTATTCTGTGGGCATGCCTACCATTGAGTGTGTATTGAGGAGAAAGAACACTCAGTGCAGGAGACAAGGGGACTGAGTTAAACTGCAGATGTCAGGTTCACAAACTTCCATTTTCCGTGACTAATCTCTTAAGCTAGTGGGGATGGCCACGGTATAAAAATATTTCTGGAGATCAGCATGTGATTATTTGTATTGCAGTACTGCCTCACAGTCCCAGTCACAGAGCAGGATCCCATTGTGCTAGGACCTGTACAAACAGAGAACAAGATGGTCCTTAACTGTCATTAATTAATTAACACATCTTAACAGCACAACAAACAGACAAGAGGATAATAAAGCAAGCAAAAAAGCCCCCTTTGACCAGGTACCAGCAGATAACTAATATAGTGCTACCTATTTCGGGAACTTTCTTCCTGATTCAGGGTCTGATGTGACTCAGCCCCTGTTCCATGCCATTGTGTAAACTGGGGACTCGTACATTTGCACAAGATGGAAAGTATCCAGTGGCACACCGTTGAGGCCTACTCCATTTTTAGTACATAAACAGCAGGCCACTCTGCAAGAAGCTAAGGGCCTGGTCAGCACAGAGAGTTTGCCTGTCTCTGGGCTGGTGTTCTGCAGCCCTCGCTGTCTACACCTGGCTCCATAAAGTCGGGCCTTTCCAAAATGCAGCATCAGGTAGGAGCACAGGTAATTGTAAGAATGCTTGCTCATTGCAGCTGTTACCATCCGGGCAAGGCATCCACATATAAGTCCACTACGGATGGACCAGTGATGGGAAGAGTGTTCATGCATGTGACAAGTAACACCATGAACTATGTAATGCCACAGAACAAATTAAGATCAAGAACAGAACAAGAGTATGTGTGGCAAAGCCATGACAAACACTGTGCAGGCCTCAAGGAGCTCATAAATTAGCACCTCATCACCCCAACACTGCCTCAGCTTGACTTAGAGCTTGGGCAACAGTAGACCCTCAAAAGGAGGAGGCCACAGCTTTACAGCCGTGGTCACTGTGATGTTAACTGGCTGCATTTGACAAGAGCTGGATCAGAGGTTGACTTTGAGTGTATTTACAGGGGGCAAGGTTTTCACAACACAAGCCTTGTGCACACACACAAATAGTGTTCTGCAGCAGGGCAAGCTGAGCTGCAGCAATGAGCAGCGGGATCCTGCTTGGGCTCGTAATTCATACACTTCTCTCACTAATGAGGATCAACAGATCAACCCATACTGAATGCAGCTTGACAATATACCATCACTTAAAACACATTACAGTCAGAGAGGATGATAAATATTCCATTTATACACATTATGTACAAGGCCCAAAATGACTGAGGATGCAAGAAAACAAAGCTGGTAAATACAGAAGATGCATTTGTCATAAATATAAAGGGAAGGGTAAACCCCTTTAAAATCCCTCCTGGCCAGAGGAAAAATCCTCTCACCCGTAAAGGGTTAAGAAGCTCAAGGTAACCTCGTTGGCACCTGATCAAAATGACCAATGAGGAGACAAGATCCTTTCAAAAGCTGAGAGGAGGGAGAAAAAACAAAGGGTCTGTTTCTGTCTGCCTGCCTGCCTGCTGCTGCTGCTGCTGCTGCTTGTGCCAGGGACAGAACAGGAATGGAGTCTTAGAACTTTTAGTAAGTAATCTAGCTAGGTATGTGTTAGATTATGATTTCTTTAAATGGCTGAGAAGAGTTGTGCTGAATAGAATGACTATTCTTGTCTGTGTGTCTTTTTTGTAACTTAAGGTTTTGCCTAGAGGGATTCTCTATGTTTTGAATCTAATTACCCTGTAAGGTATCTACCATCCTGATTTTACAGAGGTATTCCTTGACTTCTATTAAAAGTCTTCTTGTAAGAAAACTGAATGCTTTTTCATTGTTCTAAGATCCAAGGGTGTGGGTCTGTGGTCACCTATGCAAATTGGTGAGGATTTTTACCAAACCTTCCCCAGGAAGTGGGGTGCAAGAGTTGGGAGGATTTTGGGGGGAAAGACGTGTCCAAACTACATTTCCCAGTAAACCCAGTTAAAGTTTGGTGGTGGCAGTGGAAATTCCAAGGGCAAAGGGTAAAATTAATTTGTATCTTGGAGAAGTTTTAACCTAAGCTGGTAAAAGTAAGCTTAGAAGGTTTTCATGCAGGTCCCCACATCTGTACCCTAGAGTTCAGAGTGGGGAAGGAACCTTGACAGCATTACTGAAAAAACAGCTGCAGACTGACTCCTGCTAGCAAGAAGCTTCTGTACAATGTACAGTAAGATATTGGGCTTAACCCAACGCAGGGCTAGGCTGAATTAAAGTCAGTCAAAGTTTTGTCTGAGTAGGGTATGAGGCCCAGCTCCTCAAAGGTCTTTCGACTCCTAACTTCCACTGAAATCAGTGGAAGCTAGGAGCCTAAATCCCTACTGTAGAATTTGACCCAATAACAACAATAATAAGAATAATTTGCATTTCTAGAGAGATTTTCTTCTTCAAAGCATTTTACACACATGTTTTCTAACTCTCTGCTTCAAATAAAAGCCATTATTGACAGACAATTCTATTTTTCCGTCACAGCACAGACAAATAGGAGAGTGAAGAGAACACAGTTTATTAATGGGATTTTAAGCAGGTTCTCGTATGGAAAAAAAATTAAAGATCCAGCTCTCAAAAGATGACTCTGCTTAGCTGTGTGCCTTGTGGCTTAAAGCAGAATTCCAAGAACATTACTTCGCTTTTTGAAATGGTTTCTCAATTAATGACAACTCAAAATATCTGCTTCCACCTAGTGGTGCGGGTTTGCATAACATGTGTTGTTTGTATTCCCTGTTTTCGATATCTTTGCCTAAAAGATACAATACATCAGAATCTACTGAGACAATTCACACTTCTGCACAAAGCCACAACAGCACTAAGAATGTATGTATTTGTTAGCAAATAGGATCATTAGGGAGAAGGAAAAGGATAATCTCAGAAAGAGGCTCTCTCTTTCTCCTTCACTTTATTCTATATAGGTTTTTCTACTGTTCTCATCAATGAAGTACCTGAGCAGCTTCCTCTAGTACATTAATAATATGACTCACATCTGTCATGGTAATATCTTTTATTGGACTAACTTCTGTTGGTGAAAGGACTGCACAGAGTTCTCCTTCAGGTCCTTGAAAGGTTATTTCTTTCACCAACAGAAGTTGGTCCAAGAGAAGATATTACCTCAGCTAGGGTGACCAGATGTCCTAAGTTTATAGGGACAGTCCAGATATTCGGGGTTTAGGCGCCTATCAATCCCACCCCACCCCCATCACGATTTTTCATACTCACTATCTGGTCACCCTATCCCTCACCCACCTTGTCTCTCTACTAGCCTTGGAATGACATGGGAGTTTGTTCTCCTGTCACAGACTGTCCCCTGAGAAAGCTCTATCTACTGCACAGACAAGCCTCATCCTTATAGTAGAAAACTTCATGGTGCCTGAGAAATAGGCCCTGTCAGCCACAACCCTAATCCCAGGGATTTACCTGATATTTTAGATATACTGGGCCCTGGCCACTGAGCCCCTGGAAGAGAAGGACTGCGACCTGGAACCTGACTTGATGTGTTCACGTTGCAGAAGTATGTACACAGCGTCTGAAGGCAAACAACAAACAACACTTCAATGGTCACAGAATGAGGGGCCTGTGGGAAAAAATAGTATAATTGTGCAATTAAAGACTGTGTCAAAATGCACGTGCGCAGTACTCAGACTCCCTGAATCCTGGCATTTCCGAACTTTCCATTGCTCAGTTTTGCCAACTTACTAATTGTTATTTTAATGCAGATTTTTATATATTTGTTGGGCGTCTAAAGATATAAAAATACAGACATCGATTCATATCATTGTCGTGCAAACATCCCCATTTCATTGTTTGTTTTTAAAGAAAAAAGTACAGGACTAGGTTCTGGCAATTTCTGTATTGAGCTGTAAAGAAAGGTATTTTTAAGGGTTTTGAACTGTCGAAACAGAGGCCCAGAGATTGTCTCACACAGGGAGGAGTGGGTGATGCAGTGCACACTTTCCCAAGCCAGCAGAGTTGCTGGACCCCAAGAGATTCCCCCTCTATTCCTGAGCCAACCTTTGCCAGAAGCAAGCAGACAGAAGGACAAAAGTAGCTCTCCATTTTAATAAAGGCTCTTGTAATTTCCTGGGTAAACTGGTCCCTTCCATTCTTTAGCTGACTATTACTCAGGCTCTTTTCTTACTGGCGAACTTGAATTTGATTTTTCTACGTCATGGCCAGTCTTTATCGTCTCTCTTGTAAACTTGAATATGCCAATCCCTGAGAGGACGTACTTTCTTGTTTTTTCCTGATTCGGCAATCATAGCTCTGGGGATTGAGCTCCCATTTAAGGTACTTTTAATGATGACCCCCAGTCCTTTATTTCATCTATCAAGATGTTCAAAGAGAGCAGCTACCCTTCACTGAATGCCACTGCTCTGACTTTGGATTCCCTTGTAGAATGTGTGGGGCTGGGGTAGTTGTCTCAGCTGGATTCTTAATCCAGAGGAAAGACGCTCTCCCCTGTTCAATCAAGATCAGGAATGGCACATAGATTTGGGAGAAAAAGTACATTTTACTTTTACTCTATTTTCTTATTTCTCAAAAGGAACAGTACAACAAAGATAAAAACATTGTGAATAATCAATATAGGTATTGATGTATCTTGTCTGAAATGGGACAGCTGCTCTTCTACTCTCGGGATGGATGCCATATCAATAGATAAGATAAAAAGACAGGCCTAACTGAGAGACTGAACCCATATGAGGGCTCCTCATATTCTGCTCCTCGGTTACATGAGTACGTCGCTCCCCGACTAGGGCCCAAATCTGGGTAAAGAAGAGTAAATCTGGTCCCGAGGGAGTATCGAAGAACTTCCAAACTGTATAAGGAGGGTGGTTGAGTCTAAACTATAAAGACAGTTCCAAATATGGACCGCAGTTCAGGAAAGCAGCCTTATTCATCCAAGCATATGAATGATGTAAGAAAATTCTGAAAATGTGGATCTTAGATCATGGTCATAATTTAAAAAAATTAATTGACACAGCGGACACCATTCACATTTGAAACATAAAGTAGCTTAAAACTGTCCTAGCTTGAAGTGGTTTGAAACTGCTTCAGGAAATGTGGTCCTCTTACAAGTGTAGATGTGAGGTTGCATATATGGTAAAGCCATGTATAGAGAATACATGCTGATTTTAATCCTACAAATTTCCCAAACACTATACAGAATATCGAATGGCTTATTTTTAAATCCTAATCAGAGAAAAATTAAAATGATTTGTGCAAATAATTGAATTCTAAGGATTGTGTAACAACAAACACTCTTATTTTCTAGATCTACTGAGAGCTAGCTCTGAGAGAACAAAACAGTATTTTCAGTGTTTATGGTTCTTTACTGAAGCAGGTCTATTCTTTATCTAAGAACAGGAAAACAAAAGAATTCACAATATTGTTATCCCTTTTGACCTGAGCAATTAGTGACTATTTTGGGTCTTGTGAGTTGTTTCCATTAGGGGGAGAAATGGATGATGGAGTCAGGTATTTTTTTGACACAATCCTGCTTATTTACAAAGAATGTACACAAAGTTCTGTTTCCCTAACGACAGCAGGAATAGTTTCTTGGCTCACAATTCCAAGCCTCTTTCTATCCAGCAGTCTACCCTAAAGCGCGCACGCTCTCTCTCTCTCTCTCTCTCTCTCTCTCTCTCTCAACTTTTTCTGAGATCACACTACAAATACTTCTCTGGGGCTCCTTTGTGCTTCTGCGGTGTCACACTCCCTCTCTTCCTCCCCCCCCCCCTGCCCCGAACCCCATCCCCCTGCATTTGCATTCAGACCCCAGTGAAAGCCCATTCCACTGTATGGCTCAACTCCTATTCCAGCTTTACTTGATGGTGACTTCTATTAAGTCAGCCATCTATTCCACAAAAGAGCTTGATTGTTTTTACATTGATCCTGAATAAAGGACAACTGGTATGCCCACCAGCTTCAATAAGGCTTCCCCTTTCCCCAGCATAACTACCTGTTTTCATGTTGTTTTTATAAATCTGTATCTTGTACACGTCCGCAAAACCCACAGCATTCTTTTATTTTTACTAACCTGAAACAGGATATTGAATGCATAATTTCAGTTACACCAATGTAAATCTGTGGTAATTCATTAGAATTATTCCATATTTATCCTGGTGGCAAAATATGTTAGCACGTCACTAGAGAAAACATGACACTTTTTGATAATTGTTATTGTTGCCGGCACCCGGTGCCGAGAGGCTAAACAACAGCTGAGGTTGGTTCGCTACCCGGTGTGCTACACCCAATAATCACAACGGGGTGGAGAAGCAGAAAAGTTTATTTGCAGCTGCAAAAAGGTACAGGGAGAATAAAATCTCCAATCCTGCACCCAGAGCAGGAAGTTACACAGGCTTTTATACATCCTTTTTCCCAGCATACCTATCCAATAGCAAGCTGCCCTAAGTATCCATATAGCCAGCCAATCCAGTTCCCGGCTAGTTCCCTTGTTCTCTGTATCATTTGTTAAACCATACATAAAGCTGCTTTATTCAGCATTGTTCTTCCATATCTGCCCTGTTTGGCCTTGTTTAGTTTCAGGCAGTCTGACTCTGCAACATATTGTTGCAGATCCTCAGCATAACTGCTGCGAGTGCCTCCAGGCGGGGGGGGCAAGGACACTTGGGCCTAGTACACAGAGCTGCTGCGAGTGCCTCTAGGCTGGCGGGGGGGGGGGGGGCGCCAAGGACACCTGGGCCTAGTGCGAGGGGGCTTCATCGACACTCGTGGTCTTCCATCCCCTCGAGTTACCTAGTGGCCATGCCCCAGTGTCCCCACTCAACTCCCACATCTGAACTCCCAGCCAGAGCCCGTACGTGCTCCACCACTAGAGGCCCTGATGCAGCAAGCCACCCCTATAGAGCAAAACAAAACTACTTCCCACATGGCATTAGGATAGCAAACGATAATAGAGAAAGATAAGAACTTGCTATAACAGGGATTCTCAAACTTCATTGCACCACGACCCCCTTCTGACAACAAAAATTACTACGCAACCCCAGGAGGGAGAACCAAACCTGAGCCCGCCCAAGCCCTAGCTCCCCCGGGCCAGAAGGGGCCAAAGTCAAAACCCAAGGGCTTCAGGCCCAGGCAGGGGGTGGGGGGAGCTGTAACCTGATCCCAGGGCTGAAGCCCAAGTCTCAGCCCTGCTGCCCAGGGCTCAGGCTTGGGCTTCAGCCCTGGGCCCAGGCAAGTCTAACTCCAGCCCTGGCGACCCTATTAAAAAGGGATCCTGACCCAGTTTGAGAATTGCTGTGCAGTAACATGCACTGATTATTGGTGATGCTTGGTTTCCTCACAAAGGCATGCACAAGGTTACATGGAACTCACCAGATGGTTAAACCACAAACCAGACTGAGCACATGTCAGGAGACCGGGTTGTAGGCGGTCAGGAATAGTGGTCAGAGTGGGAGTCATGCCTAGTGGTGAGTGTCCAAATGCCAAAAGCAGGGATTGAGACAGGGCCAAAACCAAGAAGCAGGTCCAAAGATTAGAACTAGAGTCAGAATCCAAATGCCAGAGCCAAGAATCAAGTAGGGTGACCAGACAGCAAATGTGAAAAATCGGGATGGGGGTGGGGGGAAATAGGAACCTATATAAGAAAAAGACCCCCAGATCAGGACTGTTCCTATGAAATCGGGATATCTGGTCACTCTAGAATCAAGAGAGAGTCGGAGTCAGGAATCAGAGCCAAGGGTGAGAACCAGATCACCGGGGGCAGGGAAGAAGGGAGCAGGGCTGGTTCTGAGGCAGGAGCAAGGCTGGGTGTAGGACAGGATCTGGGCTGAAGCTATGGAGGAGCAGAGCAAAAGCAGGGCTTGGCAAGAGCTGAGCACAGGGAGGCAGAGAATCACTGAGCACCCAGCGAGCGACTGCTGCTGCTGAGTTGAAGAACCAGACAGCTAACTTCTTCAGCCAATCTGGCAGGGTGGTCCAAGCAGGACAGTGTCGGAGGATGGTGCCGTGGGGAAGGCGAGCAGAGCTTCATCATCGTGGGCTTGCTTCTGGACGGCGCCGTGCCTTGTGGTGCCGGAGGTCTATCTTGCCTGGTGGGAAACTGCGATGCCATCATGGCAATCAAGTCCCTGGCCACCTCAAACGTGTCCAGGATGGAAGGGAGCTCCTGCTCCTCCACCTGGCACTCTCTAGCAGGAGGATCCAGTGGCACCAGACTTGACGGATCCCTCTGCAGGCCCCAAGTCGACAGTGCTGATCCCTGCGTAGGATGCATACCGCTTATGCTGTCAGACTCAGTGCTCTGACCATGGGTGAGCGCCCTCTATTCGTCTTCTTGTGCTGCTTAGGTGGCACCGGTGATTGCGAGCCGTAGTTTCGCTAAGAGAGGCCAGAACGCTGTGCACAGAGGTGCTTAATGCCAAGTCCTGCTCGCCCAGAGCCGGCAGGGGACGGAGTGCTGCCTCCATAAGGAGTTCTTTGAGCCTGAAGTCCCTTTCTTTCTTTGTTCTCGGGCGGAGAACTTTGCAGATCTTGAAGCGATCTGTTTGATGTGCCTCCCCCAGACACTTTAGGCAGGAGTCATGGGGGTTGCCCATTGACATGAGCTTGTAGCAGGTCCCGTACGGCTTAAACTCTTGGGATGGAGGCATGTGCCGAACCCCAAGAGGGGAGGGAATTGGGCTTGGGGGAACCCCCCTCTTCTATCAAACTAATTACTGAAAACTAACACTAACTAATTCACTATTTACAGGTTAACAGAAAGTCCAATCACTGGGGAAACTGCTTGCGGAGGCAAGAGAGACACACAGCTCCAACGACCGTCAGAGGCAGTAAGAACGAATTGAAGAGGTGGCGGGTCGGCAGGGACCTATATACACCGCCATGAAGGCGCAGCTCCGGGGGCTTCACAGCTGACCCGACGGGTACTGCTTGGGGAAAAACCTTCCGACGACTGTGCACGCGGCATACGCACACCTACTTGGAATCGACATGAGCAAGCACTCGAAGAACTTGGCAGATTCCCCCACAATGAAACCCTAATGCAGGGCAGCTTTACCATTAATCTGTGCATTAGATTAGGAGTCAGCAAGCACCTGACAGGGCTGTAGCCATGAGTGGGCCTGAGTGGGCTGCGGCCCACCCACTTAGCATCCAGGCCCACCCAGATCGGGGCTGGAGCCCCCCGAATCCACAGGCTGGGACTCCCAACACCGGGTCGGTGTCCATTCGTGTCCCGCTCCTGCCAGCGCCACATGCTGCTGCCCTGGTCTCCAGCCCTGCCCCTACAAGGTACACCCCCACCTCCCCCAGGCAGCCTCATGGTCAGGTGCCTGCTGAGCAGTAAAGGACGGCTGGAGATGGTGGGGGAGGCCGGTCTCCCTATCCCCAACCGCCCCATCATTGCCCACCCAGTTTCCCTGTCCTAGCTATGCCACTGCCTGTAAAGCTTTTCCTACAGAAGGAAAGTGCTCTCTTCAAATCACCACTCTGCCAGCAAAAATAGCTGAAGGCTGGTTCTTATCAGCCTTCCCTTGAAACTTCAGCAAAGCCTTAAATACAGGCCCTGGCAGAATTCCTCTGAAAGGAGATCCCGACAAAGGTGTGGTGAAGTCAAGGGGTAGTCAGTCCGTATAGCAGAGGGTACAGCTTCTCAACCAAGAAACAGGCCTTCTGTCCCCAATATTCAGCTAAGCTCTATTCACGGTACCTCTACCACTACCCGACCACAGAAAACGTCTCATTTAAAAGAGGCTCTCTGAAAAGGCCCCCTTTGTACACTGGAAAGTGATCTCAGCAGGATTCGAATTAAATCCCATTTCCTTTACCCTTTTTAAGAACACTAGTACGGCTGCTTTAGTCTCCAGAGTGCTTTAGAAGCATTCCCAAGAGCACCTGTGTGAGACAAGTCATCCCGTCGTACTCGTGGGGAAAAAAGCGGGCACACACAGCCTGACACATTTCAGGCAAGTCACTTAATACTGAGAAAACTCTCAGGAGTCCTGCTAGAAGCTGCCGTTACACAATAATGCTGAATTTACTCCATTTGCTTTTCCATGACAATAGTGTGATGCCACAAACCCAGGATAATGACACCATAGCAGGCTCAAGTTCAAGGAGAGGAAGAACTGGGTTACAGTCTATGCATATATTTTGTTCTCATGCAGAGACCCAATAACAACAATCGTATCTAACTCACTGATCCCCACTCCTCCAGCATCTGGACATCCCCTCACAGTCAGACCCCCCTGCTGAGCTCAATCTCCCCGCAACTCAACCCCCTCCCCCCACTGAGCCCCAACTACCTTCACCTGGACTCCCAATGCAGAATCCCATTACCTTTGCAGCCAGAACCCCCAACAAGCTCCTGGGCATCCAGATCACGCACTGAGCCGCCAGCTCCCAGATTGCCCCACACAGAACTCCCTCACCCCACAGCTGGATTCGGTCCACACTCGGATCCCACCTTGTGAGCCTCTCTGTCCACACCTGGTGCACCTGGCATGGTGGGGCAGGACTCTGGGGTGTTTCTGGGGCAGACCCAATCCTTGCATTGTGTCAGGGTTGGGTGCAGCCTCACCGGTGAGTCCCTGTCCCCTGGGGGTGGGGGGGAGGGGCGGCTGCACAATGATCTCCCACCTCTGTGCAGCCAGTGGCTTGTGCTCTCCAATGCCATGCTGGAGCCTCCACATTTAATTAACAAATAAAATTTGCAGAATTTTAAAATATTGTGCACAGAATTTTTCATTTTTGGGTGTAGAATGCCCTTAGCAGTACTCGGCTCACATCTAGAAGGCAGTACCATGGCTGAAACAGAGCACTCCAACTAAAGGTACTGCAGCCATGATGCAGGTCCACTTCTGCTATTACAGATTCACATGCTGTCAAATTGTTGTGGTCAGCTGTACAACAAAAGGATTTCACCAGAGCTGACGTGATACCCCTACTCATGGTGATTTCCACAGCCACACAGGAGAACAAAACTTGTTTTCTAGCCTCCTTCTAGATGACACTAAGTCCCAGTTATCACTAGGCCCCTTCTCTACAAATCCCTTTAAATGCGTGGACCTCAAAATGCATACAATTGTTTCAAGAGCTCTAGTTCTCAATTACTGATATAAATTAAGCAACCTCATTTTCCTTTCTACAGTATGCAGAAGATTGTTTCCCCCCACCCCCTTCCAAAACTTAGACATTTATTTCCGAATCAGCATGAATGAGATCTAGCATAAAGCACATTCCGGTTGCTGAGAGCTTGCCTAAATACCCATTTCTGTTCCCACTCTTTTGTCATTGACTTTAATGGAAGTGGATTGGGCCCTAAACTAATAATCTACATTGAATGCTCATCACTAATCTCATAATTTAAAACCAAATTAAGCCCTCCCAACCTGATCACCATTGATTGAGGAAACAATTTAGATGCCAACTTGAAAAATCCCTTTCTAGAATACGAAAGAAAAGAAATGCAAAGCCTAACTTTCCAGCTGAACCACTAGGAACTTTTATCCTATAAGGAATATTGGTTGTGAGCCAATTTTCAGTCTATTTTGCAAACCATTTTCATGAACTCTAGCCTAACCTACAATGAACAATGTATTACATATTTAGTGAAGATTAATTGTAAAGAGGTTCCTTGATCAATTTTACACTTATTCCATACAGACATTCAGTTTTAAATAATTTTAGCAGGCAACTATATGGGTAAAGGACTATCAAGAAAAAACTTTTTTTAAAAAAAAAATCAGTCTTAATAAAAATGTCAGAACAAGATATCAAAGTGTCAAAACATTTCTAGAGACAAAAATATACCCAGGCCATCTTACAAAACCTCAGACAGCAAAACATACGTCAGTCTCTCTCTGCCCATCTGCACTGAGCTGTAATGTATCTATAGCCTGAAAGAAAACTCAGAGAGAAGGGAAGAAGCAGCTGATAAGGATGGGAGAGAATGGGGATGGACGGATGGAGAGAATGGTATTGGTTCCCTCTAACTAGACAGCAGGGATGGGTTTGTGTCTTGGAGAGAAGACGGTTTCCATTCTTCTCAGCAGACTGTGAAACCATCAAATTAAAGAGGCACTTTGTAGCCAAGTCTAACAGAAAAATGTGTGAGTCTCAAATAACATTCAGGGACAACACCTGAGCAGGAAGCCCTTCTCCTCCACCAGTAGTGAAGTAAAGGGGGTGGGATTTGGCGTTCCCACCATAACACAGCCCTAGGACTCCACTGAGTAGGAAAGGAATTATTTGAAGCAAACTCTGGTTAGTAGGTTTAGTCCTCTGGTTATTAGATGTGTGGTTGTGACTATTGATAACACTTTATGATCATCTGGTGCCTTTTATCCAGAAGGATTTCAGTGCTTTACACATGGTATTATTTTATCCTTTGCTGAATTGCAGCCAGCCCTTGGATGGAACATGTCCGTCAACCTTCACTACACGTGGGGTGAAGCGCAGAGTAATCTATCTATTTGAGACTGCTGTGTGGGCATGAGTGTATGCTTTCCTCGATTAGGCTTGTTTCACTCTTGTGAGCAAAACCCATAACTGGTGGTGTATTCTTGTATTGGGTTTTGTCACGTTTGCGATGGAGCACACTATGAGACTGAGTACAGCAGTGATAAACTTTCTGTTATTACTAGGGCCCTACCAAATTCACAGTCCATTCTGGTCAATTTCACAGCCATAGGATTTGAAAATAAGACAATTTCACATTTTTGGAAGTTTACCCCTGAAATTTCAGGCTGTTGTAATAGTGGGGGCCCCAACCCAAAAGGGGATGGGGGAGTGTTGCAAGGCTGCTCTAGGGGCATTGCAGGATTGACACCCTCACTTCTGTGCTGCCTTCAGCAGGGATGGCGACCCCTGCATCCAGACCTACCCCCACAGAGCCCCCCCTGCGTCTGGATCTGTGCTGAGCTCCTCCTCCCTTCATCCAGACCCGTGCCCTGACTAGCCCCCTGCACCTGGACTATCCCAAATGAGCCCCCCATCCCACTGAACCCCCCAGCACCTGGACCCCCATGCTGAGTCCTCAGCACCCAGACTCCCCTGCTGACCCCCAACCACCTTCTTCTGGACCCCCTGCACAGTCCCATTCCCCCTGCACCCGGAACCCTCACTTCTGAGTCCCGGCCTGCGACCAACACGGGCAAACTAGGGCCCGCGGGACCGGCCTGTCGGGCCCGCCTGAGCTCCCGGCCAAGGAGGCGAGCCCCGGCCCCTCCCCCGACCGCCCTCCCCCCATCTCCGCCCCATCCAATGCCCCCGGCTCCCTGACTCTCTCCGCAAACCCCTGCCCCTCATCCAATCCCGCCCCCCGCTCGCCGGAGCCGGTCCCGCCGCTGCAACGCTCCGCGGCAGGAGCAGCGGGCAGAGGGCGAGCGGCTGCGGGGGAGGGGCCGGGGTTCGCTCCCCGGCCGGGAGCTCAGGCGGCCGGACAGGACGTGGGCAAACGACGTCCGGCCCGCAGGACCGTCCTGTCCAATCCCCGGCCCCTCCCCCGCTGCCTCCCCTCCCCCGGGGTGTGGATAGGGGACAGGGAGTGGGGGGGGTTGGGGTCCCAGGGGCAGTTAGGGTGGGGGGGTCTCCGGAGGGGGCGGTCAGGGGACAGGGAGCAGGGGGTTGGATGGGTTGGGGATTCTGAGGGGGGCAGTCGGGGGGGGGAAGTGGGAGGGGGTGGATAGGGGTGGGGGCCATGCTATTTGGGGAGGCCCAGTCTTCCCTACCCGGCCCTCCATACCGTTTTACAACCCCATGTGGCCCTCGGGCCAAAAAGTTTGCCCACCCCTGCCTTAGTGACACAGTGGGCCTGGCTCATAGCTCTGAGAGTGAAGGCGCAGCCTGGCCAGTTGGAAACTGGTCCATGAGATCTCTGTGCTTCTCTGAGCCATGTGGCTCCTGATCATCGTCAGCTCTCAGACACGCCAGCATGACCCCCGGTCTGAGTCCTGTGGACCGAGGAGAGCGCTAAGCCCCTGCTGTGCCCCGTGATTCTGCTGCAGAGAACGACAACCTCTGGCCTTCTCAATGCGGCTCTCCCCTCTCCTGCCTGGGACCTGACCCATAAAGGACGCTTCCCCGGATTTTATTAGGCGTGTTTTGTAGACTGTGAAACTGAGGCGCAGAGAGGTCAAATGACTCTCCCAAAGTCACAGAGGGAGTTGGTGGCAGAGCTGAGCATGAAAAGCTGGAGTCCTAGTCCCCTGCCCACCAGGGGAGATGGTGCTCCACAACCCCCGGTGTCTTATCTGGTTTGACCTACATGGTTCCAGTGAAGGCCGGGCTGTTCATCTGCCTTTGTACGGGCAACGTGCATGAAAGGCCAGGATTCCCTGAGCCTGGGAGGAATCTGTTACCCTGAGTAATGGTGGGGCAGAAGGGGATTGAAGGCCAGAGCCTGAGAGGTGAGAGTCGAGAGGCTGCTCCCCTGTGTCCACTGCTAACTCTCCCCCTTGAGCATGTTGCTTTGGGCCAGGTCTGGCAGAGTTGCAGCCAGTTCTGCACTCTGCAAGGGCTGGGCGAGTGACGGGTGTGTGATGCGATGAAAACCCTCATCTAAGCTGACAGTGCCCAGGAGACAGGCTCTGCAGCACCAACTGACTCCCGGGCCACCTCAGCTGAGTTGCTCCCCTCTGTCACATGGGGCCAGTCATCCCCCCAGGAGGGGCACTGGGGCTGAGTAGCTGGTTTGTGGTGGGCGTGGCGTCTCTGATGAAAGGCCAAGTATTAATAACGGGTGCCCACCATACTGGCCAGCTGCCTGAGTGCCAGCATCACAAGAGTGCTGCTGCCTAGCTCTGCTGTGGGTCCAGGGCCAGGAAACGTGCTAGGGAACGGGCACTCGTGCAGCCCGCGGAGCTAACCTAGGGGCGGCTGTGTGTGAGGAGCCCAGCTTGGCTGTGCCAGGCCCCCTGTGTCCTAGTGCATGTGCAGCAATGCGGATGCACTGACAGCCAGGTGAGAGCATAGCCTGGGTATTCGGGCTGCTGCTCACAGCTGGTGTGGACACGCTGCCTCCTTTGCTATGCGAGAGACATGCCTGGCACTTCCCAAGCCAGACGCCCTGCGGCAGCTCTCAGCAGGAGCCCTGCCTTTAGACCCTGCTGCAGCTGCATTTCCTGCTCCTGCTGCTGCTGTAAGGGCAGATGCTGGTTCCTGATGGGGAGCATCTGGCAGTGCCTGTCCTGCTGGGGCCAGTCACCAGGGCAAAGTGTACTTGGCAACGAATTGAAAAGAGAAAATGGCAGAATGAATGCCAAGCCGGATACCAGTGCTTCTGGGAATGCCAGCCTGGGCCCCCAACTCCAGCTAAGGAGGGTGGCAGATCTCCTGCCTTCAGAAGCCTGTCTGTGGCCAACTCCCCCTTCTGTCTGAACAGCGGCATGCAATGCTGTCAGCCCCTCTGGGGGTGCAGTCAGCGTCCATCTCACAGTTGTCTTATGGCTGATCTGCCCAGCGTGGGGGCTGCTTCATTGGGGTGTTGAGTTCCCTCCTTTGCCCGGCACCAGCTCTCACTAAGGTTGTTGGCCTTCTGGAGCATCCTCCTTTGCATCTAGCTTGCAGCCGAAGGCACAAACCTTGTGCAGAGGAGCAAGTTGACACCTCACTGCCTCCCACCGGGCACTGCCATCCTGTGCAGGGGTGAGGTCACTCCCTGAGCAGTTCTCCTCACAGGTCGTTGCTCCCCACTTGGAGTCTCTTTTTCGCATTGCCCTTCTCAGCTAATGTGTTGTGTGTGGACACAGCCCCTAATGTGAACAAAGACCTGGACCCTGCAGCTCCAGGCCAGGCCATGATTGAAGAGATGCCATCAGTGTGGGGCTCGCACCAGCTGCTGGGCAAGAGGGACCCTGGCTTTGATTCCACCTGGCAGTTCCTGTGGCCCTAGACAGCAGCAGGGTCAGGAGGGTGGGTGTGCTGCACTTGTTAGACTCTGCACTGAGCTCTGGGAGCGGGCAGGGAGAGTGGGTGGGTGGGTGGGGAGGGGGCTATGTCTACACTGCAGTGAAACCCACAGCTGGCCTGGGTCAGCTGACTTGGGCTGAGGGGCTATAAAACTGCTGGCTGGGGGCCCTGCAGAGAGGTGGGGGAAATCTCCTCCTCGGTTGCTAGGTGTGACTGCCCTGGTTTTTGGGGCTCCCCTTGTCTTTTCAGATCCTCCACTGACCTGGGTCAGTTTCAAACAGTCCTTAATGACCCATTCATTCAACTTCAGACAGCGTGACCCAACACCTCTTAAGAACGGCCATACAGGGTCGGACCAAAGGTCCATCCAGCCCGTATCCTGTCTTCCAGCAGTGCCAAGGTGCTGGAACTAGGAGTGCTAGGGGTGTGGCAGAACCCTCTTGCTTGAAGTGGTTTCCCTCATATAGTGCATTTAGTTTTGTTCAGTGGCTTTGAGCACCTCCACTATAAAAATGGTGCCAGTGCCCCTACAACAGTGGCCAGTGCCAGACGCTTCAGAGAGAATGACCAGAAGAAGGCAATTTCGAGTGATCCGTCCCCATCATCCAGTTCCAGGTTCTGGCGTTCGGTGGTTTAGGGACACCCAGAGCATGGGGTTGCATCCCTGACCATCTTGGCTAATAGTCATGGATGGACCTGTCCTCCAGGAACTTCTCTCATTCTTTTTGAACCCAGCTGTATTTCTGGCCTTCACAACATCCCCTGCCAATGAGTTCAACAGCTTGTCTGTGCACTGTGTGAAGAAGTACTTCCTTATGGTAGTTTTAACCTGCTGCCGATAAATTTCATTGGGTGACCCCCTGGTTCTTCTGACATGTGAAGAGAGAACGAACATTTCCTTCTTCATTCTTTTCACACCACTCATGATTTTATAGACCTCCCGTCGCTGTCGATTTTTCCAAGCTTGTGAAAAGTCCCAGTCTTTTTAATTTCCCCTCCTACGGGAAGCTGTTCTACCCCCTTCATCATTTTTCTTGCCCTTCTCGGTACCCTTTCCAACTCTAAGATACCTTTTTTGAGATGGGTCAATCATCTGTGCATAGTATACAACTTGTGGGCATACCATGGATTTATATAGAGACATTATGGCATCTTCTGTCTCATTATCTATCCCTTTCCTAATGGTTGCTAACATTCTGTTCAGTTTTTTGACTGCTGCTGCACACTGAGCAGATGCTTTCAGAGAACTATCCACAGTGACCCCAGGATCTTTCTTGAGTGGTAACAGCTCATCATTGATATGATAAACCCCCCTCATTTTATATGTATTGTGGGGATTATGTTTTCCAATGAGCATTACTTTGCACTTACCAACATGGAAATTCATCTGCCATTTTGTTGCCCAGTCACCCAGTTGTCTGAGATTCCTTTGTAATTCTTCATGGTCTGCTTTGGACTTATCTGTCTTGAGTAAGTTTCTATCATTTGCACTTTTTGCCACATCACCATTTACCCCCTTTTCCAGATCATTTATGAATATGTTGAACATCACTAGTCCCCGTACAGATCCCTGGGGGACACCACTGTTTACCTCTCTCCATTCTGAATATTGACCATTTATTCCTATCCTTTGCTTCCTGTCTTTTAAGTTACTGATCCATGAGAGGACTTTCCCTCTTATCCCGTGACTGCTTACTTTGCTTAGGACCCTCACCAAAGGCTCTTTGTCAAAGGCTTTCTGAAAGTCCAGGAACCTCATGTCTCCTGCTTTGCCCCATGGGCATTTTAACCCTCTGGACCCATTGGATAACAGTGTGAAGTACAGAGGGAAACTGAGGCATGCATAGAATTAATTAAAAATATTACAGAAAATTCCCACTTCATTATGGTCTGGTAGCTTTTAAACCTGATGCTGCACATGGAAATGTGTCCAACTGTCTCTCAGGCATGGGCCATGCCCCTTGTGTGCTCCTTTCTCCCCAATATCACACTTGTGACAGAGTGCTTCTAAGCAGGGCACAGCTGGGCACCTGGGAACAGAGCTGAGCCTCCCCTGAGCACAGCCAAGGTCAATGACTCTCAGGAGAACTGGTGGCTTTCTTAAAGTCCCAGCTCCTGGAGTCATGTGAATTTGTGAGAATTCCAGTTTTTGCTTAGCCAATGAAGTCAGTGTCTAGTGCTCATGGCTGGGGAGCACAGTCCAGCAGCTCCATGGAGGGATGAATAAAGAATCCAAACTGATCAGTTTTGTAATCCCATGATTTTGGGGGCCTCACTTCTGAGCTCTGAAGCTGGTGACGCTGCATAGATGGTGGGCTCTATGTGCCTCTTAGCTCCAAAGTACGCTAGCAACAACCAGCACAGAGATGTCCTCTGAAGTAGCTGCCACTGTTAATGAGGGGAGCTGCAAGGCTTAGCTGAGCCACTGGGTGGGAAAGGGTGGGTTGTGGGGTGGGATGCTGGGTGGGGCAGGGCAGGCTGGAGAGAGTGAGGTGGCAAGTGGGGAAGACTGACTGGGCGGGGGGAGGGAAGGCTGGCTGAGGGTGGCAGGGAAGGCTTGTGGGGAAGGGGGTGGGGCGGTGGCAGCAGTAGGTGCTGGCAGACACTGGGTGGGAAGTTGAGGCGGTGTTGGTTGCAGGAGGCTGGGTTGGGGGAAGCAGGTGCTGGGTGGGAAAAATTGGGGGGCTGGGACATGGGGGGCATGGGCGGTGGGCTAGAAGGGGCAAAGGCTAGGCTGGGATTGGCAGAGGCTGGGCAGGGAAGGCTGGGCTGGTGGGGTGGGAAAGGCCACGGGCAATTTGCTTGGCCTTTCCACACAGCATCTGTCTGTCCAGCCCTATTATCAGGGCATGGCCTCGCTTGCTGATCAGTCTTCAGAGGCTGCTGCTGCAGTGCAAAGGCAATCAAGAGCTGGATTAACCTGACTGCTTCTGCTCCATGCCTCAGTGGGCACCCTGCATGAGAGCCGGCAGAGGGACCCTTGCGTCCTGAGCTAAGCTCCCTGCCAAGGGGTTCTCCCAGGCAGCCTTTCCTTCTGTGCCAGAGCTTTGGGGTGAGAGGAGATGGCTGCCCTGGCAGGAAGCTGGGTCCCATTGATCCAACACCCTTTGTCCCTTGGGTGGCTGTTAACAGCATCACGGGCTCGTCTGTGAGGGATAGAGGGCAGCTGCTGTTCATTGATCCCTCACCCTCGTTATCTGTAGCCTCTTCCTGGCTGATAAGGGGGCTACAGGGTGAGGGCAGGGCTGGGCCTGGAGCCGGAGCTTTGGCAGCCTGCCACCGACTGCCATGCCAGTGTTACGGTAACACCAGGACTCTGATTTGAACTCTGCTTCATGCTGTCACCTTGGGCCTGGAGCTTTGCCACCTGGCATTCGCCTGAAGGTGGCGAGTGGTTTTCTTCTAATGTTTGAGCCAAATCGGTGCAGCTGTTTGAGTCCCACAAGGTGGGTCTCTACGCTGTGATGTGGAGAATGAACTCTGCGGGTGGGGCAAGGGCTCTGCCACTGGGGCAGCGGGGGCCTGCTCTCCAGGCCAGTTCTCTAAAGTCAGCCTTTGTATCTTAAGAACATAAGTGTAACCTTTCTGCCTGTCAGAGTTGGCAGCAACAAGGGCCGGGTTCAGTATCTAGGGGATCCATTCCAATAACACAATGGAAAACCAGCTCGAGCCCCCACCCAGTGACCTGGGACAAATATATACCACCCCCGCTGGGCGCCTCCACGAGGCAATACTTCCCCTCTCGCAAGCACATAGTCTGAGTGTAGCAAAAAGCCTTTTAATAACAGAGAGAAACAATGTGGCATTATGTTGGGGAAACACCACCAAGAAGATTCATAACACAACCCATGAGCGAAAAACCCAGCCCAAGCAAACTGGGCCATGTCCTTTCCCTTTGGTTCTTGAGTCCAGCAACCCAAAATCACCCAAAGTCCCAAAAGTCCAAAGACCGAAAAGTCTCTGTCCCTGGTCAGGGCAGCCCCAGAGTTCAAAAGTTTATCTGCAGAGTTTTACCTCCCAACCTGGGTGGAGATTGGGGTTAAGGGGCACCTTACATGGTCCAAAGCTGATGGCCCCACCTCTCCATGGGGCTCTGCTTTGCCAGCCACCCCATGAGTTGCTCTAGGTATCCAACAAACTGCTCTGCTCCCCCAGCCGCTCTGCTCCGCTCGCCATCCCGCAAACTGCTCTACCATAGATCTTCAGGCTCCCCCACTACTTAACACAACACTCCGTGATTTCAGCTCTTAGTAAGTTTAGCTCTTTCATGATTTCAGCTTGTAGTAGGGGAGCCTCAGTGTGGGTGCACCATTAGCCCAAAGTGAATTCAGCTCAGCAGCCTGTAACTAGACTCCTAATGGAATCAAAATTGTAGTGGAAAGAGGAAGAAGTGCAATTAGCATGTAAGGCCCTCATGAAACAGGGGGTGGGGGGCTGCCATACCACCAAGTATTAATACCTGTCCCCAGCTTTTCTCCCTTCACAGAGTTTTGGAACCCATGTCCCTTGCCTAGCGAGTGCTACTTAGTTGATGGTGAGTCCCTCCATCATAACAAAAGGCCAAGTACAGTTCCACTGTCCTTGATTCCTGTAATCAGGGTAATAACAATTTATTCTTCCTACCCAATAACAGAGACAATGGGGATCCCACAGCAGCCAAAGTGACCATTTGGGCAGCTATAGCCACATTCTAGGCGGGGTGGGTGTGCCTATGCAAATGAGATCAGCCCCTGAAGTTCTTTTCCACAACTTGCCACACCTCACCACCAGATGTCAGGGTGGAGCTCATCCCGATTCTGCTTACAAGAGGAAAGTGATCAGGAACAGTCAGCATGGATTCACCAAGGGCAAGTCATGCCTGACTAATCTAATTGCCTTCTATGACGAGATAACTGGCTCTGTGGATGAGGGGAAAGCAGTGGATGTGTTATTCCTTGACTTTAGCAAAGCTTTTGACACGGTCTCCCACAGTATTCTTGTCATCAAGTTAAAGAAGTATGGGCCGGATGAACGGACTATAAGGTGGATAGAAAGCTGGTTAGATTGTCGGGCTCAATGGGTGGTGATCAATGGCTCCATGTCTAGTTGGCAGCCAGTATCAAGTGGAGTGCCCCAAGGGTCAGCCTTGGGTCCGGTTTTGTTCAGTGTCTTCATTAATGATCTGGAGGATGGCGTGGATTGCACCCTCAGCAAGTTTGCAGATGACACTAAACTGGGAGGAGAAGTAGATAGGCTGGAGGGTAGGGATAGGATACAGAGGGACCTAGACAAGTTGGAGGATTGTGCCAAAAGAAATCTGATGAGCTTTAACAAGGACAAGTGCAGAGTCCTGCACTTCGGAGGGAAGAATCCCATGCACAGCTGCAGACTAGGGACCGAAAGGCTCGGCCACAGTTCTGCAGAAAAGGACCTAGGGGTTACAGTGGACGAGAAGCTGGATATGAGTCAAGAGTATGCCCTTGTTGCCAAGAAGGCCAATGGCATTTTGGGATGTATAAGTAGGGGCATTGCCAGCAGATCGAGGGACGTGATCGTTCCCCTCTATTCGACATTGGTGAGGCCTCATCTGGAGTACTGTGTCCAGTTTTGGGCCCCACACTACAAGAAGGATGTGAAAAAATTGGAAAACGTCCAGCGGAGGGCAACAAGAATGATTAGGGGACTGGAACACGTGACCTATGAGGAGACGCTGAGGAAACTGGGATTGTTTAGTCTGCGGAAGAGAAGGAGAGGGGGATTTGATAGCTGCTTTCAACTACCTGAAAGGGGGTTCCAAAGAGGATGGCTCTAGACTGTTCTCCGTGGTAGCTGATGACAGAACGAGGAGTAATGGTCTCAAGTTGCAGTGGGGGAGGTTTAGGTTGGATATTAGGAAAAACTTTTTCACTAGGAGGGTGGTGAAGCACTGGAATGGGTTACCTAGGGAGGTGGTGGAATCTCCTTCCTTAGAAGTTTTTAAGGTCAGGCTTGACAAAGCCCTGGCTGGGATGATTTAGTTGGGGATTGGTCCTGCTTTGAGCAGGGGGTTGGACTAGATGACCTCCTGAGGTCCCTTCCAACCCCGATATTCTATGATAAGTCTCTGCCTGCGCTAGAGCTGAAGTCTTTGCAGTTAATTTAACCCTTCTGAAACAGGAGGGAAGTTACTCAATGTTCCAGCTGAGGCCACATCTATATTGGGAGCATTTTGCCAGTATAGGTAAACTAGTGTGGACATAGAGGAGCACTACTGGCCCCCACTGAATGAAGAGCCTTTACCCTTAGAAAAGAGCAAGAATACAAAGAGGAAGAACCCACTGCTCAGGCTTGCTCTGCATGGCTTTTATATTACTAGAGCTATGTTGGCTAGGGGTGTGATTCCTCACCAATACAATCAGACCAGGACATCATCTTTACACGTGGATGCAGTTATACCGGTATAAGTGCGCTTATACCAGTACAACTAATATACACTAGCACTGGAGAGCTTAAAATAAGATACTAGACTGAGAGGACAAAAGAAAGGAGCAGATTCTCCTCTTAAATATACAGCATTCTCGCCCAGGATAGAAGACTGAGAAGAGGGAGTTTCAGACAGATGTACACTGAATAGAGTTATTAGCAGTATAAAAAAAGATGGCTTAGCAGCTCTCCTGCTCTGATTGCAAACTAAAAGAATTAACTGCAACATCAGATCACTTCTGCTTTGGCCAGCCAGAAGGCATCCATATAACACTGGCTGCATTTGCTCCATGGCCTGAGTGGGAAGTAAATACCCTGGTCCCATGAGTGAACTGTTGGAAGAGAATAGGATCCCATCACTGAGCTAGGTATTCTGAAGAACCTGTTTCGCCTTTCTTCAGGGTAAATGCACTGATCCGAAGGGCATTACTAAATATGAACTGGATGCTTTTACGAAGTGGTAAATGGATGAGCGATATAAATATGAAATAAAGACGGCTTCTTCCAGCCCAATAGCAAGTGAATGCATCCTTCTAGCAAAAGGCAGCACAGCATACTGAGCTCACCATGCATTAGCATTTACAAAAATATGATTTCCCAAGTGCATTAGAGACCTTAACATCCCATCCTACCTTCCTGCACTTTATAAGATGATAGGGAAACCGACAGGCCCTGATTTGATGATCATTATCATAGGGACATTGTATTAACCTCTCTGGATCCAAAGCATCAACTGGAAGAGAAGGAATAAAAAGACAAAAGAAAACATTCTGTAAAACAAGATCTAAGTTCATCATCAACACAATTAACAAGAGTGGAAGCATACTAGGTACTGGAGCTGCCCTCTAACGGGGTTAAGCCATCAATTTTTAATAGCCGAGACAAAAATGCTAAACTGCTAAGTTGGCACTCACTGTGTGTACCCAACCAAATTCACTTCGGATTTTGGGTGAGTGGAATATTCAATTAAAAATGAGGAAAGCGCAATCAGTAGTGCAGAGTGGCCAGTACATATTAATGACTATACTTATGCAGAACAGTGAGCTGGAAATAAACATTACTATAAAAACCCTTGAAGCTACCAAATTAGCTAGTTGTACAGTAGTGACATGCTAAGGATTGGCAGAAGCACGGCATTCTGAAGTAAATCCTTTTGCATTTACCTTCAGACTCCAAGGCCATCTCTGCTGGATTAAGAAAAAAATCAAACTGAAACAAACATGTCTGGAGTTAAGGATGCAATTTGCACTACAGTGCACTTGGCCCTGTAAAGTGCAGAGGTTGGCAGGTGCTTAAGAGCCCAACACTCACTGAACATAGTGAGGGACTAAGTCACAGGCACTTTTTGAAAATGTTCCCTCCTAGTCCATACTATGACCCAGAGACAGGCACGAGTCACCTTAATCACTTAACAGTTACACAGAAGGGACAAGGTAGGGGAGGACCAACTTCTGATAGTGAGAGACACAAGCTTCCAAGCATACATAGACCTCTTCTTCAGGATTCAGTTTGTGTCCGTGCAGCAGCTTTCTTGCCATCACAAATGTGTCTCCCCTCATACCTTCCATGCTATTTATCCACCTTTGTATCAGTGTGCAGAGGGCATGCACAGAAAGGAACATGGGCCAACGGACTGTGGGAGGTTTTCTAGATAGCTGGAAGTAAGGGCCCCAGCCAGATTGATTACATAAATCAGTGTTTTTCAACCTTTTTGATACCAGGGACCAGCTTAGAATCATGGAATATCAGGGTTGGAAGGGACCTCAGGAGGTCATCTAGTCCAACGCCCTGCTCAAAGCAAGACCAACACCAACTAAATCATCCAAGCCAAGGCTTTGTCAAGCCGGGCCTTAAAAACCTCTAAGGATGGAGTTTCCACAATCTTTCTAGGTAACCCATTCCAGTGTTTCTCCACCCTCCTAGTGAAATAGTGTTTCCTAATATCCAACCTAGACCTCCCCCACTGCAACTTGAGACCATTGCTTCTTGTTCTGTCATCTGCCACCACTTTGAACAGCCTAGCTCCATCCTCTTTGGAACCCCCTTTCAGGTAGTTAAAGGCTGCTATCAAATTCCCCCTCACTCTTCTCTTCTGCAGACTAAATAACCCCAGTTCCCTCAGCCTCTCCTCATAAGTCATGTGCCCCAGCTCCTTAATAATTTTTGTTGCCCTCTGCTGGACTCCCTCCAATTTGTCCACATCCTTTCTGTAATGGGGGGACCAAAACTGGACCCAACACTCCAGGTGTGGCCTCACCAGTGCCAAATGGAGGGGAATAACCACTTCCCTCGATCTGCTGGCAATGCTCCTACTAATACAGCCCAATATACCATTGGCCTTCTTGGCAACAAGGCCACACTGCTGACTCATATCCAGCTTCTCATCCACTGTAATCCCCAAGTCCTTTTCTGCAGAACTGCTGCTTAGCCAGTCAGTCCCCAGTCTGTAGCAGTGCATGGGATTTCCTTCCTTCCTTCCTAAGTGCAGAACTCTGCACTTGTCCTTGTTGAACCTTATCAGATTTCTTTTGGCCCAATCCTCCAATTTGTCTAGGTCACTCTGGACCCTTCCCTACCCTCCAGTGTATCTACTTCTCCCCCCAGTTTAGTGTCATCTGCAAACTTGCTGAGGGTGCAATTAATCCCATCATCCAGATCATTAATAAAGATATTGAACAAAACCGGCCCCAGGACTGACCCCTGGGGCACTCCGCTTGATACCAGCTGCCAACTAGACATGGAGCCATTGATCACTACCCGTTGAGCCCGACAATCTAGCCAGCTTTCTATCCACCTTATAGTCCATTCATCCAATCCACACTACTTTAACTTGCTGGCAAGAATACTGTGGGAGACCGTATCAAAAGCTCTGCTAAAGTCAAGATATATCACATGCACTGCTTTCCCCATATCCACAGAGCCAGTTATCTCATCTTGGAAGGCAATCAGGTTGGTCAGGCATCACTTGCCCTTGGTGAATCCAAAGCTTGCAGCCTTTCTAAACAGTGTCAGGGAGATCTGAGGGACAGGCCATTGAGAAAGACTGACACAGGTCCTTAGGACAAATGGCTACTTGTGACGAAGTGGAAAAGGTCCTAGTGTTTGTATGAATACTGTGCGCGCCTCAGTTTTCCCTATGCGTTGCACAAGTATCTAGGTGGGGGGAGAAGGGTGTGGGACCTTTGCAGATACCCCGAGAGGGAAGGTGCAAGTGCCGTCTTGCTCCCTGGGCCCAGACAATAGTTGTATCCTGGCAACTGATTTTCGGGGCCCATCCTCTGCGAGAGCCAGTCAGAGGAATTGGAGAACAAAGGGAGGTGGAGGCCAGGTGACCGGTTTGCCTGGGGAACAGCATACAGGATGGAGGAGGGGCAACTGGGTGTGACTGAAGGTGGGCTGCTGGAGGCTGGTCAGACTCCTGGTTTGGGACTTAGGAGGAGAGCCCATGGCTCTGGGGCTCCTCAAGTTGAACTTTGCTGTAACTTCCTGCTTTCTGTGCTAACAAGATTCTGCTCTATGCTGTGTTCCAGACGACTAATAAACCCTTCTGTTTTACACCGCTGGCTGAGAGTCACTCCTGACTGCTGAAGTCGGGGGTGCATGGCCCCTTTGGAGGGCGTGTAAGGTTTCCCCAGGTGTCCTATTCAGGTGGCTCACTGCAGGGAGCTTATGGCATGAGACAGGGATGCTGAATGCTCCGAGGTCAGATCAAGGAGGAGCTGAAGCCCAGGAGGCTTGTCCTAGTGAGAGTGTGCCCCGAGGGGTCGTCACACTGCAAGAGGGTCCTGGTCTGGGGGCTAGTCTTCACCAGACTCACTGCAGCTGCGCTAATGTAGGGCAGTAGTGTAAACGCACTATGAAGACCAGAGAGCGCTTTCCTGTCAGCATAATTACTCCACCTCAGCGAAAGGTGGAAGCAATGACAGAATGAGAGTGTGTCCCACTGACTTAGCGCCGGTGCGGACAGCTCAGGGGGGTGGCTTTTTCATATCTGTGACCGACATAAGTTACATCAACTTAAGCGGAAGCGTAGACAAGCCCTGAACTTCATTCAATGGTTCCAGAGCACCAAGCCCGTGCATCCATGAACTACTATGGGGGGAAAAAAGTCCCCAATGCCTCAAACCAACACCATATACCTGGCTAGGCCTCTGGAGAGGGCAGCACCCTTACCTGACCATGGTACTAATTAGGGCTGTCGATTAATCACAGTTAACTCACACGATTAACTCAAAAAAAATTATTAAAAAAATGAATCGCACAGTTACATTTCATTTGGTATTCTATTGTGTGTGTGTGTATTACACATTTTTGGATGTTTTCTACATTTTCAAATATATTGATTTCAGTTACAACACAGAATACAAAAGGTACAGTGCTCACTCTATTCTATTTATTGCAAATATTTGCACTGTAAAAATGATAAACAAAAGAAATCCCATTTTCAATTCACCTCATACAAGTACTGAAGTGCAATCTCTTTATCGTGAAAGTGCAACTTACAAATATAGATTTTTTTGTTACATAACTGCACCCAAAAACAAAACAATGTAAAACTTTTAGACCTTACAAGTCTACTCACTCCTACTTCTTGTTCAGTCAGTCACTGAGAGAAACAAGTCTGTTGACATTTATGGGAGATATGCTGCCCACTTCTTGTTGACAATGTCACCTGAAAGTGAGAACAGGCATTTGCATGGCACTTTTGTAGCCGGCATTGCAAGGCATTTACATGCCAGAGATGCTGAACATTCGTATGCCCCTTCATGCCTCCGCCACCGTTCCAGAGGACGTGCTTCCATGCGGATGACACTTGTTAAAAAAAATAATGGGTTAAATAATGTGTGACTGAACTCCTTGGGGGAGAGCGATGCGCCCCCTGCACCGTTTCACCCGCATGCTGCCACAGATTTCCTGTTATAGCAGTCGCGGATGATGACCCAGCACATGTTGTTCATTTTAAGAACACTTTCACTGCAGATCTGACCAAAGGTAAAGAAGATACCAATCTGAGATTTCTAAAGATAGCTACAGTACTCAACCCAAGGTTTAAGAATCTGAAGTGCCTTCCAAAATCTGAGAGGGTCGAGGTGTGGAGCATGCTTTCAGAAGTCTTAAAAGAGCAATACTCCAATGTGGAAACTACAGATCCAAACCACCAAAAGAGAAAATCAACCTTCTGCTGGTGGCATCTAACTCAGATGATGAAAGTGAACATGTGTGGGCCACACTGCTTTGGATCATTATTGAGCAGAACTCATCATCAGCATGGACACATTATCTCCTGCAAATGTAAACAAACTTGTTTGTCTTAGCAATTGGCTGGACAAGAAGTAAGACTGAGTGTACTTGTAGGCTCTAAAGTTTTACATTGTTTTGTTTGAGAATGCAATTTTTTTGTACATAATTCTACATTTGTGAGTTCTACTTTTGTGATAAAGAGATTGTTCTATATTACTTGTATTAGGTCAAGTGAAAAACACTATTTCTTTTGGTTTTTTTGTACAGTATAAATATTTGTAATAAAAAATAAATATAAGTGAGCACGGTACACTTTGTATTCTGTGTTGTAATTGAAATAAATATATTTGAAAATGTAGAAAACATCCACAAATATTTAAATGGTATTCTATTATTTTTAAGTGCGTGATTACATTTTTTAACTGCTTGACAGCCCTAGAACTAACAGGATATTAACCATGTTGCGTCTGTAGCAAAACGCATTTTGGAGCCAGCCACTGGGAATAAAGTCTATTATGAATTATGGCAAGGACAGGGCCTTAATAAGAACCGTCACTTCACTGGGATGATCCCCAGGAAACTGATTTAGGCCCTGGCTGCACAAGACATGACTGTAGCTTTATAACCAGTTTGTACCCCACACAGCAAATTTGATCTGCTAGTTGGATCATCCATTTCTCCAGACCACAGACATGCTGCAGCTGGGGGACATAGTCCACTAGGTCAATGTGGGAACCCACAAACCATGATGCACACTGTGGAGGACTGCAAAATGGCAACTTCCTGGAGGTCTTCATGCCTTGAACATCACTGATAAGAACGCCACGGCTTGGCCGGATTGCATACACTAAATAAATAAAACGAACCACACACAGCTGAGTTACACCCCCACTCCAGCCTTCCTGGCTCACAAAGATTGGGGCGTGAAGTAGAGTATGTGCACCCAATACACTGCCTAGAAGCATTTGTCTCAGTACACCCAGTCCCCAACCCAACATATCACCCAGCCAGTCTCACACCCACCTTGCAAAACCTAGGTATTGTTTCTTGCTGTGATATTGACCCACATCATCCTTTATTGCCTCTAACGTTTGTGTGGTTTTGAATTGCAAGACCACCACTCCACCTGGTTTTGGATCCCAGAATGAAAGAAGTTGTGAACTGCTGCTCTAATACACAGAAGCATATATTCACCAAACTTAATGCCTATAGCGGAAAGTTACTCCACTCCCTCCTTTAACCAAGTTTAAGATACTTTCATACTTTCAAAGATCTAAGCTGTCTCTCACTGTATCTTTGCAGGAACCATGAATAGAAAGAGAGAATTGTAGGACTGGAAGGGACCTCGAGAGGTCATCTAATCCAGTTCCCTGCATGAATATTAGAAGCCAGCAAAGAAACACTCACCATAGTTGCCTTCTAAATCCATTTGACTGATGCTGAAAGAACTGAAGCTTTGTTGGAGGACCCTTTGAGCCAGTCTCTGAGTGTCACTCTCCTCCTAAAAATATCAACCCTACAGATGAAAAATGAGGAGATTCACAGATTTCTAAGGCCAGAAGAGACAATTATGATAATCTAGGAGTGGTTTTTAACCTGTCACCTGCAGACCTCTGGGGGTCCACAGACTATGTCTAGGATTTCCAAAGGGGTCCTGCACCTCCATTCAGAAATTTTTAGGAGTCCTCAAATGAAGAAAAATTGAAAACTACTGATCTAGGCTGACATTCTGTATAACACAAGACATTGGACTGCCATGAATTAATTCCCATTTGTTCTAGAGCAGATCTTTTTGAAATCAAAATTGGATGTCTTTCGAAAATTTGATGGAGAATCTACAACAGTTGGTAATTTTTCCAGTGGTTAGTTATCCTCACTGTTAAAAATAAACTTTATTTCCATTCTGCGTTTTTCTAGCTTCAACTTCCAGGCACTGGAAATAACTTTAAAGTCATTTCAATTTATCCATCACAGCTATTAAGTGTCAAAGATCAACTGCACTACAGCAAGTGGTAGACTTTACAACTACGCTGTGCAGGCATAGGATACAAGCTTATTCTTGGGGGCCCACGTATAATGTAGGGTACCGGGAACCACGTATTCTTGTGCTCCACAGAGAAAAGGTTTCCTCCAAGATGCTAAAATCCACAGATTTTTGTCTGAAACATCCTCTTTTCCCAATACATTTAAGAGGATTCAAAGAACCACAAGAAAAATTAAGCCATGTATTTGGGCAGCTCAGTTATCTTTTCTTATACACACTTAAAGTAATACTCCATCCTGAGCCCCTCCACCTGCCTGAGAGGTCAACACTTTTACACCTACCTTGTGGCTCATGATCTGTATGAAGAACTTGGTTCCTGATGTTTTAGTTAAAACAAACAAACAAAAAAATGCAAAGAGTTAGATTCTCTCCTGTCTTCACTGCAATTCACACGATTTGAATGCATCGGTCCTCTAAAAAAAATCCTTCCCCCCAAGATTATAAGTCTAAATAAGACAGAATTTAAAGGACTGCACAGTCTAGAGTCAACCTGAATCTCAGATTTGGTTGCCCATCAGAAAATATGTTTGCTACCCCGCCGGCAAGTACTGTCACTACAGTACTATGATGTGCTTTTGTTCTGAAACGTGACTGGCTAAAAATGGCATCTCCTTAGCTGGCCTGCTCTGTGTGTGTGTATTGGAATCAGAGCTGTGACGGTTGTGACAAAAATGAGAAGGGGGAGGATTTGTTGCATTTTCCTCATCTTAACTCTGCAGAGCCAGCCCAGCTACAGGAGGGAGAGCTCAGGTCTATTCTGCATCATCATTGTTATTATTTGTTTGTATTAGCATAGTGCCCAGGAGCCCTAGTCATGGACAAAGATCTGTTGTGCTAGGCACTGTACAGTGATTAAACAAATGCAACATTAACAGAAAGAAAAGGAGGACTTGTGGCACCTTAGAGACTAACCAATTTATTTGAGCATAAGCAGAATTAATATCATATTGCCTCTATATAAATCCACACTACATCCATATCTTGAATACTGTGTGCAGATGTGGTGGCCCCATCTCAAAAAGATATATTGGAAATGGAAAAGATACAGAAAGGGGCAACAAAAATTATTAGGGGTATGGAACAGCTTCCTTATAAGAAGAGAGAAGACTGGGAATTTTCAGCTTAGAAAAGAGATGACTAAGGGGGTGAAAGTAAATAAGGAAGTGTTATTTCTGCTTCTCATAACACAAGAACTAGAGGTCATCAAATGAAATTAATAGGCAACAGGTTTAAAACAAACAAAAGGAAGTATTTCTTCACACAATGCACAGTCAACCTGTGGAACTCCTTGCCAGAGGAAGTTGTGAAAGCCAAGACTATAACAGGGTTTAAAAAAGAACTAGATAAGTTCATGAATTAGTCAGGATGAGCAGGGATGCAAAACCAAGCTCTGAAGTGTACCTAGCCTCTGTTTGCCAGAAGCTGGGAATGGGCCAACACTAGGTAAGGAGGAATTCTAGGCTACCCTGAGCTGTATGGTTATGACACTATCTGACCCCCCTGCTGGATCCCAAGCCCATAGAGCCATTCAGCCAAATGGATGGTATTGAGAATGGGGGACCATGACCTGTTCAAACAGGCTTTGCTGCTGACATTTGAACTGACCCCCGAGGCGTACAGGAATCAATTCCGGGGTGTACGCAAGACCCCAGGTGTCACTTACAAGGAGGTCACCAATCTGCTGGGGGAATATCTCCGTAGCTGGGGGAAGGGCACAGGGGCCACTACCGCAGAGGAGGTGTGTAACCTGGTGGGGTTGGGGCAGCTGTATGACATCTGCCCTCCAGACTTTAAGGTGTGGTTAGTGGACCGGAAGCCTAAAGATCTGGGCAGTGCAGGGGCACTAGTGGATGAGTTTGTGAACAGCAGATAGGGGGCAGGAGGGAGACCCACATCAGGGACTCAGAAGGGGAGTCACACAGAAACCTCTCCAGGGTGGGACTCCAGGAAGCCCAACTCACAGGTGCCCCTGAAGGCTGGGGCAGGCCGACCCCCCGTGGGACTTGAGGGACCTGAAATGTAATTACTGTGGCCAAAAAGGAAACAAGGTGGCTCAATGCCTGAAGATGGAGGAAATGGCAGCCAAGCAGAACCCGCGGGGTGTCAACTGGGCGGAAGCCCACCAGAGGGGGCACTGCGGGTCCAGGGGGCCGCAGTCGATAGGGCTATGCTGTGGTCGGGGGACACACCAAAGCACGAGGGTAGGGCTTGACAGTGCTGGGCCAGAGCCTCTGTCCCAAGGTGGGGAAACTGAGGCACCGCCAACCAGGGCTGTACCCTCAAACCCAGCAGCCGAATTCCAGATGGAGCTGCAGGAGGATCCCTCCTTAGAGAAGCTGAAGGCCCTTGCTGGCCACAATGGTGAAGGATCGCAGGGGGAGGACCGCCGGGAGAGATTCCTGTGGGAGAAGGGATTCCTGTACCGGGAATGGGCTGGTTCAGGGCCAACTTTGAACCTTGGAAAGCCAGGAGGCAATTGGTGGTCCTCCCCCAGAGGTACCACCACAGACTGTTGGACTTGGCCCACAATATCCCCCTTTCAGGGCATCTGGCGCACCAGGCAGAGGCTGCTGCAGAATTTTTACTGGCCCGGGGCCTTTGATGCCGTCCAACAGCATTGCAGGGCCTGGGACTCCTGCCAGAGGGGGGGAAGGCCCAGGATAAGTGTAAAGCAGCTCTAAGACCTCTGCCCATCATAGAGGAGCCCTTCCAGAGGGTGGCCATGGACATAGTGGGGCCCCTATGTGGATATGGGAAGTTCAGTGCCATCACCGTGTCCGATACCTACCACTGATAAAATCCTAGACAAGTTGGGGGGGCGCTGATGTGATGAAGTGGGACTGTTCTTAATGTTTCCTCTGAATAGTGTGGGGGTGCCTCAGTTTCTCCTATGCAGTTCTTAAGTATCTAGGTAGTGGGAGAAGGGTGTATGATCACTGCAGAGCCCTAGAGGGCAGGTGTGTGCAGGAGTCTGGACACAGAGAATGGCCGACACCCTGTTTCCTGGCCACTGATGGCCTGGGCCCCTCCCCCCTGCAAGGTGAGAGCTAAAGGGTTGGAGAACAAGGGGATCAGGTGACCTCCTGGCCCGGGAAAGGAACAAAGCCCAGAGGAGGAGGGGCTGGAGGGAGTTTCAGTTTGGGGCTGACTGGGACATGGAGTGAAGGGCAGACGTGGTTGTCTGGCTCACTGCCCCCCAAAATGGACCCAGCTGAGGGGTCCTGTTCTCTGCACCTACAAGCTCTGTTTTAGACCATGTTCCTGTCGTTTAATAAACCTCTGTTTTACTGGCTGGCTGAGAGTCACATCGGACTGTGAAGTTGGGGTGCAGGACCCTCTGGCTTCCCCAGGAGCCCTGCCTGAGCGGACTCGCTGTGGGAAGCGCACGGAGGGGCAGAGGATGCTGAATGCTCCGAGGTCAGACCCAGGAAGCTGTGTGAGCCGTGTGTCCTGCAGACAGTCTGCTCACAGACAGGAGACTTCCCCAGCGTCCTGACTGGCTTCATGGGGAGCAGTTCCAGAGCATCGCCCGGGGACTCCATGACAGCGATCAAATCCCCCCTCACTCTTCTCTTCTGCAGACAAAATAACCACAGTTCCCTCAGCCTCTCCCCATAAGTCACATGCCCCAGCTCCCTACTCATTTTCATTGCCCTCCGCTGGACTCTCTCCAATTTGTCCGCATCCTTTCTGTAGTGGGGGCCCAAAACTGGACGCAATATTCCAGATGAGGCCCTCACCAGTGCTGAATAGAGGGGAATAATCACTTCCCTCGATCTGTGGGCAATGCTCCTACTAATGCAGCCCAATATGATGTTAGCCTTTTTGGCAACACGGGCACACTGCTGACTCATCTCCAGCTTCTCATCTGCTGTAACCCCAGGTCCTTTTCTGCAGGTCCTTTTCACCAGTTCCTTATGCACCTTTCAATTCTCATATTAAACCCCATCTTCTCCAATTGAACTAATAATTTCCCAATTGTATCAAATGCCTCACTGACATCCAGGTGGATTAGATCATTGGTTCTCAAACTGGGGGTCACAACCCGGTTAAGTGGGGGGATCATGACCCCCAACCCCAGCGTGCGGCTGTAAGTTGCGAGCCCCCAACCCTGCGCCAGGCTGTCAGCCCCGACCCCTGTGTGGAGCTACGAGCCCCAACCCGGGCACACGGCTGTGGATCATGACCCCTGTGCTAGGCTGTGAGCCCTGACCCCGGTGTGTGGCTGTGAGTCCCGACCCCGACCCCTGCGCGGGGCTGTGAGCCACGACCCCGGTGTGCAGCTGTGAGTCCTGACCCCAACCCCTGGGCCGGGCTGTGAGCCCCGACCCCGACAGGGAATCGTGGTTGCGAGCCCCGACTCCAACCCCCACACAGGGCTGCAAGCCCAGACCCCAACCCTGGCCAGGAGCGGGGCTGTGATCCCTGAGTCCGACTGCCACATGGGGTTGCAAGTCCTGACCCCAACCAGGAGTGGGGCTGTGAGCCCTGAGCTGGGGCCTCCAGGACGCTGGGAGCCCCGACCCCTGTAATGGGGTTTCAGGCGGAGCCCGGCCATGCTGAGGGTTATCAGCCGGGAGCACGCACAGGGTTGTCAGCCCCGAGCCCCGCCACCCGCTGTGTTTTAGTCTTAATTTAAAAGCAGTGAGTAAAGGTCAATTCATTTTAAGCAATAGGGTTTAAATTTAGTATTTAACATGGTGTTAAATATCAAAAATGTGTTTTTAATTTTTAAGGGGGGGTCGCACTCAGAGGCTGGGTGTTCGAAAGGGGTCACCAATACAAAACGTTTGAGAACCACTGGATTAGATCTACTGCGTTTCCTTTGTCTGAAACCTCAGTTATCTTCGCAGAGACACCGCTCAGGTTGGCCTGGCAGGACCTACCGATTGTAAAACCAGGGTGTATTTTATCCCAGTTACCGTTCACCCCTTTGTCCTTCGTTACTTTCTCTCTCAGAATTTGTCCCAAGACCTGGCAGAGAGCTGAGGTCAAATTAAAAGGCCTGTAGATACCTGGACCACGTTTTTTTCCATTTCTTAAAAATAGGAACTATATTAGCAATTCTCCACTCCCCCGCCCCGAGTTTACAGAGTCATCAGAAATCCTTGCTATTGGGCTTGCAATTCCATGTGCCAGTCCCCTTACTATGCATGGATGGAGCTTATGGGGTGCTAGGGGCTGCAGTGGGTGGGGTGGGAGGACCCAGTAGGGGGCACTCGCCCCTTCTAGTCTGTGCCGGCCCCAGCATAGTGCTCAATTTGTGCTATTTTGGGGGTTGTAAATCTAAGCTCCTGAGCGCTTGTCACTAAGGAGCCCATGTGCAGTGCAGCCTGGTCATAGAATCATAGACTATCAGGGTTGGAAGGGACCTCAGGAGGTCATCGAGTCCAACCCCCTGCTCAAAGCAGGGCCAATCCCCAATTTTTCCCCAGATCCCTAAATGGTCCCCTCAAGGATTGAACTCACAACCCTGGGTTTAGCAGGCCAATGCTCAAACCACTGAGCTGTCCCTCCCCCCCGGCTCCCTGGCCCAGCTCCCCACGCTCTGTGCAGCGCAGTGCAACTAGATGTGGGATTCTCCACTTGTCCTAATCTACTGTGCTGTGTGGCTGTTAAACAGCTTCTCCGTCCCACCCCAGAGGTGGCTGCATCTCAGTGCTGGGCAAAGGATCCCTGTGTAAATAGCCCCTGCACCCCACCCCAGAGGTGGCTACATCTCAACCCCAGGGATGAACTGAGTGACTGGAATACAAGTGACTCTAGTCCTGGGAGTGAGCAGGGCTGCTGGGCCTCTTGCCAGGGAGGTGGGCAAGGCCTCAGCAGAGATTGGGGCCCTGGGGTGGTGCAAGGCTGGGGCCGAGATTCTTCTGGCCGTAGGAGCCCAGTGACTCAGTCAGTGCCCCGCTCCCAGCCAGCCCTCCTCATTCACCGAGCCCTTCGTGCCAGCCATGTCGCTCTGAGTCGCACTAGGTGCCACTCGATAGGTCACCTACAATCACACGGTTTCTTTTCGGTGCCTCGACTGGGCAGCGGGTAATGAGAGGTGGATAACGGATTCTCCAGGCCAGGACTACAGACCTGCTCCCCCGCTGTGCCAGCGATGCCCCGCTGGTTCCATCTCTGCCCCAAGAGCCTCCCCCCGCAGTCCCTGGCAGGGAAGGGATTGCCCCACTGCCAGCGCACAGCAGGCCTATGTGTGACATGAGTTTGGGTGTCTCAACCCCGTCCCTAGGGGGATGGGTCCATGCTCTGACGGGCATTAGCTGACAGCCAAGGACTGGCCAAGAGTGCCCTCCCCGCCTTCTCGGGCAGGGCAAGGGGTGGAGTACAGAGTGATCTGCTGTGGGGCCCAGGCCCTCAGTCTCTGGGGCTGGCAGCACTGCCCCAGCGGTGAACCTCCCCCAGGGGCAGGGAGCAGCTGCCGGGTCCAAAGCATCCCAGCAAACACTGGCCATTTGGCACCAGCCAGGGGAAAGTCTCGCACCCAGGCCATTCTGGATCAGAACCATGTGTGGGGAGATGGGAGCTGAACACGGACCCCTCTCCAAACTCCCAGCAGCCCCCAGGGCCTCGTCCCTGAGATCCCTCTAACGCCATGGGCACAGGGACCCTCAGCCAACACCCCCATAGTGCCCAACAGTGGGGAACCCAGCCCCTTACCTGGCTGCTACCTCCCATGGCCTTGACGCTGGCCCCAGTTCAGCCCAATTCCCCCACTCTGCAGGGCACTGGAGAAGCCTCCACTGGCAGCTTTGCCCCTGGCACTCTGTGGCAGCTCCTGCCGAGGCCCCAGGGCCCACGCAGGGCAGCGCTGCCCTCCCAGGGGGCTCGTTAGCCAGGGCCATGCAGAAGCCTGGGGCCCAAAAGCCAACCATGGCTCCCCAGCCGGGAGCAGGTTTCCTTGACACCTGGGTACCCCAGGGGGCCAGATCCTAAAGAGCAGGAGGGGAAGATGCAGAAAGAGGAGAGCTGTGCACGGGGCCATGGAGCGGGGGAAGGGACAGAGAGACGTTTAAATCAAAGGGACGGAGGGCGCGCCCCATCTTCCTCAGACCCCTGGGCTGGCCTGTGCCCCGTGGCACCAGGGGTGGGGGCTGGAAAGTGACTTGCCTTGCCCCAGAGTGCCAAGGCCACTGGCTGTACCGGAGAGGCCGTGCGGCTGCAGGAAACGCTCCCCCATCCCCTCGAGCCGGGCTCCGTGGGGCCAGGATTCAGGCCTGGGGAGCTTTGGGCCTTGTGGAGGGGAGTCCAGCACTGGGGAAAGGGCCAGCTCGACTGCCCCAGAGCCCACGGCTTGCGTCACACCCCCATCCCCCACGCCAACGGCCCTGCCCTGAAGGGACCCATCTAGGGGCAGAGCGGAGCTCAGGCTCTGTAGCTCCAGCGTGCCAGTCCCACAGCCGGCAGGCAACGCGGGTGCTGTCCCAACAGGAACTGGACTGAGCCCCTCTCCACAGCCACCACCCACTGTCAGACACTGCTTCCCTGGGACAGATTCGAACCCGTGCCCCAGAGAGGAGAGACGCCCCCTAGCCAGCCCAGAATATTATTATTCATCTTACATAGCACTGTCCAGCAAAACACTTCCCAAAGGAGGTCAGTGTCATCATCCCCACTGTACACATGGGGAAACTGAGGCAGAGGGCAGGGTAGGGATTTGCTCAAGGTCACCCAGTGGCAGAGCCAGCCATAGACCTCCAGTCTGCTGCATCCCAGTTCAGTGCTTTACCCACTAGGCCACACTGCCTCTCTTGACTCTGTGGCCATATCTCGGGAGCGGCTTTCCCTCCACGCACTGCCAGGGGGAGCCATGAGATGTTTAGTATTGTCTGTCCCAAGTGTGGGGAGGCACGAGCCACCCCGGGTCCCACACAGGTGCCTCTGTCCACATGGCACAAAGGCCGACGTCAAGGCTGGCTGGACTGGGTCTGCGCTTCCCTCCGAGCCAGGCTCCGGGCAAAGCGTTGGTGACTGGGAGACCCAGTGTGTGTGTGATTACCCCAAACCTTCCTGCAGGCGCCAGGGGACTGGGTAGCACCTGGGAAGACCATGGAGGTGTTTCCTTTGGGCCAGCTCCAGCCTGGCCAGGCTCCAAGCTCAGCGCTCCCCTGCCAGCCTCGTGAAGGGTCCTGGAGGAGCCAGAACACAGGGCAGGGGAGGAGAACGTAACCCTGCCGTGGGGCTGGGGCTGCTTTGCAGCCGTGGGCGGTGGGGGGCTGCGTGGGTGCTCCTGCATGGGCACTGCTGCCCGCCAGGGGACGGACGGCTGGGCCCGCACAAGGGGGCCTGTGTTTATAGCTGGCGCAGACACAAGCGCTAGTGCCACACAGCAGCTCGTGAGGATCTGACGGGCTCCATCCCCAGCTGCGCCCTGACGTGGGCCAGCTCTGTGCCTCAGTTTCCCCCTCTGTAGAACGGGAGGATAGCGACACCAACCCTCCGGCTGTCCCGCTGCAGGACTGGGCCCTTGGTGGCATGGTTCTGGAGGATAGCTTCATGCAGCCAGGGAAGGCTGTCATCAAGCTGTCTGTGTTTTCAAAGGCCCTCCAGCTTCCTCCCCTCCCCCTGCACTCTGGTGCGGATTACAGGGATCCCGGGGCGGTTGTTGATTGGGAACGCTTCCCAGCCGCTGCTCCAGGCCCAGAACACGGTGTGTTCGCTTTCAAACCTCGCCCTACTGTTAGCGTAAGCCTTTTACAAGGCCAAGACAAGAGCTGGGGACGCAGCCAGGGCTGGAGCTCTTCTCCATGTTCCTTTCCCGGTGTGCCAACCAGACGGCTGCACCGTGCCACAGGCAGCAAGTTCCTTTCCCTTAACGCTCAGTGGAAACCCTTCCTGCTGCCGCTTGCCAGCCACGCCAGAGTCACACCCACAGACCCTGGTCGTCAGCGGGTGGGGGTCAAACCTGGGGCCTCTGGAGCTTAGTGCATGAGCCTCCATTGCATGAGCTAAAAGCCCCCTGGCTGGTAGCGATGGCTGCAGAGCAGACTCATCTTCTCTCTCTCTCGAATGGTCTTGGTGCCACTCGATGGGACACAACACCACACCCAGAAGGTGCGTGGGTTACATCAGCTGGCAGAGGATTAACTTCATATCGAGCTTCAGATCCCCATCTTGGGCTTTGATTGATTGGGGAGGGGAGTCCCCAGGCATGCTGGGGTGGCTGGGAGGAAATCGAAAGGAGCTGTTTGTGCTGAATTGCCCCTCCCTCCCCCGTCACCCCACATTCTCCATCACAAACCCCGGTGCAGCAGCAGCTTCCAGTACACTGGGCTCCCCACAGCTCCCATCAGGGTAGACCTCGGCTGGGGCAGTTTGTCCCAGCCCTGTCCAGGGGCACAGCACATTCTCCAGCCCCGTTCCTGGAGCCGTGGTCACTGACACGAGCAGTGGATCTGCCCCAGTGACTTCAGTGCAGCTGTGGGACTCAGCGCTGCAGAACAGGAGGCCCTAGGTCACTAGCAGCTGAAGCGCCAGGATGAGAACCCTGGGCCCGAAAGCCTCCCTGTATGACGTCCCCAACCGCTGTCCAGAGGAGACATCCAGAGGCCGGATGTAAACCAAGCTGGCTGGGTTTCAGCCCAACACTCATTGCAGGGCCTCTTGGCGAGGCACCAAGTCCCAGGGTTAACCAGGGCGCCCTGGGGCTCCCAGCTCCCTGCACAAACAGCAAAATCTCATACCCAGTGTGACGAAATGGGACTGTTCTTAATGTTTCCTCTGAATAGTGTGGGGGTGCCTCTGTTTCCCCTAGGCAGTTCTTAAGGATCTAGGTGGTGGGGTAAGGGTGTATGATCATTGCAGATCCCTAGAGGGCAGGTGTGTGCAGGGGTCTGGACACAGAGAATGGCCGACACCCTGTGTCCTGGCAACTGATGGCCTGGGCCCTTCCCCCCTGCAAGGTGAGAGCTAAAGGGTTGGAGAACAAAGGAATCAGGTGCCCTCCTGGCCGGGGAAAGGGACAAAGCCCAGAGGAGGAGGGGCTGGAGGGAGTTTCAGTTTGGGGCTGGCTGGGACATGGAGTGAAGGGCAGACGTGGTTGTCTGGCTCACTGCCCCCCAAAATGGACCCCCCCCAGCTGAAGGGTCCGGTTCTCTGCACCTACAAGCTCTGTATTAGACCATGTTCCTGTCGTCTAATAAACCATCTGTTTTACTGCGGGAAGCAGCGCGGGGCGAGGGATGTGCTGGCCACGGCTTCCTGCAGCCCCCGTTGGCCTGCAGTGGGGAACCGCGGCCAGTGGGATCCGCGATCGGCCAAACCTGCGGATGCGGCAGGTAAAAAAACTGGCCCGGCCCGCCACGGGGCTTACCCTGGGGGGCTGCGTGCCAAACGTTGCTGACCCCGGTGCTACAGCAATCTCCCGTACAGCAATGGCTGTTACAAGACAGCGTAATTTAGAACAACCCAGAGTCTAAAGCTCAGGTGTATTTGAGGATCTGGGCCAGTACTTGGCTGTTTCTATAGTAATGACCCCTGAGCAAGCAGTGTAATGTACATGCTTATCACTGAGCTTGTCCAGAGGCTGCACGTCCATCAGAATGACTAGATGTCCTGATGTGTAATAAAAACACTTCGAGTCATAAAAAATCAACCCAGCCTACTTTACAGGGCCTGATCCTTCTCTCCCTTACAGCATCTGAGCAGTAGGAGAATGGCTAATACGGGCCAGTATTCTAGTTGCTGTATTGTGTTATAAAACAACAACAAAAAAAATAGAAAAATAAAAAATACAAATTAATGTTTTGAATTAATTTAGGGAAAAGAATTTACAGCACAGTACAAGAATTTAAAACATTTAAAACATTCCTTTCTTTCTCTCCAGTATTATAGTCTCTCTTGTTCCAATTTTGGGTAGCGGGAGCGAGTAGTATATGGGCCCTACCATCAATCGAACGTTAACCCCACCCCTTGGCCCCGTAATCCCTGCACACGGGTCACTGGAAGTCCCACCTCATGGGAGTATTACTTCCGGGGTCAAGGCAGACACATGTCCGGAAGCAAGGTGTGTCATGTGACCCCTGTAAGAACTCCTCCCACTGTCCTCTGCTGATCAGGATGGATTTTGCCCCCACAGGAACGCCTCGAGAGAAGATTTGACCAATCAGGGGGAGTTCCGGGGTTTGTGTGACCCCTCTAAGAACTCCTCCCACTGCCCTCTACCAATTAGGAGGGTTTTCAGCCGCTGGGGACCACCCCGAGAGGAGATTTGTCCAATTGGGGGGAATTCTGGGGCGGGGTGACCCGTCAGGAAGTGGCTCGTGTGACCCCTCTAAGAACTCCTCCCACCACCCTCTACCAATCGCGATGGGTTTTGGCCACAGAGGACAGCCCCAGAAGGAGATTCAACCAAAATAGGGTGGGTTCTGGGACGGGGTCAACCGCCCAGAAGAGGGTCGTGTGACCCCTCTAAGGACTCCTTCCAACACCCTCTGCCAATCAGAGTGCAGCACCATCACCTCATAAGTCCCAGCGCTGGGAAGAGGAGGCCATCTCTTACCAAGAAGACGTGTTTTAGAAATTGTGGAAAGGCTGAGAGGAAACGTGGACTCCTTTACCACCCCTGTGAGAACTTCAGATTTTGTTTTAGCCCCGAGGACCTTTGGAGTTGTGTGGAGAAAGCGCTACAGCAGCGACAGTTCTGAAGAGGATGAGAGAGAAGCCAAGGGGATTCCTTTGGCCCAGCCATTGATGGATATGCCAGAATCCGACCCTGAAGCCCAACCGCTCATGAGACACCCCGATGAGCATGGTGGCCTCTCGTCATCCGCCACCCTGGAGGAGGAAGGCGATCATGGCTTGGGGGAGGCACTGGCAGACAAGGTGAATGGAAAAGACGTAGCTCATGTAAATGAATGATTAAGAAGCGACGGTCGATGATTGGGTGTAATGGGGTTAGGAACCAGGGGTTGTGTAAATCTAAAAACAAGCAGTGGGAACTTACGCTTGTTTCTTGTCTGAAAATCTCTCGACAGCTTGACTATGCCTTTCTAGAGGACCCGGAGGCCCTGGACGGCGTTGCATCAAGCAGCGAAGGTGAACCAGGCCCGTTTTGTTTTTGCTCAACACCGCTAGAAATTGTGGAAGATGACTCCGAGGAGGAAGGCTAGGAGGAGTTTAGGAGGAGGCCTGGCATGGAACTCGCTGAGCCAGTGCCACGTCACGAGCGTAAAAATGTTATGCGGACTATTGTACGCGTTGCTGTTTATGCTGTTCTTCATCACTGTCTTAGGGAAAAGCTTTTTGAAAATTGTGAGGGCTGTGTCATAGATGCCCCAGCCCAATGGCACCATGACTGTGACTTGGACTTCAATGGCTAGAAACTGCAAGTTCTGGGGCCTGTGTGCTGAGCTGTGTTTGGAAAGCTTATTGAACACTATTATTGCCATAGGTTATGTTATGCAACGTCTGTGCCTAACCCAAGAACATTTAGCGCAAGGGGTGACCTTGAGAAATGCTGTGCAATTCAGTGGAGACCCTGACCGTGTTTTAAAGAAAATGTCCAAACCGGAAGATGCCTGCTTACAGCGTTACATTGACCGCCTGGTCCACACAAAAAGGGACAGAACCCTGCTTAAGAAAAAGACTATTTGTAAGAAATCTAAAAGGATTAATTGAGAGAATGATGAGGGGACAAATGTGCAATATAAAACTTGGTCGCTGTACATTTAAAAAAATCGAATGAAAAGGGCTTTGTGATTATCTGTGTTTCTGTTAGAAGGTCTCTGGCCCTTAAGTGAGCTAAAAGTTTTAATGGAGCATCTGGGTTTGTTTTCAAGAAGCTGTATGACTTTTAAATTTAAAAAAATGGTTTGTGAGAACCTAGGTCTTGTGTCTTTGTGTAAAAGAGACCCATTTACAGCAAAAAGCTTTGAAGTGGGAAGGGAACAAATCCTAAAAATGTGTTTACAGTGTAACCCTTCTGCCCATCAGAGTTGGCCACAACAGGGGCTGGGTTCAGTATCTAGGAGTTCCATTCTAGTAACACGATGCAAAACCGGGTCAAGCCCCCACCAGTGGGGCACTGAAGCACCCCTACAACAAGTTGAAATCACTGAATACTGTGTTAAGTAGTAGGGGGGCCTCAGAGCTGGGGCACCTTGAACCCAAAATGAATTCAGCTCTGCAGTCTGTAACCAAACTCCTAATAGAATCAAAATTATCTCTGACATTACACAATGGAGAGAAAGTGCAATTGGTGCTTGGAGCTCTCAGAAGGGAGCTCACACCACTAGGCACAAACCTTCAAACTCTCTCAATTCACTGGCTTTTGGAATCCTTGTCCCTTGCCTAGCGAGTGCTACTTAGTTGATGGCGAGTCCCTCCATCATAAAAGGCCAAGGACAGTTCCACTGTCCTTGATTCACATCATCAGGATAACAACACTTTATTCTTCCTGCCCCAAGAACAGAGAAACTGGGGATCCCACAGCAGCCATAGTGACCATTTGGGCTCCTGTGGGCTCATGCTAGGTGGGGTGAGTGTCCTGTGCAAAGGAGATCAGCTCCTGAAGTCCTTTTCTACAACTCACCACCAGATGTCAGGGTAGAGCTCATCCTGCCTCTGCTTACAACACGAAAAAAAAACAGGGATGGTTCAGACATGTGTTTGAGTACAATAGAGTTGACTCATCCTGTTGAACTGAATGGTTTTAACCACACCCCCACGGAATAGCGAAGATAACTGTGATTCCTTACCCTTGTTGCTATAGGGATAAATTTGATGGGTGTGCACCCATAGTAAGGGAGGTGGGTGGGTGAGTTCGGATTAATATGAAATGAAATAAAACCTCAGGAATTTGCAGATGCTATTGAGCAGTTTAAATATAATCCCTGGAGTTGGTAGAGCACTATTGGACAGTGAAAATGACCCAGGAACTGGCACAACTCTACTGGACAGTTTAAATATGACCCAGGAGTTGTTTGAATGCTATGGGTCACTCTTTCTAGCAATTCAAAGCCATTAAAAGTTTAAAATACTATATTTACCCAAAAAACCCAAAACAACCAACCAAAAAATCCCACCACACACACACACACATACACACACGGGTCTAACCCAAAACTGAAATGTTTGAAGGGTTCACAAATCTTCACCATGCTTTAGAACAATCATTTGCTCGAAAGAGAAATTTTTAAAAGCTGTGGGTGCTTATTATGGTTGTGATACAACCATTTTATTTCAACCCCCCACCCCAAACTTTAAGCATGAAAGAAACATGTTTAAAAAACAAGCCCCAAAGACATTTACTGAGATCTGCAAAGGGTCCCCACTTGGAAATGGGTACAGTTACATTACGGATTGGTGATTTACTGTTTAATACTGTAAGAAGGCCCTACAGAAAAATGTATTTTAACTAAAAGGAAAAAAATGTGGCCAAAAGCAGCTCGGTTGTGCAGACAGCTTAATTTGTTGGATCATACTAAAGAAGTTCTGTATTAAAATCACAAATGAGTTTGATTCCCCATAGTTTAAATTCCAGGGTATTACTAATTAAGAGGTCTCTTGGGTTTTGGTACTGTTTCTCTCCCTTGCTGTGTGAAAGTTGCAAGCTGCTAATTGTGTTAGTACATCCTAGACGGAGTCTGTTCTCAAAGCAATACTTTGTAACAACAGAAACAGCACACAGAGACTCCCCACCCTTTTGTTGTATTTATCTGGCTTTGTTAACAATTGTGCTTTAAAATAGAGATAGAGGATGTATGTGGATGGATGCTTGGTGTGGATAATAACTGAATGATCAGGGAGGTGCCAGCCTAAGAATCCAGTGTCCGTCGGCCAAAGAAGGCGTCAACCAGAGGACCCCCGGAGGGCAGACTGGAATCCACCCAACAGCCTCAAGGATGGGAGAACCGAAGAACAAGACGGAGCCGTCAGGAATGTGCCATCTGCTGATTGATTCAGCAACAGCATGATGAAGCAATTCCCATAGGCTGGCATAGGAATAAATTCCTATAAAAATGGACTCTAGAAACGGAAAACTTTGGGGTCTGATTCTGCAAACCAACTTCCAGGAGTGTCAGATGTGCATCTGAAAAGGCCCTGCTCCCTCTTCGTCTCCAGGCCACCTGGCCAGTGGCTTGGCATGAGCAACTCTAAGGCTGGTAACTCTGATAACAACCTTGCAGAACCTCTGTGTGTGTGTGTGTGTGTGTGTGTGTATGAATGAATGTGTGAATAAATATGAAATTGAATGGAATGTTATACCTATAACTAACTGCTTACTATGATTCTTTCTGTATTCATAACAAATGTGGCATTTTGCCTTTTCCCTTTTAATAAGTTCCTGCTGGCTTTTATTTTATTGGTATAACAAATTCCCCCACCCCAGATCACAAAAGGGAATGTTAGGGAGGGGTGCCTAACATCCTTAAGTAGCTATTATTTGAGAGTTGTAGCGATCAAATCAACCTGCTAGCTCCTATTTTGAAGTCTGTTTGAAACAAAGGCTTAGGATGGTGTAAAAACCTCAGGTATTTTGGAGACTCTTTCAACAGAAACTCTCTTGAATGGCTCCTGGACTGCAAAAGGAGCCATGCTCCCTGTTTTTAACTCTGAAAATATATATCCTATTCTATCACTCGTTGGCCATGCTGTCTTAGTAAATAATGGTGCCTATGTTTCTTGCAGTGTGATCTGTTTAGCATGGAACCAGTCACTGTAAACTGCATTTCATCACCGGGCCAAGGTAAAAACCATTTTAACTGGAGTTTTGCTTAATAACTTCAGGTATTACACAGGTTGGATAGGGATTTGGGGGTAATACTAACTAACATTTTTGCTTGTTCTTTAATCCAAAGGCCCAAACACACATGGGGGTGGGGTGGGGGGGGGCGTAACTTTCTGCAATTGGCTTTTAAATGCATATGGGTTTATTGAAAAGTATTTTGTTGCAAACTGTGTTTTAAACTCTCTCTCTCTCTCTCTCTCTGTAATAAAAACATAGGTGTTTTTTTTTTAAGTATATGGCTGCAAACTGATGGTAATGGTGTGTTTCAAACTAACAGGGTGTTTTTTTACTGTGCAAAATGTGTTTTAAACTGGATTTTAAAAGTTGATTTTAAAAGCAGTTTGGTTTTTATTTTGCAAAATGAGGTCTATTTAAAAAAATGTTTGCGGGTTTGTTGTTTTTTATTTTAAAGTGGTAGAAATAAACTCAAAACTCCTCTTTGTTGTACAGCCTGAAATGGATTATTTTGTTTTAAAGCTCTGACTTTTTAAATAGAAAAACACCCTAATGAATATTTTATTTTTAAGTTTACAAGACAGTTTCATGTGATTTATAATAATAATAATGATAATCATAATAATATTGTCTGCTCCAGAGTACGGTCAAAACATGAGAGACCCTTAGACCAGAGGGTAAACAAGCTTAAAAGAAAAAGAAAAGAGACAGCTGAAAAGAAAAATTCACCAGATGGATGGATGAAGCCCAGTAAATATACTGTGTTTGTGAGGTTATGAGGTTTTGTATTTTAAGTAAATACATCAGTGTGGGTGAGAAAGATGGTAAAGTTAAGTTTTGTTATATGTTCCTTCCCCCCTAATCGGGTATGTGCAGTTCTCCTGACAATGCTGTAGTCAGAGCTACCTCCACCAGACCAGCCAAAGAACCAGAAATCTGCTTTGAGACCTTTAACAACTCAAAACAGCACAAGAGTGCAGATGAAGCATCAGGGCAGTCCAAACCTCAAATACGTCAAACCCAAGGACAAAACCAAAGACTCTGGTAAAAACCAACCATGCAAACACAACTCCAGTTCCTCAGCGGCCACCTCCACACCAAGCCCTGAGAAAACCGTGAGTGAAAACGCCCACCTACGATGCTTCCTTCAGAAGACTGAGGGACGCTGTATCCTCGGGGGTTCTAAAAGAACGGTATTCTAAAAAGGTTTGGGGAAAATATGATGCTTCGTTCAGAATACCGGTGAACGGTGTATCTTCAGGGGGTCTAAAAGAAAGGAGGGCTGGAAAGCACATCAACAAAGCAAAAGCTTTGGTGGGTGACTTTTTGAAAAATACTTCAATTTTTGGCTCTGCGCAGGCGTGACTAGTCGTGGAAAGGGGCCTGGGTAAAAGGGGCACTCTCAAGGATACACATCAGCTCAGGTGTAAACAAAAGGGGGGACAAACAAATGGCTGCCAAAAAGTTCCAGGCCAGGGTCGCTGTAAAAATTTTAAAAAGGGCTAAAGAGGTAATGGAGAGGGGGGACAAAAAGAGATGCCCTCGACTGGAGGCTCTCAAACTGGCATGTCTGAAAATGGGGAGGTGGAATCAGACTCTCACACAGAGTCTGGTTTAGAAAATTCCCCAGAGGGCTCTCTAGAATGATGGGTCCCCATCTCCTCCCGATGACCCTCACGGAAGCGCCTCACAGTCTGACTCTCAAATAGCATCTGATGTAGATGGTCCCGTAGAGGAACCCCCAAGTAACCCTGAAAATGCAGAGGTGTGTATGGAGAGTGTGAGAAGTTGGCAACGTGAATTACCTAGATTTGGGGGGGTCGGTGTATTGTGAGGAATTTCATTTTGTCAGTCTTGAGCGAATAAATTCAGCTCAGCAGGTTGTTGAAGCCATACACAGGGGGATACAGTTAGTTCTCCATGACGTTAATGGTAGGGTAGGCCCTGATGATTATGTTCAGTTACATTTAGAGAGCCGTAATTTAACTAACCCGTTGTTTTCGGTCTGAAGAACTAGGGATGAGCTGTCTGCTGAGGATTTCTTCAATCAGACCTCAAAGCTGCCACAGAGCAATAGAGTTGCATGTCAATGGGACATTGCACCTCGTTGTGACAGTTGTAAAAAAACAGGGGTGGGGGCCGCTCGTAGAGTTTTAAATGCTATCCTCAGTAGTCAAATCCTCCATTAAAAAGAGACAATGTTTAGTAGACCTGACTTACACGGCTACCAATCTGTGTTTTGCACGTGGGCTCTTGGCCGTCATGTCCGACCATAAACCTACGGATGCGGAATCGTTAGCAGGGGCGAGAAAGTTGCATGAGAAACTGGGCTGGTCAGATCAAAAAAAGATTATGCTCAGTGACGTAGCAATGTCTGAACAGCATTTAGGAGTCAACATACAGGTGGTGCTGTATGCGGCGAAAGGGGCTTTTTTTAAACGGGAGGGGGCAGTTTACCCCAAGACTTATTTCATCCTGTTGCACGATGAGCATTACTATGGGGTTCTGGTTGTGAAAAAGTTGTTCGGAGCAAAAAATTATGGTGAGTTTTGCCCCACGGTGCACAGTCACGGCCACTCTTGCAGGTCCAGCTGCTGCCTCTGCTTGAGCGTAACATGCTCAGACAGCGTGGACGTGCAGCTGAGGTGTCCTCGCCGTAGACTGTATTGTCAGTCCAGAGAGCGTTTAGACAGACACATCGACTGGGCATCGACAGAACAAGCTGAATGCCTGTCTAAAACGTTGTGCGATAAGGGTCAGTCTTACGTGGACAAGCGGCACAGGTGTAAAGGGAGGCGCTGTAAGCAGGGTCAGGGTTTGATCGCTGGTGATGTAGACGGTCACCTCGGTTTTATGGACAGCCTTAGAAAGCCCGAATCCTCAGAAAAGTGTATTTGTTATGATTCCGAACACACACAGGAGACTGGGTTGCACACTCCCAATTACATTTTTGCTATGTCCCTCAAGCCGGAAAAGTCCTGGGAATTTAAGGGTGATGAGTGTCTTTCTATGTTTGTTCAGACCTTTATTGGCAAAGAGTTCCGGGTCTACACGTTCCAGGCGCACAATTCCAAAGGTTACGATGCATACTTCATCATTAGACAGTTACTGAAGGAAAAGATGTGCCTAGAACTGATCACTCAGGGTAGTAAACTAATGTGTGTGGAAGTTAAGGCCCTGGGCATTCGTTTTCTAGACTCTTTAAACTTCTTGCCCATGAAGCTTGGTAAGCTCCCGCAGGTGATGGGGTTTGAAGGGTGCAAAGGGTATTTTCCACATTTTTTGAACACTTTCGAAAATCAAAATGACGTGGGGCCTATGCCCGGTGTGGAGCACTATGGTGTAGAAAGCATGATGCCCAGGGAAAAAGCAGAGTTTCTCGACTGGTAGCAGGCCCACAGGGAGGAGACGTTTGACTTGCAGAAAGAGCTCGCGTATTACTGTCAGCAGGATGTCAAAATTTTGAGACAGCCTTGTATCCTATACAGAAAAGAGATTATGAAAATGATGGAGAAGGGAGAGAGAGAGTAGAGAGAGAACCTGGTAAATTCACCGAGATAAAACTGTGTATAAATCCATTCTGGTACATAGCACTGGCATCTGTCTGCATGGCTGTGTACAGGTTTATGTTTTTGGAGCCTAACATGGTAGCTCTTCTCCCTCCAGACAATGATCACAGGCAGAAAAAGATATTCGACCCCTTCTATTCAGTGGCTGTTGAATACCTCTCACAAAGAAACTATACAAATACGGCATGCTTTACAGGGTGGGGAACTACAGGTAGGCTCCTACTCTTTAGAGGGTTATGCCAGTGTTGACAGGGTACACACAGCCTTAGAGTTTAACGGGTGTTCTTTTCCACGGTTGTGCCACCTCTCATTGTGAAAAAGCACAAAACCCTATGACGGGGACAACTTTTGGGTTTCTTTATTACAAGACGCAGCTCAAGACCGACTATCTGAAACCACTTGGTTTTGTAGTGAGGACTCTTTGGGAGCAAGAGTGGGAAGTGAGGAAAGAAACAGACAGGGAGCTTGCAGGCATTTAAAATGAGCCCACTTGCCCTAGCCTCTCGTGCCTAGGGAGGCTCTTTTTGGGGGGAGGACAAACGCTATCCGCCTATATTACAAACTTAACTCCGGGGAAGAAATCCACTATTATGATTTTACCAGCTTCTACCCTTTTGTAAAGAAAACCAAAGAATACCCTATCGGACACCCCAATAGAGTTTATGACAAATTTGGACCCCTTGCAAATTATTTTGGAATTGCAAAAGTTAAAGTGTACCCCACACAAGGCTTCTTTTTCCCATTGTTACCTGTCAGAGTGGGTGGCAAGCTTATGTTCCCGCTATGCCGAACCTGTGCGGAAACCGAGCAGCGGGAGACGTGCATCCATACTGACGAGGAGAGCTGTCGGGAGGAAAGGCCTGTATGAAAGTCAAAGGTATTACCCTGAACTTGGCAAACTGTCAAAAGATCAACTTTGACAGTTTGAAAGATCTAGTCCTGGACTATTGCACGGGCCTGCGAGAAAACACCTCAAAAAAGAGAGAGGTGCAGCAGCCCTCTATCGTAAGGAACAAAAATCAGTGATAAATAGAGACCAAAACCCTTAAGAAAACACAGAAAGTCATTTACAACAAGAGGGTCCTAGAAGAAGGGTTTAAAACCCTGCCCTACGGATTTTAAAATGGATACGAGGTGGAAACACCCCTTTTCTGCAATTCTCGTGGGGCCTAGCAACTGTAGGAAAAGTTACTTTATGAAAATTGTGTTGGATAATGCCAAACGAAACCTTGTCTGTTATGCCTGAGAATATTGGATAACATGGCTATAAAAAGCATTGCAAGATACACATGTCTGGGCTTGTTGAAACACATTTTGAGCAAGGCTAGGCATGCCCAAGAATTTAAATGTATTTTTTACAAAATTCATCACCATCCGGTCGTTTTGCACTAAGTCGTTAGAATACAATTTTAAAATCCGGTCACAAGATAAACCCTTGCTCCGATGATGTAAGAAAAACACTCAGTGATAGCTGCAGGTGACAGAGCGAGGGTCTTGTAATTGTCTATTGTGAAACACAATGTCTCTGGCATTTTTGTTTAAAAATTTCATAATGCTTTTAGGAAACAACATGCTCTTCGGGGGGTGCCCGTATGAGTCTAAAAACTCTCCACGGTTACGCTCCGCCAGACACAAGGCAAGCCATTGTTCACCAGGTTGGTTGTGTGGATGCGCGATACAAACCTAGGGGTCTCTGAGACAGCTTGTCGCCAGGGAGCCAAATCGCAAGGGAACACATCTAAGAAATTCTTTTTTGTGTAAGGCACCTTGATAAGACACATGAGAGCTGCACGGTGTCCATGTTCACATATAGTCAAGCAGAACGTCTCTCCTCTGATTTCTCTCTATGATGTTGTCAAAAGTCTGATGCATGATCAGATTGACGGTGATGGTTAAAGCCTTCCCAAAATGTGTTTCTGCTCTCGGGTTCCCGGTTTGAATCAGGGAATAGTCATCGGCGCATTCCTGGTCGGGAGACAGGTCAAAGGCAAACAAGGTGTAACCCTGTGGAAACTCCTCACGGTCGATTAACAGAGAACGATCTGTCATGTGTTTACCAGCGTCTGTACCAGATTCATGTATTCTCTCACGCAGCATCCTGCCTCGAAGTCTGGTTGCAGAGGCTTGGTTGGTATCTGTTCACCATCCACATACAAGGCCACAAAATTAATATCATAATGTTTAAAATGAAAGGGATTTTTAGTGTAACTTCCACTCAAGGCATAGGACAAAGCCTAGGACAAGCATTTTGGGTAACTGTCCCAAAAAACAGGTTCTCCTGGTTATTGACCCTGCTGCCCATGGGGATGCTAAACACTTTCATTCCCACACGGTCCACGGGATATTTAGCATTTGTGGTAAGCAGGGACTCCGCGTGCCCCAGACGAACGCTCAGGGCCACCCGTACTTTCTTCACAAAAACAATTGTGATACAATGCACAATTTAAAGCCTTTGGCTGCACTGCCCATTAAACAGAAAGCGTCTTTACTGCACGTCAGTTTAATTTTCACATCCACTCCATTCAACAGATGAGACGTATCTGTTCTGATCTGTCTTTATTTCAATGGTAATGGTATCGATGTGGTGTTTTCTGACAGGAACGTGATGAGGTTTATCGTAGGTGATGGTGACAAACTCATTGTTCCTTCCTCAGACAGGGACACAGCGTAACAGGGGAACAGAAAAGTCCCTCACAAACTGGTGTTCTACAATATCTGTGTGCAGATACAGGGACTTAACCCCCCCTGTGATGTCTGCCCAGAAGGGGAATTTTTGGACTCTGCGCTTGGGGCCCAAACCTAGAATGTTAGCTAGCTCCCTGCTGGTAGAAAACATAAAAGTAAAATCAGCGGATTTAAGGCTAACTTTTCTACCCACAGGGTCATCGTTCATGACCACCTCAGGCGGTGGGGGAGGACGAGCCACGGTACTGTTCATATGATCCAATCATTCGGGTATGGACGAGTAATAACCTCGTCGTAGGATAAAACTCTATGCCATATCTTCAAAGGTGATTTCAAAAGGGGTGTCCTCGTTGATAGCGTTCCAGCTGTGCGGGTGTTGTATTTCCACTAACCCCACCTCCCAGGCACCCGGGAGACCCAAGGGCTTAATTAGCTGTATTGTAAAGTTTGAGCTGGTGTTTTGAGGAAAAACTGCAGAGCTGGCATTGCTGGGCAAAGTCATGTAAAACCCGCCGTCACTCATTTTTCGCTCCCTCAGTCTTTGCAGGAGGAATCTTTTTGTTTGTTTGTGTCTAAACGTCAGAATTGAGAAGCTTCCACCCAGCTGGTAAACTTATCACCCCCCCTCCCCCCGCAAACCATTTCACCAAGTTTTTAATCCATTTAATCTATGGCATGTTAATTTTATATTGTTCTAGTTTTTGAATCAAAATGTCACACAATACGAAATCAAATGCTTTACAGAAGTCTAAGTATATTACACCAACACTATTATCTTTATCAACCAAACTTGTAATCTCGTCAGAAAAAGCTATCAAGTTAGTTTGACAGGATCTATTTGCCATAACCCCATTTTGATTTGTGTGACAAAGTGGTAATTTTTTGTCATATCTATATAAAGCCTATGTGTGCCTCAGTTTCCCCTATATGCTGCATTGTTACCTAGTGGGTGGAAAGGGACTGTTTGCTCTCTGGGCAGGCTCAACCAGAGGTGTGAGTGTTGCCTAGCTGCCTGGGCCATGCTTCCCATATCAGTGGAGCATCTGAGAAGAAAATGCCAGATCCAATCGCCAGGACACTGATGCCTAGCAACCAACAAGGCAGGGGGATAAGGATGTGACTGGTTCCCTCCAGCTCTTTGAGGTGCTGCCTGGAACTGGGGTACCACTGACTCTGCCTTACCCACCAGCCTTGACTCCCTTTCACCCTGTAGTGCTGTGACAAGCTGCAGACATGCTCCCGGCCTCACACTTTCACCAGCACACAAGTAGGGACACACCTAGCTGCAGAAACACACAGACACTGAAATCACCTTTGCATGGGAAGGCTCAGCTAAGGAATTGCCCAGTACTCAAGTTCACACATCCCTCTAGAGGGTAAACCCAAAATTGTTCCGTCTTGCACTGCAGAGATAACTGTACAGCATAAGCTCGTGAAATTCACCCCCTCCCTCAGTGTGGAGAGGGCTATACACAGCTTTCTGTCCCAAGTTATGATTTCCACACACTACTTTTAGACAAAATACATTTATTAACTACAAAAGATAGATTTTAAGTGATTATAAGGGATAGCAAACAGATCCAAGCAGATTATCTAGCAAATAAAACAAAAACGCAATCTAAGTTTAATATACTAACATAATTGGATATGAGCAGCAACTTCTCACCCTAAAGGCAGTTTACAGAGAGTCTTGAAGACATGCTGCCCTTGCTTGCAGCTTAAAATTAATAGAATCATAGAAGATTAGGGTTGGAAGAGACCTCAGGATTTCATCTAGTCCAATCCCCTGCTCAAAGCAGGACCAACACCAACTAAATCCAACTAAATTCCAGATATTCCAGACACAGGGAAGGCAACACTCTAGCCTGGGTTCAGCCCTTCCCCCTAGTTCAGTCCTTTTGTTTCTCAGGTGTTTCCAGCAGTCTTCTTTCTTGGGCGGGGAGTCAGTGAAGAACGAACAACGATGATGTCACCCCCCTGCCTTAAATAGTTTTTGCATATGGCAGGGACCCTTTGTCTCCCAGTTTGATTCCCACTCCTGGTCAGTGGAAAAACACTAGTATTATCATGAAGTCCAGTACCAAGTGACTTGGTCACATGTCCCTGCAGCCATAACTCAGAGACTGTTTGCAGCGTCCCCAGGAAGACTTCTCAGGAAGGCTCCCTGGCGGGTGACTAGCATCTTCTAAGACGTATTGTTCTCCCTAATGGCCCTTCCCAGCCATCCATCTAGACTGATTGCATTCTGACTAGTGGGTGTTCCCCAGGTGTAAACACATTTGTAATAGATGCATAGACAATATTCCAAACTTCAGATACAAAAAAGATACATGCATACTAGTACGATAATCATATTCAGTATATCATAACTTTTCCAATGATCTCTCACATGCCTTATCTTGCATAAAATACATCATAATTATGCCATACTCACATCACAGTAATATTACTATAAAGAATATGGGGCGTCATGCCACAATGAACTTCCCCACCTCTTCTTAGGGAGGCTGAACAGCTTCTCCCCAGCTCAAGAACAAAGGACTGGAGAGGTAAGAGGTGTAGGTTAAGGGTGGGCTGCGGGAAGCAGTCGGGACACACATCTGGGAGTCGAACAAAGGGGGTCAGACAGACATAAGAACATCCATACTGGGCCAGACCAAAGGTCCATCTAGCCCACTATCCTGTCAATGCAGGTGCCCCAGAGGCACTGAACAGAACAGGTAATAATCAAGTGATCCATCCCATCGCCCATTCCCAGCTCCTGGCAAACAGAGGCTAGGAACACCATCCCATAATAGCCATTGATGGACCCATCCTCCATGAATTTATCTAGTTTTTTTTTTTTGAACCCTGTTGTAGTTTTGGCCTTCACAACATCCTCCGGCAAAGAGTTCCACAGCTTGTGTGTTGTGTGAAGAAATATTTCCTTTTGTTTCTTTTAAACCTGCTGCCTATTAATTTCATTTGGTGACCCTAGTTCTTGTGTTATGAGAAGGAGTAAATAACACTTCCTTATTGACTTTCTCCAAGCCAGTCATGATTTTATAGACCTCTATCATATCCCCCCTTAATCGTCTCTTTTCCAAGCTGAATAATTCCAGTCTTATTAATCTCTCCTCATACGGCAGCTGTTCCATGTCTCTAATAATTTTTGTTGCCCTTCTCTGAACCTTTTCCAAGCCCAATCTATCTTTTTTGAGATGGGGAGACTACATCTGCACGCAGTATTCAAAATGTGGGCGTACCATGGATTTATATAGAGGCAGTAGGATATTTTCGGTCTTATTATCTGTCCATTTCCTAAGAATTCCCAACATTCTGTTCTCTTTTTTGACTGCCGCTGCACATTGAGTATCCATTTTTCAGAGAACTCTCCACAATGACTCCAAGGTCTCTTTCTTGAGTGGTAACACCTAATTTAGACCCCATCATTTTATATGTATAGTGGGATTCTGCTTTCTGCCTTTTCTGTATTAGGATTGATTATTCTACTATTTCCCTGTAGTAATGGTCTGGATCAGGGTTCACTTCCCAATGTTTAGTCCTCTCTGCACAGCTCTATAATATGCCTCTCAAGAAACTGGTTACATGCCACCTCCCCCACTGTTTTCTGGAACTAAGCTTGTTTCTACTGTTGTGGTCACTTCTTGCAAAACTTTGCTGTTGCATTCAGCGCCTCAGCACTCCCGCCAGCTGTCACGGATTTACAGGTTGCTCTGACCCAGCCATTACAGTCGCTCTGGGACTTCTCCCTTCGTTGTTCTAGGCCTGAGGCCTCCACATTTTGCAAGGGGGAGTGCCATGGCCCCACAACTCTGAGATGGAAGCCTGGGCCTCCAGCCCCTCTGCTTCTCGCTGGGGCTCCCCAGTGAGTCCAGCTGAGTGTAGACCCCTGTGAGAGACTTGACACCTTTGGCAACGATGCAGCCAGCAGGGATTGGCAGCGACACCACACGGCCTGTTCAGACCACGCCCTCTTCATTGGTCACCTGGACTCCAGGACCAACGGGGGCAGGTTTGTCTGGGAAAGCCAAACCGAGCTCAGAGCCTGTGTTGGCAGAATCCCCTGCCCCTCTGCTCCAAAATCCCTGGATTTCAGCTCTCTCTGCTACACAGCAGTCATCTTAACACCCCACACACCCACTTGGTCCCTTTCTCTCAGGTGCCGTCCTGCTGAGCACACACGTTCTCCTCTCCTTGACAGTTCATTCAAACCAACCCAGACCTGCCTGCTTATGACCCACACTCCTTGTCTCACCTTGTCCCAGAGGAAATATTAACCCCTTTACACCCAGGCTGTGGCAATACACAGTGAGTGGGGAAACGGAGTCATGCATATTGTTCATAAAAACATTACAAAAATGTCCACATTCTTCACAACAGGTGACTGAGAAGGGAAGTCAAAGGAACCACTGAAATATCAATGGCCAATACGGTTAATGACAATAATAACATCGAGGAAAAAAAAAACACACCTTGTGATGGTACAAGTCCTTTGCTAGATGTAGACGGTTCAGTGTCAGGACCCCTGAGCTCTGCTGCTGACTGGCTGGGTGACCTGGGGTAAATCCCAGTGCCTCTGAACCCCACTTCAAAATAACCAGAGTTAAAGACACAACTCCTATCAGAGCCTTGCCAAACAGATTTCACCGGACCAAATCACAGCCAGTTCTCTTCTCCACTTCCCAGCCCTCCAGAGACTGACGGGCTGTGGCCACAGACAGAGCAGGAGGGACCGAGATGCCACCAAGGCCTCAGGCCCCTGCAGTGGCAGAGAATTGTTTGGGTGAGACAGGTTCAGATGATCCTAGCAGGATCCCTGCTCCATGCTGGAGAGGAAGCCGAACCCCAACTTCCCCTGCCCCCCAAGGTCCCTGCCAGTCTGACTTGGGGCAAAATACCTTCCTGACCCCAAAACTGGCAATCAGTGTGACCCTGAGCCTGGGAGCAAGAATCACCAACTGGGCATCTAGGAACAAAGCACTTACTGTACCACCTCAGGGCCCTGGTCCATATCGTCCTGTGTCCTTCCTCCAGCTGTGGCCAATCCCTGATGCTTCAGCGGAAGGCGAAAGAAAACCAAAATGCACTGGGCCAATTGTGCATCTGCAGGGAAAGTACTCCTCCCTGACCCCTGCAGGTGACAAATTGAAGCCCTGAAGCATGAGCATGGATTGTAGAAATTGTCTAAGTGCAAAGCTGTGAGTGTTCTCAGCATGGTGAGGGCCATGCAGCGCTTCCTCTGCTCTCCAAGCCAGAGCAAAGAGTATGGTATTTTATCCTGGTGCTGGAGCCAGAGATACAGGACAGGGGTGGGGTTATTATAAATGATGTGAACAGTGCCTTGAATGTGCTCTGCGCTTACACCACACAAATCAGACAAGGCCTTGCCCAAAGAGCTCGCAGACTGAATGAGGTAAGAGAGACAAGCAGGACAAATCCATCCCACCTTCTTCACTGCATTGGGTGAGAGCACAACGCGCTCCCTGCACTGGCCCTGTGGGGCTGCCAGGCTTGGTTGCCGGGCTCCCATCTCTTTCTCTTGCCCTCTCTGGCTGCATGTGGAAGCAGGATGCTTGTGCACTAGGAGACCTGTGGGAACAGATTTCCTTCTGAGAGCAGTAATGCTAATCCCCGCTAGGATGTTGCTCTGCCACCCGAGTCTGTCCCCTAGCAACAGGAGAGACAGCAGTGGACATTGGGACAATCCCCGACATCAGGCCCCCCATGGCATCACCATGGCAGTCCCCACCCCTCCAATTGCTTCTGCCTGCAGGCATTGCTGAATTTCAGCTGCTCTCTCTCCCTAAACCATGCTATGGGTCTGTTTGCCCCGAGCCCTGTTAGGAGCCAGTCCGTCTCCTCCCCTCTACAATGAGTCTGTTCTGATTCCATTACAGAGCCACTGACCTTGGGGCCTGAACCCCCGGCCCGGGTCGGGATTTTACACTTGGCAGAAAAGCTTTGAGCCAGGATGTTCCAGTTACTTCAAAGGCAAAAGTGGCTCCAGAGTGGCAGGGTCAATGGAACAAGGTCTCTCCTGCTCTGAGCACATTCTAGGGTCACTCGTCACATCTCTCCTTTATCTTTATCCCCAACCTCCTAACCCTTATCACCTCAGACCTGTTGGGCCCAAACAACAGAGCCCTGGGCCCCAAAGCCCCACATCTATCAGAGATTTCAAACCCAGACTGGGATCTGGGTCCCAATTGACGCCATCTTCACTATGAGGTGAACCACAGCCCCAGACCCCGGCAATTTGGGCTGTTAGAGATGGAGCCCAGATCTGAATTCGGTATCTTGGCCCATCTCTTACAGTGACCCATAGCACAGGGTGGGACTAAGGGGACCTTATGGCCTCTTCTTTCATGCACACACACACACACAAACACAGAGGGAGCCAGGGAGAGCTGGAGAATGGCCAGTCACCTCAATTTACCCCATCACGCTGTGTGGAGAGGCTCACAACTGTGAGTGGTGACCTCCAGGCAGCCTGTCAATAACAGGGCAGACACCCCATGCTGGTGCTGTGTTCTATCATTAGATTTCACCAAGCCAGTAACAACTGTGAACTCCTGGATCACTGTACCAGCCTTACCATGGAGTCACAGCCAGTCCCCTTAGACTCTCCAGTCTATCCTGCCACCCAGACAAACTGGACTTAGTGATAAATGGTCACCTACACCAAAAATCGCACCACATTCAGGTTGCTTCCAGTCCCAAGGCACCAGTCACTTATCCCAGATCAGTTGATACCTTCAATCTTCTACCAAACACAACGCCCGCAGCCAGTCCTATCTGAAAGTTTATTAACTAGGAAAAAGAAATAAATAAACAAATGAGTTGCAATCTAGATCCTAAGAGTGACAGAGTTGTAGTGATCTGTCAATTCAAAGTGTCTTTGAGGGCGGACTCAAAAGGCAGCCCCTGGTGATCTCAGGCTTCAGTTTGGTGTCTCCAGCCCTGTCAGAGTTCAAACAGTGAATTAGGAACTGTTTAAGAACACTTTACTAGATGCCCCAAAAGCCACAATAATGACAGATGAACATATTGGTTAAAAAAAAAAAAGGCCTGGTTTAGAGGGGAAGTGAAGGCAACTATATACATATATATCTCAAATAAATGGAATAAATGGGGAAGTTGGTAGTAATGAATATAAATCAGAAGCTAGGAATTGTAGAAAATTGATAAGGGAAGCAAAGGGACACAAGGAGAAATCTTGTGGCCAGAAGAGTTAAGGACAATAAGGAGTTTTTTAAGTCTATTAGGAACAAAGAGAATCCTAACAATGGTATTGGTCTATTACTAGGTGGAAATGGTAGAATTATCAATAATAACAGAGAAAAGGTAGAAGTGTTCGATAAATATTTCTGTTCTATATTTGGGAAAAACACAAATGATGATTCATTTCATATGATAACACTCTTTCCATTCTACTAGTATCTCAGGAGGATGTTAACCAGTAGGGACTCATGTTTAATCAGTAGGTCTGGATAACTTGCAAACAAGAGTATTAAAAAAGCCTGCTGAAGAGCTTGCTTTAATGTTCATTTTCAATAAGTCATGGAACATGGAGAAAGTTCCAGAAGAGTCAAAGAAAGCTAACACTGTGCCAATATTTTAAAAAAGCAAACAGGATGACCCAGGTAATTGTATACCTGTCAGTCTGAGATTGATCCCAGGCAAGATAACAGAGAAGCTGATACTGGAATTAAAGAACAGTAATATAATTAACATCAATCAACATGGCTTTATGGAAAACAGATCCTGTCAAAGTAACTTGATATCTTTTTTGTTGAGTATATAAGTTTGCTTGATAACAGCAGTAGTGTTGATTTAATATACTTTAATATTCTGAAAGGCATTTGACTTGGTACCGCATTCAAACTAGAACGATATAAAATTAACATGATGATACACATTAAATGGACTAAAGCTGAATGGACTAACTGAAAGTTACATTTTGAGACTATATATGGTGAATCATCATCAAACAGGTGTTTCCAGCAGTGCACCACAGGGGTCCGGTTTTGGCCCCACATTATTTAACGTTTTTTTCAATGACTTGGAAGAAAACATAAAGTCACTGACGAAGTTTGCAGACGACCCAATGAGTAGGGGATATTTATAACGAACTACATTCAAAAAGCAACATAAAAAGAATTAGCTGCAAATGCGAGCACCAAACAGGCAATGGTTAATTAAGGTTACCCCCGCAACTTTAATTTGGCCCTTGTGCATATGCTTTATGACATGGCTTTTAATGCCATGATCGCTCACTATTACCCACAGGACCCTGGCCCCAATACTGGCATTTCCACACTTTTGAGTACATGGCTTTGCAACCTGAAAAAAACAAAATACCACCAAGTGGAGCCAAAATAACCCTCCTCGTGGGACCACAGGAGAGTTGACGCATTTCAATATACAGCATGGACCTCTGCCACTGGAGCTAACGGAGGAACTGGTAGAAGTGGTCGACTCTTATCCTCTCGCTGCACCAGCCTCTAGAGAGGGATGGGACACACGCTTTGCCAGTGGGTTCACAGCTATTTGCCTGACAGCGGAGCAATGCTGAGAGGCAGGGCTTGTCTACGACAGCGGTTTAGTCCACCCTAATGAGAATGAGTGTGGCTTGAAAATGCCTGCGTACACACAACACAAACCCTTAAAGCGCGCTAACTCAGGAATCCTGGGCTCTGTGCCAGCTTTCGGAAGGGCATCTGTTCCGGTGGCTATTGACTCTGCTACCCCCTCCCCTACCCCGCCCCTTCTGCCCCTGCCCCTAACTTCTCCCTCCTCTTCCCCCTCTCCCCTCTGCGCCTATGCACCTAGCCCTTATCCTTTTCCCTGACTACTCTCCCCTACTTCTCAGCCCCCCAAACAGCCAGCCCCGCTGTGCTCCCTTCTCCCCTCTTTCTCACCCCAATGGTTAGGCTGTTTCCTCCGTCTCTGGGGGAGCATTGAGTGCACAGGAGGGACAGTCTGGGGCCCGGCACCACAGCATCCCCCAGCAGCCAGGAGGAGCCATTATAGGAAAAGCCCTGCTCATCCCTGTAGCCTGTTTCTGGTGATTTCTGGGCCCGTTTTGCTGTGATGTCCTGCCCTGCTCTTTGCACATCTGAAGAGGTAAATTATTGCAGCTAACTCCATAGCTTCACCCCACTGCTTCTCTCCCTCGCTTTGGGCCAAACAAAGTCCATGCTGCAGTGCTGGTCATTTTCGGGAACCGCCAAGGTCAGCACCGCCTGGCTGGAACCCGCACCCACTCCCACACTCAAACTCCCTCCCAGAGCCCGCACCCTTTATCCCCTCCTGCACCCCAAACACCTGATGTCCCAGCCCTGAGCCTGCACCCCACACCCTAACTCCCTCCCAGAGCTCTCACCCCTCATCCCCTCCCGCACCCCAAACCTCTGCTGCCTCTGCCCTGAGTCCCCACCCCACAACCAAACTCCCTCCCAGAGCCCACAGCCCCTCCCACACCCAAACTCCCTCCCAGATCCCGCACCCCCTCCTGCAGCCAAAACTCCCTCCCAGAGCCTGCACCCCACACCTCTCCCACACCCAAACTCCCTCCCTGAGCCCTCAAACTGCACCTCCCCACACACCCAAACTCCCTCCCAGAACCTGCACCCCGCACCCCTCCTGCACCCAAACTCCATCTTAGAGCCTGCACCCCCTCCCACACCAAAACTCCCTCCCAGAGCCCGCTCCCCCTCCTGCACCCCAACCCCCTGCCCCAGCCTGGTGAAAGTGAGTGGGGTGGGGGATGGTATCAAGGCCTGCATCTCAGACAGCCTTCCCGGGCCCTGATACCATCCCCCACCCCACACACTTTCCCTCTCTGCCCCGATCCCATCTCCCGACCCCACACACTTTCCCTCCCCATCCCTGATCCCATCCTGCACCCCACACACATGCCCTCTCCACCCCTGAACCCATCCCCCACCCACACATTTGCCCTTCCCCCAAATCCTATCCATGTGACCCCAGGGACCTCTTGGTGCCAACTGGCAGAGGGGACAAAGTGGATGCACAGGGTTAACATGGATCCCCTGGGTCAGGAATAAGTATAATAATTCACCAAAGGTGACATGAAAGGTCTCTACCGAAAGCCAGTAGCTCACTGGTCATCACAGTCACTGTGAAACGTATGTACGGATAATAGTTAAGAAGTTATGTATAGATGCTGAAAAATATGTGGTTTAAGTTGGGGGCTTCTTACCAGAAGGTGATTGTGACAGGGCGCTTGCCCCGCACTGGCCCTAAGAGGGTTAAAATCCACCTAGGGAGGCTGAGGGGAAGGCAGCCAAAGGAGGGGCTGCTGGGGAAACAGCCAATTAGGGCAGCGGCTGCAGAAAATTAGGGGTGGCAGCTGGAGCAGCCAATCAGGGCCCAGCCGGCCTACATAAAAGGAAGCTGCAGACCAGCACACATAGTCTGCTGCAGGGAGTCCCAGGGAGAAGACTGGCTTCCTAGAGGGCTACAGAGAGACCAGCACTGGGGGAAGGGCAGGTGCTAACAGGGACCGGGAGAGCTCCTGACAGGCTGCCAGGACTTACAGGCTTGAGGCCCTGGGAAAAGGAGCTGGAGCCAGAGGCAGGAGCAGAAGGAACCGAGGCTGCGGGGAAGTGGCCCAGGGAATAGAGACAGTGAGCTGGAAGGAAGGAGCAGCCTGGCCGTGGACTGCCAAGCTGCTGAGAGGAGTGGCTGGACGCTTGTTGGAGGAGTCCCCCGGAAGTGGGGAACTGGATGGTGACATGGCTGGAGGGCTGTGCCACAAAGCAGATGAGAGAAAGGAGCTGTAATGGGTCTGCAGGCAGAGGTGAGAACGGGAGAGCCACCACCTGCTGGACTGAGCTAATTCCTGAAATGACCAGCAGGTGGTGCCAGTGTGGTGAGTGATGCCGTGACAGGGATAAGCAGGTTCCTTTCAAGCAGGAGGTGAGAGATGCTTCTCTCTCTGTCTGAGCCGGTGTGTGCTGTAAGACTCACACTGGATGCCTATTTGCTTTACGGAGCCTGAGCCTAATCAAGAGTTTGCAAAGTCTACAAGAAAGATGCAGACAGGAGAAAGCATCCAGCAGGGGGCATCCTGTTTATGAGCAAAGACAATGGATGTGGGAGGAGGGGTATAACTGGGAGTACTGGGGTACACATGTGAGCCTAAAACTAGGACGGGTTACCAGCATGCATGTCTTATGAAAGGAGGGTCCCAGCTGTTAAGTGCTGAGAGAAAGACTTTGGGTGAGCTAAGCTTCGTTAGACGGGGAAGTATCTCTGGTTAGTTAAGTTTAGGCTCTAGAAACCATGTTATGATTTTATTTGACAGGTAACCATTTGTTTCCAATATTTGTTACTTGCTGCTTCTCAAACCTCTATTCTTAATTAAACTTATACTTGGTTTCACTTTATAAACATGTCTAAGCACTGTGTTTCAAGTGGAGCTGTGTTCTGAGGTGTAGCTGCTAAACTGCAGTGTCTGGCTCCTTTGGGAGCAGTGTAGCCAAAGGCATGGTGAGTGTCCCATGGCACAGGGGCTGGCCTCTCCAGGGGGATGCTCACAGGGCTTGGGTTGGAGTGCATCTATTGCTAACCCTCACAATTACTCTGTCCCCTTTTCCCTCCCTCTCCCCCCCCCCCCCCCACAATTCCACTGTGTCCCTCCTCCTCCCCACTAGTAGGGTTGCCAACTTTCTAATCCCTGAAAACCAAACACCCCTGCCCCACCTCTCCCCCACTCCATCACTTGCTCTCCACCCCAGCCCCCATGACTCATGCCCCCAGGACTCACCTGCTGCCTTGTCACCATGCCTCAGTGGGTCACAACTGAATACCAAATTCAGACCAAACGGCTGAGAAATAGGGCAGATACGCCCCAAAACTGGTGGCTATTCTTCCATAAAATATACCAAATCAGCAACAAAAGTAAACTTCTGTCTCACCACACTGGCTAACAAGAAGTCAGAAATTTAGCCTCCTTAGATATTCCAGTCCTGGATTCAACATCCAGACACTAGACTTAATGATGAGTGATTATTTAAAACCAATTTCATCAAACAAAGGGTTCTTCTGGTCCCAAAGGAGCGGCCACATACCCAGGTCAATATATAACTCAGATCTTACCCAATAATCACGCTGTTGTCAATCCTTTAGTATCTCATATCTAAAGGTTTATTTACAGAAAGAGGTGAGAGTTAAAATTGGTTAAAGGAATCAAATACATATAATAATTGTGAAGTTCTTGGTTCAGGCTTGAAGCAGGGATGCACTAAACTGCTGGCTTGTTAAATCTCTGGTTGCTTCCAAATGACTTGGAAGGTCCTCAGTCCTTTGGTTAGAATGCTTCCATAGCCCAGACATTACAGCAGGGACGAGGCAAAATGGAGATGTTTCTTTGGCCTGTTATAGCTTCTGCTGTGTGGAGGGAAACCCATTGTTCTAAGCAAAGCCCTCAGCACAGTTTGTGGAAAAGTACAGGCACACAAGATGGAGTTTAGTATCCCATGATCTAGTCACATGCCCATGCATGCTTCGATGAGTCATATCAGAGGCCATGACCCATATTCTAGCTGGAAAGTCCATCAGGTAGGGATAAGCCTTTTCTATGGTCCAGTGTGAGTTAAGTGTTCTTTGATGGGCCATTCAACTTGTATAATCCCTTCACAATGTGCTGGCCAGACTAGAAGTAAGATGTCTTGTGGGTGTTACCACAGGAGCAAACACATTTGCAGGTATACAATCAATATTCATAACGTTAGATATGAAAAGATAGGATAATCATATTCAGCAAACCATAACTTTTTGGGGGCACAGTGGGGTGGGGGGGTCCCTGGAGCGAGGGGCTGGGGAGGGGAAATCAGGACACAGCAGAGTGAGGGAGGTCGGCCCCTGGAGTGAGGGGCTGGGGAAATCGGGGCGGGAGGCAGACAGGTTACCCCCCGCCCCCTCGGATGACACTGGTATCTACTTTGGAGACCAATCCAGGAGCCAATCAGTTCTGTCTGTCAGGCCTGGAGGGGCGGGAAGAGCAGCAGCTGCTGAGCGGAGCCGCTTCTCCAGCAACAGCTGCTGCTCTTCCCGCTCCCCGGTGGCAGAGGCGGGTTACTGCACGTAACTGGACTTTTAGTGTCCGGTCAGCTGTGCTGACTGGACCCTGCTAGTTTCCCTTTTCGACCGGACGTTCTAGTCAAAAACTGGACACCTGGCAACCCTACCCACTAGTCCCTGAGCTCCCCACATCGCTGGGGCGCCCCCAGGGGTGAAAGTAAGTTAGAGGACTTACCGGTACGCCGGAGTCCTGAGCAGGGGGTGTGGCCTCAACTGGAAGAGGCAGGGCCTTAACTCCCCAGGCCAGGGCTCCAGCTGCGGTAGTGGCGGCTGGGAGCCCGGGGCCCTTTAAATCACACCCGAGCTACCAGCTGCAGAGGCGGCTGGGAGGCTCGGGAGCGATTTAAAGGGCCCAGGGCTCCAGCTACCGCAGCTGAGCCCTGGGCCTTTTAAATCACTGAGGAGCCCTGGGGGCTCCTGGCTGCCACTGCTACCCCGGGACTCTGGGCTCTGGCAGAGCTTTAAAGGGCCTGGGGCTTCGCTGTGGTAGCAGCTGCCAGAGCCCCGAGCCCTTTAAATCCCCACCTGAGCCCTGCTGCCCGAGCCCTGGGGTAGCGGTGGCCGGGCTCCATTGGGGATTTAAAGGGCCCCGGGGCTCCAGCCACCGCTACCACCCCAGCCCTTTAAATGGCCGCCGGAGCCCCCCGCCGCTACCCCAGGGCTTCGGCAGCAGGGCTCCGGCGGGGATTTAAAGGGCCGGGGCAGTAGCGGTGACTGGAGCTCCGGGGCTCTTTAAATCCCCGCCAGAGCCCCCCCCACCCCTACCCCAGGGCTCGGGCAGCAGGGCTCAGGTGGGGATTTAAAGGGCTTGGGACTCTAGCCGCCTCTACTGCCCCGACCCTTTAAATCCCCTCCGGAGCCCCGCCGCTGCTACCCCAGGGCTTCGGCAGCAGGGCTCAGGCGGGGATTTAAAGGGCCCCGGGGCAGTAGCGGCGGCTGGAGCTGTGTAAATTTTAGCCCTAGTTAGCAGGGGAGGAAAATTTGCACTAAACCAGGAAGTTGGTCACATCCTTTACTATAGAGAAATGACCAGATCTATACCATGTTGATGGGATTGACTGGCGGGTTCTAAAATTTGACTTCTTGTGCAGTAAGGATTCTGCCCCCTTTCCCCATAAGTGCTGATAATGGATTAATATAGTTCAGGGGGCTAGCTGGGTTTTCCACCCAATAAATTGCCACATTGTGAAAGAGTCTGTTTTGTCTAATAGTTAGAGCAGGGGCTGGAATTCAGGGCACTTAGGATCTATTCCCAGCTCTGGGAGTTGAATGGGGTCTAGGGATTAGAGTCAGGGGGGTTGAGAGTCAGGATTCCTGGATTCTATCCCTGGCTCTTGGAGGGGAGGATGGTTTAGTGGTTAGAGCAGTAGTGGTCAGGACTCCTGTTTCCAGCCATGTGAAATACTGTGGTGTAATAAGAGCAGGGGACTGGGAGTCAGGACTCCTGGGTACTAATCCAGTCTCTTCCACTGATTCACTGCTGTGACCTGGGTAAGTCTTTGTGCTTCAGTTTCGCCAGCTATAAAGCTGGGGTGATAGTACCTTGCTCCCAAGAGTGGAAGGGGTGAGGTCTGTGAGGTTTAATGCACTGAAGTTTGCAAAGAGCTGGCAGACATTGCATGGATGGGGCAGAGGCCAGCGGGGTGGCTCTGTGGTTATTAAGATGCACTGGCTGTGTTGTGTTCCTCCTGGCCACTGTTTAACAAGTCCACTTCTTTTCACAGATCCAGCCATCCCCATTCATCGTACACGCAGCGTCGTTCCACTTCCCATCTTTGAGCATCATCACGCAGTCCTCGCCACTGCCAAAATTGTTGGGCTCCCCTCGATCCCAGTTGCTGGGGATCAAAGACAGTAGCAAACTCAGCCAGGCATTCGAGGGAAGCCCTGGTGAAATGCACTCCCTGAAATCCCACTTAAGCCCCCAGAGAGGGTGATCCGGCCTCACCCTCTGGGAGGTGGTTTGGGGCTGACTGTTACAGAGCACTGGATAAGAGCCAAGTGTAATGATATAGGGCCTGACTGACCTCTGTTACTCCAGTTTTAAACTGGTCTAGCTATTAACTTCAATGGAATTTACACTGGTGTAAACCTGGGGTAATACAGTGGTGGATCAGGGCCGTACTGTTACAGTGAGAGTTATCCACAGTCTTACAAGTGCTTTTTCTGAGTGGGTGAGCACTGACCAGGCTTGGAGGACACCCTGCGTGGTTAGTGCTGTGATCCACGTTCTCTTTGGTCAGTCCTCGCTTCCAGCCTGACTCTCTATGTGGAGTTAATTCTCAGGATAGAATCACTTCCTGGGAACACTGGGCTATTTGGGCTGAGGTTTATGCAAGAGGGGACTGACCTGGGTGCTGTTGGTGATACCTCTGCCCCAGGTCTAGTGTAAGTAAACAAGTTACACTAAGAAGGAGCCAGATTCCACCGATTTCTTCTCAAAGGGGAACCTGCCCCGTAAGACCCTGAAAACTGCTACTGCTCAGCTGAAGGTGACAATTTAAAGCTGAGCATCATCCACCACTTTGTTCTCTACCCCACTAGCTCAGGTTCCCTGTGGGGAAACTCTGGACAGTTTAAAGAGCAGAGCAGATGGAAGATGAATCAAGAAAGGGCAGCTCCACCCACTCAGCCAATGACTCAATGTGTTTGAAACGTACTGATTGGCCAGTTGCACCGGAGCCAACCCCCCACCCTGCGCTCATGTACCAGTGAGCGGGATTGGGCTGACCTGTATGACACAGAACTGTCGTCGACCCATATAAATGTCCCTTCATTGCTAATGTCATGCAGGCCAATCCAGTACTGCTTGCTGTTAGCGTTCTTTGTCAAAAACTCCTGAAAAAAGAAAATGATTGATTGCAATAAAATATGGCCCAAATCTAAGGCACCACCCCAATCCCACCTCACACAGCCCGTACTCCTCTCTGGCTCTCTGTTGTTCTCCTTGAGCCGAGATGTGGCCCATTGGGTTAGGCAGCGACTGAGATCGAGGCCCCATTGTGCCAGGTGCTTCTCAGACACCTAGTGAAAGACGCTCCCTGCCCCAAAGAGCTTACAATCCAACAGACAAAACCAAGGGTGAGAGGGGAAACTAAGGCATGGTGATTTGTGCCAGGTCACACAGAAGGTCAGTGGCAGAGCAGCGAGTAGGACCCAGCTGTCCTGGCTCCCAGGCTTGTCCTGCACCACTAGACCAGGCTGGCTCCCCTCCCAAAGGACCTGCTGAGGGAGCTGCGGCTCTGGATGGATGTGGAAGCACCATGTGGACATGGAGGCTAGGCAGGAAACATCAGGGAGCTCCCAAGTGACCATGATCTCATGGATCCCAGTCCTCCACCAGACGCTGTGTCTCCAAACCCTTTCCCCATCACTCCTTACAATCAGGGCTCTCTCTCCGACTCCCTCAAAGGTTCCCTTCCCAGGGAGCTTCCCTGGAGCTGTCAGGCTGACTTGCCTGAGGGTCCCCAGCAGCCTGACTGGCGCTTGGGATGAATTGTGCAGTAACTCTTGGGAGCTGGGGGAGTGCCCGAAGTCTGTGTTCTGGGAAGCGGTTTGCTACTCGGTCCTGTGCCAATAGATGGTGCTCAAGTATATGTAGCCTGGTCCCTGGGTTTTGTAGGGCCAAGACAATTTCTTGTGCACTGCAAATGGCTACCTCAGAGCGGCCATACTGGGTCAGGCCAATGGCCCATCTAGCCCAGTGTCCTGTCTTGCGACAGTGGCCAGGGCCAGGTGCTTCAGAGGGCATGAACAGAACAGGGCAATTATTGAGTAATCCATCCCTTGTTATCCAATCCCAGCTTCTGGCAGTCAGAGGCTTAGGGACACCCAGAGCATGGGGTTACGTCCCTGACCATCTTGGTTAATAGCCATTGTTGGACCTGTCCTCCAGGAACTCATCTCATTCTTTTTTGACCCTAGTTATACTTTTGGCCTCCACAACATCCCCTGGCAGTGAGTTCCTCAGACTGACTGTGTGCTGTGTGAAGAAATACCTCCTTAGGTTTGGTTTAAACCTGCTGCCTATCAATTTCATCAGGTGACGCCTAGTTCTTGTGTTCTGTGAAGGGTCAATAACACTTCTTTATTCACTGTCTCCGCACCCGTCCTGGTTTTATAGCCTCTGTCACATCCCCCCTTAGCCGTCTCTTTTCCAAGCTGAACAGTCCCACTCTTTTTAATTTCTCCTCATCTGGAAGCTGTTCCAGCCCCCTGATCATTTTTGTTGCCCTTCTTGTGCACATCTTTACACCAGTGCATAATGTGTTTCCTAGGCACTGAGCAGAGAAATGTCAGCTACTATCCTGTCCCCAGGCTTCTCTCTCATGCCAGGAGCCTCCCAATTGCTGGGAGACCATCTCCACGCCCTGTCCGAGCTGTTTGGCTGGACTCAGTGAGCCTGACTTACCTGCTTTTCTGGGTTATCAATAATAATCAGCTCGGCACCTTGGTCTTTGCAGGCCTGCTTGGCATAGGACCAGTGTTTACGCACTGTGGAGAAGTAGTAGCAGGTCCCTGAATTCAGCAGCCAGCCAGCTGGACAAATGCTGCAGGCAGAGTCTGCAATGCGAGACAAGCAGAGGTCACTCTCAGCGCTGGACTGCAACGGACAATAATAGCGTCTGCCTAGTGCCCTTTAGCCAATGACCTCAACGCGCTTAGCCAAGGTGGGGAAGCGTCACCCTTAATTCGCAGAGGGGGGGGAAACTGAGACAGAGAGAGGTGCAGTAACTTGCTCAAGACCATTCCCAAGCTGGGAAGAGAACTCAGGCGTCCTGATTTCCGGCCTCACCTGCTCTAACCACTAGCCCAGTGGTTTTCAACCTTTTTCCGTTTACGGCCCTTTAAAACATTTCTAATGGTGGTGCAGACTCCTTTGGAAATCTTAGACATAGTCTGCAGACCCCCAGGGGTCTGCGTACCACAGGTTGAAAGCCACTGCACTGGACAACATTGGCCTCAAGGAGCTGGGAATAGAAGCCAGGAGTCCCAGTGGCCAGCCCTCTGCTCTAACCACTAGACTTCATATACCTCCCAGAGATGGGAATAGAACCCAGATGTCCTGCATTCCAGTCCCCTGCTCTAACTATTAGACAAAACTGACTCCTTGACAAACTAGGGGAAATCCCAGCTAGCCCCCTGAACATTATCACTGCTTGTGGGGAAAAGGAGCAGGAATCCTAACTGCATGAGGTGCCATGGCCCAGGCCCCCATTTGCTGGGTGCCGTACATTATTTATTACATGAATTATGGCAGTGCTTAGATGCCGCAGTCATAGATCAGGCCCCGTTGTGTCAGGCATGGTACAAACACAGAACAGAAAGACAGTCCCTGCCGTGAAGAGCTGACAGCCTCAGCAAGTCGAGGCTGGCGTGTGTCTCACCATTCCTTTTCTGGACAGCATCCAGAATCTTGTAGGCTTCAGCCCTGATGTCATCTCTGTCACTTTTCGCTTTGGCCAGACCCTCCGACACTGCAAACACAACACATGTCACATGTAGGAATAGGGTTGTATCCCTTTAAACAGTCTGTGAGCCTCCAGTGGCGCTCACCATATTCTGTACTTCAGAAGCTGCCAGAAGCCAGCTAGAGCAGCGGGTGTGTGCAGCTAGGCCTGGCACACCTGTGTGCAGATCGTAAACACTAGGACTTGGGGCCTGGCTGTGACACTGAAGTGGGGCCCGTATCCCAGCAGCAGGAGTCACAGAGCTTGTTACATGGTCAGTCTGATACAGTCATTAGGGACTGGAGACCTGGCCGGAATCACCAGCTGAACCTGAACCTTTCACAAGGGTCAAAATCATTCATCTAAAACCAGGTCCCCACCCCCAAACCTCAGCAGGAGCCCTGCCCTCGCCTCACACCCAGGCACACTGCCCTGCCCCACAATTCCCTACCTCTGGCTCCCCAGTTTATTACACCTGGGCCATCTTCTGCCCAGCCCTTTAATCTACCTGCCTCCCCTCAGCCACTAATGAGTCACCATCCCCATCTCCCTCCCCCCGGCCCTCCCCTGCTTCCAAAACACATATCCCCTCTCCTAGCTGTCCCAAGTGAACCTAGGGAGAAAGAAACAGCCAGATCCCCCCTCTGTAGCAGCCCAGCCCATGGGAGTCCCTAAAGGCCAGAGACTCCTGCAGTGACCGGGAATGCACCTGGGGTGAGAATCCCTGGAACTGAAGAGTGAACTGGCTTCTCCAGTTCACCCCAGCTAGTCACACACACTGAGCCTGGTACAAGAGGAGCCCTGAGTGCAGAGGCTCTGTGGGCACTGGCTGTGTCCCCGCCCCTCCGGTGGGTCACCCAGAGTAGGGCAGGGCCCTGGTTTCCGGTCTCGGTGACTTGATCCCAAATGCTGCTTGCGCGGGCTGGCCTGGCGGGGTAGGGTGGAATGGATCCCAAATCGCCATGGGAACCTGGCGCTGGGATTCTCCACCCCGCTCTCTTCTTTCTGCTGTTCTCCACCCCCTCCTCTGCCTGAGCCCTGCTCCCTGCCCCCCACCCCGCCATGGGCACTCACCTTCCACTCTCAGCGTGGCCTGGTCCGACTGCAGCCTCTTCAGCTCCGTGGCCAGCTCCACCTCTGAGAGATAAACAGGGCTGATCACGTTCCTGAGAGGGGACCCAGGGCTCAGCGGGAACAAGGAGGTGGCCAGGGAATGGGGGATGTTGGGGGGAGCTTGGAAGGAGGAGGAGTGACGTGACTGGGGTGCAGGAGGTTCGTAGAGGTGATGCTGGGCTGTGGGTCTGTGAGGGCTTCAGTACGTACCAGTGCTGTGCATGGCGGACTGGTTGAAATGAAGTGTCTCCAGTTGCTTCGCTGTCTTGGAGCCTGGAAGAGACAGAGGCCGGTGAGCTGGGAACTACCCCTCTCTTCATCTCGTGGGGCAGGGCGTGTTCCCTAGCAGAGCGGGTCTGTCAGGTGCTGGGGTCTCCCGGGGCTGGTTTCCTTCCTGGGAAGAGGCAGCGCGGGTGGATTTGCTTTCGTCCCCTGGCCATGACGGTCCATGACTCAGGCTCCGAGATGGAGAACGACTTGCCCCAGGCCAGGTAGTGAAGCAAGATTAGAACTCGGGGTTCCCTGACATGTGCTCATTCACTCAGACCCCACCTCCAGCTACCAGCCCTGCCTGGAGACAGCTTATTAGTGAGTTTAGTTAGGGCCCATCCAGACTAGGGAAATTTGTACTAGTGTCACCGTGGACTGGTGCAAATCCCTAGTGCAGACACATGGCACAAGGCTTGCACAGGTTACCAGGATTAGACCCATTGATGTGAGTCCTACTTTGCATCATCCCAGTGTGTGTCTACATTAGTGGTTTGCATCAGCATTTACCTATCAGGACACGGTCTGTAGACAAGGGGCAGGTTCTCCATCACCTGGACTTTATTAAAAGATTGTCTGTCTCTTCCTAAAAGTTCCACTCCAGCTCGACTACCAGATATGGGCTGGATATAGGAATCGCTGGGTGGGATTCTGTGGCCTCTGCTATGCAGGAGGTCAGACTAGAGGCCCATAACAGTCCCTTCTGGCTGTAACATCTATGAGCAACGATGGTGCAAACTTCCCTAATGCAGACAGGAACCTAGCTAGTTAGACCCTGAGCCAAACACCACTGAAGCCAATGGGAGCCTTTCTATTGGTTCGGTGGGTTTCAGATCAAACCATTAGTTAGTTAATAGGAGCAGAACAGAAAAGAAGAGAGGTTTGGTATTTCTTGTTTCCCTGTGTCCCTCTGCCTGTCTGTCTGTCTCCACCTATCACCCCATGTCTTACACTTAGGTTGGAAGCTCTTTGGGGCAGGAACTGGCTTTGTGTACTGTGTTTGTACAGCACCTCACACAATGGAGTCCTGGTTCATAACTGGGGCTCCTGGGTGCTGCCATAATACACCTAACAGGCGAGTCTGGGATCCATAGACAATCACAGTCCTTGTTATAGCCAATGAGTGCCAAGTATCCACTTTTAGACACAACAGGAGGAGCAATCAACCTCATTTATGTAGTGAAACAGCTGCAGACAATGAAAGTGACCACCCAAGGCACCAGGCTGCATGGCAGGAAAGAGCCGTGTGGGCCGAGGGGCACCTGGCTGTAGCCCCAGGTGTTCGGAGCAGTCTGTGTGTGAGGGAGGCTGAAGGAGCTGTGAGCGGGACCCTGTCAGGAAGCAGAGATGGAGTTTCTTGGGCACAGAGCTTAAGGGGTAGAAGGGGGATTTCCGAGACAGGGAACAGCCTGCAGCTGTTTGTTCCTGCTGTGTTCAAGGGAACAAGATGTTCTAACTAAACAAGATCACAGCGAGAACAGACCTGCTTGGGAGCAGCGATTGCTCCCCCTAACAGGAACAAACCCGACAGCACCTCCGATTTTGGCTTCTGCCAAAGGGGCAACATCAGTAATACAAATACACGGACACTCATAAGTAAACTGAATTGTTACCGTTGCCTCTCAGCACGGATTGACCAGTCTGCAACTGCTCTAGCTCCTTGGACATCTCCGAGTCTAGACAGAAGGACAGACACCAGCTGTTGTTTATATGGTTTGGGGGGGCAGGGCGGGGGGCTGAGTTTTCGATTTGGGTTCACAGCATAGAGCAACATGCTGCATTTCTACTTTCCAACTTCCCCCTGTGGAGATAATCTCTGAGGGTGATATCCCCAAAGGGATTTCGGCATTGCAATGCTGAGCACCACAGTGCCTAGAAAATCCCAGGAACACCCACAAAGCCGAGTTACATGCCCAGGCTCCGATACAATGACTGGGGAGAGCAATGCATGTGAGTGCAATCCCCAAAACCCAGCACGCTAGGCGGGGAGCTCTGTAAGTAGCCAATGGGAGATACTGATGAGCCATCCCCACCCTTTTCTCAGAGCTAGGCATGCTAATCCAGGCTGCAGGAATGGGAAGTATCTAGCTCCGCTAGTGATCAACAAACAGGAACTCCTCTCCTGGCTTAGGCACCTAGGTAGCGTCTTTTGGGAATGAGTTAGGTGCCTGCCTCGTTCTACACAAAATGCAGGGCAGGAGGTGCTGCTGTGCACCTTATAATTTATAGCCCAATGGTCAGAACACTCACTTGGGATGTGGGCGACCCAGGTTCAAATCCCTCCTCCCTGGCAGAGGAGCAGAAAGGATTTGTATAAGGGCTTAGGTGGGAGACAAGCATCCAGATGCCTCGAGGGAGGCAGGAGTGCGCATGCCTAGAGGTGTCGAGTGAGTTTAGGCGCCTACAGTGCTCAGTGGGAGTTTTGTGGATTGCAGTAGGAGACTTAGGTGCCTCACTGGCTTCAAGGATTTCACCCAGAGTCCCCTCTGAATGACTTCTGCCCTGGCGCAGTCTGGCCAACTCCAGAGGTTAAAAACCAATCACAAGATTGGCTTAAAAATCAAGAGATTTGTGAAAAATAATAGACTTTACTTTTCTTTTCTTTGCCTCCTGGTTTCTGAGCCATTACATCGCTTTCCCAAGCTTTTCTCTGCAACTAGAATCCGTCTCAGTTTAAATGAAAGCTCAGATTCCCACCTAATCACAAGACTCCTGGAGCCGGGGCTTCAATTCAAACACCACCTAGAGTTCACAACGCTGAGGCTGCTATGTGTAATGACACCCACCAAGGCTCCTCAGCAGGACGTGAATCCCTGCCACAGCAAAGACCTTTTGAGCTACAGGAGCTACTCTGTTAGCTGGCAGGAGTAGTTAGGCTGTTATCCTGTGTGGAGCAGCTGCTAGAGGGCATCCCAGCACACATTGTACTCACTTGTACCTGTGAATACATTCAAGAGTCAAACACCAGCGTGTTCCTGCTCACAGTGTGGGCTCTGGGAAGGTGCCCCACTGCTGTGAATTGGAGGGCAGGTGGCCTGACTTAATGAGCCTTGTCTTACAATTAGCAGCACTATGGCACAATGAAACACATTGCGGGGGCCTATATCCCTTCTCCTGCAGTGTCTTGACACTGGCCATTGCCAGACATAAGGGGACCTGGCTGGGAGGGACTCTTGGCCTGAAATCCTGGCCTTGCTGAAGCCAATGAGAGTTTGGCTATTGACTTAATGGAGTCAGGATTTCACCCCGGTCTTTTCCACGGGTCCATTCCTGTGTGATAGTCCTAAATGCACTCCGGGATACTTACACTTTCCAATCACCATGGCGAGGAGGATGACCCATAACACAAACGACACGGCGTGCACAGCGTAAAGGGTTAATACTGACCTTTCCTCCCCATTCAGGCCCCTACCGCACTGCAGCAAGGAATTCCCTGGAAGGCAGGAGCAGAGACAGCGGGGGTTAGAGCATCGGTCCCTGCCCTCTGGCGAACCAGTGCTGCGGGGGCAGGTGTGCTCGAAGCCTCGCGGGGAAGGCACTAGGGGAATTCAGAATTCACTATTATTGTAATTCGTAAATAGTGATGGACGTGCCACTGGGGTCAGGAATCTCTGTGCAGCACAGAACATGCAGGGGAATTCACACCCTCTATCTATCTATCCCTATAGAATCATAGAATATTAGGGTTGGAAGAGACCTCAGGAGGTCATCTAGTCCAACCCCCTGCTCAAAGCAGGACCACCCCCAACTAAATCGTCCCAGCCAGGGCTTTGTCGAGCCGGGCCTTAAAACTTCTAAGGATGGAGATTCCACCACCTCCCTAGGTAACCCATTCCAGTGCTTCACCACCCTCCTAGTGAAAAAGTTTTTCCTAATATCCAACCTAGACCTCCCCCACTGCAACTTGAGACCGTTGCTCCTTATATTCACCCTATCTATCTATCATTTGGCCACCTGGATTTCCATTGAGCCTAAGCCCCAGAAGTAAGAGAACCCTATTTCCTGGGAGTCCCCTCTGTTTTCCCAAGGATTCTTTGGGGGAGCCAGGCCATGAGATCCATGTGAGATGCTGGGATGATTCCCTGGGGTTTCACCTCCCACCCTTTCCTCTTTCTGCTTTGACTGCCTTCCACCATCAGGATACAGCTCCGTGGCTGCAACCCCTGCCTACATCTCCCCCTCACCCCCTGTTCAGTCCGTGCTCCCCTCCTGATGGTTGCTTGTACCACCTCCCTACGGCCAGCCCTGGCCTCCCCCCCAGTGCCCTATGCTCTCCCATACACTGTCCTCTAAGATTCCTCCCCATCTTGCTGCAGACTCATGCGCCATGAAGCCTGCCAGGCAGAAAGGCTGCCCCCCGCTCTGTGCTGCTCTGTCCCATCCACTGTAGCCTCCTCCAGGCAGGGACAAGCCCTTGGTTCAGAGCGTTGCTCCATGCACAGTACCATGTACTCACCAGCCAAACCCCCCTTCCTCCACTGCCCCAGCCCACTGTGCTGCTGTCAGTGGGGAGGGGAAGGAAGCAGCTGTGTCTCCAACGCCTACATCTCAAATCAGCGCCCCCTCCCACACACACATGCACATATCCCCCTTCACTTCCCAGGAATGAAAGTAAAAAAAGAGGAAGAAAAGAAGGACAAATCTGCTGTAAGCGCAGAATTGCACGAGGCATGTTCCTATTGCACAACGCAGGGACAGTCCGCCTGATCAGCAGAACTCTGGCTGCGAAATGCCTCTCGTAACACGTCCACCCCTGGGCCTGGGACAGGGATCAGGGCCAAGGCTCCTGATGGTATAACCTGCAATTGTGTACGACGGGCTCCAGCGCCCAGCAACTCATGCATTGTGGACACTAGTCCTGAGTGCAATATGGATTCAAAATCTATTTATCCATTTATCCATTCAATCCCATAAATGCTAGCCATCCCTATACAACCCCATCCATCCATCCCCATACTCCTCCATCCGTCCATCCATCCATCCATCCCCATACACCCCCCTCCATCCATCTCCATATACCCCCATCTATCTATCCATCCCCATACACGCACATCCATCCATATCTATCTCACAATCTCCATACACACCAGTTCATCCACATCTATCTATCTATCTATCTATCTATCTATCTATCCTCATACAGCACCCCTCCTCCCCCATACACTCGCTCTCTCTCTCTCTTGCTCTCCCGCTTTTAGACCCCTCATTGCCTTAGTGTGCAAGCACCAAACATAAACATCTGATGAAATGCTGCTGAGACAAGCCTGGAATTCTCAGCCTGGCTCTGCCCAGCACCTCCTGCTGTGACGTATGAAACGCCACCCTCCCAAAGTACAGACCTGCCTTCAAGTCTGACTTCTCTGCTGAGCACTATGCCACTCCATAAGTAGGGCTCAATCCTGCAAACCTCGCTGACACCGCCCTCCTCTTGGCTTCACTGGGGTGTGGAGTCTGCAGGATCAGGGCGTGTTATCAAGGAGTGAGCTGATTAGCAGGAAATAATTGCGCACTCTCCCACTAATGCAGCCTGGGGTTACCTGCTCTCCCAAAAGCCATTTCTGTCTCCTGTTCCTTGAGCGTCCCTTGGTCGGACTCTTCGCACTTTTGGTAAATGCTGCCTGAAGGCATCACTCTGAGCCTCTTCCTACCCCAATGGCTCAAGTGGCTTTTATACCAGCTGAGGCTCTGAGCATCTTTCCTGGAAAAGGAAACACATGTACCCAGCCACTCTTCCTCTCTTCAGAACACAGAGATCTGTGACCCTGTCACTTCTCCTCTAGCAGCTGGGAGCCTTCATCCAATCAGTATTCCTGGTGCAGCTGACAAATAATAGCCACCCACCCAGTGACTCAAGGAGCACAGACAATCTTTAAGTGGGAGGATCTTTTCGGAGCTGGGCATGTCCTTACCCTGGGCCTGGCAAGAGGGGTTCTCGCGTGTGAAGTCTGTGAACATTGCTGTTCAGGGAAACAGAATGGTGAACATCTTGCAAATAAACTAACGGCACTAAGAAAACACCTGACTCCATGTCACCGATTTCTGCTCCAAACAGGAAGCCAATCTACAAGGGCAGCCTGCAGGGGCTAAAAATTGCAGTGTAGACATTTGGGCTCAGGTGGGAGCCCAGGCTTTGAGACCCTGCCCCTCACCATGTTTCAGAGCCAGGGCTCCAGCCCAAGCCCAAATGTCTATACTGCGATTTTTAGCCCCACAGCACAAGTCCCAGAAGCCTGAGTCGATTGACCCCAGTTCTGTGGCTCAGTGCAGTGGATTTTTTTATCGCAGTGTAGACGTACCCTAAGTAATTTAGGAGCATAAATCCCAGTTTCAAAAGGCACTTGGGGCCAGATTTTCAAAGGTATCTGGCCCCTAGAGATGCAAAATCACCTCTCCAGCCCAGAGACTGTAACAGTGAGGTGGGTGCCTCAGGGAGTTCTGTTCTGAGTAGAGTTCTAAGAAAGGGGATGATATCTTGGGTTCTGGTACCTGACCAGGACTCCTAGATGCTACTGTAATACAAATAAATAATAATCGTCTGTTCCTCAAGAAATGGCTCTCATCTCCAGCTGGCTGACTCCAATGCCAAGATTGCTCAGGACAGAGACACTGCCAGTGACAGAGCTGCAGAATACCTCTGAAAACTGGGCTGAGAGGGGAACCCAGCGGAGAAAGAGGAAAAGGAAGATCTCACCTGGGCCAGCAGGTAAATGATTGACCTGGCTCCGCCGCCTTTCTGTGGGCTCCTCTGCCTCAGTTTTTGCACCAATGTCACTAAATCTATGGTGTCTAGGGTTCCAAAGAGGATGGATCTAGACTGTTCTCAGTGGTGCCACTGTTGACTCATATCCCCCATCACCTGAGATTACATAGAGAACTGTGTCACAGTGGAATTGGTGGCAGTGTAGACTAGTGGGCAGAGCACTGGCCTACTTCTCAGGAGAGCTCAGTTCTAGACCTAGTGTGGCTTGCTGGCTGATCCTGGGGCAAGTCACTTCCCTTCTCTGAGCCTCAGGTTCCCATCTGTATACGGGGGACAGTGACACTGGGATCTACTGATGAGAAAGGCGAGGGATAAATATTTAGCTTCCTTGATGAGAGTGAATCTGTTGGCTGAAGCATCTCTCCTCTCATCCCAGGGACTCTGCACTGGTTGGGAGGAATTCCACAGGCAGTGCTGCTACTTTCCTTCCAAAAACTGAGCCTAAACTCTAGTCCAATGGGGATGGAGGGACAAGACACCAGAGCGGCAGGCCAGGCCACCCCCCTCAGACCCTGTTGGTATGTGGGATGTCTCACTCCGGAGGAACCCATTATAATGTTGTAACAAGCCCCTAGCCACACAGGAAACTGGGATGTCTCCGCATGGCAGCCTGCTTTCTGTGGAACTCGAGGCAGCAGGCTCAGAATTCAGATCTTCCTGCTTCAAAACCCTGATCTCTCAGGGTAAAGGAGACCCTCTCTTAGCAGTACTGGGCATATGACACACAACTGAGCTGCACTACTTCTCCACATTACATCTGTAGTCATTAGGATGCCGAAGCACTTCCCAGACTCTCTGGGCCTGATTCTGTGCTAACTCTGCATAACCTCGCTGACTGCCATGGAGTTACTCATGCTTGACCTCAGGGAGCTTGTGCCTATTTGAAGTCTAAGCACCAATTTCATATATTGATGGAAAATGCTAGCCAAAGAGGTGCCCTTAGAGCCTGGTAGAAGACAGCCAAGCATTGCAAGGAAAAGCAGACTTTGACTCCCTCAGGGAACTGATGGGCAGGATCCCCTGGGAGAATAACATGAGGGGGAAAGGAGTCCAGGAGAGCTGGCTGTATTTTAAAGAAGCCTTATTGAGGTTGCAGGAACAAACCACCCCGATGTGTAGAAAGAATAGTAAATATGGCAGGCGACCAGCTTGGCTTAACAGTGAAATCCTTGCTGATCTTAAACACAAAAAAGAAGCTTACAAGAAGTGGAAGATTGGACAAATGACCAGGGATGAGTATAAAAATATTGCTCGGACTTGCAGGAGTGAAATCAGGAAGGCCAAATCACACCTGGAGTTGCAGCTAGCAAGAGATGTTAAGAGTAACAAGAAGGGTTTCTTCAGGTATGTTAGCAAGAAGAAAGTCAAGGAAAGTGTGGGCCCCTTACTGAATGAGGGAGGCAACTTAGTGACAGAGGATGTGGAGAAAGCTAAGGTACTCAGTGCTTTTTTTGCCTCTGTCTTCACGAACAAGGTCAGCTTCCAGACTACTGCACTGGGCAGCACAGCATGGGGAGGTGACCAGCCCTCTGTGGAGAAGGAAGTGGTTCGGGACTATTTAGAAAAGCTGGACGTGCACAAGTCCATGGGGCCGGATGCGCTGCATCCGAGAGTGCTAAAGGAGTTGGTGGATGTGATTGCAGAGCCATTGGCCATTATCTTTGAAAACTCATGGCGATCGGGGGAGGTCCCGGATGACTGGAAAAAGGCTAATGTAGTGCCCATCTTTAAAAAAGTGAAGAAGGAGGATCCTGGGAACTACAGGCCAGTCAGCCTCACCTCAGTCCCTGGAAAAATCATGGAGCAGGTCCTCAAGGAATCAATTTTGAAGCACTTCAAGGAGAGGAAAGTGATCGGGAATAGTTAGCATGGATTCACCAAGGGCAAGTCATGCCAGAATAACCTGATTGCCTTCTATGATGAGATAACTGGCTCTGTGGATGAGGGGAAAGCAGTGGACATGTTATTCCTTGACTTTAGCAAAGCTTTTGATATGGTCTCCCACAGTATTCTTGCCAGCAAGTTAAAGAAGCATGGGCTGGATGAATGGACGATAAGGTGGATAGAAAGCTGGCTAGATCGTTGGGCTCAACGGGTAGTGATCAATGGCTCCATGCCTAGTTGGCAGCCGGTATCAAGTGGAGTGCCCCAAGGGTTGGTCCTGGGGCTGGTTTTGCTCAATATCTTCATTAATGATCTGGAGGATGGCATGGACTGCACCCTCAGCAAGTTTGCAGATGACACTAAACCGGGAGGAGTGGTAGAAACGCTGGAAGGTAGGGATAGGATACAGAGGGACCTAGACAAATTAGAGGATTGGGCCAAAAGAAATCTGAATAGGTTCAACAAGGACAAGTGCAGAGTCCTGCACTTAGGACAGAAGAATCCCATGCACCGCTACAGACTAGGGACAGAGTGGACCCAGGGGTTACAGTGGACGAGAAGCTGGATATGAGTCAACAGTGTGCCCTTGATGCCAAGGAGGCTAATGGCATTTTGGGCTGTATAAGTAGGAGCATTGCCTGCAGATTGAGGGATGTGATCATTTCCCTGTATTCGGCACTAGTGAGGCCACACCTGGAGTATTGCGTCCGGTATTTGTCCCCCCACTGCAGGAGGGATGTAGACAAATTGGAAAGAATCCAGCAGTGGGCAACAAAAATGATTAGGGGTCTGGAGCACATGATTTATGAGGAACTGTGATTATTTAGTCTGAGGGAAGTAGGCTTATTTAGTCTGCAGAAGAGAAGAATAAGGGAGGATTTGATAGCTGCTTTCAACTACCTAGGGATTGGTCCTGCTTTGAGCAGGGGGTTGGACTAGGTGATCTCCTAAGGTCCCTTCCAACCCTGATATTCTATGATTCTATGAAAGGGTGCAGAAAAGAGGTACAAAAACTATTCAAGAGCTGAGAGACTTGAAGAGTTCAATCTGTTTAGCACAGCAAAATGAAGATCAAGAGGGGAATTCACCAGCTCCTGAGTCTTCAAATCCAGACTGGCTGCCGTTCTGGAAGATGCTTTACTCAAGCACCCCTTACTGGGCTCAATAGAAGGTAACTGGATGAAATTCTATGATCTGTGTTACACAGGAGAGGAGACTTGATGATCTAATGATCCTTTTTGGCCTTAAAATCTGTGACTCTGCGAACAATTCCTCTTGGCGCAGACACACCAGAGAATCTAGGCTGGTGAATCTAAGGATATTTCACTGTCAGGACAGCATCTCAGTTGGTGGAACATTCATATTGGAGGGACCAGAAGCAATTGCAAGTTACATCAACTTAGACCCTTCTGGACTCTCCTAATCCACCCCTGAATTCATCCCACTGACTTCATTCCACTCACTGGACAGAGTCCCGTCACCTCAGCTTTCCACGGGGACTCAGAGGCTATCAGGAAAGGACGAGTGCTGAGGATTCTGAGCTTTGCAGATCCCTTGTCTCAGAAAAACAACACAGGAAGCCAACCTGATGCACATCTTGTTACATGCCATCATATCAGCCAAAAGTACTGCAGACAGGACAGAGCTATCTTCCCACCCTGCCTTGCTCACACTTCCTGCTGCCCCACCACACCGCCCAGCCTGGGCACCTCATAATCATTTGCTTCCCCAAGTAACTGATTCCTCATGCGTGAAATTTACCACAGTGCAGAGGGCTCAGCACCATTTGAGTCCTGGCCTCAACGGAACGTACGTAATGCCAAGACTGAGCATTGCTTACTATCAGAATGGACTAAGATTTCAGTGTCTTGGTGTCTTTAACTATTCATCCTAAGGCAGTACAAATATAATGCTTAGGTCACTTATATACACTCTCCTAAACCCAGGAATACACTTACTGGAATGTAACATATCTTAATAAAAACCCAGACCTTCATCCAGATGCCAGTGTGGCTCCTTATCAGTGAGAAGGTGTTGTCCGTATCTCAGCTATGGTTCTAGCTCACATCTGCAACTGTCTCCTTCAAGAAGCAGATAGTCAGTGCGCCAGATCCCCAGCTGGTGTAAATGGGCAAAGCTCCACTGGAGCCAGTGGGGCATGATCCCCAGCTGGTGTAAATCAGCATCACTCCATTGGAGTCAATGGGGCCAGATCCCCAGCTGGTGTAAATGGGCAAAGCTCCGCTGGAGCCAGTGGGGCATGATCCCCAGCTGGTGTAAATCAGCATCACTCCATTGGCGTCAATGGGGCCAGATCCCCAGCTGGTGTAAATGGGCAAAGCTCCATTGGAGTCAACACACCCATTCACACCAGCTGAGGATCTGGCCCTGTATGATGAACTTCTACACACTCGGGCGTAGGGTCATGCTCAGAACTAGCACAGGGACGAGATGGGGTGATTAACGAGAATGAGGAAGCTCTTCAGAAGTGTTCTACGTCTAATCTGGGGGAGTTAAACTCAGGCTCAGCACAGAGATTGTTTGAGCCAAAACACTGAGCTGATGCAGGAGGCCAAGCCCAGACTGAAAGGGCTAGTGAGGCTCCCAGCATAGGCTGAGCTACATGTCCCCACACAACGTGGACCATGCACTGCAACTGTTCCTGCGCCAGAGCAGTTCTTCCCCAGCAGCACTAGTGTTGTGGATGTTCGATGCAGTGGCTGGTTGTGTCGGGAGCACTGAGTGCACCCGGCTGACGAAAGGCTGGTGTTTCGGGGGGGCTTGTGGGGCACGGAAGCTGTGGTAATGACACAGTGTGACTGTGTTGGAGAAGTTGGAGCCATGTCATGGGAACTGGCTATGCTTTTTATTTCCTTCCTTTTGTGGGTTTCATTTTCAACGTGTTGTTCATGTTTAACTGCAGATCCCAGTGGGGGAGAAAATTGGGGGGAGAAGTGCAGCTGCCGGCAGAGAATATTTTATCCAGCAGTTGCACGGAACTCTTCTCTGCAGCACGAGACGCTCCGGCAGAACGATAGCTCTGGCCAGAGAAGGAGTTATATGCCCCTGGTTCTCAAAATCAGGTTTGTGTGCACTCGCCTCCGTCCCCACCCCATCAATTAGGTTTTGTGCATCCAGGCCCCAACCAACCAATGCCGTTTGTGCACAGCTGGCCTCCATCCATCAGGTTTCTGTACACAAGGAAGAGCCAGTGAAAGTGAACAGAGAACGGCACACTCAAGAGTGATATTTACAATACGCCTGATCCTCTGACCCACTTCACTCCCTTTGTACGAACACTGACCTCATGTCCCCTGGGGTAGGGAGTTCTCCATGGGTGTAGGGCCAACGTAGCTAGCTCCTGCAGCTTCCCCTCCAGCTCCAGCATAGCTGGCGGGGCAGGCATTACCAGTTGGCAGCCCCCAGGCTGCACCAGACTCCATCAGGGCTGGTGTAGAACCAGCCAAGCCCTAAGAGGTTCCTGGGCACAGCCAAGACCTTGGGCCTAAGCTGGTTAGTTATGTTTCAAGTTGAAAGGCACCAATAATTTCAAACTCTGGACAAACATTGTGGTTGGCACCCGAGCAAGTGAGGGTGGGAAAAGTGATGAAATTCGACATATAAACTGTTCATTAGAAAATACTTGCTTGGGGCTCACAAGAATCAAAGCCGTCTGTAAGCAGCTGTGATGCATGGGAAGCACAAATGAGCTTTTACACTTTGGAACTGCACGTCAGCTGGTCTATACTAGAAAATTAAATCGACCCAGCAACTGCACTCAGGGGTTGGAAAAATCCACATCCCTGAGCGACGCAGTTAAGCCGAGCTAAGTGTGCGTGTCAACAGCGTAAGGTTGATGGAAGAATTCTGCCTTCCACCTAACTTTCACCTCTCGGGGAGGTGGACTACCTACCTGGACAGTCGTCTTATTTCAGCACCAATTGTATACAGCTCTCACCTGGTGTGCCAGATCTCCCATGAGAGTGTAAACTGCAGCATAAGGCCTGTCTGATTCCCTGTTGCCCTGTGAGGGCATCTAGTACACTGCAGGGGTGAGGGAAGATAATAAATAATAAAGGGCCCATCCCCTTAGTGGGATCAGTTACTGACTTCACTGAGGTGAACTCGGCCCAAAGACTCTGTATCCAGACATCAGAGATAAGGAGAAGATAAGGGAGATGCTGTGAGCGAGTTTGTGTCAGTTTTGCTTTGGGTCTTGTTTCTGGTTAAGAAGGAAGCTGCAAGGTCAGAATCCCAGAGTTTGCCTTCTGAGCAGCCATGGCATGCTGAGGCTTTGCGTTTCCTCCAAGTAAGTAGAACCGAGTTAGTGATAACAGAGCTGTGATGTATGGGAGAGTGTGGCAGGCAAGCCGCTATCTTCTGAATAGCTGGGAGTAGCCAGCTGGCAACTTATTGGAGATGCCAGGGACGGGAAGTTACAAGGGTTCTGTCCTCAGGTACTTCGGAGGTTCCCTGGCCTATCAGGGTACAATTACACAGCTGTAGTAGTAAAATTTTATGTTTGTATTTTGCATAATTTAAAATAAAAAATAAAGAATAATAATGTAGCCTGCATTAAATGTATTGGTGTATAATTTGACCATATCCTGCCAGCCCCCATTTCTGAAAGCAGAAAGGAATGGCCTAATGGGCCATTGGTAAAGATGCCTCAGCCAAAATCTGGGTCTGAAGCTGATTTCAAGGCAGTGACAGACCTTTAGGGTCACCACTTTGTTGTAGGTTTAGCATTTTAAAATAAGTAAAAGAATGCAATAATTGTTTTCTCCTGCATTGCAATTTGATGTTTCTGTTCAAATGCTCTGTGTAAATCAATCTTGTTTTGTGTGTAAATGAGGAAAGTGTCTGTTAAAAAATAAGTGTAAAGGCCATCACCAGACCAAATGTTCGAGGAAAGAACCAAGGACAAACGTAAGGGCGCCAGGAGATTGCAACACGCCCCTATTAAAATGTCAGAGGAGGGCAAATTAATGACTCTAAAAATAAAACAGGCACCTATCAATAAAGACAAAATAGCTGTGATCAAAACCAGCATAAAATAACTCCCTAAGAAATAATAAAAAACAATAAAAAAATTAAAAAACAAGCACCCATCAAACAACAATTAATTACAGCATAACAGTGCAAAATTCATTGGTCCCAATGAAAAAAAAATGTCATCTATGTACAGCTGTGTAAAAATTATTACAGCAATATTAAAAATGTTTTTTAAAAGTATGTATATATACACGTGTGTGTGTAAATGTGTGTGTGTGTAAATATATTGTGTAAATATGTAAGGTTTTCAAGACCTAAATCAATACTCCTAGTTTGTAAAACTCGTGTTTTGTAAGTTTAAAATAAATTGGTTTGCTTTTATTTTTAAATAATACCACTAAAATCCATTTGAATTTTTCATTCAGAAGTGCAAAACTAACCAATACTTTTTGCCAAACGCAAATAACTAGTGTGGTTTGGTTTTGGTATTTAGCATTTAACCCTTAAGGTACCTCAGTGCTTTATAAAGTTCAGTATCTTTTTAAAGACCAAAGTCGTGGCTGCAGTAAGGCAGTCAAACTCCCAAAATAAAATAAAAATCTAAATTTGTGTTTTGGCAACAAAATATCAAATAAAAGCTATAATAAAAAAATTTAAAAATTTAAAAAACAGTGCCCTTCTGGAGGAACAGCAGGGGTAAGGTGCACAAAACAAAAAAAGCAACATTAAAAACACTGAGCCTTAAGGTGGCTCTGTGTAATCAAACTGTCACTTTAATAAAAGTACATAAAAACTTGGTAAGCACAAAAAAACCCCAAAACCCAGTTATACCTTAAGTAAAAATTAATATGGCTAATATAATGTCATAAAAGTTAAACTATAAAAAATGTTAATTTTGCCCAGAACAAAATGTGCAGGGTATAATGCAAAAAAATGCAAACAAAAAATGCAAACAAAACATGCTACTTAATTTAAATCCTATTAAGGCCCCAAAGGGAGCCACCATAGTCTGTGTTTTCTTTTTCACATAGCTGTGTGTTTTAAAAGCAAAAGTTAAAAATAAAAAGTAATCAGAACTCTAGTGGAATTTGAGTGTGTCCCTTTTAAAACAAAGTCTCTAAGTTCTGCTAATGGCTTTAAATCCAAAAGCAAGCCAAACAGCATCTGTGCTAATGCAAATTACCTAAGTAATTTAAAAAAAACCCCACAAAAAAACCAACCCTGCCCATCAATGGCAGCACAAAAAAACCTGCAAATAAAAAACATACCTAATTAGCAAACAAACTACCTAAAACCAAAAAACTCAAATTATAACCCTCCAGAAAAAAGGGGAAAAAAAAGAAAAAGAAAACCTAAAAATAAAAAAAAATTAACTCTAAATAAAAACATACCTTTTTGTGTATGCAATGCTAAAATCTAAAAACAAGTAAAAAAAATCTGCTTATATGCATACCACCCCACCTTTTAATTCCCAACCCCCCCAAAATATAGTTAAATTAAAAAGCCTATGCAAAAATTTTAAAAAAACCACATTCAATACACTGGCCTCAAAAACAAATAGTCTAAATAAAAGGTACAGTATAACAAAATACTTTAAATACATTTATTATTAATATTAAACATTAGGATAAATTTAATGTTAATAAGTACCCCAGTAACAATGCATATTATGTATGATTTTTTAAAAAAACCTTTAAAGTCATATAGTCATGCTTCTCAGCTATTACCTGTAAATAAACTTAAAGCTTAGCACAGCAAAAAAAAATTACAAACTTAGTCTGCTGTATAAAAAACCCCCTGAAGTACACCACCTCATGCATTTAATAACTAAACAGTAAAATAATTCACCCAAAACCCTTAAATAGTAAAAGCCATTAAAACCTGGCCTGCCTATAGAACAAAAACACAAAAAAGTATAAGGGTAATTCCTCTGTTTTGCCGGCAATCAGCACAAATATTTATAAAAAGAAAATTTTAAGCAATAATCTACCACCCCAAAAGGGGTAAAACCACGTTCCTTTTGTCTTTCAAAAAATCAAAAAATGCTGGCACCAGCGAAAAAGCAACCCAAAATGCCATGAATTTACTGTCGCAACAAAAATTGTTTTGTGTTTTGTGTGTTGTTTGTCTTGTTGCTGGCGTTGTTATATATTAGGTTACAAACAAAATTCTGCATTGAGTAAAAAAAAATTAATAAGCATTTTACCTGTATTGACAAAAACCAACCCTGCAAAAAGCAAAATTCAAAAAATGCCAGTCTATTAACAACAAAGAATCCTTAAATAATAAAAGCACATTTAGAAGCAAAATATGCATAAAACACGTTTATCTGTTCATAAAAATAAAAAATAAACCAAAAAATATGAAAGCACACAATAAAATTACCAATATATATATATAAATCTATATCAAACATTAATTGCTTTAAAAAATTCAATTAATAATTAGCAAGTCTTAATCAACTTCCAGCATGCAAGCCCAGCTACATGCACTTGTGTGTTGTATAAAATTAAATATATATATAAAAAAAGCCATTCCAACACCTTCCCTAATTACTATGAAAAGCAGTACCATAAAAAAACCAGTAAAAATATAGCTGCCCTAATACTATCTCAATGTAAATGACTAAACGTTATTATAAATTTGCCTGGCAGCCAAAAAAAGAACGGAGCCTAAAAAAAGACTCCCACATATGTATTAAGCTGCTTTAAATAAAACTAAACTCAAAGTTAAAATACTAAATGCAACTAACATAAAACGAACAGCAAACGAACGAAGGTATGTTACAGGCTCGTCCCGACTTCTAAAAGCGTATTGTCTGTCATGTTTCACCTACTGCAAGTTGTGTTAATATTGTCCTGTGTTTGCTTGCTAAGCATGTGTTGTATGTGCTATTAAACAAAAACAAATAATGGCTTTTAAATGACAGCCAGAAGCTCAAATTGCCTCTCAGTTTATCGCTATAAACGAGTGATGTCAAATATAACCCATTCAAAAATGGTTCTCAAAAAATCAAACCCAATGTAGTAGTGACATCTTTTGTTTATAGTTTGTATAATTTAAAATAAAAAATAAAGATTAATAATGTAGCCTGCATTCAATATAGTAGTAGATAATTTAACCATATCCTGCCAGCCACTCTTCCTAAAAGTAAAAAAAAAATGGCCTAATGGGCCATTAGTAAAAATGCAGCCGCCAAAATCTGTGTCGAAAGCTGATTTCAAAGCAGTAACAGACCTTTAGGGTCCCCACTTTGCTGTAAGTTTAGCATTTTAAAATAAGTAAAAAAATGCAATAATAGTTTTCTCCTGCACTGCAATGTAATGTTTCTGTTCAAATGCTCTGTGTAAATCAATCCTGTTTCATACATAGATGAAATTATATATATATATTAAAAATAAATATAAAAGCCATCACCAAACCAAATATTCTAAAAAAAAACCCCAAACAAACATAAAAGCTCCAAAAAATTGCAACACGCCCCTATTAAAATATCAAAAAAGCAAATGAACAACTCTAAACATAAAAGAAGCACCTGTCAATAAAAACAAAATAGTTGTAATAAAACCAGCATAAAATAACTCCCTAAAAAACTTAATAAAAAACAAAATAAAAAATAAATTAAAAAACAAGCATTCATCAACCAACAATTAATTACAGCATAACAATACAAAATTCATTCGGCCCAATAAAAAAAATCACTGTATAAACAAAATGCCTTACCACAAAACTTTCAGTTCGTCCTGCCAAAACTTCTTCAAAGTATCTTATTGTGACCAACAAAACCTAGCTCCTCCCTACCCACAATCAACCTAGCTAGCCACTAAATTAATCCAGACTCTAAACTAGTAACTATAACATGTGGCGGGGACCCTTCAAGCCCGCCTTGACAGACTCAGGTTTGTGCTACCATGCTAAAAAGAGCGGTGTAGTCAGCACTTTTAAGTTGTGGTTTGGACCAGCTGAGGCCCATTCCTTTCCCCAGACTTCAGAGCCTGGCCTCCAGTCCACGCCACCCGCAACTTAGAAGCTCTGTGTACTCAGCTACTTTTAGCACAGGAGCCCGAGCCCGGGTCTGTCGAGCTGGGTTCGGAGCCCTGCTGCTGCAGTCTGCTGCGCGGTGTAGATGTACATTCTCTTACCAGCTGGGCTTCACAGGTGGACAGAGAGCAGCTGCAGCACCAACTCTTGGCTAAACAGATTAGCAAGATACATGCTCTCCTGCAAACTTATGGTGCATCTTGCCCCTCTCTAGGGCGTGTGTTTGTTTCCTTGCTGAGCCTTGGGCATGCTGACCCAGGAGGAACAGATGGGAGAAGGTTATATCTGACAGAACCCAAATGACAAGGGCAAAGGGGGAAAGCCCTGTGTGGTGATTGTGTGAATTTTGGTAATGATTTATGATTCCTGTGCATGCTTCAGTTTCCCTCCGGCCTTTGCATTTCTGGGCATTGAGCGTAAAGGGATATGATGTGGTATTTGACTCAACAGTCTGGCTGGAGACCAGAGTCATTAAAAACTAAGTAAAGAAAATTTACACCTGTGAATGGAGGGTCTGGAAGAGACAACGGAAACCCGAGTGGCAGGGACATTCACTCCTTGTGACCAACAGCTGAGAGGAAGGAGATTTCCCGGCCCCTTGCAGGAGAACAAGGGGAAAGATGACAGTGGGCTGGGTTTAGAGTTGAGCTTTCAGAGACACAGGAAACACACCTGGAACTAAAGGAACAGAGACGGTGAGAGAGCGCCAGGATGGTTTGTTCCTACAGCAGCCTGGCTCATGGGAGCCCTGGCATTGGTCAGCATGGCCCATGTCTTAACCTGTGCCTCTCTATGCTAAAGTAAGGACTGTCGGATTCTGTAGGTCAGGTGGCTAATAAATTCTTAGCTTGTTTTGGAAAGGCTGCCTGGCATTACTGCAAATACTCACTGAGAGCATTGTTCCCTGAAGGAGTAAAGAACAAACCTCCCACTGGAGTCTGGCTCTGCTGGACTTTCTACAGGGAGCCATGGAAAATGATGGGGATTGCTGGCACCCAAAGGCCTAGTTTTGGAGGCTACAGGTCTGCCCCTGTGGAACTGTGTGGGTCCTTGGGTCCCAGCACACTAAAGGGATCTCTCCAAAGGGACTGGTTACAGGCTGTGGCATAGACCAGACCCTGTGACTCCATGACATCCTGCCTCAGGCCATTGAGAAGCCACTCAGACTCCAGCCTCCCAGCTGCCTCCTACAGCTCATCAGAGGATGAGACTAGAATGGAAAAATTCAGTGTCTACCTTCCATTCTCCCCACATCAATGAGGTCCAATGCCCTGATCCTATTTCTGATCTCCTAAGTCCCAGGATAAATCCAGGATAACGCCAATAAAAGTAAATCAATGGAGTCATTCCAAATTGACACCAGTGTAACTGAGATTAGGGTCAGACTCATGCAATGGTGCTTAGACGCCTTTATTTAGTAATGTCTCCCTGTGTTGTTTATTGCCATATCTTAGATTTTACACAAATTTTGTTCATCTTGGGTACACCTCAGGTTCTAAACAGACCCTGAAGGGAAAACCCAGAATTTTGAGAACAGGGAAGATTGGGTGTCAGGGATAATTCCTCCTTCTCTGTGCTCGTTTATTCATTCACTCCCTCTTTCTCCCTCTGTCACTCCTTAGGGTATTCTAGTTTTAGTCTGCTCACACTCTGTCCCATGGTGGACAAGAACCTCTTTCTGCTGCTGTGTCCCACTGAGAGGTCTTTTAATAGTGTCACTAGGCCACACTGAAAAGCCAGAGATGGGCCCAGAAAGCGGTAGCTGGAGACTTCCTATACTGGACTGCAGTCCCTGGAAGTCTGTCAGAAAGGAGCGAGGGAGAATGAAGTAGCAGTAACTCTGGGTCTGTCCTTTTCACAGCTTCCCTTTAAGAAGCTGTTAGCATTACAGAATTGCAAATGAAAATTGAGATCACGATCAATTTCATGTAGAAACTAGAAGCGCTGGGAAATCCTACAAATGGAGCTAAATCCTGAGAAGCATTGAGGACCAGCAGCCAGGTCTGGCCCTAGACCAAATGGTGTGCACCCCCCTCCATTTGTTAAACTTTTAAATGCCTTATTTTTATTACATTTGTAGCCCATGTCATTACTTTGATGCACGATTTGTATGCATGATTTATCCCTGTCTCATTTGACTAGCTGGTGATACTAGGGTTCCCAGGCGTCTGGTTTTCAACCGGAACGCCCAGTCGAAAAGGGACCCTGGCAGCTCCGGATAGCACCACTCACCGGGCCATTAAAAGTCTGGTAGGCGGCGCAGTGAGGCTAAGGCATGCTCCCTGCCTGTCCTGGCTCTGTGCAGCTCCCCGGAAGCAGCTGGAATGTCCGTCCCGTAGGCGCAGCGGCAATCAGCGAAGCTCCGAGTGCTGCCGCCACTCCCAGTGCCAACGCCGCAGCTCTCATTGGCCGAGAACTGTGGCCGATGGGAGCTCTGGGGGTGCTGGCTCTTGTCGTTGACAGCACACACCATGCAGAGCCACCTGGTTCCGCCTCCGCCTAGGGGCTAAACATGCCGGCCACTTCTGGGAGCAGCGCAGAGCCAGGGCAGGCAGGGAGCCTGCCTTAGCCCCACTGAGCCACCGACTGGGAGCTGCCTGAGGTAAGCACCGCCCGGCTTTAGGGGTCACCTGCCCCTAAATCCAGCCCTGCCGCCAGCTCCCATTCAGGCTAAGAATGATGGCCTCATTCTCTTCTCACGTACATCAATGTAAATCAGGAGAAATGCACTGAAATCAATGGCGGTCATATGGTGTAAGGGACAGGAGAAGGAGGCCCAGCATTTCACAATATCTCCCCTCACTGATCATATTAAAGGGCCTGAAGCTAGACAGTCAGATTCTCAGCTAGTGGAAATTTGAGAAGCTATATTACATTTGGCCTTAGTTTTCTTTCCACTCAGGACAGAAAGAGAGCTCTGGGAGTGAGGATAAAATGTTTATTGGGAGATACAATGTTTCTGGATCTCTCTATAAAGAGCCAAGTGGGATGTCAGCTGGGGGGTGATGGGCAGAATCCTCATCTGTTGTAAATCAGCTAAGGTCTGTTGTCATCAGTGGTGCTACACTGATTTACACTAGCTGAAGATCTGGCCCTATATAATTAAAAGAGAAATAAAGGAAACTTTTTAAATGAAAGTTTTATTTAACTTTTTAAATTGTAATTTCATTTATCTGTTTCTTATGTGTATTTAATAAAGAATTCTCTCTCTCTCTTTCTGTGTGTGTATAAATATATATATTTAACAGTGGTGGTTACAAAAGGAGACAGTGCCAGTGATAATTTGACACAAGACCCCAAACCACACGTATATGTTTAATGTTTTAATAGTACAAAGGGGTTTTATTACTACCTTACCCCAATAGGTCCAAGGCACCTACCCTTCTCAACACAACAGACTAAGGTTCTATTCCCAATGCTGGGAAGGGTTGGAGGTTTTAATGCTTAGAGCACAAGAGACTGAGAGTCAGGAAACCTGGGTTCTATTCTTATTCTACTGCTGATTTGTGGCGTTACTTTGAGCAAGCTCCTAACCCTCTCTGTGCCTTAGTTTCCCCCTGAGTGCAATGGGGACAGTAATATTGACCCATCTCCTCATGGGACTGAGAATTTTTTAAAGTGTTTTGAGTTTAGACAGGAGGTGCTGGGGGAGGGCAAACAATTATTCTTAGAGCTGAGTCCAAATCATTAAGTGTGCATCTGGATCTGACATTTTTCTGTGTTTCCATGAGTGTTTGGATCCAGGATTCTGGTTCTCAACAATTATAGAGATCAGGGACAATCATGGAGTTCTGATCCAGATTGGAAAGTTCCCCGAAGTCGTGTTTGGTTCCAAGGTCTTTGTTGGGTTCTAAGCTGTCTAAGTTGCGCTTGTTTATTATTTAAAATAATGTGTACTATTGACAAAAAATATTTTCATTTAGATTAAAAATATAATGGGGAAAATTTCTAGCTGCATTAAGATTTTCAAGCTCTGTTTCTTTTTACTGGGTCTTAATTTTTGGCCTGAACAAAGTTGATCCAGTCCCTTTTACTCTATCCACCTCTTGACAGTGTCTCTCTCTACCTCCAATGTTTTATTGCTATTTTTCCTTGCAGGCACATGTCAGACTGAGACTCTGGGAAGAGAATTCATCACCTCCTACATGGAGGACTGTGGGAACTCGAGTCAATTTGAAGTGCAAATTACTGGCTACTTTGCCTTCACTTCAGTGTCTGTTTCCATCCCCAGTTGCAAGGGTGACGGGGCAAGGTTTGAGAATAAGACTATGGTAAATCAGGGAGAGATGGTGCGGGTCAGGCTACCAGAGTCAGTGGGAGTTAACGGCAGTGATGTGGTCTCCAAGGTGGTCCTAGTCAAGGCTGACAAAGATATCTCGGTAGTGTCTGTCAGCAACAAGCATGTGAGCAATGAGATCACTGTGCTGTATCCTGTCTCCAGCTTGGGAAATGAACACTACGTAGTGACTCCCTCTACGGAATCCTTCGATAGTTACCCAGAGTTCTCTATTATAACGTACCAAAAGCCCAATTACGTGGAGGTCCATGTGAAAGGCAAGTTACATTACCTAACACAGGTCCACTCCACTGGCAGCAAACTAAAATTTAAGCCCTTCAGTTTCCAAGTCATCCAGTTACAAGGCATAGAAGATCTGTCCGGCACCAGGATTGTCTCAGAAAAGCCAGTGGCCGTCTTGGTTGGCCAGGTGTGTTTTTGTAATAGCACAAAATGCAACCACCTCTTTGAGCAGCTCCTACCAGTCTGCAGCTGGGGTACAACATACATCATTCCTCCCTTACCCTGGCCGAAAGTAGATGACATAGTCTACATCACTGCTTCCCAGAGCACAACTGTGTTGTATCAACGAGGGGAACAGCAAGAGAATGTTACTCTAACAGGAGGCAATGTACTCCAACTTCCTGTCAAGCCCTCAATCCCAGTCTACATCTCTGCTAACGTGAGCATCCAGGTGGTGTTCTACAGCCTGGGCGCAGCTTTCCCTAATTCCTCCCACGCCTTCCTGATGAATGTTCCAGATGTTGCCAGTTACTGCCTGATGTATTCTATAAACGAGCAGGAGGGCTTCGAGAACTTTGCCTTGATGGTGGCCAATACATCGGAGACTCGCGCCATCATCTTAGACAATCAGCCTCTAAGGGCTGTGGAGTGGAACCCAGTCCCTGGCACTGAGTTCGTTTGGGGCATGCATACGCTTGGACGTGCCATGAGATCCCATGCCGTGGAACATGCCAGCTCTCCATTCGCACTCCTGAGTGTTGGCACTGCTGCCATGGACAGCTATGGGATTCCGGGTTCCTGCAGGAAGAGTGAGTAGCCTGGGTTTTAAATCTATTTTCCCACAGTTTCTGTGCATGCTGCAAAGAAAACAGTGTCACAACCGGGGAGGCAACCATGGGCCTGGTGTAAAGTCTGTTGATTTTGATGGGGCTCCATTGAGTTACGCCCGCTGAGAATTTGGCCCAGCCTGCCACCCTCGGCCACCGCTAGCCACAGTTACTCAGGCTGTGTCCATACTACAGAAGGTACACGGCAGGTACGGCGCTGCAGCTGGGCCTCGGAAGCACTGTCCTGTCGGCACTTGGTCCAGCGATGGAAGGGGTTTTTCTCTCACTGTCGTTAATCCACCCCGCCGAGAGCTGGAATCTGGGTTGACGGAAGAATTCTTTTGTCAACCTAGTGGTGTCGACACTGGGCTTTGGACGCCTTAACTTCGTCTCTCAGGGTGTGAATTTTTCACACCGCTGAGTGACATGGCTAGATCTACCTAAGTTTCAGGCGTAGTCCAGGCCTAAGATTGTACCTGTGTTGCTAGCTGCACTCAACTAGTGTCCGCCCAGCTCATGCAGTTAGGCAGCTGCTCGCCAGCTGGTCTGAATTGGTTTAAGGACCGTTGCACTTTTCCTCCCACACTTGGTTGTGATGCCCTCTGGGCACCCAAGGGAATTTTGTGCCTGATTCTTACTTATGCCACTCCTGTGCTTGCACCAGGGAACAGCAATGGTGGAGGAACAGGTCGCTTTGAGCCACCTTTGTGCTCTGTGCATTCTGGGACCATGCAGGTTGCTGTAATTTACCCTCCGCTTCCCATGGCCCCTGAGAACCAGAAAGTAGCTGTAGCATGGTGCGTTCTGACCACATCCTTGATCTGCCTTGCAGATGAAGCCAAGATCATGTAAAGGCCCTTATACCAGGTCCACACTCGCTGTGGAGGGTCCCTCCACAGGGAACATTCTTAGGAGCCTTTTCCAGCCACTTGAACCGCCTTTTCCAGGCCAGAGCAACGTAAGGCTTTTAGTGTAACTGAGGCCTGCTCAACACCTAAAACTTCAGTCAATCATAAGGCAGCCTAAGCCTCAGGGTAGGCAACACAAGGTCAACAGAAGACTTCTTCTCTTGTCCTAGCTACCACCTCTGAGAGGCGGATTTACTACAGCAATGGAAGAACCCTTCCATCACCATCGTCAGTGTCTACACTACAGTAACACAGCTGCAGCTGCACCACTTTAGCATTCCTAGTGTAGACATACCTTGATGAGACTCAGGCCTTTTAGAAGTACAAGAGCAGGGTTAGAGCAGTTCTTAGGAAGGGAAACTTCTCGAGTATTGATGTAACAACTGTCATCTTGGTAAGCCCCAAGGATCAAACCCAGGACCTTGTAACTCCATGACCCACTCCTGATTGAGCTAAGAGACAAACTCCCATAGTTAGGAGCTGTAGCAGAACCAGATCCTTTGTGGAGCAGCCCCAGAGGACACATAAGACACACTGATCAATGAGACACACAGACAAAGCTTAAGTGAGTATTAACCAGGTGATGTGTGGACACACGCCAGGCTTTTAGGGCTGAATGTATTGCTAACTGATTATAAACTCAGTTGAAAGTTGTCAGACAGGGCTAAAGGGATCAATGGAGCTAAAGGGAGAAAACACCTGCTGGGTTTCAGGAGATCATCAACTTTGTATTCTGGATGGAAGAAAGGATGGCCCTTGTGGCTAAAATGCTAGGCTGGGACTCAGTTGATCAAGCTTCCATTTCCAGCTCCATCATAGAGTCCGTGTGAGTGTGGTCTTAGGTGTGTCACTTTGGCCAAGATTTTCAAAATCGCCTTGTGATTTTGGTTGCCTAACCTGAGACCTAAAAGGGTGAGTGCTCAGCACTTTTGAAAGTCAGGGCCCTTTTAAGATGTCTCAAATCATGAGACACTTTTGAAAACCTTAGCCCTGCAGATGTTGACTTGATGTAATTGTCCGTGCCTCTCTGTCTGTTGCTAGATGTTACCTTTAAATGGCAGACTGAGACTCAACAGATAAAAGAGCAGTTGAAGATGTGCAAAGATGTCTTTCAGCAGGTACGTGTAAGGGGTTTATTTGGGCTTTGAGCGTTTTCACAAAGAGTACAAAGAAAACTTTGAGCGTGAGGCTTCTCTGCTTATCCAAGGTTTACCACTGACTTCAGTGGGAGCAGAATCAGTCCAACACAAAGTGCTTTTGAAAACTCAACCCTCAATACTATGTGAAATATCAGCATGTCTGTGGGCTTCAGCACACTTAGCCTTAACATGTCTTAATCTGTGGGCATAGTAGTGGGACAGCCAGCCAACCACAGGTCAAAGCAAGATCACGATGAGGAGCCATTTACCTTAATTTTGGGTGGCCTTTCCATGCTTGTAGAAATAACCCATTTCCTCTGATTGTTCTGCAGGGCAGAACCAGTGAATTTTGGTCCTTCATGAATTCAACCTTAGTGAATTTGGAGACCATGTGTGCAGAGGACAGAGAAACATCGCTGGAGGTTAGAGGTTCTGCCCCTACGTGTGTGGGCGCTCTATGGCCAAATGCCCTGAGCATTGGTATAGCCGTCTCACTTTGGGGGAAATTGTAGCTGCTCTTCAGAAAAGGGGTGTGTGTGCGCATGTGCATGATCTCTAGCTGAAGTGGCAGGGGATCTGGGTTCTGTCCCCACTGGTCCTCGGAAGATCCAAATTGCTTCCGGGGGCAACACAGAGAGAACCGAGATGTCTGCCGATTTGTTGTAATGTTCTCTGGCACCTACACTGAAGGGACCAGGGATGAGGAGCGAATGACACACGGTGTTAGACGTACCCTGGCTTCAGGTTACTGTGAAGTCCTGAGCAAGCCTCAGTAGCCTCACTGGCTCAGTAAAGGGCTCCCTCTTGGAGAATGCTGCAGTTCCTCTCAGTGGGAAGGTCACTATGAACCCGTATGTCCCTAAGAGGGTTATTGTTCCCCTGGGAGTCTGAAGAATGTGGCTCATGAACCACTGAAATCCTCTGTCCTTCTCAGGGTGTTTCCTTTCCCAATCCCAGGAAGTTGCTCTCCCCTTTGGTCCCTTCCTGAATAGCTCCATCCTCAGTGCTGGTGGGAATGAGAGCAAGAGGGAGGTGGCCTCCACCGTGACCTTCCTCCTGCAGAGTGTGGAATTGGCTGCACTGATGGTTGCTTTGCGGTCTCCGGAGAATAAGACGAATGTGACAACAGAGTTTATGGGTGAGGAGGATGAGAGGCTCCCACATCGCCTCGTGGCAGCTGTGAGATAGGGGGTTATACTCTTTTCAGTGCAGAACACCACTGCAGCCTCACTGCCCCTCTCTCAGGGTTTAAAACCCAGCCATGGGCGGCAGCTGAATGAGCCACTGAGAGAGGTTAACCATTGAGAGAAACTAGCCCCAGGCCCCTCCCTCTCTGCCCAAGGCCCATCCCCTCCTCTTCCATCCCCTGTCTTCCACTAGAGCCCAGAGAAACCCGCCTCGCACCCCGCGCACCCTAGAGTGCTGGGCAGCCGGAGCATCCCCAACTCCAGCGCCGGGCAGATGGGCAGACAGCGTGACGTGGCATGGCCCCAGCCCCAGCCCCAGCGCCCCCAGCCCTGGGCCTTGTGAGCACCTGCCTGCCTCAGCCTGCCTGCCGCAGCATCTCAGCCATGGAAGAGTCGGAAGGGAACTGGAAGCAGGCAGGAGGGGACCTGTTTTCACTAACAAGGTCAGATCCCAGACTGCTGCGCTGGGCATCACAGAATGGGGAAGAGATGGCCAGCCCTCTGTGGAGATAGAGGTGGTTAGGGACTAGTTAGAAAAGCTGGACGTGCACAAGTCCATGGGGCCGGACGAGTTGCATCCGAGAGTGCTGAAGGAATTGGCGGCTGTGATTGCAGAGCCCTTGGCCATTATCTTTGAAAACTCGTGGCGAACGGGGGAAGTCCCGGATGACTGGAAAAAGGCTAATGTAGTGCCAATCTTTAAAAAAGGGAAGAAGGAGGATCCTGGGAACTACAGGCCAGTCAGCCTCACCTCAGTCCCTGGAAAAATCATGGAGCAGGTCCTCAAAGAATCAATCCTGAAGCACTTACATGAGAGGAAAGTGATCAGGAACAGTCAGCATGGATTCACCAAGGGAAGGTCATGCCTGACTAATCTAATCGCCTTTTATGATGAGATTACTGGTTCTGTGGATAAAGGGAAAGCAGTGGATGTATTGTTTCTTGACTTTAGCAAAGCTTTTGACACGGTCTCCCACAGTATTCTTGTCAGCAAGTTAAGGAAGTATGGGCTGGATGAATGCACTATAAGGTGGGTAGAAAGCTGGCTAGATTGTCGGACTCAACGGGTAGTGATCAATGGCTCCATGTCTAGTTGGCAGCCGGTGTCAAGTGGAGTGCCCCAGGGGTCGGTCCTGGGGCCGGTTTTGTTCAATATCTTCATAAATGATCTGGAGGATGGTGTGGATTGCACTCTCAGCAAATTTGCGGATGATACTAAACTGGGAGGAGTGGTAGATACGCTGGAGGAGAGGGATAGGATACAGAAGGACCTAGACAAATTGGAGGATTGGGCCAAAAGAAATCTGATGAGGTTCAATAAGGATAAGTGCAGGGTCCTGCACTTAGGATGGAAGAATCCAATGCACCGCTACAGACTAGGGACCGAATGGCTAGGCAGCAGTTCTGCAGAAAAGGATCTAGGGGTGACAGTGGACGAGAAGCTGGATATGAGTCAACAGTGTGCCCTTGTTGCCAAGAAGGCCAATGGCATTTTGGGATGTATAAGTAGGGGCATAGCGAGCAGATCGAGGGACGTGATCTTTCCCCTCTATTCGACACTGGTGAGGCCTCAACTGGAGTACTGTGTCCAGTTTTGGGCCCCACACTACAAGAAGGATGTGGATAAATTGGAGAGAGTCCAGCGAAGGGCAACAAAAATGATTAGGGGTCTAGAGCACATGACTTATGAAGAGAGGCTGAGGGAGCTGGGATTGTTTAGTCTGCAGAAGAGAAGAATGAGGGGGGATTTGATAGCTGCTTTCAACTACCTGAAAGGGGGTTCCAAAGAGGATGGCTCTAGACTGTTCTCAATGGTAGCAGATGACAGAACGAGGAGTAATGGTCTCAAGTTGCAATGGGGGAGGTTTCGATTGGATATTAGGAAAAACTTTTTCACTAAGAGGGTGGTGAAACACTGGAATGCGTTACCTAGGGAGGTGGTAGAATCTCCTTCCTTAGAGGTTTTTAAGGTCAGGCTTGACAAAGCCCTGGCTGGGATGATTTAACTGGGAATTGGTCCTGCTTCGAGCAGGGGGTTGGACTAGATGACCTTCTGGGGTCCCTTCCAACCCTGATATTCTATGATTCTATGATTCTATGATAAAGCATGGGTGGGGCCATGCCAGGCTGTTTCGGGAGGCACAGCCTTCCCCAGCCTATGCTACCCGCCACCCATAAACCCAGCCCTGGGGCTTTGCTGCAATGGCAGCTGCCTGAGAGAGGTTTAAAAGCAATGCCAATCTCCTGTCGCCACAGGCAGCTGCCATTACTTCCTCCTTTCACTCCCTGCCCCAGCAATACCCCTTCTTGCTGCTTCCCCTGCTAAAGCGCAGAGGTGAGGCAGCAGGGAGAAGTTGCCTTCTGCCTCTTGGCACAGTGGCATCTTCATGGGGGCGCAGGCATGATGGATCACAGAAGGTCAGCCAGAGGGGCTCAGGGAAACACAGAGAGATGGAGGTGAGGAGGAAGCGGGAGGCGTGGTGGGATTCAGAGATAGTGGAGCTCCAAACCTGCCTTGCCCTTGCAGCAAGAGGCATTGCCATTTCCCTCCCCAGCTATCGAGACGCTCCTCGTCCGAGCTGCAAGTTGCGGTGATGAGGTCTTCAGGCTGAGAGGTCAGGAGGAGACAATGGACATTCACTGCAATGCCGTCGCCACAGCAGCCACAGAAGGTACCATCCTGGTGCTTCCCAGGCACTCACCCCTTTAGACACCAAACCCCGGCCCTAGTTCTCCCCTTCCTCTCGCCCCACGCTGGCTTGCTTGCCTTTGTTATCCTGACACTAGCGTGGACCTTGTTGGCTGAGCCAGTGTTTCTCAGGCCATTGAGCTCTGCAGAGCCCTTCATTCCTGGCTGTCCTGCAGCATGAAAACCAACCCATTTGGGGCAGGGAGGAGAGAGAAGCTTTGATGGGCATATGAATTGGTCCAGAGAATGGAAAGATCAGAGATCCGTTGGCCCAACACATGGTGTCCTGATGATGAGCCCAGCTAGGCCCCAGGTTGATGTGTGTGACTTCCTGGAATGGAACCAGGATAATATTGACCAATTTTACTCCAATTTTCCGGCCAGTATGACGTAACTGGCACTGGTTCTTAATTCTTTAGCCCCAGAGAAAGCTCCTCACTAACCAACCCCTCTGCCTCTCCTAACCAAGAAAAACTATGGCTTCACCTCAGTGCCTTTCACCTAGGGCTGTGTACCGAGCTGGATAACGTGCAGTATGGGGGTATGATTTCTTTAGAGCACTAACTAACTGTGCATTAATTGGTCCATATAGACCCTACTAGTGTGCACTAAAGGTTCCCTAGTGCGCTTTAATGTACATTAGTGCACTTTAGGAATCACACTCCCATCGGGCACGCCAGATGTTTCCAATGCAGAAGTGCTTCTGTGGAAGAAGAGGGAGGAGGCAACATATTCTAGTAGTTAAAGCTCAAAATGCTAGCCAGGGCTCCTGGGTTCTTTTCCCAGCTCTGCCCCAGACTCGCTGTGACCTTTGGCACCTGGCTTGCGCTTTCTTTGTCTCAGTGTCCCTGTCTCTATGATGAGGCATCATTTCATGTTTTCAGATCTTTGGGCTGTTGCTTTTATTTCTTACTGCACCCTGGACTCCATCATTAACACGACATTTCTTGATGAGGGAGATCTAATGGCTGATGAGAAATTGAGGAATTTTCACCTGAATTCCAGGGTGGTGAGTGGGGCTATCGGAGATGGGAGGCCCATGTACCTCTCCAAACCTGTGAATTTCACCCTGCGCCATAGACAGGTGAGTGTAGATCCTTTTACTTTGCTGTGTGCCCGGGACTCCAGCTGGTCACTTGAAAGGTGCGTCTCCTGCAGGGCATTTGAGTTCTGCTGCCTTTCCGGACTGAGAAACAGTTATCTGAGAAAGAGAGGGAGCTTCTTCAGTCCTGACGCTGGGGAGGACATTACATAGCTTTCACACCAGGCCTGATTGGGTTATGATTAATCATGTAAAATGCTCAGGAATAACAATTGTGCCTGGCTCACCCCTTAGAGCAGGAATAAATGGAAGGCAATTCCCTATAGCAGTGGTCCCCAAAGTTTTGAGGGTCGCACCCCCCCCCGACCCCATTCACAGCCCTCCCCCTGAGCCAGGGCCGGGAGCAGGGCCATGGCTCGGGGGCAGGGGGAAAGGACACAGACAGGGGTAAGGGGGCCAAGGCTGGGACTGCAGCTGGTGGTGGGTCTGGGTCTGGAAGCAGGGCCAGAGCCGTGGCCGGGAGCTGAGGCTGGGAGCAGGAATGGAGCAGGAGCCAGGCTGCGGTGGGGGCCAGCAGCTGAGTCCATGGCGAGGTGCGGCTCCACTCCCAGCCCTGCCCCTTCCCCCAGCCTGGGCCGGGAATGGAGCTGCAAGAGGCTGGGGCTGGGATGGAGCCATGCTGAAGCTGGGGACGGTGCCAGACATGGGGCTGGAAGTCAGGGATGCGACTACTGGTGGGACCAGAGCAGAGCTCAGGGTGGGGAGGGCTGGGTGGTGCTCCCTCTCTGCCCCCCATGGGGGCTGACCCAGGACCTGTCATGTCCCTCCAAAGGGGGGCGCACCCCACAGTTTGGGGACCTCTGCCCTATAGATAGAAGAGTTCAGGGAAACGGCATGAGATGGTGCCGTCTTTGACAAAGTAATGAACTTGCTAGAGTGCATGTGGGTATTTGTGGGTGGGTGTGTGAATGCCTTTTAACGGCTCAAATCAAACTTCACAATTGTGTGTCATAGACCCCACAGTGCCCAGCGTTAAGGGAATTATCACTTTAGCTCTGGGGTCAGGGACTTGTGCTATTGGAGCTGGAGGATCTCGCTTGTATTTCCACTCTCAATGGGAAGTCCCAAATGGCTGTTACGTGCAGCACAATGAGAGCCATGAAGCCGTTGGTGACTTCAGGTTTATTACTGTCTATTTAGAGATGTGTGACAAAAGAAACCGTATTCTCCCCGTGATCCAGTGAGGAGGAGGATGGTGTTTTGGTTTCCAGGCAAAGAAAGAGGAGGAAGAGGCTTGCTGCGTTTACTGGAAATTCACCGCTGGGAAAGGCACCTGGGCTGAGGATGGCTGCAAAAGTCTCCAGACGAACAGCACTCACACCATCTGCAGCTGTGACCATCTCTCCAGCTTCGCACTGCTGATGGGTCACACCGGAGTGGAGGTATCTCAGTGTCTCAGATCAAAGGGCTCAGATCAAAGGGCTGGACTCTGAGCTCCTTACTTGGACAAAATCAGTGGGAATTTTTTCTGAATGACCGCTGAGTAGGAACCTCAGGGTATATCTGAGGTGCCTAGAGTAGCCCACACTGAAAATGCCAAGGTCACGGAAGGCTGCAAAAAGGAGAGCAGATTTCCCCAAAACTGCTGGTTAACACTGGAGTTAGAATCACCAACCAGTCACAATCTGTGCTCCAGATCCCCAACACTGGTTATTGAGAAGCTGAAAAAAAGAAATCACACAGCCCCCTTTACTGCATTCCATGCTGCCAGTCAATCCTTTAGTATCTAAAACTAAAGGTTTTTGTTATAAATGAAAAGAAAAGAAAGAGAAGAGAGTTGTTAAATGATCAAAGCAATCCGATACATATGACTTCAAGGTCCATATATCAGGTTCTTAGCAGCGATGGTGAGTTTGCTGGCTTGTAAAGTCCCTCTGGAACACACCCAAAGCTTAAATGGGTCTATCAGACCTCTGTTCAAAGCTTCAGTTTGTCGAGAAGTTACACCAGAGGTGAGAAGCAGGATTGAAGACAAAATGGAGGTGATGCAGCTGCCTTTTTCTTTCCTTTTCCATGTGGCTTGTACTTCCTCTGTCCCAAAGAGAAGATCACAGCACATGGGCATGGAAAGGTACTTGGAGTCCCCTGTTCACAGGCATGTCCCTACATGTCCTGCTGACTCTTGGGCATAGCCCCTGGCTTCTCTCAATGCGTTCATTCTAGAGCTCAGCAATTCTCAAACTTTAGGAACCTGAGGACCCCCATTTTGATTTAAAATTTTTCGCAGACCCCCAACCCCCCTGTTCAGCCCCAGGCCCCACCCCCATTCCATCTATTCCCCTAAGGCCCCACCCCACCTCTTCCCGCCCCCCGTCCACCCCTGCTCCTCCTCTTCCCTGTGTCCGCCCCCTCCCCCGAGCGCCCCCCATGCCCACTCCTTCCCCTCCCTCCCAGTGCCTCCTGAACGCTGCTGAACAGCTGTTCCCCGGCATGCCGAAGGCACTGGGAGGGAGGTGGAGGACTCGGTCAGCAGGGTCTTCGGACCCCCTGGAGTGGCCTCGCGGACCCCCGTTTGAGAAACGCTGGTATGTTACACTAATAAAAATTATACCAACAGGATCTTGTAAGAGGGACAAGGCAAATTGCCACGTTTATTGTAAATACAACAAAATATTCCTATATGCAATTTCTATATAGATCCATTCACACACAGACATTCACACACAGATTCTACATAAAGGCTGTTATAGTTACCCGCCTAGATGTTGCTCATGCCAAGCCACTGGCCAGGTGGCCTGGACATGAGAGTGGAGCTGAGTCGTTGTCAGATGCGCATCCGATGCTCCTGGAGGGTGGTCGTAGAACCAGACTCAAAGAACAGATGAAGTGTGGGCGGGGCCACAGGCAGAAGAGGTGGGCTGGGGAGCTACCCTGGGAAAGTACCAGATTAAATCTGGTAAAGTCAGCAAAAATGGTCATGGCCTATTTATTCACCATTGTCAACAGCCTGCAGGGAGCCTTCATCTTCCTGGTGCACTGTCTCCTCAATCGACAGGTAACGCCCATGGCGCGTCATCAGCCACCCAGTGACTTCACGGAACTAGCAGTGGCCTTTCTGAGGGTGTTAGTTACATGATGTAGTGACCATGTCCCTTATTCTCCAGGTGAGAGAGGAGTACAGGAGATGGATGAAAGGCACAAGAAAACCCAGCCCCACAACTCAAACGTTTAGTCCGTCTGTGTCCACTGTCCCTACCAGCACCAAGGTGGTAAGAGATCCTCTATTCTATTCCAATACCAACATGCAAAAGTCGCATCCATCTGGGTCTGTCAGAGCTGCTGAGATGCCTTATCCCCTGAGTGACACATGCTTGTTTTAACCCATCTGAGAACGGCATTGGGAGTCTTAGTGAGGTTCAATTGCATCCAAATCAAGGGGGAATCCCAGGTCTCCTAGAACCCAGCACAGAACTCCTCTTTTCTTGCGCACCTCCACGTTCCCTTCCCTTTGCTTCTTTGCAAGCTCCATGCATCACTCGCTGTGGAATGGGCTGGGATACAAATTCAGGTAATTATCCAACTGGGGAATTTTGCAAACCAAAACCTGGGTGGAAATCTTCCCAGTGCAGATGGGCCAGGCCAACGAAGAGTTAGCACTGGATGGAATTTCGTCTGGCTCCGTTACCTCTACTGGGAAAGGATTCAGAAGCTTTCTCTGGAGCGAAAAGTGGAGACTTATAGCTGGGAAAAATCTCCCTATTCCAGTCCCAGCACGAGACATCACAACCTTTGTCTGGAAGTACACATTTCTGGTTTATTTAGAGCAGCCTCTATTAAGTGCTACTTTATGGCTTACCTGTGCATGGGTTGCGGAAGGGAGCGGGCTTTGTCTTCACTTGTTTAGTTATTTTCCTGCACGTGATGTCACTTCAGTGGAGGCTGGCTGAATTTTGCAGACTCTGCACTATTCCTGAATGAGGACCCAGTCCTGATCCCATTGAAGTTGACTGGAGTTTTCCCATGGGATTTGCACTCAATGTGTATTTGTTTTGCTGGCAGGTGAGTTGGGGAGAGCCCTCCACTTCATCTCCATGAAACAATCATCTCTCCAACCAACAATGTTTATCGTACAGCCGGCTTTGCTGTGCCAGCGGGGCAGTTGCCGTTCTTCATCCCAACTACATACAAAACCTGGAAGGGGAAGCGGGATTGGACAAAATCCTCTCTCTAATCCAAATCCAAAACTCCTACTGAATTCAAAGTCCACCCTAGGGTTTTAGCTGCGTGTGTCTCCCAGATTTAAAGGGCCAGATCCCAGGTCAGAGAGCAGTTATTTCTTAGGGAAAGCACAACATGTGGGGGAGTTGGAGGGTGGGAGGCGATTTGCAGAGCACTTGCGTGCTGTGTGTGTGAGCTAGCTCTGCTGTTTCACTGTAATGTGTAAATAATAAAATAACCTGCTTATGGACCTTGGTTGCTTCTTTGGTTTGAGGTTTTGCTATCAGGTTCTGCCTGTCCTGGAAACCTAAGGCCCAATTCTAAAGCCTCTTTATGCCAACCTGGCAGTGTAAAGGGGCTTTAAAGTGGGCAGAAAGGGCCCTGTGATTAGCCCTCCTGGGCAGGAGTCCTTCCTGGATGCTGTAGAGCTGGCATAAAATCTCTCCATTAGCCCTGCTCCCAGCCACTGGCAAGGGGTTTGTGACTGGTGGGGTGGAGGCTGCTGAGGGCATGGCTGAAGCACACTGCTTCGTGGCTATTTTCTGCTTCCCAAGGCCCCGAAGGACCCTTGGAAATGCATGAGTTTACACCAGCTAAGGACCTGGCCTGTAACCAAGTTTCAGCTCCAGCGCTCTCACTGCACCACTAAATGCTCTTCTATCTTTTTTTTTTTTAAGGACATTTGTTTCAAACCGTGCTGACCCCGCAGCACTACGAAATTCGCTGATGTCATCGTTCCGTTAGAAACTTCTTCAAACTGAGAGCAGTGACGGTGTCAGCCCACTTCTGTTCGCCATATTTATTTATGTGATCTGGGCACGTACAGTCCCACTGTGCGTGGTGCTGTACATACACACAGTCAGAGACAATCCCTGTCCCAAAGAGCTCACAATTGTTTACTGTCAATGAGAACACAGTGGGAATTCGTTTCCATGGATCTTAGATATGCTGTTCCCCTCCTGTAATCCCTAACACCCTCCGCATGCCAAGGTCCTTCCAAACCAAGGCATTTGACCCTCCAGGGTTGCTTTGTTGCCTTCTCAACTATAGTCTCTGAGAGTGGACACATCTGCGCCGAGGGAGGAGAGTCTGTTTCTCAAGATCCACAGGGTCGGGGCAAAGAACGTCACATTTATCTGTGGAAACAGCTGAAAATATTTCTTGTGAAACGTTTCATCCGGGGCCAATGACTCGAGCTGAGGCAGAGAATGATCCCAGGGGACAGATCTGAACACTGCAGAACCAGGGACCGTTGATCCCCTCTTCTGTAATATCCTCTGGCAGCTCTCGGTCCCTCCCCATGCACGGAGCTGATGGCACAGCCAGGGCTGAGATGGATCAATGGGATCACAGAGGCCAGATTCTGCTTAGAGTTAAAAATGAAGTGACTCCAGCAGGCTAAGTTTACACCAGCGTAACTGAGAGCAGGATCTGAGTCAGAGTTTCCAGCGCCTGTCTTTAGGCTCTTCCCTGCCACTTTCAGGCTGCAACTAATCTCCCCATCCCGGGCTCTGGGAAGAAACCGCATGAACTTTGTCATCTTCACTCCACTCAATGTAGATCCTTTCCCCCACCAAACACTGCATGGTGCAGCCCCTCCCTTCCTCATTCCTTGGGTCAGTAACTGGACTAGACCAAACTCTTGCTGTCCTGAAGGTAAGCTCCCACTGGTTTCTGTGGCAGCTGTGCCCGAGTAAAGGCTCTGGCCTGGGGATACAGCCATACATACAGTTTTATGGGCCATGTTCTCCTCCTGGCTCCTCTGAAATCAGTGGGGTTGGAGAGGTGAGAGGAGAATGGGGCCCTGTGGTTCTGTGAGGTACCCACCAGGATTATGACACAGGCTGGACCCAGGAAGCTCCAACGAAAGGCTCTCTACAGGCTGAGCCAGCAGCTACAGGCAGGGAGGAAGAAGAAGTGCATTATCCCAGCTCAGTGACATTAATATGAGTATATTACCCCTTTTCAGCCACTGGAGTAGAGATGGGGTGTGACGGGTTGGGTCACAGAAACCCCTTTGGGAACCACCACCTGATGTGCTGTGACTACCTCTGAGCGTGTTTTCCCTGGCATCTTGGGACTTCAGTACCTTGCCTGGTTGTGCCAGACACACTAGCCTGCTACAAACACAGACCCAGGTCCAAACCACGTCCCCCAAAAGCTGCAGGCTTTACTGAAAACAGCTTAAGAAGTGCTCCTGTCTCCAACACCCAGATACCCAGTTCCCAATGGGATCCAACCCCCAAATAAATCTGTTTTACTCCATACAAAGCTTATACAGGGTAAACTCATAAATTGTTCGCCTGCTATAACACTGATAGAGAGAGATGCACAGCTGTTTGCCCTCCCAAGTATTAATACATACTCTGGGTTAATTAATAAGTAAAAAGTGATTATATTAAATATAAAAAGTAGGATTAAGTGGTTCCAAGTAATGACAGACAGAACAAAGTGAATTACCAAGTAAAACAAAACAAAAACACACAAGTATAAGCCTAATACAGTAGGAAACTAAATGCAGGTAAATCTCATCCTCAGAGATGTTCCAGTAAGCTTCTTTGACAGACTAGACTCCTTCCTAGTCTGGGTCCAGCAATCACTCACACCCCTGTAGTTACTGTCCTTTGTTCCAGTTTCTTTCAGGCATCTCTTTGGGGTGGGGAAGCTATCTCTTGAGCCAGATGAAGACAAAATGGAGGTGTTTCCAAGGGTCTTACATAGTCTTGCTTATGGGTGGAAACCCCTTGTGTTTTACTATGCAGAATCACAGCTACAAGATGACAGGTTTCAGAGTAGCAGCCATGTTAGTCTGTATTCGCAAAAAGAAAATCCACTGAATGCATCCGAGGAAGTGAGCTGTAGCTCATGAAAGCTTATGCTCAGATAAATTTGTTAGTCTCTAAGGTGCCACAAGTACTCCTTTTCTTTTAGCTACAAGATGGAGTTTTGGAGTCACATGGGCAAGTCACATGTCCATGCATGACTCAGTTCTTTACAGGCCGACACTATTGACTACATGTTAGTTTGAACGTTCCCAGGAAAGCTCAGCTGTGGATTGGCATCTTTCAATGTTCATTGTTAGTTAAGTACTCCTAATTACTTGAATAACCACTTCACACTATGTTGACCACATCTGTTTTATGTGTTTCCTACAGCAAACACTTTAAATACAAGCATAGAGCCAACGCTCATAACTTCATATATAAAAATGATACATGCATACGAATAGGAAGAATACATTCAGTAGAACATAGACTTTGCAAAGATATGTTACATGGCATATGTAGCAAAAACCATATTCCAGTTATGTCGTATATACATTCATAAGCATATTTCTATAAAGCATTATGGGGTGCAATGTCACATGGGGATTGTGTCCTGAAACAAAAAATGGATTAGACTGAAAACATTGAACACGGTCCCAGAGCCAGGTGTGGGCCCCAGTTATACCAGTGTAAATCCAGAGACACTCCATAAGAATCCATGGAGTTAATCCTGATTTACACAGGTGTAAACACTCAGAGCTCAGATACCATGGTGATGGGTGTGGAATAAGAACCTGGGGGGATAGAGAGAGATTAGAGAGACAGAGATGTGAGCAAGTCTGGCCTGCTGGTGCCAACAGAGTATGCAGATTACTCTCTCTCTCTCTGGCAGATGCATGCAGTATTGATGAAGAGCCAGAGACTCAGCTGATGTAAATCGGCTTTGCTGCATTGAAAGTAGGGGAACTACCTGATTTACACCATCCGAGGATATCGCCTGGAGTGTCTAGAAGAAGGCAAACCCTTTTTAGTGGAAGTTCCTCCTGTTAGAGGAGGAAGAAGGGAGAGGGGATCCTAAGGGCTTTGTACACAGGAAGAAAGTTGTTGGTTTCCTATCCACCAGCACCACAAACCCAGCCTGGGACCTAGGAGTCCAGTTAGGATCATTAGTGGGGTGAGGTCTGTAGATGTATGGCAAGTTGGACAACTCATCTATAGCACTCGGGGCAGCTTAGTGTCACTGGGGAGGGTGTGCATTTACTGTCAGGGAGTTCCGTAGCCATCTGGGTTGAATGCTGCAGAAATAGCCACCAGGCTGGGAATCCATAGCCGAACGGGTACATGAATCTCTTCTTGAACCAGCTGGCACTGGTGTAATTCATGACCTTCAGGTTCCCGACGGTGAGGAAGAGGTGCAGCCCCTCCAGGAACATCCAGGTGAAGCAGGCAAGGAAGAGGTAGTGTAGGAAGTCAGCAATGACAGCACATGCCACCAGGGGGAGACAGAGAACCCAGGAACACTGCAGTGGGGAAGGGAAATGCTGAGTATGGGGGAGACCTGCCAGGGGGTCAGACTGGGATTCTTGTTAGCACAGCTCTCCAGTTATCGTGCTCTGTGACTTAGAGACGGCAGGTTCCTCAGTCTATTGAGGGTCCTGTGGCTGCACATTGCTGATATAGGAAGGGAGCAGAGATTAGTGGTTAGAGCAGGGGAGCAGGGCTCAGGGCATCCTGGTTCTGTTTCCAGCCCTGCCACAAATTCCCTGGGTAATAGTGGACAAATCATTTAGTCTCCCTATGCCTCAATTCCTCTCCTGTGACATAGGCAGAGATTTGGCCAAACTCCTGGGGATGGGGAGACTGAGGCTACTGTGCCCAGTTTGAAGGGGCTTAACAGGGGGTGGAAACATCCCCCTGGGGAATCCCCTCTCTATCCTGCACAGCCAGAATCCAGGGAGCACAAAGGGGTTCAAAGCCACACACCCCAGCTCTGTTGTGAGTGTAGAAACAGAGCAGGGGAGAATCAGGCCATACACGACTGCTGGTGCGGGTCACCACGGTGAGGAAGAGCAGGTAGGCCAGGAAGAGGCAGAGCTGCAGGTGGAGAGAAGTGCTGACTGTGATGGGGCAAGGCCAGCTGGCTATAGGAAAGTAGTGGGAGAAAGAATGGCTACGCAGGTGGTGTCGGAGAGAAGGCTTTGGATTCTTTGACCATGGGATTGTGTTCCATGAAGGAGGAGTGCTGGGCAGAGACGGGCTCCATCTTACGAAGAGAGGGAAGAGCATCTTTGCAAGCAGGCTGGCTAATCTAGTAAGGAGGGCTTTAAAGGTTCACCGGGGGAAGGAGACCAAAGCCCTGAGGTAAGTGGGAAAACGGGATACCGGGAGGAAGCACAGGCAGGAACGTCTGTGAGGGGAGGGCTCCTGCCTCATACTGAGAATGAGGGGCGATCAGCAGGTTCTCTCAAGTGCTTATATACGAATGCACAAAGCCTTGGAAACAAGCAGGGAGAACTGGAGGTCCTGGTGATGTCAGGGAATTATGACGTGATTGGAATAACAGAGACTTGGTGGGATAACTCACATGACTGGAGTACTGTCATGGATGGTTATAAACTGTTCAGGAAGGACAGGCAGGGCAGAAAAGGTGGGGGAGTAGCACTGTATGTAAGGGAGCAGTATGACTGCTTAGAGCTCCGGTACGAAACTGCAGAAAAACCTGAGTGTCTCTGGATTAAGTTTAGAAGTGTGAGCAACAAGAGTGACGTAGTGGTGGGAAGTCTGCTATAGACCACCGGATCAGGGGGATGAGGTGGATGAGGCTTTCTTCCGGCAACTCGCAGAAGCTACTAGATCGCACGCCCTGGTTCTCATGGGTGACTTTAATTTTCCTGATATTTGCTGGGAGAGCAATACAGCGGTGCATAGACAATCCAGGAAGTTTTTGGAAAGCGTAGGGGACAATTTCCTGGTGCAAGTGCTAGACGAGCCAACTAGGGGGGAGCTTTTCTTGACCTCCTGCTCACAAACAGGGAAGAATTAGTGGGGGAAGCAAAAGTGGATGGGAATCTGGGAGGCAGTGACCATGAGTTGGTCGAGTTCAGGATCCTGACACAGGGAAGAAAGGTAAGCAGCAGGATACGGACCCTGGACTTCAGGAAAGCAGACTTTGACTCCCTCAGGGAGCAGATGGGTAAGATCCCCTGGGGGACTAACATGAAGGGGAAAGGAGTCCAGGAGAGCTGGCTGTATTTCAAGGAATCCTTGTTGAGGTTACAGGGACAAACCATCCCGATGAGCGGAAAGAATAGTAAATATGGCAGGCAACCCAGCTTGGCTTAATGGTGAAATCCTAGCGGATCTTAAACATAAAAAAGAAGCTTACAAGAAGTGGAAGGTTGGACATATGACCAGGGAAGAGTATAAAAATATTGCTCGGGCATATAGGAATGAAATCAGGAGGGCCAAATCGCACCTGGAGCTGCAGCTAGCAAGAGATGTCAAGAGTAACAAGAAGGGTTTCTTCAGGTATGTTGGCAACAAGAAGAAAGCCAAGGAAAGTGTGGGCCCCTTACTGAATGAGGGAGGCAACCTAGGGACAGAGGATGTGGAAAAAGCTAATGTGCTCAATGCTTTTTTTGCCTCTGTCTTCACTAACAAGGACAGCTCCCAGACTGCTGCGCTGGGCATCGCAACATGGGGAGTAGATGGCCAGCCCTCTGTGGAGAAAGAGGTGGTTAGGGACTATTTAGAAAAGCTGGACGTGCACATGTCCATGGGGCCGGACGAGTTGCATCCGAGAGTGCTAAAGGAATTGGCGGATGTGATTGCAGAGCCATTGGCCATTATCTTTGAAAACTTGTGGCGAACGGGGGAAGTCCCAGATGACTGGAAAAAGGCTAATGTAGTGCCAATCTTTAAAAAAGGGAAGAAGGAGGATCCTGGGAACTACAGGCCAGTCAGCCTCACCTCAGTCCCTGGAAAAATCATGGAGCAGGTCCTCAAGGAATCAATCCTGAAGCACTTACACGAGAGGAAAGTGATCAGGAACAGTCAGCATGGATTCACCAAGGGAAGGTCATGCCTGACTAATCTAATCGCCTTCTATGATGAGATTACTGATTCTGTGGATGAAGGGAAAGCAGTGGATGTATTGTTTCTTGACTTTAGCAAAGCTTTTGACACAGTCTCCCACAGTATTCTTGTCAGCAAGTTAAAGAAGTATGGGCTGGATGAATGTACTATAAGGTGGGTAGAAAGTTGGCTGGATTGTCGGGCTCAACGGGTAGTGATCAATGGCTCCATGTCTAGTTGGCAGCCGGTGTCAAGTGGAGTGCCCCAGGGGTCGGTCCTGGGGCCAGTTTTGTTCAATATCTTCATAAATGATCTGGAGGATGGTGTGGATTGCACTCTTAGCAAATTTGCGGATGATGCTAAACTGGGAGGAGTGGTAGATACGTTGGAGGGCAGAGATAGGATACAGAGGGACCTAGACAAATTGGAGGATTGGGCCAAAAGAAACCTGATGAGGTTCAATAAGGATAAGTGCAGGGTCCTGCACTTAGGACAGAAGAACCCAATGCACAGCTACAGACTAGGGACCGAATGGCTAGGCAGCAGTTCTGCGGAAAAGGACCTAGGGGTGACAGTGGACGAGAAGCTGGATATGAGTCAGCAGTGTGCCCTTGTTGCCAAGAAGGCCAATGGCATTTTGGGATGTATAAGTAGGGGCATAGCGAGCAGATCGAGGGACGTGATCGTTCCCCTCTATTCTACATTGGTGAGGCCTCATCTGGTGTCCAGTTTTGGGCCCCACACTACAAGAAGGATGTGGATAAATTGGAGAGAATCCAGCGAAGGGCAACAAAAATGATTAGGGGTCTGGAACACATGACTTATGAGGAGAGGCTGAGGGAACTGGGATTGTTTAGTCTGCAGAAGAGAAGAATGAGGGGGGATTTGATAAGTGCTTTCAACTACCTGAGAGGTGGTTCCAAAGAGGATGGCTCTAGACTATTCTCAGTGGTAGAAGATGACAGGACAAGGAGTAATGGTCTCAAGTTGCAGTGGGGGAGGTTTAGGTTGGATATTAGGAAAAACTTTTTCACTAGGAGGGTGGTGAAACACTGGAATGCGTTACCTAGGGAGGTGGTAGAATCTCCTTCCTTAGAAGTTTTTAAGGTCAGGCTTGACAAAGCCCTGGCTGGGATGATTTAATTGGGGATTGGTCCTGCTTTGAGCAGGGGGTTGGACTAGATGACCTCCTGAGGTCCCTTCCAATGCTGATATTCTATGATTCTATGATTCTATGAAAGATATATTAGCCCAGGCTAAACAAATCCCTGTTACCAGGGTAAGCAAATGGCAGTTGCTCCAGATCAATTAAGGCACCTGGGGCCAATTAAGATCCTTCCAGAAAGCAGGTAAGATAGCTAGGTTGTTTGGGACACCTGAAACCAATCAGGGGCTGGCTGAAACTAGTTAAAAGCCTCCCAGTTAGTCAGGTGGGGGCGCATGTGTCAGGAGTTGTAGGAGGAAGCCGCGCTGCTGGAGAAATGGAGCAGTACAAACCCTATCAGGCACAAGGAAGGAGGCCCTGAGGTAAGCATGATGTAGATCTTGAGGAAGTGGGGGCTGCTGTGGGGAAGTGGCCGAGGGAATCGTACTTGTCCTGTTTCCAAAAAGTCAGCTACCAAGAGCTGCTACTATCAGGAGCCTGGAGTAGAGGGTGGGTCCAGGCTTCCCTGTCCCTTCCCTGACTAATCACTGAGACTGGGAGATGACAGAGACTGTGTGAGGGAGTGTAGCTTCTCCTCCCCTTCCTTGTTGGCTTATGATGCAAATGGCTCAGTAGGCTATGACCCTTGCCTCTAGAGGGAGAAGGGCTATGTAGAGGGTCACATGAGCTCTGAGGCTAGCGTAATCTGCCAGGAAGCACAGGACCCACTGAGACAAGGTCAGAGCTTTGCCACATGACGTTGTGGATGGAGCGGCACATGAAGAAGGTGAGGATGGTGAGGAGGAGGCACAGCAGGGAGAGGGTCAGTCCCACATAGGAGACGATGGTCAGTGGGGAATTCTCCTGTAACACAGCAAAGGGAGAATCACCAGTGAGCCCAGCCCAGCCCCCTCAGCCCTGAGATCCTGAGGTTCCTACTCAGATGTTACCCCAGCAAAGCCACCAATGGCTCAGGGTCCAGCCCTTTGATCTGAGTCTGAGAGTGAGATACCTGCACTGTTGTGGGACCCAAAAGGAGAGCGAAGCTGGAGAGATGGTCACAGCTGCAGGTGGTGTGAGTGCTGTTTGTGTGCAGAGCAGTTCCCCACGGCTCTCCCCATGCAGCACCCAGTGCCCATGGATCATTTCATGATGACAGTGGAGAGAGAACTCCGATCCCAGAGCTCTAAAAGCAAAGGCCCTGCTACCTGAGATCCCTTGTTAGCTAGCAGACTACAGGGCATGTGGCACATGGCCAAGCCTTTCTCCTTCCATCCAGCATGGGACAGTGGTACAACTCCCCCGCAAGCTGATTTCTGTATCAAAGAAAGCACTGTTTCATGCTGATTCCCTGAAACCCATAAGCTATAGGAAGCTGCTTTCTCATTAGTTTGGATCAGGGGTGATCCAGGGAGAGCTGTTACCCTGGAGCACTTTCCATGATGAATCATAACCCAGTGTGACACGGTGCAAACCATCGTAACCTCCCCCAGTAAAACAGCTCCAGTGCATCAGGAATAAGGAGGTCTCTCCACTTCTCAGACACAGTGGGAGCCCAGAAAGGCAGCACAAATCAAAGGCTCAGCAGATGAGTCCCAGACAGGGAGCAAAGTGAGGGATCCCCACACCTCTCTATGGTGCAGGGTCAAGTTCACAGGTTTGGAGAGGTGAAGGGGTCTCCCATCTCCGATGGCCCCACTCACCACCCTGGAGTTCAGCTGAACATTCCTCAGCTTCTCACCAGCTGGTAGATTCCCCTCACTGAGAAATGTCTTGTTAATGATGGAGTCTGGGGTGGAATAAGTAATACAAGCAACAGCCGTGAAACCTGTTGGAACAGGAGATGATACCTCGTTCTGGACATAAGGATGCTGAAGTTGAAGAAAGAGCCAGCCAGGTGCAGCTAACAGGGGAATTTCAGAGAGCATAGCTGCAGAGCCTATGGTTGGAGCTAGAGGGACTTGGTGAGCTGTTTGGTGGTGGTTTGTCTCCATGTAGCTGGAATTTGGGGCCCCTGGAGAGGTCGGGTGAGAGAAGTCTGTTCTTGTGTCTGTGGGGGGCAGAAGAAGAACCACCATCTGGAAGCTGAAGCCAGACAAAATGAAACTGGATATCAGACACCACAGCGAGAGCAGTTAACCATTGGAACAAACTCCCAAGGGAAGCAGTGGATTCTCCACCCCATGCTGTCTTCAAATCCAGACCGACTGCCCTTCTGGAAGGCACCAGGCAATTTAGACAAGCACAAGTTTTTGGGCTCAATTCACGGGGCCAGTTCTATGCAGAAGGTAAGACCAGATGATCCAATGGTTCCTTCTGGCCTTAAACTCTATGAGACACCCACTTCATACCACAGAGGCCCTCTGCTGAGCTGTCTCCCCTCGGAGCCCCCACCTCTGTGAGACAAGCAGAAATGAAGGTGTCTGCGCAGTCCCATGGTCAACAGCCTGAGAACCACTGGCACAGTCAGCAAGGTCCCCACTAGTGCTGGAGCCAGAGACGAGGCTCCTGGCCTGGGGATCCATGGGGACAGAGCAAGGATAGAACAGGACGGGGGTTGGGTGCCTGGGAATCACTCTGTGCTGCAGTTTGGTCCCTGGGCATCTCCATCCCCTGGATGGTACCTTGTGTGGTTGCCATGGTGACTGTATCACAAGGAATGTCCATCGTCTCCTCCTGAGCTCTCAGCCTGAGGTCCCGCTGTCTGCACTGCAGTTCCCAGTGACATGCGAGTCTCAGTACCTGGTGGGAGGGAGGGGGGAGAGGAAGTGACAGAGCTTCCCACTGTGAAACCACTTCCCCAGGAATCTGTCCATTCTCGCCCAGATCCTTACCCCTCTCCCACTCTGCCTGGGGTGTGAAGGTCTTCGGGGTTCTTCCCTGTTGGGGAAGGGGATGGTCTGGGGCTCCCCCTCTCTGCCTGCCCTTGGTCCATCTCCCCGTATCCTCTCCCCACATGCTGGCTGTATCTCCCTGGGGGTTCTGCATCCCCTCTGCACTCACCCAGCTGGTGGAGTGGCGTTTGGGGTGGGGGCAGAATGGGGGGAGAAGTGCCTGGCTCAGCATAGCTGATCCTAGGGGCAGACTGCAAGTACTGCATTGAAAACCTCAGGCATTTTCTGATACACCTCAGGGCACTGGCTGGGCTGGATTAAAATTCCTGGGGCAGGGGGCAGTGCTGTTCTGTATCTGTATTGAATGCACTGTATAATCTTCTGTCCCACAGCAGCTGAGAGCCGGATGGCCCCTTCACCTATAGATCCTGTCCTCCCGTTCTGAGTCTTCATCTCTGGAGACTGGAGCTCAGTGGCCAGCATGGCCTTTTTCACGGCCTGCATCAGGAGCGTCACAGCCGATGCCACCTCTCCCTCACTGGCACCGGCCCGGAGGGGGCTGCTGTTCAGGAGGGAGTCGAAAGGGCGAGTTGCTTCCTAGCAATAGGGAAAGACACACCTTGTGAGTGAGGAAACTGGCGGCTCCAGTGCCACATCCCGTGTGGGGACAGTGACGTCACTTGGGAACATTGGGGGTCAGACTAGCCTTTCCCAGCTTGGGGTGCTACACACAAATGGACACTCACCACTAGAAAAAAGAAAAGGAGTACTTGTGGCACCTTTGAGACCAACAAATTTATTTGAGCATAAGTTTTCGTGAGCTACAGCTCACACATCCCCAGTGGAAGGCATAGATATTTTCTGGAGTATCCATCTACACATCCTCCTGCTGTGAGACCCCTACATGAGCTCAGGGGGCACGGGGCTGTGGCGTACACCCAGGGCAGACCCTCTCACCTCCAATGATAACGCAACACTCCCATCTCTGCACGTGGATGTCAAAATCCTTACAGTTGAATTTATGAAGGAGTAACCCCGCAGCTGCGGAGAAACCTCTCACCTGCAATGATAATGCCGCACTCCCATCTCCGCGTCACTGGAGGGGCAGAGTTAAGGTCCTTCGCATGCAGAGGGAGTGAGGGATTGCAGGAGGGTAACAGCATATCTAGGATCCATGGGAACGAATTCCCAGTATGTTGTCATTCACAGTAACCCTGTCCCACACAGGAAAGCAGGGGCCGGTAGCTCCACCCCACTCTGCCTATATCCTCCTGACCCAGTTGCTCTCCAGAGGTTTATTATAACAGGATCTCTCCATCTGCCTTTATCCAGGTTACTGACCTTTAAAGCCATCGCCCAGCTCTTTGTTCTGGGCTGCACATGGAGCTTTGGTCTCCTCCAAGTCGGCCCAGCAGTCATCATCGTCAACAGCCTGCAGGGAGCCTTCATCTTCCTGGGTGCACTGTCTCCTCAATCGCCAGGTAATGCCCGCGCCTGTCATCACCCCTGCAGCACCTTCACCGGCCTCACGGTGGCCATGCCTGATCTCCTCAGAGTTAGTTACATAGTGCAGTGACCGTGTCCCTCACGCTCCAGGTAAGAGTGGCGTACAGGAGATGGATCAAGGGATTCCGAACGTCCAGCACGAAATCTCAGATGTCCGATCTACATGGGCGGCAGGTTTGTATAATTTTTGGTGGTGCCCAAGCAGAGCCGTCCCATCCATAGTATGGATAGGGGCAAACGCCCCAGGCCCCGTGCTTTGGGGAGCCCTGAGCTTCAGGGAGACGCAGGGTCCAGGGCGGCCTGGGGCGGTCAGCAGGTGTCTGGCACCAGCAGCAGCGAGCAACTCGGCCCCAGCACACCCTGCTCCACCCCACCTCTTCCCACCCCCACCCTTTCCCCCCGCCCCCGCCCATGAGCAACCCTGCGAACCCGGCAGGGTGGAGCGGAGCGGGCTGGAGCCAGGTTACTCACTGCTGCTGGCGCCAGGTCCCCCACTAGCCCTGCAGACCACCCTGGACCCTGTGTCCCCCTGAAGCACAGGGCAGGGGTAGGCACCACCATGTTGCGTGACGGACACGACAAAATTACCGGACTTCATGACGGACATTGGGGGGGGGGGATTATGTCATTCAGTCATTCAACCCGTAAAACAGCACACAGTTGTGAGCTCTTTGGGACAGGGATTGTCTCTGACTGCGTGTATGTACAGCACCAAGCACAGTGGGACTGTACGTGCCCAGATCACATAAATAAATATGGTGAACAGAAGTGGGCTGACACCATCACTGCTCTCAGTTTGGAGAAGTTTCTAACGGAACAATGACATCAGTGAATTTCCTAGTGCTGCGGGGTCAGCACGGTTTGAAACAAATATCCTTAAAAAAAAAAAAAGGTAGAAGAGCATTTAATGGTGCAGTGACAGCGCTGGAGCTGAAACTCGGTTACAGGCCAGGTCCTCAGCTGGTGTAAACTTGTGCATTTCCAAGGGTCCTTCGGGGCCTTGGGAAGCAGACAATAGCCACGGAGCAGTGTGCTTCAGCCATGCCCTCAGCAGCACCTCCACCTCACCAGTCACAACCCCCTTGCCAGGGGCTGGGAGCAGGGCTAATGGAGAGATTTTATGCCAGCTCTACAGCATCCAGGAAGGACTCCTGCCCAGGAGGGCTAATCACAGGGCCCTTTCTGCCCACTTTAAAGCCCCTTTACACCTTTAAGCCAGATTGGCATAAAGAGGCTTTAGAATTGGGCCCTAGGTTTCCAGGACAGACAGAACCTGATAGCAAACCCTCAAACCAAAGAAGCAACCAAGGTCCATAAGCAGGTTATTTTATTATTTACACATTACAGTGAAACAGCAGAGCTAGCTCACACACACAGCACGCAAGTGCTCTGCAAATCGCCTCCCACCCTCCAACTCCCCCACATGTTGTGCTTTCCCTAAGAAATAACTGCTCTCTGACCTGGGATCTGGCCCTTTAAATCTGGGAGACACACGCAGCTAAAACCCTAGGGTGGACTTTGAATTCAGTAGGAGTTTTGGATTTGGATTAGAGAGAGGATTTTGTCCAATCCCGCTTCCCCTTCCAGGTTTTGTATGTAGTTGGGATGAAGAACGGCAACTGCCCCGCTGGCACAGCAAAGCCGGCTGTACGATAAACATTGTTGGTTGGAGAGATGATTGTTTCATGGAGATGAAGTGGAGGGCTCTCCCCAACTCACCTGCCAGCAAAACAAATACACATTGAGTGCAAATCCCATGGGAAAACTCCAGTCAACTTCAATGGGATCAGGACTGGGTCCTCATTCAGGAATAGTGCAGAGTCTGCAAAATTCAGCCAGCCTCCACTGAAGTGACATCACGTGCAGGAAAATAACTAAACAAGTGAAGACAAAGCCCGCTCCCTTCCGCAACCCATGCACAGGTAAGCCATAAAGTAGCACTTAATAGAGGCTGCTCTAAATAAACCAGAAATGTGTACTTCCAGACAAAGGTTGTGGCATCTCATGCTGGGACTGGAGCAGGGAGATTTTCCCAGCTATAAGTCTCCACTTTTCACTCCAGAAAAAGCTTCTGGATCCTTTCCCAGTAGAGGTAACGGAGCCAGAGGAAATTCCATCCAGTGCTAACTCTTCGTTGGCCTGGCCCATCTACACTGGGAAGATTTCCACCCAGGTTTTGGTTTGCAAACTTCCCCAGTTGGATAATTACCTGAATTTGTATCCCAGCCCATTCCACAGCGAGTGATGCATGGAGCTTGCAAAGAAGCAAAGGGAAGGGAATGTGGAGGTGCGCAAGAAAAGAGGAGTTCTGTGCTGGGTTCTAGGAGACCTGGGATTCCCCCTTGATTTGGATGCAATTGAACCTCACTCAGCCTCCCAATGCCGTTCTCAGATGGATTAAAACAAGCATGTGTCACTCAGGGGATAAGGCATCTCAGCAGCTCTGACAGACCCAGATGGATGCGACTTTTGCATGCTGGTATTGGAACAGAATAGAGGATCTCTTACCATCTTGGTGCTGATAGTGACAGTGGACGCAGACGGACTGAACGTTTGAGTTGTGGGGCTGGGTTTTCTTGTGCCTTTAATCCATCTCCTGTACTCCTCTCTCACCTGGAGAATAAGGGACATGGTCACTACATCATGTAACTAATACCCTCAGACAGGCCACTGCTAGTCCCATGAAGTCATTGGGTGGCTGATGACATGCCATGGGCATTACCTGGCGATTGAGGAGACAGTGCACCAGGAAGATGAAGGCTCCCTGCAGGGTGTTGACAATGGTGAATAAATACGCCATGACCATTTTTGCTGAGCCGACTTGGAAGAGACCAAGACTCCATGTGCAGCCCAGAATGAATAGCTGGGCGATAGCTTTAAAAGTCAGTAGTCTGGATAAAGGCAGACGGAGAGATCCTGTTATAACGACCCTCTGGTGAGTGACTGAGTCAGGGGCCTGCGGGCAGTGTGGGGCAAAACAGCTGGCACCCGCTTTACTGTGACTTAGGGGTACTGTCAAGATGAACACAATAGCAACTGATGCCTATGAATCCAAAATACAATATTGTGCCCAACCATCTCCCCCCACACACACACCTTAACCTCCCACAGGTGGCTCTTCCAAAGCAAATGGTTCAACCTCTCATTACGGTTTTGTTTTTAATCCCTTCACATCAGGCCCTGGCAACGTGACAATCAAGAGGGAACAGGATATTGGGCTCTCGGGAACCCATCTATGTTGGTTCATAGATAGACAGAGGGGTTGCTACAGAGCAGCAGTAAGCCACACTTGCCTTCCTCCTCAATGGATGGCACTTTACCTCGACAGTATCCACAGCCACAGGGAAAAGAGATGAGTTTCCTCCCTATAGCACATGGCCCAGCTCTCACTATCAGCACAGACTTGCATTTCTCCTTACACAGCGCTAGGCATGGGCATGGGGAGAGGAGAGGGCTCCGCACACTGCTCTCGCCTGCCAACACCACTCCTCTACCCCTTCCCCCCACCCCCACAGCTCCCATTGGCCAGGAACAAAGAAACACGGCCAATGGGAGTTTCGGGGGAAGAATCCGCAGACGAGGGCAGCGCATGGAGCCCTCTGCCCCCCCATCTCCCAGGGGCCGCAGGAATGTGGTGCCAGCCACTTCCGGGAGCGGTGCAGGGCCAGGGCAGGCAGGCAGGGAGCCTGCCTGAACCCCGCTGCCACCCTGGAGGCACTCCAGGTAAGTGGCGCCAGGCCAGAGCCTGCACCCCAAACCCCTCCTGTAACCCAAATCTCCACTCCCTTCCCTCAGCCCCCTCCCCCACTCTGGACCCCTCCCTACACCCCTGCCATGAGCTCTTTCCCACACTCTGCACTCCCTCCTCCCCCCCAACCCCTTGCCCTTAGCCCCTCCCACACCCCGCACTCCCTCCCGCACCCCAACCTCTGTCCCAGCCCTACTTTCATGGCCCTGCATGCAATTTCCCCACCCGGATGTGGCCCTCGAGCCAAAAAGTTTGCCCACCCCTGTTCTAGTAGATATAGTGCTGTCCTACCTGGTGTCTTTGAGAGTGGACACATCTTCATTAAGGGAGGAGAGTTTGTCTCTCAGGATCCAGAGGGTTACAATAAAAAACGTTAAATTTATCTGTGGAAACAGCATGAAATATTCCTTGTAAAACATGCTAGCCAAGGCCAGTCTCTCTGCCTGAGGCACAGAACAATCCTATGGGATCAGACTGCTGCAGACCAGTGACTGCTCCTCAAGGTGGGTCATATACCATTCGCTACCAGATCTTGATCCCAGGCCATGCAGGGAACTGTTGGCATTGGCAGGGCTGCAATGCATCACATGTGATCATACAGCCAGAGGGCCACATTCTGCTCTTATCTGAATCTGGAGTGACTCCATTGATTCCAGTGGGGTCTACAGTTATTCCAGATTTAGAGCTGTGTGATTTGGCCCAAAGCTTCTAGATCCTATCTATAGAGTATTCCCTTCAATTCTGAGACTGAAATTAATTCTTAACCCGCTGCCTGAGATGGGGAGGAATCTGCAAGGACATTTGCTACCTTTATCTCTTACAACACGTGTTCCCTTCCTTCCCCAAACTCCCCACGCTGCAGCCAGCTTCCCTTCCCCCATCACTTGGGTTATTTACCAGCCAGGCTGGACAAGGCACGGAACAAAACTATCCTCATTCCGGCAGAGGTCCCACTTGTTTCCATGGCAGCATTGCATGAGTAATGACATATTATAATTAATCATATTGTGGTAGCACCTAGAGGCTCCAACTGAGATGGCACTGGGTTCTGTTCTCACACCTAGAAAGGAGCAGCCCCTGTCCTGGAGCATTTGTTTGCAAAATAACTAGGCAAGACCACAGGGACCGGCTTCCTCTGGGCCACTCAACCCCCCACCCCACCCCAAGCCCCGCCCCCACCCCACTCCTTCTCCAAGAGATGCTGGGGCATCTATGGGAACATTGGTGGGTTCGAACTTCCACAGGTCACCAGCTAAAGTGACCCCGCTCAGTTCGGTCTCGAAGGGGGGAGAGATGTGACGAAGCGGGACTGTTCTTAATGTTGCCTCTGAATATTGTGGGGGTGCCTCAGTTTCTCCTATGCAGTTCTTAAGTATCTAGGTGGTGGGATAAGGGTGTATGATCATTGCAGAGCCCCAGAGGACAGGTGTGTGCAGGGGTCTGGACACAGAGAATGGCCAACACCCTGTTTCCTGGCAACTGGTGGCCTGGGCCCTTCCCCCCTGCAAGGTGAAAGCTAAAGGGTTGGAGACAAAGAGATCAGGTGACCTCCTGGCCTGGGAAAGGGACAAAGCCCAGAGGAAGAGGCGCTGGAGAGAGATTGAGTTTGGGGCTGGCTGGGGACATGGAGTGAAGTGCAGACGTGGTTGTCTGGCTCACTGCCCCCCAAAACGGACCCAGCTGAGGGGTCCTGTTCTCTGTACCTACAAGCTCTGTTTTAGACCATGTTCCAGTCGTCTAATAAACCTCTGTTTTACTGGCTGGCTGAGAGTCACGTCTTACTGCGGAGTTGGGGTGCAGGACCCTCTGGCTTCTCCAGGAGCCCTACCTGGGCGGACTCGCTGTGGGAAGCGCACGGAGGGGCAGAGGATGCTGAATGCTCCGAGGTCAGACCCAGGAAGGTGGAAGCTGTGTGAGCTGTGTGTCCTGAAGACAGGCTGCTCACAGGAAGGAGACTTCCCCAGAGTCCTGACTGGCTTCGTAGGGAGCAGTTCCAGAGCATCGCCCGGGGACTCCGTGACACCTGCCTCTTCCCACCCCCACCCCACCTCTTCCCACCCAGTTCCGCCCCTTCCCCCACCGCGCGTCCTGCACACCACAGAACAGCTGACTGCGGGAGGCGCTGGGATGGAGGAGGAGGAGTTGATCGGCACGGCCGCCGGCAGTGGGGAGCTGGCTGCCAGTGGGTGCTGAGCATCCGCTATTTTTTTCGGTGCCTATGAGCCAGACAGACAAAGGGTGGGAGGAGAAACAGAGGTACAGCGAGGGGAAGCTACTTCCCAAGTTAACACAGCAGGCCAGTGGCAGAGTCAGGTCCCCTGACTCACAACCCAGTGCCCGACCCATTCTCCCGGACTGCCTCCATAGAACGTAGGCTATTCTGTTAGTGGGAAATCCTGCACTGGCCAAAGAGGGAGGAATGAAATGGGATCTTCTAGGACTCTTTCATCTTAAATTCTCTGGGAGACATTCCTCTCTTGGCTCCAAGGGACTCCACAGGGTCGCAGAGGTGAGAGGAGAATGGGGCCCTGTGGTTCTGTGAGGTACCCACCAGGATTATGGCACAGACTGGTCCCAGGAAGCTCCAATGAAATCCTCTCTCCAGGCTGAGCCAGCAGCTACAGGCAGGGAGCAAGAAGAAGGTGACTTTAATGGGATTACGACCCTTTTTCAGCACCGCGGGCAGAGAGAGAGGGTGTCACAGGGCAGCTGGCTCTCAAAAGCAAGATGGATCTCAGCCAGCCTGTGACATGGCCGACTCTCCTACGGGCTGCAGACGAACAGCTCTCCCCATCTACCTCAGCATGTCCTGCTTTCAGCCTCCACTTCCTCTTCCACCTCCTCAAATGACCCTTTCTGGTGGATGGGCGCAGTATTGAGGGAGGGCCAGACATGCAGAGGATGTACATTGGCCTAGCTGCACTGAAGGAGGTGGAGCTACCCTGATTTACACCAGCTGAGGATCTAGCCTGGGGTGTCTAGAACCTGCCATGCCCTGTTTTAGTGGAGTCGCTCACTTGAGAGAGGGGATCCTCAGGGATTTGCCCACAGTAAGAAGGTGCATTTGTTTCCTATCCACCAATGCCACAAATCCAGCCTGGGACCTGGAAGTCAAGCTGGGATCTTTCTGGCTTGTTCTTCCGCATCATCAGTGGGGCGAGGAGTGTAGATGTCTGACAGGTGGGCAACTCAACTACAGCGCTCAGGGCAGCTCAGTGTCACAGTCAGCTCCCAGGCAGGGTGAGCAGGGAAATCTCGGTTCAAGTCAGACCTGGGGTGAGCCGAACACCTGCATGGAAGCCAGATCCCAGCTCCCGTTCGGGATGGGCACTGCACTTACTGGTTGGAAGTTCCGTAGCCTCCAGGATTCACCGCTGCAGAAATAGCCACCACCAGGGCGGGGAATCCGTAGCCGAACGGGTACGTGAATCTCTTCTTGAACCGGCTGGCGCTGGTGTAATTCACGACCTTCAGGTTCCGGACGGTGAGGAAGAGGTGCAGCCCCTCCAGGAACATCCAGGTGAAGCCGGCCAGGAAGAGGTAGTGTAGGAAGCCAGCAATGACAGCACACACCACCTGGGGACAGGAGGAGAGAGAGCTCTGGGACACTGCTTCTGGGAAGGGAAACACTGAATTTGGAGGTGGGGGGACTTTTGTGAGGATCATATAGGGCTCTTTATTAACACATCTCTCCAGTTACGGCTCTCTCCCAGGGACAATACGTTCTTCAGTCTACGAGGGCTTGTCTAAGGGCAAGCTGGCTGGCCCTTTCAATCATTCAGAGACCAGGCCAGTCCTGATTTCCACTCACAAAAGATGGTTTCTGGGGGTTGTAGTTCCCAAATGAATCGTGGAAATTGTTGGATACTGTGAGGAATCCTAGGATAGGGAGCAGGGACATAAACAAGTTCCCGGTCCTCATAATAGGGAGAGACCTGGAGGGTGTAGGTTCTCTTCTCTGTATCTGCTTCAAGATATAGGTGCCTTGCATCTGCCCATCAGTGTGGGGGCAGAGAGGACAGGCAGGGGAGTGTGACTCTGGAAATCGAGGTTCCTTTGTCTGATGAAGGATGGAGCCCACAAGGGAAAGAGAAGGACTGGTTTCACCCAGAAAGATTTCTTTTGGAGGGGAGTAAATAATTATTTCTGCGGGACTAAAGAGCATGGAATAAATGTTACCGTCCAGCTGAGGGTATAAAAAGGTGCTGGAGTGAGGGGAGCTTTAGAAATGCTGACAGAGGATCTGGACACAGCTCAATTTTAAACCAAGAATAAAAGTGGGTAACAGACCTGACTGCGGGTGCGGGTCACCGTGGTGAGGAAGAGCAGGTCGGCCAGGAAGAGGCAGAGGCAGAGCTGCAGGTGGAGGGAGGTGCTGACATTGCGGATGGAGCGGCAAAGGAGGAAGGTGAGGATGGCGAGGAGGAGGCACAGCAGGGAGAAGGTCAGTCCCACGTAGGTGATGACGGTCAGTGGATAACTCTCCTGTAACACAGCAAAGGGAGACTCACCAGTGAGCCCTGAGATGCTACATGGGAAATAAAGGGAAGTAAGGACACCCCGGGGAATTACAGAGCAGTCAGCTTAACTTCCGTATCCGGAAAGATAATGGAGCAAATAATTAAGCAATCAGTTTACAAACACCTAGAAGATAACAAGGTGATAAATAACAGTCAGCATGGATTTGTCGAGAATAAATCGTGTCAAGCCAGCCTAATAGCTTTCTTTGACAGGGTAACAAGCCTTGTGGATGGTGGTGACAAGGTCGATGTGGTATTTCTTGACTTTAGTGAGGGCTCGTCTACACTGGCAATGCTAAAGTGCTGCCATCGCGGCGCTTTACCGTGGCTTGCGTCGTCGCAGCAGAGCGCTGGGAGAGAGTTCTCCCAGCACTTTAAAAAACCCACCTCCACGAGCGGCGTAGCCACCTGGTGCACTGTTTCGCTGGCACTTTATAGCGCTGAAACTTGCTGTGTTCCAGGGGGTGTTTTTTCACACCCCTGAGCAAGAAAGTTTCAGCGCCGTAAATTGCCAGTGTAGACAAGCCCTAAGGCTTTTCAGACTTCTCATAAACAAACTAGGCAAATACAACCTAGATGGAGCTACTTTTTGGTGAGTGCATAACTGGTTGGAAAATCGTTCCCAGAGATTAGTTATCCGTGGTTCACAGTCAAGCTGTGGGTGGGGGGAGAGGGACGAGGCAGCAAGGATACTGAGCCACCTGGCCTGCCTCATGGAGGTGAAGAGTCACAGTTCCCCACAGAGACCCCCATACCCTCTCCCTACGCAGAATGTGCGCGTGACGTTGCACTCCATAATGTTTTATGAAAATATGCTTATGAGTGTAACTATGATGTTTCTGAAATATGCTTTATGCAAAAGGTCTCTTGTAAGGTATCATTACAAAGCTTAGGATCTACTGAGTGTGTTCATCCCATTTGTTTGCATGTATTATTTCTATGTTTGGAGTTAGGAGAATAAGATATAAACTTGTATCACTGATGTACACATGTTAAGTGGAAGCCATTAAGGGTGCTTCCGAATCAATCACCTGTAAATGGCTCTGTTTACTTGCAAACCTTCCGGGTACATGCGGGCCAGCCCTGGAAGAATGGAGACTATGTCACATGATACTGGAATCCATCTTAAATCTGGTACTTTCCCAGATTTAATCTGGTACTTTCCCAGTGTAGCTCCCCAGCCCACCTCTTCTGCCTGTGGCCCCGCCCACACTTCATCTGTTCTTTGAGTCTGGTTCTACGACCACCCTCCAGGAGCATCGGATGCGCATCTGACAACGACTCAGCTCCACTCTCATGTCCAGGCCACCTGGCCAGTGGCTTGGCATGAGCAACATCTAGGCGGGTAACTATAACAGCCTTTATGTAGAATCTGTGTGTGAATGTCTGTGTGTGAATGGATCTATATAGAAATTGCATATAGGAATATTTTCTTGTATTTACAATAAACGTGGCAATTTGCCTTGTCCCTCTTACAAGATCCTGTTGGTATAATTTTTATTAGTGTAACATACCAGCGTTTCTCAAACGGGGGTCCGCGAGGCCACTCCAGGGGGTCCGAAGACCCTGCTGACCAAGTCCTCCACCTCCCTCCCAGTGCCTTCTGCATGCCGGAGAACAGCTGTTCAGCAGCGTTCAGGAGGCACTGGGAGGGAGGGGAAGGAGTGGGCATGGGGGGCGCTCGGGGGAGGGGGCGGACACAGGGAAGAGGAGGAGCAGGGGTGGACGGGGGGCGGGAAGAGGTGGGGTGGGGCCTTAGGGGAATAGATGGAATGGGGGTGGGGCCTGGGGCTGAGCAGGGGGTTTGGGGTCTGCGAAAAATTTTAAATCAAAATGGGGGTCCTCAGGTTCCTAAAGTTTGAGAATCGCTGAGCTCTAGAATGAACACATTGAGAGAAGCCAGGGGCTATGCCCAAGAGTCAGCAGGACATGTAGGGACATGCCTATGAACAGGGGACTCCAAGTACCTTTCCATGCCCATGTGCTGTGATCTTCTCTTTGGGACAGAGGAAGTACAAGCCACATGGAAAAGGAAAGAAAAAGGCAGCTGCATCACCTCCATTTTGTCTTCAATCCTGCTTCTCACCTCTGGTGTAACTTCTCGACAAACTGAAGCTTTGAACAAAGGTCTGATAGACCCATCTAAGCTTTGGATGTGTTCCAGAGGGACTTTACAAGCCAGCAAACTCACCATCGCTGCTAAGAAACTGATATATGGACCTTGAAGTCATATGTATTGGATTGCTTTGATCATTTAACAACTCTCTTCTCTTTCTTTTCTTTTCATTTATAACAAAAACCTTTAGTTTTAGATACTAAAGGATTGACTGGCAGCATGGGATTTTGGGTAAGAGCCAAACTAATGTTGACCTGGCAATGTGGCTGCCCCTTGGGAGATCAGAAGAACATTTTGTTAAGTGAATAGAGTTTTAAGTAACTTCTCACTTTACTGGCCCTATCTGCTGATTGGGAGCCAGAGACTGGAATGCAATAAAGGGGGCTGTGTGATTTTTTTTTTCAGCTTCTCAATAACCAGTCTTGGGGATCTGGAGCACAGATTGTGACTGGTTGGTGATTCTAACTACAGTGTTAACCAGCAGTTTGGGGGAAATCTGCTCTCCTTTTTGCAGCCTGCCGTGACCTTGGTATTTTCAGTGTGGGCTACTCTAGGCACCTCATATCAAAACCCCACCCATCCTGTATAGCCACAGATTATACCCTGAGGTTCCTACTCAGCGGTCATTCACGCAAAATTCCCACTGATTTTGTGCAAGTAAGGAGCTCAGAGTCCAGCCCTTTGATCTGAGTCTGACACTGAGATACCTCCACTGCGGTGTGACCCATCAGGAGAGCGAAGCTGGAGAGATGGTCACAGCTGCAGATGGTGTGAGTGCTGTTCGTCTGGAGACTTTTGCAGCCATCCTCAGCCCAGGTGCCTTTCCCAGCGGTGAATTTCCAGTAAACGCAGCAAGCCTCTTCCTCCTCTTTCTTTGCCTGGAAACAAAAACACCCCATCATTATCCTCACTGGGTCATGGGGAGAATACTGTTTCTTTTGTCACACGTTTCTAATAGACAATAATAAACCTGAAGTCATCAATGGCAACTCGCAGAACTTCTTCCGGCAACTCGCAGAAGCTACTAGATCGCACACCCTGGTTCTCATGGGTGACTTTAATTTTCCTGATATTTGCTGGGAGAGCAATACAGTGGTGCATAGACAATCCAGGAAGTTTTTGGAAAGCGTAGGGGACAATTTCCTGGTGCAAGTGCTAGAGGAGCCAACTGAGGGGGGAGCTTTTCTTGACCTGCTGCTCACAAACCGGGAAGAATTAGTGGGGGAAGCAAAAGTGGATGGGAATCTGGGAGGCAGTGACCATGAGTTGGTTGAGTTCAGGATCCTGACACAGAGAAGAAAGGTAAGCAGCAGGATACGGACCCTGGACTTCAGGAAAGCAGACTTCGACTCCCTCAGGGAACGGATGGGTAGGATCCCCTGGGGGACTAACATGAAGGGAAAAGGTGTCCAGGAGAGCTGGCTGTATTTCAAGGAATCCCTGTTGAGGTTACAGGGACAAACTATTCCGATGAGTCGAAAGAATAGTAAATATGGCAGGCAACCCAGCTTGGCTTAACGGTGAAATCCTAGCGGATCTTAAACATAAAAAAGAAGCTTACAAGAAGTGGAAGGTTGGACATATGACCAGGGAAGAGTATAAAAATATTGCTCGGGCATGTAGGAATGAAATCAGGAGGGCCAAATCGCACCTGGAGCTGCAGCTAGCAAAAGATGTCAAGAGTAACAAGAAGGGTTTCTTCAGGTATGTTGGCAACAAGAAGAAAGCCAAGGAAAGTGTGGGTCCCTTACTGAATGAGGGAGGCAACCTAGTGACAGAGAATGTGGAAAAAGCTAATGTACTCAATGCTTTGTTTGCCTCTGTCTTCACGAACAAGGTCAGCTCCCAGACTGCTGCGCTGGGCATCGCAACATGGGGAGTAGATGGCCAGCCCTCCGTGGAGAAAGAGGTGGTTAAGGACTATTTAGAAAAGCTGGACGTGCACAAGTCCATGGGGCCGGACGAGTTGCATCCGAGAGTGCTAAAGGAATTGGCGGCTGTGATTGCAGAGCCATTGGCCATTATCTTTGAAAACTCGTGGCAAACGGGGGAAGTCCCGGATGACTGGAAAAAGGCTAATGTAGTGCCAATCTTTAAAAAAGGGAAGAAGGAGGATCCTGGGAACTACAGGCCAGTCAGCCTCACCTCAGTCCCCGGAAAAATCATGGAGCAGGTCCTCAAAGAATCAATCCTGAAGCACTTACATGAGAGGAAAGTGATCAGGAACAGTCAGCATGGATTCACCAAGGGAAGGTCATGCCTGACTAATCTAATCGCCTTCTATGATGAGATTACTGGTTCTGTGGATGAAGGGAAAGCAGTGGATGTATTGTTTCTTGACTTTAGCAAAGCTTTTGACACAGTCTCCCACAGTATTCTTGTCAGCAAGTTAAAGAAGTATGGGCTGGATGAATGCACTATAAGGTGGGTAGAAAGTTGGCTAGATTGTCGGGCTCAACGGGTAATGATCAATGGCTCCATGTCTAGTTGGCAGCCGGTGTCAAGTGGAGTGCCCCAGGGGTCGGTCCTGGGGCCGGTTTTGTTCAATATCTTCATAAATGATCTGGAGGATGGTATGGATTGCACTCTCAGCAAATTTGCGGATGATACTAAATTGGGAGGAGTGGTAGATACGCTGGAGGGCAGGGATAGGATACAGAGAGACCTAGACAAATTGGAGGATTGGGCCAAAAGAAATCTGATGAGGTTCAATAAGGATAAGAGCAGGGTCCTGCACTTGGGACGGAAGAACCCAATGCACAGCTACAGACTAGGGACCGAATGGCTAGGCAGCAGTTCTGCGGAAAAGGACCTAGGGGTGACAGTGGACGAGAAGCTGGATATGAGTCAACAGTGTGCCCTTGTTGCCAAGAAGGCCAATGGCATTTTGGGATGTATAAGTAGGGGCATAGCGAGCAGATCGAGGGACGTGATCGTTCCCCTCTATTCGACATTGGTGAGGCCTCATCTGGAGTACTGTATCCAGTTTTGGGCCCCACACTACAAGAAGGATATGGATAAATTGGAGAGAGTCCCGCGAAGGGCAACAAAAATGATTAGGGGTCTGGAACACATGACTTATGAGGAGAGGCTGAGGGAACTGGGATTGTTTAGTCTGCGGAAGAGAAGAATGAGGGGGGATTTGATAGCTGCTTTCAACTACCTGAGAGGTGGTTCCAGAGAGGATGGTTTTTCTCAGTGGTAGAAGATGACAGAACGAGGAGTAATGGTCTCAAGTTGCAGTGGGGGAGGTTTAGGTTGGATATTAGGAAAAACTTTTTCACTAGGAGGGTGGTGAAACACTGGAATGGGTTACCTAGGGAGGTGGTAGAATCTCCTTCCTCAGAAGTTTTTAAGGTCAGGCTTGACAAAGCCCTGGCTGGGATGATTTAATTGGGGATTGGTCCTGCTTTGAGCAGGGGGTTGGACTAGATGACCTCCTGAGGTCCCTTCCAACCCTGATATTCTATGATTCTATGATTCATGACTCTCATTGTACTGCATGTAACAGCCATTTGGGACTTCCCATTGGCAGTGGAAATACAAGCGAGATCCTCCAGCTCCAAAAGCACAAGTCCCTGACCCCAGAGCTAAAGTGATAATTCCCTTAATGCTGGGCACTGTGGGGTCTATGACACACAATTGTGAAGTTTGATTTGAGCCATTAAAAGGCATTCACACACCCACCCACAAATACCCACATGCACTCTAGCAAGTTCATTACTTTGTCAAAGACGGCACCATCTCATGCCATTTCCCTGAACTCTTCTATCTATAGGGCAGAGGTCCCCAAACTGTGGGGTGCGCCCCCCTTTGGAGGGACATGACAGGTCCTGGGTCAGCCCCCATGGGGGGCAGAGAGGGAGCACCACCCAGCCCTCCCCACCCTGAGCTCTGCTCTGGTCCCACCAGTAGTCACATCCCTGACTTCCAGCCCCATGTCTGGCACCGTCCCCAGCTTCAGCATGGCTCCATCCCAGCCCCAGCCTCTTGCAGCTCCATTCCCGGCCCAGGCTGGGGGAAGGGGCGGGGCTGGGAGTGGAGCCACACCTTGCCATGGACTCAGCTGCTGGCCCCCACCGCAGCCTGGCTCCTGCTCCATTCCTGCTCCTAGCCTCAGCTCCCGGCCACGGCTCTGGCCCTGCTTCCAGACCCAGACCCACCACCAGCTGCAGTCCCAGCCTTGGCCCCCTTACACCTGTCTGTGTCCTTTCCTCCTGCCCCGAGCCATGGCCCTGCTCCCGGCCCTGGCTCAGGGGGAGGGCTGTGAATGGGGTCGGGGGGGTGCGACCCTCAAAACTTTGGGGATCACTGCTATAGGGAATTGCCTTCCATTTATTCCTGCTCTAAGGGGTGAGCCAGGCACAATTGTTCTTCCTGAGCATTTTACATGATTAATCATAACCCAGTCAGGCCTGGTGTGAAAGCTATGTAATGTCCTCCCCAGCGTCAGGACTGAAGAAGCTCCCTCTCTTTCTCAGATAACTGTTTCTCAGTCCAGAAAGGCAGCAGAACTCAAATGCCCTGCAGGAGACGCACCTTTCAAGTGACCAGCTGGAGTCCCGGGCACACAGCAAAGTAAAAGGATCTACACTCACCTGTCTATGGCGCAGGGTGAAATTCACAGGTTTGGAGAGGTTCATGGGCCTCCCATCTCCGATAGCCCCACTCACCACCCTGGAATTCAGGTGAAAATTCCTCAATTTCTCATCAGCCATTAGATCTCCCTCATCAAGTAATGTCGTGTTAATGATCGAATCCAGGGTGGAGTAAGAAATAAAAGCAACAGCCCAAAGATCTGAAAACATGAAACGATGCCTCATCATAGAGACAGGGACACTGAGACAAAGAAAGCGCAAGCCAGGTGCCAAAGGTCACAGCGAGTCTGGGGCAGAGCTGGGAAAAGAACCCAGGAGCCCTGGCTAGCATTTTGAGCTTTAACTACTAGAATATGTTGCCTCCTCCCTCTTCTTCCACAGAAGCACTTCTGCATTGGAAACATCTGGCGTGCCCGATGGGAGTGTGATTCCTAAAGTGCACTAATGTACATTAAAGCGCACTAGGGAACCTTTTGTGCACACTAGTAGGGTCTATATGGACCAATTAATGCACAGTTAGTTAGTGCTCTAAAGAAATCATACCCCCATACTGCACGTTATCCAGCTCGGTACACAGCCCTAGGTGAAAGGCACTGAGGTGAAGCCATAGTTTTTCTTGGTTAGGAGAGGCAGAGGGGTTGGTTAGTGAGGAGCTTTCTCTGGGGCTAAAGAATTAAGAACCAGTGCCAGTTACGTCATACTGGCCGGAAAATTGGAGTAAAATTGGTCAATATTATCCTGGTTCCATTCCAGGAAGTCACACACATCAACCTGGGGCCTAGCTGGGCTCATCATCAGGACACCATGTGTTGGGCCAACGGATCTCTGATCTTTCCATTCTCTGGACCAATTCATATGCCCATCAAAGCTTCTCTCTCCTCCCTGCCCCAAATGGGTTGGTTTTCATACTGCAGGACAGCCAGGAATGAAGGGCTCTGCAGAGCTCAATGGCCTGAGAAACACTGGCTCAGCCAACAAGGTCCACGCTAGTGTCAGGATAACAAAGGCAAGCAAGCCAGCGTGGGGCGAGAGGAAGGGGAGAACTAGGGCCGGGGTTTGGTGTCTAAAGGGGTGAGTGCCTGGGAAGCACCAGGATGGTACCTTCTGTGGCTGCTGTGGCGACGGCATTGCAGTGAATGTCCATTGTCTCCTCCTGACCTCTCAGCCTGAAGACCTCATCACCGCAACTTGCAGCTCGGACGAGGATCGTCTCGATAGCTGGGGAGGGAAATGGCAATGCCTCTTGCTGCAAGGGCAAGGCAGGTTTGGAGCTCCACTATCTCTGAATCCCACCACCCCTCCCCCTTCCTCCTCACCTCCATCTCTCTGTGTTTCCCTGAGCCCCTCTGGCTGACCTTCTGTGATCCATCATGCCTGCGCCCCCATGAAGATGCCACTGTGCCAAGAGGCAGAAGGCAACTTCTCCCTGCTGCCTCACCTCTGCGCTTTAGCAGGGGAAGCAGCAAGAAGGGGTATTGCTGGGGCAGGGAGTGAAAGGAGGACGTAATGGCAGCTGCCTGTGGCGACAGGAGATTGGCATTGCTTTTAAACCCCTCTCAGGCAGCTGCCATTGCTGCAAAGCCCCAGGGCTGGGTTTATGGGTGGCGGGTAGCATAGGCTGGGGAAGGCTGTGCCTCCCTAAACAGCCTGGCATGGCCCCACCCATGCTTTGCCCCCAGGTCCCCTCCTGCCTGCTTCCAGTTCCCTTCCGACTCTTCCATGGCTGAGATGCTGCGGCAGGCAGGCTGGGGCAGGCAGGTGCTCACAAGGCCCAGGGCTGGGGGCGCTGGGGCTGGGGCTGGGGCCATGCCACGTCACGCTGTCTGCCCATCTGCCCGGCGCTGGAGTTGGGGATGCTCCGGCTGCCCAGCACTCTAGGGTGCGCGGGGTGCGAGGCGGGTTTCTCTGGGCTCTAGTGGAAGACGGGGGATGGAAGAGGAGGGGATGGGCCTTGGGCAGAGAGGGAGGGGCCTGGGGCTAGTTTCTCTCAATGGTTAACCTCTCTCAGTGGCTCATTCAGCTGCCGCCCATGGCTGGGTTTTAAACCCTGAGAGAGGGGCAGTGAGGCTGCAGTGGTGTTCTGCACTGAAAAGAGTATAACCCCCTATCTCACAGCTGCCACGAGGCGATGTGGGAGCCTCTCATCCTCCTCACCCATAAACTCTGTTGTCACATTCGTCTTATTCTCCGGAGACCGCAAAGCAACCATCAGTGCAGCCAATTCCACACTCTGCAGGAGGAAGGTCACGGTGGAGGCCACCTCCCTCTTGCTCTCATTCCCACCAGCACTGAGGATGGAGCTATTCAGGAAGGGACCAAAGGGGAGAGCAACTTCCTGGGATTGGGAAAGGAAACACCCTGAGAAGGACGGAGGATTTCAGTGGTTCATGAGCCACATTCTTCAGACTCCCAGGGGAACAATGACCCTCTTAGGGACATACGGGTTCATAGTGACCTTCCCACTGAGAGGAACTGCAGCATTCTCCAAGAGGGAGCCCTTTACTGAGCCAATGAGGCTACTGAGGCTTGCTCAGGACTTCACAGTAACCTGAAGCCAGGGTACGTCTAACACCGTGTGTCATTCGCTCCTCATCCCTGGTCCCTTCAGTGTAGGTGCCAGAGAACATTACAACCAATCAGCAGACATCTCGGTTCTCTCTGTGTTGCCCCCGGAAGCAATTTGGATCTTCCGAGGACCAGTGGGGACAGAACCCAGATCCCCTGCCACTTCAGCTAGAGATCATGCACATGCGCACACACACCCCTTTTCTGAAGAGCAGCTACAATTTCCCCCAAAGTGAGACGGCTATACCAATGCTCAGGGCATTTGGCCATAGAGCGCCCACACACGTAGGGGCAGAACCTCTAACCTCCAGCGATGTTTCTCTGTCCTCTGCACACATGGTCTCCAAATTCACTAAGGTTGAATTCATGAAGGACCAAAATTCACTGGTTCTGCCCTGCAGAACAATCAGAGGAAATGGGTTATTTCTACAAGCATGGAAAGGCCACCCAAAATTAAGGTAAATGGCTCCTCATCGTGATCTTGCTTTGACCTATGGTTCGCTGGCTGTCCCACTAATATGCCCACAGATTAAGACATGTTAAGGCTAAGTGTGCTGAAGCCCACAGACATGCTGATATTTCACATAGTATTGAGGGTTGAGTTTTCAAAAGCACTTTGTGTTGGACTGATTCTGCTCCCACTGAAGTCAGTGGTAAACCTTGGATAAGCAGAGAAGCCTCACGCTCAAAGTTTTCTTTGTACTCTTTGTGAAAACGCTCAAAGCCCAAATAAACCCCTTACACGTACCTGCTGAAAGACATCTTTGCACATCTTCAACTGCTCTTTTATCTGTTGAGTCTCAGTCTGCCATTTAAAGGTAACATCTAGCAACAGACAGAGAGGCACGGACAATTACATCAAGTCAACATCTGCAGGGCTAAGGTTTTCAAAAGTGTCTCATGATTTGAGACATCTTAAAAGGGCCCTGACTTTCAAAAGTGCTGAGCACTCACCCTTTTAGGTCTCAGGTTAGGCAACCAAAATCACAAGGCGATTTTGAAAATCTTGGCCAAAGTGACACACCTAAGACCACACTCACACGGACTCTATGACGGAGCTGGAAATGGAAGCTTGATCAACTGAGTCCCAGCCTAGCATTTTAGCCACAAGGGCCATCCTTTCTTCCATCCAGAATACAAAGTTGATGATCTCCTGAAACCCAGCAGGTGTTTTCTCCCTTTAGCTCCATTGATCCCTTTAGCCCTGTCTGACAACTTTCAACTGAGTTTATAATCAGTTAGCAATACATTCAGCCCTAAAAGCCTGGCGTGTGTCCACACATCACCTGGTTAATACTCACTTAAGCTTTGTCTGTGTGTCTCATTGATCAGTGCGTCTTATGTGTCCTCTGGGGCTGCTCCACAAAGGATCTGGTTCTGCTACAGCTCCTAGCTATGGGAGTTTGTCTCTTAGCTCAATCAGGAGTGGGTCATGGAGTTACAAGGTCCTGGGTTTGATCCTTGGGGCTTACCAAGATGACAGTTGTTACATCAATACTCGAGAAGTTTCCCTTCCTAAGAACTGCTCTAACCCTGCTCTTGTACTTCTAAAAGGCCTGCGTCTCATCAAGGTATGTCTACACTAGGAACGCTAAAGTGGTGCAGCTGCAGCCGTGCCACTGTAGTGTAGACACTGACGATGGTGATGGAAGGGTTCTTCCATTGCTGTAGTAAATCCGCCTCTCAGAGGTGGTAGCTAGGACAAGAGAAGAAGTCTTCTGTTGACCTTGTGTTGCCTACCCTGAGGCTTAGGCTGCCTTATGATTGACTGAAGTTTTAGGTGTTGAGCAGGCCTCAGTTACACTAAAAGCCTTACGTTGCTCTGGCCTGGAAAAGGCGGTTCAAGTGGCTGGAAAAGGCTCCTAAGAATGTTCCCTGTGGAGGGACCCTCCACAGCGAGTGTGGACCTGGTATAAGGGCCTTTACATGATCTTGGCTTCATCTGCAAGGCAGATCAAGGATGTGGTCAGAACGTACCATGCTACAGCTACTTTCTGGTTCTCAGGGGCCATGGGAAGCGGAGGGTAAATTACAGCAACCTGCATGGTCCCAGAATGCACAGAGCACAAAGGTGGCTCAAAGCGACCTGTTCCTCCACCATTGCTGTTCCCTGGTGCAAGCACAGGAGTGGCATAAGTAAGAATCAGGCACAAAATTCCCTTGGGTGCCCAGAGGGCATCACAACCAAGTGTGGGAGGAAAAGTGCAACGGTCCTTAAACCAATTCAGACCAGCTGGCGAGCAGCTGCCTAACTGCATGAGCTGGGCGGACACTAGTTGAGTGCAGCTAGCAACACAGGTACAATCTTAGGCCTGGACTACGCCTGAAACTTAGGTAGATCTAGCCATGTCACTCAGCGGTGTGAAAAATTCACACCCTGAGAGACGAAGTTAAGGCGTCCAAAGCCCAGTGTCGACACCACTAGGTTGACAAAAGAATTCTTCCGTCAACCCAGATTCCAGCTCTCGGCGGGGTGGATTAACGACAGTGAGAGAAAAACCCCTTCCATCGCTGGACCAAGTGCCGACACGACAGTGCTTCCGAGGCCCAGCTGCAGCGCCGTACCTGCCGTATAGCTTCTGCAGTATGGACACAGCCTGAGTAACTGTGGCTAGAGGTGGCCGAGGGTGGCAGGCTGGGCCAAATTCTCAGCGGGCGTAACTCAATGGAGCCCCATCAAAATCAACAGACTTTACACAGGCCCATGGTTGCCTCCCCGGTTGTGACACTGTTTTCTTTGCAGCATGCACAGAAACTGTGGGAAAATAGGGTTAAAACCCAGGCTACTCACTCTTCCTGCAGGAACCCGGAATCCCATAGCTGTCCATGGCAGCAGTGCCAACACTCAGGAGTGCGAATGGAGAGCTGGCATGTTCCACAGCATGGGATCTCATGGCACGTCCAAGCGTATGCATGCCCCAAACGAACTCAGTGCCAGGGACTGGGTTCCACTCCACAGCCCTTAGAGGCTGATTGTCTAAGATGATGGCGCGAGTCTCCGATGTATTGGCCACCATCAAGGCAAAGTTCTCGAAGCCCTCCTGCTCGTTTATAGAATACATCAGGCAGTAACTGGCAACATCTGGAACATTCATCAGGAAGGCGTGGGAGGAATTAGGGTTAGCTGCACCCAGGCTGTAGAACACCACCTGGATGCTCACGTTAGCAGAGATGTAGACTGGGATTGAGGGCTTGACAGGAAGTTGGAGTACATTGCCTCCTCTTAGAGTAACATTCTCTTGCTGTTCCCCTCGTTGATACAACACAGTCGTGCTCTGGAAAGCAGTGATGTAGACTATGTCATCTACTTTCGGCCAGGGTAAGGGAGGAATGATGTATGTTGTACCCCAGCTGCAGACTGGTAGGAGCTGCTCAAAGACGTGGTTGCATTTTGTGCTATTACAAAAACACACCTGGCCAACCAAGACAGCCACTGGCTTTTCTGAGACAATCCTGGTGCCAGACAGATCTTCTATGCCTTGTAACTGGATGACTTGGAAACTGAAGGGCTTAAATTTTAGTTTGCTGCCAGTGGAGTGGACCTGTGTTAGGTAATGTAACTTGCCTTTCACATGGACCTCCACGTAATTGGGCTCTTGGTACGTTATAATAGAGAACTCTGGGTAACTATCGAAGGATTCCGTAGAGGGAGTCACTACGTAGTGTTCATTTCCCAAGCTGGAGACAGGATACAGCACAGTGATCTCATTGCTCACATGCTTGTTGCTGACAGACACTACCGAGATATCTTTGTCAGCCTTGACTAGGACCACCTTGGAGACCACATCACTGCCGTTAACTCCCACTGACTCTGGTAGCCTGACCCGCACCATCTCTCCCTGATTTACCATAGTCTTATTCTCAAACCTTGCCCCGTCACCCTTGCAACTGGGGATGGAAACAGACACTGAAGTGAAGGCAAAGTAGCCAGTAATTTGCACTTCAAATTGACTCGAGTTCCCACAGTCCTCCATGTAGGAGGTGATGAATTCTCTTCCCAGAGTCTCAGTCTGACATGTGCCTGCAAGGAAAAATAGCAATAAAACATTGGAGGTAGAGAGAGACACTGTCAAGAGGTGGATAGTGTAAAAGGGACTGGATCAACTTTGTTCAGGTCAAAAATTAAGACCCAGTAAAAAGAAACGGAGCTTGAAAATCTTAATGCAGCTAGAAATTTTCCCCGTTATATTTTTATTCTAAATGAAAATAATTTTTATTAATAGTACACATTATTTTAAATAATGAACAAGGACAACTTAGACAGCTTAGAACCCAACAAAGACTTTGGAACCAAACATGACTTCGGGGAACGTTCCAATCTGGATCAGAACTCCATGATTGTCCCTGATCTGTATAATTGTTGAGAACCAGAATCCTGGATCCAAACACTCATGGAAACACAGAAAAATGTCAGATCCAGGTGCACACTTAATGATTTGGACTCAGCTCTAAGAATAATTGTTTCCCCTTCCCTAGCACCTCCTGTCTAAGCTCCAAACACTTTACAGACAGACATTCAATAATTCTCAGTCCCACCAGGAGATGGGTCAATATTACTGTCCCCATTGCACTGAGCGGAAAACTAAGGGACAGAGAGAATTAGGAGCTTGCTCAGAGTAACCCCACAAATCAGCAGTAGAACTAAGAATAGAACCCAGGTTTCCTACTCTCAGTCTCTTGTGCTCTAAGCATTAAAACCTATAGAACCGTAGTCTGTTGTGTTGAGAAGGGTAGGTGCCTTGGGCCTGTTTGGCTCAGGTGATAATAAAACCCTTTTGTACTGTTACAACATTAAACCCATAAGTGTGGTTTGGGTCTTGTGTCAAGTTATCGCTGGCACCGTCTCCTGTTGTGACCACTACCGTTAAATATATATATACAGAAAGAGAGAGAGAGAGAGAGAGAGAGAGAACCTTTCATTAAACACACATAAGAAACAGATTAATAAAATTACAATTTAAAAAGTTCAATAAAAGTTTCATTTAATCAGTTTCCTTCACTTCTCTTTCAGTTATATAGGGCCAGATCATCAGATAGTGTAAATCAGTGTAGCACCACTGACTACAACAGATCTTTGCTGATTTACAACAGATGAGGATTCTGCCCATCACCCCCCAGCTGACATCCCACTTGGCTCTTTATAGAGAGATCCAGAAACATTGTATCTCCCAATAAACATTTTATCCTCACTCCCAGAGCTCTCTCTCTGTCCTCAGTGGAAAGAAAATTAAGGCCAAATGTAATATAGCTTCTCAAATTTCCACTAGCTGAGAATCTGGCTGTCTAGCTTCAGGCCCTTTAATACGATCAGTGAGGGGAGATATTGTGAAATGCTGAGCCTCCTTCCCCTGTCCCTTACACCATATGACCGCCATTGATTTCAGTGCATTTCTCCTGATTTACATTGATGTACGTGAGAAGAGAATGAGGCCCATGATTCTTAGCCTGAATGGGAGCTGGCGGCAGGGCTGGATTTAGGGGCAGGTGACCCAGGCAACCACCGGTGGTGCCAAGTTTGGGGGGCCCCGGGCTCGGGGTGCTGTTTTTGTTGTTAGCAACAAAAGGGAAAACAGGGGAAAAGGCAAAACAGAATGTTTGAAGTAAAATGTTTCATGTATTCCGAATGTGGATTCATTTTTCATAAAACCAAACACCATGGCCCCCGCCCCCTTCCCCAAGGCCCCGCCACTTCCCCAAGGCCCTGCCCCCCACTCACTCCAGCCTCCCTCCCTCCATTGGTTGCTCTCTGCCTCCCTCCCTCACTTTCACTAGGCTGGGGCAGAGGGTTGAGTTGTGGGAGGGGGTGAGGGCTCCATCTGGGAGTTCAGGCTCTGGGATGGAGTTTGGGTGTGGGAGGGGGTTCCAACCTGGGGCAAGGATTTGGGATGCGGGTGAGGGTGCAGGGTCTGGGAGGGAATTAGGGTGCAGAATTGGGTTCTGACCTGCGGCAGGCGGTTGGAGTGCAGGTAGGGGTGTGGGGTCTGGGAGGGAGTTTGGGTGCAGGATGTGGTTCCAACCTAGGATAGGGGGTTCAGGGTGGGGGCTCTGGCTGGGCGGCACTTACCTCAGGCAGCTCCCAATTGGTGGCGCAGCGGGGTTAAGGCAGGCTCCCTTCCTGCCCTGGCTCCACACTTCTCCCAGAAGTGTCCGGCATGTTCTGCCCCCTAGGCAGAGGTGCAGCCAGGTGGCTCTGTGCAGTGTGCACTGCCCATGCCCACAGGCACTGCCTCCACAGCTCCCATTGGCCACAGTTCCCAGCCAATGGGAGCTGCGGAGCTGGCCCTGGGAGCAGCGGCAGCACTTGGAGCTTCTCTGATCACCGCTGAGCCTAGGGGCCGGACGTGCTGGCTGCTTCCAGGGAGCTATGCAAAGCCAGGGCAGGCAGGGAGCCTGCCATAGCCTCACTGCACCACCGACCTGACTTTTAATGGCCCGGTGAGTGGTGCTGTCCGGAGCCGCCAGGGCGCATTTTCGACTGGGCGTTTCAGTTGAAAACCGGATGCCTGGCAACCCTAGTATCACCCGTTAATCTCATGAGACAGGGATAAATCATGCATACAAATCATGCATCAAAGTCATGAAATGGACGACAAATGCAATCAAAAATAAGGTATATAAAGGTTTAACTAATGGAAGAGGGTGCACACCATTTGGTCTAGGGCCGGCCCTGGCTGCCGGTCCTCAATGCCTCTCAGGATTTAGCTCCATTTGTAGGATCATAGAATCATAGAATATTAGTGTTGGAAGAGACCTCAGGAGGTCATCTAGACCAGTGCTACTCAAAGTGGTTGTCCGTGGACCAGCGCTGGTCTGCAAGCCATCGGCTGCCGGTCTGCGTGCACATTGGAAAAAGAAATTGCTGGTCCCCCACATCAGATAGCTTGAGAAGCATTGGGCTAAACCAATCCCCTGCTCAAAGCAGGACCAACACCAACTAAACTATCCCAGCCAGGGCTTATCAAGCCAGGCCTTAAAAACCTCTAAGGATGGAGATTCCACCACCGCCCTAGGGAACCGATTCCAGTGCTTCACCACCCTCCTGGTGAAATAGTGTTTCCTAAAATCCAGCGTACACCTCCCCCACTGCAACTTGAGACCGTTGCTCCTTTTCCTGTCATCTGCCATCACTGAGAACAGCCGAGCTCCATCCTCTTTGGAACCCCCCTTCAAGTAGTTGAAGGCTGCTATCAAATCCCCCCTCACTCTTCTCTTCTGCAGACTAAATTAACCCCAGTTCCCTCAGCCTCTCCTCGTAAGTCATGTGCCCCAGCCCCTTAATCATTTTCATTGCCCTCCACTAGACTCTCTTCAATGTGTCCACATCCCTTCTGTAGTGGGGGGACAAAAACTGCAATACTCCAGATGTTATTCCTTGACTTTAGCAAAGTTTTTGACATGGTCTCGCACAGTATTCTTTCCAGCAAGTTAAAGAAGTATGGGCTGGATGAATGGACTATAAGGGGGATAGAAAGCTGGCTCGATCCTCGGGCTCACCAGGTAGTGATAAATGGCTCCATGTCTAGTTGGCAGCCGGTATCAAGTGGAGTGCCCCAAGGGTCGGTCCTGGGGCTGGTTTTGTTCAATATCTTCATTAATGATCTGGGCATGGCGTGGATTGCACCCTCAGCAAGTTTGCAGATGACACTAAACTGCGAGGAGTGGTAGATACGCTGGAGGGCAGGGATAGGATACAGAGGGACCTAGACAAATTAGAGGATTGGGCCAAAAGAAATCTGAATAGGTTCAACAAGGACAAGTGCAGAGTCCTGCAATTAGGACGGAAGAATCCCATGGACCGCTACAGACTAGGGACCAAGCGGCTAGGCAGCAGTTCTGCAGAAAAGGACCGAGGGGTTACGGTGGATGAGAAGCTTTATAGGAATCAACAGTGTGCCCTTGTTGCCAAGACGGCTAACGGCAGTTTGGGCTGTATAAGTAGGAACATTGCCAGCAGATCAAGGAACGTGATCGTTCCCCTCCATTCGGCATTGGTGAGACCTCATCTGGAGTACTGTGTCCAGTTTGGACCCCACACTACAAGAACGATGTCGAAAAATTGGAGAGAGTCCAGCGGAGGTCAACAAAGATGATTAGGGGGCTGGAGCACGTGATTTATGAGGCTGAGGGAACTGGGATTATTTAGTCTGCAGAAGAGAAGAATGAGGGGGGATTTGATAGCTGCTTTCAACTACCTGAAAGCGGGTTCCAAAGAGCATGGATCTAGACTGTTCTCAGTGGTACCAGATGACAGAATGAGGAGTAATGGTCTCAGGTTGCAGTGGGGGAGGTGTAGGTTGGATATTAGGAAACACTGTTTCACTAGGAGAGTGGTGAAGCACTGCAATGCATTACCTAGGGAGGTGGTGGAATCTCCTTCCTAAGAGATTTTTAAGGGTCAGGCTTGACAAAGCCATGGCTGGGATGATTTAGTTGGGGATTAGGTCCTGCTTTGAGCAGGGGGTTGGACTAGATGACCTCCTGAGGTCCCTTCCAACCCTGATATTCTATGATTCTATGTGTGGCCTCACCAGTGCTGAATAGAGGGGAATAATCACTTCGCTCAATCTGCTGGCAGTGCTCCCACTAACACAGCCCAATGTGCCACTGGCCTTCTTGGCAATAAGAATTTCCCCGTGCTTCTAGTTTCTACATGAAATTGATCAGGATCTCAATTTTCATTTGCAATTCTGTAATACTCACAGCTCCTTAAAGAGAAAGCTGCCAAAACGACAGATCCAGAGTTACTGCTACTTCATTCTCCCTTGCTACTTTCTGACAGACTTCTAGGGACTGCAATCCAGTATAGGAATTCACGAGCTACCACTTTCTGGGCCCACCTCTGGCTTTTCAGTGTGGCCTAGTGACACTATTAAAAGACCTCTCAGTGGGACACGGCAGCAGAAAGAGGTTCTTGTCCACCCTGGGACAGAGTGTGAGCAGACTAAAACTAGAATACCCTAAGGAGTGACAGAGGGAGAAAGAGGGAGTGAATGAATAAACGAGCACAGAGAAGGAGGAATTATCCCTGACACCCAATCTTCCCTGTTCTCAAAATTCTGGGTTTTCCCTTCAGGGTCTGTTTAGAACCTGAGGTGTACCCACCCCTCTGGGCATTCCGCTGCTCCTAATGACCCAGATGCAGTGAACCCCCACATTAGAGTCCAGATAATGCTGCTGAGAGCTGCCAAGCCAATACCAGCTTCATGGCAGACACTCTATATGATACTCACTTATTAAGTGCACAGAAACGTTACACAAGGCATTATGTTTCACTAACCTGAGAATTTACCAATTCTGTTTGTCGTCTGGGTGCTTGCTGGTGGTAGAAACCAGAACAGTCCAAGGAGAAAAAACACTTGAGAGAAGATGAACAAAATTTGTTTAAAATCTAAGATACGGCAATAAACAACACAGGGAGACATTACTAAATAAAGGAGTCTAAGCACCTTTGTATGAGTCTGACCCTAATCTCAGTTACACTGGTGTCAATTTGGAATGACTCCATTGATTTACTTTTATTGGCGTTATCCTGAATTTATCCTGGGACTTAGGAGATCAGAAATAGGATCAGGGCATTGGACCTCATTGATGTGGGGAGAATGGAAGGTAGACACTGAATTTTTCCATTCTAGTCTCATTCTCTGATGCCCTGTAGGAGGCAGCTGGGAGGCTGGAGTCTGAGTGGCTTCTCAGTGGCCTGGGGCAGGGTGTCATGGAGTCACAGGGTCTGGTCTATGCCACAGCCTGTAACCAGTCCCTTTGGAGAGATCCCTGTAGTGTGCTGGGCCCCAAGGACCTACACAGTTCCACAGGGGCAGACCCGTGGCCTCCAAAACTAGGCCTTTGGGTGCCAGCAATCCCCATCATTTTCCATGGCTCCCAGTAGTAAGTCCAGCAGAGCCAGACTCCAGTGGGAGGTTTGTTCTTTACTCCTTCAGGGAACAATGCTCTCAGTGAGTATTTGCAGTAATGCCAGGCAGCCTTTTCAAAACAAGCTAAGAATGTATTAGCCACCTGGCCTACAGAATCCAACAGTCCTGACTTTAGCATAGAGAGGCACAGGTTAAGACATGGTCCATGCTGACCATTGCCAGGGCTCCCATGAGCCAGGCTGCTGTAGCAACAAACCATCTTGGCGCTCTCTCACCGTCTCTGTTTCTTTAGTTCCAGGTGTGTTTCCTGTGTCTCTGAAAGCTCAGCTCTAAACCCAGCCACCTGTCACCTTTCCCCTTTGTTCTCCCGCTCAGTGCATTTGGTTTGCTGCCCTGCAAGCCTCCAGGAAATCTCCTTCCTCTCAGCTGTTGGTCACAAGGAGTGACTGTCCTGGCCACTGGGGTTTCCGCTGTCTTTTCCAGACCCTCCATTCACAGGTGTAAATTTTCTTTACTTAGTTTGTTAATGACTCTGGTCTCCAGCCAGACTGTTGAGTCAAATACCACATCATATCCCTTTACGCTCAATGCCCAGAAATGCAAAGGCTGGAGGGAAACTGAAGCATGCACAGGAATCATAAATCATTACCAAAATTCACACAATCACCACACAGGGCTTTCCCCCTTTGCCCTTGTCATTTGGGTTCTGTCAGATATAACCTTCTCCCATCTGTTCCTCCTGGGTCAGCATGCCCAAGGCTCAGCAAGGAAACAAACACACGCCCTAGAGAGGGGCAAGATGCACCATAAGTTTGCAGGAGAGCATGTATCTTGCTAATCTGTTTAGCCAAGAGTTGGTGCTGCAGCTGCTCTCTGTCCACCTGTGAAGCCCAGCTGGTAAGAGAATGTACATCTACACCGCGCAGCAGACTGCAGCAGCAGGGCTCCGAACCCAGCTCGACAGACCCGGGCTCGGGCTCCTGTGCTAAAAGTAGCTGAGTACACAGAGCTTCTAAGTTGCGGGTGGCGTGGACTGGAGGCCAGGCTCTGAAGTCTGGGGAAAGGAATGGGCCTCAGCTGGTCCAAACCACAACTTAAAAGTGCTGACTACACCGCTCTTTTTAGCATGGTAGCAAAAGCCTGAGTCTGTCAAGGTGGGCTGGAGGGTCCCTGCCACAGGCTGTGTAGATGTACCCTGATAGGCCAGGGAACCTCCGAAGTACTTCAGGACAGAACCCTTCTAACTTCCCCTCCCTGGCATCTCCAATAAGTTGCCAGCTGGCTACTCCCAGCTATTCAGAGGGTAGCGGCTTGCCTGCCACACTCTCCCATACACCACGGCTCTGTCATCACTAACTCGGTTCTACTTACTTGGAGGAAACGCAAAGCCTCGGCGTGCCATGGCTGCTCAGAAGACAAGCTCTGGGATTCTGACCCTGGCACCTTCCTTATTAACCCAAAACAAACCCAAAAGCAGAACTGACACAAACTCGCTCACAGCGACTTCCTCTTTAGTCCCCTTATCTCTGGTGTCTGGAAACAGAGTCTCCGGGCCAAGTTTACCTTACGGAAGTCAGCAGCTGATCCCACTAAGGGGATGGGCCCTTTATTATTTATTATCTTCCCCAACCCCTGAAGTGTGCTAGGTGCCTGTCACGGAGTCCCCGGGCGATGCTCTGGAACTGCTCCCTACGAAACCAGTCAGGACTCTGGGGAAGTCTCCTTTCTGTGAGCAGACTGTCTTCAGGACACACAGCTCACACAACTTCCACCTTCCTGGGTCTGACCTCGGAGAATTCAGCATCCTCTGCCCCTCCGTGCGCTTCCCACAGCGAGTCCGCCCAGGCGGGGTCCTGGGGAAGCCAGAGGGTCCTGCACCCCAACTCCGCAGTCAGACATGACTCTCAGCCAGCCAGTAAAACAGAAGGTTTATTAGACGACAGAAACACGGTCTAAGACAGAGCTTGTAGGTGCAGAGAACAGGACCCCTCAGCTGGGTCCATTTTGGGGGGCAGTGAGCCAGACAACCACGTCTGCACTCACTCCATGTCCCCAGCCAGCCCCAAACTGAAACTTTCTCCAGCCCCTCCTCCTCTGGGCTTTGTCCCTTTCCCCGGCCAGGAGGTCACCTGATCTCTTTGTCTCTGACCCTTTAGCTCTCACCTTGCAGGGGGGAAGGGCCCAGGCCACCAGTTGCCAGGAAACAGGGTGTTGGCCATTCTCTGTGTCCAGACCCCTGCACACACCTGCCCTCCAGGGCTCTGCAACGATCATACACCCTTATCCCACCACCTAGATACTTAAGAACTGCATAGGGGAAACTGAGGCACCCCCTCAATATTCAGAGGAAACATTAAGAACAGTCCCGCTTCATCACAATGCCCTCACAGGCCAACAGGGAATCAGACAGTCCTTATGCTGCATATCCCTTAGCTAAAAGGGTACAAGGCTCATGCTTTCAGTGCAGAAGATTCTAGGTACAATCCCTGCTGATGACCCACAGTAGAATATGTCTTAGGAGAGGGCCCAGAGGAGGGAACTGGGGAAGGAATAATGGGGGTACAGGAAAGTCTCCTCACTAGTCACTCGGCGCAGGATGCCCGGGACACTAGGAGGGTGGCTGGGTCAGGATCTATGCACCCAGGCACTCAGTCTGTGACCAAGGTTTTGACAAGGAGCCTCCTGGAGGGGAGCAGTCACACAGCTGACTTCTCAGGGACAGAGAAAGGGGTGGCGGAGGGTACCCCAATCCAGGTCCCTGTTCTTCAGGATTCTATTTCTGATAAGTTTTTGGAAAGTAACCGTGTCTCTTTAAATCAAGATGCAGCTCCAATGCCTGTGAGAACAGAGGAGTTGGGACCAGGAAATTGCCAGGGGGTAGTTTGCCGGAATACAAATGACCAAACTGACAGAGAAGGGGGTGTTTTCCCCCAGGCTGGTGAGAGACAGGGAGCAGTTATGGGAAGGCTGCTGGGAGAAGGTGAATCTGATCGAAGGGTAAACACACCTCGCCCAGAGAGCCCCGATCACAGCCCATTAGGGGGCAGGGAAGGACTCAGTGCTGGGAGGAGGAAAAACCGGGTAACCCCAAAAGGGGAGCTGGATTTTCTACCTATGTACAGTCCTGGGGTTGGGAGACCACTCCCCAAAGGGCCAGCCAATCTGCAGGATCCCCCTGAACACCTATCTTGCCAGACTCTGAGGCACCAAAATTCCAGAAACATGATTAAATTAAGAGCCCACACAGAGGGGAATGCTGGAGGGAAAGAAAAGCCAGTGACTGATTACATGGGAGAGAGTCAAAGGACAGCATGGGTAATGAACAAACTAACCTTACACTACGCTATCTGAAAAGAGGGCGTGATATCATAAAGATACTGGTAAACGTACATCTGAGATAAAAATTTTGGTATTAATGTTAAGTTTTGGGATAAGAATTTTGACATGGATGTTAAACCTTATGATAATGCTACTTTTCAATTAAGACCTGTAAACAGGTTTAAAGCTTATCACAGCAGAGAAACCATAAAAAACCTGATTTGCTGTGTGTGAATGAGGAAACTGAGGCACACCGCCTGATGGCCTTGATGGCTGGGTGCCAAGAGAACTATAACACAAACTACCTTTGAGCTAGTCAGTGACTAACCCTCTTGCAGTAAGCTAATGGGGGAGGTGTGACGTTCTGTACCTCGGGGGAACACCCTGCACCCCATGTTCATCCTTATAATATGACTGTGTGGTATCCAATGCAAAGTTTGTCATATCGGGTGTCTTCGGAAGGCTCATGATGCACTGAGCATTGTTGTTATAGTGATGTTATAGTAATTGTTGTTACAGTAATGGTATAGTAATGTTATGGGCTGTAAATTCATATATATCGTTATGAGGATGACAATGTGTCCTCATGGCTTAAAATAGGCCCAGGCAAAACTCTCCAAGAGCAGAGGGGCAGTTCACACCTCATCAGGGCATGTATGGGACAAACCCAGCCCAGCCTCAAAGGAACAAAGGACACTTGCCTAGGCAGCAACAAAGGGTCTGTTGGACTCTTGAGTGAGTCACCCCACTTCCTTTGGTCAGTTTGGGACTGCGATGAGGTAATGCTCACCTGAGTCTGAAAGAGGGGGACAAACCCAAGAGGGAAGAAAGAGCATGATAAAAGGGAGAGATGTTTGCCATGGCCTTCCTCTCTCTTCCACCTCCATCTACAGACATCACCACCAAGCGACTGAAGCACTGATCAAAGCGGAGAGCCTGGCTGAAGGGCAACCAGCCAGCCTGTGGTGAGAAGCAGCTAAATATGTAAGGACACTGAAAGTGTTAAGATCAGCTTAGAATGTGTTTTGCTTTTATTTCATTTGACCAAATCTAACTTGTTCTGCTTTGACTTATAATCACTTAAAATCTATCTTTGTAGTTAATAAATCTCTTGTTTATCCTACTGAAGCAGTGTGTTTGGTTTGAAGCGTGTCAGAGACTCTCCTTGGAATAACAAGCCTGGTACATATCAATTTCTTTGTTGCACTGATGAATTTATATAAGCTTGCAGCGTCCAGCAGGCATAACTGGACACTGCAAGACGGAGGTTCCTAGGTTCGTGTCTGGGACCGGAGATATTGGCTAGTGTCATTCGGTTGCACAATCCAAGGAGCAGCTTATATGCCAGAGGCTGTGCGTGAACAGCCCAAGAGTGGGGGTTCTCACAGCAGAGCAGGGTAAGGCTGGCTCCCAGAGTCAAAGAATTGGACTGATCTAGCAGATCACCGGTCCAGATAACACCAGAGGGGAACATCACAGTGGGGCAGAGAGCAGGGTTGTATGTGCAGCTTGTTACTCCAAGTAGAGTTCACACTTTAAGCACCGATATTTGTGATTTTAACTGAGTCTTAAGTGCACTGGCTAAAAACAGTCAGGAGGAGGTCACAATTTTGTTATTTTCTGTTTGTTTATTTCGGGAAAGGGAAATAAGCACAAGAAAGCAGAAATATGACTACCAGTGAGGCAGCTAAAAAACTAGATCTGGCCAGACTGGAAGTGGCAGAGAAGGCAAAGGACTGCGAGTTTCAAATGTGGCAGGCAGAAATGAGGCTCAAAGAAGCAGCTGCAGCCAGGGAAACTATGGAAGCAGAGGCAGCCAGGAAGGCAGCCAGAGAGGAGGTCGCACACAGAAGGGCCATAGAAGAAAAAGAGAAAGAGAGCGGGAAGAAAGAGAACAGAGAGAGCGAGCGAAAACACCAACTGGACCTGCTAGAGAAGCAGAACCAGAACCCCCCGACCCCAACAACTCTCATCACTCCAAAAATCCACAAATGGGAACACTTATGTCTTGCATACAGGATGATATTGCTGAATATCTGACTACCTTTGAAAGGCTGTGTGTAATACATTAAATAATAAGAGAGTTCCTACCCTGATTGCGAAATTAACTGGTAAAGCTCGAAGTGTATTCAATGGAATGACTATTGAAGATGCTTTAGACTACTGTAAATTTAAAGATACTGTTTTGTAAGGATTTCAGATTACCCCTGAAACATATAGAGTTACATTTAGGAATCTTAAGAGGGATATTGGGATGAGTAATGGGGAATATGTAAACAAAATGAAAGATTTGTTGGGGAAATGGGTGAGGGGTAAAGAGGTGGCAAGTTTTCAAGGAATGCTTGATCTTGTTGCTCAAGAGCATTTCTTAAGCATATGTAAGGCTGAAGTAAACCAGTGTCTATGGGACAAAGATGTCAAGTCTGTGGATGAGATGGCTCTTTTAGCTGATGCCTTCGAACAGACTCAGGCATCTATTGACGGCAGGCCACAGAAAGAGGGGTTTAAAACTGGTGGGAAGGGAGGATCCCATTTTGCCCCTGGGAAGAGAGAAGGGGCTTGGTAGCCTAAATGAGTTGTAGAATCTGGCCCTAAATTAACTTTGCCTGTTTGCAAATTTCCCCCAAATGGATTGCAATTCCCTTGAATAAAAACAACGAGGAGTCCTTGTGTCACCTTAGGGACTAACACATTTATTTGGGCATAAGCTTTCATGTATCTGATGCACCTTATGAAGTGGGTTATAGCCCACGAAAGCTTATGTCGAAATAAATCTGTTAGTGTCTAAGGTGCCACAAGGACTCCTTGTTGTTTTTGCTGATACAGACTAAAACCCTCTGAAATCAATTAACTTGAATATAGTCATTGTTCAACATTATCCATGTTCAATGTTCAGTTCTCAAGCTGTTTTAATTGATTGCTTAAGTCACCCAGTCTTATTTCGAACTCAAATTCTGGTGCCTAAGTCCCCTACAGTTACTATTTTGATAGTCACTTCCCACTAAAGCTGTGTGGGGTGGGGAAGATGCAACAACAAAATTGTTGAAAAATTTTCTGTACTTATTCAATGAAATTTTGAAATATAAAAAATTTCAGCCAGCTACATAGTTGCTCAAAAACTATAAAAACTTTGACATTTTTCCTCCCTACATTCTCCCCCGTCCCCCTTTTGTTAAAATTCAAAATGTTCTTGATTCTTCCCCCACTCCTTTTTTTGGTTAAAGTTTAGAGTTTCAATGCATTTGTGATAAAGGAAGGGCGGGGTGGGGAGCTCTCTTTTATGGACTCCCAGCCAGCCAATTAGCTAAAAAGTCCCTTTTGGTGGCTGTTCTCTGCTTGCTTTACCTGTAAAGGGTTAACAAAGTCCCCCAGGTGAAGAAAAGGGAGTGGGCACCTCACCAAAAGAGCCAATGGGAAGGCTAGAACTTTTTTAAATGGGGAAAAAACTTCCCCTTTGTGTCTCTGTTGTTGTTGCTCTGGGAAAGAGGGGAACAGGGAGCAGTTATGCTATGAGAAGCTTTAAGCCAGGTATGATCATAAATCATCAGATCATACCTAGAACTACTTAGCCCTGTCTCATCCTCAAAACTTGCAGTGCTAGGAGAATGAAAAACCACTCAGACCCATGCCCCTAAGCAACATCAAAGGATGAGACCTGAATGGAAAAAACGGAGTGTCTGGGCTTTAGTCTCCTGTCATTTACATCCGGCTTTTACTGGAAATTCTCCTGATCTTATTTACACTGGTATAAATCTGAATTATCTCAGTGACACCGGAGCAACCCCATTGTCTTCAAAAGTTTTGCGCAAATCTAACTGATTGGAACTAAGGCCTTGTCTACACTAGGAAGGGTTGGCTGGTATAACTATTTTAAAGAACCCGTCAGGCTCCTTAGAATGGTACTGATAGTATGTAGTTAGGGCTGCCAAAGTTCTAATCGCACAAACCCGAACACCCTAGTCCCACCCCCTGCCCTGCCCCTGCCTGAGGCGCTGCCCCGTCCCGCCCCTTTTCCAAGGCCCCGCCTCTCATTCGCTCCATCCCCCTTTCTCTGTCGCTCGCTCTCCTCACCCTCACTCACTCGCTCATTTTCACCAGGCTGGGGCAGGGAGTTGGGTGGCAGGAGGGGGTGAGGGCTCCAGCTGGGGGTGTCGGCTCTGGGGCGGGGCCAGGGATGAGGGGTTTGGGGTGCTGGAGGGGGTTCTGGGCTGGGGTGGGGGGCTGAGGGCTTTGGCTGGGGGTGCAGGCTCTGGGGTGGGGCTAGGGAATAGGCCCAGGTAGGGATTGTCAAATTGTGGAGGTGAATGTGTGGTTACGCAGGTGGTGTCGGAGACAGGACTTTGGATTTTTAGACCATGGGATGTTGTTCTGGGAAGAAGGATTGCTAGGAAGAGATGGGATCCACCTAACGAAGAAAGGGAAGAGCATCTTCGCAGGCAGGCAGGCTTGCTAACCTAGTGAGGAGGGCTTTAAACTAGGTTCACCGGGGGACGGTGACCTAAACCCAGAGGTAAGTGGAGGAGTGGGATACCAGGACGAAACACAAGGAGGAGTGTACATGACAGGAAGCCTCCTGATTCATACTGAGAACGTAGGGGCAATCGGCTAGTTTTCTTAGGTGCATGTACATGAACGCAAGAAACCTGGGAAACAAGCTGGAAGACTTGGAAGTCCTGGCACAGTCAAGGAACTATGATGTGATTGGAATAACAGAAACTTGGTGGGGCAGTTCACATGACTAGAGCACTGTCATGGATGGGTATAAACAGTTCAGGAAGGACAGGTATGGGAGGAAAGATGGAGGACTTGCATTGTACGTAAGAAAGCAGTATGATTGCTCAGAGCTCCAGTTTAAAACTGGAGAAAAGCCTGTTGAGAGTCTTTGCATTAAGTTTAGAGGTTAGAGCAACAAGGGTGGTGTCGTGGTGGGCGTGTGCTATAGACCACCGGATCAGAAGGATGAGATAGACGAGGCTTTCTTCAGACAACTACCAGAAGTTTCCAGATCACAGGCCCTGGTTTAATGGGGGACTTCAGTCACCCTGACATCTGCTGGGAGAGCAATACAGCAGTGCACAGACAATCCAGGAAGTTTTTGGAGAGTGTTGGGGACAACTTCCTGGTACAAGTGCTGGAAGAACCAACATGGGGCCTGTTCCTCTTGACCTGCTGCTTTCAAACAGCGAAGAATTGGTAGGGGAAGTAGAAGTGGGTGGCAACCTAGGCAGCAGTGACCATGAGATGGTTGAGTTCAGGATCCTGAAGAAAGGAAGAAAGGAGAGTAGCAAAATACAGACCCTGGACTTCAGGAAAGCAGACTTAAACTTCCTTAGGGAACTGATGGGCAGGATCCCCTGGGAGGCTAATATGTGGGGGCAAGGAGTCCATGAGAGCTGGCTGTATTTTAAAAAGGCCTTATTGAAGGGGCAGGAACAAATCATCCCGAAGTGCAGTAAGAATAGCAAAGAGGGCAGGCAACCAGTTTAGCTTAACAGAGAAATCTTTGGTGAGCTTAAACTCATAAAGGAAGCTTACAAGAAGTGGAAATTTGGACAGATGACTTGGGAGGAGTATAAAAATATTGCTCAAGCATGCAGGGGTCTAATCAGGAAGGCTAAGATACAATTGGAGTTGCAGCGAGCCAGGGATGTGAAGGGTAACAAGAAGGGTTTCTACAGGTATATTAGCAACAAGAAGGTGGTCAGGGAAAGTGTGGGACCCTTACTGAATGGGGGAGGCAACCTAGTGACAGAGGATGTGGAAAAAGCTGAAATACTCAATGTGGGTTTTTTTTTGGCCTCGGTCTTCCCAGACAAGGTCAGCTCCCAGACTGCTGCACTGGGCAGCACAGTATGAGGAGGAGGTGAGCAGCCCTCAGTGGTGAAAGAACAGGTTAAGGACTATTTAGAAAAGCTGGACATGCACAAGTCCATGGGTCCAGATGTAATGGCTCCAAGAGTGCTGAGGGAGTTGGCTGATGTGGTTGCAGAGACATTGGCCGTTATCTTTGAAAATTTGTGGTGATCGGGGGAGGTCCCGGACGTTTGGAAACAGGCAAATATAATGCCCATATTTTAAAAAGGGAAGAAAGAGAACCCGGGGAACTACAGACTGGTCAGCCTCACTTCAGTCCCCAGCAAAATCATGGAGCAGGTCCTCAAGGAATCCATTTTGAAGCTCTTGGAGGAGAGGAAGGTGATCAGGAACAGTCAATATGGATTCACCAAGGGCAAGTCATGCCTGACCAACGTAATTGCCTTCTGTGACGAGATAACTGGCTCTCTGGATATGGGGAAAGCAGTGGATGTGATATATCTTGACTTTAGCAAAGCTTTTGATACAGTATTCTTGCCAGAAAGTTAAAGAAGTATGGATTGTATGGACGGACTATAAGCTGAATAGAAAGCTGGGTAGATTGTCGGGCTCAATGGGTAGTGATCAACGGTTCGATGTCTAGTTGGCAGCCAGTATCAACCCAGACACCCGAACCCAGACCTGAGCAGCACCCAGGTGCCCGCAACTCAGAGAACTGCACCTGTAACTCCCCACCCAATCATCCACAGGGCACGCTTCTCGGGGAGCCTTGAGCCTGGCGGGCCCAGACTACCATCGGAGCCTACCTCTAGATGCACTGCCTCTGCCAGCACATTCAGACATGGGCCCTGCTTCACGTGTGGCCATTTCGGACACTTACAGCACAAATGTCCTGAGATGGATTGTAGCTTTGGCCAGGTCTGCACCAGGGAATCCCAGACCCGCAAGCCATCCTCCCCGAAGCTGACCACGCCAGTGGAAGTAGGCCCCAAGCCAGTCATGGCCCTCCTGGATTCAGGATGTGGGCAGACCCTCATACGGCAGGGAGTCATGCCGAACCCAAAAAGGACCGACAGAGAGATTTGACTCCAGTATGGTCACGGAGACATAAAAGTGTACCCACGGGTCCAGGTATTTTTAACGATAAATGGGGTGACCAAGGAGATGATGGTAGAGTTGGCCCCTGCCCTGGCCTGTCCCGTCATTCTTGGCTGGGACTGGCTGGGCTTTAATGACCTTCTCTGGGAGGCCAGCCTTCGGGGGACTCTTCCTCTGACAGCTCTAGGGGAAGATGTAGTAGCAAACCAGGACCTTGTGGCCAATTAAGAGCAACACCATGAATCAGAGGAAGAGGAACAGGGAGAAGAAAACGCTGATGAGTCCTGGACCCAAACCTGGCCCCCAGATCCGGTGGGGGAAGACCCTACGAGAACCTCCCTACCCGACTTCCCTCAAGACTAAAGGGACGACCCCACCCTTGAACATGCCTATAACCAAGTGTCCCACCTCAATGGGACTGTAGTAAACCCCCAGAGAGCACTACAGTTGCCACAGTTTGAGCTTACAGCCGATCGCCTCTCTTGGGTAGAGCGGGACCCCCAGACACAGGAGGTCCAGACCCAGCTAGTCGTTCCCCAGTGCCATAGGAGAAGTGTTCTGAAGCTCACTCACGACATCCCTGTAGCCGGCCACCTGGGACAAGAAAAGACCTTGGCTTGGGTCTTATCCCGCTTCTATTGTCCGGGAGTTGACTGGGATGTAAGGGACTATTGCCGCTCATGGCCAGACTGCCAGTTGGCTACCAAACCTGGGATGTCGAAGGGGCCCTTAGGTCCCTCCCCTGTGGTGGGAGTGCCCTTTGAGCGAGTTGCCATGGACCTGATCAGGCCCCTGTCCAAGAACAAGGCTGGGTTCCATCATATCCTTGTCGTCCTGGACTATGCCACTGGCTTCCCTGAGGCCATCCCTTTGTGGCACCCCAGCACCCACACTATTGTGGCTGAGCTGGTGAAGGTTTTCACCCTGATGGGGCTTCCCAGAGAGCTCCTCACCGAACAGGGCACCAATTTCACATCCCGGTTACTCCATCAAGTGTACGCCCTGCTCGGCCTTCGGAAGCTGCAAATGTCCATATACCATCCCCAGATGGATGGGCTCCTTGAGCGCTTTCATAAAACGCTCAGGACAATGCTGAGGAAGTTTCCTCCTCAAGAACTGTGACGGTGGGACTAGCTAGTTCCACCGTTGCTCCTGGCCATCCGCAAAGTACCACAAGTCATCCACCAAGTTCTCCCCCTTTGAACTCTTGTATGGTCACCAGCCCCGTGGGGTATTGGATCTGAGGAGAGAGGCCTGGGAGTACACCCCCTTCAACTGTCATGGGGATTCACCAATATGTACTGCAATTGTGAGACCGGCTTGACCGAGCCAGGACCCACTCCCGAGAAAATCTTCAGGTGGCCCAAGGGATCCAGGAGCGGTGCTATAGCCACGGGGCCCGAACAAGAAGCTTTGCACCCAGGGACCAGGGACTTCTTCTCCTCCCATCAGAAGAGTCAAAACTCCTGGCCCGGTGGCAAGGCCCCTACAAAATTGTCCATCAGGTGGGCCCTATCACCTATGAGGTTCACCAGCCCAACTGGAGGAAGAAGAAACAGGTGTACCACATGAACCTCTTGAAACCCTGGCATGCCTGGGAAGGATTGCTAATTGCCCCCTACCCACCAGAACCAGCCCTAGGGCCCCAAGTGCCTGAGTTGGACAAATGGAGGAGCCCCAGTTGGGTGACATGATGTCAGCTGATCAACAGAAAGAAGCTCAGTGCCTCCTGGAAGCCTTCCAGAAGACTTTCACCACACGCCCTGGCCAGACCACCATCATACGGCACACGATCCAGTCAACCCCGGGACAGGTGGTCCGGAAAGCGGCCCGCCCCCTCCCACGGCAGATGCAAGAGATCATGGAGAAGGAGGCCCAAACAATGGTAGAATTGGGAGTCATTGAATGGCGCAGACCCTTTGTACTGGTCCCAAAACCTGACGGGAGCCATCTCCTCTGTATCGACTTTCGGAAGGTAAATGCAGTCTCGATGTTTGACGCCTATCCGATGCCCCGGATTGATGAGCTCCTCGACCATCTGGGAACTGCGAATTACATCACCACACTTGATCTCACAAAAGGGTATTGGCAGATCTCTCTGGACCTGTGTTCCAGAGAGAAGACAGTGTTCGCCACCCGAACGGGGCTGTATCAATTTGTCCGGATGCCCTTTGTCCTCCGTGGGGCCCCAGCTCCCTTTCAGAGCATGATGGATCACCTCCTGAGTCTGCATATCGCCTAAGCAGCTGCTTACCTAGACAACATTGTTATTAATAGCCCCATTGGGAAGAATACTTACTCTGGGTAGCAGCTGTCCTGCAGACCATTCAGAAAGCAGACCTCATGGCCAACCCGAAGAAATGTTGGATTGGATGGCAGGAAACTACCTACCTGGGTTATACCCTAGGGTGAGGCCTCGTACTGCCCCTCGTAGGGAAAGTTCAAGCCCTGCAGGCCTGCCTAGTGCCAACTACAAAGTGGCAGGTACAGTAGTGTTTGGGCGTAGCAGGATACTATTGACGTTTCATCCCCCAGTTCACATCCGTCGCGGCTCTTTTAACTAAGGACAGCCCACGTCGAGTACATTGGTCTGCAGAATGCAAAGAGGCATTCCAAACCTTCAAGGAGAGCCTGTGTCAGGAACCTGTACTATTCAGCCCCAATTTTGACCAAGAGTTCCTGGTCCAGACGGATGCTTCAGAGGTGGGGCTGGGGGCGGTCTTGTCCCAGGAGGTGGATGGGGAGGAGCACTCTGTCCTCTACGTTAGCCGGAAGCTCTTCCCCAGAGAACGCCACGATGCGATTTATAGAAAAGGAGACCCTCACCATCAAATGGGTGATTGAGGTCCTTAGATACTACCTTTTTGGGAAACGCTTCATTCTGATAACCGATCATGAGCCCTTAGGGTGGTTGGGCAACATGAAAACTGCCAACACTCAGCTGATGAGATGGTATCTCACCTTGCCGCAGTATGCCTTCATGACCCTGCCTTGTTGAGACAGATATGCAAGCCTGCTGCAACACAGACCCAGGGTCTGAACCACGCCCCCAAAGCTGCAGACTTAACTGAAAACAGATTAAGAAGTGCTCCTGTCTCCAGCACCCAGACACCCAGCTCCCAATGGCATCCAAACCCCAAATAAATCTGTTTTAATCTGTATAAAGCTTATTACAGGGTAAACTCATAAATTGTCCACCCTCTATAACACTGACAGAGAGATATGCACAGCTGTTTACTCCCCCAGGCACTAATTACTTACTCTGGGTTAATTCATAGATTCATCGATACTAAGGTCAGAAGGGACCATTATGATCATCTAGTCTGACCTCCTGCACAACGCAGGCCACAAAATCTCACCCACCCACTCCTGCAATAAACCTCTCACCTATATCTGTGCTATTGAAGTCCTCAAATCATGGTTTAAAGACTTCAAGGAGCAGAGAATCCTCCAGCAAGTCACCCGTGCCCCATGCTACAGAGGAAGGTGAAAAACCTCTTCCAATCTGCCCTGGAGGAAAATTCCTTCCCGACCCCAGATATGGCGATCAGCTGAACCCTGAGCATATGGGCAAGATTCACCAGCCAGACACCCGGGAAAGAATTTTCTGTAGTAACTCGGATCCCACCCCATCTAACATCCCCTCACAGGCCATTGCGCCTGTTTACCATGAATATTTAAAGATACAGACTGCTGTAGCGGCACGGGAGCCAGCAAACAGAGCTGTAAACAGGGGAGTTTCAGGGGGAGTTTGTAAGGGTAGTTTGTGTTTGTGGTGCTTGTTTGGGGTTTGTTTTTGCTGTGGGGGGTGGTGTTTTGGTGTGGTTTGTGTTTCCCAGATTAACAGGATTTAGGTGAGAAGGTGATGACAGATACAGAGGCAGCAGTGGGAGTGACCCAGGCAGTGGAAGACACAATGAAGATGACTGGATGTTGAAGCTGCGGTATGTGCATGGTCCTGGAGGGGGTACCTGGTAAGAGTTTTGTTTGCATGAAATGCCGTCTGAGAGAGCTGATGGAGGAAAAGATCTGAGGTTTGGAGATGCAGGTGGAAAGTCTAGTTGAGTTTAGAAAGGGGTTCGAGCAGATTATGGAGCAAAGACATGAGGTATCTGAAGGGAAAAGCTCAGACTTGCAGATGGAAGCAGGACTGAGGAATTCTGAGGGGAGACTGCTGGGTGAGGAAAGTGGTCAGTGGAATCATGTGACTAAAAGAACCAGGCAGAGGAAAAGATGGGCTAGTGAAGGAGAAATAGAGCTCAAGAACAGGGTTGCAGAGTTGGAAAATGAAGAAGGGGCTCAGCAGGTAGTCACTGAAGGTGGAAGGGCGAAGAAAGAAGAGAAGAGCGGCTAGGAAAAGGGGAAAAGTCAACGGAGACGACACCAAATATGAGCCCCAGGAGGATACAGGATGGGTTGAAGAGGATTACAAGGGAGAATAGGAATGGGAAGAACTTGCAGCCAGAGGGAACAGGGGATAGACTGGAGAATAGCACCGTCACCAGGAAAAGGCAGGTCTATGTGATCGACTCTTTACTGAGAAGAATAGAGATCCAGAGAATAGAAGAGTATTAAGGGAGACTATGCTAGGGTGCGGAAGATGCTTAAGGAAATCGAGGCTCAGGTGATCTTTAGTGGGATTCTGCCTGTTCCTAGAGAAGGGCAACAAAGGTGTGACAAGATTATGACTATCAACAGATGGATTCCAATAAGCTTCTTTCACAGACTAAAACAAAAGGAGTACTTGTGGCACCTTAGAGACTAACCAATTTATTTAGTCTCTAAGGTGCCACAAGTACTCCTTTTCTTTTTGCGAATACAGACTGACACGGCTGCTACTTTGAAACCTTTCACAGACTAGACTCCTTCTTAGTCTGGGCCCAGTCCTTCCCCTTGGTACAGACCTTGTTAGTTCCAGCAGGCATCTTATGTGAAAAGCAGGGAATTCCACATGGCTGGGACCCCTTTGTTCTGTTTGCATCATTAACTGGATGCAAACTAGTTACAATGTCACCAGGCTTGCAGGTAAACGGAGCCATCTACAGTCAATTATTCTAATTAATGGGAGCCATCAAGATTCCGAGCCATTATTAATGGCCCACACTTTGAAGTCCTATTGGAATTATTCAGAATTATATTTCATATTTCTAGTTTTAGATACAAGAATAATACATACATAGAACTAGGATGAACACACAGTAGATTATAAGCTTTGTAATGATACACATTGAAACACGTTCACGATGAAACCCACAAAAGAAAGGAAATAAAAAGCACAGCCAGTTCCCATGGCATGGCTCCAACTTCTCCAGCACAGTCACACTGTGTCATTACCACAGCTTCCGTGCCCCACAAGCCCCCCCGAAACGCCAGCCTTTCGTCAGCCAGGTGCACTCAGTGCTCCCCACACAACCAGCCACGGCATCAAACATCCACAACACTAGTGCTGCTGGGGAAGAACTGCTCTGGCGAGGGGACAGCGTTCCAGTTGCAGTGTGTGGTCTGTGTTGTGTGGGGACATGTAGCTCAGCCTATGCTGGGAGCCTCACTAGCTCTTGCAGTCTGGGCTTGGTCTCCTGCATCAGCTCAGTGTTTTGGCTCAAACAGCCTCTGTGCTGAGTCTGAGTTTAACTCCCCCAGGTTAGACATAGAACACTTCTGAAGAGCTTCCTCATTCTCATTAATCACCCCATCTCGTCCCTGCCCTAGTTCTGGGCATGACCCTACGCCTGAGTGTGTGGAAGTTCATCATACAGGGCCAGATCCTCAGCTGGTGTGAATGGGTGTTGTTAGGATATAGATATTCAGGTCTGTCTGTAAAGGCCTATACTCTAAGAATTTAGGTGTATTCTTATCACTTGGCTAGTTATAGAGATATAAAAGAATCAAAATCACTGTCTGCTGGTGTAAGGGCCTTCTCTTACTGTGACAGTCTGAGGCCCTGTTCTTAGGCTAAGGCCTTTGGCTAAGCAGCAGAGGCAGCCATAAGCTGGGAAGCGACCGGTCACCTCCTCACATTCCCAACTAGTCACATTGAAATAAGGTGCTATTGGGTTGTTAGGAACACAATCCTGTCCTGATAATGCCTATCCCCTCCAGAGAAAGGGAAGTGCCTAGAAGATGTAAAAGGAAACTTAGTTTGATAGCATCCTGTCTGGCAAGAACTCACTTATCACTAGCTGAGATGTGAAATCCTCACGTCTGTATTGTTTTGTCATTATAGTTCCCACTTTGCTATTGTTTGTCTGTATAATCTCTGTCTGGTTCTGTGATTGTTCCTGTCTGCTGTATAATTAATATTTTGCTGGGTGTAAACTAATGAAGGTGGTGGGATATAATTGGTTACATAATCATGTTACAATATGTTAGAATTGGTTAGTTAAACTTCAGGAACATGATTGGTTAAGGTATAGCAAAGCAGAACTCAAGTTTTACTATATAGTCTGCAGTCAATCAGGAAGTGTGTGGGTGGGTGTGGGGGGGGAGATGGGAACAGGGAATGGGGATAAGGAAATTGGAATCATGTTTTGCTAAAGGGGGAGATGGGAACAGGGAATGGGAGTGGGGAAACTGGAATCCTGTTTGGCTAAGGGCAGGAATGGGAACAGGGATACAGGTGTAAGGCTCTGTGGTGTCAGAGCTGGGAAGGGGGACGAAGGAAGGAAACTGGAATCATGCTTGCTGGAATTTCACCCCAATAAACATCAAATTGTTTGCACCTTTGGACTTTGGGTATTGTTGCTCTCTGATCATGCGAGAAGGACCAGGGAAGTAAGTGGGTGAAGGAATAAGCCCCCTAACATCTTGGTGCCGGTGACTCAGATGCATCGCATTGGATAGGTGAGTGGCAGCCTGTAAGTCCCCCTCCCCAACAGTCCGCGCAGCTGCTTGGAGGGGGTATCGCGAACTCTCGTGATGGTAGTTGCGGGTTCTGGCAAGCCAGGGTAAAGGATTTTTTTTGGATAAATGGATAAGGAAGAACCAGGGCCAATACCAGGTGCAGGGGTCAACATGGAATGAGATTAAAAAGGAAATGGAGGAAGTGTTAGGGGACCCAGAGGGATGGGGGGTGGCTGAGGAGCCCACCCTCCTTGGTATATGGGTAATGGAAGAAGGTCCCTGCCCATGGGGACTGAATGCCTTCCAGGGAAAGGAGGCACTTCAGTCCGCTTGTGAGAGGTTTGAAGTAAGGGCAGCATTATGGGAAGCTGCCAGTAATCTTTCAAGTTTGGTGCTGCTTCAGCAAGGGCTGCTGAAGGGTTGTAAATTAGTTAGGGGTAGTGAAAGATGATTTGGCACAACAGGGTTTAAAGTCAAAAGCAGAGTTAACAGACTACCTTTAGAGACTGGAGCTGGGACTTGGTCCTGGGGGAGTGGAGAGAAAGAAGGGAATAAAAAAAGAGAAGAAAGTTTCAAACTGCAACCTGCCTTTCCACACTCTTTCGTTTTTCTGATGTTTTAATGGAGGGTACTTTGGATACTTATGTGAGATGTCAAGAAAGAAGTTTTTGTTTAATGATAAAACCCAGTTCTATAAATGTAACTGTATGTGCAGCTCTGTGCAGTCACACTGGATGGAAGCTTGGTAATTAAAGTATCCAAGGGGGTCAGGTCGAGTGGCTACTACCACCACTAGGCTTCTGTCCCCAGAAGCCTTTACAGCTGTTCTGAGGGAAAATGGGCCCTTTTCCCACAGAAATGGTCTATAGGGGACTGCTGCAGGCAGCAGGTGGAGAGAGAATCTGATCCAAATGATTTGACTTTGGGGTAATGTAATCAAAATCACTAAAGGATGGAAGGGGTTTCTATTGGAACTTAACTTGGCTGCCCCTGGTTGTGTCTAGTTGTACAAGATGGAAGTGTAATCGGGGCACAGTTGTGTAAAAGAGTAATCACAGTGCAAAGGATGTTGGGCAAAAGAGAATTTTGTGTGTGTGCATGGGAAAAAGAAAGGGAAAAGGGGAGGAATGATGGGAACACCGAGCTTTGGGGTGTCTCTGGGGGATTAGATTGTTGCTTTGCTGGGTGTGCATGAAAACTCTGTGGGCATGGGGGAGGCAGTTACACTTTGTGTAAAATTAATATGGCTAATGTTATGGAGGTTAAACTATATGGAAGGAATGTGCATTTTCCCAGGACGTGTGGAGTGTCTATTGGAGAAGGGGTAAAAGAAATGCAAACAAAATATGGCACTTAATTAAAATCCTATTAAGGCTCCAAAAGGGGCCACAATAGGTTGTGCTTTCTTTTTCAGATCTGTGTTTTGGAGCAGGAGATGAAAGTGGAAAGTAATCAGAACTCTAGTGGAAGTGGAATGTTTCCCTTTTAAGACACTCTCTAAACTGCTAACAGCTTTGGATCCAGAAGCAAACTAGTAAGCCTCTGTGTGTAAATGCAAATTACCTAGCTGATGGGCACAAAGGAGCTGCAAATAACGAATACATCTGGTCAGCAAACAAGCTACTAGAAGACTCAGATTATGGCCCTCCAGGAAAGGGAGGTGAAAAAACAAGTCAAGCCTGAAAATAAGGGGGACAGGTTAACCTTAAGGGGGGTGTGTGTGTACAGTGCTAAAATCTGAAGCTGTCTCTCAGCTATTACCTGAGAATAAACTTAATGCTTGGTACAGCAGAGAAACTATTGCAAACTTGGTCTGTTGTACAAGAGGGGAAACTGCGGTACACAACCTCATGAATTTCATAAATGACCAGTGAGTGGGGTAATTCACTAGCCTGACTATAGAACAAAATAAGTACAGCCTGGAGGTAATTCTTCTGTTTTTCCTGCAATTAGCAAGGAAATTTCTAAAAGAAAGTGGTATTATTATTAAGCAATAGTCTGTCCCCACCAGAGGGGTGGAAATTGTTTCTTTTGTTTTTCAGACACTCTAGAAGCAAGCTGGCGCCAGCGGAAGAATAACTCAGAATACCATGGATCTGTGTTTTGTGTTGTTTGTCTGTGGTGTTTGTCTTGTTGCTAGCACTGTTGTGTTTTAATGAACAGAAAACCTCATGACGTGGGTGGGGGATGGCTTCAAAAGGCTGACCTTGCGGGGGGGGGGGGGGGGGGGAATGTGTATGGGAATGCAAAATGCTCCACTAGGAGGCCAGCACCTATGTAATAGCTACTGTGGTACCTGGAAATGGAATGGCAACTAAGGTGGCCCCCACAAGCCCTATGGAAATAATGAGAAGGGGAGGAGCTCACTGGGAATCAATGGAGGGGCGTGTAAAATAGTGTAAATCAACAGAAGATGTTTGGATGTGCCCCTCTCCTATGACTATAGAGGAGCAGGATCAATGGCCTATGCAAGGGGTGGACAATTGGGTGTACTGTGTATAAGGTGTTTTGCTGGGAATGTACATATTACTGGGGGCACAATTACACCAGCCCATAACCAAACTACACCCATCTCTATGTTGCTATCTGGACTTTGGTGCACAAATGGATCTGTGAATCTTATTGCTGTGAATAATCAAACCAGGGCCTACGGCCTGATTCCATACCAAGTGGTCAAGCTGGTTTGGACAATATCCCATTTCTCTGTGAACATTCAATGGACTTATGATATGGACAAAAGCAAGCAAAACCTGCAGGGGCAGCTTGTTGCAACTGCCAGCGACTGGACACATAAGATCGTGACCCTGTTGAAGGAGGAGAGGCAGTGTTTTGGGGGTGTCTCGGATGTTGGACCATACTGCACTGGTCGGGACTCGGTGTTGCTGTGGATTTTGTATTGTTAACTGTACTTGTGTTACGTTGCATTGGGAGATAACCTATAAGTAATGTAGTAAGCCCTCCAAACCCTACAGTGTACTAGACAACCCGGACTCAACCTTCTCGGGCCCACTCTAATGGGAAGTCTGGAACACTAATTGGAATAGGTGTGGTATGCCCGTACGAGAGAAGGTGCAGGGCACTATACTACACAAGGGGCAGTGGGACAAATGAAATATCGACACCTTCCACCTTGATGCCTGACCCTATCAGGAAATGTGTCGCCATATGTCCTATGCTTTTCCAGGGATACCTGGGCTGGAGGATCCCCAAAGAAAAAGGGGGAAAAAAAGGGGAGGGGTGGAGTGTTAGGATATAGATATTCAGGTCTGTCTGTAAAGGCCTGTACGCTAAGAATTTAGGTGTATTCTTATCACTTGGCTAGTTATAGAGATATAAGAGAATCAAAATCACTGTCTGCTGGTGTAAGGGCCTTCTCTTACTGTGACAGTCTGAGGCCCTGTTCTTAGGCTAAGGCCTTTGGCTAAGCAGCAGAGGCAGCCATAAGCTGGGAAGCGACCGGTCACCTCCTCACATTCCCAACTAGTCACGTTGAAATAAGGTGCTATTGGGTTGTTAGGAACACAATCCTGTCCTGATAATGCCTATCCCCTCCAGAGAAAGGGAAGTGCCTAGAAGATGTAAAAGGAAACTTAGTTTGATAGCATCCTGTCTGGCAAGAACTCACTTATCACTAGCTGAGATGTGAAATCCTCACGTCTGTATTGTTTTGTCATTATAGTTCCCACTTTGCTATTGTTTGTCTGTATAATCTCTGTCTGGTTCTGTGATTGTTCCTGTCTGCTGTATAATTAATTTTGCTGGGTGTAAACTAATGAAGGTGGTGGGATATAATTGGTTACATAATCATGTTACAATATGTTAGGATTGGTTAGTTAAATTTCAGGAACATGATTGGTTAAGGTATAGCAAAGCAGAACTCAAGTTTTACTATATAGTCTGCAGTCAATCAGAAAGTGTGTGGGTGGCTGTGGGGGGGGAGATGGGAACAGGGAATGGGGGTAAGGAAATTGGAATCATGTTTTGCTAAAGGGGGAGATGGGAACAGGGAATGGGAGTGGGGAAACTGGAATCCTGTTTGGCTAAAGGGGGAAATGGGAACAGGGATACAGGTGTAAGGGTCTGTGGTGTCAGAGCTGGGAAGGAGGATACCAAGGAAGGAAACTGGAATCATGCTTGCTGGAAGTTCACCCCAATAAACATCGAATTGTTTGCACCTTTGGACTTTGGGTATTGTTGCTCTCTGTTCATGCGAGAAGGATCAGGGAAGTAAGTGGGTGAAGGAATAAGCCCCCTAACAGGTGTGTTGACTCCAAAGGAGCTTTGCCCATTCAACCAGCTGGGGATCTGGCCACATTGACTCCAATGAAGCGATGCTGATTGACACCAGTTGCGGATCTGGCGCATTGACAATCTGTTTCTTGAAGGAGACAGTTGCAGATGTGAGCTATAACCATAGTTGAGATACGGACAACACCTTCTCACTGATAAGGAGCCACACTGGCATCTGGATGAAGGTCTGGGTTTTTATTAAGATATGTTATGTTCCAGTAAGTGTTTTCCTGAGTTTAGGAGAGTGTATATAAGTGACCTAAGCATTATATTTCTACTGCCTTAGGATGAATAGTTAAAGACCCCAAGACACTGAAATCTCAGTCCATTCTGATGGTAAGCAATGTTCAGTCTGGGCATTACGTACGTTCCGTTGAGGCCAGGACCCTAATTGTGCTGAGCCCTCTGCACTGTGGTAAATTTCACCCATGAGGAATAAGTTACTTGGGGAAGCAAATGATTATGAGGCGCCCAGGCTGGACGGTGTGGTGGGGCAGCAGGAAGTATGAGCAAGGCAGAGTGGGAAGATAGCGCTTTCCTGTCTGCAATACTTTGGCTGATATGATGGCATGTAATAAGAGGTACATCAGGTTGGCTTCCTGTGTTGTTTTTCTGAGATAAGGGATCTGCAAAGCTCAGAAGCCTCAGCGCTGGTCCTTTCCTGATAGCCTCTGAGTCCCCGTGGGAAGCCGAGGTGACGGGACTCTGTCCAGTGAGTGCAATGAAGTCAGTGGGATGAATTCAGGGATGGATTAGGAGAGTCCAGAAGCGTCTAAGTTGATGTAATTTGCTATTACTTCTGGTCCCTCCAATATGAATGTTCCACCAACTGAGATGCTGTCCTGACAGTGAAACATCCTTAGATTCCCTAGGCTAGATTCTCTGGTGTGTCTGTGCCAAGAGAAATTGTTCACAGAGTTACAGATTTTAAGGCCAAAAAGGATCATTAGATCATCAAGTCTCCTCTCCTGTGTAACACAGATCAGAGAATTTCATCCAGTTACCTTCTATTGAGCCCAGTAAGGGGTGCTTGAGTAAAGCATCTTCCAGAAAGGCAGCCAGTCTGGATTTGAAGACTCAGGAGCTGGCAAATTCCCCTCTTGATCTTCATTTTGATTTGCTAAACAGATTGAGCTCTCACTGTCAGGCATTTCTTCAGCTCTTGAATCATTTTTGTAGCTCTTTTCTGCACTCTTTCCAATTGTTCAACATCCTTTTCCAAATGTGGACCTCAGAATGGGAGGCAGTATTCCAGTTTGTGCCTCCTCAATGCCATATGCAAAGGTGAAATCACCTCCCTGCTCCTACTCGCTCCTGGGATCACTGCTCAGTCCCTCACCTGTTGGTAGGGAGTGAGCGCCTGTGGCACTTATTCCTTGTGAAGTGGCCAGCCCTGGAGCAGGAATTGGTTCAGTGGCTGTTTGCTCCGTTTCTAGGTGCTACCTTGTTTTTTCTGTTAAACACACTCTTCTGAGCTGCGGGTCTCACTAGGCAGACCCCAGCCACCAGTTTTCATGTACTGCATGTTGGGTAATAACAGGAGAGGATTCCATGCTTGTAAAACTAAACTGCTTTTTTTTATCAAGACAACTATTTCAGATGTGTGACCACCACAGCTAGAATTCCAGCCATGTGCGCACAGACTGACTTCCAGGTGCCTGGAAGGAGAAAGTAGTTAAGGACATTGAGGTCAATGGTAATTAGGACAAAATACAACATGGTTTTACAAAAGGTAGATCGTGCCAAACCAACCTGATCTCCTCCTTTGAGAAGGTATCAGATTTGTTAGACAAAGGAAACGCAGTGGATCTAATTCACCTCAATTTCAGTAAGGCATTTGACATGGTTCCACATGGAGAATTATTAGCTAAACTGGAAAAGATGGGGATCAATATGAAAATTGAAAAGTGGATAAGGAACTGGTTAAAGGGGAGACTACAACGGGTCAAACTGAAAGGTGAACTGTCAGGCTGGAAGGAAGCTACTAGTGGAGTTCCTCAGGGATCGGTTTGGGGACCAATCTTATTTAATCTTTTTATTACTGACCTTGGCACAAGAAGTGGGAATGTGCTAATAAAGTTTGTCGATGACACGAAGCTGGGAGGTATTGCCAATACAGAGAGGGACTGGGATATCCTACAGGACGATCTGGATGACCTTGTAAACTGGAGTAATAGTAATAGGATGAAATTTAATAGTGAAAAGTGCAAGGTCATGCATTTAGAGATTAATAACAAGAATTTTTGTTCTAAACTCGGGACGCATCACTTGGAAGTAACAGAGGAGGAGAAGAACCTCGGAGTATTGGTTGACCACAGGATGACTATGAGCCGCCAATGTGATGTGGCCATGAAAAAAGCTAATGCGGTCCTGGGATGCATCAGTTGAGGTATTTCCAGTAGAGATAAGGAGGTGTTAGTACCGTTATACAAGGCACTGGTGAGGCCTCATCTGGAATATTGTGTGCAGTTCTGGTATCCCATGTTTAAGAAGGATGAATTCAAACTGGAACAGGTACAGAGAAGGGCTACTAGGATGATCCGAGGAATGGAAAACCTGTCTTATGAAAGGAGACACAAAGAGCTTGGCTTGTTTAGCCTGACCAAAAGAAGGTTGAGGGGAGATATGATTGCTCTCTATAAATCTATCAGCGGGATAAATATCAGGGAGGGAGAGGAATTATTTAAGCTCAGTACCAATGTGGACACAAGAATAAATGGGTATAAACTGGCCATCAGGAAGTTTAGACTTGAAATTAGACGAAGGTTTCTAACCATCAGAGGAGTGAAGTTCTGGAATAGCCTTCCAAGGGGAGCAGTGGAGGCAAAAGACATATCCGGCTTCAAGATTAAGCTTGATAAATTTATGGAGGGAATGGTAGGATGGGGTAGCCTAATTTGTCGATTCATTGATCTTTGACCATTAGCAGTAAATATGCCCAATGGCCTGTGATGGGACACTGGATAGGGTGGGATCCGAGTTACTACAGAGAATTCTTTCCTGGGTGTCTGGCTGCTGAGTCTTGCCCACATGCTCAGGGTTTAGCCATATTTGGGGTCGGGAAGGAATTTTCCTCCAGGGCAGAATGGCAGAGGCCCTGGGGGGTTTTCGCCTTCCTCTGCAGTGTGGAGTACGGGTCACTTGCTGGAGGATTCTCTGAACTTTGAAGTCTTTAAACCACGATTTGAGGACTTCAATAGCTCAAACGTAGGTCAGGGGTTTGTTACAGGAGTGAGTGGGTGAGATTCTGTGGCCTGCGTTGTGCAGGTCGTCAGATTAGATGATCATAATGGTCCCTTCTGACCTTAAAGTCTATGAGCCTCCTCCAAACTCCAAGTTCCATATGTTTGCTAGAGAGTTTGTGAGGTTCTGAGTGTCCCCTGGGAAACGCGGAGTTCCCTTCACTCAGAAGGAATTGAGGTTGCTCACCAGTGCTCCTGGAGGTGATTGGCCCCTCTCAGGGTGGGGCTAGCCTTGGGCAAGTATAGGAAAAAAGCAGATGTGACTATTCTTGCATCACTTCACAACCCTTTTGATTCAGTAGCTTTCGGGAGAGTGAGGCCATGACACTTCTGCTTTCCATTGACTTGGCTGAGATCAACAGTGAGAGAGGAATGGGGCCCGATGTGACGCTGTGTCCATTAGCACCTGATGATAGCAGACACCATCCCAGGCGATGGGGCAAAGGAAGAGCCCCTCAGGTCCCCATCCCTTTTCTCCAGCCCCACCGAGACTCCTGACCTGAGGGGTTGGCTCATGATAGACTGAAGAGATCTCTGCTCCAACCGGGGTAACTCATCAACATGGATTTCATCTCATCACACCCTGCAATCCCCCTCCCTCCAACTGCAGCAGCAGAAAGAGGCTGACACCTGCCCGGGAGCCCAGGATCCTGAATCCCAAAGCAGCGTCCCCCCAGGCATCCTGCCTCCTGTGCAAACCCTCTGCACTGGCTCCACCTCCCCTGGGTTCCCAGCTGGTTTCACTGTCTCCAGCTGTCAAGGTTCCTCCCCCACTCTGAACTCTAGGGTACAGATGTGGGGACCTGCATGAAAACCTCCTAAGCTTACTTTTACCAGCTTAGGTTAAAACTCCCCCAAGGTACAAACTATCTTACCCTTTGCCCCTGGACTTCCACTGCCACCACCAAACTTTATCTGGGTTCCTGAAAAAAACGGAGTTTGGACACGTCTTTCCCCCCAAAATCCTCCCAACCATTCCACCAATTTGCATCGGTGACCACAGACACAAACCCTTGGATCTTAGAACAATGAAAAAGCATTTAGTTTTCTTACAAGAAGACTTTTAATAGAAGGAAAAAGGAATCACCTCTGTAAAATCAGGATGGTAGATACCTTACAGGGTAATTAGATTCAAAACATGGAGAATCCCTCTAGGCAAAACCTTAAGTTACAAAAAAGACACGCAAACAGGAATATTCATTTTATTCAGCACAGCTATTTTCTCAGCCATTTAAAGAAATCATAATCTAACGCATACCTGGCTGGATTACTTACTAAGTTCTAAGACTCCATTCCTGTTCTGTCCCTGGCAAAAGCATCACACAGACAGACACAGACCCTTTGCTTCTCTCCCTCCTCCCAGCTTTTGAAAGTATCTTGTCTCCTCATTGGTCATTTTCGTCAGGTGCCAGCGAGGTTACCTTTAGCTTCTTAAGCCTTTACAGGTGAGAGGATTTTTTCCTCTGGCCAGGAGGAGTTTTAAAGGGGTTTACCCTTCCCTTTATATTTATGACACGCCCCCCAAATCTCAGCTAGGGTAAAACGCTGCCTGGGATTTCTTCCTGGAGCTCTAGGAAAAAACAGAGTTAATAAGACACATGCACCTCTAAATATACTACCAAGTACATAAAGACTAACAATATTTTCCACATCTCAAGGACGATTTTAACCAGTTGATTCTGGGAAACTTTCACGGGAGAGTGCATCAGCCACTTTGTTAGAGGCTCCTGAGATGTGTTGGATGTCGAAATCAAAATCTTGGAGAGCTAAACTCCACCGAATAAGTTTTTTGTTATTTCCCATGGCGGTATGAAGCCACTGTAGCGCAGCATTGTCGGTTTGCAGGTGGAAACGCCGTCCCCAAACGTATGGGCGTAGCTTTTCCAGAGCGTAGACAATGGCGTCACATTCTTTTTCACTGACTGACCAGTTGCTTTCCCTCTCAGACAGTTTTTTGCTGAGAAACACTACAGGGTGGAATTCCTGATCCGGTCCTTTCTGCATTAAAACTGCTCCCACACCACGCTCGGACACATCTGTGGTTACTAGGAACGGTTTGTCGAAGTCTGGGGCCCTTAGTACAAGGTCAGACATGAGTGTCGCTTTAAGCTGGTTAAAGGCCTTCTGACACTCATCGGTCCACTGAACGGCATTTGGCTGTTTCTTTTTGGTTAGGTCTGTCAGTGGGGCGGCAATTTGGCTGTATTGCGGTACAAATCGTCTGTAATAACCGGCCAAGTCTAAGAAAGATTGAGCCTGTTTCTTTGACTTTGGGACAGGCCACTTTTGGATAGCATCCACTTTGGCCTGTAAGGGACTGATAGTTCCTTGACCCACCTGGTGTCCAAGGTAAGTCACTCTGTTTAGGCCTATTTGACACTTCTTAGCCTTAACAGTTAGTCCTGCCTCCCTTATGCGCTCAAAGACTTTTTGTAGATGTTCCAGGTGTTCTGCCCAGGAATCCGAAAATATGGCCACATCGTCAAGGTAGGCGACTGCATATTCTCCTAATCCCGCTAGGAGACCATCTACAAGTCTTTGGAAGGTGGCGGGTGCATTTCGCAGCCCAAAAGGGAGTACATTAAATTCATACAGCCCGAGATGTGTGGTGAAGGCTGACCTTTCCTTGGCGGATTCATCTAGCGGTATCTGCCAGTACCCCTTGGTTAAGTCCAAGGTAGAGATGAACTGGGCCCATCCCAGTTTCTCTAATAGTTCATCTGTGCATGGCATTGGATAGTTGTCTGGGCGAGTTACAGCATTTAGCTTACGGTAGTCCACGAAAAAACGTATCTCCCCATCTGGTTTGGGAACTAGAACCACTGAAGATGCCCATGCACTTCCAGAGGGGCGGATTACACCCATCTGTAACATATCCTGGATCTCCCGGTCTATAGCAGTTTTAGCTTGAGGAGACACCCAGTAAGGTTGGACTTTAATTGGGTGAGCATTACCTGTGTCAATGGAGTGGTATGCCCGTTCAGTCAGTCCTGGGGTGGCTGAGAACGTCAGCGCGTAGCTAGTGCACAGCTCCTTGATCTGCTGTCGCTGCATACGCCCAAGGGTCATGGAGAGGTTCACCTCTTCCACACCACCAGCACTTTTCCCTTCGTAGTAGACACCTTCAGGCCACTCAGCGTCCTCTCCTCCCTGGGCTGTAAACTGACAAACCTTTAATTCTCTGGAATAAAAGGGCTTTAGAGAATTAATATGGTACACCTTAGGCTTTTGGTTGGAGGTGAGGAATGCTATGAGATAATTAACAGCTCCCAGGCGCTCCTGGACGTGAATGGCCCTTCCCACGATGCTTCCATTTTATGGGCCTGGAGCGCCTTTAAGACCATGACCTGGTCCCCTACGTTGAAGGAACGCTCTCTGGCTTGTTTATCATACCAGGCTTTTTGCTCTTTTTGAGCATCCTGTAAGTTTTCTTTAGCAAGGGCTAAAGAGGTTCGGAGGGTGTTTTGTAGGTTGGTTACAAAGTCCAGAATGTTAGTTCCTGGAGAAGGTGTAAATCCCTCCCATTGCTGCTTCACCAACTGTAATGGCCCCTTAACCTCATGGCCAAATACAAGTTCAAATGGTGAAAACCCCAAACTGGGATGTGGTACAGCTCTGTAGGCAAAGAGCAACTGCTGCAACACTAGGTCCCAATCGTTGGAGTGCTCATTTACGAATTTACGTATCATGGCCCCCAAACTTCCATTAAACTTCTCCACCATGCCATTTGTTTGATGGTGGTAAGGAGTGGCAACCAAGTGATTTACCCCATGAGCTTCCCAAAGGCTTTCCATAGTTCCTGCCAGGAAATTAGTCCCTGCATCTGTGAGGATGTCGGAGGGCCAACCTACCCTGGCAAAAATGTCTGCTAGTGCCTGGCACACACTTTTAGCCCTGGTGTTGCTTAGAGCTACTGCTTCCGGCCACTGGGTGGCAAAATCCATGAAAGTCAGTATGTACTGCTTTCCTCTGGGTGTCTTTTTTGGAAAAGGACCCAGAATATCCACAGCTACTCGCTGAAATGGAACTTCAATGATGGGGAGTGGCTGGAGAGGGGCTTTGACCTGGTCTTGGGGTTTTCCCACTCTTTGGCATACTTCACAAGACCGGACATAGGTAGAAACATCCTTGCCCATTCCCTCCCAGTGGAATGACCCCCCCCAAACGGTCTTTGGTCCTGTTCACCCCACCATGGCCACTAGGATGAGCGTGGGCTAAGCTCAAGGGCTTGGTCCGATATTTAGTTGGAACTACCGACTGTCTCTGAGGATGCCAGTCTTCCTGGTGTCCACCAGAAAGAGTTTCCTTGTATAAAAGTCCTTTTTCTACAACAAACCTGGATCGATTAGAAGAGCTGAGAGGCGGTGGGTTGCTCCGTGCCGCCGTCCAAGCTCTCTGGAGGCTTTCATCTGCTTTCTGTTCGATCTGGAACTGTTCCCTTGATGCTGGAAACATCAGTTCCTCATTGGATTGTGGACCTATGCTTGGTCCCTCTGGAAGCCATGTAGGGGATGGGGCTGTTTCCGTTGACTGTGAACTGCTCTCCACTGGGACACTATGTTGGGGTTCAGGCTCTGGCTGAGCCTTTTGTGTTGGGTTATGGGCTGCTGCCGGTTCAGGTTCGGTGGGGCCCTCTGGTGTTGAGGTTGCAAGTACTGGATTCAGCGCTGGCAATGGGTCTGGTGCTGGTTGTTCCGCTGGTTCCGGTTCTGGGACTGGTTCCGTCTGGGTCTTTGGGACTGGATCCACTACTGCTGTTGCAGACGTTGGCCTGGGGTCCGGGTCCATCACCTCTGACCGGGTCCTGATAGAAGTTTCCGGACAGAGCTAGGCCTCACGGCTTGTTTAGCCTGGCTGCGGGTGACCATTCCCACCCTCTTGACCCGCTTCACATGATTGGCCAAGTCTTCCACCAACAGCATAGCTATGGGATAATCATCATAGACTGCAAAAGTCCACGTTCCTGACCAGCCCTGGTACAGGACAGGCAACTTGGCTGTAGGCAGATTGAAAGAGTTGGACTTGAAGGGTTGAATCGTCACTTGGATCTCTGGGTTGATTAAATTGGGGTCCACTAAGGAAGCATGGATAGCTGACACTTGTGCTCCGGTGTCCCTCCACACGGTGACCTTCTTCCCGCCCACACTCACAGTTCCCCTCCGCTCCAAGGGTATCTGGGAGGTATCTGGGCCTGCGGATCTCTGGTGTGATTCCAGTGCAATGAACTGTAATCTGTTGGGGTTCTTGGAGCAGTTGGCCTTTACATGCCCCAGCTCATTACATTTAAAACATCGTCCAGCTGATGGGTCACTGGGGAGAGGCGGGTTGCTGGAGAACGGGGTGGTGGGACGATAAGGTGTCTGGAGGGTTCTTTGGGAGGTAGGTGGGGCCTTGGGTGGCCCCCGGTAATAGGGTGCGGTCTGGGGTTGTCTCTTCTGTCTCCGCTCCAACTGCGACCCGTTTTCTTCTTCTCTGCCATCTCCACCCATCTGGCTCCAATCTCTCCTGCCTCGATTACAGTTTTGGGCTTCCTATCTAGGATGTATCTTTCTATTTCCTCAGGAACACCCTCTCAGAATTGTTCCATTTGCATTAGGAAGGGCAAAATTACTGGAGATTCAACACTTGCTCCTGATATCCAGGCATCCCAATGTTTCACAATGTGGTAGGCATGTTGGGTAAATGACATGTCTGGTTTCCACCTTAGGGCTCTGAACCTCTGACGAGAATGCTCGGGTGTTATCCCCATTCTGACTCTCGCCTTGGATTTAAACAGTTCATACTTCTTCATGTGTTCTTTAGGCATTTCAGCCGCCACTTAAGCTAAGGGTCCACTGAGTTACGGCCTCAGCTCTACCATGTATTGGTCGGTAGAGATGCTGTACCCAAGGCAGACCCTTTCAAAGTTTTCTAAGAAGGCCTCAGTATCGTTGCCTGCCTTGTAGGTGGGGAACTTCCTGGGATGGGACTTACAAGGAACAGCATGTGAACTGCCCTGACATCCCAGAGACCCTGTTTGTGATGTTCCCTGCCACAGGGAAGGTTGATGTGTTTCCTTTAAGCTTTCTCATTTTTCCTTATTCTTTTTAAAATTAATTGTTGATTAAATAACTTGTAACTTGTATGTAATGGTCAGTGGGTCAGAGAAGTGCCCAGTGCAGAGAGAGTACCCCGGAGTGGGGACATCCTAGCCCCTGTCCTAGGTGACCACAGCAGGGTTGGGGGTCGAGCCCCCCAGGAATCCTGGGTCCAGCCTTGTTGGGGTTACGAGGACTCTGCCAGACAGGAGAGTGGAAGGGGAGCCCTCAAGGGCAGGAAGGCCACTGGGTAAAGGAAATGGGAGGGAGGACTCAGATCCTTTTGCTAGCCCACTTCACTGGGGTAGTGCAGAAGCTGGGAAAGTTCCCCACAATAGCGGGACTATTCCCCCGCTTACACTTGGAAATGACCGGGGTCCCCTCGTGTGCAGACCCTTCACAAAATGCCACAATGTCACTGGAAGTTCCCACTGTGCCTGTGTAGATGGATAAAAGCCTGATCCCGTGAAAGGGAATTTCACGGATCTGAGTGAGAACACCTGCCAGGGTGAGGTCCCCACCATCCCTCCCTGCTGACTGGCTGCCCTTGGTTAACTTTTTTGTTTGATTTTGTTGACAAATTCTGTAGGAATAACCCCATTTTGAGACCAGCTCTGCTCTGCTCCCACCTTTCCATTGTCACTGAATTGGGCCCAAGGTCTCACTGACAGTTTTGTCAATATCTGCAATGAGAAAAGGGATAAGTGTCAACAAAATGTCACCCTCTGTGAACCGCATGGGAGATGCATCAACACTCCTGGGAATGACACTTGTAAATGTCACTCGGGATTTGGGCAGAATCACAAGGACATTTTCAAACTCTGCGTAGATAGGACAGGTGAGACCATTTAACAATGATCCCCACCACTCGTGTCCTCGAGGTGAGGAGAGATACCAGAGTCCACTAGGCAATTTCTAGGCAGCCTGATAGCAAAGTCCTGGGATGGAGAGTAACCAGGCAGTGAGCCCATCTTGCGGAATTGGCCGATGTCCCCATCTTGCGTCTGTCCACCAGGAGGATAACAACCTGCTGCTGCCGCCAGCTCTTGAAACTACTCCTTTAACTTGCATGGTTGAGGCCTTCACTGTGGTGCTGAAAGTCTGGGATCAAACACTGCTGATGACAACTCCATGGTCAGTGATTCAAAACAGCTTCTCAATGGGGCGTCTCTCATTTCCCTTCCCAGATTTTAATGAATGCAGCAGATCCCCAGACATCTGCGGGCCAGGAGCCTGATGCATCAACACCATTGGGGGGGGTCACTGGTGTGAGTGCCCAACTGGTCGCATCCCTTCCACCAGGGTCGGGACCTGCGTACAGAACAAAACCACATGTAAAGGTGAGTTCTCCCCCAGCGAGCAGAGGTGTCTGTATCCAGCAGGTCTGTCTGTGGGGTAGATGGAAACCCATCAAGAGATCTATGAAGCTGGCTTGCAGGTGTGGTAGGAGGATGGGGTAAGAATTAGTTTCTCCCACCCTCCCAGACAGGGTGCTCTCTAGCGCCGAGGCACAGGCTCAAGGCCACCAGCTCCCCTGTGTTTGTAGGGGATATGCCTTAAATTCCTTCCGTCACCTTGTGAAACACTCTGATCAGCTGAAGGGAGGCAGAAGCCCAGGCTCATGTGAGGGATCAAAGAAACAGGAGCAGGGAAAGGGAGACAGGGGAGTGTAAATGGAGGGAGAGAAAGGCAGGGTGAGAGGGGGAGGAAGGGAGAGGAGTTTTGCAGCAGGCACTTACTAGACTATCGGCAGCACAGGACTGGCATGCAGACAGAGGGCAGCCTTCGGGGTTGGGAAGATAAGGGGATTTTTCCCCCAGTGTGATCTGATGTAAAAGCTCTAATATCTACGCCTCTCTTTCCATTGCTCCAAGTGCCCATCTTTAACCGCACCCCTGAGTTTGCGGGAGTCCTAGAGAGGTGCAGGAACTTCTCTCTGCAGGTACCTTTGAACTGATCATTCATTTGTTGGGTGTTTTGTTCAGTGTTTCTGCCAACACTACAGAAACGTCGAGACTAAAAGCTTTGGTGTTTGTATTACGGTAGTGCCTAGAAGCACCAGCCAAGATCAGCTCCCCATTGTGCTAGGCCCTTCCAAAGAGCGAGTCACAGACACTTCTTGTCCTCAAGCGCTTGCAAACCAAATAGAGGAAGGATGATTATCCATGCTTTGCTTTAAGAGGAAACTGAGGTGCAGAGAGATTATGGGATCTGCCCAGAAGCACCCAGAGGCAACATCAGAGCCAGGAGCTGAACCCAGATCTCCAGAGTACCAGTCCTGTGCCTTACCCACAAAGCCATTGTCCTTCAGCATGGGCCAGACCCGACTAAACTGAAAGGAAACCTACTTATCAGAAAGGCCAGAAATGCACAGTTCAGGCACCAACAACCTTAACTCTGCCCTTCCAGTGACGCCAAATCACCAATCTTGCCTTTTTGTTCGTACCTTTCATAGCTGGGGCCCAATCCTGAAAAACTCTATGCCTATGGTTAGCGTTGGCAGGATCAGGCCTCTGCATGTGTCTATGCCAAATGGCAATGAGGAGACACCTGCCTCAGTTCTGCACTGCCCTCCGGTGCCTGCAGAACTCACCCTTTGCCCTGGGTCTCTCTGCAGGGAAAGATGAGCAGCAGCAGCTGTGGGGTTTACTCTTTCATGAATTCAACTGCAGAGATTTTGATATCCACATGCAGAGATCATAGAATCATCGAATATCAGCGTTGGAAGGGATCTCTGGAGGTCATCTAGTCCCACCCCCTGCCCAGAGCAGGACCAATCCCAAACTAAATCATCCCAGCCTTGGCTTTGTCAAGCCTGACCTTAAAAACTTCTAAGGAAGGGGATTCCACCACCTCCATAGGTAAAGCATTCCAGTGTTTCACCACCCTCCTAGTGAAAAGGTTTTTCCTAATATCCAACCTAAATCTCCCGCATTGCAACTTGAGACAATTACTCCTTGTCCTGTCATCTGCTATCACTGAGAATAGTCTAGCTCCATCCTCTTTGAAACCACCTTTCAGGTAGTTAAAAGCAGCTATCAAATCCCCCCTCATTCTTCTCTTCTGTAGACTAAACAATCCCAGTTCCCTCAGCCTCTCCTCATAAGTCATGTGTTCCAGACCCCTAATCATTTTTGTTGCTCTTCGCTGGACTCTCTCCAATTTTTCCACATCCTTCTTGTAGTGTGGGGCCCAAAACTGGACACAGTACTCCAGATGAGGCCTCACCAATGTCGAATAGAGGGGAATGATCACGTCCCTCGATCTGCTGGCAATGCCCCTACTTATACATCCCAAAATGCCATTGGCCTTCTTGGCAACAAGGGCACAATGTTGACTCATATCCAGCTTCTCGTCCACTGTCACCCCTAGGTCCTTCTCTGCAGAACTGCTGCCTAGCCATTCGGTCCCTAATCTGTAGCGGTGCATGGGATTCTTCCGTCCTAAGTGCAGGACTCTGCACTTGTCCTTGTTGAACCTCATCAGATTTCTTTTGGCCCAGTCCTCCAATTTGTCTCGGTCCCTCTGTATCCTATCCCTACCCTCCAGCGTATCTACCACTCCTCCCAGTTTAGTGTCATCTGCAAATTTGCTGAGGGTGCAATCCACACCATCCTCCAGATCATTAATGAAGATATTAAACAAAACCGGCCCCAGGACCGACCCTTGGGGCACTCCGCTAGATACCGGCTGCCAACTAGACATGGAGCCATTGATCACTACCCGTTGAGCCCGACAATCTAGCCAACTTTCTACCCACCTTGTAGTGCATCCATCCAGCCCTTACTTCTTTAACTTGCTGACAAGAATACTGTGGAAGACCGTGTAAAAAGCTTTGCTAAAGTCAAGGAATAACTCATCCACTGCTTTCCCCTCATCCACAGAGCCAGTTATCTCGTCATAGAAGACAATTAGATTAGTCAGGAATGACTTTCCCTTGGTGAATCCATGCTGACTGTTCCTGATCACTTTCCTCTCCTCTAAGTGCTTCAGAATTGATTCCTTGAGGACCTGCTCCATGATTTTTCCGGGGACTGAGGTGAGGCTGACTGGCCTGTAGTTCCCAGGATCCTCCTTCTTCCCTTTTTTAAAGATTGGCACTACATTAGCCTTTTTCCAGTCCTCCGGGACTTCCCCTGATCGCCATGAGTTTTCAAAGATAATGGCCAATGGCTCTGCAATCACATCTGCCAATTCCTTTAGCACTCTCGGATGCAACGCATCCGGCCCCATGGACTTGTGCACGTCCAGCTTTTCTAAATAGTCCCGAACCACTTCTTTCTTCACAGAGGGCTGGTCACCTCCTCCCTATGCTGTGCTGCCCAGTTCAGTAGTCTGGAAGCTGACCTTGTTCGTGAAGACAGAGGCAAAAAAAGCACTGAGTACATTAGCTTTCTCCACATCCTCTGTCACTAGGTTGCCTCCCTCATTCAGTAAGGGGCCCACACTTTCCTTGGCTTTCTTCTTGTTGCCAACATACCTGAAGAAACCCTTCTTGTTACTCTTAACATCTCTCGCTAGCTGCAACTCCAGATGTGATTTAGCCTTCCTGATTTCACTCCTACATGGCCGAGCAATATTTTTATACTCATCCCTTGTCATTTGTCCAGTCTTCCACTTCTTGTAAGCCTCTTTTTTGTGTTTAAGATCAGCAAGGATTTCACTGTTAAGCCAAGCTGGTCGCCTGCCATATTTACTATTCTTTCTACACACTGGGATGGTTTGTCCCTGTAACCACAATAAGGATTCTTTAAAATACAGCCAGCTCTCCTGGACTCCTTTCCCCATCATGTTATTCTCCCAGGGGATCCTGCCAATCAGTTCCCTGAGGGAGTCAAAGTCTGCTTTTCTGAAGTCCAGGGCCCGTATTCTGCTGCTTTCCTTTCTTCCTTGTGTCAGGATCCTGAACTCGACCATCTCATGGTCACTGCCTCCCAGATTCCCATCCACTTTTGCTTCTCCTACTAATTCTTCCCGGTTTGTGAGCAGCAGGTCAAGAAGAGCTCCGCCCCTAGTTTGTTCCTGGAGCACTTGCACCAGGAAATTGTCCCCTACATTTTCCAAAAACTTCCTGGATTGCCTGTGCACCGCTGTATTGCTCTCCCAGCAGATATCAGGGTGATTGAAGTCACCCATGAGAACCAGGGCATGCGATCTACTAGCTTCTGCGAGTTGCCGGAAGAAAGCCTCGTCCACCTCATCCCCCTGGTCTGGTGGTCTATAGCAGACTCCCACCACGACATCACCCTTGTTGCTCACGCTTCTAAACTTAATCCAGAGACTCTCAGGTTTTTCTGCAGTTTCATACTTGAGCTCTGAGCAGTCATACTGCTCCCTTACATACAGTGCAACTCCCTCACCTTTTCTGGCCTCCCTATCCTTCCTGAACAGTTTATACCCATCCATGACAGTACTCCAGTCATGCGAGTTATCCCACCAAGTCTCTGTTATTCCAATCACATCATAATTCCTTGACTTTGCCAGGACCTCCAGTTCTCCCTCCTTGTTTCTCAGGCTTTGTGCATTTGTATATAGGCACTTGAGATAACCCGCTGATCGCCCCTCATTCTCAGTATGAGGCAGGAGCCCTCCCCTCTCACACACTCCTGCTCGTGCTTCCTCCCAGTATCCCGCTTCCCCACCTACCTCAGGGCTTTGGTCTCCTTCCCCCAGTGAACCTAGTTTAAAGCCCTCCTCACTAGGTTAGCCAGCCTGCTCGCGAAGATGCTCTTCCCTCTCTTTGTTAGGTGGAGCCCTTCTCTGCCTAGCACTCCTCCTTCTTGGAACACCATCCCATGGTCAAAGAATCCAAAGCCTTCTCTCCAACACCACCTGCGTAGCCATTCATTGACTTCCACGATTCGACGATCCCTACCCCCAGCCTTTTCCTTCCACAGGGAGGATGGACGAGATGGAAGTGTGGCATTACCATAACAGGTGAGAGGGTCTGCCCTGGGTGTGGCCCAGAGCCCAGTGACCCCTTAGTTCATGTTGGGGTCTCACAGCAGGAAGATGTGTAGATAGATACTCTTCAGAAAATATCTATGCTTTCCACTGGGGATGTGTGTGTGCATGCACGCTCTAGTGGTGAGTGTACATCTGCGTGCAGCACCCCTACCTGGGAAAAAACAGTCTGACCCCCAGTGTCCCCAAGCAATGTCACTGTCCCCACACGGGATGTGGCACTGGAGCCCCCAGATTCCTCACTCACAAGGTGTGTCTTTCCCCATCGCTAGGAAGCAACTCGCCCTTTTGACTCCCTCCTGAACAGCAGCTCCCTCCGGGCCGGTGCCAGCGAGGGAGAGGTGGCATCGGCTGTGACGCTCCTGATGCAGGCCGTGAAGCAGGCCATGCTGGCCACTGTGCTCCGGTCTCCAGAGATGAAGACTCAGAACGGGAGGACAGGATCTATAGGTGAAGGGGCCATCTGGCTCTCAGCTGCTGTGGGATAGAAGATTATACAGTGCATTCAATACAGACACAGAACAGCACTGCCCCCTGCCCCAGGAATTTTAATCGAGCCCAGCCAGTGCCCTGAGATGCATCAGAAAATGCCTGAGGTTTTCAATGCAGAAATTGCAGTCTGCCCCTAGGGTCAGCTATGCTGAGCCAGGCACTTCTCCCCCATTCTGCCCCGACCCCAAACGCCACTCCACCAGCTGGGTGAGTGCAGAGGGGATGCAGAACCCCCAGGGAGGTACAGCCAGCATGTGGGGAGGGGATACGGGGAGATGGGCCAAGGGCAGGCAGAGAGGGGGAGCCCCAAACCATCCCCTTCTCCAACAGGGAAGAACTCCGAAGACCTTCACACCCCAGGCAGAGTCGGAGAGGGGTAAGGATCTGGGCGAGAATGGACAGATTCCTGGGGAAGTGGTTTCACAGTGGGAAGCTCTGTCACTTCCTCTCCCCCCTCCCTCCCACCAGGTACTGAGACTCGCGTTTCACAGGGAACTGCAGTGCAGACAGCGGGGCCTCAGGTTGAGAGCACAGGAGGAGACGATGGACATTCACTGTGAGACAGTCACCATGGCAACCACACAAGGTACCATCCAGGGGATGGAGATGCCCAGGGACCAAACTGCAGCACAGAGCGATTCCCAGGCACCCAACCCCCGTCCTGGTTCTAGCCTTGCTCTGTCCCCGTAGATCCCCAGGCCAGGAGCCTCGTCTCTGGCTCCAGCACGAGTGGGGACCTTGCTGACTGTGCCAGTGGTTCTCAGGCTGTTGGCCATGGGACTGTGCAGACACCTTCATTTCTGCTTGTCTCACAGAGGTGGGGGCTCCGAGGGGAGACGGCTCAGCAGAGGGCCTCTGTGGTATGAAGTGGGCCCAGCGAATGGAAAGGGGAGGAGATTCTTAGCCCAGCTAAACCCCAGGCTGGAGATGAGCATCTCCCTGGGTGGGAACCAGAATAACATTTCCCCTCAACTCCCACTTTCAGGCTCATACGACCTACCTGAGAGTTTGTCTGCATGGCAAGATGCTGCGCTGCAAGCCAGGTTGTGAATCTCCAGCGTACCAGCTTGCAGGTCAGTAAAATCCCCTGTCAGCATTGCTGCAGTTCAGCGTGCTACAGCAGTGCCTGCAAGGGATGTTATTGTGCAGCAAGCTGGTGCGCCATAGATTCTCCACCTCGCTTACAGCACAGTAACTTGCAGTGTAGACAAGTCCTGATACTGCTCCCCAATCCTCCAGCACCAGGGAAAGCTCCTCCCTGACCAACTTCTCTGCTTGTCTTCACTGAGAAAAGTCATGTCTTCGCCTCGGCTTCCTGCAGCTTAATGTTTCCAAGATGGAATGCTTCTCTGGCCTCAGACGGGGGAGGTAGCCTGCTCCAGTGATTAGGCAGGACTCCTGAGTTCAATACCCATTTCTGCCACAGTCTCACTGGTCATTGGGTGTCTCAAAGAGTTTAAGGCCAGAAGGAACCATTGGATCATCTGGTCTGACCTTCTGCATAGAACTGGCCCCGTGAATTGAGCCCAATAACTTGTGCTTGTCTAAATTGCCTGGTGCCTTCCAGAAGGGCAGTCGGTCTGGATTTGAAGACAGCATGGGGTGGAGAATCCACTGCTTCCCTTGGGAGTTTGTTCCAATGGTTAATTGCTCTCGCTGTGGTGTCTGATTTCCAATTTCATTTTCTCTGGCTTCAGCTTCCAGATGTTGGTGGTTCTTCTGCCCCCCCCCCACAGAGACAAGAATAGACTTCTCTCACCCGACCTCTCCAGGGGCCCCAAATTCCAGCTACATGGAGACAAACCACCACCGAACAGCTCACCAAGTATCTCTAGCTCCAAACATAGGCTCTGCAGCTATGCTGTCTGAAATTCCCATTAGCTGCACCTGGCTGGCTCTTTCTTCAACTTCAGCATCCCTATGTCCAGAACGAGGTATCATCTCCTGTTCCAACAGGTTTCATGGCTGTTGCTTGTATTACTTATTCCACCCTAGACTCCATCATTAACAAGACATTTCTCAGTGAGGGGAATCTACCAGCTGGTGAGAAGCTGAGGAATGTTCAGCTGAACTCCAGGGTGGTGAGTAGGGCCATCAGAGATGGGAGACCCCTTCACCTCTCCAGACCTGTGAACTTGACCCTGCACCAGAGAGAGGTGTGGGGATCCCCTCACTTTGCTCCCTGCCTGGGGCTCACCTGCTGAGCCTTTGGATTGTGCTGCCTTTCTGGGCTCCCACTGTGTCTGAGAAGTGGAGAGACCTCCTTATTCCTGATGCACTGGAGCTGTTTTACTGGGGGAAGTTACGAGGGTATGCACCATGTCACACTGGGTTATGATTCATTGTGGAAAGTGCTCCAGGGTAACAGCTCTGCCTGGATCACCCCTGATCCAAACTAATGAGAAAGCAGCTTCCTATAGCTTATGCGGTTCAGGGAATCAGCATGAAACAGTGCTTTCTTTGATACAGAAATCAGCTTGCGAGGGGAGTTGTACCACTGCCCTCTGCTGGATGGAAGGAGAAAGGCTTGGCCATGTACCACATGCCCTGTAGTCTGCTAGCTAACGAGGGCTCTCAGGTAGCAGGGCCTTTGCTTTTAGAGCTCTGGGATGGGAGTTCTCTCTCCACTGTCATCATCAAATGACCCATGGGCACTGGGTGCTGCGTGGGGAGAGCCGTGGAGCACTACATGGCCTTGGGTTTGTTACTGCGTGGGATATAGACACACAATAACAGAAACAACATTATCTCTATGATCTCATGAGGATGATGCTATTGTGTTTCCAGGCAAAGACAGCCAAGGAAGAGGCTCTCTGCATCCACTGGAAATTCATCGCTGGGAAAGGCACCTGTTCTCCAGCCAGCTGCACCGCTCTGCACACAAACAGCACTCACATCACCTGCAGCTGTGACCATCTCTCCAGCTTCGCTCTCCTTATGGGTCCCACAACCGTGCAGGTATATCACTCTCAGACTCAGCTCAGAGGGCTGGACTCTGAGCCATTGGTGGCTTTGCTGGGGTAATGTCTGAGTAGTAACCTCAGGATCTCGCCATCGTCACCTTCCTCCTGTGCTGCTCCATCCACAACGTCATGTGGCAAAGCTCTGACCTTGTCTCAGTGGGTCCTGTGCTTCCTGGCGGATTTCACTAGCCTCAGAGGCTCACTGTGACCCTCTACATAGCCCTTCTCCCTCTAGAGGCAAGGGTCACAGCCTACTGAGCCATTTTCATCATAAGCCAACAAGGAAGGTGAGGAGAAGCTACACTCCCTCACACAGTCTCTGTTGTCTCCCAGTCTCAGTGATTAGTCAGGGAAGGGATGGGGAAGCCTAGGCCCACCCTCTACTCCAGACTCCTGATAGTAGCAGCTCTTGGTAGCTGACTTTTTGGAAACAGGAAAAGTACGATTCCCAAGGCCACTTCCCCACAGCAGCTCCCACTTCCTCAATATCTACATCACGCTTACTTCAGGGCCTCCTTCCTTGTGCCTGATAGGGTTTGTACTGCTCCATTTCTCCAGCAGCGCAGCTTCCTCCTACAGCTCCTGCCTCTTGCGCCCCCACCTGACTGGGAGGCTTTTAACTAGTTTCAGCCAGCCCCTGATTGGCTTCAGGTGTCCCAATCAACCTAGCTATCTTACCTGCTTTCTGGAAGGATCTTAATTGGCCCCAGGTGCCTTAATTGATCTGGAGCAACTGCCATTTGCTTACCCTGGTAACAGGGATTTGTTTAGCCTGGGGCTAATATATCTTTCTCCCACTACTTTCTTATAGCCAGCTGGCCTTGCCCCATCACAGTCAGCACCTCTCTCCACCTGCAGCTCTACCTCTGCCTCTTCCTGGCCTACCTGCTCTTCCTCACTGTGGTGACCCACACCTGCAGTCGTGTACGGCCTGATTCTCCCCTGCTCTGTTTCTCCACTCGCAGCAGGGCTGGGGTGTATGGCTTTGAACCCCTTTGTGCTCCCTGGATTCTGGCTGTGCAGGACCCAGAGGGGATTCCCGGAGGAATGTTTCCACCCCCTGTTAAGTCCCTTCAAACTGGGCACAGTGGCCTCAGTCTCCCCATCCCCAGGAGTTTGGACAGTTCTCTGCCTATGTCACAGGAGAGGAATTGAGGCATAGGGAGAATAAGTGATTTGCCCACTATCCCAGGGAATCTGTGGCAGGGCTGGGAACAGAACCAGGATCCCCTCAGCCCTGCTCCCCTGTTCTAACCACTAATCTCTGCTCCCTTCCTGCATCAGCAATGTGCAGCCATAGGACCCTCCATAGACCGAGGAACCTGCCGTCTCTGGGTCACGGAGCACTATAACTGGAGATCTGTGCTAACAAGAATCCCACTCTGACCCCCTGACAGGTCTCCCCCATACTCAGCATTTCCCTTCCCCACTGCAGTGTCCCTGGGTTCTCTATCTCCCCCTGGTGGCATGTGCTGTCATTGCTGGCTTCCTACACTACCTCTTCCTGGCCTGCTTCACCTGGATGTTCCTGGAGGGGCTGCACCTCCTTCCTCACCATCGGGAACCTGAAGGTCATGAATTACACCACTGCCAGCCGGTTCAAGAAGAGATTCATGTACCCGTTCGGCTATGGATTTCCAGCCTGGTGGTGGCTATTTCTGCAGTATTCAACCCAGATGGCTATGGAACTCCCTGACAGTAAATGCACACCCTCCCCAGTGACACTAAGCTGCCCCGAGTGCTATAGATGAGTTGTCCAACTTGCCATACATCCACAGACCTCACCCCACTAATGATCCTAACTGGACTCCTAGGTCCCAGGCTGGGTTTGTGGTGCTGGTGGATAGGAAACCAACAACTTTCTTCCTGTGTACAAAGCCCTTAGGATCCCCTCTCCCTTCTCCCTCCTCTAACATGAGGAACTTCCACTAAAAAGGGTTTGGCTTCTTCTAGACACTCCCGGCGATATCCTCGGATGGTGTAAAACAGGTAGCTCCGCTGCTTTCAATGCAGCTAAGCCGACTTACATCAGCTGAGTCTCTGGCTCTCCATCAATACTACATGCATCTGCCAGAGAGAGAGAGTAATCTGCATACTCTGTTGGCACCAGCAAGCCAGACTTGCTCACATCTCTCTCTAATCTCTCTCTATCCCCCCAGGTTCTTATTCCACACCCATCACCATGGTATCTGAGCTCTGAGTGTTTACACCTGTGTAAATCAGGATTAACTCCATGGATTCTTCTGGAGTGTCTTTGGATTTACACTGGTATAACTGGGGCCCACACCTGGCTCTGGGACTGTGTTCAAGGTTTTCAGTCTAATCCATTTTTTGTTTCAGGACACAATCCCCATGTGACATTGCACCCCATAATGCTTTATAGAAATATGCTTATGAATGTATATATGACATTACTGGAATATGTTTTTTGCTACATATGCCACGTAACATATCTTTGCAAAGGCTATGTTCTACTGAATGTATTCTTCCTATTCGTATGCATGTATCATTTTTATATATGAAGTTATGAGCGTTGGCTCTATGCTTGTATTTAAAGTGTTTGCTGTAGGAAACACATAAAACAGATGTGGTCAACATAGTGTGAAGTGGTTATTCAAGTAATTAGGAGTACTTAACTAACAATGAACATTGAAAGACGCCAATCCACAGTTGAGTTTCCCGGGAAGGTTCAAACTAACATGTAGTCAATGGTGTCGGCAGGTAAAGAACTGAATCATGCATGGACATGTGACTTGCCCATGTGACTCCAAAACTCCATCTTATAGCTGTGATTCTGCATAGTAAAACACAAGGGGTTTGCACCCATAAGAGAGACTATGTAAGACCCTTGGAAACCCCTCCATTTTGTCTTCATCTGGCTCAAGAGAGAGCTTCTCCACCCCAAAGAGATGCCTGAAAGAAACTGGAACAAAGGACAGTAACTACAGGGGTGTGAGTGATTGCTGCACCCAGACTAGGAAGGAGTCTAGTCTGTCAAAGAAGCTTATTGGAATATCTCTGAGAGTGAGATTTACCTGCATTTAGTTTCCTACTGTATTAGGTTTATACTTGTTTGTTTTTGTTTTATTTTGCTTGGTAAATCACTTTATTCTGTCTGTCATTACTTGGAACCACTTAATCCTGCTTTTTATATTTAATAAAATCACTTTTTACTTATTAATTAACCCAGAGTAATACTTGGGAGGGCATACAGCTGTGCATCTCTCTCTATCAGTGTTATAGAGGGCGAACAATTTATGAGTTTACCCTCTATAAGCTTTGTATGGAGTAAAACAGATTTATTTGGGGTTTGGATCCCATTGGGAACTAGGTATCTGGGTGTTGGAGACAGGAGCACTTCTTAAGCTGTTTTCAGTAAAGCCTGCAGCTTTTGGGGGACGTGGTTTGGACCTGGGTCTGTGTTTGTAGCAGGCTAGTGTGTCTGGCACAACCAGGCAAGGCACTGAAGTCCCAAGATGCCAGGGAAAACGGGCTCAGAGGTAGTCACAGCACATCAGGTGGCAGTTCCCAAAGGGGTTTCTGTGACCCAACCCGTCACACCCCATCTCTGCTCCAGTGGCTGAAAAGGGGTAATATACTCATATTAATGTCACTCAGCTGGGATAACGCGCTTCTTCTTCTTCCTCCCTGCCTGTACCTGCTGGCTCAGCCTGTAGAGAGCCTTTCATTGGAGCTTCCTGGGTCCAGTCTGTGCCATAATCCCAGAAACCAGTGGGAGCTTACCTTGAGGACAGGAAGAGTTTGGTCTGGTCCAGTTATTGACCCAAGGCATGAGGAAGGGAAGGGCTGCACCATGCAAGTGTTTGGTGGGGGAAAGGATCTACATTGGGTGGAGTGAAGACAAGAAAAGTCCATGTGGTTTCTTCCCAGAGCCTGGGATGGGGAGATTAGTTGCAGCCTGAAAGTGGCAGGGAAGAGCCAAAAGACAGGCGCTGGAAACTCTGACTCAGATCCTGCTCTCAGTTACGCTGGTGTAAACTGAGCCTGCTGGAGTCACTTCATTTTTAAGTCTAAGCAGAATCTGGCCTCTGTGATCCCATTGATCCATCTCAGCCCTGGCTGTACCATCAGCTCTGTGCATGGGGAGGGACCGAGAGCTGCCAGAGGATATTACAGAAGAGGGGATCAATGGTCCCTGGTTCTGCAGTGTTCAGATCTCTCCCCTGGGATCGTTCTCTGCCTCAGCTCGAGTCATTGGCCCCGGATGAAACGTTTCACAAGAAATATTTTCAGCTGTTTCCACAGATAAATGTGACGTTCTTTGCCCCGACCCTGTGGATCTTGAGAAACAGACTCTCCTCCCTCGGCGCATATATGTCCACTCTCAGAGACCATAGTTGAGAAGGCAACAAAGCAACCCTGGAGGGTCAAATGCCTTGGTTTGGAAGGTCCTTGGCATGCGGAGGGTGTGAGGCATTGCAGGAGGGGAACAGCATATCTAGGATCCATGGGAACAAATTCCCAATGTGTTCTCATTGACAGTAGCCCTGTCCCACACAGGAAGCAGGGGCTGGTAGCTCCACGCCACTCTGCCCAGATCCTCCTGACCCAATTGCTCTCCATAGGGTTATTGTAACGGGATCTCTCCATCTGCCTGTATCCAGGGTCCTGACCTTTAAATCTAATGCCCAGCTCTTCCTTCGGGGCTGCACATGGAGCTTTGGTCTCCTCCAAGTTGGCCCAGCAGTCCCCATCATCACCAGCCTGCAGGGAGCTTTCATCTTCCTGGGTGCAGTGTCTCCTCAATCGCCAGGTAACGTCAAGAGCATTTAATGGTGCAGTGACAGTGCTGAAGCTGAAACTCGGTTACAGGCCAGGTCCTCAGCTGGTGTAAACTCGTGCATTTCCAAGGGTCCTTTCGGGCCTTGGGAAGCAGACAATAGCCATGAAGCAGTGTGCTTCAGCCATGCCCTCAGCAGCACCTCCACCCCACCAGTCATAACCCCTATGCCAGGGGCTGGGAGCAGGGCTAATGGAGAGATTTTATGCCCGCTCTACAGCAATCAGGAAGGACTCCTGCCCAGGAGGGCTAATCACAGGGCCATTTCTGCCCACTTTAAAGCCCCTTTACACCTTTAAGCCAGATTGGCATAAAGAGGCTTTAGAATTGGGCCTTAGGTTTCCAGGACAGGCAGAACCTGATAGCAAACCCTCAAACCAAAGAAGCAACCAAGGTCCATAAACAGGTTATTTTATTATTTACACATTACAGTGAAACAGCAGAGCTAGCTCACACACACAGCACGCAAGTGCTCTGCAAATCGCCTCCCACCCTCCAACTCCCCCACATGTTGTGCTTTCCCTAAGAAATAACTGCTCTCTGACCTGGGATCTGGCCCTTTAAATCTGGGAGACATGCAGCTAAAAGCCTAGGGTGGCCTTTGAATTCAGTAGGAGTTTTGGATTTGGATTAGAGAGAGGATTTTGTCCAATCCCGCTTCCCCTTCCAGGTTTTGTATGTAGTTGGGATGAAGAACGGCAACTGCCCCGCTGGCACAGCAAAGCCGGCTGTATGATAAACATCGTTGGTTGGAGAGATGATTGTTTTACAGAGATGAAGTGGAGGGCTCTCCGCAACTCACCTGCCAGCAAAACAAATAGACATTGAGTGCTAATCCCATGGGAAAACTCCAGTCAACTTCAATGGGATCAGGACTGGGTCCTCATTCAGGAATAGTGCAGAGTCTGCAAAATTCAGCCAGCCTCCACTGAAGTGACATCACGTGCAGGAAAATAACTAAACAAGTGAAGACAAAGCCCGCTCCCTTCCCCAACCCATGCACAGGTAAGCCATAAAGTAGCACTTAATAGAGGCTGCTCTAAATAAACCAGAAATGTGTACTTCCAGACAAAGGTTGTGGTGCCTCATGCTGGGACTGGAGTAGGGAGATTTTCCCAGGTATAAGTCTCCACTTTTCACTCCAGAAAAAGCTTCTGGATCCTTTCCCAGTAGAGGTAACGGAGCCAGAGGAAATTCCATCCAGTGCTAACTCTTCGTTGGCCTGGCCCATCTACACTGGGAAGATTTCCACCCAGGTTTTGGTTTGCAAACTTCCCCAATTGGATAATTACCTGAATTTGTATCCCAGCTCATTCCACAGCGAGTGATGCATGGAGCTTGCAAAGAAGCAAAGGGAAGGGAACGTGGAGGTGCGCAAGAAAAGAGGAGTTCTGTGCTGGGTTCTAGGAGACCTGGGATTCCCCCTTGATTTGGATGCAATTGAACCTCACTAAGACTCCCAATGCCGTTCTCAGATGGGTTAAAACAAGCATGTGTCACTCAGGGGACAAGGCATCTCAGCAGCTCTGACAGACCCAGATGGATGCGACTTTTGGATGCTGGTATTGGAACAGAATAGAGGATCTCTTACCACCTTGGTGTTGGTAGCGACAGTGGACACAGACGGACTAAATGTTTGAGTTGTGGGGCGGGGTTTTCTTGTGCCTTTCATCCATCTCCTGTACTCCTCTCTCACCTGGAGAATAAGGGACATGGTCACTACATCATGTAACTAATACCCTCAGACAGGCCACTGCTAGTCCCGTGAAGTCACTGGGTGGCTGATGACGCGCCATGGGCATTACCTGGCGATTGAGGAGACAGTGCACCAGGAAGATGAAGGCTCCCTGCAGGCTGTTGACAATGTTGAATAAATACGCCATGACCATTTTTGCTGAGCCGACTTGGAAGAGACCAAGACTCCATGTGCAGCCCAGAATGAATAGCTGGGCAATAGCTTTAAAAGTCAGTAGTCTGGATAAAGGCAGACGGAGAGATCCCGTTATAACGACCCTCTGGTGAGTGACTGAGTCAGGGGGCTGCGGGCAGTGTGGGGCGAAACAGCTGGCACCCACTTTACTGTGACTTAGGGGTACTGTCAAGATGAACACAACGGCAACTTACGCCTATGAATCCAAAATACAATATTGTGCCCAATCATCTCCCCCCCACACACGCACCTTAACCTGCCACAGGTGGCTCTTCCAAAGCAAATGGTTCAACCTCTCATTACGGTTTTGTTTTTAATCCCTTCACATCAGGCCCTGGCAATGTGACAATCAAGAGGGAACAGGATATTGGGCTCTCGGGAACCCATCTATGTTGATAGACAGATAGATAGACAGAGAGGTTGCTACAGAGCAACAGTAAGCCACACTTGCCTTCCTCCTCAATGGATGGCAATTTACCTCGACAGTATCCACAGCCACAGGGAAAAGAGATGAGTTTCCTCCCTAAGTAGCACATGGCCCAGCTCTCACTATCAGCACAGACTTGCATTTCTCCTTACACAGCACTACGCACGGGCAGTAACACCATGACTTTCTGAAGCCTCAACATTCTGAACTGGTTCCAAAATCTTTTTCCCCTCTCATGTCTCCACCCAGCACTCCCAGCTGGCGGCCCTGATCTTGTTTCTCCCTAACAAAAAGATTTCATAATGAGCTAATTGAAAGACAATTTGCATGCCACAATCTGAATGTGCCACAGGACTTACTGCAAGAGCCTCACTGATCTAGCAGTTTCTTCCGTACCAATACTTCCACTGACTTCAGCAGGCTTCGGAACAGACTGCAACTGTCATCTCAATATCCATCAAGGGACGAAGATGATACACTTCGCAGAAAAGTAATTCCCATGATGATCCTTTTCTGCCATAGACCTCTCCTCTCTCCTAACCTGACCCTTCCTTTGCCACCCTGGCTGTGGTGTGTCTAATTTAAGGTCCGATCCAGCATACCCTTACTCATGCAAATTGTCCTTATTTTGGAAGATGGTCCCATGGACAACTTTAGGACTCATGAGGAAGGGACTGCTGATGTGAGTTAGGGTTTATCAGCTCCTTGGACAGTGAGACTGTTACTCTCTCATCAAGCAGAAGGTCACCAAGATAACCTGGAAACCCTACAGTGGCATGTGCTCAGCTGTATTCTAGCAGCACTCTGTGGGGAATCCCACAGGAATTCCCATACAGGAGGCTCACTGGACCCTTCTAGTACAGGGGTGGGCAAACTACGGCCCGCGAGCCAGATCTGGCTCATCAGGGCTTTGGATCCGGCCTGCGAATTGTCAACCCTGTGGTGCCGTGGGCCCCGCACCACTCCCAGAAGCAGCCGGCACCACATCCCTGCAGCCCCTGGGGGAAGGGGAGAGGAGAGGGCTCCGCACGCTGCCCTCACCTACTGACACCGCTCCGCTACCCCTGCCCCCCGGCCCCCTGCAGCTCCCATTGGCCAGGAACAAGGAACCATGGCCAATGGGAGCTTTGGGGGAAGTACCCGCAGACGAGGGCAGCGCACGGTGCCCTCTGCCCCCTCCCCTCCAGGGGCCGCAGGGACTTGATGCAGGCCACTTCCGGGAGCGGTGCAGGGCCAGGGCAGGCAGGCAGGGAGCCTGCCTGAGCCCCGCTGCCACCGCGAAGCCACTCCTAGTAAGTGACGCCGGGCCGGAGCCTGTACCCCGAACCCCTCCTGTAACCCAAATCTCAACTCCCTTTCCTGAGCCCCCTCCCGAACTCCGGACCCCTCCCTGCACCCCTGCCCTGAGCCCTTTCCCCCACTCTGCACTCCCTCCTGCACCCCAACCCCCTGCCCTGAGCCCCATCGTACACCCCACACACCTCCTCCACCCCAACCCCTTGCCCTGAGCCCCTTCCTGCACACCAAACCCCCTCCCACACCCCGCACTCCCTCCCGCACCCCAAACCCCTGTCCCAGCCCTACTTTCATGGCCCTGCATGCAATTTCCCCACCTGGATGTGGCCCTCGAGCCAAAAAGTTTGCCCACCCCTGTTCTAGTAGATATAGTGCTGTCCTACCTGGTGTCTTTGAGAGTGGACACATCTTCATTAAGGGAGGAGAGTTTGTCTCTCAGGATCCAGAGGGTTACAATAAAAAACGTTAAATTTATCTGTGGAAACAGCATGAAATATTCCTTGTAAAACATGCTAGCCAAGGCCAGTCTCTCTGCCTGAGGCACAGAACAATCCTATGGGATCAGACTGCTGCAGACCAGTGACTGCTCCTCAAGGTGGGTCATATACCATTCGCTACCAGATCTTGGTCCCAGGCCATGCAGGGAACTGTTGGCATTGGCAGGGCTGCAATGCATCACATGTGATCATACAGCCAGAGGGCCACATTCTGCTCTTATCTGAATCTGGAGTGACTCCACTGATTCCAGTGGGGTCTACAGTTATTCCACATTTAGAGCTGTGTGATTTGGCCCAAAGCTTCTAGGTCCTGTCTATAGAGGATTCCCTTCAATTCTGAGACTGAAATTAATTCTTAACTCGCTGCCTGAGATGGGGAGGAATCTGCAAGGACATTTGCTACCTTTATCTCTTACAACACATGTTCCCTTCCTTCCCCAAACTCCCCACGCTGCAGCCACCTTCCCTTCCCCCATCACTTGGGTTATTTACCAGCCAGGCTGGACAAGGCACGGGACAAAACTATCCTCATTCCGGCAGAGGTCCCACTTGCTTCCATGGCAGCATTGCATGAGTAATGACATATTATAATTAATCATATTGTGGTAGCACCCAGAGGCTCCAACTGAGACGGCACTGGGTTCTGTACTCACACCTAGAAAGGGGCAGCCCCTGTCCTAGAGCATTTGTTTGCAAAATAACTAGGCAAGACCACAGGGACCGGCTTCCTCTGGGCCACTCAACCCCCCACCCCACCCCAAGCCCCGCCCCCACCCCACTCCTTCTCCAAGAGATGCTGGGGCGTCTATGGGAATGTTGGTGGGTTCGAACTTCCCCAGGTCACCGGCTAAAGTGACCCCGCTCAGTTCGGTCTCGAAGGGGGGAGAGATGTGACAAAGTGGGACTGTTCTTAATGTTTCCTCTGAATATTGTGGGGGTGCCTCAGTTTCCCCTATGCAGTTCTTAAGTATCTAGGTGGTGGGGTAAGGGTGTATGATCGTTGCAGAGCCCTAGAGGGCAGGTGTGTGCAGGGGTCTGGACACAGAGAATGGCCAACACCCTGTTTCCTGGCAACTGGTAGTCTGGGCCCTTCCCCCCTGCAAGGTGAGAGCTAAAGGGTTGAAGACAAAGAGATCAGGTGACCTCCTGGCCCGGGAAAGGGACAAAGCCCAGAGGAAGAGGGGCTGGAGAGAGATTGAGTTTGGGGCTGGCTGGGAACATGGAGTGAAGTGCAGACGTGGTTGTCTGGCTCACTGCCCCCCAAAATGGACCCAGCTGAGGGGTCCTGTTCTCTGCACCTACAAGCTCTGTTTAGACTATGTTCCTGTCGTCTAATAAACCTCTGTTTTACTGGCTGGCTGAGAGTCACGTCTGACTGCGAAGTTGGGGTGCAGGACCCTCTGGCTTCCCCAGGACCCCGCCTGGGCGGACTCGATGTGGGAAGCGCACGGAGGGGCAGAGGATGCTGAATGCTCCGAGGTCACACCCAGGAAGGTGGAAGCTGTGTGAGCTTTTTGTCCTGAAGACAGGCTGCTCACAGAAAGGAGACTTCCCCAGTGTCCTGACTGGATTCATGGGGAGCAGTTCCAGAGCATCGCCCGGGGACTCCGTGACACCTGCCTCTTCCCACCCCCACCCCACCTCTTCCCACCCAGTTCCGCCCCCTCCCCCACCACGCGTCCTGCACACCACAGAACAGCTGACTGCGGGAGGCGCTGGGATGGAGGGGGAGGAGTTGATCGGCATGGCCGCCGGCAGAGGGGAGCTGGCTGCCAGTGGGTGCTGAGCATCCGCTATTTATTTTCGGTGCCTATGAGCAAGACAGACAAAGGGTGGGAGGAGAAACAGAGGTACAGCGAGGGGAAGCTACTTCCCAAGTTAACACAGCAGGCCAGTGGCAGATTCAGGTCCCCTGACTCACAACCCAGTGCCCGACCCATTCGCCCGGACTGCCTCCATAGAACGTAGGCTATTCTGTTAGTGGGAAATCCTGCACTGGCCAAAGAGGGAGGAATGAAATGGGATCTTCTAGGACTCTTTCATCTTAAATTCTCTGGGAGACATTCCTCTCTTGGCTCCACGGGACTCCACAGGGTCGCAGAGGTGAGTGGAGAATGGAGCCCTGTGGTTCTGTGAGGTACACCAGGATTATGGCACAGACTGGTCCCAGGAAGCTCCAATGAAATCCTCTCTCCAGGCTGAGCCAGCAGCTACAGGCAGGGAGCAAGAAGGTGACCTTAATGGGATTACGACCCTTTTTCAGCACCGCAGGCAGAGAGAGGGTGTCACAGGGCAGCTGGCTCTCAAAAGCAAGATGGATCTCAGCCAGCCTGTGACATGGCCGACTCTCCTGCGGGCTGCAGGCTAACAGCTCTCCCCATCTACCTCAGCATTTCCTGCTTTCAGTCACCACTTCCTCTTCCACCTCCTCAAATGACCCTTTCTGGTGGATGGGCGCAGTATTGAGGGAGGGCCAGACATGCAGAGGATGTACATTGGCCTAGCTGCACTGAAGGAAGTGGAGCTACCCTGATTTACACCAGCTGAGGATCTAGCCTGGGGTGTCTAGACCCTGCCATGCCCTGTTTTAGTGGAGTCGCTCACTTGAGAGAGGGGATCCTCAGGGATTTGCCCACAGTAAGAAGGTGCGTTTGTTTCCTACCCACCAATGCCACAAACCCAGCCTGGGACCTGGAAGTCAAGCTGGGATCTTTCTGGCTTGTTCTTCCGCATCATCAGTGGGGCGAGGAGTGTAGATGTCTGACAGGTGGGCAACTCAACTACAGCGCTCAGGGCAGCTCATTGTCACAGTCAGCTCCCAGGCAGGGTGAGCAGGGAAATCTCGGTTCAAGTCAGACCTGGGGTGAGCCAGACAACCACATGGAAGCCAGATCCCAGCTCCCCTTCGGGATGGGCACTGCACTTACTGTTTGGAAGTTCCGTAGCCTCCAGGATTCACCGCTGCAGAAATAGCCACCACCAGGGCTGGGAATCCGTAGCCGAACGGGTACATGAATCTCTTCTTGAACCGGCTGGCGCTGGTGTAATTCACGACCTTCAGGTTCCGGACGGTGAGGAAGAGGTGCAGCCCCTCCAGGAACATCCAGGTGAAGCCGGCCAGGAAGAGGTAGTGTAGGAAGCCAGCAATGACAGCACACACCACCTGAGGACAGGAGGAGAGAGAGCTCTGGGACACTGCTTCTGGGAAGGGAAACACTGAATTTGGAGGTGGGGGGACTTCTGTGAGGATCATATAGGGCTCTTTATTAACACATCTCTCCAGTTACGGCTCTCTCCCAGAGAAAATACGTTCTTCAGTCTACGAGGCCTTGTCTAAGGGCAAGCTGGCTGGCCCTTTCAATCATTCAGAGTCCAGCCCGGTCCTGATCTCCACTCAGAAAAGATGGTTTCTGGGGGTTGCAGTTCCCAAATGAATCTTGGAAATTGTTGGATACTGTGAGGAATCCTAGGATAGGGAGCAGGGACATAAACAAGTTCCCGGTCCTCACAGTAGGGAGAGACCTGGAGGGTGTCGGTTCTCTTCTCTGTATCTGCTTCAAGATATAGGTGCCTTGCATCTGCCCATCAGTGTGGGGGCAGAGAGGACAGGCAGGGGAGTGTGACTCTGGAAATCGAGGTTCCTTTGTCTGATGAAGGATGGAGCCCACAAGGGAAAGAGAAGGACTGGTTTCACCCAGAGAGATTTCTTTTGGAGGGGAGTAAATAATTATTTCTGCGGGACTAAAGAGCATGGAATAAATGTTACCGTCCAGCTGAGGGTATAAAAAGGTGCTGGAGTGAGGGGAGCTTTAGAAATGCTGACAGAGGATCTGGACACAGCTCAATTTTAAACCAAGAATAAAAGTGGGTAACAGACCTGACTGCGGGTGCGGGTCACCGCGGTGAGGAAGAGCAGGTCGGCCAGGAAGAGGCAGAGGCAGAGCTGCAGGTGGAGGGAGGTGCTGACATTGCGGATGGAGCGGCAAAGGAGGAAGGTGAGGATGGCGAGGAGGAGGCACAGCAGGGAGAAGGTCAGTCCCACGTAGGTGACCACGGTCAGTGGATAACTCTCCTGTAACACAGCAAAGGGAGACTCACCAGTGAGCCCTGAGATGCTACATGGGAAATAAAGGGAAGTAAGGACACCCCGGGGAATTACAGACCAGTCAGCTTAACTTCCGTATCCGGAAAGATAATGGAGCAAATAATTAAGCAATCAAGTTACAAACACCTAGAAGATAATAAGGTGATAAATAACAGTCAGCATGGATTTGTCAAGAATAAATCGTGTCAAGCCAGCCTAATAGCTTTCTTTGACAGGGTAACAAGCCTTGTGGATGGTGGCGAAAAGGTAGATGTGGTATTTCTTGACTTTAGTAAGGGCTCGTCTACATTGGCAATGCTAAAGTGCTGCCATCGCGGCGCTTTACCGTGGCTTTTACGTAGAGACTGTCCAGTTTGACCAATGTACATGGCAGAGGGGCATTGCTGGCACATGATGGCATATATCACATTGGTGGATGTGCAGGTGAACGAGCCTCTGATAGTGTGGCTGATATTATTAGGCCCTGTGTTGGTGTCCCCTGAATAGATATGTGGGCACAGTTGGCAACGGGCTTTGTTGCAAGGATAGGTTCCTGGGTTAGTAGTTCTGTTGTGTGGTATGTGGTTGCTGGTGAGTATTTGCTTCAGGTTGGGGGGCTGTCTGTAGGCAAGGACTGGCCTGTCTCCCAGGATTTGTGAGAGTGCTGGGTCGTCCTTCAGGATGGTTGTAGATCCTTAATAATGCGTTGGAGGGGTTTTAGTTGGGGGCTGAAGGTGACGGCTAGTGGCGTTCTGTTATTTTCTTTGTTAGGCCTGTCCTGTAGTAGGTGACTTCTGGGAACTCTTCTGGCTCTATCAATCTGTTTCTTCACTTCCGCAGGTGGGTATTGTAGTTGTAAGAATGCTTGATAGAGATTGATAGAGCCAGAAGAGTTCCCAGAAGTTCACCTGCACATCCACCAATGTGATATATGCCATCATGTGCCAGCAATGCCCCTCTGCCATGTACATTGGTCAAACTGGACAGTCTCTACGTAAAAGAATAAATGGACACAAATCAGATGTTAAGAATTATAACATTCATAAACCAGTCGGAGAACACTTCAATCTCTCTGGTCACGCAATCACAGACATGAGGGTCGCTATCTTAAAGCAAAAAAACTTCAAATCCAGACTCCAGCGAGAAACTGCTGAATTGGAATTCATTTGCAAATTGGATACTATTAATTTGGGCTTGAATAGAGACTGGGAGTGGCTAAGTCATTATGCAAGGTAGCCTATCTCCCCTTGTTTTTTTCCTACAAACCCCCCCCAAGACGTTCTGGTTAAACTTGGATTATTGCTGTGCACATTGAAAGATGAGCTATTGCCAGCAGGAGAGTGAGTTTGTGTGTGTTGTTTTTGGAGGGGGGTGTGTGGGGGGGGGGTGAGAAAACCTGGATTAGTGCTGGAAATGACCCACCTTGATTATCATGCGCATTATAAAGAGAGGTTTCAAAGAGGGATGGGCTATTACCAGCAGGAGAGTGAGTTTGTATGTGTGTGGGGGGGGGGGGGGGGGAAGGGTGAGAAAACCTGGATTTGTGCTGGAAATGGCCCTACTTGATGATCACTTTAGATAAGCTATTACCAGCAGGAGAGTGGGGTGGGAGGAAGTTTTGTTTCATGGTCTCTGTGTGTATATAATGTCTTCTGCAGTTTCCACGATATGCTATGCATCCGATGAAGTGAGCTGTAGCTCACGAAAGCTCATGCTCAAATAAACTGGTTAGTCTCTAAGGTGCCACAAGTACTCCTTTTCTTTTTTCTTTTTACGAATACAGACTAACACGGCTGTTACTCTGAAACCAGTAAATATTATGGAATACATGATGCAGCTCTTCTCTGTTTTACATTTTCTTAATCAGTATTTCTACAATCGTTTTATTTTTTAAATGTACTCTTAAGCCTTCATAAAGTTATCATTCCAGATGAGTACATATTTAACTCACTGAAACAAAGACATTATTTTAAATTAATCAGTCACAGAGGTTTAGTGTGTTCATAACAATGTTCATTGCTTTTAGAGAAAGGGAAAACTAATTTACTTTGTGTGATCTCCATAACAACAGACACATTTATAAAATTTCACCAACTTTAAAAAATATGTTTCCAAAGATTTTAGGCATAACAAAGGATTTTATATCTTACTAAGGTACTGATTTCGCTGGATGGTTCTCTTAAAACTAGTTCATCGAATAGTCAGAAGTAAAGAAAGGGAAACTCGTTTGTCCAGCTATCTGGAAGAAAGGGGGTGTTGTCCCTTTAAGAGCTAGCCTCTCTTCAATGGGGGGTGGGGGAGAAAGGGATGGACAGAAAGACTTTGGAAGTAAGTTTTTTGTACTATAGTAATTAAAATTAAAATGTGTATTTTAGATAAGAGTGGTCGTTTGAAGGATTTATTTAAAAAACTAGATGTCTGATGATCCAAGATTTAAAGCTAAAGATGAATACTCAGATTGTGGATCTAAAAATCTATGCAAGGATTCTTCAGAGATGTGATTTTATGATCTTCAGCAATCTTGTAATGAAATATTTGTAAAGCAAATTTTAAACTAAGGTCCTGTAGACTAACATGTTCTGAGTAAATATTACAGTAATGCACAACTGTTTTTGTCAGTAAGTTCAGAAACTGACAGTATATACCTAGGGGTTGGCAAATGCCTGTTAAATGGCTTCATTACCACTTGAATGGCTCTTTAACAGTTTCAGTGTTGTGCTAATAGGTCTGGCAGACTGGAGGCTTTCACTTTTAAGTTACTAGATCCCCTCCAGAGTAGTCACCAGGCTGCAGCAGCTAGCCCTGTGAGCCTGCAGGAAGGGTCAGAACAGGGATAGGAAGAGGCAGAAGGGAGGACACTAAGCCCCAGCAGTGCCCCAAATTTTCAGGTACCCTACACAGCCACGTATGCAGCTACGTATGCCTAAGGACGGCCCTGAGTGGATCACAAGCTAAATATGAGTGAACAGTGTAACGCTGTTGCAAAAAAAGCAAACATCATTCTGGGATGTATTAGCAGGAGTATTGTAAGCAAGACATGAGAAGTAATTGTTCCACTCTATGCCGCGCTGATTAGGCCTCAACTGGAAAACTGTGTCCAGTTCTGGGCACCACCTTTCAGGAAAGATGTGGATAAATTGGAGAAAGTCCAGAGAACAGCAACAAAAATGATTAAAGGTCTAGAAAACGTGACCTATGCGTGAAGAGTGAAAACAATGGGTTTGTCCAGTCTGGAGAAGAGAAGCCTGAGAGGGGACATGATAACAGTTTTCAAATACATAAAAGTTTGTTACTAGGAGGAGAGAGAAAAATTGTTCTTAACCTCTGAGGATAGGACAAGAAGGGGAATGGGCTTAAATTGCAGCAAGGGCGGTTTAGGTTGGACATTAGGAAAAACTTCCTAACTGTCAGGGTGGTTAAGCACTGGAATAAAGTGCCTAGGGAGGTTGTGGAATCTCCATCATTATTTTTAAGAGCAGGTTGGACTAACAGCTGTCAGGGATGGTCTAGAAAATACTTAGTCCTGCCTTGAGTGCAGGGGACTGGACTAAATAACTTCTTGAGGTCCCTTCCACTTCTATGATTCTATGGAATATGGGTGACCGTTTATATGTATAACAATATTACAACATTTCAATTAATCTTACCAAATATGCCATGTAAGGTATCAGTCGAAAAGTTACGATTTGTAAGTATGATCATCTTGTTTATATGTATGTATCATCTTTGCATCGTGAGTTATAAATGTGTGATATGTCTGTGCTGTGTTTCTGGGTGACACCCCCAGACAGATTGGCATCAGCACTATCCAGTTTGTTTGATGGCCCATCAAGGGTAATCAGCTATACCTGTTGGGTCGCCCTCAAAGCTATATAAGTAGGATAGAATTATAATTATGTAGTAGTAGAAATAAAGATAGACAAAAGAGTATATAGGTATTGTAAAAACGTATGAACATCAGTTCCATGCCGTTGAATTTCACTCTGTAACAAATGCAAGGCCAAAGTGCTAATTATTTCAGGCCGGTACAGGACAAAGAGTCTGTGCTGGAAAGTGATAAGAACTTTGAGGAAACAAATGCTGTTCTTTAAAACAACACCCTGATGCTCTTCCCCCGCAGGGGCCCCTTGTCATGCCTATGTAAATCTTGGTATCCAAAGAGGGAAAAATAGATAGTGGGATAAAACTTGTTAAATGAATCAAGAGTCATAGATTGTGTTGTTAAGTAAAAGAATGAATGATGAGTGCATGGAATTGAGAGACTGAAGCAGGGAAATAATTGGTTAGTAAATGGTGCCAGCCTAATCCTAAGAATTTCAACCTTGATATCGATGGGCCGAAGAATATGCAAAGTGGAGATAACCGGGTGACCCCCGGAGGGCGAACCGGAATCCACCCAAAACGCATCAAGGAAGAGCAAGAAGACAACACCTAGCCATCATGGAGCCGTCATGGATGTACCACCTGCTGACTGAGCTGATTGATGGTCATCTCAGTTGTAAATTCAGCATGATGAAGCAACTTCCATAGCCTTGTATTGAACCAGAGACCTATAAAAATTGGGTCCAGGGACTGTGTTCTTTGAGTCTGGTTCTACAACCACCCTCCAGGAGCATTGGATGCGCATCTGACAACGACTCGGCTCCACTCTCGTGTCCAGGCCACCTGGCCAGTGACTTGGCAAGAGCAACATCTAGGCTGGTAACTATAACAACCTTTATGTAGAACCTGTATGTGAATGTCTGTGTGTGTGAACGGATCTATATAGAAATTGCATATAGGAATATTTTGTTGTATTTACAATAAACGTGGCAATTTGCCTTGTCCCTCTTACAAGATCCTGTTGGTATCATTTTTATTAGTGTAACATACCAGCGTCTCTCAAACGGGGGTCCACGAGGCCACTCCAGGGGGTCCGAAGACCCTGCTGACCAAGTCCTCCACCTCCCTCCCAGTGCCTTCTGCATGCCGTAGAACAGCTGTTCAGCAGCATGCAGGAGGCACTGGGAAGGAGGGGAAGGAATGGGCATGGGGGGCGCTCGGGGGAAGGGGCAGAAAGACACAGGGAAGAGGAGGAGCAGGGGTGGACGGGGGGTGGGAAGAGGTGGGGTGGGGCCTTAGGGGAATAGATGGAATGGGGGTGGGGACTGGGGCTGAGCAGGGGGTTGGGGGTCTGCGAAAAATTTTAAATCAAAATGGGGGTCCTCAGGTTCCTAAAGTTTGAGAATTGCTGAGCTCTAGAATGAACGCATTGAGAGAAGCCAGGGGCTATGCCCAAGAGTCAGCAGGACATGTAGGGACATGCCTATGAACAGGGGACTCCAAGTACCTTTCCATGCCCATGTGCTGTGATCTTCTCTTTGGGACAGAGGAAGTACAAGCCACATGGAAAAGGATAGAAAAAGGCAGCTGCATCACCTCCATTTTGTCCTCAATCCTGCTTCTCACCTCTGGAGTAACTTCTCGACAAACTGAAGCTTTGAACAGAGGTCTGATAGACCCATCTAAGCTTTGGATGTGTTCCAGAGGGACTTTACAAGCCAGCAAACTCACCATCGCTGCTAAGAACCTGATATATGGACCTTGAAGTCATATGTATCGGATTGCTTTGATCATTTAACAACTCTCTTCTCTTTCTTTTCTTTTCATTTATAACAAAAACCTTTAGTTTTAGATACTAAAGGATTGACTGGCAGCATGGAATGCAATAAACGGAGTTGTGTGATTTCTTTTTTTCAGCTTCTCAATAACCAGTGTTGGGGATCTGGAGCACAGATTGTGACTGGTTGGTGATTCTAACTCCAGTGTTAACCAGCAGTTTTGGGGAAATCTGCTCTCCTTTTTGCAGCCTTCCGTGACCTTGGCATTTTCAGTGTGGGCTATTCTAGGCACCTCAGATCAAAACCCCACCCATCCTGTATAGCCACAGATTATACCCTGAGGTTCCTACTCAGTGGTCATTCAGACAAAATTCCCACTGATTTTGTCCAAGTAAGGAGCTCAGAGTCCAGCCCTTTGATCTGAGTCTGACACTGAGATACCTCCACTCCGGTGTGACCCATCAGGAGTGCGAAGCTGGAGAGATGGTCACAGCTGCAGATGGTGTGAGTGCTGTTCGTCTGGAGACTTTTGCAGCCATCCTCAGCCCAGGTGCCTTTCCCAGGGATGAATTTCCAGTGAACGCAGCGAGCCTCTTCCTCCTCTTTCTTTGCCTGGAAACCAAAACACCCCATCATCATCCTCACTGGGTCATGGGGAGAATACTGTTTCTTTTGTCACACGTTTCTAATAGACAATAATAAACCTGAAATCATCAACGGCTTCATGACTCTCATTGTGCTGCACGTAACAGCCATTTGGGACTTCCCTTGGCAGTGGAAATACAAGCGAGATCCTCCAGCTCCAATAGCACAAGTCCCTGACCCCAGACCTAAAGTGATAATTCCCTTAACGCTGGGCACTGTTGGGTCTATGACACACAATTGTGAAGTTTGATTTGAGCCGTTAAAAGGCATTCACACACCCACCCACAAATACCCACATGCACTCTAGCAAGTTCATTACTTTGTCAAAGACGGCACCATCTCATGCCGTTTCCCTGAACTCTTCTATGTATAGGGCAGAGGTCCCCAAACTGTGGGGTGCGCCCCCCTTTGGAGGGACATGACAGGTCCTGGGTCAGCCCCCATGGGGGGCAGAGAGGGAGCACCACCCAGCCCCTCCCCACCCTGAGCTCTGCTCTGGTCCCACCAGTAGTCGCATCCCTGACTTCCAGCCCCATGTCTGGCACTGTCCCCAGCTTCAGCATGGCTCCATCCCAGCCCCAGCCTCTTGCAGCTCCATTCCCGGCCCAAGCTGGGGGAAGGGGCGGGGCTGGGAGTGGAGCCGCACCTCGCCATGGACTCAGCTGCTGGCCCCCACCGCAGCCTGGCTCCTGCTCCATTCCTGCTCCCAGCCTCAGCTCCCGGCCACGGCTCTGGCCCTGCTTCCAGACCCAGACCCACCACCAGCTGCAGTCCCAGCCTTGGCCCCCTTACCCCTGTCTGTGTCCTTTCCTCCTGCCCCGAGCCATGGCCCTGCTCCTGGCCCTGGCTCAGGGGGAGAGCTGTGAATGGGGTCGGGGGGGTGCGACCCTCAAAACTTTGGGGACCACTGCTATAGGGAATTGCCTTCCATTTATTCCTGCTCTGAGGGGTGAGCCAGGCACAATTGTTATTCCTGAGCATTTTACATGATTAATCATAACCCAATCAGGCCTGGTGTGAAAGCTATGTAATGTCCTCCCCAGCGTCAGGACTGAAGAAGCTCCCTCTCTTTCTCAGATAACTGTTTCTCAGTCCAGAAAGGCAGCAGAACTCAAATGCCCTGCAGGAGACGCACCTTTCAAGTGACCAGCTGGAGTCCCGGGCACACAGCAAAGTAAAAGGATCTACACTCACCTGTCTATGGCGCAGGGTGAAATTCACAGGTTTGGAGAGGTTCATGGGCCTCCCATCTCCGATAGCCCCACTCACCACCCTGGAATTCAGGTGAAAATTCCTCATTTTCTCATCAGCCATTAGATCTCCCTCATCAAGTAATGTCGTGCTAATGATGGAGTCCAGGGTGGAGTAAGAAATAAAAGCAACAGCCCAAGGATCTGAAAACATGAAATGATGCCTCATCATAGAGACAGGGACACTGAGACAAAGAAAGAGCAAGCCAGGTGCCAAAGGTCACAGAGAGTCTGGGGCAGAGCTGGGAAAAGAACCCAGGAGTTCTGGCTAGTATTTTGAGCTTTAACTACTAGACTATGTTGCCTCCTCCCTCTTCTTCCACAGAAGCACTTCTGTGTTGGAAACATCTGGCGTGCACGATGGGAGTGTGATTCCTAAAGTGCACTAACGTACATTAAAGCACACTAGGGAACCTTTAGTGCGCACTAGTAGGGTCTATATGGACCAATTAATGCACAGTTAGTTAGTGCTCTAAAGAAATCGTACCCCCATACTGCACGTTATCCAGCTCGGTACACATCCCTAGGTGAAAGGCACTGAGGTGAAGCCACAGTTTTTCTTGGTTAGGACAGGCAGAGGGGTTGGTTAGTGAGGAGCTTTCCCTGGGGCTAAAGAATTAAGAACCAGTCCCAGTTACGTCATACAGGCCTGAAAATTGGAGTAAAATTGGTCAATATTATCCTGGTTCCAATCCAGGAAGTCACACACGTCAACCTGGGGCCTAGCTGGGCTCATCATCAGGACGTCATGTGTTGGGCCAACGGATCTCTGATCTTTCCATTCTCTGGACCAGTTCATATGCCCATCAAAGCTTCTCTCTCCTCCCTACCTCACATGGGTTGGTTTTCATGCTGCGGGACAGCCAGGAATGAGGGGCTCTGCAGAGCTCAATGGCCTGAGAAACACTGGCTCAGCCAACAAGGTCCACACTAGTGTCAGGATAACAAAGGCAAGCAAGCCCGCGTGGGGCGAGAGGAAGGGGAGAACTAGGGCTGGGGTTTGGTGTCTAAAGGGGTGAGTGCCTGGGAAGCACCAGGATGGTACCTTCTGTGGCTGCTCTGGCGACGGCATTGCAGTGAACGTCCATTGTCTCCTCCTGACCTCTCAGCCTGAAGACCTCATCACCGCAACTTGCAGCTTGGACGAAGAGCGTCTCGATAGCTGGGGAGGGAAATGGCAACACCTCTTGCTGCAAGGGCAAGGCAGGTTTGGAGCTCCACTATCTCTGAATCCCACCACCCCTCCCCCTTCCTCCTCACCTCCATCTCTCTGTGTTTCCCTGAGCCCCTCTGGCTGACCTTCTGTGATCCATCATGCCTGCGCCCCCATGAAGATGCCACTGTGCCAAGAGGCAGAAGGCAACTTCTCCCTGCTGCCTCACCTCTGCGCTTTAGCGGGGAAGCAGCAAGAAGGGGTATTGCTGGGGCAGGCAGTGAAAGGAGGAAGTAATGGCAGCTGCCTGTGGCGACAGGAGATTGGCATTGCTTTTAAACCCCTCTCAGGCAGCTGCCATTGCTGCAAAGCCCCAGGGCTGGGTTTATGGGTGGCGGGTAGCATAGGCCGGGGAAGGCTGTGCCTCCCCAAACAGCCTGGCATGGCCCCACCCATGCTTTGCCCCCAGGCTCCCTCCTGCCTGCTTCCAGTTCCCTTCCGACTCTTCCATGGCTGAGAGGCTGGGGCAGGCAGGCTGGGGCAGGCATGTGCTCACAAGGCCCAGGGCTGGAGGCGCTGGGGCTGGGGCCATGCCACATCACGCTGTCTGCCCATCTGCCCGGCGCTGGACTTGGGGATGCTCCGGCTGCCCAGCACTCTAGGGCTGGGGATGCTCTGGCTGCACTACCCATCTGACGCTCCGGGTCTGGGGTAGCGCGGGGTGCGAGGCGGGTTTTCTCTGGGCTCTAGTGGAAGACGGGGGATGGAAGAGGAGGGGATGGGCCTTGGGCAGAGAGGGAGGGACCTGGGGCTAGTTTCTCTCAATGGTTAACCTTTCTCAGTGGCTCATTCACCTGCCGCCCAGGGCTGGGTTTTAAACCCTGAGAGAGGGGCAGTGAGGCTGCAGTGGTGTTCTGCACTGAAAAGTGTATAACCCCCTATCTCACAGCTGCCACGAGGCGATGTGGGAGCCTCTCATCCTCCTCACCCATAAACTCTGTTGTCACATTCTGGGTCTTCTTCTCCGGAGACCGCAAAGCAACTGTCAGTGCAGCCAATTCCACACTCTGTAGGAGGAAGGTCACGGCGGAGGCCACCTCCCACTTGCTCTTGCTCCCACCAGCACTGAGGATGGAGCTATTCAGCAAGGAACCAAAGGGGCGAGCAACTTCCTGGGATATTGGGAAAGGAAACACCCTGAGAAGGACGGAGGATTTCAGTGGTTCATGAGCCACATTCTTCAGACTCCCAGGGAAACAATGACCCTCTTAGGGACATACGGGTTCATAGTGACCTTCCCACTCAGAGGGACTGCAGCATTCTCCAAGAGGGAGCCCTTTACTGAGCGAGTGAGACTACTGAGGCTTGCTCAGGACTTCACAGTAACCTGAAGCCAGGGCACGTCTAACACTGTGTGTCATTCGCTCCTCATCCCTGGTCCCTTCAGTGTAGGTGCCAGAGAACATTACAACCAATCAGCAGACATCTCGGTTCTCTCTGTATTGCCCCCGGAAGCAATTTGGATCCTCTGAGGACCAGAGGGGACAGAACCCAGATCCCCTGCCACTTCAGCTAGAGATCATGCACATGCGCACACACACCCCTTTTCTGAAGAGCAGCTACAATTTCCCCCAAAGTGAGATGGCTATACCAATGCTCAGGGCATTTGGCCATAGAGCGCCCACACATATAGGGGCAGAACTTCTAACCTCCAGCGATGTTGCTCTGTCCTCTGCACACATGGTCTCCAAATTCACTAAGGTTGAATTCATGAAGGAGCAAAATTCACTGGTGTTGCCCTGCAGAACAATCAGAGGAAATGGGTTATTTCTACAAGCATGGAAAGGCCACCCAAAATTAAGGTAAATGGTTCCTCATCGTGATCTTGCATTGACCTATGGTTGGCTGGCTGTCCCACTACAATGTCCAGAGATTAAGACATGTTAAGGCTAAGTGTGCTGAAGCCCACAGACATGCTGATATTTCACATAGTATTGAAGGTTGAGTTTTTAAAAGCACTTTGTGTTGGACTGATTCTGCTCCCACTGAAGTCAGTGGTAAACCTTGGATAAGCAGAGAATCCTCAGACTCAAAGTTTTCTGTGTACTCTTTGTGAAAACCCTCAAAGCCCAAATAAACCGCTTACACGTACCTGCTGAAAGATATCTTTGCACATCTTCAACAGCTCTTTTGTCTGTTGGGTCTCAGTCTGGCATTTAAAGGTAACATCTGGCAACAGAAAGAGAGGCACGGACAATTACATCAAGTCAACATCTGCAGGGCTAAGGTTTTCAAAAGTGTCTCGTGATTTGAGACATCTTAAAAGGGCCCTGACTTTCAAAAGTGCTGAGCACACACCCTTTTAGGTCTCAGGTTAGGCAACCAAAATCACAAGGCGATTTTGAAAATCTTGGCCAAAGTGACACACCTAAGACCACACTCACACGGACTCTATGACGGAGCTGGAAATGGAAGCTTGATCAATTGAGTCCCAGCCTAACATTTTAGCCACAAGGGCCATCCTTTCTTCCTTCCAGAATACAAAGTTGATGATCTCCTGAAACCCAGCAGGTGTTTTCTCCCTTTAACTCCATTGATCCCTTAAGCCCTGTCTGACAACTTTCAACTGAGTTTATAATCAGTTAGCAATACATTCAGCCCTAAAAGCCCGGTGTGTGTCCACACGTCACCTGGTTAATACTCACTTAAGCTTTGTCTGTGTGTCTTAGAGATCAGTGTGTCTTATGTGTCCTCTGGGGCTGCTCCACCAAAGGTCTGGTTCTGCTTAAGCTCCTAGCTATGGGAGTTCGCCCCTTAGCTCAACCAGGAGTGGGTCATGGAGTTACAAAGTCCTGGGTTTGATCCTTGGAGATTACCAAGGTGACAGTTGTTACATCAATACTCAAGAAGTTTCCCTTCCTAAGAACTGTTCTAACCCTGCTCTTGTACTTCTAAAAGGCCTGTGTCTCATCAAGGTATGTCTACACTAGAAATGCTAAAGTGGTGCAGCTGCAGCTGTGTTACTGTAGTGTAGACACTGACGATGGTGATGGAAGGGTTCTTCCATTGCTGTAGTAAATCCGCCTCTCAGAGGTGGTAGCTAGGACAAGAGAAGAAGTCTTCTGTTGACCTTGTGTTGCCTACCCTGAGGCTTAGGCTGCCTTATGATTGACTGAAGTTTTAGGTGTTGAGCAGGCCTCAGTTACACTAAAAGCCTTACGTTGCTCTGGCCTGGAAAAGGCGGTTCAAGTGGCTGGAAAAGGCTCCTAAGAATGTTCCCTGTGGAGGGACCCTCCACAGCGAGTGTGGACCTGGTATAAGGGCCTTTACATGATCTTGGCTTCATCTGCAAGGCAGATCAAGGATGTGGTCAGAACGTACCATGCTACAGCTACTTTCTGGTTCTCAGGGGCCATGGGAAGCGGAGGGTAAATTACAGCAACCTGCATGGTCCCAGAATGCACAGAGCACAAAGGTGGCTCAAAGCGACCTGTTCCTCCACCATTGCTGTTCCCTGGTGCAAGCACAGGAGTGGCATAAGTAAGAATCAGGCACAAAATTCCCTTGGGTGCCCAGAGGGCATCACAACCAAGTGTGGGAGGAAAAGTGCAACGGTCCTTAAACCAATTCAGACCAGCTGGCGAGCAGCTGCCTAACTGCATGAGCTGGGCGGACACTAGTTGAGTGCAGCTAGCAACACAGGTACAATCTTAGGCCTGGACTACGCCTGAAACTTAGGTAGATCTAGCCATGTCACTCAGCGGTGTGAAAAATTCACACCCTGAGAGACGAAGTTAAGGCGTCCAAAGCCCAGTGTCGACACCACTAGGTTGACAAAAGAATTCTTCCGTCAACCCAGATTCCAGCTCTCGGCGGGGTGGATTAACGACAGTGAGAGAAAAACCCCTTCCATCGCTGGACCAAGTGCCGACACGACAGTGCTTCCGAGGCCCAGCTGCAGCGCCGTACCTGCCGTGTACCTTCTGTAGTATGGACACAGCCTGAGTAACTGTGGCTAGCGGTGGCCGAGGGTGGCAGGCTGGGCCAAATTCTCAGCGGGCGTAACTCAATGGAGCCCCATCAAAATCAACAGACTTTACACCAGGCCCATGGTTGCCTCCCCGGTTGTGACACTGTTTTCTTTGCAGCATGCACAGAAACTGTGGGAAAATAGATTTAAAACCCAGGCTACTCACTCTTCCTGCAGGAACCCGGAATCCCATAGCTGTCCATGGCAGCAGTGCCAACACTCAGGAGTGCGAATGGAGAGCTGGCATGTTCCACGGCATGGGATCTCATGGCTCGTCCAAGCGTATGCATGCCCCAAACGAACTCAGTGCCAGGGACTGGGTTCCACTCCACAGCCCTTAGAGGCTGATTGTCTAAGATGATGGCGCGAGTCTCCGATGTATTGGCCACCATCAAGGCAAAGTTCTCGAAGCCCTCCTGCTCGTTTATAGAATACATCAGGCAGTAACTGGCAACATCTGGAACATTCATGAGGAAGGCGTGGGAGGAATTAGGGATAGCTGCGCCCAGGCCGTAGAACACCACCTGGATGCTCACGTTAGCAGAGATGTAGACTGGGATTGAGGGCTTGACAGGAAGTTGGAGTACATTGCCTCCTGTTAGAGTAACATTCTCTTGCTGTTCCCCTCGTTGATACAACACAGTTGTGCTCTGGGAAGCAGTGATATAGACTATGTCATCTACTTTCGGCCAGGGTAAGGGCGGAATGATGTATGTTGTACCCCAGCTGCAGACTGGTAGGAGTTGCTCAAAGAGGTGGTTGCATTTTGTGCTATTACAAAAACACACCTGGCCAACCAAGACGGCCACTGGCTTTTCTGAGACAATCCTGGTGCCAGACAGATCTTCTATCCCTTGTAACTGGATGACTTGGAAACTGAAGGGCTTAAAATTCAGTTTGCTGCCAGTGGAGTGGACCTGTGTTAGGTAATGTAACTTGCCTTTCACATGGACCTCCACGGAGTTGGGCTCCTTGTACGTTATAATAGAGAACTCTGGGTAACTATCCAAGGGTTCCATAGAAGGAGTCACTACATAGTGTTCATTTCCCAAGCTGGAGACAGGATATAGCACAGTGGTCTCAGGGCTCACATGTTTGTTGCTGACAGACACTACCGAGATATCTTTGTCAGCCTTGACTAGGACCACCTTGGAGACCACGTCACTGCCCTTAACTCCCACTGACTCTGGTAGACTGACCCACACCATCTCTCCCTGATTTACCATAGTCTTATTCTCAAACCGTGCCCCGTGAAACAGGTAATTGGGGATGGAAACAGACACTGAAGTGAAGGCAAAGTAGCCAGTAATTTGCACTTCAAATTGACTCGAGTTCCCACAGTCCTCCATGTAGGAGGTGATGAATTCTCTTCCCAGAGTCTCAGTCTGACATGTGCCTGCAAGGAAAAATAGCAGTAAAACATTGGAGGTAGAGAGAGACACTGTCAAGAGGTGGATAGAATCATAGAATCATAGAATCATAGAATATCAGGTTTGGAAGGGACCTCAGGAGGTCATCTAGTCCAACCCCCTGCTCAAAGCAGGACCAATCCCCAATTAAATCATCCCAGCCAGGGCTTTGTCAAGCCTGACCTTAAAAACTTCTAAGGAAGGAGATTCTACCACCTCCCTAGGTAACGCATTCCAGTGTTTCACCACCCTCCTAGTGAAAAAGTTTTTCCTAATATCCAACCTAAACCTCCCGCACTGCAACTTGAGACCATTACTCCTTGTCCTGTCCTCTTCTACCACTGAGAATAGTCTAGAACCATCATCTCTGGAACCACCTCTCAGGTAGTTGAAAGCAGCTATCAAATCCCCCCTCATTCTTCTCTTCTGCAGACTAAACAATCCCAGTTCCCTCAGCCTCTCCTCAAAAGTCATGTGTTCCAGACCCCTAATCATTTTTGTTGCCCTTCGCTGGACTCTTTCCAATTTATCCACATCCTTCTTGTAGTGTGGGGCCCAAAACTGGACACAGTACTCCAGATGAGGCCTCACCAATGTCGAATAGAGGGGAACAATCACGTCCCTCGATCTGCTCGCTATGCCCCTACTTATACATCCCAAAATGCCACTGGCCTTCTTGGCAACAAGGGCACACTGCTGACTCATATCCATCTTCTCGTCCACTGTCACCCCTAGGTCTTTTTCTGCAGAACTGCTGCCGAGCCCTTCGGTCCCTAGTCTATAGCTGTCCATTGGGTTCTTCCGTCCTAAGTGCAGGACCCTGCACTTATCCTTCTTGAACCTCATCAGATTTCTTTTGGCCCAATCCTCCAATTTGTCTAGGTCCCTCTGTATCTTATCCCTGCATGCATCCCTCTGTATCCTATCCTAGAGTAAAAGGGACTGGATCAACTTTGTTCAGGCCAAATTTAAGACCCAGTAAAAAGGAACGGAGCTTGAAAATCTTAATGCAGCTAGAAATTTTTCCCATTATATTTTTAATCTAAATGAAAATATTTTTTATTAATAGTACACATTATTTTAAATAATGAACAAGGACAACTTAGACAGCTTAGAACCCAACAAAGACTTTGGAACCAAACATGACTTCGGGGAATGTTCCAGTCTGGACCAGAACTCCATGATTGTCCCTGATCTCTACTAGTTTAGAACCAGAATCCTGGATCCAAACACTCATGGAAACACAGAAAAACGTCAGATCCAGGTGCACACTTAATGATTTGGACTCAGCTCTAAGAATAATTGTTTCCCCTTCCCTAGCACCTCCTGTCTAAGCTCCAAACACTTTACAGACAGACATTCAATAATTCTCAGTCCCACCAGGAGATGGGTCAATATTACTGTCCCCATTGCACTGAGCGGAAAACTAAGGGACAGAGAGGATTAGGAGCTTGCTCAGAGTAACCCCACAAATCAGCAGTAGAACTAAGAATAGAACCCAGGTTTCCTACTCTCAGTCTCTTGTGCTCTAAGCGTTAAAACCTATAGAACCGTAGTCTGTGTTGAGAAGGGTAGGTGCCTTGGGCCTGTTTGGCTCAGGTGATAATAAAACCCTTTTGTACTGTTACAACATTAAACCCATAAGTGTGGTTTGGGTCTTGTGTCAAGTTATCGCTGGCACCATCTCCTGTTGTGACCACCACCATTAAATATATATATACAGAAAGAGACAGAGAGAGAGAGAGAGAGAGAGAGATAACCTTTCATTAAACATACATAAGAAACAGATTAATAAAATTACAATTTAAAAAGTTCAATAAAAGTTTCATTTAATCAGTTTCCTTTATTTCCCTTTTAGTTATATAGGGCCAGATCTTCAAACAGTGTAAATCAGTGTAGCACCACTGAACCCCCTGAACATCTGGAGTATTGCAGTTTTGGTACCCCCACTACAGAAGGGATGTGGACACATTGAACAGAGTCCAGTGGAGGGCAATGAAAATTATTAAGGGTCTCAGGCACATGACTTACGAGGAGAGGCTGAGGGAACTGGGGTTAATTTAGTCTGCAGAAGAGAAGAGTGAGGGGGGTTTTGATAGCAGCCTTCAACTACTTGAAGGGGGGTTCCAAAGAGGATGGAGCTTGGCTGTTCTCAGTGATGGCAGATGACAGGAAAAGGAGCAGTGGTCTCAAGTTGCAGTGGGGGAGGTCTACGTTGGATATTAGGAAACACTATTTCACCAGGAGGGTGGTGAAGCACTGGAATGGGTTCCCTAAGGAGGTGGTGGAATCTCCATCCTTAGAGGTTTTTAAGGCCTGGCTTGACAAGCCCTGGCTGGGATAGTTTAGTTGGTGTTGGTCCTGCTTTGAGCAGGGGATTGGTCTAGCCCAGTGCTTCTCAAGCTATCTGATGTGGGGGACCGGCAATTTTTTTTTCCAATGTGCGCACAGACTTGCAGCCGATGGCTTGCAGACCAGTGCCGGTCCACGGACCACCACTTTGAATAGCACTGATCTAGATGACCTCCTGAGGTCTCTTCCAACCCTAATATTCTATGATTTTATGATCCTACAAATGGAGCTAAATCCTGAGAGGCATTGAGGACCGGCAGCCAGGGCCGGCCCTAGACCAAATGGTGTACACCCCCTTCCATTTGATAAACATTTATATACCTTATTTTTTATTGCATTTGTCGTCCATTTCATGACTTTGATGCATGATTTGTATGCATGATTTATCCCTGTCTCATGAGATTAACAGGTGATACTAGGGTTGCCAGGCATCCGGTTTTCAACTGAAACGCCAGTCAAAAATGGGCCCTGGCGGCTCCGGACAGCACCACTCACCGGGCCATTAAAAGTCAGGTCGGTGGTGCAGTGAGGCTATGGCAGGCTCCCTGCCTGCCCTGGCTTTGCGTAGCTTCCCGGAAGCAGCCAGCACGTCCGGCCCCTAGGCTCAGTGGTGATCAGAGAAGCTCAAAGTGCTGCCACTGCTCCCAGGTCCAGCTCCGAAGCTCCCATTGGCTGGGAACTGGCCAATGGGAGCTGTGGAGGCAGCGCCTGTGGGCATGGGCAGTGCACACTGCACAGAGCCACCTGGCTGCGCCTCTGCCTAGGGGGCAGAACATGCCAGCCACTTCTGGGAGAACTGTGGAGCCAGGGCAGGAAGGGAGCCTGCCTTAACCCCGCTGCGCCACCAATTGGGAGCTGCCTGAGGTAAGCGCCGCCCAGCCAGAGCCCCCACCCTGAACCCCCTGTGTCCAGTTTGGACCCCACACTACAAGAAGGATGTCAAAAAATTGGAAAGAGTCCAGCGGAGGGCAACAAAGATGATTAGGGGGCTGGAGCATGTGATTTATGAGGAGAGGCTGAGGGAACTGGGATTCATAGAATCATAGAATATCAGGGTTGGAAGGGACCTCAGGAGGTCATCTAGTCCCACCCCCTGTTCAAAGCAGGACCGATCGCCGACTAAATCATCCCAGCCAGGGCTTTGTCAAGCCTGACCTTAAAAACTTCTAGGGAAGGAGATTCCACCACCTCCCTAGGTAACGCATTCCAGTGTTTCACCACCCTCATAGTGAAAAAGTTTTTCCTAATATCCAACCTAAATCTCCCCCACTGCAACTTGAGACCATTACTCCTTGTTCTGTCATCTGCTACCACTGAGAACAGTCTAGAGCCATCCTCTTTGGAACCCCCTTTCAGGTAGTTGAAAGCAGCTATCAAATCCCCCCTCATTCTTCTCTTCTGAAGACTAAACATCCCCAGTTCCCTCAGCCTCTCCTCATAAGTCATGTGTTCCAGACCCCTAATCATTTTTGTTGCCCTCCGCTGGATTCTTTCCAATTTTTCCACATCCTTCTTGTAGTGTGGGGCCCAAAACTGGACACAGTACTCCAGATGAGGCCTCACCAATGTCGAATAGAGGGGAACAATCACGTCCCTCGATCTGCTCACTATGCCCCTACTTATACATCCCAAATTGCCATTGGCCTTCTTGGCAACAAGGGCACACTGTTGACTCGTATCCAACTTCTCATCCACTATAACCCCTAGGTCCTTTTCCGCAGAACTGCTGCCGAGCCATTCGGTCCCTAGTCTGTAGCGGTGCATTCGATTCTTCCGTCCTAAGTGCAGGACTCTGCACTTGTCCTTCTTGAACCTCATCAGATTTCTTTTGGCCCAATCCTCCAATTTGTCTAGGTCCCTCTGTATCCTATCCCTACCCTCCAGCGTATCTACCACTCCTCCCAGTTTAGTGTCATCTGCAAACTTGCTGAGGGTGCAATCCACACCATCCTCCAGATCATTTATGAAGATATTGAACAAAACCGGCCCCAGGACCGACCCCTGGGGCACTCCACTTGATACCGGCTGCCAACTAGACATGGAGCCATTGATCACTTCCCCTTGAGCCTGACAATCTAGCCAGCTTTCTATCCACCTTATAGTCCATTCATCCAGCCCATACTTCTTTAACTTGCTGACAAGAATACTGTGGGAGACCGTGTCAAAAGCTTTGCTAAAGTCAAGGAATAACATGTCCACTGCTTTCCCTTCATCCACAGAGCCAGTTATCTCATCATAGAAGGCAATTAGATTAGTCAGGCATGACTTGCCCTTGGTGAATCCATGCTGACTGTTCCTGATCACTTTCCTCTCCTCTAAGTGCTTCAGAATTGATTCCTTGAGGACCTGCTCCATGATTTTTCCAGGGACTGAGGTGAGGCTGACTGGCCTGTAGTTCCCAGGATCCTCCTTCTTCCCTTTTTTAAAGATGGGCACTACATTAGCCTTTTTCCAGTCATCTGGGACCTCCCCCGATCGCCATGAGTTTTCAAAGATAATGGCCAATGGCTCTGCAATCACATCTGCCAACTCCTTTAGCACTCTCAGATGCAACGCATCCAGCCCCATGGACTTGTGCACGTCCAGCTTTTCTAAATAGTCCCGAACCACTTCTTTCTCCACAGAGGGCTGGTCACCTTCTCCCCATGCTGTGCTGCCCAGTTCAGTAGTCTGGAAGCTGACCTTGTTCGTGAAGACAAAGGCAAAAAAAGCACTGAGTACATTAGCTTTCTCCACATCCTCTGTCACTAAGTTGCCTCCCTCATTCAGTAAGGGGCCCACACTTTCCTTGACTTTCTTCTTGTTGCTAACATACCTGAAGAAACCCTTCTTGTTACTCTTAACATCTCTTGCTAGCTGCAACTCCAGGTGTGATTTGGCCTTCCTGATTTCACTCCTGCAAATCCGAGCAATATTTTTATACTCATCCCTGGTCATTTGTCCAATCTTCCACTTCTTGTAAGCTTCTTTTTTGTATTTAAGAGCAGCAAGGATTTCACTGTTAAGCCAAGCTGGTCGCCTGCCATATTTATTATTCTTTCTACACATCGGGATGGTTTGTCCCTGTAACCACCATAAGGATTCTTTAAAATACAGCCAGCTCTCCTGGTCTCCTTTCCCTCTCATGTTATTCTCCCAGGGGATCTTGCCCATCAGTTCCCTGAGGGAGTCAAAGTCTGCTTTTCTGAAGTCCAGGGTCTGTATTCTGCTGCTCTCCTTTCTTCCTTGTGTTAGGATTCTGAACTCGACCATTTCATGGTCACTGCCTCCCAGGTTCCCATCCACTTTAGCTTCTCCTACTAATTCTTCCCGGTTTGTGAGCAGCAGGTCAAGAAGAGCTCCGCCCCTAGTTTGTTCCTGGAGCACTTGCACCAGGAAATTGTCCCCTACATTTTCCAAAAACTTCCTGGATTGCCTGTGCACCGCTGTATTGCTCTCCCAGCAGATATCAGGGTGATTGAAGTCTCCCATGAGAACTAGGGCCTGCGAACTAGTAACTTCTGCAAGTTGCCGGAAGAAAGCCTCGTCCACCTCATCCCCCTGGTCTGGTGGTCTATAGCAGGCTCCCACCACGACATCACCCTTGTTGCTCACACTTCTAAACTTAATCCAGAGACTCTCAGGTTTTTCTGCAGTTTCATACTTGAGCTCTGAGCAGTCATACTGCTCCCTTACATACAGTGCAACTCCCCCACCTTTTCTGCCCTTCCTGTCCTTCCTGAACAGTTTATGTCCATCCATGACAGTACTCCAGTCATGTGAGTTATCCCACCAAGTCTCTGTTATTCCAATCACATCATAATTCCTTGACTGTGCCAGGACTTCCAGTTCTCCCTGCTTGATTCCCAGCCTTCGTGCATTTGTATATAGGCACTTGAGGGAACCTGCTGATCGCCCCTCTTTCTCGGTATGTAGCAGTATGAGATTATTTAGTCTGCAGAAGAGAAGAATGAGGGGGGGATTTGCTTTCAACTACCTGAAAGGGGGTTCCAAAGAGGATGGATCTAGACTGTTCTCAGTGGTACCAGATGACAGAATGAGGAGTAATGGTCTCAGGTTGCAGTGGGGGAGGTGTAGGTTGGATATTAGGAAACACTGTTTCACTAGGAGAGTGGTGAAGCACTGCAATGCGTTACCTAGGGAGGTGGTGGAATCTCCTTCCTAAGAGATTTTTAAGGTCAGGCTTGACAAAGCCCTGGCTGGGATGAGTTAGTTGGGGATTAGGTCCTGCTTTGAGCAGGAGGTTGGACTAGATGACCTCCTGAGGTCCCTTCCAACCCTGATATTCTATGATTCTATGTGTGGCCTCACCAGTGCTGAATAGAGGGGAATAATCACTTCGCTCAATCTGCTGGCAGTGCTCCCACTAACACAGCCCAATGTGCCACTGGCCTTCTTGACAATAAGAATTTCCCAGTGCTTCTAGTTTCTACATGAAATTGATCAGAATCTCAATTTTCATTTGCAATTCTGTAATACTCACAGCTCCTTAAAGAGGAAGCTGCCAAAACGACAGATCCAGAGTTACTGTCACTTCATTCTCCCTCTCTACTTTCTGACAGACTTCTAGGGACTGCAATCCGGTATAGGAAGTCACGAGCTACCACTTTCTGGGCCCACCTCTGGCTTTTCAGTGTGGCCTAGTGACACTATTAAAAGACCTCTCAGTGGGACATGGCAGCAGAAAGAGGTTCTTGTCCACCCTGGGACAGAGTGTGAGCAGACTAAAACTAGAATACCCTAAGGAGTGACAGAGGGAGAAAGAGGGAGTGAATGAATAAATGAACACAGAGAAGGAGGAATTATCCCTGACACCCAATCTTCCCTGTTCTCAAAATTCTGGGTTTTCCCCTCAGGGTCTGTTTAGAACCTGAGGTGTACCCACCCCTCTGGGCATTCCGCTGCTCCTAATGACCCAGATGCAGTGAACCCCCACATTAGACTCCAGATAATGCTGCTGAGAGCTGCCAAGCCAATACCAGCTTCATGGCAGACACTCTATATGGGACTCACTTATTATGTGCACAGAAACGTTACACAAGGCATTATGTTTCACTAACCTGAGAATTTACCAATTCTGTTTGTCGTCTGGGCGCTTGCTGGTGGTAGAAACCAGAACAGTCCAAGGAGGAAAAACACTTGAGAGAAGATGAACAAAATTTGTTTAAAATCTAAGATATGGCAATAAACAACACAGGGAGACATTACTAAATAAAGGAGTCTAAGCACCTTTGTATGAGTCTGACCCTAATCTCAGTTACACTGGTGTCAATTTGGAATGACTCCATTGATTTACTTTTATTGGCGTTATCCTGAATTTATCCTGGGACTTAGGAGATCAGAAATAGGATCAGGGCATTGGACCTCATTGATGTGGGGAGAATGGAAGGTAGACACTGAATTTTTCCATTCTAGTCTCATCCTCTGATGCCCTGTAGGAGGCAGCTGGGAAGCTGGAGTCTGAGTAGCTTCTCAATGGCCTGGGGCAGAGTGTCATGGAGTCACAGGGTCTGGTCTATGCCACAGCCTGTAACCAGTCCCTTTGGAGAGATCCCTGTAGTGTGCTAGGCCCCAAGGACCCACACAGTTCCACAGGGGCAGACCCGTGGCCTCCAAAACTAGGCCTTTGGGTGCCAGCAATCCCCATCATTTTCCATGGCTCCCAGTAGTAAGTCCAGCAGAGCCAGACTCCAGTGGGAGGTTTGTTCTTTACTCCTTCAGGGAACAATGCTCTCAGTGAGTATTTTCAGTAATGCCAGGCAGCCTTTCCAAAACAAGCTAAGAATGTATTAGCCACCTGGCCTACAGAATCCAACAGTCCTTACTTTAGCTTAGAGAGGCACAGGTTAAGACATGGGCCATGCTGACCAATGCCAGGGCTCCCATGAGCCAGGCTGCTGTAGGAACAAACCATCTTGGCGCTCTCTCACCATCTCTGTTCCTTTAGTTCCAGGTGTGTTTCCTGTGTCTCTGAAAGCTCAGCTCTAAACCCAGCCACCTGTCACCTTTCCCCTTTGTTCTCCCGCTCAGCGCATTTGGTTTGCTGCCCTGCAAGCCTCAAGCTATTCAGAGGATAGCGGCTTGCCTGCCACACTCTCCCATACATCATGGCTCTGTCATCACTAACTCGGTTCTACTTACTTGGAGGAAACGCAAAGCCTCGGCGTGCCATGGCTGCTCAGAAGACAAGCTCTGGGATTCTGACCCTGGCACCTTCCTTATTAACCCAAAACAAAACCAAAAGCAGAACTGACACAAACTCGCTCACAGGAAACTTCCTCTTTATTCCCCTTATCTCTGGTGTCTGGAAACAGAGTCTCCAGGCCAAGTTCACCTCACGGAAGTCAGCAGCTGATCCCACTAAGGGGATGGGCCCTTTATTATTTATTATCTTCCCCAACCCCTGAAGTGTGCTAGGTGCCTGTCACGGAGTCCCCGGGCGATGCTCTGGAACTGCTCCCTATGAAACCAGTCAGGACTCTGGGGAAGTCTCCTTTCTGTGAGCAGACTGTCTTCAGGACACACAGCTCACACAACTTCCACCTTCCTGGGTCTGACCTCGGAGCATTCAGCATCCTCTGCCCGTCCGTGCGCTTCCCACAGCGAGTCCACCCAGGCGGGGCTCCTGGGGAAGTCAGAGGGTCAACTCCGCAGTCAGACGTGACTCTCAGCCAGCCAGTAAAACAGAAGGTTTATTAGACGACAGGAACATGGTCTAAAGAGAGGTTGTAGGTGCAGAGAACAGGACCCCTCAGCTGGGTCCATTTTGGGGGGCAGTGAGCCAGACAACCATGTCTGCACTTCACTCCATGTCCCCAGCCAGCCCCAAACTGAAACTCTCTCCACCCCCTCCTCCTCTGGGCTTTCCCCTTTCCCGGGCCAGGAGGTCACCTGATCTCTTTGTCTCCAACCCTTTAGCTCTCACCTTGCACGGGGGAAGGCCCAGGCCATCAGTTGCCAGGAAACAGGGTGTTGGCCATTCTCTGTGTCCAGACCCCTGCACACACCTGCCCTCTAGGACTCTGCAATGATCATACACCCTTATCCCACCAGCTAGATACTTAAGAACAGCATAGGAGAAACTGAGGCACCCCCACAATATTCAGAGGAAACATTAAGAACAGTCCCGCTTTGTCACAGTGCCCTCACAGGCCAACAGGGAATCAGACAGTCCTTATGCTGCATATCCCTTAGCTAAAGGGGTACAAGGCTCATGCATTTAGTGCAGAAGATTCTAGGTACAATCCCTGCTGACGACCCACAGTAGAATGTGTCTTAGGAGAGGGCCCAGAGGAGGGAACTGGGGAAGGAATAATGGGGGTATAGGAATGTCTCCTCACTAGTCACCCGGCACAGGATGCCCGGGACACTAGGAGGGCGGCTGGGTCAGGATCTATGCACCCAGGCACTCAGTCTGTGACCCAGGTTTTGACAAGGATCTGTGTAACTGACCTCCTGGAAGGGAGCAGTCACACAGCTGACTTCTCAGGGACCGAGAAAGGGGTGACGGAGGGTACCCCAATCCAGGTCCCTGTTCTTCAGGATGCTATTTCTGATAAGTTTTTGGAAAGTAACCGTGTCTCTTTAAATCAAGATGCAGCTCCAACGCCTGTGATAACAGAGGAGTTGGGACCACAAAATTGCCAGGGGGTAGTTTGCTGGAATACAAATGACCCAACTGACAGAGAAAGGGGTGTTTTCCCCCAGGCTGGTGAGAGACAGGGAGCAGTTACGGGAAGGCCGCTGGGAGAAGGTGAATTTGATCAAAGATTTGTTGGGGAAATGGGTGAGGGGTAAAGAGGTGGCAAATTTTCAAGGAATGCTTGATCTTGTTGCTCAAGAGCATTTCTTAAGTATATGTAAGGCTGAAGTAAACCAGTGTCTATGGGACAAAGATGTCAAGTCTGTGGATGAGATGACTCTTTTAGCTGATGCCTTTGAACAGACTCAGGCATCTATTGACGGCAGGCCACAGAAAGAGGGGTTTAAAACTGGTGGGAAGGGAGGATCCCATTTTGCCCCTGGGAAGAGAGAAGGGGGTTGGGAGCCTAAATGATTTATAGAATCTGGCCCTAAGTTAACTTTGCCTGTTTGCAAATTTCCCCCCAATGGATTGCAATTCCCTTGAATAAAAACAACAAGGAGTCCTTATGTCACCTTAGGGACTAACACATTTATTTGGGCATAAGCTTTCATGGGCTATAACCCACTTCATCAGACGTATCTGATGCATCCGATGAAGTGGGTTATAGCCCACGAAAGCTTATGTCGAAATAAGTCTGTTAGTGTCTAAGGTGCCACAAGGACTCCTTGTTGTTTTTGCTGATACAGACTAAAACAGCTACCCCTCTGAAATCAATTCCCTTGAATATAGTCATTGTTCAACATTATCCATGGAATAATTTTGCTGAATGACTTATTCGATGTTCAGTTCTCAAGCTGTTTTAATTGATTGCTTAAGTCACCCGGTCTTATTTCGAACTCTTAAATTCTGGTGCCTAAGTCCCCTACAGTTACTATTTTGATAGTCACTGTTAGGATATAGATATTCAGGCCTGTCTGTAAAGGCCTGTACTTTAAGAATTTAGGTGTATTCTTATCACTTGGCTAGTTAGAGGTATAAAAGAAAGAATCAAAATCACTGTCTGCCAGTGTAAGGTCCTTCTCTTACAGTGACAGTCTGAGGCCCTGTTCTTAGGCTAAGGCCTTTGGCTAAGCGACAGAGGCAGCCATAAGCTGGGAAGCGACCAGTCACATCCTCACATTCCAAAGTAGTCACATTGAAAGAAGGTGCTATTGGGCTGTTAGGAATAAAATCCTGTCCTGATAGTGCCTATCACCTCCAGAGAAAGGGAAGTGCCTAGAAGATGTAAAAGGAAATTGAGGTTGATAGTTTTCTGTCTGGTAAGAACTCACTTATCAATAGACACAGCTGGGAAACTCTTATGTCTTTATAGATGTAGTTGTGAAATCCTCACTTCTGTATTGTTTTGTCATTATAGTTCCCACTTTGCTGTTGTTTATTGGTATGGTCTCTGTCTGGTTCTGTGGTTGTTTCTGTCTGCTGTATAATTAATTTTGCTGGGTGTAAACTAATTAAGGTGGTGGGATATAATTGGTTAGCTAATCATGTTACAATATGTTAGGACTGGTTAGTTAAATTTCAGTAGAATGATTGGTTAAGGTATAGCTAAGAATATTACTATATAAATTAGGGGCAAACAGGAAGTAAGTTGGGATTCAAAAATAAGGAAAAAGGAACTTGTATTTAAGCTTGATGGAAGTTCACCCCAATAAACATTGAATTGTTTGCACCTTCGGACTTCGGGTATTGTTGCTTTCTTCTCATGCGAGAAGGACCAGGGAAGTAAGTGGGTGAAGGAATAAGCCCCCTAACAGTCACTTCCCACTAAAGCTGTGTGGGGTGGGGAAGATGCAACAACAAAATTGTTGAAAAATTTTCTGTACTTATTCAATGAAATTTTGAAATATAAAAAACTTCAGCCAGCTACATAGTTGCTCAAAAACTATAAAAACTTTGACATTTTTCCTCCCTACATTCTCCCCCCTCCCCCTTTTGTTGAAATTCAAAATGTTCTTGATTCTTCCCCCACTCCTTTTTTTGGTTAAAGTTTACGGTTTCAATGCATTTGTGATAAATGAAGGACGGGGGCGGGGGGTAGCTCTCTTTTATGGACACCCAGCCAGCCAATTAGCTAAAAAGTCCCTTTTGGTGGCTGTTCTCTGCTTGCTTTACCTGTAAAGGGTTAACAAAGTCCCCCAGGTGAAGAAAAGGAAGTGGGCACCTGACCAAAAGAGCCAATGGGAAGGCTAGAACTTTTTTAAAAAGACACACGGTATGGGTAGTGCAGGAGACCTGAAGCTGCAAACCTGGGAGTGGGCAAGCAGTCATCTCCTGAAAATACAAGGAGAGAAGAGTTTTAAGGTCTTCTTTCCCCATAGAAGACAACTAGAGGTGAGATGTCTTCCTGATCCCTAATAGAAATCCTTGTGCTCCCCCACTGAGCAATGAGGAGTGGATGGGAGAGTCCTGTGTAACCAGAGGCCAAACTAATAAGGGCACACAGGGAAAGCCCTGTCTCATCCTCAAAACTTGCAGTGCTAGAAGAGAGAAAAACCACTCAGACCCATGCCCCTAAGCAACATCAAAGGATGAGACCTGAATGGAAAAAACGGAGTGTCTGGGCTTTAGTCTCCTGTCATTTACATCCGGCTTTTACTGGAAATTCTCCTGATCTTATTTACACTGGTATAAATATGAATTACCTCTGACACCGGAGCAACCCCATTGTCTTCAAAAGTTTTGCGCAAATCTAACTGATTGGAACTAAGGCCTTGTCTACACTAGGAAGGGTTGGCTGGTATAACTATTTTAAAGAACCCGTCAGGCTCCTTAGAATGGTACTGATAGTATGTAGTTAGGGCTGCCAAAGTTCTAATCGCACAAACCCGAACACCCTAGTCCCACCCCCTGCCCTGCCCCTGCCTGAGGCGCTGCCCCGTCCCGCCCCTTTTCCAAGGCCCTGCCTCTCATTCGCTCCATCCCCCCTCTCTCTGTCGCTCGCTCTCCCCCACCCTCACTCACTCGCTCATTTTCACCAGGCTGGGGCAGGGAGTTGGGGGGCAGGAGGGGGTGAGGGCTCCAGCTGGGGGTGTCGGCTCTGGGGCGGGGCCAGGGATGAGGGGTTCAGGGTGCGGGAGGGAGCTCTGGGCTGGGCCAAGAGGTTGGGTGCAGGAGGGGGTGGGAACTCCAGCTGGAGATGAGAGCTCTGGGGTGGGGCCAGGGATGAGTGGTTTGGGGTGCAGGAGGGGGTTCTGGGGTGGGGGGCTGAGGGCTTTGGCTGGGGGTGCAGGCTCTGGGGTGGGGCTGGGGAAAAGGCCCAGGTAGGGACTGTCAAATTGTGGAGGTGAATGTGTGGTTACGCAGGCGGTGTCAGAGACAGGACTTTGGATTTTTAGACCATGGGATGTTGTTCCGGGAAGAAGGATTGCTAGGAAGAGATGGGATCCACCTAACGAAGAAAGGGAAGAGCATCTTCGCAGGCAGGCAGGCTTGCTAACCTAGTGAGGAGGGCTTTAAACTAGGTTCACCGGGGGACGGTGACCTAAGCCCAGAGGTAAGTGGAGGAGTGGGATACCAGGACGAAACACAAGGAGGAGTGTACATGACAGGAAGCCTCCTGATTCATACTGAGAACGTAGGGGCAATCGGCTAGTTTTCTAAGGTGCATGTACATGAACGCAAAAAACCTGGGAAACAAGCTGAAAGACTTGGAAGTCCTGGCACAGTCAAGGAACTATGATGTGATTGGAATAACAGAAACTTGGTGGGGCAGTTCACATGACTGGAGCACTGTCATGGATGGGTATAAACAGTTCAGGAAGGACAGGTATGGGAGGAAAGGTGGAGGACTTGCATTGTACGTAAGAAAGCAGTATGATTGCTCAGAGCTCCAGTTTAAAACTGGAGAAAAGCCTGTTGAGAGTCTTTGCATTAAGTTTAGAGGTTAGAGCAACAAGGGTGGTGTCGTGGTGGGCGTGTGCTATAGACCACCGGATCAGAAGGATGAGATAGACGAGGCTTTCTTCAGACAACTACCAGAAGTTTCCAGATCACAGGCCCTGGTTCTAATGGAGGAATTCAGTCACCCTGACATCTGCTGGGAGAGCAATACAGCAGTGCACAGACAATCCAAGAAGTTTTTGGAGAGTGTTGAGGACAACTTCCTGGTACAAGTGCTGGAAGAACCGACATGGGGCCGTGTTCCTCTTGACCTGCTGCTTTCAAACAGCGAAGAATTGGTAGGGGAAGTAGAAGTGGGTGGCAACCTAGGCAGCAGTGACCATGAGATGGTTGAGTTCAGGATCCTGAAAAAAGGAAGAAAGGAGAGTAGCAAAATACAGACCCTGGACTTCAGGAAAGCAGACTTAAACTCCCTTAGGGAACTGATGGGCAGGATCCCCTGGGAGGCTAATATGTGGGGGCAAGGAGCCCATGAAAGCTGGCTGTATTTTAAAAAAGCCTTATTGAGGGGGCAGGAACAAATCATCCCGAAGTGCAGTAAAAATAGCAAATAGGGCAGGCAACCAGTTTAGCTTAACAGAGAAATCTTCGGTGAGCTTAAACTCATAAAGGAAGCTTACAGGAAGTGGGAATTTGGACAGATGACTTGGGAGGAGTATAAAAATATTGCTCAAGCATGCAGGGGTGTAATCAGGAAGGCTAAGATACAATTGGAGTTGCAGCAAGCCAGGGATGTGAAGGGTAACAAGAAGGGTTTCTACAGGTATATTAGCAACAAGAAGGTGGTCAGGGATAATGTGGGACCCTTACTGAATGGGGGAGGCAACCTAATGACAGAGGATGTGGAAAAAGCTGAAGTACTCAATGTGGGGGGTTTTTTTGGTTTGTTTTTTTGGTTTTGGTTTTGGTTTGCGGTTTTTTTTTTTTTTGGCCTCGGTCTTCCCAGACAAGGTCAGCTCCCAGACTGCTGCACTGGGCAGCACAGTATGGGGAGAAGGTGAGCAGCCCTCAGTGGTGAAAGAGCAGGTTAAGGACTATTTAGAAAAGCTGGACATGCACAGGTCCATGGATCCAGATCCAATGGCTCCAAGAGTGCTGAGGGAGTTGGCTGATATGATTGTAGAGACATTGGTCATTATCTTTGAAAATTTGTGGTGATCAGGGGAGGTCCTGGACGATTGGAAACAGGCAAATATAATGCCCATATTTTTAAAAGGGAAGAAAGAGAACCCGGGGAACTACAGACTGGTCAGCCTCACTTCAGTCCCCAGCAAAATCATGGAGCAGGTCCTCAAGGAATCCATTTTGAAGCACTTGGAGGAGAGGAAGGTGAAGATCAGGAACAGTCAACATGGATTCACCAAGGGCAAGTCATGCCTGTCCAACCTAATTGCCTTCTGTGATCAGATAACTGGCTCTGTGGATATGGGGAAAGCAGTGGATGTGATATATCTTGACTTTAGCAAAGCTTTTGATACAGTATTTTTGCCAGAAAGTTAAAGAAGTATGGATTGTATGGACGGACTATAAGGTGAATAGAAAGCTGGGTAGATTGTCGGGCTCAATGGGTAGTGATCAACGGTTCGATGTCTAGTTGGCAGCCAGTATCAACCCAGACACCCGAACCCAGACCTGAGCAGCACCCAGGTGCCCGCAACTCAGAGAACTGCACCTGTAACTCCCCACCCAATCATCCACAGGGCACGCTTCTCGGGGAGCCTTGAGCCTGGTGGGCCCAGACTATCATCGGAGCCTACCTCTAGACGCAGTGCCTCTGCCAGCACATTCAGACATGGGGCCTGCTTCACGTGTGGCCATTTTGGACACTTACAGCACTAATGTCCTGAGATGGATTGTAGCTTTGGCCAGGTCTGCACCAGGGAATCCCAGACCCGCAAGCCATCCTCCCCGAAGCTGACCACGCCAGTGGAAGTAGGCCCCAAGCAGTCATGGCCCTCCTGGATTCAGGATGTGGGCAGACCCTCATACGGCAGGGAGTGATCCCGAACCCAAAAAGGACCGACAGAGAGATTTGACTCCAGTATGTTTACGGAGACATAAAAGCATACCAACGGGTCCAGGTACTCTTAAGGATAAATGGGGTGACCGAGGAGATGATGGTAGAGTTGGCCCCTGCCCTTGCCTGTCCCATCATTCTTGGCCGGGACTGGCTGGGCTTTAATGACCTTCTCTGGGAGGCCAGCCTTCGGGGGACTCTTCCTCTGACAGCTCTAGGGCAAGATGTAGTAGCAGACCAGGATCTTGCAGCCAATTAAGAGCAACGCCATGAACCAGAGGAAGAGGAACAGGGAGAAGAAAACCCTGATGAGTCCCGGACCCAAACCTGGCCCCCAGATCCAGTGGGGGAAGACCCTGCGAGAACCTCCCTACCCAACTTCCCTCAAGACTAATGGGACGACCCCACCCTTGAACATGCCTATAACCAAGTGTCCCACGTCAATGGGACTGTAGTAAACCCCCAGAGAGCACTACAGTTGCCACAGTTTGAGCTTACAGCCGATCGCCTCTCTTGGGTAGAGCGGGACCCGCAAACCCAGGAGGTCCAGACCCAGCTGGTCGTTCCCCAGTGCCATAGGAGAAGTGTTCTGAAGCTCACTCATGACATCCCTGTGGCCAGCCACCTGGGACAAGAAAAGACCCTGGCTTGGGTCTTATCCCGCTTCTATTGTCCGGGAGTTGACTGGGATGTAAGGGACTATTGCAGCTCATGGCCAGACTGCCAGTTTGCCACCAACCCTGGGGTGTCGAAGGGGCCCTTAGTTCCCTCGCCTGTGGTGGGAGTGCCCTTTGAGCGAGTTGCCATGGACCTGATCAGGCCCCTGTCCAAGAACAAGGCTGGGTTCCATCATATCCTCGTCATCCTGGACTATGCCACTGGCTTCCCTGAGGCCATCCCATTGTGGAACCCCAGCACCCACGCTATCGCGGCTGAGCTGGTGAAGGTTTTCACCCTGATGGGGCTTCCCAGAGAGCTCCTCACCGACCAGGGCACCAATTTCACATCCCGGTTACTCCGTCAAGTGTATGCCCTGCTCAGCTTTCGGAAGCTGTAAATGTCCATATACCATCCCCAGATGGATGGGCTCGTCGAGCACTTTCATAAAACGCTCAGGACAATGCTGAGGAAGTTTCCTCCTCAAGAATTGCGACGGTGAGACTAGCTAGTTCCACCGTTGCTTCTGGCCATCCGCAAAGTACCCCAAGTCATCCACCAACTTCTCCCCCTTTGAACTCTTGTATGGACACCAGCCCCGTGGGGTACTGGATTTGAGGAGAGAGGCCTGGGAGTACACCCCCTTCAACTGTCATGGGGATTCACCAATATGTACTGCAATTGTGAGACCGGCTTGACCGAGCCAGGACCCACTCCCGAGAAAATCTTCAGGTGGCCCCAGGGATCCAGGAGCGGTGCTATAACCACAGGGTCCGAAAAAGAAGCTTTGCACCCAGGGACCAGGTACTTCTACTCCTCCCATCAGAAGAGTCAAAACTCCTGGCCCGGTGGCAAGGCCCATACAAAATTGTCCATCAGGTGGGGCCTGTCACCTATGAGGTTCACCAGCCCAACTGGAGGAAGAAGAAACAGGTGTACCACGTGAACCTCTTGAAACCCTGGCATGCCTGGGAAGGATTGCTAATCGCCCCCTACCCACCAGAACCAGCCCTAGGGCCCCAAGTGCCTGAGTTGGACAAATGGAGGAGCCCCAGTTGGGTGACACAATGTCAGCTGATCAACGCAAAGAAGCTCAGTGCCTCCTGGAAGCCTTCCAGAAGACTTTCACCACACGCCCTGGCCAGACCACCATCGTACGACACACGATCCAGTCAACCCCGGGACAGGTGGTCCGGGAAGCGGCCCGCCCCCTCCCACGACAGATGCAAGAGATCATGGAGAAGGAGGTCCAAACAATGGTAGAATTGGGAGTCATTGAGTGGCGCAGCCCCATTGTACTGGTCCCAAAACCTGACGGGAGCCATCGCCTCTGTATCGACTTTCGGAATATAAATGCAGTCTCGATGTTTGACGCCTATCCGATGCCCCGGATTGATGAGCTCCTCGACCATCTGGGAACTGCGAATTACATCACCACACTTGATCTCACAAAAGGGTATTGGCAGATCTCCCTGGACCTGTGTTCCAGAGAGAAGACAGTGTTTGCCACCCAAACGGGGCTGTATCAATTTGTCCAGATGCCCTTCAGCCCCCAAGGGGCCCCAGCTCCCTTTCAGAGCATGATGGATCACCTCCTGAGTCTGCATATCACCTAAGCAGCTGCTTACCTAGACAACATTGTTATCAATAGTCCCCATTGGGAAGAACACTTGCTCTGGGTAGCAGCTGTCCTGCAGACCATTCAGAAAGCAGGCCTCATGGCCAACCCGAAGAAATGTTGGATTGGATGGCAGGAAACTACCTACCTGGGTTATACCCTAGGGTGAGGCCTCGTAGTGCCCCTCGTAGGGAAAGTTCAAGCCCTGCAGGCCTGCCTAGTGCCAACTACAAAGTGGCAGGTACAGCAGTGTTTGGGCGTAGCAGGATACTATTGACGCTTCATCTCTGAGTTCACATCCATCGCGTCTCTTTTAACTAAGGACAACCCACGTCGAGTACATTGGTCTGCGGAATGCGAAGAGGCATTCCAAACTTTCAAGGAGAGCCTGTGTCAGGAACCTGTACTATTCGGCCCCAATTTTGATCAAGAGTTCCTGGTCCAGACGGATGCTTCGGAGGTGGGGCTGGGGGCGGTCTTGTCCCAGGAGGTGGATGGGGAGGAGCACCCTGTCCTCTATACTAGCCGGAAGCTCTTCCCCAGAGAACGCCACGATGCGATTTATAGAAAAGGAGACCCTCACCATCAAATGGGTGATTGAGGTCCTTAGATACTACCTTTTTGGGAAACCCTTCATTCTGATAACCGATCATGAGCCCTTAGGGTGGTTGAGCAACATGAAAAGTGCCAACACTCAGCTGATGAGATGGTATCTCACGTTGCCGCAGTATGCCTTCATGACCCTGCCTTGTTGAGACAGATATGCAAGCCTGCTGCAACACAGACCCAGGGTCTGAACCACGCCCCCAAAGCTGCAGACTTAACTGAAAACAGATTAAGAAGTGCTCCTGTCTCCAGCACCCAGACACCCAGCTCCCAATGGCATCCAAACCCCAAATAAATCTGTTTTAATCTGTATAAAGCTTATTACAGGGTAAACTCATAAATTGTCCACCCTCTATAACACTGACAGAGATATGCACAGCTGTTTACTCCCCCAGGCATTAATTACTAACTCTGGGTTAGTATCGATGAATCTATGAATTAAGGTCAGAAGGGACCATTATGATCATCTAGTCTGACCTCCTGCACAATGCAGGCCACAAAATCTCACCTACCCATTCCTGCGATAAACCTCTCACCTATGTCTGAGCTATTGAAGTCCTCAAATCGTGGTTTAAAGACTTCAAGGAGCAGAGAATCCTTCAGCAAGTCACCCGTGCCCCATGCTACAGAGGAAGGCGAAAAAACCTCCAGGGCCTCTTCCAATCTGCCCTGGAGGAAAATTCCTTCCCGACCCCGGATATGGCGATCAGCTGAACCCTGAGCATATGGGCAAGATTCACCAGCCAGACACCCGGGAAAGAATTTTCTGTAGTAACTCGGATCCCACCCCATCTAACATCCCCTCACAGGCCATTGCGCCTGTTTACCATGAATATTTAAAGATACAGACTGCTGTAGCGGCACGGGAGCCAGCAAACAGAGCTGTAAACAGGGGAGTTTCAGGGGGAGTTTGTAAGGGTAGTTTGTGTTTATGGTGCTTGTTTGGGGTTTGTTTTTGCTGTGGGGGGTGGTGTTTTGGTGTGGTTTGTGTTTCCCAGATTAACAGGATTTAGGTGAGAAGGTGATGACAGATACAGAGGCAGCAGTGGGAGTGACCCAGGCAGTGGAAGACACAATGAAGATGACTGGATGTGGAAGCTGCGGTATGTACATGGTGCTGGAGGGAGTACCTGGTAAGAGTTTTGTCTGCATGAAATGCCGTCTGAGAGAGCTGATGGAGGAAAAGATCTGAGGTTTGGAGATGCAGGTGGAAAATCTGGTTGAGTTTAGAAAGGGGTTCGAGCAGATTATGGAGCAAAGACATGAGGTATCTGAAGGGAAAAGCTCAGACTTGCAGATGGAAGCAGGACTGAGGAATTCTGAGGGGAGACTGCTGGGTGAGGAAAGTGGTCAGTGGAAGCATGTGACTAAAAGAACCAGGCAGAGGAAAAGATGGGCTAGTGAAGGAGAAATAGAGCTCAAGAACAGGTTTGCAGAGTTGGAAAATGAAGAAGGGGCTCAGCAGGTAGTCACTGAAGGTGGAAGGGCGAAGAAAGAAGAGAAGAGTGGCTAGGAAAAGGGGAAGAGTCAACGGAGACGACACCAAATATGAGCCCCAAGAGGATACAGGATGGGTTGAAGAGGATTACAAGGGAGAATAGGAATGGGAAGAACTTGCAGCCAGAGGGAACAGGGGATAGACTGGAGAATAGCACCATCACCAGGAAAAGGCAGGTCTATGTGATCGACTCTTTACTGAGAAGAATAGACAGGCCTGCAACTAGAGCTGATCCAGAGAATAGAAGAGTATTAAGGGAGACTATGCTAGGCTGGGGAAGATGCTTAAGGAAATCGAGGCTCAGGTGATCTTTAGTGGGATTCTGCCTGTTCCTAGAGAAGGGCAACAAAGGTGTGACAAGATTATGACTATCAACAGATGGATTAGGCAGTGGTGCTATAAGGAGGGCTTTGGGATGTATGGCCACTGGGATGCATTCATGGACAGAGGACAGTTCTCTTGGGATGGACTTCATCTGAGTAGGGAAGGAAATAGACTTTGAGGATGGAGGCTGAAACAACTGATTAAGAGAGCTTTAAACTAGGAATTTGGGGGAGATGGTTGGGAGATGTCCAGGTAATCTCCACGCCAGATTTTAGCATTGAGAGGGAAGAAAACGAAGTAAGAAAGGATACAGCCGTGGGTAGGAGAATGGACATAAGGAGGAAGGGCAGTGTGGATAGCAGTCTAACTAGAGGAACTAGAGCTACTGGTTCAGGAAGTGAAACCAGATATTATAGGGATAACAGAAACATGGTGGAATAGTAGTCGGGACTGGACTACAGGTATTGAAGGGTATGTGCTGTTTAGGAAAGTCCGAAATAAAGGTAAAGGTGGAGTTGTAGCATTGTATATCAATGAGGAGGTAGAATGTAAAGAAATAAGAAGCGATGGAATGGATAAGACAGAGTCCGTCTGGGCAAAAATTACATTGGGGAAGAAAACTACTAGAGCCTCCCCTGGGATAGTGCTTGGGGTGTGCTATAGACCGCCGGGATCTAATTTGGATATGGATAGAGCCCCCTTTAATATTTTTAATGAAGTAAATACTAATGGAAACTGCGTGATCATGGGAGACTTTAACTTCCCAGATATAGACTGGGGGACAAGTGCTAGTAATAATAATAGGGCTCAGATTTTCCTAGATGCGATAGCTGATGGATTCCTTCATCAAGTAGCTGCTGAACTGACTAGAGGGGATGCCATTTTAGATTTGGTTTTGGTGAGTAGTGAGGACATCATAGATGAAATGGTTGTAGGGGACAATCTTGGTTCAAGTGATCATGAGCTAATTCAGTTCAAACTGAATGGAAGGATTAACAAAAATAAATCTGCAACTAGGGTTTTTGATTTCAAAAGAGCTGACTTTCAAAAATGAAGGAAATTAGTTAGGGAAGTGGATTGGACTGAAGAACTTATGGATCTAAAGGCAGAGGAGGCCTGGGATTACTTTAAATCAAAGCTGCAGAAGCTATCGGAAGCCTGCATCCCAAGAAAGGGGAAAAAATTCACAGGCAGGAGTTGTAGACCAAGCTGGATGAGCAAGCATCTCAGAGAGGTGATCAAGAAAAAGCAGAAAGCATACAGGGAGTGGAAGATGGGAGGGATCAGCAAGGAAAGCTACCTTATTGGAGTCAGAACATGTAGGGATAAAATGAGACAGGCTAAAAGTCAAGTAGAGTTGGACCTTGCAAAGGGAATTAAAACCAATAGTAAAAGGTTCTATAGCCATATAAATAAGAAGAAAACAAAGAAAGAAGAAGTGGGACCGCTAAACACTGAGGATGGAGTGGAGGTCAAGGATCATCTAGGCACAGATTAATAAACACACGTGATTTTATTAAGTATAAAAAGTAGGATGCAAGTGGTTTCAAGTAATAACAGACAGAACAAAGTAAGTGACCAAGCAAAATAAAACAAAACATGCAAATCTAAGCCTAATACATTTAAGAACCTTAATAAAGGTAAATCTCACCCTCAGAGATGTTCCAATAAGCTTCTTTCACAGATTAAAAGAAAAGGAGTACTTGTGGCACCTTAGAGACTAACCAATTTATTTAGTCTGTAAGGTGCCACAAGTACTCCTTTTCTTTTTGCGAATACAGACTGACACGGCTGCTACTCTGAAACCTTTCACAGACTAGACTCCTTCTTAGTCTGGGCCCAGTCTTTCCCCTTGGTACAGACCTTGTTAGTTCCAGCAGGCATCTTATGTGAAAAGCAGGGAATTCCACATGACTGGGACCCCTTTGTTCTGTTTGCATCATTAACTGGATGCAAACTAGTTACAATGTCACCAGGCTTGCAGGTAAACGGAGCCATCTACAGTCAATTATTCTAATTAATGGGAGCCATCAAGATTCCGAGCCATTATTAATGGCCCACACTTTGAAGTCCTATTGGAATTATTCAGAATTATATTTCATATTTCTAGTTTTAGATACAAGAATAATACATACATAGAACTAGGATGAACACACAGTAGATTATAAGCTTTGTAATGATACACATTGAAACACGTTCACGATGAAACCCACAAAAGAAAGGAAATAAAAAGCACAGCCAGTTCCCATGGCATGGCTCCAACTTCTCCAGCACAGTCACACTGTGTCATTACCACAGCTTCCGTGCCCCACAAGCCCCCCCGAAACGCCAGCCTTTCATCAGCTGGGTGCACTCAGTGCTCCCGACACAACCAGCCACTGCATCCAACATCCACAACACTAGTGCTGCTGGGGAAGAACTGCTCTGGCGAGGGGACAGCGTTCCAGTTGCAGTGTGTGGTCTGTGTTGTGTGGGGGACGTGAAGCTCAACCTATGCTGGGAGCCTCACTAGCCCTTGCAGTCTGGGCTTGGTCTCCTGCATCAGCTCAGTGTTTTGGCTCAAACAGCCTCTGTGCTGAGCCTGAGTTTAACTCCCCCAGGTTAGACATACAACACTTCTGAAGAACTTCCTCATTCTCGTTAATCACCCCATCTCGTCCCTGCCCTAGTTCTGGGCATGACCCTACGCCCGAGTGTGTGGAAGTTCATCATACAGGGCCAGATCCTCAGCTGGTGTGAATGGGTGTTGTTAGGATATAGATATTCAGGTCTGTCCCTAAAGGCCTATAATCTAAGAATTTAGGTGTATTCTTATCACTTGGCTAGTTATAGAGATATAAAAGAATCAAAATCACTGTCTGCTGGTGTAAGGGCCTTCTCTTACTGTGACAGGCTGAGGCCCTGTTCTTAGGCTAAGGCCTTTGGCTAAGCAGCAGAGGCAGCCATAAGCTGGGAAGCAACCGGTCACCTCCTCACATTCCAAACTAGTCACATTGAAATAAGGTGCTATTGGGTTGTTAGGAACACAATCCTGTCCTGATAATGCCAATCGCCTCCAGAGAACATAGACATAGACATAGAATGTCAAGGTTGGAAGGGACCTCAGGAGGTCATCTAGTCCAACCCCCTGCTCAAAGCAGGACCAATCCCCAATTTTTGCCCCAGATACATAAATGGCCCCCTCAAGGATTGAACTCACAACCCTGGGTTTAGCAGGCCAATGCTCAAACCTGAAAACCACTGAGCTATCCCTCCCTAGAAAGGGAAGGACCTAGAAGATATAAAAGGAAACTTAGTTTGATAGCATCCTGTCTGGCAAGAACTCACTTATCACTAGCTGAGATGTGAAATCCTCACGTCTGTATTGTTTTGTCATTATAGTTCCCACTTTGCTATTGTTTGTCTGTATAATCTCTGTCTGGTTCTGTGATTGTTCCTGTCTGCTGTATAATTAATATTTTGCTGGGTGTAAACTAATTAAGGTGGTGGGATATAATTGGTTACATAATCATGTTACAATATGTTAGGATTGGTTAGTTAAACTTCAGGAACATGATTGGTTAAGGTATAGCAAAGCAGAACTCAAGTTTTACTATATAGTCTGCAGTCAATCAGGAAGTGTGTGGGTGGGTGTTGGGGGTGGGAGATGGGAACAGGGAATGGGGATAAGGAAATTGGAATCATGTTTTGCTAAAGGGGGAGATGGGTACAGGGAATGGGAGTGGGGAAACTGGAATCCTGTTTGGCTAAGGGCAGGAATGGGAACAGAGAGACAGGTGTAAGGCTCTGTGGTGTCAGAGCTGGGAAAGAGGATACTAAGGAAGGAAACTGGAATCATGCTTGCTGGAAGTTCACCCCAATAAACATCGAATTGTTTGCACCTTTGGACTTCTGGTATTGTTGCTCTCTGTTCATGCGAGAAGGACCAGGGAAGTAAGTGGGTGAAGGAATAAGCCCCCTAACATCTTGGTGCCGGTGACTCGGATGCATCGCATTGGATAGGTGAGTGGCAGCCTGTAAGTCCCCCTCCCCAACAGTCCGCGCAGCTGCTTGGAGGGGGTATTGCGAACTCTCGTGATGGTAGTTGCGGGTTCTGGCAAGCCAGGGTAAAAGATTTTTTTTGGATAAATGGATAAGGAAGAACCAGGGCCAATACCAGGTGCAGGGGTCAACCTGGAATGAGATTAAAAAGGAAATGGAGGAAGTGTTAGGGGACCCAGAGGGATGGGGGGTGGCTGAGGAGCCCACCCTCCTTGGTATATGGGTAGTGGAAGAAGGTCCCTGCCCATGGGGACTGAATGCCTTCCAGGGAAAGGAGGCACTTCAATCCCCTTGTGAGAGGTTTGCAGTAAGGGCAGCATTATGGGAAGCTGCCAGTAATCTTTCAAGTTTGGTGCTGCTTCAGCAAGGGCTGCTGAAGGGTTGTAAATTAGATAGGGGTAGTGAAAGATGATTTGGCACAACAGGGTTTAAAGTCAAAAGCAGAGTTAACAGACTACCTTTAGAGACTGGAGCTGGGACTTGGTCCTGGTGGAGTGGAGAGAAAGAAGGGGAATAAAAAAAAAGAAAAAAAATAAAGAAGAAAGTTTCAAAGTGCACCCTGCCTTTCCACACTCTTTTGTTTTTCTGATGTTTTAATGGAGGGTACTTTGGATACTTATGTGAGATGTCAAGAAAGAAGTTTTTGTTTAATGATAAAACCCAGTTCTATAAATGTAACTGTATGTGCAACTCTGTGCAGTCACATTGGATGGAAGCTTGGTAATTAAAGTATCCAAGGGGGTCAGGTCGAGTGGCTACTACCACCACTATGCTTCTGTCCCCAGAAGCCTTTACAGCTATTCTGAGAGAAAATGGGCCCTTTTCCCACAGAAATGGTCTATAGGGGACTGCTGCAGGCAGCAGGTGGAGAGAGAATCTGATCCAAATGATTTGACTTTGGGGTAATGTAATCATAGAATCATAGAATCATCGAATATCAGGGTTGGAAGGGACCTCAGGAGGTCATCTAGTCCAACCCCCTGCTCAAAGCAGGACCAATCCCCAATCAAATCATCCCAGCCAGGGCTTTGTCAAGGCTGACCTTAAAAACTTCCAAGGAAGGAGATTCTACCACCTCCCTAGGTAACGCATTCCAGTGTTTCACCACCCTCCTAGTGAAAAAGTTTTTCCTAATATCCAACCTAAACCTCCCCCACTGCAACTTGAGACCATTACTCCTTGTTCTGTCCTCTTCTACCACTGAGAATAGCCTGGAACCATCCTCTCTGGAACCACCTCTCAGGTAGTTGAAAGCAGCTATGAAATCCCCCCTCATTCTTCTCTTCCGTAGACTAAACATTCCCAGTTCCCTTAGCCTCTTCTCATAAGTCATGTGTTCCAGACCCCTAATCATTTTTGTTGCCCTTCGCTGGACTCTCTCCAATTTATCCACATCCTTCTTGTAGTGTGGGGCCCAAAACTGGACACAGTACTCCAGATGAGGCCTCACCAATGTCGAATAGAGGGGAACGATCACATCCCTCGATCTGCTCACTATGCCCCTACTTATACATCCCAAAATGCCATTGGCCTTCTTGGCAACAAGGGCACACTGCTGACTCATATCCAGCTTCTCGTCCACTGTAACCCCTAGGTCCTTTTCCGCAGAACTGCTGCCTAGCCATTCGGTCCCTAGTCTGTAGCGGTGCATTGGGTTCTTCCGTCCTAAGTGCAGGACCCTGCACTTATCCTTATTGAACCTCATCAGGTTTCTTTTGGCCCGATCCTCCAATTTGTCTAGGTCCCTCTGTATCCTATCCCTGCCCTCCAGCGTATCTACCACTCCTCCCAGTTTAGTATCATCCGCAAATTTGCTGAGAGTGCAATCCACACCATCCTCCAGATCATTTATGAAGATATTGAACAAAACCGGCCCCAGGACCAACCCCTGGGGCACTCCACTTGACACCGGCTGCCAACTAGACATGGAGCCATTGATCGCTACCCGTTGAGCCCGACAATCTAGCCAACTTTCTACCCACCTTATAGTGCATTCATCCAGCCCATACTTCTTTAACTTGCTGACAAGAATACTGTGGGAGACCGTGTCAAAAGCTTTGCTAAAGTCAAGAAACAATACATCCGCTGCTTTCCCTTCATCCACAGAATCAGTAATCTCATCATAGAAGGCAATTAGATTAGTCAGGCATGACCTACCCTTGGTGAATCCATGCTGACTGTTCCTGATCACTTTCCTCTCGTGTAAGTGCTTCAGGATTGATTCCTTGAGGACCTGCTCCATGATTTTTCCAGGGACTGAGGTGAGGCTGACTGGCCTGTAGTTCCCAGGATCCTCCTTCTTCCCTTTTTTAAAGATAGGCACTACATTAGCCTTTTTCCAGTCATCTGGGACTTCCCCCGTTCGCCACGAGTTTTCAAAGATAATGGCCAATGGCTCTGCAATCACATCCGCCAATTCCTTTAGCACTCTCGGATGCAACTCGTCCGGCCCCATGGACTTGTGCACGTCCAGCTTTTCTAAATAGTCCCTAACCACCTCTTTCTCCACTGAGGGCTGGCCATCTACTCCCCATGTTGTGATGCCCAGCACAGCAGTCTGGGAGCTGACCTTGTTCGTGAAGACAGAGGCAAAAAAAGCATTGAGTACATTAGCTTTTTCCACATCCTCTGTCACTAGGTTGCCTCCCTCATTCAGTAAGGGGCCCACACTTTCCTTGGCTTTCTTCTTGTTGCCAACATACCTGAAGAAACCCTTCTTGTTACTCTTGACATCTCTTGCTAGCTGCAACTCCAGGTGCGATTTGGCCCTCCTGATTTCATTCCTACATGCCCGAGCAATATTTTTATACTCATCCCTGGTCATATGTCCAACCTTCCACTTCTTGTAAGCTTCTTGTTTATGTTTAAGATCCGCTAGGATTTCACCGTTAAGCCAAGCTGGTCGCCTGCCATATTTACTATTGTTTCGACTCATCGGGATGGTTTGCCCCTGTAGCCTCAACAGGGATTCCTTGAAATACAGCCAGCTCTCTTGGACTCCTTTCCCCTTCATGTTAGTCCCCCAGGGGATCCTACCCATCCGTTCCCTGAGGGAGTCGAAGTCTGCTTTCCTGAAGTCCAGGGTCCGTATCCTGGTGCGAACCTTTCTTCCGTGCGTCAGGATCCTGAACTCGACCAACTCATGGTCACTGCCCCCCAGATTCCCATCCACTTTTGCTTCCCCCACTAATTCTTCCCGGTTTGTGAGCAGCAGGTCAAGAAAAGCTCCCCCCCTAGTTGGCTCCTCTAGCACTTGCACCAGGAAATTGTCCCCTACGCTTTCCAAAAACTTCCTGGATTGTCTATGCACCTCTGTATTGCTCTCCCAGCAGATATCAGGAAAATTAAAGTCACCCAGGAGAACCAGGGCGTGCGATCTAGTAGCTTCTGCGAGTTGCCGGAAGAAAGGATTTTAATGAAGTACCATGTTTTATTTGCATTTCTTTTACCCCTTCTCCAATATACACTGCACACATCCTGGGAAAATGCAAATTCCTTCCATGTAGTTTAACCTCCATAATCAAAATCACTAAAGGATGGAAGGGGTTTCTATTGGAACTTAACTTGGCTGCCCCTGGTTGTGTCTAGTTGTACAAGGTGGAAATGTAATTGGGGTACAGTTGTGTAAAAGAGTAATCACAGTGCAAAGGATGTTAGGCAAAAGAGAATTTTGTGTGTGTGCATGGGAAAAAGAAAAGGAAAAGGGGAGGAATGATGGGAACACTGAGCCTTGGGGTGTCTCTGGGGGATCAGATTGTTGCTTTGCTGGGTGTGCATGAAAACTCTGGGCATGGGGGACGCAGTTACAACTTGTGTAAAATTAATATGGCTAATATAATGTTATGGAGGTTAAACTACATGGAAGGAATTTGCATTTTCCCAGGATGTGTGCAGTGTATATTGGAGAAGGGGTAAAAGAAATGCAAATAAAACATGGTACTTCATTAAAATCCTAATAGGGCTCCAAAAGGAGCCACAATAGGTTGTGCTTTCTTTTTCAGATCTCTGTGTTTCGGAGCAGGAGATGAAAGTGGAAAGTAATCAGAACTCTAGTGGAAGTGGAATGTTTCCCTTTTAAGACACTCTCTAAACTGCTAACAGCTTTGGATCCAAAGCAAGCTAGTAAGCCTCTGTGTGTATGCAAATTACCTAGCTGATGGGAACAAAGGAGCTGCAAATAACGAATACATCTGGTCAGCAAACAGGCTACTAGAAGACTATGGCAACACATTTCCTCCAGGAAAGGGAGGTGAAAAAACAAGTCAAGCCTAAAAATAAGGGACAGGTTAACCTTAAGGGGTGTGTGTGTGTACAGTGCTAGAATCTGAAGCTGTGTCTCAGCTATTACCTGAGAATAAACTTAAAGCTTGGTACATCAGAGAAACTATTGCAAACTTGGTCTGTTGTACAAGTGGGGAAACTGAGGTACACAACCTCATGAATTTCATAAATGACCAGTGAGTGGGGTAATTCACTAGCCTGACTATAGAACAAAATAAGTACAGCCTGGAGGTAATTCTTCTGTTTTTCCTGCAATTAGCAAGGAAATTTCTAAAAGAAAGTGGTATTATTATTAAGCAATAGTCTGTCCCCACCAAGGGGGTGGAAATTGTTTCTTTTGTTTTTCAGACACTCTAGAAGCAAGCTGACGCCAGCGGAAGAATAACTCAGAATACCATGGATCTGTGTTTTGTGTTGTTTGTCTGTGGTGTTTGTCTTGTTGCTAGCATTGTTGTGTTTTAATGAACAGAAAACCTCATGACGTGGGTGGGGGATGGCTTCAAAAGGCTTCCTTGGGGGGGAAGATGTGTATGGGAATGCAAAATGCTCCACTAGGAGGCCAGCACCTGTGTAATAGCTACCGTGGTACCTGGAAATGGAATGGCAACTAAGGTGGCCCCAACAAGCCCTATGAAAAATAATGAGAAGGGGAGGAGCTCACTGGGAATCAATGGAGGGGTGTGTAAAATAGTGTAAATCAACAGAAGATGTTTGGATGTGCCCCTCTCCTATGACTATAGAGGAGCAGGATCAATGGCCTATGCAAGGGGTGGACAATTGGGTGTACTGTGTATAAGGTGTTTTGCTGGGAATGTAAATATTACTGGGGGCACAATTACACCAGCCCATAACCAAACTACACACATCTACATGTTGCTATATGGACTTTGGTACACCACAACATCACCCTTGATGCTCACACTTCTAAACTTAATCCAGAGACTCTCAGGTTTTTCTGCAGTTTCATACTTGAGCTCTGAGCAGTCATACTGCTCCCTTACAGACAGTGCAATTCCCCCACCTTTTCTGGCTTCCCTGTCCTTCCTGAACAGTTTATACCCATCCATGACAGTACTTCAGTCATGCGAGTTATCCCACCAAGTCTCTGTTATTCCAATCACATCATAATTCCTTGACTTTGCCAGGACCTCCAGTTCTCCCTGCTTGTTTCCCAGGCTTTGTGCATTTGTATATAGGCACTTGAGATAACCCGCTGATCGCCCCTCATTCTCAGTATGAGGCAGGAGCCCTCCCCTCTCACACGCTCCTGCTCGTGCTTCCTCCCAGTATCCCACTTCCCCACCTACCTCAGGGCTTTGGTCTCCTTCCCCCAGTGAACCTAGTTTAAAGCCCTCCTCACTAGGTTAGCCAGCCTGCTCGCGAAGATGCTCTTCCCTCTCTTTGTTAGGTGGAGCCCTTCTCTGCCTAGCACTCCTCCTTCTTGGAACACCATCCCATAGTCAAAGAATCCAAAGCCTCCTCTCCAACACCACCTGCGTAGCCATTCATTGACTTCCACGATTCGACGATCCCTACCCCGGCCTTTTCCTTCCACGGGGAGGATGGACGAGATGGGAGTGTGGCGTTACCATTACAGGTGAGAGGGTCTGCCCTGGGTGTGGCCCAGAGCCCAGTGACCCCTTAGTTCATGTAGGGTTCTCACAGCAGGAAGATGTGTAGATAGATACTCTTCAGAAAATATCTATGCTTTCCACTGGGGATGTGTGTGTGCATGCACGCTCTAGTGGTGAGTGTACATTTGCGTGCAGCACCCCTAGCTGGGAAAAAACAGTCTGACCCCCAGTGTCCCCAAGCAATGTCACTGTCCCCACACGGGATGTGGCACTGGAGCCCCCAGATTCCTCACTCACAAGGTGTGTCTTTCCCCATCGCTAGGAAGCAACTCACCCTTTCGACTCCCTCCTGAACAGCAGCTCCCTCCGGGCCGGTGCCAGCGAGGGAGAGGTGGCATCGGCTGTGACGCTCCTGATGCAGGCCGTGAAACATGCCATGCTGGCCACTGTGCTCCGGTCTCCAGAGACTCAGAACGGGAGGACAGGATCTATAGGTGAAGGGGCCATCCGGCTCTCAGCTGCTGTGGGATAGAAGATTATACAGTGCATTCAATACAGACACAGAACAGCACTGCCCCCTGCCCCAGGAATTTTAATCCAGCCCAGCCAGTGCCCTGAGGTGTATCAGAAAATGCCTGAGGTTTTCAATGAAGTACTTGCAGTCTGCCCCTAGGGTCAGCTGTGCTGAGCCAGGCACTTCTCCCCCATTCTGCCCCCACCCCAAATGCCACTCCATCAGCTGGGTGAGTGCAGAGGGGATTCAGAACCCCCAGGGAGGTACAGCCAGCATGTGGGGAGGGGATACGGGGAGATGGGCCAAGGGCAGGCAGAGAGGGGGAGCCCCAAACCATCCCCTTCCCCAACAGGGAAGAACCCCGAAGACCTTCACACCCCAGGCAGAGTGGGAGAGGGGTAAGGATCTGGGCGAGAATGGACAGATTCCTGGGGAAGTGGTTTCACAGTGGGAAGCTCTGTCACTTCCTCTCTCCCCTCCCTCCCACCAGGTACTGAGACTCGCGTGTCACAGGGAACTGCAGTGCAGACAGCGGGGCCTCAGGCTGAGAGCTCAGGAGGAGACGATGGACATTCCCTGTGAGACAGTCACCATGGCAACCACACAAGGTACCACCAGGGGATGGAGATGCCCAGGGACCAAACTGCAGCACAGAGCTACTCCCAGGCACGAAACCCCCGTCCTGGTTCTATCCCTTGCTCTGTCCCCGTGGATCCCCAGGCCAGGAGCCTCGTCTCTGGCTCCAGCACGAGTGGGGACCTTGCTGACTGTGCCAGTGGTTCTCAGGCTGTTGGCCATGGGACTGTGCAGACACATTCATTTCTGCTTGTCTCACAGAGGTGGGGGCTCCGAGGGGAGATGGCTCAGCAGAGGGCCTCCGTGGTATGAAGTGGGCCCAGTGAATGGAAAGGGGAGGAGATTCTTAGCCCAGCTAAACCCCAGGCTGGAGATGAGCATCTCCCTGGGTGGGAACCAGAATAACATTTCCCCTCAACTCCCACTTTCAGGCTCATACGACCTAACTGAGAGTTTGTCTACATGGCAAGATGCTGCGCTGCAAGCCAGGTTGTGAATCTCCAGCGTACCAGCTTGCGGGTCAGTAAAATCCCCTGTCAGCATTGCTGCAGTTCAGCGTGCTACAGCAGTGCCTGCAAGGGATGTTATTGTGCAGCAAGCTGGTGCGCCATAGATTCTCCACCTCGCTTGCAGCACAGTAACTTGCAGTGTAGACAAGTCCTGATACTGCTCCCCAATCCTCCAGCACCAGGGAAAGCTCCTCCCTGACCAACTCCTCTCCTTGTCTTCACTGAGAAAAGTCATGTCTTCGCCTCGGCTTCCTGCAGCTTAATGTTTCCAAGATGGAATGCTTCTCTGGCCTCAGACGGGGGAGGTAGCCTGCTCCAGTGATTAGGCAGGACTCCTGAGTTCGATGCCCATTTCTGCCACAGTCTCACTGGTCATTGGATGTCTCATAGAGTTTTAGGCCAGAAGGCACCATTGGATCATCTGGTCTGACCTTCTGCATAGAACTGGCCCCGTGAATTGAGCCCAATAACTTGTGCTTGTCTAAATTGCCTGGTGCCTTCCAGAATGGCAGCCGGTCTAGATTTGAAGACAGCATGGGGTGGAGAATCCACTGCTTCCCTTGGGAGTTTGTTCCAATGGTTAATTGCTCTCGCTGTGGTGTCTGATTTCCAGTTTCATTTTGTCCGGCTTCAGCTTTCAGATGTTGGTTCTTCTTCTGCCCCCCACAGAGACAAGAACAGACTTCTCTCACCCGACCTCTCCAGGGGCCCCAAATTCCAGCTACATGGAGACAAACCACCACCAAACAGCTCACCAAGTCTCTCTAGCTCCAACCATAGGCTCTGCAGCTATGCTCTCTGAAATTCCCATTAGCTGCACCTGGCTGGCTCTTTCTTCAACTTCAGCATCCCTATGTCCAGAACGAGGTATCATCTCCTGTTCCAACAGGTTTCACGGCTGTTGCTTGTATTACTTATTCCACCCTGGACTCCATCATTAACAAGACATTTCTCAGTGAGGGGAATCTACCAGCTGGTGAGAAGCTGAGGAATGTTCAGCTGAACTCCAGGGTGGTGAGTGGGGCCATCAGAGATGGGAGACCCCTTCACCTCTCCAGACCTGTGAACTTGACCCTGCACCAGAGAGAGGTGTGGGGATCCCCTCACTTTGCTCCCTGTCTGGGGCTCACGTGCTGAGCCTTTGGATTGTGCTGCCTTTCTGGGCTCCCACTGTGTCTGAGAAGTGGAGAGACCTCCTTATTCCTGATGCACTGGAGCTGTTTTACTGGGGGAGGTTATGAGAGTTTGCACCGTGTCACACTGGGTTATGATTCATCGTGGAAAGTGCTCCAGGGTACCAGCTCTGCCTGGGTCACCCCTGATCCAAACTAATGAGAAAGCAGCTTCCTATAGCTTATGCGGTTCAGGGAATCAGCATGAAACAGTGCTTTCTTTGATACAGAAATCAGCTTGCGAGGGGAGTTGTACCACTGCCCTCTGCTGGATGGAAGGAGAAAGGCTTGGCCATGTACCACATGCCCTGTAGTCTGCTAGCTAACGAGGGCTCTCAGGTAGCAGGGCCTTTGCTTTTAGAGCTCTGGGATGGGAGTTCTCTCTCCACTGTCATCATCAAATGACCCATGGGCACTGGGTGCTGCGTGGGGAGAGCCGTGGAGCACTACATGGCCTTGGGTTTGTTACTGCGTGGGATATAGACACACAATAACAGAAACAACATTATCTCTGTGATCTCATGAGGATGATGCTATTGTGTTTCCAGGCAAAGACAGCCAAGGAAGAGGCTCTCTGCATCCACTGGAAATTCATCGCTGGGAAAAGCACCTGGTCTCCAGCCGGCTGCACCGCTCTGCACACAAACAGCACTCACATCACCGGCAGCTGTGACCATCTCTCCAGCTTCGCTCTCCTTATGGATCCCACAACAGTGCAGGTATCTCACTCTCAGACTCAGCTCAGAGGGCTGGACTCTGAGCCATTGGTGGCTTTGCTGGGGTAATATCTGAGTAGGAACCTCAGGATCTCGCCATCGTCACCTTCCTCCTGTGCTGCTCCATCCACAACGTCATGTGGCAAAGCTCTGACCTTGTCACAGTGAGTCCTGTGTTTCCTGGCGGATTTCACTAGCCTCAGAGGCTCACTGTGACCCTCTACATAGCCCTTCTCCCTCTAGAGGCAAGGGTCACAGCCTACTGAGCCATTTTCATCCTAAGCCAACAAGGAAGGGGAGGAGAAGCTACACGCCCTCACACAGTCTCTGTTGAGACTACTTTCCTATAGCCAGCTGGCCTTGCCCCATCACAGTCAGCACCTCTCTCCACCTGCAGCTCTACCTCTGCCTCTTCCTGGCCTACCTGCTCTTCCTCACTGTGGTGACCCACACCTGCAGTCGTGTATGGCCTGATTCTCCCCTGCTCTGTTTCTCCACTCGCAGCAGGGCTGGGGTGTATGGCTTTGAACCCCTTTGTGCTCCCTGGATTCTGGCTGTGCAGGACGCAGAGGGGATTCCCGGGGGGATGTTTCCACCCCCTGTTAAGCCCCTTCAAACTGGGCACAGTGGCCTCAGTCTCCCCATCCCCAGGAGTTTGGACAGTTCTCTGCCTATGTCACAGGAGAGGAATTGAGGCATAGGGAGAATAAGTGATTTGCCCACTATCCCAGGGAATCTGTGGCAGGGCTGGGAACAGAACCAGGATCCCCTCAGCCCTGCTCCCCTGCTCTAACCACTAATCTCTGCTCCCTTCCTGCATCAGCAATGTGCAGCCATAGGACCCTCCATAGACCGAGGAACCGGCCATCTCTGGGTCATGGAGCACTATAACTGGAGATCTGTGCTAACAAGAATCCCACTCTGACCCCCTGACAGGTCTCCCCCATACTCAGCATTTCCCTTCCCCACTGCAGTGTCCCTGGGTTCTCTGTCTCCCCCTGGTGGCATGTGCTGTCATTGCTGGCTTCCTACACTACCTCTTCCTGGCCTGCTTCACCTGGATGTTCCTGGAGGGGCTGCACCTCCTTCCTCACCATCGGGAACCTGAAGGTCATGAATTACACCACTGCCAGCCGGTTATAGAATCATAGAATCATAGAATATCAGGGTTGGAAGGGACCCCAGAAGGTCATCTAGTCCAACCCCCTGCTCGAAGCAGGACCAATTCCCAGTTAAATCATCCCAGCCAGGGCTTTGTCAAGCCTGACCTTAAAAACCTCTAAGGAAGGAGATTCTACCACCTCCCTAGGTAACGCATTCCAGTGTTTCACCACCCTCTTAGTGAAAAAGTTTTTCCTAATATCCAATCGAAACCTCCCCCATTGCAACTTGAGACCATTACTCCTCGTTCTGTCATCTGCTACCATTGAGAACAGTCTATTGGACTATTGAACTATCTATTGAACAGTCTATTGAACAGTATCTATTGAACAGCATCTATTGAACAGTATCTATTGAACAGTCTATTGGACTATTGAACAGTCTATTGAACAGTACCATTGGAACCCCCTTTCAGGTAGTTGAAAGCAGCTATCAAATCCCCCCTCATTCTTCTCTTCTGCAGACTAAACAATCCCAGCTCCCTCAGCCTCTCTTCATAAGTCATGTGCTCTAGACCCCTAATCATTTTTGTTGCCCTTCGCTGGACTCTTTCCAATTTATCCACATCCTTCTTGTAGTGTGGGGCCCAAAACTGGACACAGTACTCCAGATGAGGCCTCACCAGTGTCGAATAGAGGGGAACGATCACGTCCCTCGATCTGCTCGCTATGCCCCTACTTATACATCCCAAAATGCCATTGGCCTTCTTGGCAACAAGGGCACACTGTTGACTCATATCCAGCTTCTCGTCCACTGTCACCCCTAGGTCCTTTTCTGCAGAACTGCTGCCTAGCCATTCGGTCCCTAGTCTGTAGCGGTGCATTGGATTCTTCCATCCTAAGTGCAGGACCCTGCACTTATCCTTATTGAACCTCATCAGATTTCTTTTGGCCCAATCCTCCAATTTGTCTAGGTCCTTCTGTATCCTATCCCTCCCCTCCAGCGTATCTACCACTCCTCCCAGTTTAGTATCATCCGCAAATTTGCTGAGAGTGCAATCCACACCATCCTCCAGATCATTTATGAAGATATTGAACAAAACCGGCCCCAGGACCGACCCCTGGGGCACACCACTTGACACCGGCTGCCAACTAGACATGGAGCCATTGATCACTACCCGTTGAGCCCGACAATCTAGCCAGCTTTCTACCCACCTTATAGTGCATTCATCCAGCCCATACTTCCTTAACTTGCTGACAAGAATACTGTGGGAGACCGTGTCAAAAGCTTTGCTAAAGTCAAGAAACAATACATCCACTGCTTTCCCTTCATCCACAGAACCAGTAATCTCATCATAAAAGGCGATTAGATTAGTCAGGCATGACCTTCCCTTGGTGAACCCATGCTGACTGTTCCTGATCACTTTCCTCTCATGTAAGTGCTTCAGGATTGACTCTTTGAGGACCTGCTCCATGATTTTTCCAGGGACTGAGGTTAGGCTGACTGGCCTGTAGTTCCCAGGATCCTCCTTCTTCCCTTTTTTAAAGATTGGCACTACATTAGCCTTTTTCCAGTCATCCGGGACTTCCCCCGTTCGCCACGAGTTTTCAAAGATAATGGCCAAGGGCTCTGCAATCACAGCCGCCAATTCCTTCAGCACTCTCGGATGCAACTCGTCCGGCCCCATGGACTTGTGCACGTCCAGCTTTTCTAAATAGTCCCTAACCACCTCTATCTCCACAGAGGGCTGGCCATCTCTTCCCCATTCTGTGATGCCCAGCGCAGCAGTCTGGGAGCTGACCTTGTTAGTGAAATCAGAGGCAAAAAAAGCATTGAGTACATTAGCTTTTTCCACATCCTCTGTCACTAGGTTGCCTCCCTCATTCAGTAAGGGGCCCACACTTTCCTTGGCTTTCATCTTGTTGCCAACATACCTGAAGAAACCCTTCTTGTTACTCTTGACATCTCTTGCTAGCTGCAGCTCCAGGTGCGATTTGGCCCTCCTGATATCTTTCCTACATGCCCGAGCAATATTTTTATACTCTTCCCTGGTCATATGTCCAACCTTCCACTTCTTGTAAGCTTCTTTTTTATGTTTAAGATCCGCTAGGATTTCACCGTTAAGCCAAGCTGGTCTCCTGCCATATTTACTATTCTTTCGACTCATCGGGATGGTTTGTCCCTGTAACCTCAACAGGGATTCCTTGAAATACAGCCAGCTCTCCTGGACTCCCTTCCCCTTCATGTTAGTCCCCCAGGGGATCCTGGCCATCTGTTCCCTGAGGGAGTCGAAGTCTGCTGGTTCAAGAAGAGATTCATGTACCCGTTCGGCTATGGATTTCCAGCCTGGTGGTGGCTATTTCTGCAGTATTCAACCCAGATGGCTACGGAACTCCCTGACAGTAAATGCACACCCTCCCCAGTGACATTAAGCTGCCCCGAGTGCTATAGATGAGTTGCCCAACTGCCATACATCTACAGACCTCACCCCACTAATGATCCTAACTGGACTCCTAGGCCCCAGGCTGGGTTTGTGGTGCTGGTGGATAGGAAACCAACAACTTTCTTCCTGTATACAAAGCCCTTAGGATCCCCTCTCCCTTCTCCCTCCTCTAACATGAGGAACTTCCACTAAAAAGGGTTTGGCTTCTTCTAGACACTCCCGGCGATATCCTCGGATGGTGTAAAACAGGTAGCTCCACTGCTTTCAATGCAGCTAAGCCGACTTACATCAGCTGAGTCTCTGGCTCTCCGTCAATACTACATGCATCTGCCAGAGAGAGAGAGTAATCTGCATACTCTGTTGGCACCAGCAAGCCAGACTTGCTCACATCTCTCTCTAATCTCTCTCTATCCCCCCAGGTTCTTATTCCACACCCATCACCATGGTATCTGAGCTCTGAGTGTTTACACCTGTGTAAATCAGGATTAACTCCATGGATTCTTCTGGAGTGTCTTTGGATTTACACTGGTATAACTGGGGCCCACACCTGGCTCTGGGACTGTGTTCAAGGTTTTCAGTCTAATCCATTTTTTGTTTCAGGACACAATCCCCATGTGACATTGCACCCCATAATGCTTTATAGAAATATGCTTATGAATGTATATATGACATTACTGGAATATGTTTTTTGCTACATATGCCACGTAACATATCTTTGCAAAGGCTATGTTCTACTGAATGTATTCTTCCTATTCGTATGCATGTATCATTTTTATATATGAAGTTATGAGCGTTGGCTCTATGCTTGTATTTAAAGTGTTTGCTGTAGGAAACACATAAAACAGATGTGGTCAACATAGTGTGAAGTGGTTATTCAAGTAATTAGGAGTATTTAACTAACAATGAACATTGAAAGATGCCAATCCACAGCTGAGTTTCCTGGGAACGTTCAAACTAACATGTAGTCAATGGTGTCGGCCGGTAAAGAACTGAGTCATGCATGGACATGTGACTTGCCCATGTGACTCCAAAACTCCATCTTGTAGCTGTGATTCTGCATAGTAAAACACAAGGGATTTCCACCCATAAGAGAGACTATGTAAGACCCTTGGAAACCCCTCCATTTTGTCTTCATCTGGCTCAAGAGAGAGCTTCTCCACCCCAAAGAGATGCCTGAAAGAAACTGGAACAAAGGACAGTAACTACAGGGGTGTGAGTGATTGCTGGACCCAGACTAGGAAGGAGTCTAGTCTGTCAAAGAAGCTTATTGGAACATCTCTGAGAGTGAGATTTACCTGCATTTAGTTTCCTACTGTATTAGGCTTATACTTGTGTGTTTTTGTTTTATTTTGCTTGGTAATTCACTTTATTCTGTCTGTCATTACTTGGAACCACTTAATCCTACTTTTTATATTTAATAAAATCACTTTTTACTTATTAATTAACCCAGAGTATGTATTAATACTTGGGAGGGCATACAGCTGTGCATCTCTCTCTATCAGTGTTATAGAGGGCGAACAATTTATGAGTTTACCCTGTATAAGCTTTGTACGGAGTAAAACGGATTTATTTGGGGTTTGGATCCCATTGGGAACTGGGTATCTGGGTGTTGGAGACAGGAGCACTTCTTAAGCTGTTTTGAGTAAAGCCTGCAGCTTTTGAGGGATGTGGTTTGGACCTGGGTCTGTGTTTGTAGCAGGCTAGTGTGTCTGGCACAACCAGGCAAGGCACTGAAGTCCCAAGATGCCAGGGAAAACGGGCTCAGAGGTAGTCACAGCACATCAGGTGGCAGTTCCCAAAGCGGTTTCTGTGACCCAACCCGTCATACCCAATCTCTGCTCCAGTGGCTGAAAAGGGGTAATATACTCATATTAATGTCACTCAGCTGGGATAATGTGCTTCTTCTTCTTCCTCCCTGCCTGTAGCTGCTGGCTCAGCCTGTAGAGAGCCTTTCATTGGAGCTTCCTGGGTCCAGTCTGTGCCGTAATCCCAGAAACCAGTGGGAGCTTATCTGGAGGAGAGCAAGAGTTTGGTCCAGTCCAGTTACTGACCCAAGGAATGAGGAAGGGAGGGGCTGCACCATGCAAGTGTTTGGTGGGGGAAAGGATCTACATTGGGTGGAATGAAGATGACAAAAGTCCATGTGGTTTCTTCCCAGAGCCCGGGATGGGGAGATTAGTTGCAGCCTGAAAGTGGCAGGGAAGAGCCTAAAGACAGGCGCTGGAAACTCTGACTCAGATCCTGCTCTCAGTTACGCTGGTGTAAACTGAGCCCGCTGGAGTAATTTCATTTTTAACTCTAAGCAGAATCTGGCCTCTGTGATCCCATTGATGCATCTCAGCTCTGGCTGTGCCATCAGCTCTGTGCATGGGGAGGGACTGAGAGCTGCCAGAGGATATTACAGAAGAGGGGATCAATGGTCCCTGGTTCTGCAGTGTTCAGATCTCTCCCCTGGGATCGTTCTCTACCTCAGCTCGAGTCATTGGCACCGGATGAAACGTTTCACAAGAAATATTTTCAGCTGTTTCCACAGATAAATGTGACGTTCTTTGCCCCGACCCTGTGGATCTTGAGAAACAGACTCTCCTCCCTCGGCGCAGATATGTCCACTCTCAGAGACCATAGCTGAGAAGGCAACAAAGCAACCCTGGAGGGTCAAATGCCTTGGTTTGGAAGGTCCTTGGCATGCGGAGGGTGTGAGGGATTGCAGGAGGGGAACAGCATATCTAGGATCCATGGGAACAAATTCCCAATGTGTTCTCATTAACAGTAGACCTGTCCCACACAGGAAGCAGGGGCTGGTAGCTCCACGCCACTCTGCCCAGATCCTCCTGACCCAATTGCTCTCCATAGGGTTATTGTAACGGGATCTCTCCATCTGCCTGTATCCAGGTTACTGACCTTTAAAGCTATTGCCCAGCTCTTCCTTCTGGGCTGCACATGGAGCTTTGGTGTCCTCCAAGTCGGCCCAGCAGTCCCCATCGTCAACAGCCTGCAGGGAGCCTTCATCTTCCTGGGTGCAGTGTCTCCTCAATCGCCAGGTAATGTCAAGAGCATTTAATGGTGCAGTGACAGTGCTGAAGCTGAAACTCAGTTACAGGCCAGGTCCTCATCTGGTGTAAACTCATGCATTTCCAAGGGTCCTTTGGGGCCTTGGGAAACAGACAATAGCCATGAAGCAGTGTGCTTCAGCCATGCCCTCAGCAGCACCTCCACCCCACCAGTCATAACCCCTATGCCAGGGGCTGGGAGCAGGGCTAATGGAGAGATTTTATGCCAGATCCACAGCAGCCAGGAAGGACTCCTGCCCAGGAGGGCTAATCACAGGGCCATTTCTGCCCACTTTAAAGCCCCTTTACACCTTTAAGCCAGATTGGCATAAAGAGGCTTTAGAATTGGGCCCTAGGTTTCCAGGACAGGCAGAACCTGATAGCAAACCCTCAAACCAAAGAAGCAACCAAGGTCCATAAACAGGTTATTTTATTATTTACACATTACAGTGAAACAGCAGAGCTAGCTCACACACAGAGCACACAAGGGCTCTGCAAATCGCCTCCCACCCTCCAACTCCCCAACATGTTGTGCTTTCCCTAAGAAATAACTGCTCTCTGACCTGGGATCTGGCCCTTTAAATCTGGGAGATACATGCAGCTAAAAGCCTAGGGTGGCCTTTGAATTCAGTAGGAGTTTTGGATTTGGATTAGAGAGAGGATTTTGTCCAATCCCGCTTCCCCTTCCAGGTTTTGTATGTAGTTGGGATGAAGAACGGCAACTGCCCCGCTGGCACAGCAAAGCCGGCTGTACGATAAACATTGTTGGTTGGAGAGATGATTGTTTCACAGAGATGAAGTGGAGGGCTCTCCGCAACTCACCTGCCAGCAAAACAAATAGACATTGAGTGCTAATCCCATGGGAAAACTCCACTCAACTTCAATGGGATCAGGACTGGGTCCTCATTCAGGAATAGTGCAGAGTCTGCAAAATTCAGCCAGCCTCCACTGAAGTGACATCACGTGCAGGAAAATAACTAAACAAGTGTAGACAAAGCCCGCTCCCTTCCCCAACCCATGCACAGGTAAGCCATAAAGTAGCACTTAATAGAGGCTGCTCTAAATAAACCAGAAATGTGTACTTCCAGACAAAGGTTGTGGTGCCTCATGCTGGGACTGGAGTAGGGAGATTTTCCCAGATATAAGTCTCCACTTTTCGCTCCAGACAATGCTTCTGGATCCTTTCCCAGTAGAGGTAACGGAGCCAGACGAAATTCCATCCAGTGCTAACTCTTCGTTGGCCTGGCCCATCTATACTGGGAAGATTTCCATCCAGGTTTTGGTTTGCAAACTTCCCCAATTGGATAATTACCTGAATTTGTATCCCAGCCCATTCCACAGCGAGTGATGCATGGAGCTTGCAAAGAAGCAAAGGGAAGGGAACGTGGAGGTGCGCAAGAAAAGAGGAGTTCTGTGCTGGGTTCTAGGAGACCTGGGATTCCCCCTTGATTTGGATGCAATTGAATTTCACTAAGCCCTGGTCTACACTAGGACTTTAGGTCGAATTTAGCAGCATTAAATCGATGTAAACCTGCACCCGTCCACACGATGAAGCCCTTTATTTCGACTTAAAGGGCTCTTAAAATCGATTTCCTTACTCCACCCCGACAAGTGGATTAGCGCTTAAATCGGCCTTGCCGGGTCGAATTTGGGGTACTGTGGACACAATTCGACGGTATTGGCCTCCGGGAGCTATCCCAAAGTGCTCCATTTTGACCGCTCTCGACAGCACTCTCAACTCAGATGCACTGGCCAGGTAGACAGGAAAAGAACCACGAACTTTTGAATCTCATTTCCTGTTTGGCCAGCGTGGCAAGCTGCAGGTGACCATGCAGAGCTCATCAGCAGAGGTGACCATGATGGAGTCCCAGAATCGCAAAAGAGCTCCAGCATGGACCGAACGGGAGGTACGGGATCTGATCGCTGTATGGGGAGAGGAATCCGTGCTATCAGAACTCCGTTCCAGTTTTCGAAATGCCAAAACCTTTGTCAAAATCTCCCAGGGCATGAAGGACAGAGGCCATAACAGGGACCCGAAGCAGTGCCGCGTGAAACTGAAGGAGCTGAGGCAAGCCTACCAGAAAACCAGAGAGGTGAACGGCCGCTCTGGGTCAGAGCCCCAAACATGCCGCTTCTATGATGAGCTGCATGCCATTTTAGGGGGTTCAGCCACCACTACCCCAGCTGTGTTGTTTGACTCCTTCAATGGAGATGGAGGCAATATGGAAGCAGGTTTTGGGGACGAAGAAGATGATGATGATGATGAGGTTGTAGAGAGCTCACAGCAAGCAAGCGGAGAAACTGGTTTTCCCGACAGCCAGGAACTTTTTCTCACCCTGGACCTGGAGCCAGTACCCCCGGAACCCACCCAAGGCTGCCTCCTGGACCCAGCAGGCGGAGAAGGGACCTCAGGTGAGTGTACCTTTTAAAATACTATACACGGTTTAAAAGCAAGCATGTGAAAGGATTAATTTGCCCTGGCATTTGCAGCTCTCCTGGATATACTCCCAAAGCTTTTGCAAAAGGTTTCTGGGGAGGGCAGACTTATTGCGTCCTCCATGGTAGGACACTTTACCACTCCAGGCCAGTAACACGTACTCGGGAATCATTGTACAACAAAGCATTGCAGTGTATGTTTGCTGGCGTTCAAACAACATCCGTTCTTTATCTCTCTGTGTTATCCTCAGGAGAGTGAGATATAATCCATGGTCACCTGGTTGAAATAGGGTGCTTTTCTTCAGGGGACACTCAGCGGAGCCCATTCTTGCTGGGCTGTTTGCCTGCGGCTGAACAGAAATGTTCCCCGCTGTTAGCCACAGGGAGGGGGAAGGGTTGAGGGGGTAGCCACGCGGTGGGGGGAGGCAAAATGCGACCTTGTAACAAAAGCACATGTGCTATGTATGTAATATTAACAGCAAGGTTTACCCTGAAAGAGTGTAGCCAGTGTTTTATAAAATGTGTCTTTTTAAATACCACTGTCCCTTTTTTTTTCTCCACCAGCTGCATGTGTTTCAATGATCACAGGATCTTCTCCTTCCCAGAGGCTAGTGAAGATTAGAAAGAAAAAAAAACGCACTCGAGATGAAATGTTCTCCGAGCTCATGCTGTCCTCCCACACTGACAGAGCACAGACGAATGCATGGAGGCAAATAATGTCAGAGTGCAGGAAAGCACAAAATGACCGGGAGGAGAGGTGGCAGGCTGAAGAGAGTAAGTGGCGGGCTGAAGAGAGTAAGTGGCGGGCTGAAGAGAGGGCTGAAGCTGAAAGGTGGCGGCAGCGTGATGAGAGGAGGCAGGATTCAATGCTGAGGCTGCTAGAGGATCAAACCAGTATGCTCCAGGGTATGGTTGAGCTGCAGCAAAGGCAGCTGGAGCAAAGACTGCCGCTACAGCCCCTGTGTAACCAACCACCCTCCTCCCCAAGTTCCATAGCCTCCACACCCAGACGCCCAAGAACGCGGTGGGGGGGCCACTGGCCAACCAGCCACTCCACCACAGAGGATTGCCCCAAAAAAAGAAGGCTGTCATTCAATAAATTTTAAAGTTGTAAACTTTTAAAGTGTTGTGTGGCATTTTCCTTCCCTCCTCCACCACCCGTCCTGGGCTACCTTGGTAGTCATCCCCCTATTTGTGTGATGAATGAATAAAGAATGCATGAATGTGAAGCAACAATGACTTTATTGCCTCTGCAAGCGGTGATCGAAGGGAGGAGGAGAGGGTGGTTAGCTTACAGGGAAGTAGAGTGAACCAAGGGGCGGGGGGTTTCATCAAGGAGAAACAAACAGAACTTTCACACCGTAGCCTGGCCAGTCATGAAACTGGTTTTCAAAGCCTCTCTGATGCGTACCGCGCCCTCCTGTGCTCTTCTAACCGCCCTGGTGTCTGGCTGCGCGTAACCAGCAGCCAGGCGATTTGCCTCAACCTCCCACCCCGCCATAAACGTCTCCCCCTTACTCTCACAGATATTGTGGAGCACACAGCAAGCAGTAATAACAGTGGGAATATTGGTTTCGCTGAGGTCTAAGCGAGTCAGTAAACTGCGCCAGCGCGCCTTTAAACGTCCAAATGCACATTCTACCACCATTCTGCACTTGCTCAGCCTGTAGTTGAACAGCTCCTGACTACTGTCCAGGCTGCCTGTGTACGGCTTCATGAGCCATGGCATTAAGGGGTAGGCTGGGTCCCCAAGGATACATATAGGCATTTCAACATCACCAACAGTTATTTTCTGGTCTGGGAATAAAGTCCCTTCCTGCAGCTTTTGAAACAGACCAGAGTTCCTGAAGATGCGAGCATCATGTACCTTTCCCGGCCATCCCACGTTGATGTTGGTGAAACGTCCCTTGTGATCCACCAGAGCTTGCAGCACTATTGAAAAGTACCCCTTGCGGTTTATGTACTCGCCGGCTTGGTGCTCCGGTGCCAAGATAGGGATATGGGTTCCGTCTATGGCCCCACCACAGTTAGGGAATCCCATTGCAGCAAAGCCATCCACTATGACCTGCACATTTCCCAGGGTCACTACCCTTGATATCAGCAGATCTTTGATTGTGTGGGCTACTTGCATCACAGCAGCCCCAACAGTAGATTTGCCCACTCCAAATTGATTCCCGACTGACCGGTAGCTGTCTGGCGTTGCAAGCTTCCACAGGGCTATTGCCACTCGCTTCTCAAATGTGAGGGCTGCTCTCATCTTGGTATTCATGCGCTTCAGGGCAGGGGAAAGCAAGTCACAAAGTTCCATGAAAGTGCCCTTACGCATGCGAAAGTTTCGCAGCCACTGGGAATCGTCCCAGACCTGCAACACTATGCGGTCCCACCAGTCTGTGCTTGTTTCCCGAGCCCAGAATCGGCGTTCCACAGCATGAACCTGCCCCATTAGCACCATGATGCATGCATTGGCAGGGCCCATGCTTTCAGAGAAATCTGTGTCCATGTCCTGATCACTCACGTGACCGTGCTGACGTCGCCTCCTCGCCCGGTATCGCTTTGCCAGGTTCTGGTGCTGCATATACTGCTGGATAATGCGTGTGGTGTTTAATGTGCTCCTAATTGCCAAAGTGACCTGAGCGGCCTCCATGCTTGCCTTGGTATGGCGTCCGCACAGAAAAAAGGCGCGGAACGATTGTCTGCCGTTGCTCTGACGGAGGGAGGGGCGACTGACGACACGGCTTACAGGGTTGGCTTCAGGGAGCTAAAATCAACAAAGGGGGTGGCTTTACATCAAGGAGTATTTCATGCAGGACTTCACGGAGGGTTCCAATAAGAAATGGTGCACCTAAGTTATTGTTCTTATTGTAACAAGGAGGTTAGCCTGGCCTCTGATTGATACATGGCTAGATCTACCTCGCTGCACCTTCTCTGTGAGTGACTGCAGTGTGACCTAGAGGAATGAGTCCCCTAGACAGGGGAGGAGGCAAATGAGTACAAAACAAATCTGGTCTATTTCTTGTTTTGATCCACTCCATCTATCTTTTACATCTTTGGCTGGCAGCAGACGGTGCAGAAGGATTGCATGCCATCCACATCTCATGGCTGCTCGGCAGAAGACGGTACAATAGGACTGCTAGCAATCCATATTGCCTGCCTGCTCACCATAAGACAGTTCAATAGGACTGACTGCCGGACTTAAGAGAATGACCTGGTCAGGTCACTAAAAATTTAGTCCCTGCACCCATGTCTGCCCAGGCGCTCCTGATCAACCTCACACAGGCGACCAGGAGCACCTCGGACGTGACGAGGACGGCTACCAGTCGTACTGTACCGTCTGCTGCCAGAAGGCAATGGGTTGCTGCTACTGTGTAGAAATGCCGTACCGCGTCTGCCAGCACCCAGGAGACATACGGTGACGGTTACCTGAGCGGGCTCCATGCTTGCGGTGGTATGGCGTCCGCACAGGTAACTCAGGAAAAAAGGCGCGAAACGATTGTCTGCCCTTGCTTTCACGGAGGGAGGGAGGGAGGGAAGGGGGGACTGACGATATGTACCCAGAACCACCCGTGACAATGTTTCAGCCCCATCAGGCATTGGGATCTCAACCCAGAATTCCAATGGGCAGCGGAGACTGCGGGAACTGTGGGATAGCTACCCACAGTGCAACGCTCCGGAAGTCGACTCTAGCCTCGGTACTGTGGAAGCACTCCGCCGAGTTAATGCACTTAATGCACTTCTGTGGGGACACACACACTCGAATATATAAAACCGATTTCTAAAAAACCGACTTCTATAAATTCGACCTTATTCCGTAGTGTAGACATACCCTAAGACTCCCAGTGCCGTTCTCAGATGGGTTAAAACAAGCATGTGTCACTCAGGGGACAAGGCATCTCAGCAGCTCTGACAGACCCAGATGGATGCGACTTTTGGATGCTGGTATTGGAACAGAATAGAGGATCTCTTACCACCTTGGTGTTGGTAGCGACAGTGGACACAGACGGACTAAATGTTTGATTTGTGGGGCTGGGTTTTCTTGTGCCTTTCATCCATCTCTTGTACTCCTCTCTCACCTGGAGAATAAGGGACATGGTCACTACATCATGTAACTAACACCCTCAGACAGGCCACTGCTAGTCCCGTGAAGTCACTGGGTGGCTGATGACACGCCATGGGCATTACCTGGCGATTGAGGAGACAGTGCACCAGGAAGATGAAGGCTCCCTGCAGGCTGTTGACAATGTTGAATAAATACGCCATGACCATTTTTGCTGAGCCGACTTGGAAGAGACCAAGACTCCATGTGCAGCCCAGAATGAATAGCTGGGCTATAGCTTTAAAAGTCAGTAGTCTGGATAAAGGCAGACAGAGAGATCCCGTTATAACGACCCTCTGGTGAGTGACTGAGTCAGGGGGCTGCGGGCAGTGTGGGGCGAAACAGCTGGCACCCGCTTTACTGTGACTTAGGGGTATTGTCAAAATGAATACAACGGCAACTTACGCCTATGAATCCAAAATACAATATTGTGCCCAACCATCTCCCCCCCACACACACACCTTAACCTCCCACAGGTGGCTCTTCCAAAGCAAATGGTTCAACCTCTCATTACGGTTTTGTTTTTAATCCCTTCACATCAGGCCCTGGCAATGTGACCATCAAGAGGGAACAGGATATTAGGCTCTCGGGAACCCATCTATGTTGGTTCATAGATAGACAGAGGGGTTGCTACAGAGCAACAGTAAGCCACACTTGCCTTCCTCCTCAATGGATGGCACTTTACCTCGACAGTATCCACAGCCACAGGGAAAAGAGGTGAGTTTCCTCCCTAAGTAGCACATGGCCCAGCTCTCACTATCAGCACAGACTTGCATTTCTCCTTACACAGCACTACGCACGGGCAGTAACACCATGGTTTTCTGAAGCCTCAACATTCTGAACTGGTTCCAAAATCTTTTTCCCCTCTCATGTCTCCACCCAGCACTCCCAGCTGGCGGCCCTGATCTTGTTCCTCCCTAACAAACAGATTTCATAATGAGCTAATTGAAAGACCATTTGCATGCCACAATCTGAATGTGCCACAGGACTTACTGCAAGAGCCTCACTGATCTAGCAGTCTCTTCCGTACCAATACTTCCACTGACTTCAGCAGGCTTCGGAACAGACTGCAACTGTCATCTCAAAATCCATCCAGGGACGAAGATGATACACTTCGCAGAAAAGTAATTCCCATGATGATCCTTTTCTGCCGTAGACCTCTCCTCTCTCCTAACCTGACCCTTCCTTTGCCACCCTGGCTGTGGTGTGTCTAATTTAAGGTCCGATCCAGCATACCCTTATTCATGCAAATTGTCCTTATTTTGGCAGATGGTCCCATGGACAACTTTAGGACTCATGAGTAAGGGACTACTGATGTGAGTTAGGGTTTATCAGCTCCTTGGACAGTGAGACTGTTACTCTCTCATCAAGCAGAAGGTCACCAAGATAACCTGGAAACCCTACAGTGGCATGCGCTCAGCTGTATTCTAGCAGCACTCTGTGGGGAATCCCACAGGAATTCCCATACAGGAGGCTCACTGGACCCTTCTAGTACAGGGGTGGGCAAACTATGGCCTGCGAGCCAGATCTGGCTCATCAGAGCTTTGGATCCGGTCTGCAAATTGTCACCCCTGTGGTGCCGTGGGCCCCGCACCACTCCCAGAAGCAGCCGGCACTACATCCCTGCAGCCCCTGGGCGAAGGGGAGAGGAGAGGGCTCCGCACGCTGCCCTCACCTGCTGACACCGCTCCGCTACCCCTGCCCCCCCACCCCCTGCAGCTCCCATTGGCCAGGAACAAGGAACCATTGCCAACGGGAGCTTTGGGGGAAGTACCCGCAGATGAGGGCAGCGCACGGTGCCCTCTGCCCCCTCCCCCCAGGGGCCGCAGGGACTTGGTGCTGGCCACTTCCGGGAGCAGTGCAGGGCCAGGGCAGGCAGGCAGGGAGCCTACCTGAGCCCCGCTGCCACCCCGGAGCCACTCCTAGTAAGTGGCGCCGGGCTGGAGCCTGCACACCGAACCCCTCCTGTAACCCAAATCTCAACTCCCTTTCCTGAGCCCCCTCCCGCACTCCGGACCCCTCCCTGCACCCCTGCCCTGAGCCCTTTCCCCCACTCTGCACTCCCTCCTGCACCCCAACCCCCTGCCCTGAGCCCCATCGTACACCCCACACCCCTCCTCCACCCCAACCCCTTGCCCTGAGCCCCTTCCTGCACACCAAACCCCCTCCCACACCCCGCACTCCCTCCCGCACCCCAAACCCCTGTCCCAGCCCTACTTTTATGGCCCTGCGTGCAATTTCCCCACCTGGATGTGGCCCTCGAGCCAAAAAGTTTGCCCACCCCTGTTCTAGTACATATAGTGCTGTCCTACCTGGTGTCTTTGAGAGTGGACACATCTTCATTAAGGGAGGAGAGTTTGTCTCTCAGGATCCAGAGGGTTACAATAAAAAATGTTAAATTTATCTGTGGAAACAGCATGAAATATTCCTTGTAAAACATGCTAGCCAAGGCCAGTCTCTCTGCCTGAGGCACAGAACAATCCTATGGGATCAGACTGCTGCAGACCAGTGACTGCTCCTCAAGGTGGGTCATATACCATTCGCTACCAGATCTTGGTCCCAGGCCATGCAGGGAACAGTTGGCAAAGGCAGGGCTGCAATGCATCACATGTGATCATACAGCCAGAGGGCCACATTCTGCTCTTATCTGAATCTGGAGTGACTCCATTGATTCCAGTGGGCTCTACAGTTATTCCACATTTAGAGCTGTGTGATTTGGCCCTAAGCTTCTAGATCCTATCTATAGAGTATTCCCTTCAATTCTGAGACTGAAGTTAATTCTTAACTCGCTGCCTGAGATGGGGAGGAATCTGCAAGGACATCTGCTACCTTTATCTCTTACAACACATGTTCCCTTCCTTCCCCAAACTCCCCACGCTGCAGCCACCTTCCCTTCCCCCATCATTTGGGTTATTTACCAGCCAGGCTGGACAAGGCACGGGACAAAACTATCCTCATTCCGGCAGAGGTCCCACTTGCTTCCATGGCAGCATTGCATGAGTAATGACATATTATAATTAATCATATTGTGGTAGCACCTAGAGGCTCCAACTGAGACGGCAGTGGGTTCTGTACTCACACCTAGAAAGGGGCAGCCCCTGTCCTGGAGCATTTGTTTGCAAAATAACTAGGCAAGACCACAGGGACCGGCTTCCTCTGGGCCACTCAACCCCCCACCCCACCCCAAGCCCCGCCCCCACCCCACTCCTTCTCCAAGAGATGCTGGGGCGTCTATGGGAATGTTGGTGGGTTCGAACTTCCCCAGGTCACCGGCTAAAGTGACCCCGCTCAGTTCGGTCTCGAAGGGGGGAGAGCTGTGACAAAGTGGGACTGTTCATAATGTTTCCTCTGAATATTGTGGGGGTGCCTCAGTTTCCCCTATGCAGTTCTTAAGTATCTAGGTAGTGGGATAAGGGTGTATGATCGTTGCAGAGCCCTAGAGGGCAGGTGTGTGCAGGGGTCTGGACACAGAGAATGACCAACACCCTGTTTCCTGGCACCTGATGGCCTGGGCCCTTCCCCCCTGCAAGGTGAGAGCTAAAGGGTTGAAGACAAAGAGATCAGGTGACCTCCTGGCCCGGGAAAGGGACAAAGCCCAGAGGAAGAGGGGCTGGAGAGAGATTCAGTTTGGAGCTGGCTGGGAACATGGAGTGAAGGGCAGACGTGGTTGTGTAGCTCACTGCCCCCCAAAATGGACCCAGCTGAGGGGTCCTGTTCTCTGCACCTACAAGCTCTGTTTAGACTATGTTCCTGTCGTCTAATAAACCTTCTGTTTTACTGGCTGGCTGAGAGTCACGTCTGACTGCGAAGTTGGGGTGCAGGACCCTCTGGCTTCCCCAGGACCCCGCCTGGGCGGACTCGCTGTGGGAAGCGCACGGAGGGGCAGAGGATGCTGAATGCTCCGAGGTCACACCCAGGAAGGTGGAAGCTGCGTGAGCTTTGTGTCCTGAAGACAGTCTGCTCCCAGAGAGGAGACTTCCCCAGAGTCCTGACTGGCTTCACGGGGAGCAGTTCCAGAGCATCGCCCGGGGACTCCGTGACACCTGCTTCTTCCCACCCCCACCCCACCTCTTCCCACCCAGTTCCGCCCCCTCCCCCACCGCGCGTCCTGCACACCACAGAACAGCTGACTGCGGGAGGCGCTGGGATGGAGGGGGAGGAGTTGATCGGCACGGCCGCCGGCAGTGGGGAGCTGGCTGCCAGTGGCTGCTGAGCATCCACTATTTATTTTCGGTGCCTGTGGGCAAGACAGACAAAGGGTGGGAGGAGAAACAGAGGTACAGCGTGGGGAAGCTACTTCCCAAGTTAACACAGCAGGCCTGTGGCAGAGTCAGGTCCCCTGACTCACAACCCAGTGCCCGACCCATTCGCCCGGACTGCTTCCATAGAACGTAGGCTATTCTGTTAAGTGGGAAATCCTGCACTGGCCAAAGAGGGAGGAATGAAATGGGATCTTCTTGGACTCTTTCATCTTAAATTCTCTGGGAGACATTCCTCTCTTGGCTCCACGGGACTCCACAGGGTCGCAGAGGAGAGAGGAGAATGGGACCCTGTGGTTCTGTGAGGTACCCACCAGGATTATGGCACAGACTGGTCCCAGGAAGCTCCAATGAAATCCATTCTCCAGGCTGAGCCAGCAGCTACAGGCAGGGAGCAAGAAGAAGGTGACTTTAATGGGATTACGACCCTTTTTCAGCACCGGGGGCAGAGAGAGAGGGTGTCACAGGGCAGCTGGCTCTCAAAAGCAAGATGGATCTCAGCCAGCCTGTGACATGGCCGACTCTCCTGCGGGCTGCAGGCTAACAGCTCTCCCCATCTACCTCAGCATCTCCTGCTTTCAGCCACCACTTCCTCTTCCACCTCCTCAAATGACCCTTTCTGGTGGATGGGCGCAGTATTGAGGGAGGGCCAGACATGCAGAGGATGTACATTGGCCTAGCTGCACTGAAGGAAGTGGAGCTACCCTGATTTACACCAGCTGAGGATCTAGCCTGGGGTGTCTAGAACCTGCCATGCCCTGTTTTAGTGGAGTCGCTCACTTGAGAGAGGGGATCCTCAGGGATTTGCCCACAGTAAGAAGGTGAGTTTGTTTCCTACCCACCAATGCCACAAACCCAGCCTGGGACCTGGAAATCAAGCTGGGATCTTTCTGGCTTGTTCTTCCGCATCATCAGTGGGGCGAGGAGTGTAGATGTCTGACAGGTGGGCAACTCAACTACAGCGCTCAGGGCAGCTCAGTGTCACAGTCAGTTCCCAGGCAGGGTGAGCAGGGAAATCTCGGTTCAAGTCAGACCTGGGGTGAGCCGAACACCTGCATGGAAGCCAGATCCCAGCTCCCCTTCGAGATGGGCACTGCACTTACTGTTTGGAAGTTCCGTAGCCTCCAGGATTCACCGCTGCAGAAATAGCCACCACCAGGGCGGGGAATCCGTAGCCGAACGGGTACATGAATCTCTTATTGAACCGGCTGGCGCTGGTGTAATTCACGACCTTCAGGTTCCGGACGGTGAGGAAGAGGTGCAGCCCCTCCAGGAACATCCAGGTGAAGCTGGCCAGGAAGAGGTAGTGTAGGAAGCCAGCAATGACAGCACACACCACCTGGGGACAGGAGGAGAGAGAGCTCTGGGACACTGCTTCTGGGAAGGGAAACACTGAATTTGGAGGTGGGGGGACTTCTGTGAGGATCATATAGGGCTCTTTATTAACACATCTCTCCAGTTACGGCTCTCTCCCAGAGAAAATACGTTCTTCAGTCTACGAGGCCTTGTCTAAGGGCAAGCTGGCTGGCCCTTTCAATCATTCAGAGTCCAGCCCGGTCCTGCTCTCCACTCAGAAAAGATGGTTTCTGGGGGTTGCAGTTCCCAAATGAATCTTGGAAATTGTTGGATACTGTGAGGAATCCTAGGATAGGGAGCAGGGACATAAACAAGTTCCCGGTCCTCACAATAGGGAGAGACCTGGAGGGTGTCGGTTCTCTTCTCTGTATCTGCTTCAAGATATAGGTGCCTTGCATCTGCCCATCAGTGTGGGGGCAGAGAGGACAGGCAGGGGAGTGTGACTCTGGAAATCGAGGTTCCTTTGTCTGATGAAGGATGGAGCCCACAAGGGAAAGAGAAGGACTGGTTTCACCCAGAGAGATTTCTTTTGGAGGGGAGTAAATAATTATTTCTGCGGGACTAAAGAGCATGGAATAAATGTTACCGTCCAGCTGAGGGTATAAAAAGGTGCTGGAGTGAGGGGAGCTTTAGAAATGCTGACAGAGGATCTGGACACAGCTCAATTTTAAACCAAGAATAAAAGTGGGTAACAGACCCGACTGCGGGTGCGGGTCACTGCGGTGAGGAAGAGCAGGTCGGCCAGGAAGAGGCAGAGGCAGAGCTGCAGGTGGAGGGAGGTGCTGACATTGCGGATGGAGCGGCAAAGGAGGAAGCTGAGGATGGCGAGGAGGAGGCACAACAGGGAGAAGGTCAGTCCCATGTAGGTGACGACGGTCAGTGGATAACTCTCCTGTAACACAGCAAAGGGAGACTCACCAGTGAGCCCTGAGATGCTACATGGGAAATAAAGGGAAGTAAGGACACCCCGGGGAATTACAGACCAGTCAGCTTGACTTCCATATCTGGAAAGATAATGGAGCAAATAATTAAGCAATCAAGTTACAAACACCTAGAAGATAATAAGGTGATAAATAACAGTCAGCATGGATTTGTCAAGAATAAATCATGTCAAGCCAGCCCAATAGCTTTCTTTGACAGGGTAACAAGCCTTGTGGATGGTGGTGACAAGGTAAATGTGGTATTTCTTGACTTTAGTAAGGGCTCGTCTACATTGGCAATGCTAAAGTGCTGCCATCGCGGCGCTTTACCGTGGCTTGCGTCGTCGCAGCAGAGCACTGGGAGAGAGTTCTCCCAGCACTTTGAAAAACCCACGTCCACGAGCGGCGTAGCCACCTGGTGCACTGTTTCACTGGCGCTTTATAGCGCTGAAACTTGCTGTGTTCCAGGGGGTGTTTTTTCAGCCCCTGAGCAAGAAAGTGTCAGCGCCGTAAATTGCTAGTGTAGACAAGCCCTAAGGCTTCTGAGACTTCCCATAAACAAACTAGGCAAATACAACCTAGATGGAGCTCCTTTTAGGTGGGTGCATAACTGGTTGGAAAAGCGTTCCCAGAGATTAGTTATCCGTGGTCCACAGTCAAGCTGTGGGTGGTGGGAGAGGGACAAGGCAGCAAGGATACTGAGCCACCCGGCCTGCCTCACGGAGGTGGAGAGTCACAGTTCCCCACAGAGACCCCCGTACCCTCTCCCTACGCAGAATGTGCGCGTGACGTTGCACTCCATAATGTTTTATGAAAATATGCTTATGAGTGTAACTATGATGTTTCTGAAATATGCTTTATGCCAAAGGTCTCTTGTAAGGTATCATTACAAAGCTTAGGATCTACTGAGTGTGTTCATCCCATTTGTTTGCATGTATTATTTCTATGTTTGGAGTTAGGAGAATAAGATATAAACTTGTATCACTGATGTACACATGTTAAGTGGAAGCCATTAAGGGTGCTTCAGAATCAATCACCTGTAAATGGCTCTGTTTACTTGCAAACCTTCCGGGTACATGCGGGCCAGCCCTGGAAGAATGGAGACTAGGGGTCTGCAGGACATGTGACCATGTCACATGATACTGGAATCCATCTTAAATCTGGTACTTTCCCAGATTTAATCTGGTACTTTCCCAGGGTAGGCCCCAGCCCACCTCTTCTGCCTGTGGCCCCGCCCATACTTCACCCCTGCTCCACCCCAGGCCCCGCCCCCACTCTGTCCAGGCCCCGCCCCTCCCCACTGTCTCCCTCCTCTCTTCCCTTCCACTCCCTGCTCATCCCCTTCCAGCCAAATCCCTGAACCCAAATGAAGCAAATTACATTAGAAAGAAATTGCAGAAGAGTGGGGCGGGGGGCTTCAAAAGAAAATGGAGCATGTTTTCCACTGCATGCCAGAAGGTGAAGACTGGACATGCAGAAGGTACCTAATTAAAAGCACTAAATTTAGGAATAAAAAATGTCAGTCTCAGGTATTTTGATATACCCTGAAGTCTGTCAGTGATTTATTTGAAAAAACTTTGTAGTAAGGGCAAGTCAGCTGTCCTGCCAAATACAACATTAAATATTATGGAATACATGATGCAGCTCTTCTCTGTTTTACATTTTCTTAATCAGTATTTCTATGCTCGTTTTATTTTTTAAATGTACTCTTAAGCCTTCATAAAGTAATCATTCCAGATTACTACATATTCAACTCACTGAAACAAACACATTATTTTAAATTAATCAGTCACAGAGGTTTAGTGTGTTCATAACAATATTCATTGCTTTTAGAGAAAGGGAAAACTAATTGACTGTGTGTGATCTCCATAACAACAGACACGTTTATGAAATTCCACCAACTTTAAAAAATATGTTTACAAAGATTTTAGGCATAACAAAAGATTTTATATCTTACTAAGGTACTGATTTTGCTGGAGGGTTCTCTTAAAACTAGTTCATCAAATAGTCAAAAGTAAAGAAAGGGAAACTCGTTTGTCCAGCTATCTGGAAGGAAGGGGGTGTTGTCCCTTTAAGAGCTAGCCTCTCTTCAAGGGGGGGTGGGGGAGAAAGGGATGGACAGGAAGACTTTGGAAGTAAGTTTTTTGTACTATAGTAATTAAAATTAAAATGTGTATTTTAGATAAGAGTGGTCGTTTGAAGGATTTATTTAAAAAACTAGATGTCTGATGATCCAAGCATTTAAAGCTAAAGATGAATACTCAGATTGTGGATCTAAAAATCTATGCAAGGATTCTTTAGAGATGTGATTTTATGATCTTCAGCAATCTTGTAATGAAATATTTTTAAAGCACATTTTAAACTAAGGTCCTGTAGACTAACATGTTCTGAGTAAATATTACAGTAATGCACAACTGTTTTTGTCAGTAAATTCAGAAACTGACAGTATATACCTAGGGGTTGGCAAATGCCTGTTAAATGGCTTCATTACCACTTGAATGGCTCTTTAACAGTTTCAGTGTTGTGCTAATAGGTCTGGCAGACTGGAGGCTTTCACTTTTAAAAAAAGGAGTACTTGTGGCACCTTAGAGACTAACCAATTTATTTGAGCATAAGCTTTCGTGAGCTAAAGCTCACTTCATCGGATGCTCTAGCTCACGAAAGCTTATGCTCAAATAAATTGGTTAGTCTCTAAGGTGCCACAAGTACTCCTTTTCTTTTTGCGAATACAGACTAACATGGCTGTTACTCTGAAACCTTTCACTTTTAAGTTACTAGATCCCCTCCAGAGTAGAGTCACCAGGCTGCAGCAGCTAGCTGTGTGAGCCTGCAGGAAGGGTCAGAACAGGGATAGGAAGAGGCGGAAGGGTGGACACTAAGCCCCAGCAGTGCCCCAAATTTTCAGGTGCCCTACGCAGCCACATATGCAGCTACGTATGCCTAAGGACAGCCCTGAGTGGATCACAGGATAAATATGAGTGAACAGTGTAACGCTGTTGCAAAAAAAGCAAACATCATTCTGGGATGTATTAGCAGGAGTATGGTAAGTATGGTAAGTATGAGAAGTAATTGTTCCGCTCTATTCCGCGCTGATTAGGCCTCAACTGGAAAATTGTGTCCAGTTCTGGGCACATCTTTCAGGAAAGATGTGGATAAATTGGAGAAAGTCCAGAGAACAGCAACAAAAATGATTAAAGGTCTAGAAAACGTGACCTATGCGTGAAGAGTGAAAACAATGGGTTTGTCCAGTCTGGAGAAGAGAAGCCTGAGAGGGGACATGATAGTTTTCAAATACATAAAAGTTTGTTACTAGGAGGAGAGAGAAAAATTGTTCTTAACCTCTGAGGATAGGACAAGAAGCAATGGGCTTAAATTGCAGCAAGGGGGTTAGGTTGGACATTAGGAAAAACTTCCTAACTGTCAGGGTGGTTAAGCACTGGAATAAAGTGCTTAGGGAGGTTGTGGAGTCTCCATCATTATTTTTAAGAGCAGGTTGGACTAACAGCTGTCCGGGATGGTCTAGAAAATATTTAGTCCTGCCTTGAGTGCAGGGGACTGGACTAAATAACTTCTTGAGGTCCCTTCCAGTTCTATGATTCTATGGAATATGGGTGACCATTTATATGTATAACAATATTACAAAATTTCAATGAATCTTACCAGATATGCCATGTAAGGTAGTATCAGTCGAAAAGTTACGATTTGTAAGTATGAACATCTTGTTTATATGTATGTATCATCTTTGCATCGTGAGTTATAAATGTGTGATATGTCTGTGCTGTGTTTCTGGGTGACATCCCCAGACAGATTGGCATCAGCACTATCCAGTTTATTTGATGGACCATCAAGGATAATCAGCTATACCTGTTGGGTCGCCCTCAAAGCTATATAAGTAGGATAGAATTATAATTATGTAGTAGTAGAAATAAAGATAGACAAAAGAGTATATAGGTATTGTAAAAAGGTATGAACATCAGTTCCATGCTGTTGAATTTCACTCTGTAACAAATACAAGGCCAAAGTGCTAATTATTTCAGGCCGGTACAGGACAAAGAGTCTGTGCTGGAAAGTGATAAGAACTTTGAGGAAACAAATGCTGTTCTTTAAAACAACACCCTGATGCTCTTCCCCCTCAGGGGCCCCTTGTCATGCCTATATAAATCTTGGTATCCAAAGAGGGAAAAATAGATAGTGGGATAAAACTTGTTAAATGAATCAAGAGTCATAGATTGTGTTGTTAAGTAAAAGAATGAATGATCAGTGCATGGAATTGAGAGCCTGAAGGAGGGAAATAATTGGTTAGTAAATGGTGCCAGCCTAATCCTAAGAATTTCAACCTTGATATCCGTGGGCCGAAGAATATGCAAAGTGGAGATAACCGGGTGAACCCCGGAGGGCGAACCGGAATCCACCCAAAACGCATCAAGGAAGAGCAACAAGGTAACACCTAGCCATCATGGAGCCATCATGGATGTACCACCTGCTGATTGAGCTGATTGATGGTCATCTCAATTGTAAATTCAGCATGATGAAGCAACTTCCATAGCTTTGTATTGAACCAGAGACCTATAAAAATTGGGTCCAGGGACTATGTTCTTTGAGTCTGGTTCTACGACCACCCTCCAGGAGCATTGGATGCGCATCTGACAACGACTCGGCTCCACTCTCGTGTCCAGGCCACCTGGCCAGTGACTTGGCAAGAGCAACGTCTAGGCTGGTAACTATAACAACCTTTATGTAGAACCTGTGAATGTGAATGTCTGTGTGTGTGAACGGATCTATATAGAAATTGCATATAGGAATATTTTGTTGTATTTACAATAAACGTGGCAATTTGCCTTGTCCCTCTTACAAGATCCTGTTGGTATCATTTTTATTAGTGAAACATACCAGCGTTTCTCAAACGGGGGTCCGCAAGGACACTCCAGGGGGTCCGAAGACCCTGCTGACCAAGTCCTCCACCTCCCTCCCAGTGCCTTCTGCATGCCGTAGAACAGCTGTTCAGCAGCATGCAGGAGGCACTGGGAGGGAGGGGAAGGAGTGAGCATGGGGGGCGCTCGGGGGAGGGGGCAGAAAGACACAGGGAAGAGGAGGAGCAGGGGTGGAGGGGGCCGGGAAGAGGTGGGGTGGGGCCTTAGGGGAATAGATGGAATGGGGGTGGGGCCTGGGGCTGAGCAGGGGGTTGGGGGTCTGCGAAAAATTTTAAATCAAAATGGGGGTCCTCAGGTTCCTAAAGTTTGAGAATCGCTGAGCTCTAGAATGAACGCATTGAGAGAAGCCAGGGGCTATGCCCAAGAGTCAGCAGGACATGTAGGGACATGCCTATGAACAGGGGACTCCAAGTACTTTTCCATGCCCATGTGCTGTGATCTTCTCTTTGGGACAGAGGAAGTACAAGCCACATGGAAAAGGATAGAAAAAGGCAGCTGCATCACCTCCATTTTGTCTTCAATCCTGCTTCTCACCTCTGAAGTAACTTCTCGACAAACTGAAGCTTTGAACAAAGGTCTGATAGACCCATCTAAGCTTTGGATGTGTTCCAGAGGGACTTTACAAGCCAGCAAACTCACCATCGCTGCTAAGAACCTGATATATGGACCTTGAAGTCATATGTATCGGATTGCTTTGATCATTTAACAACTCTCTTCTCTTTCTTTTCTTTTCATTTCTTTTCATTTCATTGGAAATACAAGCGAGATCCTCCAGCTCAAATAGCACAAGTCCCTGACCCCAGAGCTACAGTGATAATTCCCTTAACGCTGGGCACTGTGGGGTCTCTGACACACAATTGTGAAGTTTTGATTTGAGCCATTAAAAGGCATTCACACACCCACCCACAAATACCCACATGCACTCTAGCAAGTTCATTACTTTGTCAAAGACGGCACCATCTCATGCCGTTTCCCTGAACTCTTCTATGTATAGGGCAGAGGTCCCCAAACTGTGGGGTGCTCCCCCCTTTGGAGGGACATGACAGGTCCTGGGTCAGCCCCCATGGGGGGCAGAGAGGGAGCACCACCCAGCCCCTCCCCACCCTGAGCTCTGCTCTGGTCCCACCAGTAGTCACATCCCTGACTTCCAGCCCCATGTCTGGCACCTCCCCCAGCTTCAGCATGGCTCCATCCCAGCCCCAGCCACTTGCAGCTCCATTCCCGGCCCAGGCTGGGGGAAGGGGCAGGGCTGGGAGTGGAGCCGCACCTCGCCATGGACTCAGCTGCTGGCCCCCACCGCAGCCTGGCTCCTGCTCCATTCCTGCTCCCAGCCTCAGCTCCCGGCCACGGCTCTGGCCCTGCTTCCAGACCCAGACCCACCACCACCTGCAGTCCCAGCCTTGGCCCCCTTACCCCTGTCTGTGTCCTTTCCCCCTGCCCCCGAGCCATGGCCCCGCTCCTGGCCCTGGCTCAGGGGAAGAGCTGTGAATGGGGTCGGGGGGGGTGCGACCCTCAAAACTTTGGGGACCACTGCTATAGGGAATTGCCTTCCATTTATTCCTGCTCTAAGGGGTGAGCCAGGCACAATTGTTCTTCCTGAGCATTTTACATGATTAATCATAACCCAGTCAGGCCTGGTGTGAAAGCTATGTAATGTCCTCCCCAGCGTCAGGACTGAAGAAGCTCCCTCTCTTTCTCAGATAACTGTTTCTCAGTCCAGAAAGGCAGCAGAACTCAAATGCCCTGCAGGAGACGCACCTTTCAAGTGACCAGCTGGAGTCCCGGGCACACAGCAAAGTAAAAGGATCTACACTCACCTGTCTATGGCGCAGGGTGAAATTCACAGGTTTGGAGAGGTTCATGGGCCTCCCATCTCCGATAGCCCCACTCACCACCCTGGAATTCAGGTGAAAATTCCTCAATTTCTCATCAGCCATTAGATCTCCCTCATCAAGTAATGTCCTGTTAATGATGGAGTCCAGGGTGGAGTAAGAAATAAAAGCAACAGCCCAAGGATCTGAAAACATGAAATGATGCCTCATCATAGAGACAGGGACACTGAGACAAAGAAAGAGCAAGCCAGGTGCCAAAGGTCACAGCGAGTCTGGGGCAGAGCTGGGAAAAGAACCCAGGAGTCCTGGCTAGCATTTTGAGCTTTAACCACTCGAATATGTTGCCTCCTCCCTCTTCTTCCACAGAAGCACTTCTGTGTTGGAAACATCTGGTGTGCACGATGGGAGTGTGATTCCTAAAGTGCACTAATGTACATTAAAGCACACTAGGGAACCTTTAGTGCACACTAGTAGGGTCTATACGGACCAATTAATTCACAGTTAGTTAGTGCTCTAAAGAAATTGTACCCCCATACTGCACGTTATCCAACTTGGTACACAGCCCTAGGTGAAAGGCACTGAGGTGAAGCCATAGTTTTTCTTGGTTAGGAGAGGCAGAGGGGTTGGTTAGTGAGGAGCTTTCCCTGGGGCTAAAGAATTAAGAACCAGTCCCAGTTACGTCATACTGGCCTGAAAATTGGAGTAAAATTGGTCAATATTATCCTGGTTCCATTCCAGGAAGTCACACACGTCAACCTGGGGCCTAGCTGGGCTCATCATCAGGACATCATGTGTTGGGCCAACGGATCTCTGATCTTTCCATTCTCTGGACCAATTCATATGCCCATCAAAGCTTCTCTCTCCTCCCTGCCCCAAATGGGTTGGTTTTCATACTGCAGGACAGCCAGGAATGAAGGGCTCTGCAGAGCTCAATGGCCTGAGAAACACTGGCTCAGCCAACAAGGTCCACGCTAGTGTCAGGATAACAAAGGCAAGCAAGCCAGCGTGGGGCGAGAGGAAGGGGAGAACTAGGGCCGGGGTTTGGTGTCTAAAGGGGTGAGTGCCTGGGAAGCACCAGGATGGTACCTTTTGTGTCTGCTCCGGCGACGGCATTGCAGTGAATGTCCATTGTCTCCTCCTGACGTCTCAGCCTGAAGACCTCACCAGAGCAACTTGCAGCTCGGACGAGGATCGTCTCGATAGCTGGGGAGGGAAATGGCAACGCCTCTTGCTGCAAGGGCAAGGCAGGTTTGGAGCTCCACTATCTCTGAATCCCACCACGCCTCCCCCTTCCTCCTCACCTCCATCTCTCTGTTTCCCCTTGAGCCCCTCTGGCTGACCTTCTGTGATTCATCATGCCTGCGCCCCCATGAAGATTCAACTGTGCCAAGAGGCAGAAGGCAACTTCTCCCTGCTGCCTCACCTCTGCGCTTTTGCAGGGGAAGCAGCAAGAAGGGGTATTGCTGGGGCAGTGAAAGGAGGAAGTAATGGCAGCTGCCTGTGGCGACAGGAGATTGGCATTGCTTTTAAACACCTCTCAGGCAGCTGCCATTGCTGCAAAGCCCCAGGGCTGGGTTTATGGGTGACGGGTAGCATAGGCCGGGGAAGGCTGTGCCTCCCTAAACAGCCTGGCATGGCCCCACCCATGCTTTGCCCCCAGGCTCCCTCCTGCCTGCTTCCAGTTCCCTTCTGACTCTTCCATGGCTGAGAGGCTGGGGCAGGCAGGCTGGGGCAGGCAGGTGCTCACCAGCCCCAGGGCTGGGGGCGCTGGGGCTGGGGCCATGCACATCACGCTGTCTGCCCATCTGCCCGGTGCTGGAGTTGGGGATGCTCCGGCTGCCCAGCACTCTAGGGCTGGGGATGCTCCAGCTGCACTACCCACCTGACGCTCCGGGTCTGGGGTAGCGCGGGGTGCGAGGCGGGTTTCTCTGGGCTCTAGTGGAAGACGGGGGATGGAAGAGGAGGGGATGGGCCTTGGGCAGAGAGGGAGGGGCCTGGGGCTACTTTCTCTCAATGGTTAACCTCTCTCAGTGGCTCATTCACCTGCAGCCCAGGGCTGGGTTTTAAACCCTGAGAGAGGGGCAGTGAGGCTGCAGTGGTGTTCTGCACTGAAAAGTGTATAACCCCCTATCTCACAGCTCCCATGAGGCGATGTGGGAGCCTCTCATCCTCCTCACCCATAAACTCTGTTGTCACATTCTGGGTCTTCTTCTCCGGAGACCGCAAAGCAACCGTCAGTGCAGCCAATTCCACACTCTGCAGGAGAAAGGTCACGGCGGAGGCCACGTCCCTCTTGCTCTCATTCCCACCAGCACGGAGGATGGAGCTATTCAGCAAGGAACCAAAGGGGCGAGCAACTTCCTGGGATTGGGAAAGGAAACACCCTGAGAATGACGGACGAGTTCAGTGGTTCATGAGCCACATTCTTCAGATTCCCAGGGAAACAATGACCCTCTTAGGGACATACGGGTTCATAGTGACCTTCCCACTCAGAGGGACTTCAGCATTCTCAAAGAGGGAGCCCTTTACTGAGCCAATGAGGCTACTGAGGCTTGCTCAGGACTTCACAGTAACCTGAAGCCAGGGCACGTCTAACACTGTGTGTCATTCGCTCCTAACCCTGGTCCCTTCAGTGTAGGTGCCAGAGAACATTACAACAAATCGGCAGACATCTCGGTTCTCTCTGTATTGCCCCCGGAAGCAATTTGGATCCTCTGAGGACCAGTGGGGACAGAACCCAGATCCCCTGCCACTTCAGCTAGAGATCATGCACATGCGCACACACACCCCTTTTCTGAAGAGCAGCTACAATTTCCCCCAAAGTGAGACGGCTATACCAATGCTCAGGGCATTTGGCCATAGAGCGCCCACACACGTAGGGGCAGAACCTCTAACCTCCAGCGATGCTGCTCTGTCCTCTGCACACATGGTCTCCAAATTCACTAAGGTTGAATTCATGAAGGAGCAAAATTCACTGGTGTTGCCCTGCAGAACAATCAGAGGAAATGGGTTATTTCTACAAGCATGGAAAGGCCACCCAAAATTAAGGTAAATGGTTCCTCATCGTGATCTTGCTTTGACCTATGGTTGGCTGGCTGTCCCACTACAATGTCCAGAGATTAAGACATGTTAAGGCTAAGTGTGCTGAAGCCCACAGACATGCTGATATTTCACATAGTATTGAAGGTTGAGTTTTTAAAAGCACTTTGTGTTGGACTGATTCTGCTCCCACTGAAGGCAGTGGTAAACCTTGGATAAGCAGAGAATCCTCAGGCTCAATGTTTTCTTTGTACTCTTTGTGAAAACCCTCAAAGCCCAAATAAACCCCTTACACGTACCTGCTGAAAGACATCTTTGCACATCTTCAACTGCTCTTTTATCTGTTGAGTCTCAGTCTGGCATTTAAAGGTAACATCTAGCAACAGAAAGAGAGGCACGGACAATTACATCAAGTCAACATCTGCAGGGCTAAGGTTTTCAAAAGTGTCTCGTGATTTGAGACATCTTAAAAGGGCCCTGACTTTCAAAAGTGCTGAGCACTCACCCTCTGAAAATCAGGCCCCTTTAAGGTATCAGGTTAGGCAACCAAAATCACAAGGCGATTTTGAAAATCTTGGCGTAAGTGGCACACCGAGGACCACACTCACACGGACTCTATGACGGAGCTGGGAATGGAAGCTTGATCACTTGAATCCTAGCCTAGCATTTTAGCCACCAGGGCCATCCTTCCTTCCTTCCAGAATACAAAATTGATGATCTCCTGAAACCCAGCAGGTGTTTTCTCCCTTTAACTCGATTGATCCCTTAAGCCCTGTCTGACAACTTTCAACTGAGTTTATAATCAGTTAGCAATACATTCAGCCCTAAAAGCCCGGTGTGTGTCCACACATCACCTGGTTAATACTCACTTAAGCTTTGTCTGTGTGTCTCAGAGATCAGTGTGTCTTATGTGTCCTCTGGGGCTGCTCCACCAAAGGTCTGGTTCTGCTTAAGCTCCTAGCTATGGGAGTTCGCCCCTTAGCTCAACCACGAGTGGGTCATGGAGTTACAAAGTCCTGGGTTTGATCCTTGGAGATTACCAAGGTGACAGTTGTTACATCAATACTCGAGAAGTTTCCCTTCCTAAGAACTGTTCTAACCCTGCTCTTGTACTTCTAAAAGGCCTGCATCTCATCAAGGTATGTCAACACTAGGAACACTAAAGTGGTGCAGCTGCAGCCGTGCCACTGTAGTGTAGACACTGACGATGGTGATGGAAGGGTTCTTCCATTGCTGTAGTAAATCCACCTCTGAGAGGTGGTAGCTAGGACAAGAGAAGAAGTCTTCTGTTGACCTTGTGTTGCCTACCCTGAGGCTTAGGCTGCCTTATGATTGACTGAAGTTTTAGGTGTTGAGCAGGCCTCAGTTACACTAAAAGCCTTACGTTGCTCTGGCCTGGAAAAGGCGGTTCAAGTGGCTGGAAAAGGCTCCTAAGAATGTTCGCTGTGGAGGGACCCTCCACAGCGAGTGTGGACCTGGTATAAGGGCCTTTACATGATCTTGGCTTCATCTGCAAGGCAGATCAAGGATGTGGTCAGAACGCACCATGCTACAGCTACTTTCTGGTTCTCAGGGGCCTTGGGAAGCGGAGGGTAAATTACAGCAACCCTGCATGGTCCCAGAATGCACAGAGCACAAAGGTGGCTCAAAGCGACCTGTTCCTCCACCATTGCTGTTCCCTGGTGCAAGCACAGGAGTGGCATAAGTAAGAATCAGGCACAAAATTCCCTTGGGTGCCCAGAGGGCATCACAACCAAGTGTGGGAGGAAAAGTGCAACGGTCCTTAAACCAATTCAGACCAGCTGGCGAGCAGCTGCCTAACTGCATGAGCTGGGCGGACACTAGTTGAGTGCAGCTAGCAACACAGGTACAATCTTAGGCCTGGACTACGCCTGAAACTTAGGTAGATCTAGCCATGTCACTCAGCGGTGTGAAAAATTCACACCCTGAGAGACGAAGTTAAGGCGTCCAAAGCCCAGTGTCGACACCACTAGGTTGACAAAAGAATTCTTCCGTCAACCCAGATTCCAGCTCTCGGCGGGGTGGATTAACGACAGTGAGAGAAAAACCCCTTCCATCGCTGGACCAAGTGCCGACACGACAGTGCTTCCGAGGCCCAGCTGCAGCGCCGTACCTGCCGTGTACCTTCTGTAGTATGGACACAGCCTGAGTAACTGTGGCTAGCGGTGGCCGAGGGTGGCAGGCTGGGCCAAATTCTCAGCGGGCGTAACTCAATGGAGCCCCATCAAAATCAACAGACTTTACACAGGCCCATGGTTGCCTCCCCGGTTGTGACACTGTTTTCTTTGCAGCATGCACAGAAACTGTGGGAAAATAGATTTAAAACCCAGGCTACTCACTCTTCCTGCAGGAACCCGGAATCCCATAGCTGTCCATGGCAGCAGTGCCAACACTCAGGAGTGCGAATGGAGAGCTGGCATGTTCCACAGCATGGGATCTCATGGCACGTCCAAGCGTATGCATGCCCCAAACGAACTCAGTGCCAGGGACTGGGTTCCACTCCACAGCCCTTAGAGGCTGATTGTCTAAGATGACGGCGTGAGTCTCCGATGTATTGGCCACCATCAAGGCAAAGTTCTCGAAGCCCTCCTGCTCGTTTATAGAATACATCAGGCAGTAACTGGCAACATCTGGAACATTCATCAGGAAGGCGTGGGAGGAATTAGGGAAAGCTGCGCCCAGGCCGTAGAACACCACCTGGATGCTCACGTTAGCAGAGATGTAGACTGGGATTGAGGGCTTGACAGGAAGTTGGAGTACATTGCCTCCTCTTAGAGTAACATTCTCTTGCTGTTCCCCTCGTTGATACAACACAGTCGTGCTCTGGGAAGCAGTGATGTAGACTATGTCATCTACTTTCGGCCAGGGTAAGGGAGGAATGATGTATGTTGTACCCCAGCTGCAGACTGGTAGGAGCTGCTCAAAGAGGTGGTTGCATTTTGTGCTATTACAAAAACACACCTGGCCAACCAAGACGGCCACTGGCTTTTCTGAGACAATCCTGGTGCCAGACAGATCTTCTATGCCTTGTAACTGGATGCCTTCAAAACTGAAGAGCTTAAAATTCAGTTTGCTGCCAGTGGAGTGGACCTGTGTTAGGTCATGTAACTTGCCTTTCACATGGACCTCCACGGAGTTGGGCTCTTGGTACATTATAACAGAGAACTCTGGGTAACTATCCAAGGGTTCCATAGAGGGAGTCACTACATAGTGTTCATTTCCCAAGCTGGAGACAGGATATAGCACAGTGGTCTCAGGGCTCACATGTTTGTTGCTGACAGACACTACCGAGATATCTTTGTCAGCCTTCACTAGGACCACCTTGGAGACCACGTCACTGCCCTTAACTCCCACTGACTCTGGTAGCCTGACCTGCACCATCTCTCCCTGATTTACCATAGTCTTATTCTCAAACCTTGCCCCGTGAAACAGGTAATTGGGGATGGAAACAGACACTGAAGTGAAGGCAAAGTAGCCAGTAATTTGCACTTCAAATTGACTCGAGTTCCCACAGTCCTCCATGTAGGAGGTGATGAATTCTTTTCCCAGAGTCTCAGTCTGACATGTGCCTGCAAGGAAAAATAGCAATAAAACATTGGAGGTAGAGAGAGACACTGTCAAGAGGTGGATAGAGTAAAAGGGACTGGATCAACTTTGTTCAGGCCAAAAATTAAGACCCAGTAAAAAGAAACGGAGCTTGAAAATCTTAATGCAGCTAGAAATTTTTCCCATTATATTTTTAATCTAAATGAAAATAATTTTTATTAATAGTACACATTATTTTAAATAATGAACAAGGACAACTTAGACAGCTTAGAACCCAACAAAAACTTTGGAACCAAACATGACTTCGGGGAATGTTCCAATCTGGATCAGAACTCCATGATTGTCCCTGATCTCTATAATTGTTGAGAACCAGAATCCTGGATCCAAACACTCATGGAAACACAGAAAAATGTCAGATCCAGATGCACACTTAATGATTTGGACTCAGCTCTAAGAATAATTGTTTCCCCTTCCCTAGCACCTCCTGTCTAAGCTCCAAACACTTTACAGACAGACATTCAATAATTCTCAGTCCCACCAGGAGATGGGTCAATATTACTGTCCCCATTGCACTGAGCGGAAAACTAAGGGACAGAGAGGATTAGGAGCTTGCTCAGAGTAACCCCACAAATCAGCAGTAGAACTAAGAATAGAACCCAGGTTTCCTACTCTCAGTCTCTTGTGCTCTAAGCGTTAAAACCTATAGAACTGTAGTCTGTGTTGAGAAGGGTAGGTGCCTTGGGCCTGTTTGGCTCAGGTGATAATAAAACCCTTTTGTACTGTTACAACATTAAACCCATAAGTGTGGTTTGGGTCTTGTGTCAAGTTATCGCTGGCACCGTCTCCTGTTGTGACCACCACCGTTAAATATATATATACAGAGAGAGAGAGAGATAACCTTTCATTAAACATACATAAGAAACAGATTAATAAAATTACAATTTAAAAAGTTCAATAAAAGTTTCATTTAATCAGTTTCCTTTATTTCCCTTTTAGTTATATAGGGCCAGATCATCAGATAGTGTAAATCAGTGTAGCACCACTGACTACAACAGATCTTTGCTGATTTACAACAGATGAGGATTCTGCCCATCACCCCCCAGCTGACATATCACTTGGCTCTTTATAGAGAGATCCAGAAACATTGTATCTCCCAATAAACATTTTATCCTCACTCCCAGAGCTCTCTCTCTGTCCTCAGTGGAAAGAAAATTAAGGCCAAATGTAATACAGCTTCTCAAATTTCCACTAGCTGAGAATCTGACTGTCTAGCTTCAGGCCCTTTAATATGATCAGTGAGGGGAGATATTATGAAATGCTGGGCTTCCTTCTCCTGTCCCTTACACCATATGACCGCCATTGATTTCAGTGCATTTCTCCTGATTTACATTGATGTACGTGAGAAGAGAATGAGGCACATCATTCTTAGCCTGAATGGGAGCTGGTGGCAGGGCTGGATTTAGGGGCAGGTGACCCAGGCAACCACCGGTGGTGCCAGGTTTGGGGGGCGCCGGGCCCGGGGTGCTGTTTTTGTTGTTAGCAACAAAAGGGAAAACAGGGGAAAAGGGAAAACAGAAAGTTTGAAGTAAAATGTTTCAGGTATTCCGTATGTGGATTCATTTTTCATAAAACCAAACACCATGGCCCCCGCCCCCTTCCCCAAGGCCCCGCCACTTCCCCAAGGCCCTGCCCCCCACTCACTCCAGCCTCCCTCCCTCCATTGGTTGCTCTCTGCCTCCCTCCCTCACTTTCACTAGGCTGGGGCAGAGGGTTGAGTTGTGGGAGGGGGTGAGGGCTCCATCTGGGGGTGCGGGCTCTGGGATGGAGTTTGGGTGTGGGAGGGGGTTCCAACCTGGGGCAAGGATTTGGGATGCGGGTGAGGGTGCAGGGTCTGGGAGGGAATTAGGGTGCAGAATTGGGTTCTGACCTGCGGCAGGGGGTTGGAGTGCAGGTAGGGGTGTGGGGTCTGGGAGGGAGTTTGGGTGCAGGATGCGGTTCCAACATAGGGTAGGGGGTTCAGGGTGGGGGCTCTGGCTGGGCGGCACTTACCTCAGGCAGCTTCCAGTCGGTGGCGCAGCGGGGTTAAGGCAGGCTCCCTTCCTGCCCTGGCTCCACAGTTCTCCCAGAAGTGGCCAGCATGTTCTGCCCCCTAGGCAGAGGCGCAGCCAGGTGGCTCTGTGCAGTGTGCACTGCCCATGCCCACAGGCGCTGCCTCCACAGCTCCCATTGGCCACAGTTCCCAGCCAATGGGAGCTGTGGAGCTGGCCCCCGGAGCAGCAGCAGCACTTGGAGCTTCTCTGATCACCGCTGAGAGGGGAATAATCACTTCGCTCAATCTGCTGGCAGTGCTCCCACTAATACAGCCCAATGTGCCACTGGCCTTCTTGGCAATAAGAATTTCCCCGTGCTTCTAGTTTCTACATGAAATTGATCAGGATCTCAATTTTCATTTGCAATTCTGTAATACTCACAGCTCCTTAAAGAGGAAGCTGCCAAAACGACAGATCCAGAGTTACTGTCACTTCATTCTCCCTCGCTCCTTTCTGACAGATCTCCAGGGACTGCAATCCAGTATAGGAAGTCATAAGCTACCGCTTTCTGGGCCCACCTCTGGCTTTTCAGTATGGCCTAGTGACACTATTAAAAGACCTCTCAGTGGGACATGAATTTAGCAATTCTGTTTGTCATCTGGGCGCTTGCTGGTGGTAGAAACCAGAACAGTCCAAGGAGGAAAAACACTTGAGAGAAGATGAACAAAATTTGTTTATAATCTAAGATATGGCAATAAACAACACAGGGAGACATTATTAAATAAAGGAGTCTAAGCACCTTTGTATGAGTCTGACCCTAATCTCCATTACACTGGTGTCAATTTGGAATGACTCCACTGATTTACTTTTATTGGCATTATCCTGGATTTATCCTGGGACTTAGGAGATTAGAAATAGGATCAGGGCATTGGACCTCATTGATGTGGGGAGAATGGAAGGTAGACACTGAATTTTTCCATTCTAGTCTCATCCTCTGATGCCCTATAGGAGGCAGCTGGGAGGCTGGAGTCTGAGTAGCTTCTCAATGGCCTGAGGCAGGGTGTCATGGAGTCACAGGGTCTGGTCTATGCCACAGCCTGTAACCAGTCCCTTTGGAGAGATCCCTGTAGTGTGCTGGGCCCCAAGGACCCACACAGTTCCACAGGGGCAGACCCGTGGCCTCCAAAACTAGGCCTTTGGGTGCCAGCAATCCAGTGACTGATTACATGGGAGAGAGTCAAAGGACAGCATGGGTAATGAACAAACTAACCTTACACTACGCTATCTGAAAAGAGGGCGTGATATCATAAAGATACTGGTAAACGTACATCTGAGATAAAAATTTTGGTATTAATGTAAAGTTTTGGGATAAGAATTTTGACATGGATGTTAAACCTTATGATAATGCTACTTTTCAATTAATACCTGTAAACAGGTTTAAAGCTTATCACAGCAGAGAAACCATAAAAAACCTGGTTTGCTGTGTGTGAATGAGGAAACTGAGGCACACCGCCTGATGGCCTTGATGGCTGGGTGCCAAGAGAACTATAACACAAACTACCTTTGAGCTAGTCAGTGACTAACCCTCTTGCAGTAAGCTAATGGGGGAGGTGTGACGTTCTGTACCTCGGGGGAACACCCTGCACCCCATGTTCATCCTTATAATATGACTGTGTGGTATCCAATGCAAAGTTTGTCATATCGGGTGTCTTCAGAAGGCTCATGATGCACTGAGCATTGTTGTTATAGTGATGTTATAGTAATTGTTGTTACAGTAATGGTATAGTAATGTTATGGGCTGTAAATTCATATATATAGTTATGAGGATGACAATGTGTCCTCATGGCTTAAAATAGGCCCAGGCAAAACTCTCCAAGAGCAGAGGGGCAGTTCACACCTCATAGAATCATAGAATCATAGAATCATAGAATATCAGGGTTGGAAGGGACCCCAGAAGGTCATCTAGTCCAACCCCCTGCTCGAAGCAGGACCAATTCCCAGTTAAATCATCCCAGCCAGGGCTTTGTCAAGCCTGACCTTAAAAACCTCTAAGGAAGGAGATTCTACCACCTCCCTAGGTAACGCATTCCAGTGTTTCACCACCCTCTTAGTGAAAAAGTTTTTCCTAATATCCAATCTAAACCTGCCCCATTGCAACTTGAGACCATTACTCCTCGTTCTGTCATCTGCTACCATTGAGAACAGTCTAGAGCCATCCTCTTTGGAACCCCCTTTCAGGTAGTTGAAAGCAGCTATCAAATCCCCCCTCAATCTTCTCTTCTGCAGACTAAACAATCCCAGCTCCCTCAGCCTCTCTTCATAAGTCATGTGCTCTAGACCCCTAATCATTTTTGTTGCCCTTCGCTGGACTCTCTCCAATTTATCCACATCCTTCTTGTAGTGTGGGGCCCAAAACTGGACACAGTACTCCAGATGAGGCCTCACCAGTGTCGAATAGAGGGGAACGATCACATCCCTCGATCTGCTCGCTATGCCCCTACTTATACATCCCAAAATGCCATTGGCCTTCTTGGCAACAAGGGCACACTGTTGACTCATATCCAGCTTCTCATCCACTGTCACCCCTAGGTCCTTTTCCGCAGAACTGCTGCCTAGCCATTCGGTCCCTAGTCTGTAGCGGTGCATTGGATTCTTCCATCCTAAGTGCAAGACCCTGCACTTATCCTTATTGAACCTCATCAGATTTCTTTTGGCCCAATCCTCCAATTTGTCTAGGTCCTTCTGTATCCTATCCCTCCCCTCCAGCGTATCTACCACTCCTCCCAGTTTAGTATCATCTGCAAATTTGCTGAGAGTGCAATCCACACCATCCTCCAGATCATTTATGAAGATATTGAACAAAACCGGCCCCAGGACCGACCCCTGGGGCACTCCACTTGACACCGGCTGCCAACTAGACATGGAGCCATTTATCACTACCCGTTGAGCCCGACAATCTAGCCAGCTTTCTACCCACCTTATAGTGCATTCATCTAGCCCATACTTCCTTAACTTGCTGACAAGAATACTGTGGGAGACCGTGTCAAAAGCTTTGCTAAAGTCAAGAAACAATACATCCACTGCTTTCCCTTCATCCACAGAACCAGTAATCTCATCATAAAAGGCGATTAGATTAGTCAGGCATGACCTTCCCTTGGTGAATCCATGCTGACTGTTCCTGATCACTTTCCTCTCATGTAAGGCATCATGGGTTTGTCCCATACATCAGGGCATGTATGGGACAAACCCAGCCCAGCCTCAAAGGAACAAAGGACACTTGCCTAGGCAGCAACAAAGGGTCTGTTGGACTCTTGAGTGAGTCACCCCACTTCCTTTGGTCAGTTTGGGACTGCGATGAGGTAATGCTCATCTGAGTCTGAAAGAGGGGGGCAAAGCCAAGAGGGAAGAAAGAACATGATAAAAGGGAGAGATGTTTGCCATGCTCTTCCTCTCTCTTCCACCTCCACCTACAGACATCACCACCAAGCGACTGAAGCACTGATCAAAGCGGAGAGCCTGGCTGAAGGGCAACCAGCCAGCCTGTGGTGAGAAGCAGCTAAATATGTAAGGACACTGAAAGTGTTAAGATCAGCTTAGAATGTGTTTTGTTTCTATTTCATTTGACCAATCCAACTTGTTTTGCTTTGACTTATAATCACTTAAAATCTATCTTTGTAGTTAATATATCTCTTTGTTTATCCTACTGAAGCAGTGTGTTTGGTTTGAAGCGTGTCAGAGACTCTCCTTGGAATAACAAGCCTGGTACATATCAATTTCTTTGTTAAATTGACAAACTCATATAAGCTTGCAGCGTCCAGTGGTCATAACTGGACACTGCAAGAAAGAGGTTACTGGAGTTGTGTCTGGGGCTGGAGATATTCGCAAGTATCATTCGGTTGCACAATCCAAGGAGCAGCTTACATGCCAGAGGCTGTGCGTGAACAGCCCAGGAGTGTGGGTTCTCACAGCAGAGCAGGGTTTAAAACTGGTGGGAAGGGAGGATCCCATTTTGCCCCTGGGAAGAGAGAAGGGGCTTGGGAGCCTAAACGAGTTATAGAATCTGGCCCTAAATTAACTTTGCCTGTTTGCAAATTTCCCCCAAATGGATTGCAATTCCCTTGAATAAAAACAATGAGGAGTCCTTGTGTCATCTTAGGGACTAACACATTTATTTGGGCATAAGCTTTCATGTATCTGATGCACCTGATGAAGTGGGTTATAGCCCACGAAAGCTTATGTCGAAATAAGTCTGTTAGTGTCTAAGGTGCCACAAGGACTCCTTGTTGTTTTTGCTGATACAGACTAAAACAGCTACCCCTCTGAAATCAATTCCCTTGAATATAGTCATTGTTCAACATTATCCATGGAATAATTTTGCTGAATGACTTATTCGATGTTCAGTTCTCAAGCTGTTTTAACTGATTGCTTAAGTCACCCAGTCTTATTTCAAACTCTTAAATTCTGGTGCCTAAGTCCCCTACAGTTACTATTTTGATAGTCACTTCCCACTAAAGCTGTGTGGGGTGGGGAAGAGGCAACAACAAAATTGTTGAAAAATTTTCTGTACTTATTCAATGAAATTTTGAAATATAAAAAATTTCAGCCAGCTACATAGTTGCTCAAGAACTATAAAAACTTTGACATTTTTCCTCCCTACATTCTCCCCCGTCCCCCTTTTGTTGAAATTCAAAATGTTCTTGATTCTTCCCCCACTCCTTTTTTTGGTTAAAGTTTAGAGTTTCAATGCATTTGTGATAAATGAAGGGCCGGGGGGGGGGGGGGGAGCTCTCTTTTATGGACACCCAGCCAGCCAATTAGCTAAAAAGTCCCTTTTGGTGGCTGTTTTCTGCTTGCTTTACCTGTAAAGGGTTAACAAAGTCCCCCAGGTGAAGAAAAGGGAGTGGGCACCTGACCAAAAGAGCCAATGGGAAGGCTAGAACTTTTTTAAATGGGGAAAAAACTTCCCCTTTGTGTCTCTGTTGTTGTTGCTCTGGGAAAGAGGGGAACAGGGAGCAGTTATGCTATGAGAAGCTTTAAGCCAGGTATGATCATAAATCATCAGATCATACCTAGAACTACTTATTTGGAACTCCCAAATGTGTAACTAGATCAGGAATGTTTAGAAAGACCCAATTAGGGTTATTTCTGTTTATTTCTTATGGCTAATGGACTCCTCTGTGCTAACCCCAGATGCTTTTGTTTGCTTGTAACCTTTAAGCTGAACCCTCAAGAAAGCTAGTTTGGGTGCTTAATTTTTGGAATCTAGCAAATGCCTAAATTACAGATGTATTTTTCTTTCTTTTCTGTTTTTAATAATATTTACCTGTTTTAAAGAACAGGGTTGGATTTTTGGTGTCCTAAGAGGTTTGTGCATATGTTGTTTAATTAGCTGGTAGCAACAGCTAATTTCCTTTGTTTTCTTTCTCAGCTCTTCCCAGAGGGGGGAGGGGGTGAAAGGGCTTGAGGGTACCCCACAGGAAGGAATTCCCAAGTGTGTCTTCCTGGGTTCCAAAATGGGTTTTGCATTTGGGTGGTGGAAGTGTTTCCCAAGCCAAGGTCAGAGAGGAGCTGTAACTTTGGGAGTTTAATACAAGCGTGGAGAGGCAAGTATTAATTTTTAAAATCCCAGCAGTCCCCACCTTCTACATTTGAAGTACCAGAGTGTAGAATCAGCCTTGACAGCATTTTTGTCAAAACTTTGAAAAAAGTCAGCCAGCTCTGTGGTCTGCTGGTATTCTCCAATATTTACCTTAAACTTACTTTCTGTACTGCCCTGTCCATATTAGAGCTACCCAATGCAGCGACGACACTGCTATTGTTACTCAAGCTAGCTTTTATCTCCTGAATGCAGTGTAGACATTCCCTGAATGTCACAGAACCCATATGCAGCAGGAGCAGGACCTGGGAGTGTTTCTAGCTATGCTCCTATAGAAAGAGGGGTGCAGGCAGGAGGGTTTGAAGGGGTATTGGCCAAGCAGATGTTCCTCACCAAGACATATGGTATGGGTAGTGCAGGAGACCAGAAGCTGCAAACTTGGGAGTGGGCAAGCAGTCATCTGCTGAAAATACAAGGAGAGAAGAGTTTTAAGGTCATCTTTCCCCATAGAAGACAACTAGAGGTAAGATGTCTTCCTGATCCCTAATAGAAATCTTTGTGCTCCCCCACTGAGCAATGAGAAGTGGATGGGAGAGTCCTGTGTAACCAGAGGCCAAACTAATAAGGGCACACAGGGAAAGCCCTGTCTCATCCTCAAAACTTGCAGTGCTAGGAGAATGAAAAACCACTCAGACCCATGCCCCTAAGCAACATCAAAGGATGAGACCTGAATGGAAAAAACGGAGTGTCTGGGCTTTAGTCTCCTGTCATTTGCATCCGGCTTTTACTGGAAATTCTCCTGATCTTATTTACACTGGTATAAATCTGAATTATCTCAGTGACACCAGAGCAACCCCATTGTCTTCAAAAGTTTTGCGCAAATCTAACTGATTGGAACTAAGGCCTTGTCTACACTAGGAAGGGTTGGCTGGTATAACTATTTTAAAGAACCCGTCAGGCTCCTTAGAATGGTACTGATAGTATGTAGTTAGGGCTGCCAAAGTTCTAATAGCACAAACCCGAACACCCTAGTCCCACCCCCTGCCCTGCCCCTGCCTGAGGCGCTGCCCCGTCCCGCCCCTTTTCCAAGGCCCCGCCTCTCATTCGCTCCATCCCCCTTTCTCTGTCGCTCGCTCTCCCCCACCCTCACTCACTCGCTCATTTTCACCAGGCTGGGGCAGGGAGTTGGGGGGCAGGAGGGGGTGAGGGCTCCAGCTGGGGGTGTCGGCTCTGGGGCGGGGCCAGGGATGAGTGGTTTGGGGTGCGGGAGGGAGCTCTGGGCTGGGCCAAGAGGTTGGGTGCAGGAGGGGGTGGGAACTCCAGCTGGAGATGAGAGCTCTGGGGTGGGGCCAGGGATGAGTGGTTTGGGGTGCAGGAGGGGGTTCTTGGCTGGGGTGGGGGGCTGAGGGCTTTGGCTGGGGGTGCAGGCTCTGGGGTGGGGCTGGGGAATAGGCCCAGGTAGGGACTGTCAAATTGTGGAGGTGAATGTGTGGTTACGCAGGCGGTGTCGGAGACAGGACTTTGGATTTTTAGACCATGGGATGTTGTTCCAGGAAGAAGGATTGCTAGGAAGAGATGGGATCCACCTAATGAAGAAAGGGAAGAGCATCTTCGCAGGCAGGCAGGCTTGCTAACCTAGTGAGGAGGGCTTTAAACTAGGTTCACCGGGGGACGGTGACCTAAACCCAGAGGTAAGTGGAGGAGTGGGATACCAGGACGAAACACAAGGAGGAGTGTACATGACAGGAAGCCTCCTGATTCATACTGAGAACGTAGGGGCAATCGGCTAGTTTTCTTAGGTGCATGTACATGAACGCAAGAAGCCTGGGAAACAAGCTGGAAGAATAGGAAGTCCTGGCACAGTCAAGGAACTATGATGTGATTGGAATAACAGAAACTTGGTGGGGCAGCTCACATGACTAGAGCACTGTCATGGATAGGTATAAACAGTTCAGGAAGGACAGGTATGGGAGGAAAGGTGGAGGACTTGCATTGTATGTAAGAGAGCAGTATGATTGCTCAGAGCTCCAGTTTAAAACTGGAGAAAAGCCTGTTGAGAGTCTTTTTGCATTAAGTTTAGAGGCGAGAGCAACAAGGGTGATGTCGTGGTGGGCGTATGCTATAGACCACCGGATCAGAAGGATGAGATAGACGAGGCTTTCTTCAGACAACTACCAGAAGTTTCCAGATCACAGGCCCTGGTTCTAATGGAGGAATTCAGTCACCCTGACATCTGCTGGGAGAGCAATACAGCAGTGCACAGACAATCCAAGAAGTTTTTGGAGAGTGTTGAGGACAACTTCCTGGTACAAGTGCTGGAAGAACCGACATGGGGCCGTGTTCCTCTTGACCTGCTGCTTTCAAACAGCGAAGAATTGGTAGGGGAAGTAGAAGTGGGTGGCAACCTAGGCAGCAGTGACCATGAGATGGTTGAGTTCAGGATCCTGAAAAAAGGAAGAAAGGAGAGTAGCAAAATACAGACCCTGGACTTCAGGAAAGCGGACTTAAACTCCCTTAGGGAACTGATGGGCAGGATCCCCTGGGAGGCTAATATGTGGGGGCAAAGAGTCCATGAGAGCTGGCTGTATTTTAAAAAAGCCTTATTGAGGGGGCAGGAACAAATCATCCCGAAGTGCAGTAAGAATAGCAAATAGGGCAGGCAACCAGTTTGGCTTAACAGAGAAATCTTCGGTGAGCTTAAACTCATAAAGGAAGCTTACAAGAAGTAGAAATTTGGACAGATGACTTGGGAGGAGTATAAAAATATTGCTCGAGCATGCAGGGGTGTAATCAGGAAGGCTAAGATACAATTGGAGTTGCAGCTAGCCAGGGATGTGAAGGGTTTCTACAGGTATGTTAGCAACAAGAAGGTGGTCAGGGAAAGTGTGGGACCCTTACTGAATGGGGGAGGCAACCTAGTGACAGAGGTTATAGAAAAAGCTGAAGTACTCAGTGTTTTGTTTTGTTTTTGCCTCGGTCTTCCCAGACAAGGTCAGCTCCCAGACTGCTGCACTGGGCAGCACAGTATGGGGAGGCGGCTGAGTCAGCTAATGCATTGCCCTGGGATACAAAAGTGTTAGGCTGCCTATGCGCATAACAGTGAACCACCGCCACCTGGCGAGGGGCCTGAATGGCATCCAAAAGGGCAGAAATTAGGGGGCCATTAGTGATTTTTGTGCCTGAGGAGGTTAAAAACCCTCATTGTTTCCAGAGCTGGCCTGTAGCATGGCAAACACCAAAAGCGTACTTAGAGTCTGTGTAGATAGTAACAGTTCTTCCCGAAGACAGCAAACAAGCCCTGGTAAGCGCATATAACTCTGCACCCTGCGCGCTGAAGGAAGGTGGTAGGGGGGCAGCCTCGATAACGTCTACCTGAGAGGTAACCGAATAGCCCGAGACCCGGTGGCCATCTAAATAGTACGAGGACCCATCAGTGAAAAGGAGTAAATCGGGCTTGGTCAAAGGGGAGTCAGCTAAATCCGGGCGAGGCTTACCATCCTGCGCGATGACATCCATACATACATGGTGAGGGGTACCGTCCTCCGGGAGGGGTAGCATCGTGGCTGGATTGAGGACGTTGCAGCGGCGTAAAGTAACGTTGTCAGCAGCCAACAGGATTAGTTCATATTTATGAGCTCGCTGTGGAGACAATGCCTGTGTAGAATGTTGTTTTAAGAGAACCTCAACCTCGTGAGGGACCCAGACAGTCAGAGGGTGCCCCAAAACAATAGGTCGTGACTGTTCAACCATGACAGTGGCAGCGGCAATCGATCGCACACAGGAGACAGAGCCCCGAATGACAGTGTCCAGCTGCACTGAGTAATAGGCTACGGGGCATGGGCGATCCCCCAGGTATTGCAAAAGGATGCCGCTGGCCACCCCCTGGTGTTTGTGAGTGAAAAGAGAAAATGGTTTACCGTAATCTGGGAATCCTAAGGCAGGCGCAGAGATCAGAGCCTTCTTGGTGGATTCAAAAGCAGCTTCCATTTCCAGGGTCCAGGAGATAGGATCGGGGGTCAATGTTGTGGTGGCCTGGACTAGGGGTTTGACCAGTTCCCCAAAGGCCTGGGGAGCGTCCTGGGGAGCGTTAAAGAACCAACCTCAACAGGGACAGGGTAGGATAGGGAAGCCGGGCACGGATTGCCCTCTATACCCTGCATCCAAACTTTGGTTTTGGAAAGAGAGCCCTGAACAAAAGTTAAAGTGGAGAGGGTGGCACCAGTATCTACTAAAAAAGGCACAAGCTGTTCCCCAACTTTTAGATAAATTTGCGACTGTAACCCCAAATCCCATTCCAACTCTCCCAAGGTTCCCAAAATCTCCGCCTCTAGTCACTGGGGGTCAACAAGGTCCTGGGGAGCGTTAGGGGGAAAGGAAGAATTAGTCTCTACTTGACTTTTCCAAGGAGCCCCTCAGGGAAGCAGGGGGCACTCTCTTTTTCCAGTTTCCCGGTTGTTTGCAATAGTTGCAGTTCCCTTTCCTTCCCCTGTTCCATGCTCCTCCCCAACCTGTTCCTCACCCACGACCCCTCCCTCCTGAACTGTCCCGACCCTGCCAGGGCTGGTTGCCAAAGGGTACCTACAATGCTGCTGCCAGCATACCAACCTCTTCCTTCTTCTGTTTACGCTTTTCTTTTGCCTTTTCCTCATCTCTACTATTGAACACAAAAGTGGCCAGGCACACTACTTCGTGTGAGGGCTTTCCCGGCCAATCGGGAACATGTTTAGAGAAATATTTTTTTTTTATAGCTGATGTTGCTTGATCGACATAAAAGGAGACCAGCATAGGACGGTTTTCCTCCGCCTCAGAGTTTATACCGCCCCCATATACATGAACCTGTTTGGACAACCGAGCCAAAAAGGCGGAGGGGTGCTCATTAAGCTCCTGCTGGCATTCACAAATTTTAGACCAATTAGCCGTTTTACTACCAGCTTTGCATATAGCCTCCAAAAGGCCATTTTTACCAGCCTGTAAAAGGCCCATTTGGTCGGTCATATTGGGATTCCAATTGGGATCAGTCAGGGGCCAAGGAGTCTGGGTATTATCCTCCCTTGCCCAGCGCCAATTGGCATCCAGAATGGAATATTTCTCGTCAGGGGTGAAAAGTGTGTCCAGGATTACCTGAACATCTCCCCATGTAGGATTGAACGCAGTAAATACAGACCGAATGGTTTGCAGAACATCTCCCCACGTAGGACTGAACGCAGTAAACACAGACTGAATGGTCTGCAGAACCTTCTCTGGGTGGTCACGCAGGTGGGGCATCTGCTGTTGCCAGGTTACTAAATTGCCTGGGCCGAAGGGGCGGTGAACATGGGGGAAGACTAGCCATTCACCGCCGTCCACACCATGGCTAACAAGGGGTTGTTGAACGAGGGGAGCTTGCAGAGCAACCAGCGGGTCAATAGTGGGCCTGTACAGGTTCGGTGGTGGCAAGCAAGGAGGTGACGGGCATAAGTCAGAAAGCTGAGGGTAAGCCGGAGGAGGGGCAGAAGCAGGCATAGCACAGAGCGGGGCTGGAGACCCCTGAGATAAATAAGAAAAGGAGGACGAAAGAGGACGTCCTTTTGCATGTTGTGAATAAGCCCAGTTGTCCCATACATACCAATAATCCATCTGGGCTGGAGCTTTGTCCTCCAGCCTTTTCCTAAGTGCTGTTAATTTTTCCCCAGCAAAGGACCCATCCAGTGGCCATTCGAAAGGTGTTTGAGTTGTTAGTGCTGGCCACTCAACCTTGCCCAAGATTACAGCTTTCTTTTTACCTAACCCATGGGTCCCAGAAATATTCCTCCAATTCTCGAGAATTTCAGCCAAAGGAGTCCCCTTACTTACACTCTGCCCAGAACCCATAATGGGCTACCATAAAGGACACCAAATGTGCCACCTTATCGCCTAAGCGACAGCCCGCACTCCCGCTCCTTGGAGTTCTCAAAGGTGAACTCACCCTGTGCCGGCTGGAACTGTCCAAGAGGAGGAGTGCAGTCTCGCTTGTTGGGGTGAGCCTAGAGTCCCATCTGGATTGCCAAGAACTGTTGCGAATTATACCTGATAGGTCACACGCAGTTTGAATCTAGGCTGAGGCACACGAACAAAGTCCACAACTGCAGAGTTCCCAAAGATATTAAGTTTATTAAGCTCGAGCGTGGTGCCCCCCTGCTAGTCAGAAGGGGACCCCAAATGCAGGTTATACAAAGATTATATAACTTTTAGCAAAGCATGTTGCCCTCGTGCATCGGAAACCTTAGCCAATAGACAAACCCTTTCCTTATCTACCAGCTATCCCTGCTAGGAACATTCCCCGTGCTAATCTATTACTTCAACTACACAACATGGTCCTAAAGCAATGCATCAGTAACCTTTCTTATCAGGATGGGAGGCCCACATCACATGGCCAGGAGGCAGGGAGTTAGGAACAGACAAAGAACAGAAACCGGGAGTCGAGACAGACTGGAGATGGCGGGGGGGGCTTTCACAGGAATGCAGTATCTAAGGAACACTCCTCCTGGTGCATGATGTGCTTGCTTTTAGACAATGGTGGGCCCCAAACCAAAATGGAGTCACATATGCTAACTTTTCCTTAACAAAACGCGAAGCTTCGGTGTCCCATGGCTGCTCAGAAGACAAGCTCTGGGATTCTGACTCTTACAGCTTCCTTATTAACCAGAAACAAGACCCAAAGCAAAACCAACACACACTCGGTCACAGCATCCTCCTCTTTAGTCCCCTTATCTCTGGTGTCTGAAAACAGAGGCTTTGGGCCAAGTTCACCTCACTGAAGTCAGTAACTGATCCCACTAAAGGGGTAGGCCCTTTATTAACTTCCCTCACCCCTGCAGTGTTCTAGGTGCCCTCACAGGGCAACAGGGAATCAGACAGTCCTTATGCTGCAGTTTACACTCTCATGGGAGATCTGACACACCAGGTAAGAGTTGTATACAATTGATGCTTAAATAAGATAAGCAAACAAGGGTTACAAAACTAAGATCAGACCGTTACTTATCTGTAACACGTGTCCACTTCCTCCCCAGCTCTTTCAAAGTCCCCCCACTCCAACCACTTTCTACCCTCAAGTAACCCACACTAGGGAAATGCAGCTCTCTAGTTATTTTCACATAAGAGAATAAGAATCTACTACTGCTGCACACTAGAGAAGCACATCCTTTAGCTAAAAAGGTACAAGGCTCATGCTTTTAGTGCAGAAGATTCTCGGTACAATCCCTGCTGATGACGCACAGTGGATAAATAGCTAAATTCACTCCACACTGCAACCCAACAGCCACCTCTCTCTCTCTCATACACACACACAGCAGGAACACACACAGCCCTATCTCAGAAGGAGTCTTATTTCACATGTACAAAATGGAAAATGAGTGCCTAGAAAGGATGAATGACTGCCTTTTCCACAGAAAAGGATCTGGAGGTTATAGTGGATCACAAACAAAAATCTGGTTTCAGAGTAACAGCCGTGTTAGTCTGTATTCGCAAAAAGAAAAGGAGGACTTGTGGCACCTTAGAGACTAACCAATTTATTTGAGCATGAGCTTTCGTGAGCTACAGCTCACTTCATCGGATGGTGAGCTGTAGCTCACGAAAGCTCATGCTCAAATAAATTGGTTAGTCTCTAAGGTGCCACAAACAAAAATCTGAATCAAGTACTACTGTTGCAAAAAAAAAAAAAAAAAAAAAAAAGCAAACATAATTCTGGGAGATATTAACAGGAGAGTTGTAAGCAAGACATGAGAAGTAATTCTTCCACTCTACTCAACACTGATAAGGCCTCAACTGGAGTAGTGTGTCCAATTCTGGGCACCACATTTCAGGAAAGATGTGAACAAACTGGAGAAAATCCAGAAGAGAACAATAAAAATGATTAAAGGTCTAGAAAACATGACCAGTGAGAAAAGATTGAAAAAACTGGGGTTGTCTAGTCTGGAGAAGACTGAGGGGAGGGGAGAATGGGGGGGAGACACACATGATAACAGTCTTCAAGTACATAAATAGGAGGGTGATATATTGTTCTTCTTAACTACTAAGGACAGGGCAAGAAGCAACAGGCTTAAATTGCAGCAAGGTAGATTTAGGCTGGACATGAGGAAAAACTCCCTTGCTGTAAGGTTAGTTAAGTACTGGAACTAATTACCTAGGGAGTTGTGGGATTTCCATCACTGGATGTTTTTAAGAAGAGGTTAGACAAACACCTGTCAGGGATGGTCTAGATAATATTTAGTCCTACCTTAGCGCAGGGGAATGGACTAGAAGACCTCTTGAGGTCCCTTCAAGTCCTACATTTCTGATTCATCACTTCTGACTTCAGAGGCTTCTAGGGCTGTAAAGGCAGTGTGACATTCTGTACCTCGGGGGAACACTCCGCACCCCCATGTTCATCCTTATAAAATGATTGTGTGGTATCCAATGCAAAGTTTGTCATGTCGGGTGTCTTCGGAGGGCTCATGATGCACTGAGAATTTTTGTTATAGTGATGTTATAGTAATTGTTGTTACAGTAATGTTATAGGTTGTAATTTCATGTATATAGTTATGAGGCTGAAAATGTGTCCTCATGGGTTAAAGCAGCCCAGGCAAAACTCTTCAAGAGCAGAGAGGCTGTTCACACCTCATCAGGGCAAGTATGTGACAAACCCAGCCCAGCCTCACAGGAACAAAGGACACTGGCATAGGCAGCAACAAAGGATCTGTTGGGAGGAAACACAAGGAGGCGGGTGCAACTGTGGGAGAGGGGGCCTCCTGATTCATACTGAGAAAGCGGGGCAATCGGCTAGTTATCTTGGGTGCATGTACACGAATGCAAGAAGCATGGGAACAAGCAGGCAGAATTGGAAGTCCTGGCACAGTCAAAGAACTATGATGTGATTGGAATAACAGAGACTTGGTGGGGTAGCTCACATAACTGGAGCATGGCATGGATGGGTATAAACTGTTTAGGAAGGACAGGCAAGGGAGGAAAGGTGGAGGCGTTCCCCTGTATGTAAGAGAGCAGTATGATTGCTCAGAGCTCCAGTATGAAACTGGAGAAAAGCCTGTTAAGAGTCTTTGGGTTAAGTCTAGAAGTGAGAGCAACAAGGGTGATGTCATGGTGGGCCTGTGCTATAGACCACCGGACCAGGAGGATGAGGTAGACGAGGCTTTCTTCGGACAATTAACTGAAGTTTCCAGATCACAGGCCCTGGTTCTAATGGGGGACTTTAATCACCCTGACCTCTGCTGAGAGAGCAATACGCCAGTGCACAGACAATCCAGGAAGTTTTTGGAGAGTCTGGGGACAACTTCCCGGTGCAACTACTGGAGGAACGAACGAGGGGCCGTTCTCCTCTTGACCTGCTGCTTTCAAACAGCGAAGAATCGGTAGGGGAAGTAGAAGTGGGCGGCAACCTGGGCAGCAGTGACCATGAGATGGTTGAGTTCAGGATCCTGAAAAAAGGAAGAAAGGACAGTAGCAAAATACAGACCCTGGACTTCAGAAAAGCAGACTTAGACTCCCGTAGGGAACTGATGGGCAGGATCCCCTGGGAGGCTAACATGAGGGGGAAAGGAGTTCAGGAAATCTGGAGTTGTATCCCCCTTTTTTAAAGGAGGATTTTAAAGGAGCCCTATTGAGGGCGCAGGAACAAACCATCCCAATGTGCAGAAAGAATAGCAAATATGGCAGGCGACCAGCTTGGCTTAACAGTGAAATCTTCAGTGAGCTTAAGCACAAAAAGGAAGCTTAGAAGAAGTGGAAACTTGGACAGATGACTAGAGAGGAGTATAAAAATATTGCTCGAGCATGCAGGGGTGTAATCAGGAAGGCTAAACCACAACTGGAGTTACAGCTAGCAAGCGATGTGAAGGGGAACAAGAAGGGTTTCTACAGGTATGTTAGCAACAAGAAAAAGGTCAGGGAAAGTGTGGGACCCTTATGGAATGGGGGAGGCAACCTAGTGACAGAGAATGTGGAAAAAGCTGAAGTACTCAATGCTTTTTTTGCCTCAATCTTCACAGACAAGGTCATCTTCCACACTGCTGTCCTGGGCAACACAGTATGGGGAGGAGGTGAGCAGCCCTCAGGGGTTAAAGAACAGGTTAAGGACTATTTAGAAAAGCAGGACATGCACAAGTCCATGGATCAAGATCTAATGCATCCAAGGATGCAGAGGGAATTGGCGGATGTGATTGCAGAGCCATTGGCCATTATCTTTGAAAACTCATGGTGGTCGGGGGAGGTCCCAGATGATTGGAAAAAGGAAAATATAGTGCCCATCTTTTAAAAAGCAAAGGAGAACTTGGGGAACTACAACCTCACCTCAGTCCCTGGAAAAATCATGGAGCAGGTCCTCAAGGAAACCATTCTGAAGCGCTTGGAGGAGAGGAAGGTGATCAGGAACAGTCAACATGGATTCACCAAGGGAAAGTCATGCCTGACCAACCTAATTGCCTTCTATGATGAGATAACTGGCTCTGTGGATATGGGGAAAGCAGTGGACTTGATATATTTTAACTTTAGCAAAGCTTTTGATACTGTCTCCCACGGTATTCTTGCCAGCAAGTTAAAAAAGCATGGATTGGATGAATGGACTATAAGGTGGATAGAAAACTGGCTAGATTGTCAGGCTCAATGGGTAGTGATCAATGGCTCAATGTCTAGTTGGCAGCCGGTATCAAGCGGAGTGGCCCAAGGGTCGGTCCTGGGGCTGGTTTTGTTCAATATCTTTATTAATGATCTGAATGATGGGATGGATTGCATCCTCAGCAAGTTTGCAGGTGACACTAAGCTGGAGGGAGAGGTAGATACGCTGGAGGGTAGGGATAGGGTCCTGAGTGACCTAGACAAATTGGAGGATTGGGCCAAAAGAAACCTGATTAGGTTCATAAAGGACAAGTGCAGAGTCCTGCACTTAGGACGGAAGAATCTCATGCATCATTACAGGCTGGGGACTGACTGGCTAAGCAGCAGGTGTGCAGAAAAGGACCTGGGGATTACAGTGGATAAGAAGCTGGATATGAGTCAGCAGTGTGCCCTTGTTACCAAGAAGGCTAACGGCATATTGAGCTTCATTAGTAGGAGCATTGACAGCAGATCGAGGGAAGTGATTATTCCCCTCTATTCGGCACTGGTGAGGCCACATCTGGAGTACTGTGTCCAGTTTTGGGGCCCCCAGTATAGAAAGGATGTGGACACATTGGAGAGAGTCCAGCGGAAGGCAATGAAAATGATAAGGGATCTGGAGCACATGACTTATGAGGAGAAGCTGAGGGAACTGGGCTTGTTTAGTCTGCAGAAGAGAAGAGTGAGGGGGGGATTGGATAGCAGCCTTCAACTACTTGAAGGGGAGTTCCAAAGAAAATGGAGCTCAACTGTTCTCAGTGGTGGCAGATGACAGAACGAGGAGCAATGGTCTCAAGTTGCAGTGGGGGAGGTCTAGGTTGGATATTAGGAAACACTATTTCACTCGCAGGCTGGTGAAGCACTGGAATGTGTTACCTAAGGAGGTTGTAGAATCTCCATCCTTAGAGGTTTTTAAGGCCCAGCTTGACAAAGCCCTGGCTGGGATGATTTAGTTGGTGTTGGTCCTGCTTTGAGCAGGGGGTTGGACTAGATGACTTCCTGACATCTCTTCCAACCCTAATCTTCTATGGTTCTATGATTCTCGAGTGAGTCACCCCCCTTCCTTTGGTCAGGTTGGGATTGCAATGAAGTAATGCTCACCTGACTCTGAAAGAGGGGGGCAAAGCCAAGAGGGAAGAAAGAACGTGATAAAAGGAAGAGACATTTGCCATGCTCTTCCTCTCTCTTCCATTTCCATCTAGAGACATCACCACCAACTGATTGAAGCGCTGATCAAAGGGCAGATCATGGCTGATGGGCAACCAGCCCACCCGTGGTGAGAAGCAGCTAAGTTTGTAAGGCCATTGAAAGTTTTAAGATCTTAGAATGCGTTTTGCTTTTATTTCATTTGACCAAATCTAACTTGTTCTGCTTTGACTTATAATCACTTAAAATCTATCTTTGTAGTTAATAAATCTGTTTGTTTATTCTACCTGATGCAGTGTGTTTGGTTTGAAGCATGTCAGAGACTCCCCTTGGAATAACAAGCCTGGTACATATCAATTTCTTTGTTAAATTGACAAACTCATATAAGCTTGCAGCGTCCAGTGGTCATAACTGGACACTGCAAGAAAGAGGTTACTGGGGCTGTGTCTGGGGCTGGAGATATTGGTGAGTATCATTCGGTTGCACAATCCAAGGAGCAGCTTACATGCCAGAGGCTGTGCGTGAACAGCCCCGGAGTGGGGGTTCTCACAGCAGAGCAGGGTAAGGCTGGCTCCCAGAGTCAAGAATTGAAGTGATCTAGCAAATCACCGGTCCAGATAACACCGGAGGGGAACATCACAGCTTGTTACTCAAAGTGGAGTTCACACCTGAAGCACTGACGTTTGTGATTTTAAGTAAGTCTTAAGAGCAGTGGCTAAGAACAGTCAGGAGGAGGTCACAGTTCTGTTATTTTCTGTTTACTTATTTAGGGAAAGGGAAGTTGGAACAGAAAAGCAGGAAAATGACTCCCAGTGAGGCAGCTAAAAAGCTAGAGCTGGCCAGGCTGGAAGTGACAGAGAAGGAAAAGGACCGCAAGTCTCAAATGTAGCAGGAAGAAATGAGGCTCAAAGAAGCAGCTGCAGCCAGGGAAACTATGGAAGCAGAGGCAGCCAGAGAGGAGGCTGCACACAGAAGGGCCATGGAAGAAAAAGAGAGAGAGAGAGAGAGAGAGAGCGAGCGCAAACACATCAGCTGAACCTTCTAGAGAAGCAGAACCAGAACCCCCCTGACCCCAAAGACTCCCATTACTCCAAAAATCCACAAACGGGAACACATGTCCTGCATACAGTGAAGAGGATGATATTGCTGAATATCTGACTACCTTCAAAAGGCTGTGTGTAATACATGAAATCCCTGATAATTTTGCAGTCAGGGTAGGAACTCTCTTAACTGGTAAAGCTCAAAATGTATTCAATGGAAGGCCTATTGAAGATGCTTTAGACTATTGTAAATTTAAAGATACTGTTTTGCAAAGTTTACAGATTACCCCAGAAACCTACAGAGTTAAATTAGGGGATCTTAAGAGGAATATTGGAATGAGCAATGGGGAATATGTAAACCAAATGAAAGATTTGTTGGGAAAATGGGTGAGGGGTAAAGAGGTGGCAAGTTTTGAAGGAATGTTTGATCTTTTTGCTCAAGAGCATTTCTTAAGCATATGTAAGGCTGAAGTAAATCAGTGTCTATGGGACAAAGATGTAAAGACTGTGGATGAGATGGCTTGTCCCTGTGCTTGGGCTGGCAAAAGAAAGGGTCTCAGACACCTCTTGCAGGTGCTTCACCTGTGTTCTTTTATTTACAGTGGCTGTACAGTCCCACTTCCCCCAACACTGATCCTCACTCCAACCCCTCACCGGGTCTTTGAGGCTTATGTCAGCCAGCAGAGACAGAGCCACTAACCTCCCCCACCCTGCCCCACTGAGCTCTTCCCTGGGTTTATATTTCTTCCCAGTCAGCAACCCAGCTGGTTCCACTTGGCTCAGCAGATTACACTGAGCCTGCCCTCATTAGGGCCTGCAGCTGGGCTCCGAGCTAAGGGTCTTGGCCCATGTACCCGGCCACCCTACAGGGAAGCAGGGGGAAGCCGGGTCTTTAGCAGGGCATCCAAAGGTTTTATACCTCTGTCCTGCAACAGAGGGGTTTAAAGCTGGTGGGAACGGAAGATCCCATTTTGTCCCTGGGAAGATACAAGGAGGTTAGGAGCCTAAATGTTCTCTTACCCAGAAACATTCCTCTAACCATCACCCAAATCTCCTGTAAAAGCAGAAGAGCCCAAAAGGTGCTATCAGTGTAATTCCACTGATCACCTGAGGAATAAATGCCCTGTGCTAGGAGGTAGCAGGCAACCAATAGCTCATGTTAGTTCTGCTGTCCTCAACACAGAAACCTTCCAAGCAATTGAAACCTATCATATTGGTTCTGTGAGGTTAGCCTCTGCAGAACCAGATATGGAGCATGTTAAGGCTGTCCAAATTGATGGCAGGGAATACTTGGGACAGAGGGATACGGGGTCCAGATCTCTCTGGTTAAGCAGAGTGTGGTCCCAAAGGCCAGTATGCTACCTGGCCAAATGGCAGAGATTGTGAGGGTGGGTGAAAGCAGATTCCTCATACCACTAGCTAAAAGCCATGTGGCGTGGGAAGGTTTGGAAAGTGTTTGACTGTGGGGGTAATGGAACACCTCCTAGTCGACCTGCTTCTTGGTAATGATTTTTTCCGTTTAGCTCAGATTAAAGTATTTGCTTGCAGCAGGAGGGAGTTTTATGCTGGAACACCCTAGGGAAAACGTAAGGTCTCAGGAACTGCTGAGAGAATGGGAGAGAGTCTGAACCAGAGGCAAAACCCGGCTCTAGGGAGCATAAAGCAATGTGTCCCAGAGGAGAGGCCAGAGAAGGGGCAGGGGGTCTCAGAAACCACTGAGGTGGGTGAGGATTCTTGTGACTCTGTAACACAGGGAAGCAAGATGCTTCCAAGTATGGGAGGGGCTGAGATTAGCTCCTTTCCAGCAGAATCATAGAATCATAGAATATCAGGGTTTGAAGGGACCTCAGGAGGTCATCTAGTCCAACCCCCTGCTCAAAGCAAGACCAATCGCCAAGTAAATCATCCCGGCCAGAGCTTTGTCAAGCCTGATCTTAAAAACCTCTAAGGAAGGAGATTCCACCACCTCCCTAGGTAACTCATTCCACTGCTTCACCACCCTCCTAGTGAAAAAGTTTTTCCTAATATCCAACCTAAACCTCCCCCACTGCAACTTGAGACCCTTACTTCTTGTTCTGTCATCTGGTACCACTGAGAACAGTCTCCATCCATTCTCTTTGGAACCCCCTTTCAGGTAGTTGAAAGCAGCTATCAAATCCCCCCTCATTCTTCTCTTCTGCAGACTAAATAATCCCAGTTCCCTCAGCCTCTCCTCATAAGTCATGTGTTCCAGCCCTCTAATCATTTTTGTTGCCCTCCGCTGGACGCTTTCCAATTTTTCCACATCCTTCTTGTAGTGTGGGGTCCAAAACTGGACACACTACTCCAGATGAGGCCTCACCAATGTCGACTAGATGGGAATGATCACGTCCCTCTATCTGCTGGCAATGCTCTTACTTATACAGCTCAAAATGCCGTTAGCCTTTTTGGCAACAAGGGCACACTGTTGACTCATATCCAGCTTCTCATAACCCCAGGTCCTTTTCTGGAGAACTGCTGCCTAGCCACTCTATCCCTAGTCTGTAGCAGTGCATGGGATTCTTCCGTCTTAAGTGCAGGACTCTGCACTTGTCTTTGTTGAATCTCATCAAATTTCTTTTGGCCCAATCCTCTAATTTGTCTAGGTCCCTCTGTATCCTATCCCTACTCTCCAGCGTATCTACCACTTCTACCAGTTTAGTGTCATCTGCAAACTTGCTGAGGGTGCAATCCACACCATCCTCCAGATCATTAATGAAGATATTGAACAAAACCGGCCCCAGGACTGACCCTTGGGGCACTCCGCTTGATACCGGCTGCCAACTAGATATGGAGCCATTGATCACTACCTGTTGAGCCCGATGATCTAGCCAGCTTTCTATCCTCCTTATAATCCATTCATCCAGCCCATACTTCTTTAACTTGCTGGCAAGAATACTGTGGGAGACCCTGTCAAAAGCTTTGCTAAAGTCAAGGAATAACATGTCCACTGCTTTCCCCTCATCCACAGACTCAGTTATCTCATCATAGAAGGCAATTAGGTTAGTCAGGCATGACTTGCCGTTGGTGAATCCATGCTGACTATTCCTGATCACTTTCCTCTCCTCTAAGTGCTTCAAAATTGATTTCTTGAGGACCTGCTCCATGATTTTTCCAGGGACTGAGGTGAGGCTGACTAGCCTGTAGTTCCCAGGATCCTCCTTCTTCCCTTTTTTAAAGATGGGCACTACATTAGCCTTCTTTCAGTCATCCGGGACCTCCCACAATCACCATGTGTTTTCAAAGATAATGGCCAATGGTTGTGCAATCACATCAGCCAACTCCTTTAGCACTGTTGGATGCAGTGCACCCGGCCCCATGGACTTGTGCTCATCCAGCTTTTCTAAATAGTCCGGAACCACTTCCTTCTCCACAGAGGGCCGGTCACCTCCTCCCCATACTGTGCTGCCCAGTGCAGTAGTCTGGGAGCTGACCTTGTTCATGAAGAGAGAGGCAAAAAAAGCATTGAGTACATTAGCTTTTTCCATATCCCCTGTCACTAGGTTGCCTCCCCCATTCAGTAAGGGGTCCACACTTTCCCTGACCACCTTCTTGTTGCTAACATACCTGTAGAAATCCTTCTTGTTACTCTTAACATCCTTTGCTTGCTGCAACTCCAATTGTGATTTGACCTTCCTGATTTCACTCCTGCATGCCTGAGCAATATTTTTATACTCCTCCCTGGTCATTCGTCCAATCTTCCACTTCTTGTAAGCTTCTTTTTTGTGTTCAGGATCAGCAAGGATTTATTTCACTGTTAAGCCAAGCTTGTTGCCTGCCATATTTACTATTCTTTCTACACATCGGGGTGGTTTGTTCCTGCAACCTTAATACAGATTCTTTAAAATACAGCCAGCTCTCCTGGACTCCTTTCCCCCTCATGTTATTCTCCCAGGGGATCCTGCCCATCAGTTCCCTGAGGGAGTCAAAGTCTGCTTTTCTGAAGTCCAGGGTCTGTATTCTGCTGCTCTCCTTTCTTCAGGCGCAGGGGCAGGAGAGGTGTTGTCAGTGATTAAGGAAACTGTCCCAGTTTTTAGCTGGCAGAGTATTGCAGCTGAACAACAGACAGAACCCTTTATAGGGAACACAGAGAAATGTGTCTTAGGAGGGGGTCCAGAGTAGGAAACTGGGGAAGGAATGTCTTCTCACTAGTCACTCAGGGCAGGATGCCCAGGACACTAGGAGGATGGCTGGGTCAGCATCTGTGAACCCAGGCACTCAGCCTGTGACCCAGGTTTTGAGAAGGAACTGTGTAACTGACCTCCTGGAGGGGAGCAGTCACACAGCTGACTTCTCAGGGACAGAGAAAGGGGTGGCAGAGGGTACCCCAATCCAGGTCCCTGTTTTTCAGGATGCTATTTCTGATAAGTTTTTGGAAAGTAACTGTGTCTCTTTAAATCAAGATGCAGCTCCAATGTCCATGATAACCGAGGAGTTGGGACCAGGAAATTGCTAGGGGGTCATTTGCTGGACTACAAATGACCCAACTGACAGAGAAGGGGGTGTTTTCCCCCAGGCTGGTGAGAGACAGGGCTTTGGTAACATGTAACCAAACATGTAATATGTTGATCCCCGTCCGCAGGTGCCGCCCCTGCAGCTCCCATTAGCTGCAGTTACTGGCCAGTGGGAGCTGCAGGGGTGGCACTTGGGGCGGGGGCAGTGCACAGAGCCCCCTGGCTTCCCCTAAACGTAGGAGCTGGAGAGGGCACATGCTGCTGCTTCTGGGAGCCTTGGCACTTGGTGCGGCCTCTGACCCCGCTCCCCAACTGGAACCCTGGAGTGGGGCAATCTCCAGACCCTGCTCCCCAGCGGGAGCTCGAGGGATGGATTAAACTGGCTGGAGGTCCGGATGCGGCCCCTGTAGTTTGCCCGCCCCTGATCTAGCTAGATCAGCAATTCTCAAACTGTGGGTCAGGACCCCAAAGTGGGTTGTGACCCTGTTTTAATTGGGTCACCGGGGCTGGCATTAGAGTTGCTGCCACCCGAGGCCCACAGGCGAAGGTTCAGAATAAGACAGTCCCTCATCCCAGACCTGAGAAACAGGACAGGTCAGATTTACCATCTTCCCTTGAAAATCAGAATTCAGTCCCTGCTTTTCAGAAGTTAATGGAAGTTTCCTAGGCTGAGCAGCTTCATGATTTATTTAAAACACTGAACTGATTATGTCTGGATAATCACTAGGATGAGTCACAAGAGCCTGTGATCTAACCTCTCACAGTGATAACATCCAGGACTTGCTAAGTCATCTGACTCAGAGAGGCTGAGACCAAAGCTTTGAATTCCATCAGTGAAACTACTTTCTCTTTTCTTTGTTTGCTCAGTCATCAAGGGATTAAAATAAAGTTCCTGGATTTGCAAGAACTTTTCAGCTACACACAAGCAATTTAAAATGGTCTTGGGTCCTAACCATGGTATGGGGCTTTGTAAATAGGAATTGCCACACCAGAAATTCATCTACTATGAGTCACTCACACTTCTTGTAGCACAGCACCCTCTAGGACAACTTTGTGGAAGAGGAGCACGCGCTGCCCTAACACTGGGGAGAATATGGCCCAGTACTTTAAGAAGTTGTTCCTGGTTTTATATTGTTTCTAATAATTAAAAAGCAATTTATAATTGTAACCAGGCATGCTGGGGCAAATATTGTGTAGCAACCATGCATGGAGGAGGTCTGAGGCACAAAGCCAAACAAAGCACATACTGTATGCTAGTTGGTTGCTCATTGCAGTAACACAATAACACACCCTGGAGTGTCCTAATGCTTCAGTAATAGTACATGTCTTTTCATCCAACTTACACCACCGGTGGGACAGGGAAGAAGTTGTAAACAAACTTTAATCTGTCATAGAATTATACAATCATAGAAGATTAGGGTTGGAAGAGACCTCAGAAGGTCATCTAGTCCAATCCCCTGCTCAAAGTAGGACCAACCCCAACTAAATCATCCCAGCCAGAGCTTTGTCAAGCCAGCCCTTAAAACCCTCTAAGGGTGGAGATTCCACCACCTCCCTAGGTAACCCATTCCAATGCTTCACCACCATCCTAGTGAAATAGTGTTTCTTAATATCCAACCTACACCTCCCCAACTGCATTGCTTTTTGTTCTATCATCTGCCACCACTGAGAACAGCCGAGCTCCATCCTCTTTGGAACCCCCTTTCAGGTAGTTGAAGGCTGCTGTCAAATCCCCGCTCACTCTTCCCTTCTGCAGACTAAATAAGCCCAGTTCCCTCAGCCTCTCCTCGTAAGTCATGTGCCCCACCCCCCTAATCATTTTTGTTGCCCTCCGCCAGACTCTCTCCAATTTGTCCATGTCCTTTCTGTAGTGGGGGCCCAAAACTGGACTCAATACTCCAGATGTGGCCTCACCAGTGCCAAGTAGAGGGGAATAATCACTTTCCTTGATCTGCTGGCAGTGCTCCTACTAATGCAGCGCAATGTGCCGTTAGCCTTCTTGACAGCAAGGGCACACTGCTGACTCATATCCAGCTTCTTGTCCACTGTAATCCCCAAGTCCTTTTCTGCAGAACTGCTGCTTAGCCAGTTGGTCCCCAGACTGTAGCAGTGCATGGGATTGTTCCATTCAAAGTGCAGGACTCTGCACTTGTCCTTGTTGAACCTCATCAGATTTCTTTTGGCCCAATCCTCCAATTTGTCTAGGTCACTCTGGACCCTATCCCTACCCTTCAGCATATCTACCTCTCCCCCCAGTTTACTGTTATCCACGAAGTTGCTGAGAGTGCAATCCATCCCATCATCCAGATCATTAATGAAGATGTTGAACAAAACCGGCCCCAAGACTGACCCCTGGGGCACTCCATTTGATACCAGCTGCTAACTAGACATTGAGCCATTGATCTCTAGTTAAGACATGTTGATCTCTAGTTAACACATGCTCACTCACTCCCACACACTAACGACTAGATACCACCCCTGATTCTGATCTGCTCTACACCTATGTGACTCCATTTTTCAGTCTAGTTACTCATGATTTGTGTTGGTGTGAGATGATCAGAATCAGACTCCCACCAGAATACTTATTAGTAAGACCAAAGATTCTTCAGCAAATGGAGTTGCTCTGAATTTATCCTGGTATAAGTGACTGACAGATTTGGAACAGCCTGGAAGTTCCTTAAAGATAGTGGGCCAAATCTTCAGCTGGTATAAATTGTTATAGCTCCATTTACTTCAATGCATCTATGCCTATTTACACCAGCTGAGGATCTGGCCAGGTGGGTCACATTCTGTTCTAGTTACACAGTATAAAACTGGAGTACTTTCATTGGATCAGATTGTGTTCTCAGTTACACCTGTATAAATCTGCAGTTACTACATTAGACTGGATTCTTCTCTCATTTACCCTCTTGTAAATCTGAAATAACTTCACTTGGCCAGATTGAGTTACCATTTACACCACTGATTTCAGGGAAATTATTCTAGATTTAATTCAGCATAACTGAAGGTAGCACCTGATCCTATAGGTCAGCGGAGGGCAACCTGCGGCACATGGGTCACACGTGGCCCGTCAGGGTAATCCACAGGCGGGCCACAAGACAGTTTGTTTACATTGACCGTTGGCAGGCATGGCCACCCGCAGCTCCCAATGGCCGCGGTTCGCCATTCCTGGCCAATGGGAGCTGCGGGAAGCAGCAAGGACAACAGGGATGTGCTGGCTACTGCTTCCCACAGCTCCCATTGGCTGGGAACAGCTAACTGCAACCACTGGGAGCTGTGGGCAGCTGTACCTGTGGACAGTCAATGTAAACCAGGGGTTCTCAAACTGGGGATCAGGATCCCTCAGGGGGTCGCGAGGTTATTACATGGGGGGGTTGTGAGCTGCCGGCCTCCACCCCAAATCCTGCTTTGCCTCCAGCGTTTATATTCGTGTTAAATATATTTAAAAGTGTTTTTAATTTAAAAGGGGGGTCACACTCAGGCTTCCTCTGTGAAAGGGGTCACCAGTACAAAAGTTTTAGAACCACTGATGTAAACAATCTGTCTTGCAGCCTGCCAGTGGATTACCCTGACGGGCCATGGGCCGCAGGTTGCCCACCACTGCTATAGGTTCTGATGAAACGATGCTAGTCACTTCCAGGAAATGCCTTCAAACTTGCAGCATAAAGTCCAGAAAACGCACTGCACCACCTACTGTCTAATGCCAACTAGTTTCTTAAGAGAAAACGATTCCAGCAAGTCAGGGGACAATAGTTCATCTGTTTAAATGTTTCTATTCACGCTGTTTTCCTGGGGCAATGGCCACTGCATTCTAACAAATCAAGAAAAATAAAGAGACAGCCTTTAAATAAAGCATTTGGGACAAATTCATCTCTCATATAATTCCATTGACTCCACTGGTGTGAATTTGGCCCTTTGGATTTATAGGAAGATTGGTTTTCTGAGGCCTGGTCTACACTACGACTTTATGTCGGATTTAGCAGCGTTAAATCAAATTAACCCTGCACCCGTCCATACAACGAAGCCATTTTTTTTCGACATAAAGGGCTCTTAAAACCGATTTCTGTACTCCTCCCCAACGGAGGGGATTAGCGCTGAAATCGACATCGCCGTTTCGAATTAGGGTTAGTGTGGATGCAATTCGAAGGCCTCCGGGAGCTATTCCACAATGCACCATTGTGACCACTCTGGACAGCACTCTGAACTCGGATGCACTGGCCAGATGTACAAGAAAAGCCCTGGGAACTTTTGAATTTCATTTCCTGTTTGGCCAGGCGAGCTCATCAGCACAGGTGACCATGCAGTCCCAGAATCGAAAAAGAGCTCCAGCATGGTCCGAACGGGAGGTACTGGATCTGATCGCTGTATGAGGAGAGGAATCCGTGCTATCAGAACTCCATTCCAAAAGACGAAATGCCAAAACATTTCAAAAAATCTCAGAGGCCATGAGGGACAGAGGCTACAGCAGGGACGCAACACGTGCTGCGTGAAACTTAAGGAGCTCAGACAAGCATACCAGAAAACCAAAGAATCAAACGGATGCTCTGGGACAGAGCCCCATACATGACGCTTCTACGCTGAGCTACATGCAATTCTAGGGGTGGGCGCCACCACTACCCCACCCCTGTCCATGGACTGCGATGATGGGCTACTCTCCGCCACGCTTGAGGATTTTGCGTATGGGGAAGATGAGGAGGAGGACGACGAGCTTCAGGACAGCACACAGCACACCATTCTCCCGATAGCCAGGATCTTTTTATCACCCTGACTGAAATACCTCCCAACCCAACGAAGCTGGAGAAGGAATCTCTGGTGAGTGTACCTTTTAAAATATAATACATGTTATAAAAGCAAGTGTTTTTTAATGATTAAGTAGCCCTGAGGACTTGGGATACATTCGTGGCCAGTACAGCTACTGGAAAAGTCTGTTAACATGTCTGGGGAAGGAGCGGAAATCCTCCAGGGACATCTCCATGAAGCTCTCCTGGAGGTACTCTAAAAGCCTTTGCAGAAGGTTTCTGGGGAGAGCAACCTTATTCTGTCCTCCATGGTAGGACACTTTACCACGCCATGCTAGTAGCAAGTAATCTGGTATCATTGCATGACAAAGCCTGGAAGCGTATGGTCCCGGTGTTTGCTGGCATTCAAGTAACATCCGTTCTTTATCTCTCTGTGTTATCGTCAGGAGAGTCATACACATTGTAAGGAGAGTGGTCACTTTAGATAAGCTATTACCAGCAGGAGAGTGAGTTTGTGTGTGGGGGGGGGGTGAGAAAACCTGGATTTGTGCTGGAAATGGCCCAACTTGATTATCATACACATTGTAAGGAGAGTGATCACTTTAGATAAACTATTACCAGCAGGAGAGTGGGGTGGGAGGAGGTATTTTTTCATGCTTTGTGTGTATATAATAAGATCTTCTACACTTTCCACAGTATGCATCCGATGAAGTGAGCTGTAGCTCACGAAAACTTATGCTCAAATAAATTGGTTAGTCTCTAAGGTGCCACAAGTACTCCTTTTCTTTTCGTCAGGAGAGTGATATCGTTCACGGTAACCTGGTTGAAATAGGGGAATTTAATTAAGGGGACATTCAGAGGTGGCCGTTCCTACTGGGCTGTTTGCCTGTGGCTGAAAAGAAATCCTCCCCGCAGTTAGCCACGTGGTAGGGGCGGGGAAGGGGGCATTGGCGCTGAGCTGTTCGCGTTTGGCTAGCAGGGATCTTCCCTGATACCAGCCACGTGGTGGGGGGAGGGGTAAAGCGATCATCCCAGAGAATTGGATTGGGGGTGAGGGTTAGTTTGGTTTCTGCTGCTGTACGTTAACAGGAAAACCGCAGCACTAAATGGCCAACTCAATGTGCTTTGCTTGGTATGGGAGAGGAGGGCGCTGCTATTATGAAGGTTGCAGAAGCCGAAAGACTATGGCTTACCATGGCTGCCTGCAAGCCGAATTCTGTTGCCCGGCACTGCGTGTGTGATCTCTAACACCAAAGCCACAGGCACTCAATATAAGATGCAAAATGCGACCTTGTCCCAAAATCACATGTGCTATGTAATGTGAATAGTGTTGTTCACCATGAAAGAGTATAGCCATCGTTCTGTAAAATGTATCTTTTAAAATACTTCACTCCCTTTTTTTCCTCCAGCAGCTGCAAATGTTTCAAGCCTCCCTCCTCCGTCCCAAAGGCTATCTCAGACAAGGCGGCGAAAAAAACGCATGCGCGATGAAATGTTCTCTGAGCTCATGACATCTGGCACTGACAGAGCTCAGCAGAATGTGTGGAGGGACACAATAGCAGAGTACAGGAAAGTGGCTGATGAACATGAGGAGAGGTGGCAGCAGGAAGATCAGAGGAGGCATGAGGCAAACCTGGGGCTACTACGGGATCAAACAGACACGCTCCGGCATCAGGTGGAGGTTCACGAACGGCAGCAGGATCACAGACTGCAGCTGAAGCCCCTGTTTAACCGCCCTCCTTCCTCCCCAACCACCCTCCCTCCTCCCCATCCTCACCCAGATGCCCAAGAAGGCGGGGGGGAGGCTCCGGGTACCCAACCACTCCACCCCAGTGGACAGCCCAAGCAACAGAAGGCTGTCATTCAAGAAGTTTTAATGTGGCCTTTTCCTTCCCTCCTACCCTCCTCCCACACCCCACCCGGGCTACCTTGTGAGTTATCTCCCTATTTTTATAATCAATTAATAAAGAATACATGTTTTTAAAACTATAGTGACTTTACTTCCTTTGCAAGGAAGCTGTGATCGAAGGGGGGAGGGCGGGTGGCTTACAGGGAATTTAGAGGCAACCAAGGGGGCGGGTTTTCATCAAGGAGAAACAAACAGAAGTGTCACACAATACCCTGCCCAGTTATGAAACTGGTTTTCAAAGCTTCTCTGATGCACAGCGCTTCCTGCTGTGCTCTTCTAACCGCCCTGGTGTCTGGCTGCGCGTATTCAGCGGCCAGGCGACTTGCATCAACCTCCCACCCCGCCATAAACGTCTCCCCCTTATTCTCACAGAGATTGTGGAGCACACAGCAAGCAGCAATAACAATGGAAATATTGGTTTCGCTGAGGTCTGAGCAATTCAGTAAACTGCGCCAGCAACCCTTTAAACGTCCAAATGCGCACTCTACCACCATTCTGCACTTGCTTAGCCTATAGTTGAACAGCTCCTTACTACTGTCCAGGGTGCCTGTATACGGCTTCATGAGCCAGGGCATTAAGGGGTAGGCTGGGTCCCCAAGGATAACTATAGGCATTTCAACATTCCCCAACAGTTATTTTCTGGTCTGGGAAGTAAATCCCTTCCTGCAGCCATTTAAACAGACCAGAGTTCCTGAAGACGTGAGTGTCATGAACCTTTCCCTGCCATCCCACACTGATGTTGGTGAAAAGTCCCTTGTGATCCACCAGTACTTGCAGCACCATTGAAAAGTACCCCTTGCAGTTTATGTACTGGCTGCCCTGGTGGTCCGGTCCCAAGATAGGGATATGCGTTCCGTCTATAGCCCCGCCACAGTTAGGGAATCCCATTGCAGCAAAGCCATCTAGTATGACCTGCACATTTCCCAGAGTCACTACCTTTGATAGCAGCAGCTCAAGGATTGCGTTGGCTACTTGCATCACAGCAACCCCCACAGTAGATTTGCCCACTCCAAATTGATTACTGACTGACCGGTTGCTGTCCGGTGTTGCAAGCTTCCACAGGGCTATTGCAATTCGCTTGTGAACTGTGAGGGCTGCTCTCATCTTGGTATTCTTGCACTTCAGGGCAGGGGAATGCAAGTCACAAAGTACCATGAAAGTGCGCATGCAAAAGTTTCAGAGCCACTGGGAATCATCCCGAACCTGCAACACTATGCGGTCCCACCACTCTGTGCTTGTTTCCCGGGCCCAGAGCCTGCCCCAGTAACACCATGATCTCCAAATTGCTGGGGACCGCAGTTTTAGAGAAATCCGTGTTCATGTCCTCACCACCGCGCTTCCGTCGCCTCCTCGCCTGGTTTTTCAGGTATTGGTTCTGCATAAACTGCACAATAATGTGCGAGATGTTTACAGTGGTCAGAACTGCTGCAGTGAGCTGAACGGGCTCCATGCTTGCTGTGCTATGGTGTCTGCTCAGGCAATCCAGGGAAAAGGGCGCAAAACGATTGTCTGCTGTTGCTTTCACGGAGGGAGGGAGGGTTGACTGATGACATTTACCCGTAACCACCTGTGACAAATTTTTGGCCCAATCAGGCATTGGGAGCTCAGCCCAGAATTCCAATGGGCAGAGGGGACTGCAGGAACTGTGGGATAGCTACCCACAGTGCACCGCTCGGAATGTCGACGCTTGCCAAGGTACTGTGGACGCACACTGCCGAATTAATGTGCTTAGTGTGGATGCATGCACTCGACTTTATACAATCTGTTCCCAAAAATCAACTTCTGTAAAATCGGAGTACTTTCGTAGTGTAGACATGGCCTTAGAAACTAAGTTAAACTAATTAGAACAGACACTGATTTCAGTCATATTGGTGTAAATCTGGAGTAATTCCATCAACACTAGCTGAGTTATCACAGGTGTAAATGAGATCAGACTCTCATCCAGAACTATAGGAGTACAGTGCCTGTCCTTGATTATTTTCTTTCTTTTCTTCTTAATTAATTAATCCTATGTGTAAATTTCATGCTGGTGAAAGTATAGGACTGGCAAACTGGGGCTTGATCCTGTGTGTTGCTGAGATGCTCCGAGGCCCATAGGAACTGAGGACACAACACATCATAGATCTTTGCTCCTCTATTTTTCCACAGAGAAGCACTGGCAACAGCTGTACATATTTTCCATGCACCACATTCATCCACTGTGCCTCAAGCCTGGCATGGAGATCCAATTTCTGGGTATATGACAATAGTTCAATTTTTGTGGCCTATTCAGTTCTTGGTCTCTCTGCTAAGGTTGCCAGCAGTGTCAGGTGTGAGGATGGGTTCTGTAAGGTGGATGCCTTACAACTGGATATGAACAACTCTGTTGCAACAACCTAGGCTGAACTCAGACCACAAAACTAGAAGTTACTAAGGCATTTGTATACCATTCTGCTGAGTACGGTATAGAAGGCTATATAAATCAGATAGAACTGAAAGTTTCAAGATTCTATTAACAATCCCTGACAGCATCCAGAAGTTTATCTAATTATCATTATATGTATGCATCTATATAGATTATAATGTACCAACTACCAGAGTATCTGAGTACTCTGGTGTCATGCTGGTTTTAAGAAGGAACTTCCCAATGCACATCATATATGCTTCTCTGCTAAAGAGAAGATTGAGCATTGCTTTTGTTTAAAGGTGGACTGTTCTAAGTGCTCTAACTTGGATTGTCTTGAAATTGGCTGTGCATCATAAGGGTGCTGGGTAGTATTAGAGGACCAAATTTGGGGTCATTTGAGCATGGGGTTCTCAAGAGACAGACCCCCCCAAAACTAGCATTTTACAAAATTAACTCATTCTTCTTTTATTGCTCAACGTGACTCTAATTGTTCCCCAACTGATCTCAGTCACTTGGTATTTACCTGAGTTAGGGCATGGCGTCCACTGACTCTAGGGGAAAGCAATATTGAAAAAGTTATTTATTTAAGAGTTTAGAATTAGGGTTTAGGTCAGATGTAGCAAATAGGAGTGATCTCCACCTGGCTGACACTCAAACACCAAGGGTATGTCTACACTATCAGTACCACAGCAGCACAGGTGCAGCTACACTGGTTTGCCAGTCTCTCAACTCTTTTCCCAGGGAGCAATTGCAGACACCGTCCTGCAGCCTCCTCTGCTTCCAATTTCCTGTCTTTATATAAATCTCATCTGTTCCCACACAGGTGAGTTTCCGTAATTATAGGGTTACCATATGTCCGGGATTTCCTGGACATGACCTCTTTTTTGGTCCTCTGATCTCCATCCAGGTGGATTTTTTAAATGTGAAGAAATGTCCTGGATTTTTCCTTGCTCGTTGCAGATCAGAAAAAGCTGTCTCCGCAGAGTCATAACTAGGCTCTTCAGCATCCAGGGCAAGCAGGCACATCATCTCCAAAAGTACAATAGTTCTTAACACCACATTTGGTCACAGACGCTGTTTAGGCTACAGACACCTTCTAATATTTATCTCATTTTCAGGTATCTTTCTTTTGATTTCAAAGTGTTGGTTGTGACACACAATTCCTGCTCCTCACAGATTCATAGATGCCAAGGCCAGAAGGGACCATTCTGATCATATTCTAGTCTGACCTCCTATGTAATAGAGGCCATACAACAAATAATTTCTACAGCATATCTTTTAGAAAAAAGTCCAAACTTGATTTACAAATAGTCAGTGTTGGAGAATCTATGACAACACTTTGTAAATTGTCCCAATGGTTAATTGCCCTCATTGTTAAACATTTATACTTTATTTCTTGTTTGAATTTGCCTAGCTTCAACTTCCAGCCATTGAATTGTGTTATTCCTTTCTCTGAGAGATTGAAGATCCCATTATTAAATATTTGTTCCCCATGTAGTTACTTAGACTATAATCAAGTCCCCCTTAACCTTCTCTTCTCCAAACCCCCTCTAATTTATTATCATCCTTCTTGAATTGTGGGCACCAGAACTGAACACAAGATTCCAGCAGCGGTCACACCAGTACCTAATATAGAGGTAAAATAACCTCTCTACTCCTACTTGAGATTCCCTTGTTTAAGCATCCCAGGATCTCATGAGCTGTTTTGGCTACAGTGTCAAATTGGGAGCTCATGTTCAACTGATTATCTACCATGACCCTCAAATCTTTTCCAGAGTCACTACTTCCCAGGATAGAGGGATTTTTGGGTCATCAGCAAACTTTATCAGTGATGATCTTATGTTTTCTTTCAGGTCATTGATAAAAATGTTAAAAAGTACAGGGTCAAAGAAACTGTTAAGCAAGACATTAATCATCATATCCTCAGTGTTTCTTTTCTTTATCAAGATCATTATTAGGAGAGTAGCAGATTAGTTGTATGTTCATTTACAAAATTATAAAATTTTGCACTTATACATGCAAGGATTTAACAAGGTCTGGTTCTCCTCCCACTTATCCCAGTGTAAATCAGAAGTAACTCCATGAAGTCAATGGGCCAGTCAATCACACTTAGCTGATGTAAATCAGTATATCTCCATTAACTTCAACAGAGCTATGCCAATTTACATCAGATGAGGATCTAGCCCAATGCAGTTGCACTGATGTAAAACCTGAGTAAGGGGAGACTAAGACCCTCTCAGTGTGCTGCAGCAATACTAGCTTACAGTGCCGGCAAATACTTATTCTCAGTTACTTCATTTTAAATCCACTAACAGCAGTGGAGTGCCTCCTAATTTACACCTCTGTAATTGTTATTAGAATTTAATCCTTAAGTGACTTGCCTCCAGTTATAGAGAAAGGCTGTGGGCCTCATTCTCCCCGCATACTGGCGAGAATCAGAAGTAACTAATGAAACCAGTGGAGTTATACTGGTATAAACTGGTGTGAAAGGAGAATGAGGAATAGAATGCAAGTCTTCTACCTTCTAGGCCTGTATCTCAACTTCAAGACAATTCTTCCCTCCTTAGAAACAGCCATTGTGGGCCTGATTCTGATCTCACACCAGGTGTACACTCATGTAATTCTGTCAGACCAGATCCTGCTCTGATTTATACTAGTATAAATCTGGAGTAACTTTACTGCATTCCAGAGTTACTCTGGATTTACACTGGTATAACTGAGTAGTATCTTGCACATTGCACCCGATTCTCCTTTCACTTCAGTAACTCCACTGATTTCAGTAGAGTTATACTGGTGTAAAACAAGCATAAGAGAATTGGGGTCTGTGAATTTAATCCTAGATGAAACTTGGGCATCTAACCATAAATGTTTTGAGTGTACAAGTCACATTACCCCATTTCTATGCAACTTTGCATGCAGAAAAGACAAAACTATAATAATCCTCCTTGTGTGGAGCCCATAGTAGAGTACAATACATCACAATTTTTACAGCTGACCTCTCTACAACTGCAGCCTTGTGAAGGGAAGAAAAGATTCATTCTGAAGGGAGAAAATGCCAGTCCCTCTATGTTATATACACAATGCCATACACAGGGAACAGAAACCTAATTTAAGCTATCTCTAAACACTCCTTTGCTTCCCTCTGGTGCTGGCTGAATCTAGAGCAGGGATATAATATAGGCTGACTCTTTGTGTTTGTATCATCCAGTCACTGTCCCAATATGTCAAGATGTCAGTGAACTGATGATCCACAGATCATTCTGCTTTACTCACACCACACAAACTAAGTATGAACCACAGCATGGTTGAGCCAAAATCCCAGACCAGAACGTTCCTGAATTTGAAGGTTGTAATCTGGATAGTAATGTTTGAAGTATATTGCCATCATCATCAGGGCAGAATTAAGGTTTTGTGGTTGCCCTGTGCATTTCTTAGTTTTCTGAAATTTTGTTTGCTTGTTTGATTCCATAGGTCAGAATACTGACTCCACAGAAGGGGCACAACTGCTTCCAGAGCACCCCCTTTTGCTGAATGTGGCTCTGCTGTGGCCTGCCTCAGATCCTCCCCTTAATGGGGTAACACTGAGATCACTTAAAATGTCCCATCAAGGAGAAGCTAAGAGCTCTTCTTTACAGCATTATCTCTCCCTTTAATAAAGCCTTCTGAAAGGAGCACTTGTAGGTTTACAGGCTCGGTTTTACCCAGGTTTACCCCAGAGCCCACATAACAATCTCCAGCAGCAGCACCTCCTGCTATAAGCCTCAGGCTTCTCCACTGCCTGGAGAGCTCTGCAGTCTTTCCCTTGCTTGTTCAGGTTCTCTTTCTGCCCAAAAAACATCTGTTTTTCATTATTTGATTTCATTATCACCTACCACCCCGGATCCAAAAATGCCAAGGCAGATGCCCTGTCCTAAAGAAATGATACCACTCCACAAGACCCCCAACCAGGAACACATCTCATAACTTTCTCAGTGCAGCTTATCACCAGGATATACTCAGATAGATATGCACTGCCTTTGCCTCAGGAATTCCACCTGATGAAGCTATTATTGACAAGCAGCCACATGACTCCTGGGAAGGGATAATATACATAATATACACTATATTTTCCACTGTATGCATCCGATGAAGTGAGCCGTAGCTCACGAAAGCTTATGCTCTAATATATTTGTTAGTCTCTAAGGTGCCACAAGTACTCCTTTTCTTTTTATGGATACAGACTAACACGGCTGCTACTCTGAAACTCGTCATACATAAGGGACTGTGTCTGTGTGCCCCCAGGACTTGCAAGGGTCGCAGTCCTGCAACTATGCCACAATTTTCCCCTAGCAGGACACTTGGGGTACTTCAAGACCCAAAGACTAATATCCTGCTCCTTTTGGTGGCTCTGGATGCACCAAACCATACAGTCATTCATTGCCTCCTGTGATGTTTGTGTCCATTTCATAACCCCACACCACAAGCCTTGTGGTCTCCTCCAGGCATTGCTATAGATGTTATCCTAGAATTACCAAAGTCCAACAAAGTTATGACAATTTTAACAATAGTGGACCACTTTACCAAAATGGCCCACTTTATCCCTTGCACAGGTCTCTCCTGCTGAAGAGAGAGTCCACCTCCATGACCTTCCAAAGCCCATAATCTCCTATCCAGGGTCACAGTTCATGGTCTGGTTCTGGCACAAGGCCATGCACCTGCTGGGAAACTGCATGTCTTCCTCTGCTTACCATTCACAGTCCAACAGCCAGATGGAAAGGGGCAACCAGGTTCTCAAGCAGTATCTGCAATGCTACGTCAATCATCACTAAGACGATTGGTCCTCACTTCTGCCTTATGCTGGTTTGCCTACAACAATTCAGACGATGCATCTATGGTCAGAGCCCCCTTTTTACCTACAGTGGATACACCCACAATTTCACCCACAATTACCTGCACCCTTGCCCAACCCAGCTGCCTCAGACCTGGTGCAGCAGATTTGTCAGGCCTTGGAAGAAGTGAAGAAGCACCTGGAAAAGGCAAAACCAAACTATAAGTGGCCTGCGGACCAGCATTGGTAGCATGGCCTCACCTATGCAGTAGGACAAGTATGGCTCTCCACAGAGCACCTCCGCACAGACAGGCCTGCTCGCAAGCTGGACTTTTGGTTCTTTGGCCCTTTTAAGAACCTGCGACAGGTTAATACAGTTACTGTTGAATTCCAACTACCCCCTTCTCCAAGATTCACCCCATGTTTCACTTTTGAAACTCTACACAGAAAACCTCACAGGACCCAGCCACCTTCTCCACCGGTACAAGTATAGGGCCACAAAGAATATGTGATTCATGAGATCTTGGACTCCAAAGACAAATGTGGCAGGCTTTGGTATCCTGATGACTGGAAAGGATATTGTCCTGAGGAATGCACCTATGAGCGTGCGGAAAATGTACATGCTCCTTGTACAGGTGTTCCATAAGAATCGCCCTGAAAAACCTGGTCCCTCATTACTCTGAGGGTGCCTCTTGGGGAGGGGGTGATGTCAGGAACCTTGGGTCTTGAACGGAGGTCCACTGGACTCTTAGGTGCTTGTAAGTGCCACCCAGGGACCTGCTAACAGTTGTGAGGGTAGAAGTTGCACCCTGACAGAGGACTCCAGTCCTAGAACCTGACTGGCAGACTGCTGGGGGTCCTGATTTGTCCACAGCTGCTATTTAAACCTAGCACAGGACCAGGAAGCTGTCCATGCAACTGGGATTCATCCTGCTCTATGTGCTTCCTGCTCCTGTGCCCTGGGCTTGACTTTCTGGCATCCAGCTTGCCGTTCCAACCTCTGGTTTGTCTCCTGCCTCTGACCCCCTGATATTCCAACCCAGCCTGATTACTGCTTCAAGTTTGTTTGCTGTTTCTGATCTCCTGGTATCCTGACCTGGCTGACTCTTGACTCCCATCCTGTGACTGTGGACCCTGGCGCTGACCATTTGGTCTGGCTGCCCGTGACCTGGCTCTGATAGTCCCACTCTTTCAAACTATCACTCAACACTCTCTAAGGTGCCACGGTCATCTGCTCTGAATGCCTACCAGCTGCCCTGTGAGAATCATCTTTAGCTTTGACCCTGTAGCATGGTCTCAGTTGGTCTGCCAAGCTGCTGGGGGGCGGTGGGGAGCTACTTCCTCGCCAAAAGACCCTGGTCACACCTCTCTGTCGACTGGGAATTAGCGGAGGGAGGTGTGACATCACAGTGGGTGCAACACGGGAGTACTGGCAAGAGTCTGTGGCAAGCCCTTCCTGCAGGGGAGTGCCAGCAAGCATCTGGGGCGAGCAACTCAGGCAGGGGAGAGTCGGCAAGAGTCGTGCAAGTTTCAGGACAGTCTGATGAGGAGCTCGTTTTGTCCTGACTTCTTGGGTGTGGAGGTCTCAGTCAATGAATAGAGCCAATCGTGATTCAGTTCGAACCTAGGCGATTGGGTCACGTGCTGGGCCTCAACGACCTCACCATCCACCTGGGCCAGCTGCTCATAGGCAAACCGCAGTGTACGGTCTTCCCTTTGGTCTCAACTAAAGTCTGCAAGGCCGGGAGAGGGGCCAGCAGTCTCCGGGCGCTTCCCATCAGGTATGGGAGCTGGGGCGACTCCGGGGTCAGACATAAAGTCCGGGGCTACCTCTGTCTTGGGTGGAGTTCCCTCGAATGCCTCTTCTGTTGGTAGGGATCAGACTACCTCAATGAAGTTCGGCCAGTCGCGGCCCAGAATAACTGGGTATGCCAAGAATCATAGAATATCAGGGTTGGAAAGGACCTCAGGAGGTCATCTAGTCCAACCCCCTGCTCAAAGCAGGACCAATCCCCAACTAAATCATCCCAGCCAGGGCTTTGTCAAGCCTGACCTTAAAAACCTCTAAGGAAGGAGATTCCACCACCTCCCTAGGTAACGCATTCCAGTGCTTCACCACCCTCCTAGTGAAAAAGATTTTCCTAATACCCAACCTAAACCTCCCCCACTGCAACTTGAGACCATTACTCCTTGTTCTGTCATCTGCTACCACTGAGAACAGTCTAGATCCATCCTCTTTGGAACCCCCTTTCAGGTAGTTGAAAGCAGCTATCAAATCCCCCCTCATCCTTCTCTTCTGCAGACTAAACAATCCCAGTTCCCTCAGTCTCTCCTCATAAGTCATGTGTTCCAGACCCCTAATCATTTTTGTTGCCCTTCACTGGACTCTCTCCAATTTATCCACATCCTTCTTGTAGTGTGGGGCCCAAAACTGGACACACTACTCCAGATGAGGCCTCACCAATGTCGAATAGAGGGAAATGATCACGTCCCTCGATCTGCTGGCATTGCCCCTACTTATACAGCCCAAAATGCCATTGGCCTTCTTGGCAACAAGGGCACACTGTTGACTCATATCCAGCTTCTCGTCCACTGTAACCCCTAGGTCCTTTTCTGGAGAACTGCTGCCTAGTCATTCAGTCCCTAGTCTATAGCGGTGCATGGGATTCTTCTGTCCTAAGTGCAGGACTCTGCACTTTTCTTTGTTGAACCTCATCAGATTTCTTTTGGCCCAATCCTCTAATTTGTCTAGGTCCCTCTGTATCCTATCCCTACCCTCCAGCGTATCTACCACTCCTCCCAGTTTAGTGTCATCTGCAAACTTGCTGAGGATGCAATCCACGCCATTCTCCAGATCATTAATGAAGATATTGAACAAAACCGGCCCCAGGACCGACCCTTGGGGCATTCCGCTTGATACCGGCTGCCAACTAGACATGGAGCCATTGATCACTACTTGTTGAGCCCGAGGATCTAGCTAGCTTTCTATCCCCCTTATAGTCCATTCATCCAGCCCATACTTCTTTAACTTGCTGGCAAAAATACTGTGGGAGACCGTTGTGATGATGCCCCCCATAAGGCTTTATGGAAATATGCTTATGAATATATACGACATAACTGGAATATGTTCTATGCTACATATGCCACGTAACATATCTATGTAAAGGTTATGATCGACTGAATCTATTAATCCTATTTGTATGCATGTGTCATTTTTGTATTTGAAGTTATGAATATGGGCCGTGTACTGGCTTGATTTCTAAATAACCTTAGTAGAGCATTTGGTCAGTTCCTGGAAAAAGGAATTCGCAAAGTTAAGTGCCCAATCAAGAAGCACTTAAGGAACAATGCATCTTGGAATGCTCCAATTCACATAAGAAGTCTTCCTGGAGACACTGAAGATTCCATGTGGGCAATGGCTTCTGCCTGTAAAAACTGTGAGTCATGCATGGACAGGTGACTCCAGAACTCTATCTTGGAGCTGGACTTTGCATAGGAGAGAAGAGGGGGTCTCCACCCACAAGAGAAAGTCTATTTAAGCCCGTGGGAGACCCCTCCATTTGGTCTTTAGCTGACTAAGGAGATAGCCTCTCCACCCCCAAGGATACCTGAAAGAAACTGGAACAAAAGACAGTAACTACAGGGGTGTGAGTGATTGCTGGACCTGGACTAGAAGGAGATTAGTCTGTAAAAGGAAGCTTACTGGAACTGGTGAGATTTTGTCTGTATTCAGTTTTATTAGACATAGACTTGCAGGTTTTATTTTATTTTGCTTGGTAATTCACTTTGTTCTGTCTGTTACTACTTGGAACCACTTAAATCCTACTTTCTGTATTTAATAAAATCACTTTACTTATTAATTAACCCAGAGTATGTATTAATACTTGGGGGGGCAAACAGCCGTGCATCTCTATCAGTGTTATAGAGGGCGAACAATTTATGAGTTTACCCTGTATAAGCTTTATACAGGATAAAATGGATTTATTTGGGGTTTGGAACCCATTGGGAGTTGGGCATCTGAGTGTTAAAGACAGGCACACTTCTGTAAGCTGCTTTCAGTTCAGCCTACAGCTGGTAGGGGGCATGGTACAGACCTGGGTCTGGGTTTGCAGCAGGCTAGCGGGTCTGGCTCAAACTAGGCACGGTACTGAAGTCCTAAGATGACTGGGCAGGAAAGCAGGGGCAGAAGTAGTCTTGGCACATCAGGTGGTAGCTCCCAAGGGGGTTTCTGTGATCCAACTCGTGACAACTGTATCAAAAGCTTTGCTAAAGTCAAGGAATAACACATCCACTGCTTTCCCTTCATCCACAGAGCCAGTTATCTCATCATAGAAGGCAATTAGATTAGTCAGGCATGACTTGCCCTTGCCAGCGCCATGGTCATTAACTGGGTCGCCCCATTTACCATGAGAGGGACCTGAGCCGTCGGGGGGTACGATTTCACATCTCTATGGATGTACTGGATCTGGACCTCTGCAATGGTCTGGTCGCGTCTGGGATGAGTGCCTGGTGGACAAGTGTCTGCCCACAGCCCGCATCAACTAGGCCAGTAACGTGAGTCCCTGCGACTTCCATGGGGGCCGTCATTGTTGTTGTTCGCAGTGCTGGGCCCCCAAGGTCTGAAGCAATTGCTGCTGTTGGACACCCAGCTGCTGTACTAGTTGTTGCTGCTGCTGTTGCTGGATCTCAGCAAGGAACTTGAGAAGCTTATCCATCTCCATGCTTCGATTAGGGGAGCTTCAGAGGCCACCTCATTCTAATCCCTTACCACAGGGATAGGGTCAGCTGCCCACATTCTCCACCATGTGTAGCACGGTCTCAGTTGGTCTGCCAAGCGGCCGGAGGGCGGCAGGGAGCTACTGCCTTGCTAAAAGGCCTGGGTCAGCCCTCTGTCAATGAGAAATTAGCGGAGGGAGGTGTGATGTCGCAATTGGCGCGACACGGGAGTAGCGGCAAGAGTCCGTGGCACACCCCTCCAGCAGGGGAGTGACAACAAAGGTCCATGGCGCGCCCCTCAGGCAGGGGGAGCGCCAGCAAGAGTCCTTAGCACTTTTTCGGGGTTCCGTGTTATACCAATAAAATAAAAACCAGCAGATCTTATTAAAGGGGATAAGGCCAAATGCCACGTTTATTGTGAATACAGAAAGAATCATAGTAAGCAGTCAGTTATAGCTATAACATTCCATTCAATTTCACATTCATTCACACATACATTCATACACACACAGGTTCTGCAAGGTTGTTATCATAGTTACCAGCCTTAGAGTTGCTCGTGCCAAGCCACTGGCCAGGTAGCCTGGACAAGAGGAGGGAGCAGGGCCTTTTCAGATGCGCATCTGATGCTCCTGGAAGTTGGTTTGTAGAATCATATTCAAAGTCCTCAGTCTTCAGGATCTGTTCTTATAGGGATCCATCCTCATGCAATTAATTGCCTTGTCATGCTGTTCTCATGTTTGAAGTGGTAATCAATGACTGTTCTCATGTATGAAGTGATAGGCAATCATGCAGATGGAACAGCGATGACAGAATGACAGTGTGTTATTATCTTGTTCTTCGGCCCTCCTGTCCTTGGGGCAAGTATGCCCTCAGGGTTATTGGGCTATCTTGTCCACTGTATTCTTCAGCCAAACGGTCTCATTTTAAGACTGGCACCTCAATCTTTAATTCCTCATTTAATCATACATACAATCACACTCCAACGTATATCCTGTCACATCTGAACTTGATCACCCACCTATCCTTTAACATAACAATTCTAAAATCAGTGGGACATGGAGACTTCAAGAAGTCTATTCATCCCACTTGTTACATCTAAAAGGAAACAAACAAGATAAGCATGCAAGAGTGGGGGGTTCACAAATCTTATTCTGGAGTTTAGGAAAACAAAGTTGTACCAGCTATAAAGGACAGCTGTCATCCTGTTACTTTTAGAACAATCTCTTTGTCTCTGGATGTGCTTCTACCATTAACACTGACCTTGTAAAACTGACAGGCAATTTCAATCAACACAGACTCAGCAGGGTGGCTGAGAAACATATTTCTTTCTAATGGCCAGGCCAAATTCTGGGGTCTGCTGTGGAGTCACTCTTTCTTACATTTCCCATATCAGAAATATACTAGTTATCAATCTAGTCCAACACTGCCACCCAGAGGCAGGGTAGCAGGGGTAGGGGAACACAGGCCCACGCGACTCCACTGAATTCCAGCCCAGGGCCCTGACAGTGGCGGGGGGGAGGGGGAGGGGAAATCCTGCCATTGGGTCAGTGGGGATCCATCCGCAACATGCTGGCCAAACACCAACTCACCACACTGTCCAGTTCTGCCCCTGGGCTACTTCCTACCCGGTCTCTCGAGTTGGTACCTCTGGTTCCTCCAACTCATCTGGGTATTCAGCTGCCGGTAGCCCCAGCTTGCCCTCAGCATCGGGCTCGGGTCACTGCCCAGCTCCTCGGGATACCGTCAGTCCTGGTAACCCGAGTCACTCCTCTGGGTCAGGTTTCCCCAGGTCCAGGGCATCCCCTGGCTCCGCCCACTCAGGCTGAGAGAGTGACTCCTCACCCTCTGGTTCGGAGGGAGACCACACCGGCTCCCTACAGACCCAATGAATCATTAATTAATGTCTCCTTACCACAGCTGTGGAAGTTATGGAATAAGCATAATTAAAGATTGTATGGTGCTCAGACACTATTGTAATAAGGGCTCTCTAAAAACTTAAGTTAGTAGGGCAACTGTTCTTAACCGTGAGATAGCTGTCACTCTGTCTTTTCCATATTGCTGAAAGGTAGAGGATCCCACCAAGACTGGGGAGGGGTTCTGTGGCGAGGTGTGTCTTTGTTTGGAATAAGGCATCCTGGTATGGAAAAGACTGAGAACCACTGTACTAAAGTAAATCTTTGATTGCGTTGTCATGGATCCACAAGATCTGTGCTATGTCCTATCTTTTCAACAGTCCCTTGGAGGAGCCCCATCAGTGTGTCAGGCCTTGAAGAGTCCAACTCTTCCTTAAGGGTAGGCCATGCAGTCTCACAGCCTCTGAGACTGAGCCTGTGGACCCGAGTGAGTCCAACTGAGACAGACTCCTGTGCTAAGACATTTTGCCCTCTACAGGGGTCAATATACCTCAGCAAGCATTTGCAGTGACACTAGGCAGCCTTTTCAAAACAGAATAAAGTTTATTAGTTAGCTGGAATGCAGCATGGAAAAGTCCTTAGGTTAGTAAAGAAAAGCAATGATTAAGACAAAGTTCATACTGGCCAAGCCAGTGCTCGCTTGAGTCATGCTACTGAAGGAACTATCTTGGTTTCCTCTCTATCTATCTCTCTGTCCCTTTGTCTCTCTTTCTCTTTCAGTCCTAGGTGAGAGCTGCCGTATTTCTCCCAAAGGCCAGCTCTTATCCTGTCCTCCTGTCATATCTTGGTCCATTGTCTTCCTCCTGCAGACCCATGATGAGTTCACATGTTCTGCTTGCAGGATTTTCCCAGGGATAGGTATCCACTGTTCAGTCCTTGGGGTTCCCTTTCCCACTGTCTTTCTGGATTCTCCATTGATAGGGGATGGTTTCAACCAGTCCTTTAACAACCCATTCATACCAACCCCGACAGTTATACAAATGCCTCATGTCTCCTCCTTTGCCCTAAGAGCAGCTTTTAACCCTTTACATATTCCATGCACAGCAATGCAAAGCATAAAAGGAAATGAAGGCACACATAGGAATCATTAAAAAAAACCCAAAATTCCATCGTTCATCACGTGTGAAATCAGAGTACCCAGTTTTACTTATTCTCCCTGTGTCTTAATTGTCCATCTGTAACACTGTAATAAGTATCACAACACTTTGGGGAGCTACAGAAGTACCACAATCATCCCAAAGTTTCGATGAGCAATTGAGCCATGTGAAGAAATAAGACACTTGTTCAAGGTGACAGAAGAAGATGGTGGCAAAGCCAGGAAGTGAATCCAGGACTCTATTGCCTTGGTCACACCACACTTTTTTCCCTCTAATTTTGCAATGTTACCTGGCTCTCAGCCATGCTGCCAGTGTCACTGTCTCTGTGTCCACCTCCACACAAAATCAGGAGTCCTGTCCATTCATCCAGAGCAGCAGAATCTTAGTGTGCTCCACATTGCACCATTCCTTTGGGGACACGTTCTGCTGATGGGCTGAGACATAATGAGCCAAAAGGGGGCCAGGTATGGGGCTAAGGGGCTGTGAAGTTCCAGGGCAATGGAATGGGGTGCAATTTAAGCTCATACATAGCATGCTTCACAACTGACCAATTGTTGCTAGTTAAAGGGCAGAAATAAGGTTGTGTCAGGAGAGAAAGGGCTGAGGAAATGCTTGGGGGCCTGACACTCCTGAGCCAATCCCCTATGGGCTCCTTGGGGATCCCCCATGCTCTCTGGGAACTCCCTGCAAACCCCTCGGGGGCCCCTCCCCCAATGCTCCCTAACCCTCTGTCACCCCTAAGTGCCCCCTCCACCAAAGCTCCCTGGGAACCCCCTGCCACCCCTCAGGCCCCCTCTCCCAATGCTCCCTAACCCCCGGCAATCCTTCAGGCCCCCTCCCCCAGGGCTCCCTGGGAACCCCCTGCCAACCCCGCAAGGCCCCCCTCTCCCAATGCTCCCTAACCCCCTGGCAACCCCTCAGGCCCCCTCCCCCAGTGCTCCCTGGGAACCCCCTGTCAACCCCCCATGGACCCCTCCCTCAACGTTTCTCCTCCAGCCTCTCCCCCCCACTTCCTGCGCTTGGCTCCGCCTGGTGAAACGTAACCAAGGCAAGGCAAAATTCCCTTCAGTAACGCGACTCCAGCTACTCGACGCCCCATAGGTTGAGACCCTTGTCCGTCTCCTGCGCTCTACCAATTAGAACTCTTCTCCAGCTCAGAGGGTTGTGACAGACCTGCACAGCTCGGTCTTCACAATCCATTGGTTTGCCGAGCTGCCACTGCGAAACCTTCCTGTAACTGATCCGTTTAATTACCTGTCAATCAAAGCTAGACTGCTAACCTATTGGCCCTGGGAGCAAGAGGTGGGGATTATTGTCTTCCATCACAAAGCATGTCACGCCAAAGCTTTTCTGCACTTGATAGGTGAAGAGACCTGTCTATCAATACCTCTTGCGATTTCTATTGGTCTCTGGAACAAGGGGGGTCCTGCCCCCTGTGTCCTGCCACTCAACGTCTTTTTCAAAGTAATGGGTGGGAAGTCTTGTCCATTAACTATTCTCGGTGGCTATTGGTTAATCGTTTAATAGGCGTGGCTTATATCCCCGCCCCCACTCCACCCTTCTTCTCTCGGAACCGCAGTTCATTCCCTCTCCGACTGCTGGTGGGTGTGGATACGGTCTGTTCCCAGCCGTGAGCTCCGATTGGAGGATGTGGCTCGGTAGGCGGGCTCAGAGTGTACCTTCTCGGGGCGGGATTGGGTAGCGGGGCGAGGGGGCGGGGAGGAGGGCGGAGCTGCCTGTCAGTCAGTCAGTCTGTCCGCCCGCCTGGTCCGGGGAGCCGGCGGGGGAGGTGGCGGTTCCATGGCCGCTGCGGAGCCCGGCGCCCCCGCCCCCGTTCATGCGGTGACTTGGGGAGAGGAGGCCGGGCCCGCCCCCGCGGGGTTCGGTCCCCCGCCCCCCTGAGGAGGAGGCTGGGGAGCCGCTATGGCAGCGCCGCGAAGGTAGGAGGAGCAGCCGGGGGCCTCCCCCCAGCCCGGGGGCGGCTGGTTCCCAGTGCCCTTCCCCCATCCAGACACCCTGATGCCCGTGTGTGCGGGGTGGGGCCCACTCTCCCCGGCGGGGTGCCTGCTCCCCCCTCCCCGCTCCAGCCTGGTTGGGTCCGGCCACCCCCCCCCCCCCCGAATCCCCGTCAGAAAGATGGAGGGGGGGCGTCTGCTCCCAGACTCCACCTGCCACCCCCAGCCACGGCGGGCCACCTCCCAACCAACTGCTCCTTCGCCCAGCCTGCCCTGGGATAGGAGTGATTCACCCTGACCCCCAAACCAAACCCCTCCTGCCTTGGGCTCCTCCTCCTCTCCCAGCTCGGTGAGTGGCATCTGTAACCCCCCTCCCCTCTAGGGAGTGCCTGGTCTCTTGCCCAGAGGCGTGGATACTCCCTGTTCCCCTAATGCCCTCCTTTTCCCCCAACCGCCAGGAGGATTTCACATATGCCCTATTCCCCCAGGCGCAGTGTTACCCCCGTCCCACAGCCCCTCATATCCCTATGAGATGGGCGTAGGGAAGAGAGAGTGCCAGATCCCCTCTCTTTCCAGGGGAAAGATGGTAGAAGCTGGCACATCTGCCTTCAGCACGCACTGGCACATCACCAGCTCCTGGCCACTGAAGCTGTGTCTCTGTGATAGGAGCTTTTCATCTGTCTGTGTCCCAATCCCAGCAGCTACCATCTTCTTCTGGGTTAAAAAAATGTGAAATCTAGGCCAGGGAATCAAACCTTCAGCTATAGCACAATTCAGTGGATGCTGCCACTACACCTGCCAAGTGATATTTTAGTCTGTTCTAGAAGGAGCCCTCCCTTTGCCTCCTTTTCTGAAATGGTATCTGCTGCTGAACCTGAGATATTCACTCCCCAGTTCTAGCTCTTGGGTGGGCCTTGCTCCTTTTTTTGGCCTGTTAGGCCAGTATCCAAAATCCCTTAGTTGATGGCTTTGCTGAACCCAGCGCAGACATGAGGATTGTCTCAAGGTCTAACTCAGTAGTTCTTAACCAAGGGTCCAGGACCCCCTAGGGTGCCTCGAGCAGATTTCAGGGGGGCCTCCAAGCAGGGCTAGCATTAGACTCGCTGGGACCAAGGACAGAACACCAAAGCCCCACCGCATGGGGCTGAAGCCTGAACAATGTGGCTTTGTGGGAACCCCTGTGGCATGGGGCCCCAGGCAATTGCTCTGCCCGCTACCCCCTAACACCATCCCTGGCTTTTATATGCAGAAAAAACAGTTATTGTGGCACAAGTGGGCCATGGCGTTTTTATAGTATGTTGGGAGGGGGGCTAAAAAAAAATTTTTTTTGAGAACCTCTGGTCTAACTGGATATCACTTGGCAGGTGTAGTGGCAGCATCCACTGAATTGTGCTATAGCTGAAGGTTTGTTATTGTGCCCATTGTGTTCATTTTTAGTGGGGTTTAGTAACCGGGGTAGAAACCTTGGACACAGCTTGTCCCTCTTGAGATAACTTTTAAAAAATACACTGCCAACTGACTGCCTTCGAATGAAAGATTGCCAAAATGGTGTTAAATGCTCCAGACTTCGAGTTTAATTTTTGCCTATTCAGTATGCCCAAAATGGCTACATTACGAAGAGGAGGATCTCTGCTGTGACTGATTTGCTTGTAGAGTATTTCTGAAAGAAAATGCCTCAAAATGGCCCAGATGTTTGTTAACTGCTTAGTAGGTTGCTTGCAGGGAATGAAAATTAGGTTGATTTTTGGTGTCCATGGGACTTGCTTTAGTCAGTCCTGGATCGATGCAAAGAAAGCACTGCTAGTCTGAGATCTTGCACATCACCAGACTAGGTACCAATGGAAAACTTCTCAAGGATATAAAACGTTTGTTGTCAGCCCAAGTTGCAACTTATTGGCACCTTTTAAAAAATCAAATTATTTTGATCACCATCCTGTGTTGTCGTTCTCCACTTGACTTTAGATAGGATTTTAGCAGCCACTGTCTCAGGAGCAACCAGGGTGCATCTGCACTTGGAAAACTGATACCCGTTTTTCAGCAGTGACACAAGCATTTGGGTAGATGGGGCTTTAAGTAGTTTTACCACCCTTTCATAAATGCACACTGTGAACTTTGACTATGGCATTGGAAGCTCATCTCCATCAGTGCTAATAATGTTAAACGCCATAGTGTAGACAACCCTCCACTGCCGGCATGGCTTTGAAAACTATTGCTCAGACTTGCTGTGGGCAGGTCTCATGAACAGAATGCATAAAATGGTGTTGGCAGCTGGCAGGCTATTTACACTAAGAGCTCGTCTACACAAACAATTTGTTTGTGGTAAAATGGGGCATGAATCTGTCCCACGCTAGCCTGCCGCAGTCTGTCAGCATACATCCTGCTGATGCTTGTTAGTAGTTGGTTAGAGTGCTTTAGGCCACTAGCGTGCCATTTCAGCTAATTGTTCTTGTAGACAAGGCCTAAGGCATCTTTTCCATAATACAGACACCTCCAGCAAGATTAGCTGATGTAGTAAAAGTGCCAGAAGCTAGTCTACACTAATTCATACACAGTTCCAAAAAAATGAGTACTAACTTTTGTAAAATAGATGGGGCCTTAACAGTTAGAAACTGGTGTCATTTACCATTTGGAAGTAGCTTGGTGTCTCAGCCTTCAAGTAGTATAACTGTGACCCGCTGACATTGGAGACTGAGATGTCAGCTGCTGAAATCATGTCAAAATTGAAGTGGAAAGAAAAGATCATTTGAACCATATGACTTTTTTTGGTCAACTGGTATCAAGGTTTCCAGGATCAGTTAATGCTTCCAGATATCCTTCCTGAACTAGTGAGCAGAAGAGGGAAAGTTTTTGATCCATGGTTGTGGAGTTTCTCTTAACCATGCTTTATTTCTTACACTCTAAGTATCAAGAAGTATATTAATGTGAAACAGCCAAGATATGAAGTCCCATCAATCTAATACATGACATACATACTGTTGACAAAGACCTTTCCAATTGTAAATTATCAATGGACCTGGTTTTGCAGTTGGGATATCCAATGGAAAAACAACTTTATATTTGAAACAAAATTATTTTTCCGCTTAGTAGTTGAATCTTTATATGTCCATTTGTGAATTCCTCCTATGGCAACATTTTTGTTTTAGGAAACTTCAGAAAAGTTTGCTGAAAATTTCATGTATCAAAAAACATCCCCGACCCTCCAGAAAAACCCAATAACATTTAAGTTTCGGATTTGTAAAGGAGGCTAAAGAAGCTTGGTACCCAATTCCCACTGACAAGGATTCGGTTGCTTAAAACCCTGAAGTGCCTTTGAACATGTCAGTCTACAAAAATTTAACTTGGGGATGGGTGGGGAAATAGCCAGTGCTCTCCAATACTTTTATTACCATCCAAAAGAAGAGCCACAAGTTGGGATGAAGCCCAGTTTCTCTGTTGGGTAGCCGACTTCAAAAAATCCTAGAGCATTGAACTTGCTCTGGCTTGTAGGCATGAGTTTTACCATCCGCCCTTCTCTGCTGTCCACATTAGAGTGCAAGATTCTTTGAAATTATAGGGCCCTAGTGGCTTGCTATGGCTCTCAGAAGAGGAGATGTGACATGTACATGTGTGGGTTCATCATGCAAGATCCAGGACAATTAGCCAATATAATTTCAGACCTAACAAACTTGACACTGGCCCTTTAAAGCAATATTTACTTTCACATTCAGTAATAAAGTAATAAAGTCCTGGGTTGCCTGTGACATTGATCTCAATGGGACTTTATAGGTGTGCTTGGGAGTAATAGATTCTTTGGTAAATACTGGCAGCCAAAGGCTGAGAACTAAGGGTTTCTTATGACCTTGAAGTTTTTCTGAAGCATATTAGCAACATTACATCATTCTAATGTTATAAAATACATATTTAAAGGTGTTCTTTTTAAACTGACCTATATCTGGAGTCCAGATATATTGACTCTAGCAACACTTTTATGATTTGTCATGCCAGGAAAGTTATTGAAATTGGATTGCCTATACTTGTGAGATGCTTAGCACAATGAGATCTTTGCATACATACAAAGACTGATGATCTGTGTTGAAAATGCATCGTGCAAAATGAAATTGGGAAGAAAAGACTTTTGAATCAGTGTGTTAGGTGGTAGACTGTTCATTGGCTACTTAGGTGGTTGTCTTAAAGGACAGTTTTTACAGCACCAATTCAATTTAGTTTCACCACATGCTGTTCGCACCAATGCATCTTGCAGCTGCCCTGAAGAGAAAACCTTTGGGCTTTAGAGTTCAAGACCTGTTGCTCACTCAGTCCTCTAAGACCTCCTACAACTTGGGAGGTTTGGGGGCATTGATGGCAATTTGATTGATAGGGATTATGCCATCAGAGTAGCTGTCCTAGCTATATAATTCTACTGTGTCTGAACTGTGGTATTTTAGCACCTTGCAAGGCTCCTGTGGTATGGTAAGGCTTTGAATGATGACATTGATGGTGTGTTCTGATTTTTTTTTTTTCCCCCCCCTATACTCTTTGGCATGTTGTTACTCAGAACTCCCACTGAAGTGAAGAAGATTCTTGCACCGTAGAGGTCACTGAGTTTTTGCCTGGAAAGTCAAACATAGTCATAATGCTAACATTTACTCGTATTACTAGAGCTGCTTCTGTGTCTGATATCAGCATTGTTGCATGAGCAGTTTAACACTGGATACAGTCTCAGTTAAACTAATAAAAGCAAGAAAACTCAGACCTAGGGCTGCCATCATATCCCTGTGCAGAAATATAGATTTTAATATAGCATTTAAGATTGCCCATTGTTTAGATATTATTTTGAGGCTCATTAAAAAGTGGAATGACTCTAGTGAATGACAAACATGAGTTGTCTTTCCCCTGGGTCAGAAACCAGATTCTCACCCCCAAATGAGAATGTCACGAGTCCTCAAACCACCTGTCTGAATCCCATGGTGCTTCTAAAACTCCCACCACCCTCAAGGCCCCCCTCCCCCGTTGTAACCCCTGGCTGGAGTAGCATATAGGCTGGAGCCAGACAACGAATGAACATTAGTTTCTTTGTAACTGATTTGTTTTTTGCAAAAGTATGCTAGTAGGATAGTGAGGGCGAGCTTATGCACTCCTGCCCTTGTATACATAACAGACCCTGCTCTCTCACATGGGATGTGGGGGGGAACCAATAATGGGGGCTCATTAGTGTTCTGCTGGTAGCTGGAGTGACCTGTCTCTACAGGTTAGCCCACTGAATTTTTTAAAGTGAACTTACTACCATGGAAGATGCCGGATTGAAAATGTCTTTGAGACTACAGTCCTCTGTCTATCCCCAGGACAATAAAAGGATAATCTTTCCCACATTTTGCCTGTAGCAATGTACCTCACCTCTGTCCTGGAGGTAGCGCTAGGTTTTCAATTTGTGTCAGTCCGTTCAGCCCTAGCCTCTCTGAGACTGCCTACAAACCTGTTACGTAGCATCAAATGTGATAGTGACTTGATACAACACGAGGCTGCTGAGAACTGTATAGACCCCCCAGCTCATTTCATATAATCCCCTAAACAGCCTTCAGATGGCCATTACTTTTGGTTACTACCATCAGAAATGGATTTGAACCAGCGACCTAGAGGAGCCTACATCTTGGATGATGTAGAGCTGCTAAATTAAGACTCTGTAAACTTCAGAGCTAGGAAGAACAAAGTGTTTTTTTAATCTTCGAGCACTTGTGGCAATGTTAGATATGTGGATTGGACAGTCCTATTAAAATGAAGGGTTTATTATATTAATTTCTTTCTTCTCCTCCTCCTTGCCTGAACATGTGAGAACTCAACCAGGTACTGAATTAACTGCTGCAATTGTGGGTGATTCGCTCCTAATGGTTAACTGCACTGGTATGAATAAACCAGTAGCCTTTTAATCTTGGCATACCCTAAGCTATAGAGTTCTGATGTCCTTGCCTGTCCCATGGTGGAAAATTAGAGGGAAATTTCTTTTGTACAAAAGGTGAAAGAGTCTATATGATAAATACTGTATCTTGGCAGCTGTATACTAGTCCACTGGACTCATGTTTTTAGTAGATGTCATTACTCCACTGTAGAACTCTAAGCATTACAGTGAATTTTAAGCATGTTATCAGAAAGGTGTGCGCGGTGTGTGTAAAATAAAACAAGGCTATGTCTTATGTTAAGGATAATGCTGTTTTTTCCTTCCAATTGCTTTTTGGAAAGCTGCTAAATGTTTATCCCTTCCAAAAAATGTTAATGATTTTAAAATAGAACCTTGGTTTTGTTTCAGAATGAAGCAAAATTTGGGACATTCCTTAAGGTTTCAGCAAAGGTTTCTGCTGGTGATATTAATAAGAGCAAGGAGGATGTGTGTTTAAAATTACAGTCCCAGTATAGGCGATACTTGCTTCTGAAAATGTGTGTTTTGTTCCCTATAGATTATAAAAATAAGATCTGCTCAAGACAATTTGAGGAAGATCTTATAGGCTGGCTGAATCTATGAAAGTTTACTTCAAGACTGTTATTTCTTAAGCATCACAGAACCACAGATGGTAGTGAAGTGATCTTTTCACTGTAAATGATATTGAAGACTTCACAGAGAGGTCTGCGAAGTCTTCAATATGGCACTTCTATCATCAAAAATAATTTAAGCAGAATGTAATAATTCACAGAAAACCTTAACTGTGCAATGGGGCAAGACTAGTGTCAGTTGTTCGGCACCAGTCAGAAGCAGATCATGGAGTTTGAAGCAGAATTGCTCAACCTTAATCTAGGTCTTGGGATTTTTTCCTTTTTAAAAAAAAAAAAAAAAAAAAAAAAGCTACTCACTAACCAGTCCCTTATAATGCAGCCACTTCTGTTAACAATTTAATTCCCATCTTCCTCCTAGGGCCAAGTAGCTATGCCCTTTAGACTTGAAATGTTTTGGTTAAACTTTGCTGAACTTCAGAACTATTAACCTAACGGCATGTTAACACGATATTCCAAACTGAAATAACTTTGTTATTATCAGGTGTTGTCTGTCTTATCCACTCTTTTTCTGTCTGGCTGTTCCAAGTTTTTAGTCTGTTTAGTGTGCCCACTTTCCTTCTGATGAAGGGATGGAAGCTGTATGAAATGCTGCTCCCTACTAGGATAGTCAGTTTTCTGACAACTTAAAATTATAGCACAGCTTAATCCTTCTTGAAGTAGACCTAAGCAAGCATCTTTCACAATAGGCAGTCACTTATTCCTATTCTGATGGCATCTGGTTTGCATTGAGATTGAATTAAACTTGATGCAGGTAAATAAGGAATGTTAATTACTAAAAATATCTTGTTTTCCAAAACCCTGTTTCTCAGGGTGGTTTGGTTGTTTTTCCTCTCATCTCAGAGCTGTTTATAACATTTCTGTTACTGTTATGTCCACTGATAGTTACTGCAGGTTGCCTTACTAGCAATAGGCACCCTCTTCTGCCAGGAATCAAATTAGGGCCCTGCAAGCTCAGTGCCATTCCCAATGTAGCCCTGAAGCTTTTGAAATGTCATGATTGATTTGGTTTTCAGGTTGCCTTTGTCATGTGTTCCTGTTTTCTTATGGCCTTATACTATCCTGTAAGGCTGAAGGTGAAGCCTTTTCAACCACACCTCTTGAGCAGTGCAGGTATCTGCTTATACCTGTCCTTCTCAAAGGGTTGTTACTTGTAACAAAACATACTTTATTAATGTTATAAACAATTAGCTAATGAGTCCTGACCTCTGATTTATAACCAGCTACATGCTGTGCTAGAATCTATCAGCTAATCATACTCCTTGCATAATGCCCATTTTTATAGCAGTGAATTGTGTAGTGATCATGATTATTCAGAGTTCATATGGAAACATGTTCAATTGATTACAAACATGAGTGGGTACAATTTTATGAAGAGTTTTTGGTGTCCTGTATAATTTCCATTGTTGTTAGGAGCTGTTAAACCAGATTTGCTCCTTGAGCTCCTCCCCAGAAGAAGACTGAGAAATGTACAATGGCACAGGCATTTTTGCCTAGTGACAGGGAAGAGATGATCAAACACATCACACCCAGCAAGCGTGTTTGCAGTGAAACCTTTGTAGATCTAAGAATGAGAAGCAGGATTGTGGCACTGATTGCTACAGTGTACCTTGTCAGTGCCTCTTCCTCGGATCCAAACCTGCACACAGCTGCCAGTTGCCTGTTGTAACAGGATGCTCAGAAGAGCTGGGAGTGAAATAATGCTCAATTAATCCAGGAAGCATAAGGGATCACTTATTAATAAGCACTAGAAAATGTTCCCTTTTAAAAGTGTCTGGGTCTGTTAAAACAGGCAGAGCTAGCTGCATTGTTCACAGTGGTAAAATTAACTTTGCTGCATTTTTTCAGACATGGTGCTTCCAGTCTGTGGATAATAGTTGTAATTTTACAGTAATGCCCTGCTGGTGTCAGCAAATAAATGAGGCTGAGATTTATAAGAACATGTCATACCCTTCCTGTATTAAGGGAACGGGGGAGAAATTGAAGCACATGTTACATGTTTGCAGCTGACAAATAGCTATAAAATTAGTAGATGCCTGCATAATCATTTATCACATTGATTAATCAGCCCTATTATCATAACTAGGACAAGGCATGGTGGATTTCTAGAGGACTACACGTTACTGGACAGAGATTGTTACAAAAGATGGAGGCACCAGTTAAGTCCAGAATCAGTGTCTTACTGAGAAGCTCTACTCCACCACTTCCAGCTACTGGAGGGGAGTTCCTTCCAAGGTGACCCCCCAGACTCTTTTTATTTATTTTTTTTATACATCTTTATTTTTCAATGCCCTTGGATGATAGATATACCAGTTTTTGAAGCCTCTTGCTTTCTCCTCTCTGCACAGATCCCAAGCTACTGGAAGAGATGAACTCTTTCCCCTTCCACCCACACTCCAAAGCCTCCTAAATACGGGGGGGGGGGTCTCCTATTCTATCCTTCCTCCAGCCTCTGTGGTGTTGGGTTTTTTTGGGTGGGGGTGAAGGGGGATGGTTGTCCGTCACAAATAGTATCACTGCTTGCAGCTACAGCAGCCTAAGTTTTGACTTGATATTCTTGTCAGTTTCCTGGCTGCCTAGAACAACTATGGTGAAACTAGGATGAGTCTTGTTAATTTCACTTGTTTAGAAAGCAATGGGGAGCGAGAGAGGTACCAAATCTCTGCCTATAGTCTCACGGAAACAGCCCTATATGGGTTCACTTTTGGAAGGTTCTCAGCAATAAATGCAAGCTAAAAGCCTTGTGACCTGATTTTCAGAAGCACTGAGCACCTGCAGCTTTCACTGAACTCCGTGGGAGCTGTGGCTGCACAGCACCTGTGCAAATCAGGCGGATGTATGTGTGTGGGGGGGGGTTGTTGTTTTTTTAATGAGTGCTTGTGCTCAGCAGAAATTGATGCTTAGGTCCCCTCTGCCCGCCAGGGTCTGCCACTGTTTTAGGTGTATCTCAGTGCTACAGACCCGATGCTTCAGTGTAATATACCAGCCTCCTTGGTCTTATTTCAGTGCTTTATCCCAGTATGAAAACAATATACTGGGCACCTTTGTTGCCTTCTGTACTCTAAGTTCTATTATGAACCCACTGTACTTACTAAAACTTTTCAGTATTGTGATGTCTGTCTTTCCTGAGGTATCGGTATACTCTATTGGTCTTCTCAAGTTGAGCTCAGTATGCCAGACTCTTCACCCTAATTGGTAGGGTGACCATATTTTCCCAAAGGGAAAACAGGACATACCACAGGCCGGCCTGAGGGCCCCCCCATCCCCACGCTTCCCCGTGCAGGACCAGCCTGAGGCCTTCTTTCCCCGTGTGCTCGGGGCTGGCCCAACACTCCCTGCCACTTGCTCGTGCAGGGCTGGCCCAGGCTAAGGTGCTCTCCTGAGCCCTCCCTCCTACAAGGGGCTGGTGTTGTCAGTCCTCTTCTCCCCCTCCCCCCAGCCCCCGCACATTCCTCTGCACCCCACTAGAGGTCGCACCCCACTTTTTTGGGAAAAGTGATGATCAGTTGGCAAAAGCAAACAGGATAAATGCCAAGTTTTGCCAGAAAAATTGAAACAACCAGGATAGGGCTTAAAAATGGTTTGTCCCAGCCAAAATGGGACGTATGGTCACCCTACTAATTAGGCAGAGGTAGCCAAATTGCAGGTTAGGGAAGGGCAGAATGAGACCCTCTAGCATTCCTCATGCAGTTCTGTCCGAGTGTAACATGTTGGATCTTCATGTGTGGTTTTCAATGCCTATTTCAGCAAGTACCATTTGCCATAAATTTAAGACAATTGTACAAAGATTGGATGTACAAAGTGTTGATACAGGAGTATTCTCCTCCTAAAAAAGTGTAGGAAGTGACAGGGGAATTGTAATGTCAGGGCTACCAAAGACTTGACTGTTAGAAGTGGTCAGAGAGAGGTACGTTTGTCTGTCAGAGCCTTGTTCTCTGATCTTCCCCCATCTATCCCAGTGGTGACTAGTACACTGGTCCTCCAACTCTTTCATTCAGCAGACCACTTTGACTTGTGAACACACCTGCCTTCCAACCATCCCAACCCCACATTCTGTATGCCATGAGGAAAGGCCACTTAGTTAGTTGACTACATGTGGAGTGTACTCTTTTAGAGTTCATGTGAGGGAGACTTTTTGGAGCAGCTTTGGAAACCTCTGTCAATCACTCTGTGGTCAAAGCACCTTACTTGGTTCCTGTGTGGGATGCCCTCAATGGTTAACTCAGGAGACATTGATGCAAGCTTGTTAGAATAAGAACAGCAGCACAAAGGGTTTAAAAATATACCTGAGCCGTGGGTCCAGGTTGAAGGGATAGGTGACCCTTGTTTGTGTCCCTGGAAAGTGCAGTGCTCTGCCAGCTTGAGATCAAACTTAAGAAACGGTATGCGTGCATGAGGAAATATCCTTCTGCATGCTACTAATGTTTGTGACGCACAAAGTAGACTCTGTGGACTGCTCTGCCTCAATCACTCTAGTCTTGCCCTCCCTGGGAGGAATTCCTCTGTAAAATATTGTATTAATACATAAATTAAACCACATTTTAGTAACCTGAAGGCTGACACCAACCAATAAAATTAATTCATAGCTAAGGCTGCTGTTATGTCTGTCATCATCCAACAAATCATCTCTGAGAAACTTGACTGAGGTTTTTTAAAAGGTTAAATTTACAAAATCCATAGATGGAAGGAATGCTGTGGGTAAGTATAAACTAGCTGCATGTGACTTCCCTCTGTCTTGAAAAACGTAATTCAAATTGGCTTGCAAACACTATCCTACATCACAGAAGTGTTGTGAGGATAAATATGCTAACTGTTGAGGGGCACTCGGATATTATGGTAATGGGAGCCATCTAAGTACCTAAAATAGATAGTATAGTCTGCAGACATACATGAATTTGGGCTGTGATCTTGTCAGATCTTGCAAGTAACGGGAGTCAGGCCTGGTTAGTATTTGGGTGTAAGCCATCTATGAAAAACCCATTGTGCTTTAGGTCCACCAGTAGAGGTGCTGTCCCCTCTGAGTCCACGTCCTACCAGGGTGCTAAAACATTGTCCATATTCAAAGTTGCACCAGTTTAGCTGTAGGTATGGTTTTTTAAAACTGATTTAGTTAAACCAGTGCCATCAAGAGTTGATACTCTTAAGTCTCCGGATTTATCTATTTATTAAAGATAATCTAGAATAAAATAGGGTGAGAATGTAAAGCAGATTAACTATTCCTGGTTAACTCCATGTGTGGATACTGTTACTCTGGAGTAAAACTGCCTGATTCCAAATTAGCTTAATCCAATTCAGAGAAACTAATTCGGAATCAGGTACTCCTATTCCAGAATAAGGGTGTCCACACATGGAGTTAATCAGGAATAGATATTTCAGAATAACTCCTTATGTGGACAAGCCTTTAAACTGACTTAAATTTAATTCTGACTTTTGCATCAGTTTATTTAAATTGGTTTTTAAACGGCATAAAATTAAACCTGTATAAAGGGGCAGTTTGTTGCTAGAGATGTGGTCCTTTCAACTCACCCTAAAAGCTCCCTTATGGTGACAGACTGCAAACAGTAGGTGCAAAGTCTGGAGTCTTGGTCCTGGGAGAGACCATGACAGAAGGCATTGGATGAGGCCAACATGGACATGAATCTCTGCAATGGGTAGTTGAGCGGTTCCTAATGGAAACGAAGGGGCATGAGATTAGACTTAGAGTGCTGAGTTGAAGGTTATCTACATTTCAGTCAATACCATGTTGGTTTAGCATTAGGGCTGTCAAGCGATTAAAAAACTTAATCATGCGATTAATCACACTGTTAAACAATAATAGAATACTGTTTGTTTAAATATTTTTTGATGTTTTCTACACTTGCAAATATATTGATTTCAGTTACAACCCAGAATACAACTTGTACAGTGCTCGCTTTATTTTTGATTACAAGTATTTGCACCATAAAAACCAAAGAACTAGTATTTTTCAGTTCGCCTAATAATACAAGTACTGTAGTGCATCTTTGTCATTAAAGTTGAATTTACAAATGTAGAATTATGCACAAAAAACCTGTATTCAAAAATAAAACAATGTAAAATTTTAGAGCCTGAAAGTCCACTCAGCCCTTCTTGTTCAGCCATTCGCTCAGACAAACAAGTTTGTTTACATTTGCAGGAGATAATGCTGCCTGCTTCTTGTTTACAGTGTCACCTGAGTGTGAGAACAGGTTTTCTCATTGCACTGTTGTAGCCGGTGTCGCTAGATATTTATGTGCCAGATGCACTAAAGATTCATATATCCCTTCATGCTTCAACCACCATTCCAGAGGACATGCTTCCATGCTGATGACGGGTTCTGCTCGATAACAATCCAAAGCAGTACAGACCAACGCATGTTCATTTTCATAATTTGAGTCAGACACCACCAGCAGAAGGTTGATTTTCTTTTTTGGTGGTTCGGATTCTGTAGTTTCTGCATTGGAGTGTTGCTCTTTTAAGACTTCTGAAAGCATGTTCCACACCTCGTCCCTCTCAGATCTTGGAAGACACTTCAGATTCTTAAACCTTGGGTTGAGTGCTATAGCTATCTTTAGAGATCTCACATTGGTACTGTCAAAGTTTGACTCAGACTCACAATTTATCAGACCACTCTGTTTTATTAGCAAAGCTGCTCTGCTAATACATGTAGAAGTGAGCCCCCCCGAGTGGGGCTTGTGTCTCTTAATTTATACAGCTTGCTGGAGAACAAGTTACAGAGAAGTTACAGACAAAAGAAGAAAAGATTTTAGTCACCACCCTTCGAGATCCCTGAGACCAGTCACGTATCTTCAATTACCTACCACCCTTAACAATCTCCTTTAACAGCTTCCAGTTAACTTAACTAATTGCCCTTCACACCTTCCATTCTGATGCTTGCTTCTTAGACGTGCTGGCTCTATCTTAATTGCTTCTCCATTCAAAAGCTAACTGTCCCTACGTGTGCTCCCTCAGATACTTTGTAACATGTTTTGGCATGCCCTCTCATATACAATGTATCCAGCATGTCCCCTTATACAATGTTATACTTCCACAATCCTCCCTTTTGGTCAAGGCTGCGCCCATGACCAATGACTTACTGGATTCCATACATCAGTCGTTCTTTTTCATCGAAGGAGGAATAGTATCCCCCAAAGGGCACAGGATGATTTTCACTGGGAGAAGAGGTAGCATTCACATGACATTTGTAGATGGTGCTGTTTTTCTCAGGGAGGCTGTAGGGGGAGCAAGAGCTGCTCCTCCCTAGATTCAGCCCTGTCCCATTACACACCCAGCACCAGTGGCCCTTTCCTTTCCCAGCCCCCAAGTGTCATTTTCCTTCCATGTCCTTTTAAGTGGATAGGGTTCTCCAGCAAGCTCTGAGGAATTCAAAGGGATTGCCATGGTGGGGATACTGGCTTGTGAGTGAGCTGGGATGTGGCTGCAGACCCAGCAATTAGAAATATTCAGGATCTGGGCTATCTGCACCTGTTGTTGGATGAAAGAATTGTCACTGTCACTCTGGATTCCCCAGACCCTCAGGACACAGTAGCTGAGGATTAAGCTTCTCAAAGGACACATGTTGGAAGCAGGACCCTTTCTGGTTCCGACAACCCCTTTCGAGGGAACCGCAGTCACGGTTTTACGTCCACCAGGCAGCAGGCGCTAGGCTCACTACTGCTTCTTGTTTGTTGGGTCCTGCTGTCTGCTTACCCTCTGCTTCTGGCAACCCTTACGAGAGCGCAGATTGTAAGGTATTGCAGGCTGTTCCTCTTTGTCTTCTGGGGTTGAAGCTGGTTCTGCGTGGTCTTGCAGAGGTGCTTGGTCTCCTTGAGGTGGCTCTGGCTTACACTGAGAGGCGTGGATCCATGCAGCGATGCCGGATAATTTCACTGCTGTCTGGGTGGTGAGCAGTACCTGGTATGGACCCTTCCACCGGGGTTCCAAGGCGTGCTTCCGAAGGTGGTGCCGCAGGTAGACCCAATCACCAGGCTCAAGAGTGTGACAGGCAGCAGAGGTGGGTTCCGTCGGCCAAGCTGCTCGCACCTGCGAATGGAAGGAGCTCACAGCTTGCATTAACCCTTTGCAGTACTGGAGGAGTGTGCTGTGAGTTAGGTTTAGGTTTGGGGCTGGGGTAATAGTAGCCATTGTTCGCATAGGGCGTCCCATGATGATTTCAAATGGACTCAGTTTGTGTCTCTGGGATGGGGATGACCCAATTTCCATAAGGGCCAGTGGTAAAGCAGCTGGCCAGTTAAACCCTGTGGAACTACAGATTTTTGCCAGCTTATTTTTAAGCACACCATTTCGCCTTTCAACTGCCCCTGCACTCTGTGGATGGTAAGGGCAGTGCAACAGGTGGGTGACATATAATACCTGGTTTAGATGTTGAACAATTTTTCCAGTAAAATGTGTTCCCCGGTCACTAGACAAAGTGGCAGGAATTCCCTTGGTAGGGATAATGTGGTTTAACAGACATTTTGCAACGGACAATGAATCAGCTTTGCGACAGGGAAAGGCTTCAATCCAACCTGAAAACAGACATATTATAACTAAAATGAATTCATATTTCTGACACTTTGGCATTTGTACAAAATCAAGTTGCCAGTGTAGGAAAGGTGCTTGAGGCAAACCCCGGAACCCTTGTGTTACTTTTACAGATTTGCCTACATTGTGGCTTTGACAAGTAACACAAGCGGCACAGTGGCGGGTTGCAAAGGAGCTGAAATGGGGAGCCCACCACCCCGCCTTACTCATAGCAGAGACCATCCCCTCCTTGCCGACATGCGAAACACCATGTAGCAGGGAGGCTAGAGACGGGTAGAGTGAGAGGGGGGCTACAAAGGTACCGGTGGGCGATCACCAAAGGGAATCAGAATGCAAAGAGCAACCCAAAGCACTCCAGGAGTCTCTCTGTTTCTGGGGCAGAATCCTGGAGCTGAGCGAGATGAGACAGGGATGGTGGCGTTACAGAGACAGAGAGGGGACCAAGAAACGCTTCTGGTGAAGGTTTTATAGTGGCATTATGTTTTGCAGCAGCATCAGCAAGTGAATTACCTTTTGCCACCTCGGTGTCTGCCGCTGAGTGGCCAGTACGCTTAACAATTGCCAAGGCAGACGGTAGTAAAACTGCATACAGGAGGGCGGCAATGTAGGGGCCGTTCTTGATAGGGGTACCAGTAGAGGTAAGAAAACCTCGAGCCTGCCAGACGGTGCCAAAGTCATGCACAACCCCAAAGGCATACCGAGAATCAGTAAAAATAGTGGCAGAGAGCCCTTCGGCTAGAAAGCAGGCACGGGTTAGAGCAATCAGTTCAGCCACCTGGGCAGAGGTCACAGAGGGTGAGGGCGCAGCTTCTATGGTCTCGGAGAGAGAGACCACAGCGTACCCTGCAAGAAGGTGGCCTTGGTCATTTCTATAACAGGACCCATCAGTGAATAATACCAGGTCAGAGTTAGGGAGAGGTACATCTGAAAGGTCGGGGCGTGGGACAGTGATAGCGGAGACAGTTGCAAGGCAGTCATGGGGTTCACCATCACTAGGTAAAGGAAGGAGGGTAGCAGGGTTTAACCGGGAGCAGCGCTTAATAGTGATATGTGAGGCTGAAAGCAGCAAAAGTTCATACCTAGTGAGGCGAGCAGAGGAGAGGTGAGCAGTGTTGCGTTGCAGAAGGAGAGTTTCCACAGAATGGGGAACCATGAGAGTGAGAGGAGAGCGGAGGACAAGGGACTCGGACATCTCAGCACTGCAGCATCTACAACATCAGACTGCAGCAGCTACAGCGCGTAGGCAAGGGGGTAAACCCTGGGCTACAGGGTCCAAGGTTGCAGGGAGGCTACAGAATCACATCAGGAAGACTGAGGGATTTGCAGATAGACACCATCTGGGGAGCAGTAAATAGAACAGCCAAGTTTGCATAGCAAGTCCCGTCCCAGAAGGTTTGCAGGGGTGGAATCAGAGAGGAGGAATGCATGCTCCTCAGAGAGGGGACCGACCTGAACAGACAAAGGTTTTGAGAAGGGAAAAGAGGTAGGGATCCCTGTAATGCCAACAGCAGACACAGATTTTCCAGATCGGGGAACCTCAGGCAAGTCAGTGGTGCGGATTGTAGAAAGATTTCAGAGTAACAGCCGTGTTAGTCTGTATTCGCAAAAAGAAAAGGAGGACTTGTGGCACCTTAGAGACTAACCAATTTATTTGAGCATGAGCTTTCGTGAGCTACAGCTCACTTCATCGGAAGTGAGCTGTAACTCACGAAAGCTCATGCTCAAATAAATTGGTTAGTCTCTAAGGTGCCACAAGTCCTCCTTTTCTTATTGTAGAAAGAGAAGCTCCAGTATCAACAAGGAAAGGGAGAGAGAGATCATTTACAGTCAGGACACATTCTCCAGTAGGGGACAGAGGTAATAAGGGAGCTAAAACTTTGTGAGGTTTCCCAGCATCCCGTCATTGTTGGGGTGAAAAATAGGGTTGGGGATCAGCTGGAGGAACCAGTGGGGGGTTCACTTGATTTCCCATACAATTATTAGGTCATCTTGGACACTCTTTTTTCCAGTGTCCAGGCTGTTTACAGTAGTTACAAACCCCAGTTAATCCAGCCCCCCGCCCCCTTCCGCAACCCCGTCCCTGTCCCCGGTGTGGTCTGCTTAGTCCTGAATAATGCTGTATCTGCAGAGCCATTAACTTTTGGGAGGACTGTTCCTCCTTTCCTTTTAAAGTGCGGTGGCAATACTCTGCTACTGCCAGCAATTTGTCCATGGTTTCAGTCTCCCATCCCACACTTACTCGTTTTAACATGCTGCCTGTGGCAGGGAGAAGACCGTCAACAAATGCATGTGCCAAGGCCCCCTGCCCATTTACATTGGGCTCTTGTATTCCTGAATGTTGTAGGAAAATATCAGTTAGCCGGGACCTATAGTCGCCTGGGCTTTCTCCTTGCCTTGCTTACAGCAACGTATTGCTGTCCAGTTTGTTTTAGGAGACCACACTTTGGGAATGGCTTGATGCAGGCGCTTCCAAAGAGCCATACACCGGTCTCTGTATGCCGAATCTGGGCCAGTACTTTTTATGGTTGAGTGGCGTGCCTCAGCTGGCCAGTCTGCGACAGCCAACCATTTTTCATAACTGGCAGGAGCTAACAATTTACACAGTTGGAGGAGATCTGTCTCAGAGGGTTCATAGGTTTCACAGATTAACAGAAACTCCTCAGCAAATTTGACAGAGTTTTCCTGTGGTTTGGGAAAACTTTTAACTATAGATAAAAGTTCTGTACGAGTCCAGGGCTTATAATCCCATATGGACTCACTTTCTCCCATCTTAAGGACTCGTAAGGGTGCCACAACAGTTTGATCAGAGTCTCTCATTAACCTCCCATCAGGTTCTCTTTTCCAAGAAGAGATGTCAAGAGAATCTTTGCAGTCTGCTTTGGATTTCTTCTTCTTAATATTTTGCAGAGCTGCGAGGCCAATGAGGGTATCTTCTTCACTTTCATTATCTGTAGTCACTGAAGATTTTTCCTTTTCTGATTTCTTATTTGCGCAGGAGTATGGTGGGGGGTCGGGTTTGATCCGGATCATTGCACAGGACTGGGCAAAGGGGAGCGCTCGGACTAGTGGTGGGAGAGACTGCATCCAATTGAATTAGTTTTTTTGATAGAATTTTTAAGAGAGGTGAGAGTTTTGACTCAGTCCATCTACGATTTGCCTCTTCCCACCACTGCATGAAGCAGTCTACTTCTCCTCTCTCCAATTTGGTTTTTGGGAGGACGAGTTTGCTTTTTAAAGCGTCCACTCAATCCTTGTCCCAAGAACCTAACAGTGGCCACTGTAATTTGGGGTTCTCTAGAGCTAATTTGGACCATTTTTCAAGAAACCTACAAGAGTCCAGACCCCTCCTAAAATACATAAAATAAGCTGGACTTCCCTTAGGGAACTGTTCTACCTTAGACTTCTGATTACCCATCCAGGAGGACTTCACACAGCACTCACACAAGAAGGAAATTCGGGCTCAGCAGAGCGGTACCCGGTGCAACACACAGAAAGGAGCCCACAGGCTACTGCCTCAACTGCCCTTGCTTTCACACCAGGAGTTATACCCAAGGCGTGGTGCGGCTGCAGCTGTGCAGATTCCACTTATTCAGACCGTGGGGACGGGGACCCCTTGGTCAGCCAGTCTCCGGACAGAGATGGCTCCCAGATTCTCACACACACACCACGGGGAAGATGGATAGACACAAAGACAAGACAGTCCTCAAACTGGTTAAAGCACAAAAATAATAATTACCTGAGACGTCTGATTCCAGAAGCTGGATCCAAAGACCCCTACCCGAACAGAGTGGGAACCAACAAGTTCAATGGCGTAGACTGCGCTGCTGCTGTGTACCTTTCTGTCTTGTGGAGGATCGCTTGGACTAAGCGTCCAGGCGCCGGCTGCCACGATCGTCCTGCAAGGCAGTCAGGGATCACACAGCCTCAGTGAAGCCGCTTGCCATCTCGGTGGAACCTCCAAATTGTCAAAGTTTGACTCAGACTCACAGTTTATCAGACCACTGTTTTATTAGCAAAGCTGCTCTGCTAATACATGTAGAAGTGAGCCCCCCCGAGTGGGGCTTGTGTCTCTTAATTTATACAGCTTGCTGGAGAACAAGTTACAGAGAAGTTACAGACAAAAGAAGAAAAGATTTTAGTCACCACCCTTCGAGATCCCTGAGACCAGTCACGTATCTTCAATTACCTGCCACCCTTAACAATCTCCTTTAACAGCTTCCAGTTAACTTAACTAATTGCCCTTCACACCTTCCATTCTGATGCCTGCTTCTTAGACGTGCTGGCTCTATCTTAATTGCTTCTCCATTCAAAAGCTAACTGTCCCTACGTGTGCTCCCTCAGATACTTTGTAACATGTTTTGGCATGCCCTCTCATATACAATGTATCCAGCATGTCCCCTTATACAATGTTATACTTCCACATTACCTTCTATGCATTTTGTGAAATCTGTAGTGAAAGTGGTCTTAAAATGACAGGTTTCAGAGTAACAGCCGTGTTAGTCTGTATTCGCAAAAAGAAAAGGAGTACTTATGGCACCTTAGAGACTAACCAATTTATTTGAGCATGAGCTTTCGTGAGCTACAGCATCCGATACAGTTGCATCCGATGAAGTGAGCTGTAGCTCACGAAAGCTTATGCTCAAATAAATTGGTTAGTCTCTAAGGTGCCACAAGTACTCCTTTTCTTTTTGTTCTTAAAATGAACAACATGTGCTGGGTCATCATCACAGACTGCTATAACATGAAATATATGGCAGAATGCAAGTAAAACAGAGCAGGGGACATAGAATTCTCTCCCAAGGAGTTGAGTCACAAATTTAATTAACGCATTATTTTTTTTAATGAGTCATCAGCATGGAAGCATGTCTTCTGGAATGGTGTCTGAAGCATGAAGGGGCATGCAAATGTTTAGCATATCTGGCACGTAAATACCTTGCAGTGCCGACTACAAAAGTGCCATGCAAATGCCTGTACTTACTTTCTGGTGACATTGTAAATAGGAAGCGGGAGGCATTATATCCTGTAAATGGAAACAACTTGTTTTGTCTTAGCAATTGGCTGAACAAGAAGTAGGACTGAGTGGACTTGTAGGTGCTGAAGTTTTACATAGTTTTTTTTTTTGTTACATAACTGCATTCAAAAACAAAACAATTTGTAATTTTCACTTTCACAAAAGGAGATTGCACTGCAGTACTTGTATGAGGTGAATTGAAAATTACTATTTCTCTTCATTTTTACAGAGCAAATATTTGTAATAAAAAATAATATACTTGATTTCACTTAAATACAGAATACAATATATATGAAAATGTAGAAAAACATCCAAAATATTTAATAAATTTCAGTTGGTATTCTATTGTTTAACAGTGCGATTTTAAAACTGCGATTAATCACAATTTTTTTTAATTAATTGCGTGAGTTAACTGTGATTAATCAACAGCCCTATTTAGCATAATTCAGTTTTCCATAGGGGAGCCAGTGGCTGCTGAACCTGACACAGTGTGGGTAAGAAAAGGTCTAAAACAAAGGAGCTATAGATTCTGGTGCTGTCCATGTGTATTGATGCTGCTTGTTCACTTCCAGATGAAACTTTGACTTTCCTGAAGGGTGTTCCTGTGGATTTTGCGAATGAACATCCCTGATACCCTCAGCCTTCCTGAGATGGCAAGTCCGGCAGTCAGCCCAGACTCTTCCTCCCATGAGGCTCTTTCTTCTGTCAACTCTGCGCCAGCATGCTCCCCCACCTCAGATTCAGAGAACCTAAGCCCAGATGAGCTGGAGCTGTTGGCAAAGCTGGAGGAACAGAACAGGTGAGGGAAGCTTAAAGTTCTAGTGTATCCTTGTTGCTGAGGAGGCCAAGGCCGATGGGAGGTAATTTATAATCCAAGGAGTCTCTATATGTTGTAGTGTGCAATGTGTCATCACCTGTGTCTGAACCATAGTGTGAAACCACCAAAGAACAGTACTGCTTAAGTGCTCCAGCGATGTGTGTCAGCCCTGACCTGGAGGGATTGCCTCTTCAGGTGAAAGGACAGCTTGGCCTGTAAGGTCCATACAGTCCTTTGCCTCACTCCTGACTATCAGCAAGACCTCAATTGTGATTGACAGTCTTGTGCTAGTGGCAAGTGTATGCAAGCTTCCTTCTCCCCACCAACAGCTCACTTCAGAGATCCCCCTGCAGCCAGAAGATGAATGGTAGTGACCAAGGGTTTTTAACTAAACTAGGTCACTTTTGCTTCAGTGGTCTAGAGGTGAAAGGCGCCATATATTTCAGCCAATCACTTGAGTTACTCTGTCCAGCTGATCTCATTCTTTCTGATGTTTCATCTATCTTGAGGTACCTGCCACTTGCTCCACAGTAGGTGTAGTTCCAGTTGGGTAGCTGTTTACAGAAAACATCCACCTAGCACAGTGCATAGTGTCCACAGTAACAGACCAATTATCTGGTCTGCAAAACTGGGGGCTGGACATCTTTTCCCACTCTGCCTCTTAATCTGTAGCCTGAGGCAAGTCATTTCACCATTCTGTGCCTTGTTTCCTCCATCTTTAAAATGGAGGATAATACTTACCTTCCCCAAAGAGGGGTTGTGAGGCTTAATTAGTCTGGGCCAAATTCTGCCCTTGGAGACATGCACCTGAGTCCCCTTAACATTGGCAGATGTTACCTCTGAGCATCCAAGGAGAAAAACTGGCCTGTAGCATTTGTCTTGGGCTGCCATTGCCTTTATCCTTCCAGAGATCTTTTGTCCCATCTCCTGATGAATTTAGTATCTGCCTCATCTGCAGTTTCTGATGGGGAAAAATGATTCCCTTGTTGGTTTTGTGTTGTTTTTAGAATACAAGTGAACGTGTTCTCTTTAACATCTGACCCAAACACGAGAGGTCTGGACACTGGAAATGTAAAGAGCCTTGTGCAGCTCAAGTTTGCAAAATAAAGGGGTAAGGGAAGGCACCAACTTCCCTGTGAGATGTGGGTGTTTCCACAGCTTGTTCTTTTTTAGAATGGGGCAATTTTAGTGTTTATATTCATGGTAATTTAGCTCATGGCAGCTGGAACTTCTTTTGTCATCTGTCCATACAAACAGTTGTTGATGATTCTCTGGGAAACAAAGCAAATAGCTGCATTTTAACAAAGTACAAGAATGTTGCTGACACCTTGTGATCTCTAGCCTGTTGGAGATAGGGATGGAAATATTGTTTAAAAAAGTTAACCGTGTAAACAATTAAAATTGTATCTAGGGCTGTCAAGCAATTACAAAAATTAATTGTGATTAATCATGCGATTAAACAACAATAGAATACTGTTTATTTTAAATATATTTGGATTACATATTTTTGGATTTACATTATTTTCAAATATATTAATTTCAATTACAACACAGAATACAAAGTACAGTGCTCACTTTATATTTTTTATTACAAATATTTGCAGTGTAAAACAACAAAAAAATTTATTTTTCAGTTCACCTCATACAGGTATTGTAGTGCAATCTCTTTATCATGAAAGTTGAACTTAAAAATGTAGAATTATGTTTTTTAAAAAAAAAAACCAACCCTGCATTCATAAATAAAACATTGTAAAACTTTAGATCCTACAAGTCCACTCAGTCCTACTTCTTGGTCAGCCAATCATTCAGACTAACAAGGTTGGTTACAATTTGCAGGAGATAATGCTGCCTGCTTCTTGTTTACAATGTCACCTGAAAGTGAGAACAGGCATTCGCATGGCACTGTTGTAGCTGGCGTTGCAAGATATTTAAGTGCCAGATGCGCTAAAGATTCATATGTCCCTTTATGCTTCAACCACCATTCCAGAGGACATGCTTCCATGCTTATGATGGGTTCTGCTTGATAATGATCCAAAGCAGTGTGGACTGACGCATGTTCATTTTTATAATCTGAGTCAGACACTACCAGCAGAAGGTTGATTTTCTTTTTTGGTGGTTCGGATTCTGTAGTTTCTGCATTGGAGTGTTGCTCTTTTAAGACTTCTGAAAGCATGCTCCTCACCTCGTCCCTCTGATTTTGGACGGCACTTCAGATTCTTAAACCTTGGGTCGAGTGCTATAGCTATTTTTAGAAATCTCACATCGGTACCTTCTTTGCGTTTTGTCAAATCTGCTGGGAAAGTGTTCTTAAAACAAACATATGCTGGGTCATCATCCGAGAATGCTATAAGATTAAATATATGCAGAATGCGGGTAAAACAGAGCAGGAGACCTACAATTCTCCCCCCAAGGAGTCCAGTCACAAATTTAAATGACGCACTTTTATTTTATATTTTTAACAAGCATCAGCATTGAAGCATGTCCTCTGGAATGGTGGCTGAAGAATGGAAGGGGCATGCGAATGTTTAGCATATCTGGCATGTAAATACTTTGCAACGTCGGCTACAAAAGTGCCATGCAAATACCTGTTCTCACTTTCAGGTGACACTGTAATAAGAAGCAGGCAGCAGTATCTCCCGTCAATGTAAACAAACTTGTTTGTCTTAGCGATTGGCAGAATAAGAAGTAGGACTGAGTGGACTTCATAGGCTCTAAAGTTTTACACTGTTTTGTTTTTGAGTGCAGTTATGTAACCAAAAAAATCTGCATTTGTAAGTTACACTTTCATGACAGAGATTGCACTTCAGTACTTGTATGAGGTGAATTGAAAAATACCGTTTATTTTGTTTTGCAGTTTTACAGTTCATATATTTGTAATAAAAAATAATATAAAGTGCGCACTGTGTTGTTTGTATTTGAAATCCATTTTGAAAATGTGGAAAAAATCCAAAAATATTTAATAAATTTTCAGTTGGTATTGTTATTATTTTTTTTGAGTTAATCGTGTGAGTTAACTGCGATTAATTGACACCCCTAATTATATCGTTTAACCGGTTAACTGCTGGGGCTGGGGCTGCTCTGGCTGGCCCTGGGCTGAGGTTGCTCTGGCCAGCACAGCTGGGGTTAATGGCTAGGGCAGTTAATTGGTAAGACTAGTGCTTACCAGTTAACTGTTTACTATTTTACATCCCTAGTTGGAGACAGAAGGAGTTTGGGAACTCCTGATCCTAACTTGTTACTAAGATGACCCACTAAATGCATCTTGTCTTTTTTTCTGTGACCCGCACAGGATCCAAATTCGGGGGTGGGAGGGCAAAATCATAGGCCAGCATTCTTCTACTCCTCTGCCAGCTTCTCCTCCTCCTTGCCCCACTGAGTGGACACTGACCACCTTCAGCAACACTCTCCATCCTGGCACTGCAACCCTAATCCCAGTCAGATGCAGAGGGGAGGCCCCAAAGGCAGGGTTGGGTCAGAGTGGAAGGCCGCCCACACTCACCCCGCGGCCAGGCCAAACCTGAGTGGCACTGCAACCCCATGCACTAGCTCACAACTCCCGGAGCAGGGAGCCAGGCGCACCCCCATGGGACAGGAGCTGCTGTGGGGTGAGCACAAGGTGGGCTCATTCTCCTCCACAACCCCCTGGGACCTCCTCTCTGAACTGGCGACAATCTTCTCATGACCCATTGGAGGGTTGTGATCCACCATGTGAAGAAAAACCGAGAGAGAGGATCTGTTGAAGAGGACTTTATTAAAGTTATTTCATTAAAGTATCTGAAAAGGACCATTTGAAATAGCATCATGTGCTGCATCTTACCCTGGTAAAAGATGGTCCGGATAATTCTTGCTTTTTAAAAAAAAAAAAAAAAAAAAAATCCCGTCTCCTGTGCTTAAGTGCAGTTTTCAAAGTTTAAAACAAATTATTTTTAAACTTTGATCTCCACTGTTAAACTTGTAGTGGAGATGAGTTAATCAAGTAATTATCTTCTACTCTGCCTTGGCAAGAAGCATATCCTGCTAACAGGAGACTCTGACCAAGGGCCCAGCACCACACCCCACGAGAGCAAATGTGAATCCCAATATGTGCACTCAGTATCAACACAACGCAATGGCCACATTGCGAACCTGAGTTCGATCCCCAGGCCTCTTCTCATTCTCCAGGTAAGGTTTTTTTTTTTTTTTCTGAGTGTAAAATGAATGGTTTCTTTAGTGATGTCTGTTCTGGAAAAACCATTCTGAGGGCACCAGAGTTGATTTGAGGAAGTTCTATGACCGGTGTTCTACAGGAGGTCAGACTAGATGATCACAATGGTCCCTTTTGGCCTTGGAATCTGTGTCTGTTGGCTTTGCATAGTTCCAGCCATGACTCTATAAATGCCATTTTCCTTCCTCCCATCATGAGTGGGAAGCTAAGCTTCCCCCTGTAGCAGGAGGGGACTCTAGCAAACCGTTCAATCTATGATTCTCTGTCCATCTGCCTTTAAAGAATCCAGGCCACAAAAGCAAATGCTTCTCCTAGATCTCTGATTGTGCTATGGCAAGGATGCTGCTAGAGGAGGTTCCTATCAACAGGTTGACGTCTCGGGGATGCAGTTTGTGGTGGGGAGGGGGAGGAATTACACAGTGTGAGGAAGAGGGTGGGGGACACTGACCTTGTCAGGTACTGATCATCCTGTTTCCTCATACTTTCCTCTCCCTGTTCCTCAGCAGCCAATCAATCAGTCTCTAATTTGATGACACTGAATCAAAAAATGGCAGCCAACCTTGCCAGCTGAACTTGAAAGCAGAAAGATGCAGCTGTTGGTAGGATGAACTAATATTCAGAAAGGCACCAGATTCAGTACCCTTTCCCATCTTTTAGAATGTCCCCTGAAACTATACTGTATCCCCTGTGCACTGAAACTGCCTCCATTCTGCTTCTCTCTGTGTCCCACTCAGCTCTATAATGTGCCACGTTCTTTTAATCAAGAAGGTGACTTTTCTTAAAGTGACTCTGAGAATTTCTGGAAAGGGAGACTCCTTTTCTGTTCAGCTTCATTACTGAGTTTAATAGTATATTAAGAGTAACTATTAGTCTCAAATCAGGAAGTCACTCTGCACGGCCCTAGCTTGTGCTGCAGATAACAAAAGCCACTTTCATTGCCCATTTCTGCCCCAGTAGGCATCTGACTCTGTAGCTCAGTTGTAGATTTCCTTCCCTCTCTGATTGCTCCGAGGGGGTGCACCTGGGTGTCCCTGAGCACATCCGATTTCTTAGTTGCTGAATGTTTAAAAGGAAACACAACCAGCTCTAAGCTCTATTGTCTGAGTGACTGGAGGAAAAATGCAGAATCCTGGTAAGGGTCCAGCAGCTTTGAACAATGACTTTGTCTTCAGATGAAATGGAAAGCAGAGGTGCTGCCTGCTTGTGGTGGCTGAAGATAATGGTACTTCTAGCAAGAGTGAGGGTGATACCTCTGTCTTGGTCAGGTTACAAATTGGGTATTGGGTTACTATATCTTGCATGCTTAAAACTCCCTGTGCAGTTTAATTTGTAGCTCATCTTCATTTCCTGTTCTAAACCGTAGCACGGTGTTGCTGTGTGCTGTTAAATACGTGCTGTGTCCCATCCCAGAGATGGTAGCATTTCACTGAAAGGTGAAGAGCTCTCCTCTTGCTTTGCCTTTTAGTTTCCTTTGTGAGAAAGACAAGGTGGGTGAGGTGGTAAGACCAACTTGTGTTGGTGAGAGAGAAGCTTTCGAGCTTACACAGAGTTCTTCTTTAGGTCTGGGAAATGTATTCAGGGTGTCACAGCTAAATACAAGGTGGAACAGATCGTTTAGCATAAGCAGTTAACACCTTTCAAGGGACCATTCAAGGTGAAGTAGCCTGTTAACACCTCTCCAGTGATGGGGGACAGGAGTTGTAATAAACCATAAATCCAGTGACCGTTCAATCCATGATTTTTAGTGTCTAGCAAAGTTATGGATTTGCTGAAATTTCCCAGACCTGAATAAGAGCTCTGTGTACGCGCCAAAGCTTGTCTCTCTCATCAACACAAGTTGGTCTTATTATCTCACCCACCTTGTCTCTCGAATCTCCTGGGACTTATGCAACTACAACAATACTGCATACAGTTTCTTTGTAAAGCACTTTGGTATCCTGAAATGTAGGGGCAGAATTTCAGCTGATTTAAATGCCCTATTTCTGTTGACTTCAGTAGAGCTATGCTGATTTACATCACGTAGCCTGCAATTATTTTAAATGTCCACGTGGTGGCATCATAAGGGAATAACAATGTAATGCTACAGTAAGCCCCAGCCAGGGTTGGGGCCCAATTGTGCTAAGTGCCATAGACACACAGAGTGAAAGGGGCTGTGATTCTTATTCTAATTTGATTCTTGCTAATATCTCCTATATAAGGTCTCCAGACATCTTTAGTTATAACACCCTGTAGTCCAGGGTCATCACTTTCTGAATCATTCACCTTTTAATCTGATACCTTCTAGTTTGGTCTCTGCCCAAAGGCAATTTTTTAAAGTTTTTTTTTTTTAAGTTTGATCAGAATTCCTTCAGGCTGGGGCATGAGAGTTCAGCAGTGGAGCAAGAATACGTAAACCCACAGAGGAGCTTGGAAAGTATGTGCACTGATTAACTCCAGACTTCTGTTTTTCCTAGACAATTAAATGCAAAGGCCCCTAGCATTAGGGTTGTGAGATCAAGGGCCCAGGAATAAGTGAACTTGGCTGTGTTGTACATAGGCTGATGTCAGTTATTCTTTCCCTCATGAAATGTAAACTTTAAAGTGTTGTGTTCTAACAACATAACATTAAGGTTTACATTTAATCTATTTTTAAAGGTAGTAATGTGCTGAATAGCACCCCCGCACCACACACTCCCCATAGCCAGATTAAGAGGGGTATCAAAACAGATTATTAAAGTGACTTGCAAAAGGTGACAAGATGGAGTTCATCTTGCCCATTAATTCTGACTGTATTTAAAGGTTGGTATCTTCCTTTGAAACAGAAGACAAGAAGGGTTAAAGAGCTTAAATTGGAAATTGACAGATCCTAAGATCCTCCCACAGCAGTACAGAGGTTTTGCCCTGGCCTCTGGTTGCACTCCTTATTCCTGGAGGAATTCCGCACCACTGCACAATGTAGAATTTTGCAGAAATTAATGTTGTGCACACAGAATTTTCTTTCTCTCCCCCCCGCCCCCCAGTAATGGGCTGCAGTGCTGCTAGCTGCCACTAGGGGCTGCTGGACCCAGCAGAGCCCAGCTCACAAATAAAAGACGGGGCAGGGGGAGGGAACTGGAGGGTTCCCGTCAGCTGCAGTTCCCAGCAAGCCCTGAAGGAAGGAGGCAGCGGTGCGCAGGAAACTGCAAGCCCAGGACCCAGCATCAGACTGTTTATCCCTCTGGATCCCTGCGCTCTAGGGGTAGAAGGTGTGAATGCCTGGGCCGGGGCGCCCACAGCTGGCCTATCGGGGGGTAGGCAGTGTGTCTGTCAGGGCGGGGGGCTTGCAACTGGGCTCTGGAGGGGAGAGGGTGTGAGTGTCTAGGCGGGGTGGGGGGGGGGGTTGCAGCAGGGCTCTGGGGGGGGTGTGAGTGTCTGGGCTCGGGTGGGACATGGCTGGGCTCTGGGGGGAGAAGAGGTGCCTGGCCCATCTGGCTGGACTCTGGGGGGCGGGGGGGGGGGTAGATAAATAGGAACTGTGTTGTTTTGGGGGTTTCTTTAACTCTCTATTCCTGGGGGAAATTTTGTCTGTATTGTTACAGGTATTTGAAATAAAGTACCGAAATAATTGAAACTGGCATGATTATATAGTGTTATTTTGCCAATAAATTTTGCAGAATCTTTAATTTTTTGGCACAGAATTCCCCCAGGAATAACACCTGGTGTAAATTCCCTCTCAAAAAGCCCTATTGCAAGTCTAGTTAACTTTTGTTCTTAAAAGATACCTCGACAAAAAAATCCGTGTTCCATGATGGAATCTTTGAGTCCGAATCACTTCCTGAAACACACAAACTTGAACTCTTATTTTTAAAAGTAATGTAGTAATACATTAAACTCTCCCTCCTGTTTCTGCTTTTGCTGTAGAGGTTGGTGACTTTAATATCCCTTCTTCCTGCAGGAGCGCTTTCTCTTTGGATGAGGAGTGTTAGCTCCATGCATGTGATGTAGAGCACCGGGGGGACAGACTTGCTTTGGTGGTCTTGCTACGTGGCTTGTATGCTTGCTTGGTTGTTGCCCTTGTGGCTTTGCTACATGGAATCTGGGAAGGGGTGGCAGTAGCTCTGGTCTCACCAGGGTGATGGCATCTCTTGCAGGCTGCTGGAAGCAGATTCCAAGTCCATGCGCTCCATGAATGGCTCCCGCAGGAACAGCGGCTCCTCCTTAGTCTCCAGCTCCTCAGCCTCCTCAAACCTGAGCCACCTCGAGGAGGACACCTGGATCCTATGGGGGAGGATTGTCAATGAATGGGATGAATGGCGGAAGAAGAAAGAGAAACTGCTGAAGGTGAGGAAAGAAGGCAGGTTAGTGAGAAATTGAGAGGCTGATAGCACAGACATCCTCCACTCCCCATGCTCATTCCCACAAAACCTGAGATTCTTTTCAGGATCAAAGGTGGTTTGATTTCCTCTGTGGCTCTAACCCTGTCCTAGGACTTGCCACAAACATTCTTTCTCTACTCACCCCCATGTCTATCCATCTCAATCACAAATGAGAAAGGATGGGCCCTCTTCAGGGCCCTCTGCAGCATCCCAAACCCTTGCCAGCAAGTGCATCAGCACAAGCTCATGCAGAGGATTGAACCCCACTCACCCCTTGTGGCACAAAGAGGGGCCACATAAAATACCAGGATTTTGGAACGTTCTCCCATGCTGGCTCATGATCTGCCATACCTTGCTTTTCACCAGGAGCTTATACGGAAAGGAATCCCACACCACTTCCGAGCCATTGTATGGCAGCTTCTGTGCAGTGCCACAGATATGCCTGTCAAGAACCAGTATTCAGAGCTGCTGAAGATGTCTTCCCCCTGCGAGAAGCTGATCCGGAGGGACATAGCCCGCACATATCCTGAGCATGAGTTCTTCAAGGGACAGGACAGCCTAGGCCAAGAGGTCCTTTTCAATGTCATGAAGGTAAGAAGGAGCCACCTGTAATGGTCACGTTGGAGGGCAGTATCTAGCATATGAGCAGATTGTGTATGTGAGCCATGGCAGCACATGATGCAAGCACTGCACTCTCTCAAAGTGAGCGTACAGTCAGAAAAGTGACTCAGTGGAAGCTACATGAGTTCCATTTCACGGTCTTGAATGACAGGTCTGTGACAGAGTAAACTCTCATATGGGGCGAGAGGGGGGCGTGAAAACCCCAAGCGCTGTAAGAAGCACGTCTTACCAGGAAGTAGTCTGAAAAGAGTTTGTGCCTACCTCAAGTTAGGGTGTGATCCAGCCGATTTCACTCACTGTTAGAACAGGGGAGGGAGCCCTGGCTATTAGTAGTCTTTAGCAAAGCATGCTGGGAGTCAGGAGTCTGGGCCCTAAAAAGTACAGGTACTTCCTAGTCAGGAGGAGGGAGAGCCCGCGTCAGAGAAAGGGCTGCTTGCTAAGGGAATGCTCAGAGGAATAATACCAGGCAGCCCAGGTGCCAACTTTCCTCGGCGCCGATGGGTGCTTGCACCCCCCTGACTCTGCCCCCTTCCTGCTCCCTTGGACCCCTCCCCAAATCCCTGCCCCAGCCCTGCCTCTTCCCCGAGCGTGCTGCATTTCCCCTCTCCCTCCCAGCGCTTACCACCCAAAACAGCTGTTTTGCAGCACAAGAGCTGGGAGCCAGGGGGAGAAGCGGAGCTGCGGCGCGCTCAGGGGAGGAGGCAGAGGTGAGCTGGGGCAGGGAGCTGCCGGTGGGTGCGCCAGCCCCGGAGCACCCACGGAGTCGGCGCCTATGCCAGGCAGGGGATGCTATCTGAAGGATCTGGGAAGATTAAACCTGTGGGTATGTACAGAATAAGGGGTTGGAGAGGTTCTCTTGCGTGAAGCCTGTATTGACTGTGTACCAAAGATGTTGGGGCGTGATATTACTAAATACTTCAAGGGGACTGGGCTACAGAACGTTCTCCAGAGAGTATCTGTTAGGGGGCTTTTTCCTTCACCCACTTACTTCCCTGGTCCTTCTCGCAGATAACAGAGAGCAACAATACCCAGAGTCCAAAGGTGCAAACAATTCGATGTTTATTGGGGTGAACTTCCAGCAAGCATGATTCCAGTTTCCTTCCTTAGTGTCCCCCTTCCCAGCTCTGACACCACAGAGCCTTACACCTGTGTCCCTGTTCCCATTCCTGCCCTTAGCCAAACATGATTCCAATTTCCCCACCTCCATTTCCTGTTCCCATTTCCCCCACCCACCCACTTCCTGATTGACTGCAGACTATATAGTGAAACTTGAGTTCTGCTTAGCTATACCTTGAACAATCATTTTACTGAAATTAACTAACCAATCCTAACATATTGTAACATGATTATTTAACCAATTATATCCCACCACCTTAATTAGTTTACACCCAGCAAAATTAATTATACAGCAGACAGAAACAATCACAGAACCAGACAGGGATTATACAGACAAACAATGGGGAAATGGGGACTACAGTGATAGAACAAACACAGAAATAAATTTGTTAGTCTCTAAGGTGCCACAAGTACTCCTTTTCTTTTTGCGAATACAGACTAACACGGCTGCTACTCTGAAAACAGAAATGAGGATTTCACATCCCAGCTAGTGATAAGTGAGTTCTTGCCAGACAGGATGCTATCAAACTAAGTTTCCTTTTACATCTTCTAGGCCCTTCCCTTTCTCTGGAGGCGATAGGCATTATCAGGACAGGATTGTGTTCCTAACAGCCCAATAGCACCTTATTTCAATGTGACTAGTTTGGAATGTGAGGAGGTGACCGGTCGCTTCCCAGCTTATGGCTGCTTCTGCTGCTTAGCCAAAGGCCTTAGCCTAAGAACAGGGCCTCAGACTGTCACAGTAAGAGAAGGACCTTACACTAGCAGACAGTGATTTTGATTCTTTCTTTTATACCTCTATAACTAGCCAAGTGATAAGAATACACCTAAATTCTTAGAGTATAGGCCTTTACAGACGGGCCTGAATATCTATATCCTAACAGTATCCTCCTCCATCTGTCTTCCCCATCATTTTCATTATGTCCTGACCCATCAGTGAGAAGCTGGTGACAACTTCAGCCAGGGAACTCTCTTCCTCCCGCCCCTCATGTCATCCCCAATGATGATGTCTGACAGGATGAGGAAGACTAGTACCCAGATCGTTCTGCTGTAACTTTATGCGTCTTGCAGGGCTAACAGGAACCTGAGTAACTTGTCAGTTTCATCTGACTTAGGGAGATGGTGTAAGAAGGGACCATGTATACCAAGTTGTTCTTCTAGCTGTAAAGGCGTATTAAATGAAAACACCCTATCGACTGCAAATCACTGGAGCATGCTTTCCCCTTAAAACACGGAGTGTGTTTTTTTTCCTGTCAAATAAGGAAAATGGGCTTAGAAAGAGGGGGGCTAATAAAGCACCTGAGAAACGAGAGGCAATTTCCCTTTAATATGTTTCTCATTGCAATCTCAGGACCTTTGCCACAGCCTGGGTGTCAGTTCTTATCTCTTGTTGCATAAGTACAGTGGAGAGCTGTATACAGTGGTTTAAAGCTCTTCAGTTTTCTCTGGTGAAATTATGCTTTTGGTGATACATCAGCAAAGTGTCTCAATTATTAAACAATGGATGAAAGCACATCCATTCCTCTGGAATGTAAAGGTGTTGGAGTTTGAAGTCTTCTAAAGCACTTTGAGATCTATGATGAAAAGTGCTGTGTAAGAGCTAGATATTGTCTCACCAAGAACAGGTACGCCCCATGGGCAGCCACCATACAAACTTCCCCTGCCAATATGCTGCCTTGTTCTAGAAAGACTCTCGAAGGACTTCAGGGTTCTCCAGTCTCCATAGCTCATTCAGTGGTTGGCTCCGAGGCTCCCAATCAGAAGGCCAATTGCAATGATGGTTTCTGGGTGCACGGTAGTCTATGACAAACCAGTTGAGCCCACAAACTCATTTCATGTGGCCTCGACACCAATCTGAGACTTCTGTGGAAACATCAGAGTCCTGAAGTAGCCAATCCAGCTATTGGAGAACAAGCTGGATTATGCGTCAACAGTATTGTTTGGTAAATTCCAACTGTAAAATCTCTGTTACTGGGGCCGAGGGTGGAGGCAGGGAGAACCCACTTGAATATGACCTCCCAGTGAGAGTTTGCAAGCACTGGTGGTTACAGAAATCTTAATAAACTTAGTGCTGGGAATTGAGCAGTTGTGATCTGAGAGCCCTGAGGGACAATAAATACAGCATCTCACATTTATAATGTACCCTCTTCTTTCTGTTTTTTAGTAGCCATTTCTTTCAGCCCTACCTCCCAGTGGCTGCCTTGCATTAGTGGTATCACAAATTTCAGAGTAACAGCCGTGTTAGTCTGTATTCGCAAAAAGAAAAGGAGTACTTGTGGCACCTTAGAGACTAACCAATTTATTTGAGCATAAGCTTTCGTGAGCTACAGCTCACTTCATCGGGTGCACCCGATGAAGTGAGCTGTAGCTCACGAAAGCTTATGCTCAAATAAATTGGTTAGTCTCTAAGGTGCCACAAGTACTCCTTTTCTTTTTGGTATCACAAATGACACCTTATCACAAACATACTGACCATCACCAGGGGGCATCTTAGATATGCTAGTAATATAAAGCTTTGTCTCCATGTGCATTTCACAGCGATTCTCTTCAGCTTTCAGGTTGAGAGTTGGACTTTGAGCTTCTTTGCTATGCAGGCAGGTTTCTTCCCTTATTGGGACATAACTCCTCATTCTCATCAGTGGCTGTTAAGGGCCTGGCTTAAGGAGAGAACGGAATCCTTTAAACGTTAATGGGATCTAATCTCTAATTATGGCCTTCAGTTTGTATGTTCTTTTCTATTTAGTTTTTCTCATCTCTGAATAAATGTTGTGGGAAAGGCACAGATTGTCCCCACCCTCCCATTGAAGTTTTCTGTGGATTTAATTTAAATTTGTAGTGATAACTTCATTACATTCCAAGAAATCAATTTTTATGCACTTGTAGAGAGAGATGAGCGAGACCTATTTGTGCTGTGGTTCTTTGGCTGGAATCTCATTGGAATAAATATGGCTGCAGTGAGGGCATATTAAACTCTGTTACGTGTCCCGTGTGTGTTTGGCAAGTGCACTCTTTCTACCTAAAAGTGGCAAAGAGTTCTGTGGCACCTTATAGACTAACAGACGTATTGGAGCATAAGCCTTCGTGGGTACATACCCACTACGTCGGATGCTTTCTACCTAGTTGCTTTTCTGACAGTAACTGGATGTTGATATAAGTTCTGTTTCTTATCAGACCCTGCTATAGACATTTACTGTAGCTTTGTGGTATTTAAAGCACTACATTTGCTGGCTGCAATCCCGGGGCACAGGAGAGCACATTGTAGGCATAATATCATCTAAGATACGTTTCTCTGCATGTGGGGGGGGGGGGGGCAGGGTGGGTTGCATAGAAATACTTAAGCTACTTCCTGGTCCTAAAAAGAAGTATCCTTTCCCAAGTTCCTTCCTCTGATCTCCAACCCCAATGACCCTTGGTTTTGTTGCCTTACTCCTTGCCCTTTTGTTCTCTTCTAAGTAATTATCACTTGTGTCTCAGTATGTTCCGTCAGAGCTCTGTAGCTCCCCTGCAGGACTCTAGAGACGGTATCCCTGTCTGCATCACACTCGAGCACTCTCTCTTCCAGGCCTATTCCCTAGTGGACCGTGAGGTTGGATATTGTCAGGGCAGCGCATTCATCGTGGGATTGCTGCTAATGCAGGTTGGTATGAGTGGAGATCATATAACAGGAGAATATGCAGCATCGATCCCACCAAAGTTGCTAGCCCAAAGCTCTTCCCAGTTCAGTTAATTGCTGTGGAAATGCCACAGGATCTTTAACTTCCCCCCGAGACTTGGCAGAAGGGACTTGGTTTAATGGCTCACTCAAAGGACCCCTGACGCTTACTGCACTGTCAGTACAAATGCAAATCCTGGGAGCAGAGTTAGTGACCTTCTGGACTGTGAATGCAGCCAGCTTGAGCTGTGCTGACTTGTTTCTAGTTCTCTGCCATTTCTGGAACATGTCCTCGCTTGGGTGCCGGAGTGCCTTTTTTAGGGAACAGGAATTTTCCATTGACATTGAGCATAAAATATGGCATCCTTCCCGCATTTGTGTAACAAAGCAGAGCCTTTTAAAAGCCCAAATCCACTACCTCGCCCTGTGAAACACATGCCGTGGAGGGTTTTAAGGAGGGACTTTTAAAGATGAAAAGCTAAGTACAGTACTTGTTTTGTCATGAACCGGTGCTGGAAATGCCTCTCAAACACTTCACAGGTGAATCGACACACTTGCATCTGGCCAGGAATTTAGATGTTTCCTCTCATAATCAGCAAACCACTTGGAAAATTTTTTGAATATTCCTTTGTTTCCTCATCGCCTGTTTTGACCCTTATCTCACACCAGTGATCCCTAAAACCAGGAATGAAAGGAAGTGGGGGGAGAAAAGTCATTGGGCCTCCCCTTTACCTTTTTAGAACCTGTCTAGATCAGACTAATCTGTTTGTAAAGTCCAGCATAAATTTATGGTATGCTCTGTACAAATGACATGTAAAATCAATACAGACCTACTGGGGAGAAGAGGGCCCAGCATGGCAAGGTACTATTCAGTTTGCAAGTGGGATTACATTCTCCACTGGGAATGTGTTTTATCTGAGCAGTCGCTGGCCATTCTATTTTCCTTCTGCTTCCATGTGATCGCTGCCCAGAAGCATCAGGAATCAAACCCAAATGTAAAGCATTGTTCTATGTAAAGCTGCTCCACCTCTCGTAACAAGTGTTTGTATGATCTACGTTAGAGTATCGTTCTGGGTCGGTTCTGTGCCGGGTTCTGTTGAGAGACTAATGTGGGATTTGTCTCATTTTGAACCTGTAGATGCCTGAAGAAGAGGCTTTCTGTGTGTTTGTGCGACTGATGCAGGAATATCGATTACGAGAGCTATTCAAACCTAGCATGGCTGAGCTAGGCCTGTGCATCTACCAGTTTGAGTACATGCTGCAGGTAAATACAGTGAGGAGACCAGGGTGATAGTAGCTTAGACAATGAGGCCATGTGATCCAGAGTAGTAGCAGGCTAACTATGAGGAACTGGCCAGTGGTTTCTTTGTGCACATAATGGTCTGTGAATCCAAGCTGGAGAAGTCTAGCTCCTTTCCAGATTCCCCTGGGAATGTTAGAGAAGACCAGAGCGGCTAATGGAATTGGTTCTGGGAATAAAGTCCTTAGCTCTGATTGTTCAGAGCCTCCTCTGGCCAAGAGCATCCCATATCCCAGAGGGGATGGCGGAACCCAGTTGGCTGTAATTAGCAGGCATTTTACTACTGCTGCTGTGTCTTTCTCGTATTCAGGAGCAGCTGCCTGAGCTGAACATCCACTTCCGCTCCCAGAGTTTCCTCACCTCCATGTACTCCTCATCCTGGTTTCTCACACTCTTCCTCACAACCTTCCCTCTGCCTGTGGCCACCCGAGTGTTTGACATCTTCATGTATGAGGTAAAGTGCTTCATACCAGGACGACTGGGGGCATGATCATGGGCTCAGAGGGATTTCTGATACTGAGTGGGAGCAACTGCTCGTCTCAGTGCAGTGTTCAAAGGCAATGATGCCAGCGTCTGGGATGGATTAATTGAGAACAAGATAGATCATTTTTAAAAAACACAGCTGAATTTTCTGCTTGAATAGAAGGACCTCGTTAGATCTTGCTTGGGCTGCCTTGTAAAATAAGAAAGGAGTTTCCTGGCTACACAGTGCTTCAAGTGTTTTAAAAACCTGTGTCCTGGTTTTCCTTTTTTCCAATGACACTGAGCACCCCAAACTCCCATTGAATCTTTCATTCCTGGGTGACTAGGTGAGATTACTCTGAAAATCAGCAATGATTAGCCCTGATGGACTAGCAAGGGGAACAGCTTAGTGGCAGGAGCCCTATACAGGTGAGTCTCATCTTACGCGCATTTAACATGAGCGAATTCAGCTTTGCGCGGTCGGCAAAAACAAAAGAAAACAACAAAAAAGAGAAAAATAGCAATTTAAATACTATACCTGTAGTGCGGGCGATTCCGCCTGCCATTACACTCAATGTAATTTTGACTATACGCGATTTTCACTTTACGCGCTGACTGGAACGTAACCCCAGCATAAGTTGAGACTCGTCTGTACTGCACTTCACTCCTCCCCACTGAGTCTGGCCATGTTAGCAGAAGTATCTTTGGGCCATTAGCTGTTGTCTGTAAATTGGAGTCATTTCCATGTTAGCGATGGCTAAACTGCAACACATGGAGTTCTGGGGAGACAAGTCCTAGTCAAAAAGAAAAGGAGTACTTGTGGCACCTTAGAGACTATCAGATTTATTTGAGCATAAGCTTTCGTGAGCTACAGCTCACTTCATCGGATGCATTCAGTGGAAAATACCGTGGGGAGATTTATATACACAGAGAACATGAAACAATGGGTGTCACCATACACACTGTAATGAGTGATCACTTAAGGTGAGCTATTACCAGCGGGGCGGGGGGGACTACAACATTTGCTCAAGAAACTACCTGAAAAAGCACAAGAACGAATCTGCACAGACACACCCCTGGAACCCCGACCTGGGGTATTCTATCTGCTACTCAAGATCCATAAGCCTGGAAATCCTGGGCGCCCCATCATCTCAGGCATTGGCACCCTGACAGCAGGATTGTCTGGCTATGTAGACTTCCTCCTCAGGCCCTACGCTACCAGCACTCCCAGCTATCTTCGAGACACCACTGATTTCCTGAGGAAACTACAATCCATCGGTGATCTTCCTGAAAACACCATCCTGGCCACTATGGATGTAGAAGCACTCTACACCAACATTCCACACAAAGATGGACTACAAGCCATCAGGAACAGTATCCCCGATAATGTCACAGCAAACTTGGTGGCTGAACTTTGTGACTTTGTCCTCACTCATAACTATTTCACATTTGGGGACAATGTATACCTTCAAATCAGCAGCATTGCTATGCATACCTGCATGGCCCCACAGTATGCCAACATTTTTATGGCTGACTTAGAACAACACTTCCTCAGCTCTCATCCCCTAATGCCCCACTCTACTTGCGCTACATTGATGACATCTTCATCATCTGGACCCATGGAAAAGAAGCCCTTGAGGAACTCCACCATGATTTCAACAATTTCCATCCCACCATCAACCTCAGCCTGGACCAGTCCACACAAGAGATCCACTTCCTGGACACTATGGCGCTAATAAGCGATGGTCACATAAACACCACCCTATAACGGAAACCTACTGATCATTATCCTTACCTACATGCCTCCAGCTTTCATCCAGACCACACCACACGATCCATTGTCTACAGCCAAGCTCTACGATACAACCGCATTTGCTCCAGCCCCTCAGACAGAGGCAAATGCCTACAAGATCTCTATCAAGCATTCTTACAACTACAATACCCACCTGCTGAAGTGAAGAAACAGACTGACAGAGCCAGAAGAGTACCCAGAAGTCACCTACTACAGGATAGGCCCAACAAAGAAAATAAACAGAACGCCACTAGCCGTCACCTTCAGCCCCCAACTAAAACCCCTCCAACGCATCATTAAGGATCTACAACCTATCCTGAAGGACGACCCATCACTCTCACAGATCTTGGGAGACGGCCAGTCCTTGCTTACAGACAGCCCCCCAACCTGAAGCAAATACTCACCAGCAACCACGCAACAGAACCACTAACCCAGGAACCTATCCTTGCAACGAAGCCCTTTGCCAACTGTGTCCACATATCTATTCAGGGAACACCATCATAGGGCCTAATCACATCAGCCACACTATCAGAGGCTTGTTCACCTGCACATCTACCAATGTGATATATGCCATCATGTGCCAGCAATGCCCCTCTGCCATGTACATTGGTCAAACTGGACAGTCTCTACGTAAAAGAATAAATGGACACAAATCAGATGTCAAGAATTATAACATTCATAAACCAGTCGGAGAACACTTCAATCTCCTTTGGTCACTCGATTACAGACCTAACAGTGGCAATTCTTCAACAAAAAAACTTCAAAAACGTACTCCAACGAGAGACTGCTGAATTGGAATTAATTTGCAAACTGGATACAATTTAACTTAGGCTTGAATAGAGACTGGGAGTGGATGGGTCATTACACAAAGTAAAACTATTTCCCCTGGTTTATTCCCTCCATTCACCCCCCACTGTTCCTCAGACGTTCTTGTCAACTGCTGGAAGTGGCCCACCTTGATTATCACTACAAAATTGATTGTCACCCCCCGCTCTCCTGCTGGTAATAGCTCACCTTACCTGATCACTCTTCATCAAGTGATGAAGTGAGCTGTAGCTCACGAAAGCTTATGCTCAAATAAATTTGTTAGTGTCTAAGGTGCCACAAGTCCTCCTGTTCTTTTTGCGAATACAGACTAACATGGCTGCTACTCTAAGTCCTAGTCAGCCTTCTTGATCAGAGGGGCATGGCTGACCAGACGCACACTCAGGATGAGGTATTTGCATATTCCCATTTTCTGCAAGTTAGTTTGCCCTCCCTGAGCCTGGCAAGTTGCCTTTAGGGACTATTGAGCTAGTCAGAGTTCGGGTTCCCCACACGGTATGTGCAAATATGAGATGTAAGCTTTAACTTGTAGCCAATCCTGAGGAAACTGACAGTTTTCCCCCAGTGAGGCTTTTGCGTGACCCACTAGAAATTCAGGGCCTAATTCTCAGTTCTGCTATGTGGTTCTGGCAGTGAAGTTCCTGTGTCGTCATTGCTCTAGCAGGTTAAAGGGAGCTTAGTGTGGGCATAAATTACATTTACTTTAAGGCTCTTTTTATTGCCATAGTGATGTCTGGGCCTGGTTGTAAATGAGAATCAGGCCTTGGGTGCCTTTCCCTGTCCTCCTCCTCTCTGCATCTCCGAGCTTAGGCACCTAACTTTTATTGCACTCTCAAATGCCACATGAGCCTTGTGTCTGGGGCTGAAACCTCTCTGTGCTTTGCCATAGGGGCTGGAGATCATCTTTCGTGTGGGGATGGCTCTCCTGCAGTTCAACCAGGCAGAGCTGATGCAGCTGGATATGGAGGGGATGTCGCAGGTCAGAGCAGCTCTGCATTGCACTCAAACTGCCCTCTCGGGAGGGGTTTATACTTCAGCCATGCAGTTGTGGTAGAAAGAAGCCCATAATTACGGCTCTACCAAATTCATGGTCCATTTTTGTCAATTTCACAATCATTAAGATTTTAAAAATTGTAAATTTCATAATTTCAGTGATTTAAATCTGAAATGTCATGGTGTTCTAATTGTAGGGGTCTTGACACAAAAAGGAGTTGTGTGGAGGGGGTGTCACAAGGTTATTGTAGGGGGGGCGCTGTGATACTGCTACCCTTACTTTTGCGCTGCTGCTGCTGCTGCCTTCAGAGCTGGGCAGCTGGAGAGCGGCGGCTGCTGGCCGGGACCCCAGCTCTGAAGGCAGCGCCGCCGCCAGCAGCAGCGCAGCAGTAAGGATAGCATGAGGTGGGCCCTCAGTCAGCAGCCGCCACTCTCCTGCCACCCAGCTCTGAAGGCAGCAGCGCAGAAATAAGGGTGACATGGTCTGGTATTGCCACCCTCACTTCCATGCTGCTGCTGGCGGGGGGGCTTCCTTCAGAGCTGGGCGCTTGGCCAACCACGGCCACTCTCCAGCTGCCCAGCTCTGAAGGCTGTGTGGACGTAAGGGTGGCAATACTGTGACACACCCCGCCCCCCCCCCCCAAAAAAAATTACCTTGCAATGCCCCTACAACTCCCTTTTGGGTCAGGACCTCCCCGTTTGAGAAATGCTGGCCTCCTCAGTGAAATCTGTATAGTAGAGGTTAAAAGCACACAAGACCAGATTTCACAGTCTGTCGTGTTTTTCATGGCCGTGAATTTGGTAGGGTCCTACCCATAATCCTGTTGAGCTCTGATTGGCTGGCCATGCTGTGACGCAGTAGGGAGAGGGGTGGATTGACCAGGGAATGTCGTCTAATTCTACTGGGACTGTCTGCATTGGGGATGGGATAGCAGGAGATGGGCCTGTAACCTGAGCCAGGAAGGGGGTGGGGTCAGATGACACCTTTGCCCGGGAAACTGGACAAAGCCTAGAGGAGAGAGCCTACGGGAGGGGTTTTTGGTTTCAGTTTTGTGCTGGAAAGCAGGGGAACCCCAAGGCTGGGGTCTAAGCTCCCTGCCCCCCAGAAGGACTTGACTGAGGGGTCCTGGTTGTACCTACAAGCTCTGTTTTAGACTGTGTTCCTATTGTCCAATAAACCTTCTGTTTGGCTGGCTGGCTGAGAGTCACGGTGAAACCCAGGAAGAGGGGTGCAGGGCCCTGACTCCCGCACACTCCCTGACACATGTCCAGTGTATAAATAGAAGATGCCCCATATAACGCCCAAGGTCAGCCCATTTCCTAGTGACTGGCCCAAGCATCAACGCAGAGTTGCCTGGAGCTCTTTTGGTGTAACGCTGCTGTGCTTCCAGCCATGAAGAGGCTCATCCTGCCATGCTTCTGAAACTCAGTGGGCCAGGAGTCTGAGCAGCCTCTCTTACGTCCTGCCGCCCTCTAGTCCCAGTCTAGCCCAAAACCTGAATCCAGATCTTTGTGAAAAGTGAGTTTAAGCAACTTCTACGGGCAGTTTCCTTTTTCCTTAGGCACAGTTTCAAAGGTGAGATGTGAAAGAATCACTAGATATTCTCACTCTCCAAACAGCGAAATAGTTGCCTGCAATGTGTATGGTTTATCCCAGCAGTGCCATGCACAGGGTTAATCTTACAACCCTGTAACCTGTAGCTCTTGTTCTGCTTAGACTGCAGATGATGCAGTACCAACATCTTAGCTGTGTGGGACCCACTGATGAGTCAAGCAATTGGTGGGACGGGTGAATAGAACAATTACATCACAAGAGAATGCATTACTGTGTTAAATACAATTGAGCTTTGTGAGCCTGGCCCAACAGCAGTTACAGCTCTAACTCGCTGTGCTGTCCGTGTTGTGCACCAGACAGAAGGTGAAGAAGCACTTTCAGGCCTGCTGAGGTTGCAGAGTGATTTTTCCTTTCAGTCCCCCTGCAGCCTGGGCACGGGGCACTATGAGGCTTAACTTTCAGTTGTCCTGTTGGATTTGAGATGTCCTGAGACCAAACACATGAACATCCTCTGTGTGTTTGGAGCTGACAGTATTAGATAAGCTTCTTGTGCCTGCCTTGTGCAGGAGCTCAGATCCTACAAGTCATGTCACCTGCCTGTCCCTCAGTTCTCCTAACTCACCCCGCTGGTGTTAAGATAAGGTTTGAAGATAAGAACTATAAAAATGCCAAGAGTGGTGCAGTGTCCATGCTGCCCTGTCAGCAGGAGCCTGTCCATGATCCTGGGCCATGAATTGGGGTAGGGGTGTAATCCCCTCCAGAATTCCTAGAAATACCCTCCTGTTTCTCTTCCTCCCCGGCTCCCCTTACTGACTCGAACCATCCAGCTTCTTCTCATGTAGCTGTGCTCCCCACACTTTTCCCTGGCTGCTGAAGCTGGAACTTTGGGGGCTTTCCAGATACTGAACATACCCACGTGCTGCTCAGGAAGAGTCCCACATTCCACAGGTGCACTTGAAACACCAAGAGACTAGTCACTAGTAAGAGACTTCTAGTGATTGATCAAGAGGGTCGGGAACGAGTGGAGCCCAGGTAGCACAGGGAAGGCAAGTTGCTGGGCTGCCTGTTCTGGCTTGAGAGGAGAAGCAAGTACTGAATGAAGAGGATGGGAGGAGATTTGGGAAGAGTGGGTAGAATTTATTTGAGTGCTCAAAAGGGGCTCAGAGAAATGCATCCTGCCCTCTGCTCCCTTCTCACAGTATTTCCAGAAGGTGATTCCTCATCAGTTCGACAGTTGCCCGGACAAGTTGATCCTGAAGGCATATCAGGTCAAATACAACCCCAAGAAAATGAAGAGGTAAGTTCGCTCCCTCACCCTGTGAAAGATCCTAGACAGGCAACTGGCAGAAAAACCCCTCCCTGGGCTGTGCTGTTTCGAGGATCCTGCGTTAGACGTAAGCAGGAGGATAGGGAATGGAAAGGGAGCGTGCATCGCGGGATCCTCTAGTTATTCATTAGAGCCACACAGCAAGCAGCAGTGAAAATAGAGAAGAGATGAGTGAGTGCTGTGCGGAAGGACTCCCTAATAATGGAATTACTGCCTTCTCTGACAGCAGGTCTGATGGGTTTGTGGGAGGCCATGAAAGCTTTTCCACAATATAGAGACCAGGCAGGCTGATGGCAGCAGAGCTGCTTGGCCTTGGCAGGGACTCTGGCTTTGCTAGGAGTTGGGGGGGGGGGGGGGTGATTTTGTGTATCCAAGGAAGTGGGTATAGCTCCTGCCCCAAACTTCCATCTCCTGCTGTGCAAGCAGGAGATGCTATGACCTCCTGCCTTCCTCTTCTGGAAGATAGAAGCCTGCATTTTGAATCTCTTAAGTGGGGACAGTCATCCTGACACTTGGTGTGAAGGAGGGTGCAAAAGATAGAAAGATAAAGATCAGGCAAAATTGAGCTATTCCAATTTTCCTTGTAGTTCAGTTAAAGGACTAGTGTGTCAGTGGTAGGTCTTTAAGTTGATTACGAGTGTGTAAGACCTCAGCCATTCAGCTAGGGGACTTAAAAATATAATACTTGGGTGGGGCAGTGTGTTTGTAAAAATCAGCATATATGTAAAACCCCCAATCCAGGGACACTAATTTGCCCCATCATGCCCAGAAGCTTCAATATGTGTGGCCTGTTGCTGCATGGGCCTCAGCACAAGGCACTGCAGGGGAGCTGGGGTCAGCCTAAATTGTTAGCTCCTGTCCATTGCAGGTGTACCCACAGACCCTGAGCACTCTGCTGAGGGTAGGGGAGGGGGTGGGGGCGTCTGAAGCAGATTTGATCCAACCTGGCTTGCATGTCTGTCTCAGGCTGGAGAAGGAGTATGCTGCAATCAAAAACAAAGAGATGGAGGAGCAGATTGAGATCAAAGTAAGTCCTTCCTTTGCTCCATGCCCTCCTTGCTCTAGTGTTGTCTGAAGCACAGCAGCACACCGAGGGAAAGATTATGGGAGCCACCTGAGTTTAACTCCGAGAGCTCATCAGATCACTGCCTCTAATGCTTCTGATTGGTGCTCCAGCACCGTTATCCAAAACTAGACCTGTAGGGACAGAGATTACAGCTTTACAGACCTTTTTCCCCTGAAAAAGATCCCATGTGCTTCTTATAAGCATAACACAGATGCTTCCCTCTTCCATCTGGCATTTCACATTTGTGTAGCTAACTGCACTTGGGTACTGAAATTCCCCCAGCAACTTCAGTCGGATGCCCCCTTCGTTTCCTGTACGGTGGTGCTGCATGCTGTTAAACAGCTGCCATGTTCCACCCCAGAGACAGTTGCTCCTCAGAGATGAGCATGGTGATCCCTGTATATACTGTCTGGGTTCATAGAATATGAAAGGCACTATGTAAATGTAAGAGATTACTCCTACTTCATTCTTATGACTGAATTTGGCGCCTACCCCAAAGCACTGGCAAAGGGTTTTCTGCACCCCAGAAGTTCTCTTTATGTCTCTGGTCCATCACTTGCTGTGATTTCAGTTATTTCCCAGTAGAGGGCAGACCCAACCTATTTAATAAGGCCAGGCTTGTGTACAGGAAGCTCCTGTTGATGTCTCACTTCTTCCTCTGCAGAGGCTCCGGACTGAGAACCGCCTCCTGAAGCAGCGGATTGAGACCCTGGAGAAGGTGAGAGGCATGCCGGGCCGTGTGCGAATCCATCTTCTCCACTTCCAGACTAGCTTGGCTTCCAAAAACGAGGCCTTGCACAGCCGCCTCTCCCAGCTCACTATAAACGTGCCCAGGAAAGGCAACCGTTAGCCCAGGCCATGTAGGCTGCATCATAAGCTCACACCACTGCCTGGCATGTCAGTCTAATGCACTGTCAACAATAGTGATGGCTCCTAAAGGATGTCTTTGGAGCCAGGTCAAAGGGCAGGAACTATACGTACTCTCAGGGTGACTATTAAAGTGATGCTTGTGTGTTCAAACGTCTTGCAATCTGGATGAGATGCTAAAGCACTTTAAACCTTACTTGCCAGGTCACTGAACCGATGCTTAGATTGTTGTTTGGTTGTTTTGGTTTTTTAAATCTTCAACTGCAGAATAAAACGTATAGAGCCCAAGTCCGAGGTCACTTGTAAAAGCGTATCTCTGGAACTGACCAGAGTGCCTGGATTCTTTTCCCATGTGGCATTGACCATACTGTAGTGTGGCTTTTAAAACCTATTTATCCTGGCCTGAAATGGATTTGATTGCCCTGCCATTGAGTTTTGTACCTCAGCCTCTAATTCTGTCACTCAGCCTCACATTGTAAAATACGTCACACTACTTAGTTCTTGTGTGTTTTTAAAAAAAAAAAAAAAAAAAGATACAAAATAGCCAATCCGCACTGCTGTCCTGCATTCTGGCACTATAGTCCTGATCTTCAGAGATGCTGAGCACCTGCAGCTCCCATCCACCTCAGTAGGTAAATGTGGGCATTCAGCACCTCGGTAAAAGCAGGCTCAAGATGCTACTCTCCCTGACAGCACTTGCCAAGATCAAGTATTTAATATAATCTTTTCAGGTGGTACGTCCTCTGTCAAGGACTCCGGCTCTCATGGATTTTCCATTGCTAATTACTACAATCTTGTAGGACATCACTGAGAACATCTTCAAGATCTGCAGGCAGCATGTGGCCCTAAAGTCTGTCCATAGCAGCTCTCTATCCCCCTGGAACTGAAGGGTTCAGACCCAGCTAATCAGTGGCAGGTTTATTGCTGGTGAACGCAACGAGCAATTAGCCTTCTATCAAGGGAGACACTTGTTGGACAAATTCCAGTACAGGTTTGGGGTGGCTCCTGGCAGGCTGCCACTGTTTGCAACAAAAGGTAGTTAGGTGAAAAAGTTTGGACTCCCCTGCCCTAGCTGCTCTGGAAGACTTCTCGTCTTGGGTGCACTTATCTCACTGGGCTCTGCTGGGTTCTCCTCCTCCTGCTGCTAAGTCTTGCTGTCTTCTGTGCTTCTAGCTGTGGTTGGAGCGCTTGTGCAATGACTTTGTTATTGTCATGTCTATTTTTTTTTTCTTTCCTGCTCCATCTTTCCTTCCCTGTCTGGATCTCCCCTAGGAGAGCGCTGCCTTGGCAGACAGACTGATCCAGGTACTGTAAAACCTTTACTTTCATCTCTCCTTTCTTGGTTTTACATTTCAGTCCAGAAACAAAACAGCTGCACCCACTCTGTGTATGATTTGCATTTGCTTCACCTGTCTTTATACAAGGTCATAGCAGCACTCCTACGCCAGATTCAAAGGGCTGCAAGTGCATCCTTCCTTTATCACAAAGTTTCAGAGGTCTTTGGTGGGAGAGGGGACTTCTTAAACAAGTACTCGAAAAAGATTTTCAGGCCAGAGCCTCAGTTGCTATAAATCAGCAAAGCGCTATTAAAATAAAAGGGCCAGATCCCCAGTGGGTGTAAATTGGCATAGTGTTGTTGACTTCACTAGAGCACTTTCGGTTTACACTAGCTGAGGATCTGGCCCTTGATCTTTAGGCAGACATTCGTGGAGCGGCCCCCCTGCAAAAATTATTGCCCACCCACCCCTGGCTTTGCCTGACTAGCCAAGGCAGGCAAAGTGTGTGTGGAAAGGATTATTCTTGTTTTGCAGCTGGGAAACTCGGTGAAGTGACTTGCCCAGGGTTCCACAGTGAGCATGGGGCTGGGGTGGGAATTGGCATCCAGACCTTCCGAGGCTTGTGCTTCAGCTGCAAGACCATTCTTGTTGCTTAAATGGCACCACACTGTCAGGTATGCGTGTTGCCGGTCTTCGGCCAAGCACCAACTAGGGCAGAGAAGGTAATTCTGACAGCCACAGAGCTGGCCCCTCCACATCAGGCAGGAGCCAGGGTGAGGTGTGGGTGGGCAGCCCTGTCTGCTATACCTGGCTGGCGGATTCCAGAAATGCCCAGCTGCTGTAAAGCACATGAGGGTCCCTTTAACCACTGGGGCACAAGGTTGGGTGTGGGGAGCACATCCCATGATCTGGTGTAGCAAACCTGAGTAAAGGGGATCCCTACTATAACTGTGGTTCCTGCAGGACTTACCACTGTAACTATGCCACTAGCACAATAAGCTCCAAAGTGCCCTGCAGGGGCAGGTGGTTCTGCCTCCAATTGCCTCTGTATAAATCCTTGGTATGTCCAGATCTTGAATCCTGTGTGCAGATGTGGTCGCCCCATCTCAAAACGAGATATATTGGAATTGGAAAAGGGCAACAAAAATGATGAGGGGTATGGAACAGCTTCTATTAATCAGACTGGGACTTTAAGAGAGAGAGGTCTATAAATTCAAAACTGGTGTAGAGAAAGTAAATAAGGAAGTCTTGTGTTTATGAAGCATAAATAACAACAACTAGGGGTTACCAAATGAAATTAATAAGCAACGGGTTTAAAATAAGCAAAAGGAAGTATTTCTTTACACAACACCCAGGCAGCCTGTGAAACTCCATGCAGGAGGATGGTGTGAAGGCCGAGACTATCACAGGGTTCAAAAAAGTACTAGATAAATTCATGGAGGATAGGTCCATCAGTGGCTGTTAGCCAGGATGGGCAAGGATGGTATCCCTAGTCTGTTTGCCAGGAGCTGGGAATGGGCAAAGGGATGGATCACTTGATGATTTACCTGTTCTGTTCATTCCCTGTGGGGGACCTGGCACTGGCCACTGTCAGAAGACAGGATACTAGGCTAGATGGACCTTTGGTCTGACCCAGTTCTTACGCAAGGTGGGTCAATTCTTGTGTATGCAGTATAAGCAGCCCTTGCATGGCATTATTACCCTTCTTCTCCCCTGCCTCCGACATGAAGGAGCAATGAGCCTTGTTTTACTATATGTCCTAGTCAACTCTAGTTAAGAGGTCACTGGGGCAGTGTGATGAAGAGGAGACCCACAGTGCTGTGCGATGAGGGTGGGGGAAGACTCTAACTTTGATACCCATCGCCCCTGACTCCTAGAACTAGAAGATGGGAAGGACCCCAGCTGTGCCTCACTTCAGTCAAAACAAATTCAGGGTTGGAAACGCCCACCTCACCTGCAGTCACTATGGAAGTCTGCATTGCCATCTAAAAACTGGGCCAGGGTCTTCAATGCAAAACCGACAAAGATGGGGCAATGGAAGTCACTGGCTAACAGCATGAAGCTTCTGAGGCCAACTTCCTGATTGTATTGCAGCTCCCAGCTTTGCTGCTTCTACGGAAGCCAGGAGTGAGAGGCTCTAGAGCACGCTAGCATTAAAAGTAGCAGTGGGATTAGCACAACCGCTTATGTACATTAAGTATGTCGCCGAAGCTAAATTACTACAGCTTAGTCTCCACACTAGTTTAACTGAAGGGGTGAAGTTAAACCAATGCAAACCCCTGTGCAGGCACTTAAATGTATGTAAACCTGGTTTGTATCAACTTAGCTTAAGTCTGTTTGTTCCTATTTTAAGCTACATTGACAAATTGGGTTTGAATTAAGTTTTATGAGTGGCTACATAACGGGTTTGTACTGATTTAACTAAAGTGGCTTTAGTTAAACTGGTGCAATGTTGAGGACACTGAGGAAGGTGTTCACACTGGTGTGCATTCCTCTTCTGGGAGCAGGGGTTGATGGCTGTGAGTTCGTCATGCTGTTCTTTAAGTGCCAACAATTTGCTTAGTGCTGTAGAAGGTGCAAACTGAAGAGAGAAAGCAAAGTCATGGGAAGGACAAGGCAGGAATAACTAGCCCTGCCTGTGTTAAGGAAATTCACCCTTGTGTAACTAAACTGCTGTAATTAAATCACTGCACCCCTCTGAGATGCAGTGTACCTTAATCTGGTAATTAACACCTGTGTTAGTACCAGTTCTGCATATCATTACTGGTTGCACTCGAGCAGCTACATTGATTTATTATTTGTGTTATTATAACACCTTGGAGCCCCAGTCATGGCTCAGACCCTCATTTTGCTAGTTGCTGTACAAACACCCAACAGAATGATGGTCCCTGCCCCAAAGAGCTCCCCATCTAAGACAGTAGTCCCCAAACTTCTGAGAGTCAGGCCCCTCCTTCCCCCTGTCCATACCCTCCAGGGCCAGGAGCAGGACTGCAGCTCTGGGGGGAGGAGGAAGCAGACGGGGTAAGGGGGCCGAGGCTGGGGCAACAGCTGGGAGTGGGGCTAGGGCCAGAGTTGTGGCCAGGAGCGGAGCTGGGAGTGGAGCCGCAGCTGGGCCCCCAGTTGGGGGTGGAGCAATGGCAGGGATGGGGGCAGTCATGGGGCTGGGGGCAGGGCTGGGTGGTACTCCCTCCCTGCCCCCTGTGGGGGCTGGCCTGGTCCACCTTGCCCTCACGAACATTCCTCCTTGCTCCCCTAAGGGGCACAGCCTAGAGTTTGGGGACTTCAGATCTAAGACAAGAGGCAGCAGACAAGAGGCAGCCAACCAAAGCAGTACAAGAAACCAGTGAGACAGTACTGGACAGCCTGATCGGCAGTGCGCTCAACACACCAGCAGTCTCCCGAGCATCCAGAGTTTTGTAGAATTGTGGCAAAGGAGCGTTTGAAAGAGGACAGTGGCTTTGTGGGTATTTACGGAGAACTCCCAAGCTTGGGGGCAGGGGGGGAGAAAGGGGCTTGCTGTAGTGATCCCGCTCAATTTTGGTTGTGTAGAGACCGCCTCAGCTAGGGCCACATTCTCATTTACTCCAGCACCCCTTTACACCACTGATTGTGTTCACTTCCTGCTGCCAGCACAGTGTTCAGCAGAGTCAGCCCCCTTAGCTCTTCTTAGCTGAGAATGCTCCCTCTTCGGGTGAGCACAGCAGTGGGGAGTCTGTCGCCACACCACTGGGCCACCCTCGGGGGGAGGGAGCGTCATGGACTCTTTAAGTCAAATCATGAAAAGTGTGGCTCTTGGCCAGAGGAAGATAGAAGTCCCAGGGCAGTTTTCCTGAGCAGTGGGTCTCAATGAAACAAAAGAAACCTAACCAGAATGCCTCTTGAATTTCAGCCCCAGTGCATTCCTCAATGCCAAGTCCTCTGCCTCATCCAGGGCTTGCTCAGGAGTCTCCTTGGTTGGAGGAGACCACTATAACTTCCCTCACCTGGGAGGCCCAGCTATCAGTGCCACCTCCTAGCAAGCCACAGCTCCCGGCTCTTTACCCTGGCAGGCTTTCAAGGCCAGCTTCCTCCATTGTGCCCAGAGAAGAGGTTTCACCCCTTCCTGCATGTCCCACACACCCATGTCACAGAGCTGTGAGGAGAGGTTTGAACCAGGAGAAGGGGCAGTGGGTAGGTGGATCAGGCTGGAGGGCCTGCTGAATACAGAGATGGGAGTGGGAGGAGACATGAAGGCTGGCATTGTTTGCAGAGCTGGTGTGATAAGGTCTAATGTAGCTGTTATCTCGTTAGTACTAATACTTCATATTTACATTGCAAAACATTTCTCATGCCAGCTGCAGACAGCTCCTCTGCAAGAACAGCCACCTCTGGGGTGGAGAGAGGTAGCTAGTAGCCACGTAAGGGCGATGAGAGCAGATTTTGTCTAGAAACTGTCACTGAGCCCACTGTTGGTGAAAAATGTGGTGGTTCTCTTCACCAAGTAGATGGGACCCTGTGTCTGTACCCTGGTGAACATGAGAGAACCCGATTGCCCTCAGAGAGACAGGGCTAAATCAACCCTGTGGAGCTGAGAACAGAGGCTTCGAGGGAGGAAACAGAGCTCATCCACCGGGTGGCGGACACTGCCAGCTCTCAGCACCATTATGATGATAATTTAACATTTAGATGGTCATAGCACCTGGAGCCCAATCACATCGGTGCCTTGTTGTGCCAGGCACTGCACCCACCCACATGCAGAGTAAATGACCCCCATTGGCAGGGTGCTAGGTGCTGTACACGCCCAAAAATGACCACACAGAGTAAATGGCCCCATGCACATGCATACACAGGCTTTATGATCTGCACTGGGTGAGGCACTGTGCACATGTATGCACATGTGCACCCATGCACAGGGTAAATGACCTTTCGTGCAAGTTTTGCACCAGTCCCTCTGCCCAATACAGTATCCTAGGGCCTTTCAATTTCTCACCCATCAGGAAGTCACCAGTGCCTGATGCTCATTCTTGGATTTCTGGGATAGAGGATCCTCCAATCTGGTGAGAGAGGGTCAGTGGGAGAGCCAGCAGCCCCTGATTCCAAATCCCTCCCCTCTGCTCTAAGCACTACACTATGCTGCCCCTCGAGTACAATAAATACAAGTCAGGTGATCTAGTTCCCTGCTCTAACCAATAGAGACATTGTCTCCCAGTGCTGGGAATAGAACCCAGGAGTCCTGGCTCCCTCGTGGCACTCATCCTCTTGCTAGCAGGATGTTCGTAGGCCAGTCTGATTAGTAACTGGTTTTTTTGGAGGGGGTGTTTTGTCCAAGCACATCAGTGAATAAATGAGATATTGTGGCCCAATGGACAGGACAGGGTGCTAGGCGTCAGGCCCCCTGTACATTCTAATCCTGGGCTTTCCACTGACTAATGTGAGCTTAGGCAAGTCACTTCCCCCCGCCTTTATGTGCCTCAGTTTCCCCATCTGTTTCCCCCATTTACTCACTACTCTAAAGCAGTGTGGCCTATGCATGAAAACTGGTCTAAAAGGGATGAGCGTTAATATGTTGTATGCCTCCTTGTAAAGCAGGCAAGCATTTGTCCCAAGTTCACAGTTGTGGAACCCCAGAGGTTCCCCCACTCTCACCACTAGACCGCACTCCCCATCAAGATCTGAGACTCTAATCCAGGAGTCCTGAGTCCCATCCCTCTGATCTCACTCGATCACACTCTTCTCCCAGAGCTAGAAATGCAACCCAGGAGTCCTGACTCCCACCTCTGTATACTTTAGCTGCAAGACCCTGTGGCAAGTAGTACCTTTATACTCAGAAGGGGTAACTGGCACTGGAGCATTGGCAGCGGAAGGTTGGGCAGCTGCCGACAGAGCTATCTAAGGCACAGGCGGCCCCTTGGGGAATTCACTTCTGACCGGTAAATCTGATCCCACTGGGCTGTGATCCCAGCTACTGCGTGTGGCCCAGAGAGAGATTTACCATGCAGATGCACATGGAGCATGTTGAAGGTGTTTCCTTTGACATCCTCTTTCCTTCTCCTCTTCCCCCCCCTCCACCTCCCCCAGGGCCAAGTCACCCGCGCACAGGAGGCCGAAGAGAATTACATCATCAAGCGAGAGCTGGCGGTGGTGAAGCAGCAGTGCAGCTCAGCCACGGAGAACCTGCAGAAGGCCCAGAGCACCATCCGGCAGCTGCAGGACCAACAGGTGAGGAAGCAGGCTAGGGTGGCACTGCTGGGGTGGGAGCATGACACAGGGAGCCCGGTGGCACTGAAAATGCAGGCCTGGGGATTGGCCCTGCTTACCGGAACCCCTGGACTAGATGGGCAAAGCAGCTGTAAGCCCTGATGTGCAGCTTACCCTTGGGCAAATAGCAGCGAGGCCTGCCCATGCTAGTGCAGCTGCACATCTAGCTGGGTACGATTTAGCCACACGATGCCATCTTGGGATCCTGCATCCCAGATGTTCAGGGAGCTGCCATTTAGCTGCAACAAGAGAATGTAATATTTGTGTTAGGGTAGCACCCAGAGACCCCAACTAAGATTGGGGCCGTGTAGTGCCAGGCACTGCACAGACAATCCCTGCCCTGGAGCTTACACTCTAATGACGCAAAGGAAAGATTAATAGCCCCATTTTATACCTGGGGAAACTGAGGCACAGAGCTGTGCCCAAGAAGCATTTGGTAGAGCTAGGACTTGAACCAACATCTCCTGAGTTCTAATTCAGCACTTTAACCACAAGACCATATTTGGTCTTTGGACAGGGCTTATGGTGGATAGATTTAAATCAATGATTTAAATAATTGATTTTAATCTTATTTTGTGTTTGCACTTTTTAGTTATTGTTCTAAAGAGGCGTTGATTCTCATGGGTTGTTAACCATTAAAACATGTTGATTTCCACCAAACTATAAGCTTTACCCTAAACTTGGAACTTCATTTTTCTAACCAGCAGGATACACTATATTTATACACTTTTATTTACACAGTTATAGAGCTTAACATTCAGATTATTCAGAGTCTTAATGTTTACTTTTTTATAATGTTATAAAATGGTAAATGATGCATTTATTTACTACATGATTTTTTTATTTGTGAAGTTTGTCAAGCTCTATTTGGATGGAAACTGGAGTCTAATTTAAAATGTGCCAAAAAAAAAAAATTTTTTTTTAAAATATTAGTTAAATAAAACTACCTTAAATGTTCTGGATACGTAAGAAAAATAAATTAATCAAAACACATTTTTCATTTAAAACTAATTTATTTATTGAACAAAGAAAGTATTATCTGACAATGAGTAACTGCTTCTGGTAAACATGTCCTTCAAGATTTTAATATGCAGTGTATGTAAAGCTTGTTTCTCACCAACAGTAGTTGGTCCAATAAAAGATATTACCTAACCCATCTTGTCTCATTGAGATTTTAGAACTAGCAGATCTCATCCTCTAACATCTAGTTTTTATTCATAGATTGGAAAAGGTAAACAAGTTTTCCTCCTTTTTCAACTCCCAATTGGTTTCTTAACTTTCAGTGAACTAGTCATTGAACTGAACTATTTGAATAAACTGAAATCAAGAAAATATTCTCTTTGCACCTGTAGAAGAAGCTACTGCTGTCATAAACTCACTTAGCACTTCAACAAACTCTGGTTGCAGGTGCTGAGCCCATTGTCTTCCACCAGTTCAGTGGTTTGACTTTCTTTAAAACTTTAGCAGCAAACTTGTATTGTTTAATATTAAATGTTTTGTTTTAATTTAAACTATTTTAATAGATTACAGTCCGTTTAGGCCTTAACATATATTGCCATAACTTCAAATTTAATTTTAAATAGGATCATTTTTAAAAAGGAAAAATATGCACTTTAAATTTTAAATAATCCAATGTATGTTTTGAAAAATCAGTTGGTTTTTATTTATTTTAATTTTTTTAAATCATTGATGGTGCCTCTGCTGGTTCCACTTTGGTCACTGTTCTCTATAGTCAAACTCCCCGTCTTCCAAGAAGCAGAGGAGGTGAGCTTGTGGATTTCAGCAGTGGCCCTGGAGATGGGTGATGTAGCAAAGGTTGCTTTTTTGTGATCTGCATCTGTGGAGCGGTTTGCTGCACACGTGTTACTCATGCTGAATCCAGACCAAAGCCGAAATTCAAATCTTGCCCTAACAAACAGCTGAAGTGTGCCCTTTAGCAGGGAGTCCCCACTCTGGGGCTGAGCTTGCTATAACACAGTTAATATCTGTACTGTGAAAATAACTAGAGAGGAAGGACATAGGATGGCCTTGTGGTTAAGGCTTGGGCTGGGACTCCGATCTAGATTCCATTCTCAGCTTTGCCACTGACTCTCTGTGTGAGCTTGGACAAGTCCCTGCATGTCTCTTGGCCCCAGTTCCCCACTTGTAAAAGATGGATAACAATGCTCCCTTCCTTTGTCTTTTCAGACTCTGAGCTCTTTGGGGCATGGACTGTCTCTCATTCTGTCTCTGTGCAGCACTGGGGCCCTGATCTCAAATGAGCTTTCTAATTGCTGCTACAATAATTTTGGACATGTACTGTTGATAGCTGTGGGCATTAGAGCTGCTGTGAAGTCAGGGCTGAACCACTAAGTGGAAGTTACGGAGATGAAAGCAAAAGCAAAGCAAAAGCTAAGTGTGTGTGGAAGGGGCTCTTGGTGGCTGTGATGGTCTCACATACACACACTCCCATGTAAAGGTCACCATGTCTCAGCACATTGCTGAGAGCCTGATCTCTTTGCCACCTGTCTTTGCCTGTCTTTGGCAGAAGCTTTTTGATCAGAGAGGGCTTCTTCTGAATCTCACAGGTGTCCTTGCAAGTGGGAAAAACGGCCAAACAGTAGGTTGTTTTTTCTTGGGTGGGGGGAGGGCTTCGAATCCCCCCCTTCTTTGTGCAACTGAAGTCTCTGGTATTTTACCCCATCAAAAAATGCAGAGCTCTCACCAAATGGAGACAAGTGCTTAAAACAGTGCTCAGCGGCTCTTCTTCGGAAAGAGCCCCAGGTGAAAGCTCTCCAGGAGAGAACGCAGGACTGTGTGGTTACAGGGAGAACAATAGTGCCTAGAAAGCAGACCTGCCTACGGTGGATGGGCAGAAAAAAAGAACCTAGAGGTTTGTCTGCTTCATGAGCTCTTCTGGTTCATCCAAAATGGATTCTTTGTGGGAAGGAAGGGCTGGTCTTCTGGTTAGAGCACAGGACTGGGAATCAGGACTCCTGGGTGCTGTTCCTGGCTCTGAGTGGGGTCTAGTGAGTTAGCAGGGGTCTGGGTGGTAGGACTCTTGGGTTCTATTTCTGGTTTTGCCACCGACTGTGTGACCTCAGGCAAATCTCAACACCTCTCTCTGCCTCAGTTTCTGCAGCTGCAAATGCGGATAACAGTTCTCTACACAGCAGGAGCATTGTAATACCAAGTTACTTAACGTCTGTAAGCGTTGGGATGTTCGAGAGGGAGATGGGCAGAGTGTTGCTGTTAAATGCGGAGCGTGTTGAGGCACAGTGTTACACTAGAAATGTCTCTTTCATTCCATGGGCAACTGACTCATTCCAGAGGTACAACCCTACAGAGGAGAAGTCTGATGGAAGCCATAGACCCCGGGTAGGGAGCTGATAGCTGGAGAGGGATAACTATTCGCCTCTGGACATAAACCAAAGGTGTCAGTTCACATGCACTGACCCATATGAGAAATCTGTGGCAAATGGGCTGAGTGAAATGAGGGAGTCCCCTCCCACCTGAGCCTTGCGCTACAGAGAGCTCTTCCCTCTTGGGCAGATCCAGGAACATCTCAGGCTGCTAAGCAAAGCACCAGACCATCCAGGAGAAGAATCCTACACTAGCTATGGGGAGGATGAGAAGCTGTGACCCAGCTGGCCTTTCCCATCTTTAATTCACCAATCCTAGGGGAGTTCACAGCTGGATTGGTTCTGAGTTCAGCTTCTGAGAAGACGGGGCTTTGCCATACTGGAGCAGAACATTGGTCCATCTACTGTGGCAGAGGCCACTACACGAGGCATCAGAGCAGCCTCTCCTTTGGACCATCAGTGGTGACAGCCGTTCCTGGCAGCTCTTTTCAGATCCTGGTGGTGGCTGATGAGGGGGATTGGAAGTGCGGAGCTGGGTCTCCGGAGACTGAAAGAACTGGAGAACCACAGCTTCATGGAAAGCGGAACCTTCTCACCCCACATGCCTCCTTCCTCCTTCACGCATCTGCAGCACTGTGGAATTGACCAGGTGCATTGTGGTGGGAGATTCCTTCCTGAGCCCATACCGGCAATCAGTGTGTGCCCCAACATGAGATCTGATAAACCCCATCATCTCCGTTCACATGACAACGGCCACAAAACTCTCCAGCCTGCCTTTAAACCAGCTATGGTATCAGACTCTGTAACCTCCCCTCCCACTGCCTGCAATATGCAGAGTGATCACAGACAAGCCCTCCGAGTGCCCATCTAGTCCATCCACCCATAGAGGCAAGGGCAGGGACAGAGGTCCCCACATCTTGCTCCCATTGGCAGGGATGGTTGTTCTCCTTCTCCTCCTCCCCTCCCAGCATATTCCTCTCCTGTGGGGTTTGCAGCCGCACTCACTCAGCATGGGGGGGATCCGGTTGGGGAGGGTTCTTGCTTCACTGATGAGAGATGACGGTTCTGCCACTCAAGCTTGGTGCTGGTTAGGGTTGGCTTGGATCTGGGTTAAGGTTTGAGACCAAACGGGGGCCAGCTGATAAAAATTGCCACTGACTCTGATGCAGCATCCCACCAGCCGGGGATCTGGCCCCATTGACTACAATGGAGCGATGCTGGTTTATACACCAGCCGGGGATTCGGACCCATTGACTCAAATGCAACGATGGCGATTTGCACCAGCCGAGGATCTGGCCCCTAAAACTCTGATTCAAGGGTGCTGAGATCTCACACCTTGCTGGCGCAAGTCTTCTGACCCAACCAAAGCAGAACCAGAAATTAGTCCCCTTTTGATTTTGGGTCCAACCTAAAACCACAGCTACAGAGGGGTGGTTTTGAATGCGAGGCCTCCAATCCAAAACGCTCCAAAATTCAAAGAGTGTTGGGTTCAAGGTTGCATCTGGTTGCAAGGAGAGGTCTCCACCCCTTCCCCCAAGGGCTGGGTTGGATCGCGTTTAATTCTCCCCCAGAAAACAAGCTGGTGTTTATCTGATGAACTGCCAACAGCTGCGATAGCACAGACGGTTACGGTGGGTAGGAGCTGTGCCAGCGCTCCCCCAGTCTTTCCCCCAGCGGAGGTTGCTGTGGTTGAGGCGTGCTCTGGAGAGTAGCACTCTGCTCAGATTGGGTAGGGTGGGGTGAGAGTGAAGAGCCAGCTGGATCCCGCTACAGGAGAGCCTACATCAGCCAGCAACGGTATCCCCACCCAGCTACCCTTTTAGGGGCCCCAGGGTGTCGCATAAGCAGCCTCATGGCCTGCCTCCTCCTTGGAGTGTGTCTAGTCCCTGCCAGAACTGTGGCCACTGGAGAGAAGGTTCAGAACGAGATCCAGAGCAGCCATCACATTCAGGTGCTAAGTGTCTAACCCCATCAGGCAGTGCACGGTACAGTGATGGGAGTTGGGTCCATTTGCCCCATAGCTCAGCAGGGACTGACAAGGCAGCAGTCACCTGGCTCTTAAGAATCACCCCCATCCCAGCTGCCCAGGTGTCATGTTAATGGGTCCCCAGAAGCCAAGTCCTGGACAGTTTGGTCCAATGTGAAGCCTTAATGGGAAATCTCAGAGCATGCTGCTAGGGGGCACTGTGCTGGCCTTCACTGTGATTCTTGGATGAGACACAAGACCAAGGCCTTGAAGGCTTATGGACATTAAAGATCCTAAGAACATAAGAATGGCCACACTGAGTCAGACCAAAGGTCCATCCAGCCCAGTATCTCGTCTGCCGACAGCGGCCAATACCAGGTGCCCCAGAGGGAGTGAACCTAACAGGTAATGATCAAGTGATCTCTCTCCTGCCATCCATCTCCACCCTCTGACAAACAGACGCTAGGGACACCAGTCCTTACCCATCCTGGCTAATCGCCGTTAGTGGACTTAACCTCCATGAATTTATCTAGTTCTCTTTTAAACCCTGTTATAGTCCTAGCCTTGTGGCCCTTTCTGCAAAAGTGGGAGTGTTAACCCTGGTGCCCAGTCAGACTAATGCTTCATTCACCTCTTACAACCTTCAGCTGTAGCACTGCTGTACATCTATTACCCACTGCCACATACCACCCCAGAGCTGCTGCATTGCAGTGATGGGCACAGTAGTTGCTTCAGAGGGCACGTCTACAGGAAGAGAGACTCCAGACCTGGGCAGCGAGTCGGGGGGGATCTCCAAGAGTGGCGGGGGAGGTGAGCAGAGCTGTCGGATCATGGGTGCAGCTTAACATTGCGCTGGGCCCCCAAAGTGCACATCTGTGTCTGTAATCCTGCAATCTGCCATCCTTCCCCCTGCCCTACAGGGCTGCCAGAGGAGTTCCTTCCAGCGGCCTCTCTCGATTGTCCTGCATTGAATATGGGGGTGCACTTGTGGATAAAAATTGGCTATGTGTGCTTGAGCATGTCTCCCCCTAGAGGCTGGCCCCTTCAATGAGAACAGCCTTGCTCTCGCTAGAGGAGTTCCTCATTTGGTAGAGGCCTGTGATTTCAGTGCTAAAGATCCCCTCCCTGGTTAACAATGCCTGGTTTGGGTTTCTTTGCTTGCTCACAGGGAAACCCCCGGTTCACAGAGGATTTTGTGAATCACCTGGAAACAGAGCTGGAGCAGTCGCGTCTGAGGGAGACTGAGACACTGGGCGCACTCAAGGAGATGCAGGACAAAGTGCTGGACATGGAAAAGGTGTGTGTGGGGAGGGAGAAATCCCTGCTCCAGCATTGTTTAAACATGCAGTGGGAGTCAAGGGAGGAGCAGCCATGAGCAGCCTCTGCCCCTACAACTTCCTGTGAATCTGTTACTTTTATAGCATGGGTTGTAAAACTGAGGCCTTTGATGGCTTCAGGGTCATTAAAGATCCCGTGATGCTTTCCATAAAAGTGGAGCTGTTAGCCCAGCCCTCCTGGTCCAGTACCATAGAAGGGTTTTGCCTACTTAGACCCTCTCCTCCCTGTAGTTTCAGCTAGATGTGGGATTTTCCATCCTCCTCTGATGTGTAGTTAAACAGCTGCTGTGTCCCCCAAGAAGTTGGTGTATTTAAGTGAGAAGTTAAGTGAACCCTGTGTAGTTTGCAGAGTGCATTGGGGTCTTTCAGGATGAAAGGCATAAGGGGTCAGATGCTCAGCTGGGGTAACTCAGCATAGTGCTATTGACTTCAATGGAGATATTGCAGCTGATGTCATTTGGGGATCTGGCCTGAGATATTCACTGTGATGCTACTGATCTGTGCCATGTGGAGTTAGGCTGGTGAAGTGCATCCCTGATGTTTAATTGTAGTTCACAATCCTAAGCAAAGGAAGTCCTGAGCTAGACTCAGCCTTCCTTTTAGTGGGGCCTGAATCGAATTGATAGCAGCTGCTGTGCGTATCACAGTGATTAAAGGAGGAGTTGAAGATAACCTATATTCCCTTAGTGCAGGGGTTCTCAAACTTCATTGCACCGTGACCCCCTTCTGACAACAAAAATTACTACACGACCCTAGGAGAGGGGGACCAAAGTCTGAGCCCGACCAAGCCCCACCGCCCCAGCGGGGAAGCCAAAGGGCTTCAGCCCTGGGCGGGGGTCTGTAACCTGAGCCCCGCTGTCCAGGGCTGAAGCCCTCGGGCCTTGGCTTCAGCTCTAGGTGGTGGGGCTCCGGCTTCGGCTTCAGTCTTGGGCGGTGGGGCTCCAGCCTCGGGCCCCAGCAATTCTAACACCAACCCTGGTGACCCCATTAAAATGGGGTTGCAACCCACTTTGAGGTTCTGACCCACAGTTTGAGAACTGCTGCCTGAGTGCCTTTCAGTCTGAAGGACCCCACGGGACTTAGCTTCGTCTGCAGAGGTCAAACCTACCCCACTGAAATTCAGTCATCTTTTGAGGATGGAACATTTGTTCAATGGCACCAAGCAACACTAAGGGAGAATTTAGGACAGGAAGTGAAGAAGAATCCCAGTTATGACCTGTGCAGCACCTGGCTCAATAGGGCTCTGATCTCAGCTGGGTTCTGTGTAGCTCCCAGCCTTCTGAAAGGCAGTGTTTCCATTGTAGAGTGCCCCTGATACCACACTGGGGCACAGCTTTAGTACTAAGCCACACTTAACCCTTCCTGCAGCACCCTGGATGTTCCTTGGTGGTTTCCCATCCAAGTGCAAAGTTGAGCTGATGCTTCCTGACTTTTGAGGTGTGACCTGATCACAGCACAAGGCTGATCATACCTGCTTTTTGTGACTCTTACTTTATTTGCCTCACTCAGGCTGCAGGTATCTTTAGTATGTCTTCTGTTAATCCATTTCACTAGCAGTGAGAGGCAGTGTGGGCCATGCATAGGAGTCAGGAGACCTGGGTCTTTTTTCAGCTCTGCCACTGACTTGCTGTCTGGCCTTGGGCAAGTCACTTCCCCTCTCTGTTTCAGTGGGATCCCTGAAATCAATCAAGGCTTCTGGATGCTGCTATAAATTAATAACTGGTGGCTGTTTTTGCTCAGCCTGAATCCTCTGCTGAGAATAGGGTTTTATCACACACACACACACGCACACACCCCCCTCCTGAACTGTTTGGGGGTTATATTAAGAAGGCTCCCTACCCTACACAGCATCTGCCTGGACCCATTCAGTGTCCCCATGGACACTGAACCGAGACAGGATCTCATGCAGTCAAGATTTTCTGCCCACATTTCTTTTTCCTTGACCATCTTGCAATAAGTGATTGATTGTACATTTGATTTATTTTTTCCTTTGCGGTCGCAACTGGGATTAGATTTGAAAACCTCTGAAGATGGTTATCAGAGCATGATTAAAAATAAAAGCAGCTAGATAAACCCTCCCCTTCCAGAAAAGGCCTTGCCTTGTAACCATTTCCTTCCTGCATGGTTGTAAGTTGCACGTCAGCACACTTTTGTGCTTCACAAAACCAGACCAGGTCTCTCTGCAAAGTCTGGCAATGGGAAGGCTACACAGTTACTGCCGGGTCGGTTTCAGGCCTGGGCTGCAATCCTATGGGAGCAGGAGAGGGGCAGCTCGGAGGGTGAACATGGTGCTAGTGGAACTCTCACGCAGCAGACCTGACCCAAAGCCAGCGGCCTTAACTCCTCGAGTGGGAGATTGGTGCAAATCCAGTTTATATCACAAACCCACCTGTTGGCACTAATCTGCTCCCTCTCACACAGCCTTGGACGAAAGTCCAAGAGCTAAAGGGCCAGGGGGGTCTGTAATGTTCCCAAATGCACCTGGGCCTCCTTTCAGGGGAGAGTAAGGGCTGGGTTCAGGATATGGAGCCTTCAACGTGAGTGGGAAGGGAAAAAGGCAAGGAGTGGCCTGCTCAGCACACACTTAGTAAAGCGAAGCAACCTCAGCTAAGTAGGTTCAGTCCAATCCTGTACATGGGGCTCCCCCATTTGGGGCTGAGTGCCACAGAGACACACAAGAGGGTGCCATGGGTCACAGCCCAAGGGCCAAAGGTTCCCCCACTCCTCCACGCAGCAAGACCCATCCATCAAGATACGTTCAGGGCCCAATCTGAGCGCCTCACGGTTACCTATTGAATTCATCCTCCCAGCATGGCAGGGAAGGATCATCATCCCAATTGGCCTGAGGTCACCCAGGGAAAGCTAGGAATTGAAGTTTCTATTATTATTATTATTTTATTTATTAGGTATAATACATAAGCATCTGTCATGGCCCAGGACCTCCTTGTGCCAGGTGCTGTACAAACACAGAACAAAAAGACAGTTCCTGCCCCAAAGTTTGAAATCTACTAAGTCTCAGTCTACCACCTTAATCGTAGGACCATCCTTCCTCTCTGCCTTGCAGCCTTGCTGTGATCTAGCCAGAGACTGGGCCTGAATAAACCCCCACTTATTCTAAGTCCTCCAGACATTGTGGGGGCTTGAAGTCTGATAACAGACCTGAATCTAAATACTGCAAAGGATCCCCGTCCTTATAGCAGGCTGAGCCGAATGTCAGATCCCCAACCCTCCACTTTTGGGGGTGGTCTGTCCAGAGCTGAATTTCTGTACCTTAAATCTGACCTCTAGCTTGGGCTGAGCTGATGCTGGAGCACCTCATCTTAGCTGATCAGAGCTGTGAGAATCAAGTCCTCCCACCCTTTTAACACCCCGACAGGCCCTGAACCAGCCCTTCCTGTTGCAGCTTGCACTGCAACCACACTGGAGCAACCTGTGAGAAAGCCCATGGGGGCTTGGGAGCTCAAAGAATGACTCAAGGCCTCACCCTCCACCCAACACATCAGTGTGAAAACCCTGAGGCGTGGGGTGAGGAAAGAGCTGGACCATGCATAGCCACGTGTGTGACACCACTGCTGGGTCCCCATTTGTCCTAGGAACGAGACGTGCCCAGGGTTTATTTGACTAACGGATGTTGCAGTCTTACCAGACAGATGTGTGATTGCTCCATTCTAAGTGGGGTCATCACTCCCCCCCCCCCCATTACACACACACATCTGTCCTCTCTCCTGATAGTCCCATGAAGCAGAGGGAGACAGAGAAGCAGCTGCTTCTGCTCCGAACAGACCTCTTTGCACACAGTTGGTGGCATGGTGGTGTTTTCTCACTGTTGATTGATATTACGGTTTGACCTACAGGCTGCAATTGGTGACCAGGGCCCCATTGTGCCAGGCACTGTGCACACACAGCACTAAGATGTACAGCACCTAGCACAATGGGGTCCTGCTCCCTGCCTGCGGCTCCTAGGGCTACCGTGATACACCAAAGAAATAATAACACCTGTCCCTGCTCCTAGGAGTTTGTCGTCTAAGTATAAGATGAGGGATGGCAGGTAGATACTGAGGGACAAGGGTGTACCTAGTGACACTTGAGCTAGTTATGATTAGTGGCATGACAGGAGATCAGTATGAGCCATGTTGCTGCTTGGAGTATTGAGCCCAGGCAGATGAAGGGGATGACTGTGATTGCCTTCTCATGATATGAACCCCAGGGTTCGTGGTGGGTGCAGGGCCACTGGCCCCCCAGCACCAGTTCAGAAGAGATGAACTCGCAATCACCAAACTTTACCCTGCCCCCTCACGTCTCCCCTGCAGCTTCCAGCATGTGATTTCTGCTCCAGCAGAGGTGAGATAACACCTCATCTGATTGCTTTCCTGCTGAGCATGGGGGCGGTGTCTGAAACCCACTGGAAGCCTCCCCTGCCTGTGCGCTGTGTGTGAATCACTCAGCAATCACAGAGCTCCTTGGGTGGCTTTGTCTGCACTGGCAGCCAGAGCCTCCGCTGCTGTAAACAGGCACAGCTCTATGGACGGACTCCCATGGGGCAGCGCTGATTTATACCAGCCAGGGATCTGCCCCTGGGATTTCAGCCACTGGTTCAAACCCAGCATAAAGATTGTTTCCACCAGCACAGCTCACCCTGGTGTAAAGCCAAGATGAGCTGCACCAGTTCAAACCAGATCTGCCCTTGTGATCCGCACTGGTGCAGCTTCTCCAGGGCTGAAACCACAGTGTAGACGAGGCCTCAGCTCACTGCTCCCTAGCGTGTTATAGAAAAGCCACTCGGTTGACCCCCCTTTCCAACAGTGCCCAAGGGCTGATGAGAGTTCAGAGAGGCTCTGCTTGGGCTGTGCTAATGCCTGTCCTCTTTTCTTCTGTAGCTGGGGGTTTGCAGAGCGCGCTCAGCCCTGCTGCAGTTGTTATAGTCAAGAAGTGGGTATAAACATGAGCCCCTTCTTGCTACCCAGGCTGGACTGTCCCTTTACAGCAACAGGGCTGTATGGACGCCAGTGGAATTCCACCATTGTGAGCAGAGAGCAGGCCCCAGGTCTCCGCCCCTGCTCCGGTCTTCTCACTTTGTGCTGCTCTGGACAAATCCCAGGAGATATCTCCAGGGGAGCGAGCCAGAGCCTGTCCCATCTCCTGAACTGTCAGCCAGTGGTCTAGCTTCTCTAGAACAGCCACCATGTTGGGGACTGCGCTTCCAGCAGGGTCAGGGTGCAAACGTGGCTCTCTCTAGATGGGACCAGGTTGTGTCCTCACCATGCCAGGGCTAGAGCTGCCCATTAGGCCATGCTGCTGTCCCTTTTTGTCGGGAGATCCCAACAGTAGGAAGCTTGGAGCCACCTGGGATATCCTTCTTTGCCCTCTGCTTACAGCCAGGGTGGGAGTGCAGCCTGCTGAATATTAGGGGGTGGGGGTGGCCTTGCGGTCTCAGGGAGCTGCTTCCAGGAGCTAGCTGGGGGGTCACACAGAGCAGCATGTCACTTTGAACTCCAGCAGCACTTCCAAAGGCTCCAACCCTAGCCCCAAATTATATGAGTGCGCAGCTGTGGCGCTCGTTCCCTGCCCACACCCACCCATGGGAGCACCCTCAGTGCCCACAGAGCCTGGATGTGGAAAGGTGGGCAGCACAGTGCAGTGGTCAGAGCAGAGAAGCCTGTGCTGCTGAGGTCCCAGTCTGACCCCCTCTGCCCCCACCTCCCTGCAGAAGAACAGCTCACTGCCTGACGAGAACAACGTGGCCCGTTTGCAGGAGGAGCTCAAGGCACTGAAGGTACGTGAGGTGGCGGCACTGACCTCACTCAAGGAGCTACAGCTGCAGGTGAAGGAGCTCAATGACAGCTGGCAGGTAAAGCCCCTTTCCCCGTCCGCTCCACTCACCACCAGGCCAGCTACCCATCCCTGACCCCAGCACGTGGGCAGAGACAACCCCACAACCAGTGATACATCTGATTAGCGATTATCTTTGAGAACTCATGGGTGAGGTCCCAGAGGACAGGAGAAGGGCTAACACAGTACCTATCTTTAAAAGGGGAATACAGAGGACCAAGGGAATGATAGAACACTCTGACTTCGGTACCTGGAAAGATACTGGAACAAACTATTAATCAGTTTGTTGGCACCTAAAGGATAATAGGGTAATAAGTAATAACCAACAAATTGTGCCAAACCAACCTAATTTCCTTCTTTGATAGGGTTACTGGCCTAGCAGATGCATGAAAGCTGTAGATATGATATTGTGACGGGTTAGACCCCCCCTTTGGGATGTCACCTGATGTACTGCTGTCTCACTGAGCCCCTCCTGTTCCACCAGCCTGGACTTCCTCTCCCTGTTTTGCTGAATGAGGCTCTGTGGCCTCTTGCAGCACACAAACACACAGGTAGGGCCCCACCCAGCTACAGACACAGACTGAAGTCAGCTCTGTGTGAGAGGATTCACCCAGCACTCGTGTGCACACCCCTTTTGGGGGAATAAACCCAAAATAATACTGTCTTGCACTGAGGATTGCCTGCTATCTGGTGGGCGTTCCTCCAAGTACACACACAGTTGTAGTTGTTACATAGTCAATATTCCTAACTTCAGATACAGAAAGGATACATGCATACAAATTGGATAATCACATTCAGTGAATCATAACCTTTCCAATGATATCTTACATGAGCCATCTTGCGTAAAGTATATCTTAGTCATGCCATATTTGTATCATCATATTTCTATGAAGAATATGGGGTGTAATGTCACAGATATATGTTGATTTTAGTAAGGCTTTTGACAATCTCACAAGGCATTCTTCTGAGCAAACTAAAGAAGGTCTAGATGAAATTGCTATAAGGTGGATGCACAAGTGGTTGAAAGACTGTAACTCAAAGAGTAGTTGTAAAAAGTTCACTGTCAAACTGTATCTTGTGGGGCTCCGCAGTCAGTCTTGGGTCCAGTACTAATCAATATTTTCATTACTGATTTGGATAATGGAGTGGACAGCATGTTTATAAAACTTGCAGAAGTCACCAAGCTGGGAAAGATTGTAAGCACTTTGGAGGACAGGTTTAGAATTGAAAATGACCTTGACAAATTTGTTGAAATCCAACAAAGACAAGTGCAAAGTACTGTACTTGGGAAGGAAAAATCAAATGCATAAATACAAAATGAGGAATCACTGGCTAGGTGGTAGTAGTGCTGAAACGGTTCTGGGGGTTATAGTAGACCTCAAATTGAATATGAGCCAACAGTGACTTTGAGGACATCAGTTACTCAGCCAGAGGTTATGGGTCTGTTACAGGAGCGGGTGGGTGAGGTTCTGTGGCCTGCAATATATGGGAGATCAGACTAGATGATCATGATGGCCTTAAAGTCTTCTGGCCTTAAAGTCTATGAGTCTACTCTGAGTCAAATGTGATGCAGTTACAAAAACAGCTCTCATCATTCTGGGGTATACCTACAGCAGTGTTGTATATCAGACATGGGAGGTAATTGTCCCCTTCTGCTCAGCACCTGTGCGGCCTCAGCTGGAGTCCTGTGTCCCAGTTTGGGGCATCACATTTCAAGAAGGATGTGGACAAATTGGAGAGAATTCAGGGAGACCAACAAATAATCAAAGGTTTAGAAAACCTCACCTGTGAGGAATGGTTAAACTGGGCATGTTTAATCTTGAGAAAAGAAGGCTGAGGAGGGAGGGTGACATGATAACAGTCTTCAGATATGTTAAAGGTTGTTCTGAAGAGGACGAAGATCAGTTGTTCTCCATGTCCACTGAAGGTAGGGCAAGAAGTAATCCGCTTAATCTGCAGCAAGGGAGATTTAAACTCTGGAATGGGCTTTCAAAGGAGGTTGTAGAATTCCTGTCATTGGAGATTTTTAAGAACAGGTTGGACAAACACCTGTCAGGGATGGTCTTGGTTTACTTGGTCCTGCCCCAGTGTAGGGGGCTGGACTAGAAGACCTCTCTAGGTCCCTTCCAGCCCTACAGTTCTGGGATTCTGTGATCCTCAGATCTGCCCCTCTGGGGCTTTTACTAGTTGAATCAGCTCAAAACTGGCCTGAATCTCAACCTGGAACAGGACCGTGGCAGGGGGTTAGAATCATAGGGTTAGAGGGGACCGCTAGGGTCACCTGGCCTAACCCTCTGCCAAGATGCAGGATTTGTTGTGTCTAAATCATCCCAGACAGGTGGCTCCAGCCTCCTTTTGAAAACCTCCAGTGAAGAAGCGTCCACAACCTCCTTGTTTGTCATAAATTTCCTTCATGGTGTCACAGGCTCGGGTATCTAGGCTCAAAGTGAGCTGGCTCCCAGGGTCACAGACCAGTCCACTTTCCCTCAAAGCTCAGCCTTAGGGGGTAAGAGCTCCCTTCACCCTCAGCAGATCTGTGCTTCAGTATGGAATGTCTTTCAGCTAGCCTGGGATGATCTGACAGAGCAGTGGGGGCGGGGAGTCCGAACTCCTGGGTTCTATCCCGGGCTCACAGAGCAACTATAGGCAAGTTCCTTCCCCTCTGTACGCCTTTCAGTGTGCCAGACCCCCTTTAGAGTCTCACTCTTTCACTAGAGTGAGCCACTCGGCCTCACCGCCTCCTTAGACCTCAGGGTCTTCAGCACTCCTGCTTCACTTCATGATCTCCCTTCAGTGAGTCCAGCTGAGATGAGCAAGCACCTGAAAGAGACTTGTACACTCAAAAGGAGCAGTAAGTGCACCGGACTCCCTCCCTTCAGCAGCTGCACTGACTCTCAGCCAGCATCGCAGAAGCAGTTAGGATTGCTAGATGTCTGCGACACAGCGTAGAAAGTCCTTGGTCAGCACACAGAACAGAAACGTACAGCCTGGTTCATCTTGGCCAGCCTGGAGTCCCAGCAAAGCAGTGCCCACCCTTGGCTCCTGCTCTGTCCCTCTGTGTCCTCCTTCCTTGTTCAAGTTCCTGGCTTGGCCCCTCGTCAGTCCCTTGTTCTCCAACTGGTCAAACACAGCTGGCTTCCTGGGGAGGGTGTGGACCATCCATGGTCCTTTGTTGCTAGGTAGCAAATGCTCCAGTGTTTGGCTTTGCCGTTGTCTTCCCTGACTCTCCAATGACGGGCCAGTCCACAGAGAGCCAGGCACCATTTCCACCTGTGTGGTAGCTTGCCCGAGAGTAAACAGCCCTTTGCCACCCCCAGATGACAATGCAGCATATAGGGGAAACTGAGGCACACACAGTATTCCTACAAAATATTACAGAGAATTCCCACGCTGTCACTTCTCTTCCCCCTTTGAGACTGAACTGAGCAGGGTCACTTTAACCAGTGACCTAGGGACGTTCGAACCCCCAATGTTATCCATAGATGCCGCAGCATCTGTCACATTTCCTTGGCAGCTGTTCTACCAGGCACTAGCAAGATTCATTTAGCACCCTTGCTAATCAATCAAATGTACAGTGCCCAATACACAAGTCAGTGCAGTTTCATGTCCTCACTCGGGTCTGGTCTGTTAGATGGCACCAGCAGGGCACGCATAAGGAGTTTTCATGCAGCTCTGTGCCCTTTTGCCATCCCAAAGTTGGGATGGGGTCCTGCCGGAGTGAGGAGTGCAATGAGCCCACATTCCTCCATGAGTCAGCCATCTTGGCCGCAAAGTGGGGTGCCTTTACCTCTTGGTTGGATTAGGGAGTGAGCCCTTGAGCCTTGGGTCTTCACCCAGTCACATCTCTGGGGCTCTGGTGTCCCAAGGTGTGGTGAGGCAGGGATGCAGGGTGTCCCAACCCCAGAGCTGTGCATATGCCAGGAGCCCATCTCCCCTCTTGGGGTCACCCTGTTGCCCCCACCCCCAGGACTAAGTCCTCTCTCGGGCCCTATTCTGGAGGGTTATGATTCGGGGTCTCTTGTTCAGGAAAACCCACCATGACCAGGGCCACATTCTGACCAGGGGTCTCTGTTAGCCAGCAGCAGCCTTCCAGCTGCATTACCCTTCTCTGGGGCTTCTCGCACCCGTGGACAGGGCAAACATGGCAGTTCTCCTTGTCACATCTCACATGTGGAGATGGGCGAGGTGACCCCTCTGCCCCACTCAGCTACAGGGCAGACAGGCAGGTGTCTTAAGCTTAGCAGCTCTTCCTTTGTGTTAGCAGCCAGGGGGGAAAACCCCTCCTCCCTGCCCACCAGGCTATTTGCATGTTCTATGACACCTTCATTCTGAGCCTTCTGGCTCCCTGGATTCAAGTCTTTGGCCACTACAGAAGCAGGGACTGGATCCTTGCTTAGAGTGATACAGTCATTTCCCAAAGGGTGTCCAAGGTGATATCCTCGGAGAACCCCAACTACCCCACCCCACCCCGATCCTTCCTGTGTCCGCACAGAGACCTGAGCCACAGGCAGGGCAAATGACTTCACTTTTGGGACCTTCACCTAGGTTACACAGCCATTCAGCACTTCATGGGGTTGCACCACACATGGTTTGATGCAGTTTCTCTCTGACCCAGAATCTCTGCACCCCATGAATGTCTTCCCATTAGCCACAACCTGCTGCTCTCTATAGGGGTCAGATGTATCTAAGCACAGGAGAGGACAGCAGGACATATGTACTGGTGCCTGGATTGGGAGCCCCTCTGTCACTGTCCAGCGTGTCCCTGAGGGGCTGACTACATGACTGCTTTCCTCCAATAGTTGAGTCACAGTTTGCCCTTGGAGCCTGAGCTCAGGGTGCTTTCCCGTTCGGACAGACGCTGATTTAGCCCCTCTGCCCTGGGCGTTGGCCAGGTTAACACTTTGAAGATTCTGTTTGGCCACTCTTTCCTTACCCTTGGGCATTTTGCCCACTTATGCCCTGTTTTCCTACAGAAATTATACCGCAGGTCTCAGATGTCCCTTGGAGGAGGTCTCCATCGGCCGTACCCCAACTTTGGGTTTTCCTGAGTCCCCTTCTGGGATGCTTCCAGGGGTTTCCTTTCCCAGGCTTAGGCCAGTCCCCTTTGGGTCTCTTCATACCCAGCCCTGCTGCCCACAAACTCATCAGCCAGCCAGCCTGCACACCACAGATCTTTAGGCTTTCTGTCCACTGACCACATTTTAAGCTCATAGGGACAGATCTCATAAAGTTTTTCCAACCCAACCAGCATGGTGAGCCCTGCACGCTTACCCCATTTGTGGAGATATTCTCCCATCAGGATGCTGGCTTTCATTTAGGTCACACCCTGGGTCTTTTGCACACCCTGAAACCTTTTCCTGTAAGCCTTAGGTCAATTCACACTTAAGCAGCAAAGCCGAATTGATTAGTTTCTAGTCCCCAGTGTCAACCCCGTCCATCTGGCTGCACACTTCTATGGCTTTAGGATTGGCAGTGCGGGGATCATGACCTGACCTCGTGGGAGTGCAGTGGGGCAGAACGAGGCTTGAGAAGCGCTGTGGTACCCTGGTTGGAGGGGCCCATGCAGGCGAGGAGCAGGAGCTCCACAGGTTGGTGCATGAATCCTGACATGGGGGCACACATTCACCCTGTGCACCCTCCACTCCCCTAGGCTCATCTGTCACGGACAGGCGGGCGCTGGAAGGAGTCCCCCCGCAAGAACACCATGAATGACCTCCAGGACGAGCTGATGACCATCCGCCTGCGGGAGGCCCAGGCCCAAGCCGACCTCCGCGAGCTGCGGCAGAGGCTGGTGGAGCTTGAAACCCAGGTGAGGCAGTTGGCAGGGTGACAAGCCAGCTGGGTCAGGAACGTTCCCATGGGAGATCGGCACACGGTCCCGATGTACCCCCAGGCGAGGACCCCTGACAGTGGGGAGAGGGGTGGGGTTGGGCTGCAGTTGTGTGGGTGATGGCTGTGGGGGAAGCATGCAAGTAAGGAGGGGGGGATGTTGTGGATATATAAGGGGGGCTGCAGTTGAGGGGGGGATGTGTGTGGGGCATGTACTATGTATAGAGAGGGTCGTGGGGCATGGGCAGTGCATAGGGAGAGGAATGTGTGCGGTGTATAGGGACGGGATGTGGGTGGGGCATGAGTGGTATGTAGGGAGGGGGATGTGGGAGGGGTGTGTGGCGGTGCGTAGGGAGGGGGATGTGGGTGGGGTCTAGGGGGGTGTCACGGAGTCCCCGGGCGATGCTCTGGAACTGCTCCCTACAAAGCCAGGCAGGACTCTGGGGAAGTCTCCTTTCTGTGAGCAGACTGTCTTCAGGACACACAGCTTCCACCTTCCTGGGTCTGACCTCAGAGCATTCAGCATCCTCTGCCCCTCCGTGCGCTTCCCACAGCGAGTCCGCCCAGGCGGGGTCCTGGGGAAGCCAGAGGGTCCTGCCCCCCAACTTCGCAGTCAGACCTGACTCTCAGCCAGCCAGTAAAACAGAAAGTTTATTAGACAACAGGAACATGGTCTAACACAGAGCTTGTAGATGCAGAGAACAGGACCCCTCAGCTGGGTCCATTTTGGGGGCAGTGAGCCAGACAACCACGTCTGCACTTCACTCCATGTCCCCAGCCAGCCCCAAACTGAAACTCTCTCCAGCCCCTCCTCCTCTGGGCTTTGTCCCTTTCCCAGGCCAGGAGGTCACCGGATTCCTTTGTTCTCCAACCCGTTAGCTCTCGCCTTGCAGGGGGGAAGGGCCCAGGCCACCAGTTGCCAGGAAACAGGGTGTTGGCCATTCTCTGTGTCCAGACCCCTGCACACACCTGCCCTCTAGGGCTCTGCAATGATCATACAGCCTTATCCCACCACCTAGACACTTAAGAACTGCATATGGGAAACTGAGGCACCCCCACAATATTCAGAGGAAACATTAAGAATAGTCCCACTTCGTCACAGGGGGGAATGTGGGCAGTGCATAGGGATGGGGATGTGGGCGCTGCATAGAGAGGGGGAATGTGGGTGGTGTGTAGGCAGGGGGGTGGGGTACGGGCAGTACATAAGGACAGGAATGTGGGTAGTGTGTAGGGAAGGGGGATGTGGGTGGGGTATGGGAGGGGCGTGGGGCATGTACTATGTGTTGGGGGGAAATGTGTATCATGTTCGGGGACTGCGGAGCATAGTTCAGTGTATTGGGGTGGAGGCATGCACAGTGTGTGTGTATGCAGGGCGTGCACAGTGTTGGGAAGTGGGTGGCTATGGGCTTGTACAGTGTGTTTGGGTCGGGAGGTGTGTACAGTGTGTTGGGTGTGGATGTGTGTAGGGCGTGTACAGTGTTTTGGCGGTGTGGATGCATGCGGGGCACGTACAGTGTGTTGGGGGTGTGGATGCGTGCAGGGCGCATACACTGTGGTGGGGGTGGTGAGTTTTGCAGGCATGAGCAGTGTGTTGGAGTATGTGGGCATGTATAGTGTGTTGGTGAGTGAGTGTGTGGTGTGTATCGAGGGGTGTTGTGTGCACATGGAGTGTAATCCTGGAGTGTGGCCATACTGGGGGGTGCACTAAGGGGTGGCTGTTTGGAGCGGGTGCACTGGGTGATGATCGGAAGCTGGGGCTCGACAGTGGTGGATCACTTGCTAATTGCCCTGTTCTGTTCCTTCCCCCTGAAGCATCTGGCACCAGCCACTGTCAGCAGACAGGCCACTGGGGTAGATGGACCATTGGGCTGACCCAGTATGGCCGTTCTTATGGGGATGGGAGTGCAGGTGGTGGGGACGTGTGTTGTGTGTGCATGGAGCAGAGCCATGGAGTGTGGGTGTGCATTGTGTAGGGGTGCAGTTGGGGTGGATGTTTGCAGGCTGGTAGTGTGTGTGTGGTGGGTATTGGGGGGGCTAGGGGAGTGGATGTGCCAATGAGGATTCAGTGGGGGTGCAGTTATGGGGCATGCTGAGTTGGGGGTGCTGCTATAGAGTGGGAGGACGCAGTTGTGAGGAGTGGGTGTGTATTGCATGTGCATGGAGATCAGTTATGGGTGTGTGTTCTGTGGGGGTGCAGTTGGGGGATGTGGGTGTTTGCAGGGTGGGGGTGCAGTTGGGGATGAGGGAGTGTATTGGGTGTTTACACACACACACACACGCGCGCGCGCGCCATGGAAGCTGTAGGGCTGGAACCCCATGTTTGCTGTGAGCGGGCATGGTAGAATGGCCTGTCACCTGAGCTTTGTTCCCTGTCTGTCTGTCTCCGCCCGGCACCCCAGGATCAGATTCACAGTAATCTGCTGAACCGGACGGAGCAGGAGTGCCTAGGGCTGCAGGAGAAGCTGCAATACCTCACTGCCCAGAACAAAGGACTGCAGACGCAGCTGAGTGAGACCAAGCGCAAGCATGCGGAGTCCGAGTGCAAGGTGAGCCCCAGGCTGAGGGGGCGGCCACAGCAATGCAGTGGGGACGGCCTGCTCCAGCCCAGGAAATCGTCCCTTGCCCTGCCCTGCCCTGCCCCACCCCAGCCAGCTCTGCTCTGCTCTGCTTGGCACTGGGTGAAATTCACCTGGCTGCTTTTCAGGGGCTAGGTGGCAAGAAGCCAGCACTGTCAGCCCCCAGGTGTGGCCTCCAGACAGTGAATCTAACAGCAGCTTGTGCAGAAATCCTCTCCCCAGACCTAGGATTCACAGCCCCCGATGTGCTGACTCAGGAACCCAAGGGGATGAGCTTGGGGGGCAGGGATCAGGTGGCCCACATCTGGGCTTCCCTTCCTGCTTTGAACACACCACCACCTGTGTAGACCTGGACCCAGCAGGACAGACATGGTGACGATGCAGCCCGTATGTGGGTGGAGGGGCTGTACCCCAAACTAACGCAGATGAATTTCCAGGCAGCAGAATCTGGGTGGTTTCTGCAGCTCTGTGACATGTTGGAGGCTCGTGGTGCTTTCAGCAGGGGCATGGCATATCCTCGAGCTGGGTCTTGGCGGATCTGAACCCTCCCCTTGCTGAGTCCTGTTGTTCCCCTGGCTATTGCGCTGGCACTAACACCGTGTGTTTGACACCGCAGAGCAAAGAGGAGGTGATGGCGGTGCGGCTGCGGGAGGCCGACAGCATGGCAGCCGTGGCAGAGATGCGGCAGCGGATTGCTGAGCTGGAGATCCAGGTGCGGGGAAATAACCAGCTCACCCAGACATGTGTATCTTTGTGAGCACAAAAACCACACTCCTGCTCCAGAGCCTGTCCTGATCCCAGCTGGGGGTCAGGAAGGGATCTCTGAGTGAGGTGGGAAAGGGAAACGGCTGTCACCTTGGCATCCCTGCCCCCATCTCTGTTCCCAGTCGCCTTTGGACCAAGCCTGACTCTCTCCCCACTCTCCACAGAGGGAAGAAGGGATGATCCAGGGCCAGCTGAACAACTCTGACTCCTCCCAATACATCCGGGAGCTCAAGGACCAGATTGATGAGCTCAAGGCTGAGGTGAGTGCAGTCCCCACCCCCAGTGCTGTGTCCATTATGGGGGCAGAGAGCAGCTTATCAGGTTCCTCCTTGGCCAGGGTCCTGCCAGGCCATCTTGCTCCCCTGTGTCCGAGTTTAGACCTTGGGTGAATAGCAGTGTCCCTTCTTGCAGGATCCCTGAAACCACTTTCCGAATGGGAGATGCCAGACCCAGCTTCCTTCCAGTTGATCCCTCCTCGGCACAGAGAGTGAATCCAGATCCAGGCTTTTGGGCTGGCCCACAGGAAATTGGGGCTGTTAGCAAATTTTTGAACTGGATCGAGCTCTGGATTTGGGGGATTTGGGACCTGGGCTCTTGTCTGCAGCCCATCTCTAGTTGCAACCCATATTATCACGACTCTCCTCTGTCTCTGCCTCATTGTATGCGTATGTAAGGCACCAATCCCATAGACTACTCAGCCCTCTGTGCTGCATAGCACAGAGCTTTGGAAGGGCCAGGGAAAGGCAGTGCCCCTGGCTCAGACCTGTCCTTGCAAGCACCCTCTCTGCTGGTGACTTTTGGCTGCAAGACATGGGCGTAGTTTGGGAAGGGCATGGGGGGCATGCCCCCCCAAACTGCAAGCCTCTGGCAGGTGTGGAATTTGGCCCCCATGCACGGTCCCATTGGCCTGGCTGGAACTGCCCTCCCAAATATAGAACTCAAACTATGCCTATGTTGTAAGAGCCAGGACAAGGGTGGCACAGTGGTTAGGACCTCGGGGGACCTGTGTTCAATTCCCTGGTCTGCCACAAACTCCCTGGGTGACTTCGGATAAGTTGCTTAGTCGCTCTATGCCTCTGTTTCCCCGTCTGTACAGTGGGGATGATAGCCCTGCCCCGCCTCACAGTGGTGGTGGTAGGATAAATGCATTAAAGTTCATGAGGTGCTCAGATACTACAGTGATGGGGCCATAGAAGAAGCCATATACTTATCCCACATCCCCAGTCCTGTGTAGCTGAGCCAATAGCTGGCGGCTGTTTGTTCACCTCCACAGCTTCTACAGGTGGCTGGACACATCTCCTTCCCCATGAAAAGCCTTTGGCTTCATAAGAAAGGGAGGCGGGGGTGGGGGGTGCAGTGAGGCTGCTGCTGCTGCAGTGGATGGGGCAGAACATTCACTGGCATGCCCTGATGGACGGCGGGGTGGACGTATCACCGCGCACAGTGGGGTTTGAAGGTCGTTGGTGCTGGGCTGTGGAGAGTGATCAGAATCCAGAGGGGCAGGGGGAAGAATCATAGAATATCAGGGTTGGAAGAGACTTCAGGAGATCATCTAGTCCAACCCCCTGCTCAAAGCAGGACCAACACCAACTAAATCATCCGAGCCAGGGCTTTGTCAAGATGGGCCTTAAAAGCCTCCAAGGATGGAGATTCCACCACCTCCCTAGGTAACCCATTCCAGTGCTTCACCACCCTACTTGTGAAATAGTGTTTCCTAATATCCAACCTACACCTCCCCCACTGCAACTTGAGACCATTGCTTCTTGTTCTGTCATCTGCTACCACTGAGAACAGCCGAGCTCCATCCATCCATTTCATAGGCTGCTATCAAATCCCCCCTCACTCTTCTCTTCTGCAGACTAAATAAGCCCAGTTCCCTCAGCTTCTCCTCATAAGTCATGTGCCCCAGACCCCTAATCATTTTTGTTGCCCTCCACTGGACTCTCTCCAATTTGTCCACCTCCCTTCTGTAGTGGAGGGACCAAAACTGGACACAATACTCCAGGTGTGGCCTCACCAGTGCCAAATAGAGGGGAATAATCACCTCCCTTGATCTGCTGGCAGTGCTCCTACTAATACAGCCCAATATGCTGTTGGCCTTCTTGGAAACAAGGGCACACTGCTGACTCATATCCAGCTTCTCGTCCACTGTAATCCCCAGGTTCTTTTCTGCAGAACTGCTGCTTAGCCAGTTGGTCCCCAGCCTGTAGCGGTGCATGGGATTCTTCCTTCCTAAGTGCAGGACTCTGCACTTGTCCTTATTGAACCTCATCAGATTTCTCTTGGCCCAATCCTCCAATTTGTCTAGGTCACTCTGGACCCTATCTCTACTCTCCATCGTATCTGCCTCTCCCCCCAGCTTAGTGTCATCTGCAAACTTGCTGAGTGTACAATTCATCCCATCATCCAGATCATTAATAAAAATGTTGAACAAAACCGGCCCCAGGACCGACCCCTGGGGCACTCTGCTTGCTACCAGCTGCCAACTAGACATCACGCCATCGATCACTACCCGTTGAGCCCGACAATCTAGCCAGTTTTCTATCCACCTTATAGTCCATTCATCCAATCCATACTTCTTTAACTTGCTGACAAGAATACTGTGGGAGACGGTATCAAAAGCTTTGCTAAAGTCAAGATATATCACATCCACCTCTTTCCCCATATCCACAGAGCCAATTATCTCATCATAGAAGGCAATCAGGTTGGTCAGGCATGATTTGCCCTTGGTGAATCCACGTTGACTGTTCCTGATCACTTTCCTCTCCTACAAGTGCTTCAGAATGGATTCCTTGAGGACCTGCTCCAAGATTTTGCTGGGGACTGAAGTGAGGCTGACCAGTCTGTAGTTCCCCAGATTCTCCTTCTTCCCTTTTTTAAATATGGGCACTATATTTGCCTTTTTCCAATCTTCCGGGACCTCCCCTGATCGCCATGAGTTTTCAAAGATAATGGCCACTGGCTCTGCAATCATATCAGCCAACTCCCTCAGATGCATTGCATCTGGCCCCATGGATTTGTGCATGTCCAGCTTTTCTAAATAGTCCTTAATCTGGTCTTTCACCACTGAGGGCAGGTCACCTCCTCCCCATACTGTGCTGCCCAGTGCAGCAGTCTGGGAGCTGACCTTGTCTGTGAAGACAGAGGCAAAAAAAGCATTGAGTACTTCAGCTTTTTCCACATCCTCTGTCACTAGGTTGCCTCTCCCATTCAGTAAGGGTCGCACACTTCCCCCGACCACCTTCTTGTTGCTAACATACCTGTAGAAACCCTTCTTGTTCCCCTTCACATCCCTTGTTAGCTGCAACTCCAATTGTGCCTTGGCCTTCCTGATTACACCCCTGCATGCTTGAGCAATAGCTTTATACTCCTCCCTAGTCATCTGTCCAAATTTCCATTTCTTGTAAGCTTCCTTTTTGTGTTTAAACTTGCTGAAGATTTCGCTGTTAAGCCAAGCCGGTTGAACGCAGTATAGATTCGCTCCCGGGACTCTCGTACTAGTGTCTTTGTGGCAGACCTCAGCCACCTACGCATGGTGAAGTCGAGTTGAGGAACAGCCTGTGACTAAGGCTTCTAAGTCACTGATTTTCAGGGGAGCTGATAGAGATCGGAGGTATGCTTCTGAGTCAGCCAACCAGCACCTTCAGCAACCCCCAGGACAAGCCTATATGGGGAGCTGGGCTCGGCAGAGACTCTAGCAGCTGCTCTGTCACGCACAGATCTTGGTAGGCTGGAGTCTGACAGCGCCTGGCATGATGGGTCCCCAATCTCAGGCAGGGTGTGGCAGCGCCCAATACAACCAGGCCCCAGTCTCAGGCAGGGTCTGCGCAGTGTCCAGCACAAGGGGCAGGGACCCTAGTCTTGCTCGGGGTCCATGCAGTGCCTAGCACAGTGGGACCCTGGCTCTGGTTGAGGCCTCTAGATGCTACCATAATTCAAACAACCCTGATGTCTCCTGTCCCTAGTCTGATGCCTCACCTGTTTGGCCATGCTCGCTATCTGTCTGAGTTCTCTGATTCTCCGTTAACCTGTGCTTGACTGCTTTGCTGCCAGGAGGCCTAAAGACTTTTGGGATTCACTGCTCGGGGAGGCCTGTCTGTCACGGTGTCACCCGGTGTGATGCTTTGTACGCTGAATTGTCAATTTCCCAGGTGACCGAGGTTTCTAGACTGCATTGGGCCAGATCCTCAGCTGGTGTAAATTTCTGTAGCCCCATTGACTCCAGTATAGCAATGCTGATTTAAACCAGGTGGGGATATGGTCCATTGACTCCCATAGAGCTCTGCCTGGTTAGACCAGCTGGGGATCTGGCTGTACATATTGAATCATAAAGGCAGCACTTGTCACTGCTGGGGATCTGAGTCAAAGCACTTTGGAAAGAGGAATGAATTCAGCCTCACAACCCCACCCTGGGAGGTGGGACAGCATTATTAACCCCTTAACAGACAGGGAAACTGAGGCACAAACAGGGCATGTGACTTGCCCAAGGTTGTGCAGAGCCAAGAAATTCTCTGTCGAATTCCTCAAGATCAGCTCTGTGGGTAAGCAGCCATCCTCCATCAGCCGTCCTCCTCTGCCCCACACTGGGGAGCTGTCTCTGCCCTATGCTGCATGGGGCCATCTCTGCTCCTCCCACTCCCCAGAGCTCCCTCTGCCCCATACCGGGAGGGGCTGTCTCTGCTCCTCCTCCCCCCAAGCTCCCTCTACCCCACACTGGGAAGAGGTAGTCTCCATAAATATAACCCAGTCAGCCCTCTGCTCCCTCCTTGAGGGAGCTGTCTGTACACCCTTTTGTCTCTGAGGGATTGGACAGCCGGATCCCCCAGTGTATTTCTGAGCTCCATCATGCCCTGCCCCTCCCCATCCAGGCCAGCCAGGCAGGGCTGGCAAGGGTGCATGCGCCAGCCCTGTCACTGCTGTTCCTCACCTCCGGTTCCCTGTGCCCTCCAGATCCGGCTGATGAAGGGCCAGAAGCCCTTCGAGGACTCCATGGGCTTTGATGGCATCCATATTGTGAGCCACCTGGCAGTGGACGAGGACTCGCTGCACTCCTCAGATGAGGAGCTGCTGACCAACCCCATGGTGGTGGGCGCGCTGCAGGACGTGCTGTACCCACTCTCACCCTGCAATGCCCGCTTCCTGCGGGGCACGGAGAGCTCCGGCAAGGAGAGCGATGGCTCCACGGACAGTGAGCCCGAGGACCCCACCTCCACCGCTGAGGCTGATGGCGAGATGGAGCCGCAGATCATCTTCGGAGAAACCCTCAGCAAGTGAGAGGAGATGCCGATGCCAGGGGGATCCCCCCCTCCACCAATCGGGCACTGAGCGGGCAGCCTGGAGAGAAGAGACTCCTCTCCTTGGCGCTCTCAGTAGCAGCAGGTGGGGGAGATCATAGACCCAACATGATGGCTGGACTTAGAGAGCATTGCACGTCTGCTGCCATGCGGGGACAGCTCTCCAGCCAGCCTGTGTTATACAGAACCTCTTGATTGTTGTCTGCACTGCCTTTCTCCTGCTCTGTTGTCACCGGTAGTTACACTCCGACTCCATTGAGTAACCCTTGTTCACCCAACCCCACCCCCTAATGCCTCCTTCTTGTATTGCCCTTTCCCAAAAGTTTGCACACTTGAGAACTCAGCTCAGTGTCATCCTGAGCGGGTATGGAAGCGGCAAGGCCGCTGGATATCCAGGCCCAATGACCATCCACCTGGTCCGAGCACCTGTGGGCAACTGGCCAACAAACCATTCCCTCCCCTCCACACTCAGAGGGCAGGAAGTTGGGTCCCTCTTCCTTTTATTTAAATGCATGTCCCCGATGATCCCGAGAGCATCTGCTCGGAGAGGGGAGAGTTGGAGGCCTTCATATCCCTGTTCTCAAGGGAGCTCTTCCCAGGATGGGAAGGGCCCAGCGCGGGGGATTCTGGATCGAGGAGCCTGCTTGGTTACGTGAGAGATTATATTTTATTTTTGTTCTCCAGATGTTATTTATTTAAACTGTTATGATGCCAACTGGTCTCCCCTCGGGGAGCTCCACACTAAGCTTTAAGTTCTAGGAAATTACACTGACCATAATTGTGTCATAAGGAAATCTAGGGGAGCAGTGTTCTGCCCTGCTGCCTTCCTGTCCTCCATCCGTAATGGAGCTGCGCTCTCAATCTCCTGCACAGTTAAGTTCTCCAGAAGGTGTTGTAATTGTTCCCTTTCTCTTGTGCTCCATATGGCAAACTGCAGGGTTTCCAGCTAAATTCCTAACCTCCCTGTCTGGAGAGGGCTATGTGGAAACAAATCCCCTAGGAGAACCTTTCTTACTCTACCCAGAGAGCCACCTTAAACCTCGTGTCCCTACCAAGATCTGTCTGGTGCACAGCAAAGGTGCCCGGTAAGCAAGAGCAGTTTCGGGAGGAGCCTAGAGAGAAGTCCCCAGCCAGGAATCATCTGGAGAAGGTTTGTTTCTATGCATGATGGGGATTCACCTCCCTCAGCCAGCCTGGCCTGTGTTTCTCTGAACTGGCTCTCCCAGCTCTGCAGCTGGCACCATGTGTCCGTACCGTTTCAGTAGCCCCGTGAGATGCCCTCCAGTCTGCCAGAGCAGTAAGGAGATTTGGAGCGATGGATGGACGGCATGCACGGCTCAGCGAGCCCTGGTCAGATGATGGAAATGCCAGCTCCTTGGAGTAGCCCTTAATAGAGAGCTCAGCTCCTAATGAGAGAGAAACCCAAGCTGCTTATCTCCAAATAGGCCACCTTGGGCCAGAATTGCTGAACCATTCACCACTTCGAAGCCTGCCCTGGTGATCAGGCAGCAGATGAAGCAGCTTCCTTGGGATGGAGCCAGTCTGCAAACATGATCCCCCTTGAAGGAATTTTCCAATAAAGTGCAGCCTGCCGTGCTCCCACCTTGGCTAGCGACATCGTTCTTGGCAACAGTGCCCATCAAGTATCATTTGTGTGGAAGAGCCAGCCAGGCCCACCACCACAGCCCTTCACCCAAAGAGCTTTGCTTGCAGTCAGCAAGCCAGCTGCTCAGCTGGTGCAAATCCCCCGAGCTCTGCTGCAGTAAATGGCGCTACACTGATCTACACCAGCACAGGAGCTAGTCCATTCTATCTACAGCTCTGACTCCTAATTTCCAGTGTCAGGCTCTGCTTCCCTCACTACGAAACGGTCCAGATTGCGCTTCCATTTGTTTGTGACAGAGTCAGTCTTGCATCACTTCCTGCTTCGGGACTTTGCATCACTTCCTGGCGGTGGAGAGATGCCATGGAGCTGCAAGCCCCTGAGCCTGTAGTGTCCATTCATTTCCACCCCCTCTGTGCAGCAGAAACACAGCTCCATTCCAACGCCCTTCGAGGAGCACGGGTGGAAAATGGAAGGCGAGATCTCCAGGACTGGCTGCTCCCAGCAGGGATGGAAGATCTCGGGTGGCTGGGATGAAGGCTGAGTTTTCCAGGCACCTGGATGGCAAACGAAGGCCGTGGGGCTCAGGACCAGAGTTCACGTGGTGCTGGGACATGGCGGGAGGGCCCCTTTGGGGCCATTGTCGTGTCCCTGGGAGAGACTGATGCTGCTAGGCACAAATGGCCGCTTTAAAACCTTGAGCGCATGGGGTGCGTTGTTGCCCATTGGCTGTTCTATTTATGGAGGGTACCAGCCATCGAGAGCAGCCTGTGCGCAGACCTGCTCAGGCAGAGAGAAGCAGAATGCTGGAAGGGGTGTGGAGCTGGCTGGATCCATCAGTCCCTGTGGAGATTATCTGGCTTGCTCTCTTATGGAGTTGTTTTATTTCCTTTCTTTCTTTCCCATCCTGCCCCTGCTTTACACCCTCCTCTTATTTCCCTTCTGCTCTCTGAATTCAATAAACCCGGACATCCAGCAGCTGCGGAAAACCCATTCCCATGGGTGGCTTTGCCTGATTTCCTCTCCGGCCGATTGCAAATGTCACTTTCAATGCACTGTATACCTCCAACCCTCCCCTGCCAATAGGTATTTTCATAGCTTTCCCCTTCCCTGCTGGTGTATTAAGTTCACTCGGTCTGTTTCCAAAGGAGGGATGCCTTGGACCTCCCAGCTTGGCAGAACCTTCCCCCATATCCTAAACCTTCCCCTTCTGAGATGGAAAACAGCCCCAGTGGACATGAATGCTTGGATTGAGCCCCTCACTGGCCCGCTACGTCACTGGACTGGAGTATTATGTATACTTATATAAATATGCCTGGGAGAGGCTTTGGTTGGGTATTTATAATCTGTATATTTTAATATATATATTATATATATACATGCTGCACTGTATTGCCAAATTCTTGTGATACCTCTCCCCCTTCCTCCTCCCTCCCCCACAGAGAGCAGCAGCATCCCACATGAGCTGAGGGTGATTAACATGCAGGCCTTTCTCTGCCATTGCCTTTCGCTCCAGATGCCACTTTCCTATGCTGGGGGCCCTGTTTACAACAGAAGATGGCTTGTGAATCCATTTGCTGGTTACGGAGCTGGTCATACGCGCCACTTCGTTATTTTATTTATTCTGTATAGCACCAGACGAGGACTAGCAGCTTCAGAGAGCGGCCTGAAGGCACGAGCCCTTCTGGAAATAAGGGATTGATTTGGAGCTCCTTCCCCCATTGGTTGATTTCAGTGGAGTTGCTTCAGATTAACGCTGGAATACCAGATCAGAATCTGTCCCATAGGGCCAAGTCCTTCCTGTACTCGGCATTTACCTGGGCCTTACCCAGTCAAGGAGCTGAGAGCTTTGCCGAAGGAAAGGCTTTGGCATTTGGCTCCTATTAAAGGACTTCCAAAGTACTGCAGCTGGGAGCAGTGCCGGGGCCACAGCTGGAGGATTCAGGGTAGCAGCTGTGTCAGTCTGTATCTGCAAAAAGAACAGGAGGACTTTTGGCACCTTAGAGACTTACAAATTTATTTGAGCGTAAGCTGTCGTGAGCTACAGAGGACACTGTACTACTTCTACTACTAAGAGCAGTGTGTCTGCACCAGATCCATAGCTAGTGCAAATCGGCATAACCCCATTGACCCCAGTGCACTTACGCTGATTTACACCAGCTAGGGATTTAGCCTGTTGGCTCTAGCACCGTGACACTAATTTACACTAACTGGAGATCTGGCCTCAGTACTTAGGCAAAACATGTCTTTGAAATCAGTGGGAGTTTTCTAGAGTATATCCTGAGTAAACTGAGTAAATCGTTCACGGTCTCTGGCTTTGGCTCTTTGACTTCGCTGGGAATTTTGCTGTAGTCAGGATCAGGCCCTTATTTTCACACCCTTTCCGAGAAGACAGTCCCCTTGGGCGGGTTTATCACGTTCTAGCAGAGACTTCGCACGTCGCACCTTGCAATTGGGTATGACCCTGCTGTAGGGAGCAGACACTAGCCCTGCTCTGCTCTGCTGGAATCCTGTCCCCACTTAGACACACACAGTGGTTTCAGTGGGATCACACTGGAGTTAATAATAGCAGAATCTGGGGTACAGGACGAGTGGGCTCCAGATGCCCCCTTTCCTCTTGCATGCCCACTTCCACAGCTACACACTGAGCAGTCAGGTGTTCAGGACCGGCTCCCTGCCCACCGCCACCCCCCATAAGGAATCAGCTCTCAGGGAGACCCAGACCCTCCCTAGGACATCATCCCAACCACAGAGGTGCTGGGCCATGAGGAAGCAGGGTGGGGTAATATCATTCCCTGGAGGTGGCATGAGCTGACTCCCAGTTTAGCACCCCTTCTTCTTGCACAGCTGGTGGGGGAGGGACTCTTTGATAGGGGTGCTGCCTGCAGCCCACAGGAGGTCCCTGGTTCAAGTCAGCATTGCAGCAACCTGCATGAACAGAGGGCCAGATTCTGCCATTGCTGAGTCCCATGCAATGCCACTGAAATGGGTGGGACAGCGTGGGTGTAACCACAAGCTCAGCCCAGCAGAGTCTGCTGCCTACAGCAGGCCACTGGGTTACTCCTTGGCTGCCTTCCCCCCAGGGCTGGACCTGGAGAAGAACTGCAAGGCATGGTTGGCCACCCGCTTTCTGCCCCCACTGCTGTCGGTGGAAATGCCCAGCCAGAGGGTGTCAGAGCAGAATATTGTCCAGACTCCCTAGTAGCCTTGGACACAGTCTACTCTAGGCAGACCCTTGGTTGCATCAATGGCAGCATGTCGCTGTTCAGCCTGGTCCCTCACCCCACACCCTTCGACACATCCATAGACCATGTCCCCAGTAGCAATGTATCCTGGGGCTCCCGCTCCATAGCGCCGGGCCATACGGCTTGGGAGCATGGGCTTCTTACAAATGACGAAGTTGTGCACTGTGGGGTGACTTGGTAGGAAGGCTCTGGGTGGCTTTCCATCCACCATAGACAGGGCCAGTTCAGCTGCAGGTTCCTTCCCAGGCACTCCATGCAAGCGGGGCATCAGGGTCTCAGCTGGCTCTTCTGTGTGGATAAGTGGTGCCAAGTTCAAGGCGTGTTTTGAAGGCTCCCATTGCCTGCAAGGGAGTTTGCTTGATGTGTTGCTATCGCCTCCGTGACATGGACAGAGCCTGTAAATCCCACCTGCAGTGCTGGCTACTATGGCACGTGGAAGGGTTTGGATCATGACTAAAGCAAACTGAACTGAGTTTAGAAGGGAAAATCCACTGCCTCCCCAACTCCCCGCGGCTCTGGCAAGGCTCATTCTCGAGCTACTTATGTTGGGGGGTTTGGTTTTGTTTGTTTGTTTTGTTTGTTTTTTTCCTGTATGATTTTTGAGTAGCAACTAAAACAAGGTGCCTAAAGGTGACCTGCTGTGTGCTCTGTAGTAGGCTGCAGCCGCCTAGATCCGAGAAGGCAGCATCCAGGGCGGCAGGGCACGCCTGCTTGCTGACACTCACGTATGCCCGCCCCTCCCCGGCAAGAGCGTAAGTACAGCTCAGCACACCATGGGCAAACCTCAGCCAGACATTTCACTCTTGTTGCCTCTAACCTGGCAGCTTTGGTCCCCTTGCTGCTTCTTCAACTGCCTGCCCGCTGCAAGGATCCATCTTCCTCTGACGTAGCTGGGACTGGCCAGTTGTAGACAGGACTGGATAGACCGTTAGGTTGATCCACTCTGGCAAGCCCTTTGTTTAGCACAGCCAGGGTTGCAGGGCAGGCTGCAGGCAGCGCCCATGTGGATGCATAGATAGGGAGTAGGTGCTGAGTAGCTGTTGGCGGGGGGGGGCTTCACCTGAACTCTGTCCTTTAGGGAGGGAGAGGCGTGGTCTAGTGGGTAGACTCTGGGACTGGGAGCCCGGTGTCTCCTGTGTTCCCATCCCAGCTCTGACTCCAGATCGTGCAATGCAAGTCACTGCCTCCTCCTTTCTGCCTCAGTTTCCCCATCTGGTGCCAGGATGGTCAACTAGTTATGTTTGTAAAACATGTGGAATGTGCTGGATGAAATATTATTAGGTGTACTATGGCAGTGTCTAGGGGCCCTAACTGAGATCAGGGCTGCAGGGTGCTGCACAGACACAGTAGAAGAGAGCCCCTTTTCTAAAGAGCTGACAGTCTAGATAGACAGGATGGAGGGTGGGAGGGAAACTGAGACCCAGAGAAGGGAAGGAACTTGCCCAAGGTCACCCTGTAGGGAAGTTCAGAGCCGGCTTTAAACTGCTACTAATTTATTGAGTGCGGGACTCGGAGAGAAGGGGAAGCAAACTTAGAGCCTGAAAGTTCAGCCTGGACTCCCCCAAATTTGGGGGCACTTGGAGCTAGGGCTTGGGTTCAAATCCACCTCTAGGAAACACATTTTGTGACACCCCCGAAGTTGGGGAAGCCTCAACATTTAAGAGCAAAAATGTCAGAGTTTCTACCACTCAAGATCTCCTGCCTGTCCATCTTTAATAGAGGCTGTAAAGCCACTGTGCTGTTGGGGCATTAACAGCCCCCTCCAGGTCTGCCCTACTTCTTAGTGGACAGTCCCGCAAAGGGCAGACCCAGAGAGAAAAGGCCCACAGAGTGACCAGGACCAGCCAGGATCTGTGTCTAGGACTCAGCTGTCGCATGGATTGACACAGGTTCAGTCTCCCCACCTGGCTGCCAGGGAATAACTAGGACCTCTCCATGCCCATCCCCATGCTGAGTAAGGAGCGGTGCTGATGGGAACCAGATGGGAGACCCTGGGGGCCAGGAAGCAGAGAGCTCAGAAGATTCAATGGAGGAGATCATAAGGAGTTACATATTCCAAGGACAGAGGGGACCATTGTGATCGTCTAGTCTGACCACCTAGATAACAGGTCAGAGACCTTCCCCCAATAATTCCTAGAGCAGAGCTTTGAGAAAAGCATCCAGCATTGCTTTAACGATTATCTGTGATGGAGAATCCACCATGACCCTGGTAAATGGTTCCAATAGTTCCTCTGCGAGGCAGGGGAAACCCCCAGGACAGGTGAGGTTAGACCAGGGGATGTTGGCCGGTACTCAGACACAGAGATCGCTCACCCACTATGGATCAGCAATCACGGGACTGATCCCTAGGTGGTGTGAACCAGCATTGCTCCGTAGGAGTCAATGGGCCAGACCCCCAGCTGGTGTACGTTGGAGTCGCACTGGAGCTGCAAAGCTCCACCAGCTGTGGAACTGGTCTCTCCAGAGAAAGTAACCGTGAGATGCGAGTGAGACTGAGGAGGGGACCTGGCAGGGCTTCCCACCAGTGGGTGGAGTCATTACCGACACCCCACCCCACAGGGAATCCAACACACACGGGCGCCTCCCTCACTGGCAATCAGCGTGCAAAGGCATGTCAGATCGGTGCCACCTCCTTGGCTTGGATGCTGCCTTCCTGCGAGGTGCGCGAGCTCAGCTGTGGGGAAGCCCGTTTGGCTCCATATCCGAGAAGCGCACTCAGGTTGCAGTGAATTTTGGTTCATTTTGATGGTACTGTAACTGCCGCCCGACGGTCTGACCGCTCCCAAACTCGTGTGTCTGGTGTATCCATGTAGCGATGACCCCTTCTCCTCCTCTCTGACTGTAACCTTCGTTCTCTTCAGCCCACGCCCATTTTAAAAAAAAACTGACTTGTGCAAAAAACATCTGTACTTTCAAAAAAAGAGAGAAAAACCATCAAAAACAATAAACTATTTACACTGTCTTACTAACTCTGTGCCTCTGGGCTCTGCAGGGCGCTTCTGTTCCAGGCATGGCCGGGAAGGCTGGCAGGTCAGCACCGCTTCCGGAGCGCATCTGGAAAATGTCAGCATGTTAAAAATATTCACAGATTGACCAGAAAAGACTATTGTGATCATGTCGTCTGGCCAATATAACATAAACCACATAGACCCTCGCCCAGTGACTCCTGCAGCCAGCCCATAGCTTGTGGTTGAGCTAGAGCACGCGCGTGCGCACACAGAGAAAGATACAGCCACTCTCGAGTCGGTCTTCCAAGTGATGGAGAATCCACTGCACCTCTTGGGAAATTGTCCCAGCAGTTCATTTCCTTCTCCATTAAAATGCACGTCCTATTTCTAGCCTGGATTTATCTAGCTTCAGCTTCCAGCCAGTGGATCTTTTCTGCCTTTGTACTCGGGGTTGGGAGAAGGCTGCTCTTACGACCAGCAGCCAAAGACATCACGCAGTCCAGTGGCTGGAATTTAAAGCCAGACAAATATAGACTAAAAATAAGGTGCAAATGAGGAGAGGGGTGACTGACCACCAGAAATGACCTGGGGGCGGAGTGGATTCTCCAGCACTTGAGCAGAAGTGTTTTTCAATGAGCTGCGGTAGCTCAAGCACGAGATACGGGCTGTGTGCTGGGAGCCCTGGATGCGTTGCTCTCTCCTAGATTATGCTGGAGGGCAGACATTGAGCATAGTGGCCCCTTCTGGTCTTAAACTCTATGCAAGGGGGTGAGGGGAGAACTGATATGGGACATAGAGTGCCAGATCTTTAGCTGGTGTAAATCAGTATCACTCCACTGACTTTAATGGGGCAATTCTGATTTACATCAGCTCGGGATCCAGCCCAAAGCCTTTGCCATCTTGGTCACTGGTTCAGAGCCAGCCCAGCTCAGGTAGTGAAAATTGATGGTGGCTGTTTGGTGGGTCTGAGTCCCGGTTCTTGAAGGGCTGGTGTCCATCTCACACAGACCAGTCCTAGTTGGCAGCTGTGGGACCACAGAGCCGTGACTGAATGCACCGTAAAGGAAGGCTAGTGGGGTAAGTGCCCCGTCATGGCCTGTAATAAGAGGCCTTCTCTATGCCGGGCTGTCAGTCCAGCCCCTTTCCCAGGCCCCGAATCCATGCTTCGCTCACCCCTAAGAATAACTCCCGCTCAGGGGAGATTCACGACACTCACATTCTGACCTCGTGCGGATCATTGTGTGTGACTGCCCTCTCCCCTGTGCTGAGCGGGCTCTCGCCAAGCTCAGGCTGTTGCCGAGGTGACCCTGGCCAGATATCCCTTTGCCAGGGCTCCTGAATTTGGTTATAATTCCTTCCAGGACTCCCAGTCCTTGCCCTGTGGCTGTGAGCCACAATCGCCCTGCTGGCCTTTTGCTCGAGTTCCCTATTAGCAGGGACCCTGTGAGCTTCCCCTCCATAGAGACGGGCGAAGCAGTGGGCAGTGCATGCTGCTGCAGTTGGGGTCTGAACAGCAGGACTGGGCAGGTGCCTCAGCAGCAAATAGGAGTTTCCCTCTGGCTGAGCTGGGGGGATCTCAGCTGCTCTCGGCTGGAATATCTAGTGAAGCTGAGTAGCTCCTCCGCTGTCAATGGCTGCACCGGGCAGGCTCCTACCAAGTCAGCTGCCCCAGGGTTTGAGGGCATGAGCCAACCTTTAGCTAATGGTTAGGTAGAAACTTCCCCTGGGAGCAGGTTATTCCATTAATGCCCACTAGGGTGCATCCTCTGCAGCTGGCAGTGCTGGACGCTGCCGCAGGTGGGATACCAGGCTAGATGGGCCCATCAGTCTGAGCCAGGCTGGCAGCCAATGGCATACGGACTCAACTGCTGCACGCACCAGATATTTGTGACTTGCTGCTCATGAGAAGGATTTATCAGAGCAAAGGCATCACCCCTACTGCCCGTTCAGTTCTTGCACTGAGCCAGCCTGCCCAGCCCAGAGCGAGATCTGTGCAAACAGCCTCCCAGCTGAGACAGGAAGTGGGCAGGGGAATCAGGGCTCCCGTGAGTCAGAGCAGAACCAGACGGCAAGAGAGTGAAACTGGCACATGGCTGACATGATGGGGAGGCTGTTCAGAGGTGCATGTTGCAGGAGCTGCTTGAAGGATTGAGAGCTGGACCCAGCAATGCCCCCCCCCATGCAGTCAACTATCATCCAGGCAGGTGGGTTCGGAGCAGCTGACTGCAGGTGGAGCATTCTGTTAAGATTTTAAAGCCCTGTCTGCCTGGGTGTAGACCTTAAAGATCCCTCTGCAATAGCAGTGTGTGTCCTGCCAAAACCTCCCCCCATGGCTGTGATTCAAGCCGGTAGCTCCACCCCAGAGGTGGCTGTATTCCAACAGTGCTGGATGTGCATTGGTTGGGACAGAGGGGCTGCTCCTGCCTTCTTCCCAGCCCTCTGAATTTCCAGGTCTGGAGGAGTGGAACAGGGAGCAATACAGGACTCTTGCTGTTCTGTTTGCTGGGGCCCATCCAGGGCTGCTCCCATCCTCCCATCTGTATCAGCTATCCCCAACCATCGCAGGGCTGGGCCCATCCAGCACTGCTCCTACCCCCCGATCTGTATCAGCTATTCCCATCCATCGCAGGGCTGGGCCCATCCAGGGCTGCTCCCATCCCCCCATCCGTATCAGCTATCCCCATCCATCGCAGGGCTGGGCCCATCCAGGGCTGCTCCCATCCCCCGATCCGTATCAGCTATCCCCATCCATTGCAGGGCTGGGCCCATCCAGGGCTGCTCCCATCCCCACATCCGTATCAGCTATCCCCATCCATCGCAGGGCTGGGCCCATCCCCCCATCTGTATCAGCTATTCCCATCCATCGCAGGGCTGGGCCCATCTAGGGCTGCTCCCCCCCCCACACATCCATTGGGCCATCCCCATCCATCGCAGGGCTGGGCCCATCCAGGACTGCTCCCCCCCCCACACCCATTGGGCCATCCCCATCCATTGCAGGGCAGGGCCCATCCAGGGCTGCTCCCACCCCCCATCAGCTATCCCCATCCATCGCAGGGCTGGGCCCATCCAGGGCTGCTCCCACCGCTCCGCCAGACCATATCTGCTGTTCCCATCCATTGTGGGGCTGTCAAATAGGACCCACAAAAACCAGCATACTGGGGAAGGAGCTGCCAAAACTAGCCAATGGGGCGATGCTGACAAAAGGGGTGTGTCTGAAGCCCCGCCCCTCTCATGGCGTTCAGCACAAATCAGGGCTGCCGGTAGGTGCCTCCACCCACTAGCAATGAGCAGCGGGAAGCCCTCTGCTGGGGGGGGTGCCCAGGCTGGTTGTGGTGAGAATCAGGGCGGTGCCTGTTTCTTTGCACGGCAGGAGGGGTGACGCTTCCCCACTTACACCTTTAGCACAGTGGCTTGAGCACTCAGCTGGGATGTGGGAGACCCCTGTTCAAATCCTCACTCCCCCGCAGGTAGAAGGGTGATTGGACCCGGGTCTCCCACATCCCTGCTGAGTGCCCGACCATTGGCCTAAAACACTGGGGGTGGTACCACTGCCTTCTCTGGCTGAAGTTTGAATGGGAGTGGGTGGCCTCCAAGGCCGACTACCGGATCAGGCCCTGCAGTTGAGGCAGGCGCTCGTCTGCTTATCTTCCCGGGTTCACAAATGTCTGGGGCTTAGGTGCCGGTCAAGTAGAGGGAGGCAGCAGTGTGCATGCCCAGAGGCTGAAACTTGGTGCCAAAGGAAACTTTATGCTGAAAACACAGGTGCCAAGTGTAGGCACCTACAGGGTTTGACAGCAGCCAGGAGGGGTTTTGTGGATCACAAGGGTGAATAAAACTGGGACTTAAGTAAGCCAGGGAATGGTCCCGCTATTGTGGGGAACTTTCCTGGCTTATACACGACCCCAGTGGAATGGGCTAGTGAAAGTATCAGAGTCCTTGCTTCCGCTCCCTTTACCCAGAGGCTGCCTGACCTCCAGGGCTGCCTTTCCATTCTCCTGTGGCAGAGTCCTTGTAACCCCAACAAGGCTGGGCCCAGGATTCCTGAGGGGCTTGACCCCCAGTCTTGTCATGGTCACTTAGGGCAGGGGCTAGGGTGTCCCACTCCGGGGTGCTCTCTCTGCTCTGGACGCTTCCCTGACCCACTGATCATCACATACAGTTCCAAGCAAATACAATGTATTAAACAGCAATCAATTTTAAAAAGCTAAGGCAATCACGTGACCCCTCTCTGTGGCAGGGGATATCACAACCAGGGTCTCTGGGATGTCAGGGCAGTTCACAGTCTGTCCCTCATGTCCCAGGCCTCCTGCCCAGGCCTGGCTGTGCTGCAGGGATGCTGCGGGTCAGACACTTGCTCTGGCGGTAGCCACACGCCCTCAGGCTTTAGGTGGCAGGACCCTTCTTGCCAGCATCAGTTCCACCACTGGGGTTATGATCCCCCTCCAAGTCTGGCCTGCAAGGCCCCCTGGCTGGGGCCATCTCCCTGCGCTGGGCCCACTGCCGAGGGTCCCCCTCGCTCCCCCCAGCTGCTCACTGCACCCAGCGCCAGACTGCTCCAGCCCCAGCCCCAGCTCCACCACTCGGTCTCTGCTGGGCTGCTGCTGCTGCCCTGCCTCCAGCTCCCTGGGCTGCTTCTCTGGCCCCTCTGGCTCCAGTTGCTGCAGCTCTGCTCCCAGCACAGGTCTGTTCCCTGGGCTGCTTCTCTGGTTCTCTGGCTGGCACGGCTCTGCTCCCCAGCTCAGCTTGGGCCCCTGCTCTCTCCTTAGCTTGGCCCCACTCTGTCTGACCCAGGCAATTCCAGCTCACAAGGAGGGTGGGAACCCCCTGGCCTCCTGACTCCTTGATTAACCTGCCCGCCCTGTCAATCAGGCTGACCTGGAATATTGGCCTCTCCCCACTGCCCTTGGGGACTGATTTCTCATGGACTCTTCCCATGTTTTTTGGTACTGGGAGCTAGCCAACCCACCCCCCCCACACACACACACACAAGCACACCCCCACACACACTGAGCTTTAGTAAAGGGCCAACAGTCCCCTTACACTTAGACACCTAAGTATTTCTGTGGATCTGGCCCTCAGTTTCTCAGCTGTAAAAGGGGGATTTTACATCTCTCCCATCTATTTAAATTGTAAACTCCTGTGAGCAGGAGCTGTCTGTCTCGCTAGGCGTCTGTGCAGCACCCGGCACAACAGGGCTTCCAGTCTCCCTCGCCGTCTGCACAGCACCCGGCATGACAGTGGGGGAGAGATCTCCATCACGATGATGTAGTTGGACTCGAGATCGGCTCCCTCCAGACGTTTTTGTAGGCTCTACACAAAAGCAATGCCTCATGCTACCCCCTGCTGGCCCTGCAGTGAACTGCCTGTTTTCAGAGCACAGATTTCTGCCCAGGTTGGTAGGTAAAATAGAGAGGCCGTGCGTGCGTTATGGGCTGGCGGAAAGAGCCTGATCAACAGATGGATGAGGTCTCTAAACTGCAGCCTGGGGACAATCTGGGCCCATCGCCTTGCTTTGGGGCAAGAGAGAGTGCGTCCAATCTGAGGACCTTCAGCTGATGGCCCCAGTTAACTGCAACAGCCCCAGCTCCCTGCTGATGCACAGCTGGATCAGGGACTGTTGCCACTAGACACCCCCGCCCCCTTGCCTCCAGCCAGTGGTTTCTGCCTTGCAGCTGGCAGTTAGGCGCCTGTTCGGATCAGAAGGAAGCCAGCTGTGGTTTGCAGTGGGGAGCGTTAGCCCCCGTCCGGCAGCCTGATTGGCTGCGCGTCATACGGGTGCTCTGCCCTGCCCCGGCTCTCAGGCTGAGATGGCAAAGGTGGTGGAATAGCCACCCGCAGAGGATCCCCCACAGCGCGGAGGCTGCAGGTGAGTGAACCCTTGGGGGTGTGAGGTCCATGCGAGTGTCTTGCCACGGCTTCCTTACTGCCGATGGATTGTGTCTGTCCAGATTGGGTGCAGTTGGGGCTTCCATATGGCAGGAAATAGTATGGAGATTAGACACAATCAGGGCCCTTTTGGGCAGGACACCTCGCAGAGTTGGGTGCCAGGAACAGAACCCAGGCATCCTGACTCCCAGCCCCCAACCTATAACCACTAGACCCCCCACTGCCCTCCCAGAGCTTAGAATAGAACCGTTGAGTCCTGACTCCCAGGCCCACCCTGCTCTACCCCCTAGACCCCACTCCCCTCCCAGAGTAGGAAATGGAACCCAGGAGTCCTGAGCCCCAGCTCCACAATGCCTTAACCCACTACAGCCCACTCCCTTCCTACAGCTGTAAATACAAGCCAGTTCTTTCTATCCCACCATCCTGACCAGCTGTCGCTCCATGACCCCGACCCAACCCGCACTGTGCTGGCTCCAGCTCTGTCCCTGGGGGGCCATGTCTGGAGCTGGGGCTCTGCAGGGCGCTGTCCCGTAACTTGCTGGTGCCACTTACTTGATCATCTCCCGCCCCGGGGGGCAGTAAGTAGGGTATTCTGAGGCTCTAAAAGCAGCCGAGCCCCCACCTCCGGGGAGGGGGGGGGGCAGTGTCGCTCAGTGGGAGCTGGGGAGCTGGGCTGGCTCCTGCACCAGTTTTGTACAGGAAAACTTCCTGCCATACCTTGGGCCAGATCCCCAGCTGGTGTAAACTGGTGTCACTCCATTGGTGTCACTGGGGCCAGATCCCCAGGTGGTGAAAATCAGATGTTTGCAGTTGGAGCCTACTTGATTTACACCAGCTGAGCTCTGGCCCATTTGTACAGCACCTCTTGTGGCTGCTGTCAGAGGCGCGGCTTGGCTCTAGTCTGTTTCCAGGTGAGGGAGGGGAGTGGGTTTAGCAGCTAGATGGGGGCTGGCAGTCAGGACACCTGGGTTCTTTTTCCAGCTCTGGGAGGGGCATGGGGTTTAGTGGTTAGAGTAGAGAGGGCTGGGAGTCAGGACTTCTGGGTTATTTTCCTAGCTCTGGGAGGGGAGTGGGATCTAGTGCTTAGAGATGGAGGGGGAGGGCTGGGAGCAGGACTCCTGGGTTCCAGTATCAGTTTTGGCACGGTCTTGCTGCATGACCTCAGAACAGGTCTCTTCACTATCAGTTAACTGGAATACCCTGACCTGCCCCTCGCGGGGCCAGGCAGGTGTCATTATGACTAGCCCCTAGTGGTGTGAGATAGCATCTGATTGTTCCTGGGGACAATCTTCAGCCCCATGGTTTATTGGGGGCCCTTGTGCATGGGGCTGTACAAACAGATGCAAAGCCTGGTCCTTGCACTCAGCACTGTCAGGTCCAGGGCAGGAAAGGGCATCTGGAGTTGTGAACTGAAGCACTTCACAGGGATTAATGAACAGATGGGGCAACTGAGGCACAGAGAGGGGAAGGGACTGGCTCAAGGTCACATAGCAAGTCAGAGACAGGCAGAACCCAGGAGTCCTGACCCCCAGTCCTTCCCCACACACACACACCCCTCAAACCACTAGACCACACTCCCCTCCCAGAGCTGGGCACTGAGCCCAGGAGTCCTGACCCCCATTCCCGTCTGCAGAGAATGACTGAGGGGCAGGAGACGGGAGGGGTTGCTTAGTGACTTGCCCCTACTGGGACCCGCTACAGACCAGCGACCGGTTAGGCCTGTCCGGGCCATTCTCAACTGACTCAGTGCCCCCCACAGGCTCCAAGGGGTAGTGGCTGGGCCAGCCACATAGTGACTCTCCCCGTCCCGCAGCTGCCAGGATGCCGCGCTCCTTCCTGGTGAGAAGCAAGAGGGGCCCAAACCACTCGGGGCAGCGACCGGAGGGTCTTGGCGGTGAGTGGGAGCGGGGGGAAGGGGTGAGCTGGGGCAGCAGGTGAGGGGAACGAGTACCCTCAAAGGAAGAATGCGCGGGAGGGGGCAGGGGAATGGACGGGGGGCAGGCAAGGGAAGAAGGGCACCCACTACTGGAGAGGAAGGGAGGGGCAGGGAATGGGAAGGGTGGGGCTGGGTGAACGTGGCGAGAACCCCCGAACCTCCCCATCCCATGAGCTCACCTGGAGGCCGGGGGTTTGCCTGCCCTGCCCTGCCCAGCCCAGGGTTGGGGGTGGAGGGGAGGCTTAGAGAATCTCACCAGCAAATCCTCCTTCCAGACCCAGCCTGGGGAGCACCCCGAGCAGGGCCGGCGCTGGCCTGGCCCCCCGAGTTGGGGCACGGGGCAGAGGAAGGGAGCAGAGCCCACCCCAGGGCCTTGGCAAACTGGGGGGTGCAGGATAGGGATGGGGCAACCAGCCAGGCACGGTGCAGCCCCCCCTCCGAGATGGACTTCAGCCAGAGCTGGGCCTGTCGGCCCCTGCCAGGTAACCCCCACAACCAGCCCCATCCTCCCCTGGGGGAGCCCCTCCCAATCCCACACCAGCCCTTCACCCCCAGCCTCCCAGCTTCCCTCTCCAGTTGCAATTCCCATCCCCCTCTCAGCCCCATCTGGCCTTGCTCTGGGGGGCCGTGGCAGGCAGGTGGCCAGCTCTGTGATGGGGCCACCTGCCCCACTGGGAACTGGACTGAGACCCACCTAACCTCATCTTACACAACAGCAACCAGCCGTGTCCCATTCCCCACCCTCTGAGCCAGCCAGTCCCCTACCCTGGGGCCGGAGTGGAGCCGGCACCCCCTGGAGGGGAAAGGCTGCATGTCCCAATCACTGGCCCACTGAGCCAGCTGGAGCCGGCGCCCCCTGGAGGGGAAAGGCCCCATGTCCCAATCACTGGCCCACTGAGCCAGCTGGAGCCAGCGCCCCCTGGAGGGGAAAGGCCGCATGTCCCAATCACTGGCCCACTGAGCCAGCTGGAGCCGGCACCCCCTGGAGGGGAAAGGCCCCATGTCCCAATCACTGGCCCACTGAGCCAGCTGGAGCCGGCGCCCCCTGGAGGGGAAAGGCCCCATGTCCCAATCACTGGCCCACTGAGCCAGCTGGAGCCGGCGCCCCCTCGAGGGGAAAGGCCCCATGTCCCAATCACTGGCCCACTGAGCCAGCTGGAGCCGGCGCCCCCTGGAGGGGAAAGGCCCCATGTCCCAATCACTGGCCCACTGAGCCAGCTGGAGCCAGCGCCCCCTGGAGGGGAAAGGCCCCATGTCCCAATCACTGGCCCACTGAGCCAGCTGGAGCCGGCGCTCCCTGGAGGGGAAAGGCCCCATGTCCCAATCACTGGCCCACTGAGCCAGCTGGAGCCGGCGCCCCCTGGAGGGGAAAGGCCCCATGTCCCAATCACTGGCCCACTGAGCCAGCTGGAGCCAGCGCCCCCTGGAGGGGAAAGGCTGCATGTCCCAGTCCCTCAGTTGCTGTTTCCCCGTAGGCGTGAGCAGCCCCCCAGATGTGTCGTTCAAGCCCTTCTGGAGCAGCTATCGCAGCCCTGAGCTGAAGCAGCTGGTGCAGAGCGTCCTGCCGCCGGCGCTGTGCTCCAGGAGGGAGCTGGGAGGGGACGCCGAGGAGCCCTCTGGCCTCTTGGGATCTCTCCTGCTCTTCTCCAAGCCACCACACAGGTGCAGCTGCTGTGACAAGGTAATGGGCCCCCCCAAGGGACTGGGCTGAGGCCTTCGCCCTGCTGACCCTGGGAGCTGAGGCCTCCCTGCGTGATCCAGCCCCGGGAGCTCCATCCCTCTCCAGCGCTTGGCCTCCCCTCAGGGCTGCCAGCAATGGGGCTGTTTGGAGGCTCCTGCCCCTGGGAACTGGATGAAGAACCCTTCCCACCTCACTTCATGCGGGCACCACTCCCTGCCACTGCCAGCTTGGGCGGGATCAGATCCAGCGCCCCCTAGAGGGGAAAGGCCCCATGTCCCATTCCCTGCCCCCTGAGCCAGCTAGTCCTGCCCTGGGGCAAGATGGGAGCTGGCACCCCCTAGAGGGGAAAGGCCCCATGTCCCATTCCCAGCCCCCACCTTTAAACAGAGCTGAGTGAAGCCCCCTCCCCATGCCCAGCCTGGTGCTGCCCAGCATGGGGCTGCGCTTCCCCTGTGCAGCTGGGTGGGGGTCTCTGGGGCAGGCACAAGTGGCAGAGTGGCCTAGTGGACAAAACACCAGACTGGGACTTGGGGACCGGGGTTCTCTGATCTGCTTGGGTGAGTTCTTCCCCTCCCACTCTGTGCCTCAGTTTACCCGTCCACCCTGTGTCTGTTTAGGGTGTGACCAGGGAGTGTAGCACTCTGTGCAGGCCCCAGTGTGATGCCGGCTCTGTCCCTGTCGGGGGTGCTAGGTGCTGCCACGCTGTGTGGTGGAAACTCGCCCTGCTTGGGTGGAGGGGGCTGGTAGGTAACCGAGCCCTGTCCCTGCCAGGGGCTGCCCAGTGGGCCCCTTTCCCCAGTGTCAGATCACAAAGCGGGTGGGAGGGGGGGAATTGTAAGGTTTCCGGGTCAGACTCATGAGAAGGTGGCTGTAGAAGAAAGGCAGGTGACACAGGTTGGCCCCAACAAACGTCCAGGCACTGGAGGGGCTAGGTTCAGTCACTGCCCTGATGAGTTTGGTCTCAGCCCTGCCCTACATGGCCACCACCAATTCCAGCTTGTACATTTGGGGCAGGCTCCCCATGTTGACCCCCTTTCTCTCCCCACCCCCAGGGCCTCCCTGCAGCCCAGCGGCTAGGCAGCCACCTGAAATGCTCAACGCTCTGCAGCCCCATAGCCCCATGGGGGATGTGTGGACATCCAGGCAGCCTGCAGCACCAGCCTGCCCCTCCCTGCCCGGGCAAAGGGAAGCCAGAGGTGGGTGAGGCCTGGGGTGGGGAGGATGGATGGTGATATACAAATGGGGGTTTCGAGGTGGATCTTTTGCAGCAGTGGGGGGCTTTGGGGGCCTGGATGGGCATCCATTTGGGCAGGGGGCAGCCATGGGTCTAACATGGTGGGGGGTGAAGGCAGGGCTATACGGGGGAGGCCACTGGAGGAGACCGGGGGGTTGCTGCAGTTCCCAAAAATTCGCCCCCCCTCCCCCCCTAGGCCCCAGCTGATGGGTTTCCCTGCAGGTGAGGAGTTTCCCCTGCCGGATCTGCGGGAAGCAGTTCAAGCGCTCATCCACGCTCTCCACCCACTTGCTCATCCACTCGGACACACGCCCCTTCCCCTGCCCCTTCTGCGGGAAACGCTTCCATCAGAAATCCGACATGAAGAAACACACCTTCATCCACACTGGTGAGAGGCAGCCGGCTCGGACTCCCCCAACCCCAGGACAGGGGGCATTGGTAGACATTTGGGGGGACCCTAAAGCTGGGACAGCAGGGGCTGTGGGTCAGGACTGGAGGACACCAGCAGAGCTGTTGGGAGAGCCCAGGGCTGGGACAGCGGGGAGCTGTGGCTTGGGAATTAGGCGTACCAGCGCCGCGGAGTGGGACAGCAGTGGGCTGCAGGGGGGGCTTGGGGGGCAGCGCCAGAGCTGGTGGGAGCCCAGGGCTGGGACAGCAGGGGCTGCAGACCAGGATCTGCAGCCAGACTGAACAGCGGGACATTTGATGCACTTGTCTCCATGTCCTGCCCTGCACAAATTGGTCCCTCGCGCCTGCTCCAGCTCCCGCCCTCCGCAACTCCATGGAGCAACAGCAGCACCTGGGGGCCTGATCAGGGAATGGCAGGTGAAGGGGGTCACAGGGCTGCAAACATCACCCCCATGCCCGTACTGCAGCCCAAGCAGGATCCAGGCTGTGCTGGGCCCGTGGCTGTCTGGGTGGGGGCGTGGGCCCATGGGCGGCCGGGTAGATGAGGGCCCTGCTACTCTAGGGTCCTTCCAGTCCTGCAGAACCCTGGGTGAGTTTTGGGGCTCTCTGCTGAGCCCTGAGGGATCCTGGCCCCTTCTGCAGCCCCCACACCTAACCTCTCTCCCTCTCCCCGCAGGTGAGAAGCCTCACAAATGCCAGGTGTGCGGCAAAGCCTTCAGTCAGAGCTCCAACCTCATCACCCACAGCCGCAAGCACTCCGGGCACAAGCCCTTCGCCTGCTCCCTCTGCCCCAAGGGCTTCCAGCGCAAGGTGGACCTCCGGCGCCACCAGGAGACCCACGGGCTCTTCCACAGCCCCGGGGGTGGCCAGGCACTGGGTGCCCTCCGCTAGGGGCCAGGCAGGTGGGGTCTGGGACACCCGGCCTGCAGGGGCAGCTATGGAGGCCAGAGGAGAAACCCCAGAGCTGAGGGGGCTCCTAGATCATCCCCCAAGCTGCCATCGCACCCCACCCCCCCTCGCCTGGCAGGTGCTGCTGGGACCCACAGCCACCACGTGACGGAGCCGACAGCCGGCAGGAGGACTCAGCTGCCTGCCCTTCGTGGCCCCCTCGTGCCAGCCAGACCTTCGGTCCCCCTATAGCTGAAGGTGGGCACAGTGGGACAGTCAGGGGCACTGTCTGGGGCAAGGGGGAAGCACCAGCCTGGTTTGGCTCCTTGCATGAGCATCTCCCCTGGGGGCTGGGATGGGGGAGAGGGAGGGCTGAGCTGTGGGGCTGTGCCCCCGACCCAGACGCAGGGGAGAGATGTGAGCCGAGATCTGCCCTGCGCCCCAGTAAGCAGAGATGGCTCCTTGGCCCATCGCTGTAACCCTCCCCCGGCTGCCGGCGGAGAATTAAAGGACGTGAGTGGAAAGCAGCCTGCGTCCCGGCCCCTGGCAGCGCGACGCCGTGAGCAATAACATACGGGCAGCACCGGCCCATCCTCCACCATCACCTTTATACCCAGAAAGCGTGAACGCTCCCTGCAGCCGGCAAAGAACCAGCCGGTGCCGCAGTCCCAATGCCGTGGGGCCTGCCCCAGGGCCCCTTCCGGCCTGGGCGAGGCCTGCTGCCCGCCGGTCACAGGGAGGGGGCCCTCCAGGCCAGGTGGAGAGGCCCTTCCCCCAGTGGCCACCCTGGCTGTGCTGAGCAGAGTCCAATCGGCTGCTGATCCTGGGAGCCACAGGGCCGGGCGCCTGCAGGTGGTGATGGTGGGGCCAGTGCCAGCGTATCCCCACGAGCACGGACAGGGAGGCCCCTGTGAGCTGCCAGAGGGAGACAGATAGATGGGTCAGTGGGGGTGCCCCCCCCATCCACCCCCATGCTCCACCATTCACCACAGCTCAACTCATCCCCCACAGCTCAACATCCCGCCCTGCAGCAGGGAATCCCACCCACGCTGGGGGATCTCCAAACCCCCGGCCCCACCCATGGCTGGGGCCCCATCTCCACACTGACGGTATCTCCTTCCTCCACGGGTGGGGGTGGGGGTATTTTCCCAGCAGCCCCACAGGGGGGTTGAGCTGCAGCGTGCACTTTTCAGTCCCTAGTGCCTGCTCTGCCCCACGGCATTGCCTCCCCCCAGCTCTGCCCCCAGTGCATCCCCTTCCCCCAACCCTTCCCCGTGCTCCCATAACTGTGCCTCATTCACCATGAGTCACACTCAAGATCCTGGGAATTGGGGGGGGGGGGGGCTGAGAGTCCTGCCACCCCCCGTACCTGGGTCTCTGAGCGCCTAGACCAGGGGGGCACAGACCGCACCAGCATCAGGTGCCGGCAACGCAGGGGGCACAGCTGGGGCTGAGGGACTTGGAGGTGGCACTTCAGCAGGATCTGGAACAAACAGGGTGTTAGAAACCCTGGCCTGGGAGTGCAACGGGGGGCGGCTGGTGGGACACCACCCAGCCCAGCCCCGGGCAGGAACTGCCAGGGATCATCGTACAAGGGAGCCACAGCTTGGGGATCCCTATCAGGGCAGCACCACCTGCACCCTGGATAATACTGGGCACTAGCTAGGTGGCCACTTGGCGCCTGCTGCTGCCCCCTGCTGGGCAGAGAGGCGCCTGCTGGCAGTGGCAGCTCTAGAATAATTGCCCATCTCCAGCACCTAGCTGCCTCCATTACTGTAGTAGCTGCCCCAAAACAATCTTTACCGTATTTACCCTCATAACACCCCCCACATACTATAGGGCATGTGCTATTAGCCTCGTAGTATAGATGGGGAAACTGAGGCACTTTTTTTTTTTTAAAGTGACTTGCCCAAGCTCACCCAGGGAAGCTGTGCCAGAGCAGGGACTTGAACCCTAGCCTCTCACATCCAGGCTATTGCCCAGACTGCTGCACCACCCTGCCTAGCCCGCCATCACTGAGAAGAGAGAGTTAGCAAGGAAACCAGAAGGACTGCAGCCCTTCCCATGCCCCGGGGTCTGCCTGGCAGCCATGCTGGTGTCTCTGGATTGTTCTCATTCACTGTAGAACCATCAAATCCCTCCCTGAACCCTGCTAAACTCCCAGCTTCACAGAGCCCTTGTGGCAAGAAGTTCCACCAGCTCATAGCAAGGAACAAGGATTACCCCCCCCCCAGGTCAAGACCCCACCCTTCGAGTGTCATCTGCTGCCTGGATTCATCTCATGCTGCCTCTGCCACCCCACCCATTAGCTACAGACATCCAGTTTTATTTGACGCCAGCTAAACCTTTAGACCTTGTGGCAGGGAGTCCCGCAGGCTATCTGTGTAACTTGGCACAAGACAGAGCGCCTGGGGGAAGCTTCACTAGAAGGAAAGGCCCTGGTGTGAATCCTGCGGTCAGGGACAAGGCTGTCAGAGCTTAGGAGAAAGGGCTGGGACTGGCAGAGTGCCAAGGGGAACAGAACTTAAGGGCGTTTTAGGGATGGGGGCTAGGAATCAGTAACCCTTCGACATGCTGACTCTCAGCCTGCTCTAACCATTAGCCCCACAGGAGTCCTGGCTCTCAGCCTTTCTCTGCTCTAACCCACTAGATGCCACTCCCCACCCAGGGCTGGGACAGAACCCAGGAGTTCTGGCTCCAAGACCCCCTCCCCCATCCCCTCCCAGAGTTAAGGGGCCTTTTCCCTGGGGCTCCAGGGATGCTGGTAGCTTTAGACTCCAGGGTACAGAGAGGGATTCCCCTGGTTCCCCTCCACATGCATGTGACACATAACAAGCCCACCCTGACTCCTAAATGTATTGGCTAGGAAGGAACCACTGGCCCAGCTGGGGGGGGGGGTGGTACATGGGTGGCAACTGGATCAATGGGGGCACCATCCATCTGACCCCCACCTCAACCGACGGCCCCTCCTACCTGTCTTGGAGTGAATGAGCCAGAGCCCCCCAGTGAGAGAGACACCAATGACGAAAGCTGAGAAGACGATGCCCACCACAGTGGGCAGCTCCAGGCCCTGGGGCAGGGGGGCTGTGGGGAACGGGGAGAGTGAGCAGATGCAGAGCCAGTGCTGGGGGGGGGGGGGAGGTGGAACCCAGGGAGTCCAGGCTCCCAGACTCCTTCTCCACCTGCTCTCACCCAGTAGACCCCAACCCCCTCCCAGAGCAGGGAATAGAACCCAGGAATCCTGATTCCCAGCATGCCCTCTGTTCCCACTGAAACCAAGGGGAACTATGTGCTCTCACCAGCTTGCAAGGCAAGTGGGACAGCAGGGGGCTTAGGGGGTGATATGAAGGGGGCCTCTCTTACCAGGGGGTGTGTCTCCCTTCAGCACCTTCCCCCTCCTGCCAGCCGGAGGAAAGGGCACCAGAAAGGGATCTGCTGGGAGAGGACAAGGAAGCCAGAAACACTTTGAGAGAACGATGGAGACATCCCCTGATCTCCTCTAGGGGGTGCTCTCCCCTGGCTGTTAGTGTTGACCATCCCCAATACCCCAGCATGGCACTAGGGGGTGCTGTGCAGCAGGGAGCAGGAGTTCAGTAAGGAGCGCTCTCCCCTGGCTGTCAGTGCTGATCCCAATGCCCCAGCCCAATGCTAGGGGGCGCTGTGCAGCAGGGAGCAGGGCAGGGGCTCAGTAGGGGGCGCTCTCCCCTCGCAGTCAGTGCTGACCCCAATGCCCCAGCCCAGTGCAAGGGGGTGCTGCACTGCAGGGCAATTGCATCAGGGCCTTGGTGTGTTGCAGTCTCTCTGCCTGCTCCCATAACCAGCCCCCAACCCGTCCCAGGACTCACCTGTTCCTGGGGTGGGTTTGGTGGCTCTGCCCAGGCTCCCCACCATTACGATGATGGGCTTGGTGAAGGTGTGCTGGAACCGCCCGCTGCCCGGCTCCCCCACGCTGCTGCTGGTGCATGCCCCGGCCTGGGGCCCACACTGAAACTGACAAGGCTCAGACAGGCACCTTGTCCCAGTACTGGGTGCTCACCTCACCACCCTCACCCCCCAAACTTTCCCAGTCTCAGCACCAGCCCCTCCCTCCACCCCACGGTTCCCAGCCCTGGGATCCCACCCCCTTCCTGAGCCCAGCCACGCTTGTCTGAATTTTTATACATTGACATTGATTTGTCAGAGAGAAAGTCAGACCCCGCAGCTGCCTGCCGGGGGTCACAACTGTGACCTGGACCCCAAACTCCTCCCAGAGGCTGGGGATGGAAGCCAGGGGGCCTGACCCTGTAAACACTGGACTCCATTCTCCTCCCAGAGCAGCCCCTGCAGCGTTGAACCCAAAGGCAGAGTTGGCCCCCTGTGGCACCCCCCCAGCAGGGACCATTGTATTGTCCTGGGGGACTCAGCCCCTCCCCTCCAGCCACCAGCCCATCCAGGTGTTCCCAGCATTGCCTGCAGCCCAGGGTAGAAATCCAGCCTGGGGGACAAACCCTGGAGGCCAGGGTAGAACTGGGGCCACTTCACTCTGCCATCTGAGCTAAAGGAGACACCCCCCCCCACCCCTTTGCAGTAGCTGGGCTTTTATCCTCCCCATGGCCTGCAGCCACACACTGGAGCAGGCTAGAGCAGGGGTGGCATCCGGCAGCACGGTACAGACCTTGGGGAGGGCGCCCCCATAGACCCCAGCCTGGCCCTGGGGCTCCTGGGCGCAGAGGGCCAGGCGGCAGTGCAGGAATTGGATGGAGTCATTGTAGAGGGGCCGGAGCAGGAAGCTGAGGCGCTGTAGCTCCTGGGAGCCAGAGGGCGATGCCTGGCCTGCAGCCCCCTTGTGGGGCGGGTGCAGGGAGACGTCGGGGTGAGCCGGGCAGCCCCCCCGCACCAGGATGTAGGGGGAGTCCAGCGAGGAGGAGGAGCTCGGCGAGAGGAAGCAGAGGCGGATGCTGAAGCTGAGCCAGGGGTCGAAGGCAGCCAGAGCAGCCTGCACAGAGGGTTGAGATCAGGAGGGGAGGGGACAGGACACCTCAGGCCTGCTGGGTCCCACTCCACAAACATGATCTCACCCCCAAGCATGGAACCCAGGAGTCCTGGCACCCATCCCCGGTCTAATCCCTGATCCTGCTTCCCTCCCAGAACTGGGGATAGAACCCAGAAGTCCTGACACCCAGACCCCCTGCTCTAACACCACCAATCTGACCTCCTGCCAGATTAATATTGTAACTTTCTCCACAGCTTCTGCCCCAGAGGCTGGAGCAACCCCCCTGTGGGTGTGGAAGGGGCCTGGGGGAGAGAACCCCACAGCTCCAGCAGGTTAACCAGCCTGGGGTTGGGGGGGAGACCTGGCTAGCACAGCCCCTCAGAGCTCTGCCCTTCCCAAGGTGATGGGGTACTGGGCAAAGCCCCAGGCCTGCTGGGGCAGAGGGGAGGGGGATCCCAGTGCCATGGGGCTGGATGGTGCCTCCCTCCCCCTCAGTTACTTCCACAAAGACGCGGCTGTTGGCCGACACCGTGCAGGGTCCCTGGGCCTTGGTGAAGGCTTCCGAGCTGTAGACCTCCAGGCTGAGCAGGACACGGCCCAGGTGGAAGGGAAGATCCAGGATGGGCTTGGCAAAGCGGGACGGCTGGCTCAGGCTTGGGGAGGAGCAGGAGAACTGTGGGAGAGGAGCGGAGGGTGTGGGGGGTGTAGGGGACATGGGGACCAGCCCCCAGAACTCCAGTCCTAGAGACTCCCCAGTTAGCCCTGTCTTCCCAAGCCCTAGGACACCTCCCCTAACAAGGCTCTCCATCTCCCCACGGCTGCTGCCTGGTCCCCACTGAGCCAGGAGCCGTTGGGAGCCAGGAACCCCCATCCCAGCTCAGGGGGGTTCAGAGCGGGCCCAGCATGCTTCCCCACTTTGAGCTGCTCCCAATAGTTTGGGAGGGAATCCGCCAATCCCAGGTCCTCCCCCACTGAAAGGGCCTGAGGGACCTGCCCCACAGCAGCACCAGAACCGCCCAGCCAAAGACGCCACCCCTCCCCCTTTGCCCACCTCAATGGACTCCGAGCTATCTTCAGCCTGTCTCGCCGGGAGTGGGGAACCCCCAGGCGCTACCCCTGGCCCGCTGCCCCGGAGCACCACCTGGGGGGAGGGGTGGGGAGCAATTGGCACAATCAGAAACATGAGAGCATCAGACGAGACCCCATTAACCCCAGCCTTCCCGTTCCCAGTCGTCCACACTTCTCCCACTCCTCCAGCCCCGTCCAGCCCCCATTGACCCTGTCCTGGTCCCCTCGACTCCCCTAACACACTGTCCCGTTTGCAGACCCCCAGACACTTTCACTTCACATCTACCCCCTCCCATTCGCACTCAGTCCCTCATTGTCCCCTCTATACCACAGCTCACCGCGTTCTGGTACCGCACGATGCCCGAGGTGGGGCCTAGGGCTGGGATGCGCAGGGCGCCGCAGCCGGCCAGGGAGGACTCCAGCAGGAAGTGGGTGCCATTGGACTGGGCTGCACAGCTGGGGTCCCGCAGGGTCACTCGGGCTGGGGAGAGTCTGGCGGCCTGGCCGAGGCAGGTGGGGGAGACTATGAGACTGATACAGCCGGCACTGAGTGCGAGCGGTGAGCACCCCCTACTGAGCCCCCACCTGACTCTCTGCAGCAGAGCGCCCCCTAGCACTGCACTGGGACCAGCACTGATTGTGAGGGGAGAGCGCCCCCTGCTGAGCCCCCACCACACTCACTGCAGCACAATGCCCCCTAGTGCCGCACTGAAGGAATTGTTTACACAAGGGGATTCCTCACCTGGAGCATGTCCTTGTTGACATGAGCTACCACCCTCTCGCTCAGACACGCCACAGACAGAGCTCCCGCCAGCCCCACAGCGCTCCTGCCTCCTGGGGCCGCTCGGCTCCTTTCCCAGATCATTGGGGAGATCTTGGCTGGTCTGGGGGGTGGAATGGAGGGGTGGGGAGCCTTGGGGTCCCCTAGCAGGAGAAAACAGAGTGAGGGGGTAGAGGGGAAGAAGGAAACAGGGCCAGTGGGGGTTGAATAGGGCTGAAGAACAGGGTGAGGGGATGTGTGTGTGTGAGAGAGAGAGAGCGCGAGCAACTCTGCCCCCTGCTGGCTGGATTGAGAACTGCCCAGCTCTATGTCCTAGTCCCCCATATTTCTCCCCTTTCACCATGGCACTGGGGATTGGGATGTGACGGTGCCCTGGGAAGGACAGACATGCCAGCCGTGAGGGCATCATCTGGGGCATGAGCCTCTCCAACCACTGGGGGCCACCAAGGGTCTGGCTGTGCCTGGGGAGTGGGGGCCACAGGGCAGAACTGCAGCTCCCCCCGCACTGGGGGCAGGGCAGGGCCTGAGTCAGGTGGGCCCCCTAATGGCCCTCTCGTGGCATTGCACCCTGTGCCCATTCCCTGCCCCCGAAGGAGTCACCTACCATCCAGCCCCACGATGACCAGGAACCTGTTCACCTGCTCGGCCTCCGTGTAAGATGTGACCCCAGGCAGCCCCTGCTCCATTGCCCAGGCCATGGGGTCACTGGCATAGGCCAGGCCCAGGGACATGCTGCTGCTCAGAGCCAGGTCTGGTTCTGGTTCTGTGCAGCTGACCGAGACCTTGTGGGATGCCTGTAAGGAAAGGGAGGGCAGGGCAAAGTGACAGAGCCCAAGGCCAACCCAGACCATGCTCCAGCTCAGGGTGATCAGGCTGAGGCTGGAACGGGGCATCATGGGCAATGCTATACAAACGAGCAGCTCCAGGTGAACAAGGTGTCAGCGCAAGGAGGGGCTGGGGAGTTCAAGAGAGGGGCAGCTCCACCCCAGCCACTGAGTCAGGAGCCAGAGGGCTCGGAACCAGCGGAGCCGGGCTGGGCACCAGGACTCCTGGGTTCACCTTGGCAACAGGGGGCACCAGGCCAGAGGGGGTTGAGGCCAGGAGGAGAAGCCATATCAGAGGTTAAAGGTCATGAGGGCTCAGAAGATGTCAGGGGGCATCAGGCCAAAGGGTCAGGGTCATGCGGGAGAGACTGATGGTGGGGAGGGGTCAGAGGGGAGCAGCCTCAGTGCATGGGGGGGCTGTTCCTGGCCCCTGTAACCCCTCTCCCATCCCCAGGGAGCCCCTCTCTTACCAGGACTCGCAGACGCCCAGCCATGTGGTGGATTCGGACCAGCCAGCTGGTGGCGCCCTCGCTCTTCAGCACCACGATCAGCTCCAGCCGGGGGGAGCAGCAGCCTTGGGGCGCTTGGAGCTCCACAGTGAGATGTGCTGGGGGCCTGGAGACACGGCAGGACCCCCCACCCCCAACATCAGCTAGGCTGCGCATTTCCTGCCATGGGGCTGAGCAGCAAAAGGGGTGGAGAGCCCTCCAGCTCTGCCAGTGGCCCTCTATTTTGACCCAAAGCCCCCTCTGTCCTTGCTGTGGGCTCCCCCCCCCCACCCTCAGCTTTGCTGGTGCCCCTCAATCCTGATGCGCAGCTGCCCTCCCCTCCCCCGCTATCCCAGCCCTGGGCTCCCCACTGCCCCCCAGCTCTGCTGGTGCCCCTCAATCCTGACCCGCAGCCCCCCACTATTCCAGCCCTGGAGGATGCTCTGATATACGGTTCATACCGGGGCCTGGCTCCTTTGGAGAGGATGACGTGAACTTCGGGGTCCCATGGGGGGTCAGAGGTCAGGCAGCCCCGCAAGGGCTGTGGTTGGACGTCAGAGGCAAAGTGGGTCGGGGAGAGGAAGTTCCTGCGAGGTTTGCAGGCACCTGGCAAGACCCCATCTGGTAGCGAGAATGCAGAGGGGCTGGGGAGGTTGGGGGGTTAACCCCGGAGGTCCCTTAAGGAATGCAGGATTCCTAGGGTAGATCCCCCAATATCTCCCTGGGATTCCCTCCCTCAGGTACATGGGGCTGGGGTCCGATCCCCAAGGTCCCCTCCCACACTGACATGGAGTCCAATCCCCAGCCCCCTGGGTCCCCTCCCCCCATTGACATGAGGATCAGAGTCCAAGCTCCCCAGGGTCCCCTCCCCGCACAGACACAGGGGTCCAATCCCCAGCCACCCTGAATCCCTCCCCCCATTGACACAGGGGTCCAATACCCAGCCCCCCTGGGTTTCCCCCCGCCATTGACATGAGGATCTGATCCCCAGCCACCCTGAATCCCTCCCCCCATTGACACGGGGGTTCAATCCCCAGCCCCCCATACCGTCTCCCAGCCGCACATAGACCGTGTTGACGCCCCGATACGCAGCCAGGGAGCTGACCCCACCGTGCTCCTCATGCGCCCAGCGCAGGAGCCCTCGGGGGGTCTGGGGCAGCTGGGTTTCAGTGACAGAGACACCCCCCAGGGCCGAGACTCTGGACCCCGGGGAGACCTGTGGGGGGGGCATAAAGGTGAGAGGTCACCTGGGGAATGGACATCCCATCCCCCAGTGGGGTGCCACATACCCCCCACTCCCACCACAGCTCCCCATCGCTCCCAGCCCCCACAGGACTCCTGGGTTCCTCACACCTCCTAGCCCCAGGGCTAACTGTCGAGGGGAGGATCCTCCAACCATCAATACCTCGGCCTCCCAACCTGTGCCCCTACCCCCACTGCCCCTGGCCAGAACCCCCCAACCCCTGCTGCTCCTGGGCCTGAGAGCCCCTCTCCCACCCAGCCCTGCTCCACCCACCCCACTCCTCTCGCTGCCCCTGGGCCCAAACTCCTCTGCCTCCAAATGCTCCCAGGTCCCCAGCCCCCACCCTGCCCCTCTGCACCCACTGTCCCATCCAGGGACCCTGCTCCAGCTCCAGTCCAGAGAAGTGACCTCCAGCCCCCCCTTCCCACCCCTCCACCACTCCCACTGCCTGCCTCCACCCCCACTGCTCACCTGCCCCTGCCACAGCTACCTCCAGCCCCCCACCATCCCCACCACAGCCCTCCCCATTTTCAATCCCCATTGCTGGCCCCACACTTCCCCCCACACCTGTGCCAGCTCCACTCCCCACCTGCCCCAAGCTTCCCATGCTTCCTCCACCCTCACTGCTTGCCCCACCCTCCCCCAGCTGCCCCGATGTCCCTGCCCTCCCCTCCCAGCCCTCCTACCCCCCTTCCCACCTTCCCCTCCCACAGCCACCCTCACCCAAGCCCCACAGCCGCCCCTACCCTCACCTGGAAGGTCCATTGCTCCCCAAGAGCCACTTGGGCCGTTTGGAGGCTCCAGACCACAGGCGCTGGGGAGCTGAGCACAAAGATAGGGGCTCTGCCGTGGGGCGCTGGGCCCAGTTCTAGGCTCACCTGGGAGGGAGCAAAGGGCCCTGTATTAGGAGCTTCAGGCACATAGGGGAGGGGGCAAAGCCATGGGGCTGGGGGTGCAGGGAAAGGTGTGGGGGCTGTAGGGGAGGGGAGGTGTGGGGGGCACAGGGCAGGCATGTGGCCAGCTGAGGGGCTGGGGCACCAAGGAGTGGGAGGGGCGGCTATAGGGAGGCACAGTGTGGTGGGGGCAGGGGGTGAGGCAGTGGGGTTGGAGGAAGGGGCGTGGTGGGGGCACAGGCCATGGGGTTGGGATGGGGATGGCAGGGACAGGAAGCAGGACTATGTAGCGGGGGGCTGGAGACAGGATTGGGACAGGGGGCATGGAGCACAGACTGGAGGGGAGGCATGTGGGATGCAGGGCAGGGGGCAAGGCTGTGGGGTACAGGGTGGAGGGGCAGGAGGCAAGTTGGGAGTACAAGATGAAGGGCAGGAAGTGAGGGGGTGGGGCAGAGGGAACGGGGCAGGGTGGGGGTACAGGTTGGGGGGATGGAGTGAGGAGGGTTGGGGGAGGGGCAGGAGGCACAAGTTGGAGGGAAGGGGGCCAGGGGGTGGAGCGGAGGGAAGGGGCAGGGTGGAGGGAAGGGGTGAGAGTTGTGGGAGAGGCAGGGTGGAGAGCAGAGTGAGGGGGTGGGGCAGAGAAAAGGGGCAGGTTGGGGGGCACAGGGTGGAGGGCTGGGAGTGAGGAGGTGTGAGAGGGTGGGGCAGAGGGAAGGGGCAGCTTGGGGCACACAGGCTGAAGGACAGAGACCAGGAAGATGGACGGAAGGGGGCAGGGTGGAGGGCAGGGGGTGAGAGGGTGGAATTGGGGGAGGGAGCAGGAAGAGGGCACAGGATGGAGGGCAGGGGGTAAAGGGGCTGAGGTGGGGGGCCCAGGGTGAGGCTGGAAGACGACAGGGAAGGGACACTCCCTCCCACCTACCTGTCTGGCCCCCATCCTCCCCGCTAGCCCCCTCAGGACGAGCACGTGCACCTCCCGGCCCGAGGCCGAGCGCCCCCGGCTGGCGCAACCCGTGCCTGCACGGATCCGCTCCCAGAAGCCCAGCACAGGGTGGCGAGCGGACAGCGGGCGAGCCTGGCACAGGGCCCAGTGCCAGGCGGCTGTAGAGGAGAGAGAAAGGGCCCCGGTCAGCAGGAGCCAGACAAAGGAGTGCAGTTCCCAAAGTGGGAGCAGCTGGTCTGTGCCTGGAAGGGGAACCTCCTGCCCCCCCAGAAATGGCAGGGTGGTCTAATGGCTAGAGGATGGGGGCTCGCAGCCAGGACTCCTGGGTTCTACCCTTGGCTTTGGGAGTGGAGTGGGGGCTAGTGCAGGGGTTCTCAAACTAGGGGACCATGAGCCCTCAGAAGGTTACAGGGAGGTTGCGAGCTGTCAGTTCCATAGGGCTCACAACCCCAATTAAATTACCCTCCTTTTTAATGCATGGGGCGGGGGTGTCACACTCGGAGGCTTGCTGTGTGAAAGGGATCACCAATACAGAGTTTGAAAACCACTGGTCTAGTGGTTAGGGTGGAAGCAGGGCACTGGGACACACATTGACCATTTGATGACACCCCCTCTCCCTCCATCGATCTCCCGGTGGGGGCCTGACTGGCCTCCCCATTCCCCCTCACCCACCTGCCGACTGGCCCCACAGCAGCAGCAGCAGCAGGATCGAGCTCCAAGCTGCCATCCCCTGCAATCCCGGTGTGCAGGACTCCCCAATTTGACCAGGGGATGCCGGGGGAGGGGGGTGGTGATCCTAGGCAGAGAGAAAGAGAAAACTGTAGTGAGTGCCGGGGGTGCTCCAGGGTGAGGGAGGGGTTTCTGGGACCCAGAACAGAGGGGGCTGTGTGTGGGGGGGGGCCATGAGGTTTCAGGGCAAGGGGAGGGGGAGTCCAGGGGCCCAGTCATTCACAGTGTCTGGGATGCAGCATGTACCTCCTCCATCCTCACACGAGTGGGTCAGCGTTACTCCCTGGCTGAGACTAGGGATCCTCCCCACCCAAGAATCCAGACGGGGGGTGGGGAAGTATGTGACACAAGGACGGACATACCCCAGGAGTGCTCCCCCCAAGTGGCATGGGGGGGCTGCTTCAGGGCAATAATGAGATTTCCCTGCTAGTATTTAGACACCTCCCCCTAGGAAGGGTGTTCCACTATCCTCCCCCTACCTCTTCCTGCTTAGCAGGGAACCGGGTATCCCCTGCTCCCAGACTCCTTCCCCCTCCTGCCAGGTTACCCAGTTTGGGATGGGGTGGGGTGGGGTGGGGAAGGTTTACCTACAAGATTGATGCATCTCAGAGCATTTTGCAGAGATTAATTTTGCCTCCCAACTCCCCAGGTTTGCCTTTATTGCTATTTTATAGATAGGGAAACTGAGGCACAAGAGGGTAAGGGATATGCCCACGGTCCCACTGATTTCCAGCCTCCTGCTCTAACCACTAGATTCCATCTCCCTTTCCAGAGTATGGTAAAGAACCAAGGAATCTGGACTCCCACGCCCCCCCTGCTCTAACCACTATACCCCACTCCCCTCCCAGAGCCCGGAATAGAACCCAGGAGTCCTGGCTCCCAGTGCCTCTTCAGGCTTGTTCCATATAGAAACATTCCCCCCTCCTTCCTCCCCATTCCCAGCTACCCCTGCCCCTCCCTGACATGCCAAGGGGCTGGCTTGTCCCTGGGGTACCTCTTCTGGGACTGCCACACAGTCTGATCCAGTGTCAGCTGGATCCAGGACAGAAGCAAAGTTGGGAGGGGATCAGACTCCAATCCAGCCCCCGCTCACATCCAGCCAGATCCCCATGGAACAGGGTCATGGCAAACCCTACTCACGAGCAGGCTGCCGGGGCACCTTTACCTTGCAGCAGCGTTGATCGCAGAACAGCAAAGAGGCTTGGGAAGGGGGGCGGTTCTGGGAGCCAGGACTCTTGGGTTCCAGGTGGTTGTGGGTGCAGGCTGCAAAGGGATCTTGGCTCTTTTATGCCTGTCCAGAAAGCAGTGGGTCCCTGGGGCTTAGAGGCCCATGGCCATCGGGTCCCTTTGCTCTGGCTGGATTCATTGCTCCCTGCAGGGAAGTTAAAAATAATTGGAAGAATACAAATAATCTGGGTCAATGGGAGGTTTAAAAATAACAACTCCTCAGGGTCAGGTTACCAGAGAGCAGGGGAGGGGAGAGATTAGACTCCCAACGGTTTTTAAGGGAATCGCACCCAATCCTGGATCCCAACCCTCTCCTCCCAGAAATGGGCACAAAACCCAGGAGTCCTGCATCCCAGCCCCCTCCCCACCACTCAAAAAGATGCCAGTCCCTGGTAGGGCACAGACAGAGAGATGCATGGAGCAGGTCCTCAAAGAATCAATCCTGAAGCACTTACATGAGAGGAAAGTGATCAGGAACAGTCAGCATGGATTCACCAAGGGAAGGTCATGCCTGACTAATCTAATCGCCTTTTATGATGAGATTACTGGTTCTGTGGATGAAGGGAAAGCAGTGGATGTATTGTTTCTTGACTTTAGCAAAGCTTTTGACACGGTCTCCCATAGTATTCTTGTCAGCAAGTTAAGGAAGTATGGGCTGGATGAATGCACTATAAGGTGGGTAGAAAGCTGGCTAGATTGTCGGGCTCAACGGGTAGTGATCAATGGCTCCATGTCTAGTTGGCAGCCGGTGTCAAGTGGAGTGCCCCAGGGGTCGGTCCTGGGGCCGGTTTTGTTCAATATCTTCATAAATGATCTGGAGGATGGTGTGGATTGCACTCTCAGCAAATTTGCAGATGATACTAAACTGGGAGGAGTGGTAGATACGCTGGAGGGGAGGGATAGGATACAGAAGGACCTAGACAAATTGGAGGATTGGGCCAAAAGAAATCTGATGAGGTTCAATAAGGATAAGTGCAGGGTCCTGCACTTAGGATGGAAGAATCCAATGCACCGCTACAGACTAGGGACCGAATGGCTAGGCAGCAGTTCTGCGGAAAAGGACCTAGGGGTGACAGTGGACGAGAAGCTGGATATGAGTCAGCAGTGTGCCCTTGTTGCCAAGAAGGCCAATGGCATTTTGGGATGTATAAGTAGGGGCATAGCGAGCAGATCGAGGGATGTGATCGTTCCCCTCTATTCGACACTGGTGAGGCCTCATCTGGAGTACTGTGTCCAGTTTTGGGCCCCACACTACAAGAAGGATGTGGATAAACTGGAGAGAGTCCAGCGAAGGGCAACAAAAATGATTAGGGGTCTAGAGCACATGACTTATGAAGAGAGGCTGAGGGAGCCGGGATTGTTTAGTCTGCAGAAGAGAAGAATGAGGGGGGATTTGATAGCTGCTTTCAACTACCTGAAAGGGGGTTCCAAAGAGGATGGCTCTAGACTGTTCTCAATGGTAGCAGATGACAGAACGAGGAGTAATGGTCTCAAGTTGCAATGGGGGAGGTTTAGATTGGATATTAGGAAAAACTTTTTCACTAAGAGGGTGGTGAAACACTGGAATGCGTTACCTAGGGAGGTGGTAGAATCTCCTTCCTTAGAGGTTTTTAAGGTCAGGCTTGACAAAGCCCTGGCTGGGATGATTTAACTGGGAATTGGTCCTGCTTCAAGCAGGGGGTTGGACTAGATGACCTTCTGGGGTCCCTTCCAACCCTGATATTCTATGATTCTATGCTCTTTATCAACAAAGTGAACCCCCTCCCACTGTTGATGTGCTGTACACCAAAGCTGGATGCAACCTCCCACCTTTGGTCTCCCCGGCGTAACTCTGCCCATCTGTAACCAGGCAAGCAGGGGGTGAATGTCTGGCAGGGCTGAGCCCTGTTGCACTCATGTGGCCCTAGCTGTTGAGCGCCAGGAGGTGGGAGATACCGATCTCCTCCCATGGGGGCCAGGAGGAAAAAGAAAACCAGCTGCCCAAGGGGGGAGTTTGGGTCGCCCCAGAGATGGGTGGATTTATGATTAATGCAGGCAGGGTGGGAGAGGCGCTGGGTTCTAGGCCTTGCGCTAACCCCCAGGCAGCCAAACCCTGGGTCACTGTGACTCGCTGCCACCCACACGGCAGGGGGGAGGGGAAGGGCTGCAAGGTGGAACACAGGTAATTTGCAGCGGCTTTCATGGATCGATGGCTAGGACAATGAAACAACAGCTGGACTGGAGAGTGGAGATACCCACACCCAGCCCAACAAGGCAGGGATGTGTTACACCCAGGAGAGGAAAATGAGGCACACGGTTCAAAGGCCTTGGCCGAGGTCACACAGCCAGTCCTGGCTCAATCCCTGTCTCACGGCTGTTGTGTTAATGTAGATGGAATAGAAGGGCCCAAAGAGTGAAAGATGTTAACGTGACCCTGTCCCTACTTGACATTAAGCTTTGGGGTTTGGTAACCAGAGCCATCAGCCTGCTTAGTCCCCCAGCAAACAGCCCATTAAACACCCCTTTGCCCTCTTATTAAAGACGCAGAAGAGAAGGAAAAGTGGGTAATGCATTTGCACATTAAACACATGCAAGAGGGGAGAGAAGATGCAAGGGATGCAGCTTCTCCTTCTGCCGTTGACTCTCACTTGCCACCTCCCTGCTGGAGAAACAGCGGCACGCAGGGACTGATCAGCCATTCTGAGACCTGGCAAACTTGTACCAGAGCTGGGCTGTTTAGGGCATTGCAAAATATACAGTCTTTGCCAGCTCTGCCAGAAGGCATAAGGAGGGAAGAGAAGAAGGTAGGGAAGGAAAAGGACCCGTGGAGAGGAGGGGGGCAGGTGAAGAAATAGTCTCACATCCCAGGTGGGGTCAGGCTTTAGCCGGAGTCAGTGCAGGTGGTGATGTTGTCTGGGTCACACTCTCTGGCCCGGACATCTCTTTGGAGCAGGACAAGGAAGGCCCAGTCGTGTCCCGGTGCATCTCAGGCAGGGGTGGCAGCCATGATGATGAAGTTTGCTCCTTCCCCTCAGCACTTGTTGCACTCTGACTCCCACTTCCACAACCATAGTTCCCCCCAAAATTGTTTTTTTTAAGGACCCCCAAAGGGAGACAGCTGGCCTAGCCCATCCCTTCAGGATTTTGTTCCCCAACTAAGCCTCATTTCTGACATACCAATTTTTACTTCATTGACATCTGGTCCCACACTCCCGTAGTTTACTGGGCATGATCATAACACAGTCCTTGAGTGGTATCAGGAGGTTTTTTTGTTTGGACTAATTCTGTCTGTCTGTCTCCCTTTTGCATCTTTTCCCACCAGCCTTCGTTGTTATAGGTTGTTGTGACACTTTATGAACTTTTATCCACTTCCCAGTTAGGCTCCCAAAAGCGGTAGGGCCAATTATTTGTATACTTTGTATGCCCAATTATTACTACAGTGCTAGGACCCCGCCCCCACTCAGAGCTGGAAATAGGACCCAGGAGTCCTGGTTCAATCTCCTCACTACTAGACCACACTGCCCTCCCAGAGTCCTCTCTGCTAGCCTATTCCCCCCTGCTCTAAACACTAGATCCCCCCACCCACCCAGAGCTGAGAGTAGAACTCAGGAGTTCTGACTCCCAGCCCTGTGCTTTAGCGTCGACTGTCCCCTGCTGCTCTCCAGACCCTGTTGCTTCTAATTTTTGGCCCCAGAAGTTGTTTTGTTAAAGACAGGGATTTTCAAACCTGGCAGGAACAATAATAAAACTCGGATTTTTATTAAAAGCTTCCCTGCCGTGTCAGGAACCCAATCACTAACCATTCTATCCTCAGTAACCCCTGTGCTGCGGCCCTACCCCCAACACTCCACACAGCCTCACCCCCCCCCAACGATACCCCCATAACCCCTGCATGGCCCCATTGCTATCAAGGGTAATGCACAAGGGCAACTGACAGGAGTAGACTCCAGCTCACTCTCCTGTAGCTGCATTGGCTCCGCAGTTTGTTTGTCACTCTAAGCAGCAGATCTGGCTCCAATGCACGCATGGGCAGGAGCCCAGTTGGGTGTTAGAAAGGGTCATTTCTGCTGTCTCATTTGTGCACAGAACCACATTGACACAGAGGTTAAAACTAGATGGGAGAGAAGGAAACGAGCCGGTCTCTCCCTCTGGAGCCTGGACTGGCCAGTAACACCCTTCTGTCGTGCGTCTCTCTGCCCAAGCCAGGCCAGTCCCGCTGCATCTAGAACAAGTCTGGGGGTGTCAAGCTTCAGCTACTGCCAGTTGGGCAAATCTCAAATTCGGGGCATTCCTGTCCGACAGCTCAGGATCTCACGGAAGCAGGAGGGGAAAAGAACTATTCAGCACAGGGAGCAAGGGCTCCATCCATCTCTGTTCGCAGCACCTAGGGGATGAGGCATGGTTCTGTTTCCTGCATCAGGACAGATGCTGAAGCCTCTGGAATAGGAAATCATTTACCAGGGTAATGCAGGAGGTAGAATTCACAGAGGTTAAAGCCAGAAAGGACCGTTACATTATCTGGTCTGACCTCCTGTATAGGAGAAGCCATTGCATTTCACACATTTACCGCTGAGCCCAAGAACTTGTTTGGCTAATGCACCTGCCAGCAAGGCAGCCAGTCTGGATTTGAAAGCTTTGGGAGCTGGAGAATCCGCCTCTTCCCTAGGAGTTTGTAATACTGATCAATCTCCCGCCCCGTTAAAAACCTGCCTTATTTCTATTTGGAATTTGACCGGCTTTAACTTCCAGCCATTGGTTCTTGTTCGATCTTTCAGCACTAGACTCACGGGTCCATTACAGCCCAGGAGGTTATGCCATAAACAAGACACCGTTTGCTTTTCTTTTTGGTGAGCTAACCGGGCTCTTAAACCCTTTCACCGAACAGCATTATTTTCCACTCCTCAGATCGCTTTGGGGGCTCTTCTCTGCACCCTCTCCAATTTTAAGACGTAGACACCAGCATTGAAGCCTGCAGCTATGGAGGAAGACAGACAGTTTGGGACAATTTTAAAATTATGGATGTTTTCCCATGGCTGTTTAAGGACCCAATCCTGATTGGGACTAAGTGCTGGATCAGGCTCCGATGAACAGACTGCATTTAACTCCTCCAGCAAAACAAGCCTTTGCAAAAAAGCAATTCAGCTAAACCCCTCTCAAGGCTGCTCCACCCACCTCTGCTGCTCAGCAGCTGCTGCCGCTGACTAAAAGCTTAGGGCTCTTGACAACTGAAACCCTGCTGTCACACTGTCTGCACAACTCGGACGTTTTTCCCGCTCCAATGCTGCCTGACAAGGGAGGCCTCCGCTGACAGCACAGCGAGAGGCAGACACCCAGGAAAATCTTAAAAGAATCTGTTTGCGAAGGGCTTTTCGTAGGATAGATGCGGCTTGTTCAGGGCACGGCTCCCCTTTGGGAATGTAAAGAATTTTCAAAAGTACACAAGCCCCCAGCAGCTTCCACTGTGACACTTCTGGACAGGTTCTGGGTGCCCCCACTTGTGGGGGAAACTGGCCCCGACTGTGGATGCTTTTTGAAGTTCCAAGCAACTCCCTTTAACAAGAACGATCAGCATCATTCCCTGCACACGCCCAATTTGGCAAGAGAGAAATTGAGGCACACTTACCTAGAACCACACAGCGATGCACAGCCAGGAGTCTTACCTCAAAATCTTGGGCTCTATCAACTGACCCATCCGTCCCTTCGGAGAGACCCAAACAAGCTAAAACCTGTAGTGCTGAAACTCTCAGGATTTTGTCAGGATCCTTGCAATATCTGGTGCTTTTCTTAAAGCCCCAGCTCCAGCAGCCAGGTGATTTGAGTGAGAATCTGAGTTTTCATTTAAAAAAAAAAAAAGTTTCTGGCCCTTGTGATTGAGGAGAAAAAGCTTGAAAATGTGACCTCCTGCTGGCTCAAAACCCAGAAGGCAAATCCCCCCCCCCCTTATTATTAAACACAACCAACCCCTCTTGATTTTTAAACCAATCACCTCATTTTTCAAGCCTGACTCATGCTTTTTGAACTCTTGAGGTTGGTAAGACTGAAACTGAGCACAGAGCAGCCAAGTGACTTACCTACAGCAGCACTGTGATGCAGACCCTGGAATAGAACCCAGGAGTCCTGGCTCTCAATCCCATGCCCTAGCAACTGGCTCCTCCATCCCTTTAGGAAGAGGCATGAGAATGGTAAAAATTGTACATTTAAATCCATCGAATCACAGACACCCACACAAACAAAAAACCCCAACCAAACAAAAAAGTTGCTGGAAAGGTAAATTCTAAATGATTATTTTTGCACCAATTTCTGTGTTAATTAGCATGTAATTATTTTTTAAACAAATCAGTTGGAAGCCCCACACTCACAGGTAACAGAAAATTATTTTGTTTCATGAACAGAGCTGTCATTTTAACAGACAACGGGGGTCCTCGGAAAGAGAACAATTTCTGGAAATGTAGCAAAAATCTATGTACCTGCCTCAGACATTGTGTAAAAATGGTTTCCCGTTTTAGCACTTTATCAGATCTGACCTTTAATTCAACTCACCTCTCCAGATATAGTTTTATTTTTAAACCCAGAGGAAGAACATTATCAATTCCCTGGTGAACAGGCTTTAGTCTTTCCAATGAAACATAAAACCAAGGTCCTTGCTTAGGGTCAGTAAGGAGCTCCTGGCGCTATCCTACTCAAGATTCAGTTAATCTTGATGTCTGGGTTAATTCCAATATGAGTAAATTACCTTCTGTCACCCTAATCCCCACCCCCTTCCATTTTCAAATCAAGCCATGATTCTTCACCTTTTGACTTGCATACGGTTGCTATGCAACTGTTAAACAGCTGCAGCTCCCCACACAGAGGGGGCTGCATTTCAGCGCTGCATGAGTGATTCCTGTGTGCCATTGAACAGCTGCTGTATCTCAGCTGAGAGGTGGCTGCATTTCAGGGCTGCCCATTGTGCAGCTTTGCCGTGTGCCATTAAAAAGCTGTGGCATCCCACCCAGACGTGGCTGCATTTCACTGCTGGGCAAGGAGATCACTATGGATTCAATCACTTTGGGAAGAAAGCGGTTGTAGAAACAGAAGGTTTCATACTGGAGACATTTGCTGAGTGGAAAGAGACAACCATTTAGGGAAAGAATTTTTTATTTTCAAGCTTCTAAGAGGGTTTCTACAAACAGAGTAAAAAAAAAACTATTAAAATAAGCAACAATTTCCTTTTAAAATATTTTGTGGGTTTTTTGTTCTCTCTCTTTTTTTATTTTAAATCCAAGAAACCCACTGAGATTAACAAGACCAGCTTGGTTGGTAGCAGAGGGACAACAAGCTTGACATGTCGTCTGGACTACGACTGAGGGAGAAAAGGGGACTAAGAACCAGTAAAGTTACTACAAGCAACTTGGGAGAGCCAGGTAAGATGCCCATGCTCAGGAATAACACACACAATTCGTGAAAATGTCAACATGATTCCTGAATTCGGAAGGGAGAGAGCGCTCCTTCCAAGCTTGGGACTGGTGCTCCACAGGTCTATTAACCCAACGGGCTCCATCAGTTAAGAACATAAGAACGGCCATACTGGGTCAGATCAATGGTCCATCTAGCCCAGTACCCTGTCTTCTGACAGTGGGCAGTGTCTTCAGTAAGAAACAAGGTGTGTTCTTAATCCATGTTAGGTAAGATCCTAGGGAAGACAAAGCACTGTGTAGTTTTCACACAAACCAGAAGGTCGAGGCGACCCCTCAATCTGCCAACAAGTGTGAAAACTATAAGCTGCTGGCATCTTATTTAACATGGGTTAAGACACCTGGTTTCCTAGGGAAGATGCAGCCTTCCAGAGGGAAGTTTAGTAAAAGATACTTTTTTAACAATATCTGCGCAGGAAACTCCTCCCTTCCACTGCCCCTTTGACGCAGATTCGCCCTTTTGAAAGTCACGAAGCACACTTAACAGTTGCAAAAAGGGGAATGAATGTTGCACGACCCAATGCTGCAGGCTGAGAGTTTGCCTCCTTCAAGATAATGGGATTTAGGAAAGAATTCAGCGTCGCATAAATCGCAAGCCATTATAACCACACACACACACACACACAAAGCGAAACTGATCTCGTCACAAGGCCTAGGCTCCTTGTAAGAATGGAACCCAGGAGTCCTGACTCCCAGTCATCCTGCTCTAACCACTAGATGCCATTTTCCTCCCAGAGCTGGGAACAGAACCCAAGAATCCTGACTCCTAGTCCCCCCTACTGCAATCACTAGAGCCCAGACCTGGGGATAGAAGCCAAGAGTCCTGACTCCCGACACCCCCTGCTCTAACCAGTAGACCCCATTCTCCTCCCAAAGCTCAAAACAGAACCCAGGAGTCCTGACTCCTAGTGCTCCCTTGCTCTACCCACTAGACCCCACTCCCCTCCCAGAGCTGGGGACAGAATCTAGGAGTCCTGACTCCTAGTTCACATAGGGGTCAAGTGTGACTTTTGTGATTCTGAGGACTTAGGCCAGCACTGTGAGCGGAGATCAGCTTCATACCTGAGAACATTCCTCTACTCAGCCAACAGGAGGCGCAGTTTAACTCTCCTTACCCTGTCAAGGGGGTGGGGGGTGGAGGGGAAGCGGGTGGAGAAATTTACACTGGACAAAATCCAAGGCAGCTTTAATAAACCAGGTGATGCCCTGAAAATGCCATGGTGCCCCTTTCTTTGCCCCACCCCATTAAAATCTTTAAATGCTTTGGCATTGCTAACACATTTAGCTGCTACAAAAACGAAACAAAACAAAACAAAAAAACCCACCCCAACCCCTATTTTAATGGCTTTTCTTCAAACACTGGTGTAATGTTAAATCGCAGTGTAAAAAACCCAGCATTATTAATACACTACCAAAAAAGCCCTGAACATATGCTGGGCTTGCCAGAGAATGGAAGTGGGAGCTGGTGTTTCCTGCCTCAAGAAAAGATGGGGGAAACCCATCACAACCCCCAGCCCCCTCTCCCGTGGCCTAAATGCTGGATTCTGGCTCTCAGCATTCATTACAATCCCAACTTGGGGACGTAATTCTCCCTGCTTAGATACCCTTCCCATCGATTGCACTGTTTGCTGAAGGTGATGGCTCCTCCTCTGGCCCCTCCCACACATCCTGGCCACACCCACACACCCCAGCTACTTCTACTTCCGCACTCTTGCTCCTCCCACTCAGTGCTAATCCCTGCTGTCCTCTATACCTGCTACCACTGTTTCCTGGGCCTCATTCGCCGCAAGCCAGACCCAGAGCACATCACACTCAGTGGGAGGCTGGCTCCCCGATAACTCCCCTCACCCTTCTTCTGAGCTGTCAACCTGTAAGCCTCTCAGAGAGCTTCCAAGGTGGGAAGCAGATCCCACGTTGCATTCAAGCGCCCCCACATCCATTCATGGCACTCTAGGAAAATCTTTCAAGAGGCAAAGATTTTTGGTTCCCATCTATGATAATCGTTTCTTTAAAATGTCACTGCAGAGTGAGAGAATAAAAGGAAACCATCTGACTTTATTTGTAGAGCTGCCAAATCACGAGAGAGGAAATCTCTCTCCCGAGTTTATGGATGGCTCAATTCTCCCCAATAAAATGCCACCGCCTACTCCTCACTCCACATACCAGCTCTAAGCAGAGAGAGAGAGAGAGCGCGGTAGATAAATATCAATATATCCCACGGAAAGGAAAGGAAAGGGGGAAGATTTAAAAAAAAAAATACAATACATTAAAAGGACACATAAAACGCACGCAAAAAGTTTCTGCTGGCCAATAAATAATTTGTAAGGTTTGGATTTCCTGCAACTACTGAGAGTGAAGAGGGAAGGGCAAAGGGATATTTGAGCAAACTTAAAGCTAAACAGCTGGCCAGTGAGAATCCTGGTGTAGCTGTAACATTAATGGTAAAGGGTGGATTTCGATGCAAGAATCAGCCAGCTCTGCAAGAAACTTAAAGACACAGATTGGTGGTGCCCCCTGTACCCTGAATTGATTTTTGCTGTCGTGATCTAGGACTGCCAGTCACTCTGCTTCCAGACCTCTCTATTCAACTTTGGCCAAATGACACCTTTTTAAAAGACAACAGGTTCAATTTTCAAAAGTGCCTATACTCCATTTTCAAATGTGCCCAAGGAGCCCATTTACCTTCAATGATGACGAGGCCTCTAAGTGCCTAAATCACTTTTGAAAATAAGACTTAGGTTCCTGGGTTATTTAGGGGCTTTTGAAAATTACACCCAAGGCTTTTTCTTTTCAATTTTTTTGGTGGCTACTAAAAGGTATAAAGCCAGTAGCCCCACCTTGGGGAAACTACTAAAGCTTATTAGATTCAAGTCAGCTCTCCAAGAATCAAGACAGATGAGTGACTGAATGTACAAGCGATCAAAAGCTAAAGTCTCTTTCCATATAAGATAGAAGTTACGCCTATTAGGTTTTAACATGCGAATTTATAATAATAATATAATATAATATATAGATAATATAGTCAAATGCTAATACCTAGAATATAATTGTCTATCCAGCTATTCTCTGCCCTACCTTTGGCATGAATTTTTTTGTTTGTTTTTTGTTTTCTTTAAAATCCCCAGTTGAATGCATGCACACACCTGCACACACACACACACCCTCCCACACGCACACACAGAAAAAATATAATAAAATAAGAGCAGATGTCAGATCTGCGATTAAAAAACACGTAACCACCCGAATTAAAATAATATTAACAGAGATTTGTTCTAAATTAAAACATAAAAAAATAATTTAAAAAAATGCAATAAAACTGCATTTTTCTACCCTCCCCCCAATCCTGGCAATAATTCTTCTCCTTGAAAAAACATCCCAACATTTAAACTATTGAAAAAGCCTTTGTCGTCCACCCACCCACCCCATCCCTACCCGTGGGGTCTGTGTTCAATTTAGGTTATATCACCATGGGAATGTCAGAAACATTGAGTGAAAAGTGGGGTTGTCCCCTTAAGAGGCAGGGCCTGATCTCAGCTGAAGTGAAAGGGACTGGGACTGCGCCCCCCTACCGGTCAGAGATTCTAAGATGACTGGAAGCAATTTTGCAAACTCTTAGGTTACAACCCCTCATTGGAAGCCAGTACTTTCGCAAACCCCTGCCCGCCACCAAACTGTGATGCCTTTCCAAAATCCTGGATCCGATCCAGTCTCAGCACTTAGCCGATAACTGCTTTGATCTAGCAACCCTCACTCAAGACACCAGTTCAGCACAGCACCGCACAAAACCAGCAGGAGCCAAGCATGCAGTGAACTGCTCTGCGGAAGAGAGGCCCATATTAACAGCCCAGTTGAAATCACACACATTAATGAGGCAGGGTCAGCCCCAATGGTAGAGTTGGAAGGATCAGATTCTAACTGGGGCATTGGAGTGGGGTTCAGGAGGCATGGGTTCTACTCCTGGCTCTGTCACTGGCCCTCAGTTTCCCCACCCACCTTTTGGCTATTTAGACTGTGAGGTCTTCGGGACAGGGACCGTCTCTCACTGTGTGTCTGTGCAGCATCTAGCAAACAGGCCCCTGAACCTGAGAGCCAAGGGACTCCTTTGAAAAGACCTGCCTTAAAGGCCACATTTCCTTAAAGGGCTCAGCTCTCATGTCAGCACTGAAATGAAACATCTGGGTTTTCAAAAGGTCTCAGTACCCAACAGCATCCACAGAACAAGTGGTCATGTCAGGTAAGTGCCTACACAGGTGCACTGATGAAGACTTGGCCCCGGTTTTGGGGAGCTGAGCACATGAAAAAATCTGACTCTTAGTAGTTAAAAATCAAAGAGAGATTCCACCAGATCCTGGCTGGTGTAAATTGGTGTCACTCCGCTGCAGTCAATGAGGAAAATCTCCAGCTGGTGTAAATGGCCATCATTCCATTAGAGTCAATGGGAACAGATCCCCCACTGGTGTAAATCAGCATTACTCCACTGAAGTCAATAGAGTGACGCTGATTTACAGTAGCTGAGGATCAGGCCAGTGTTGTCAAGCCTGTATTTTCATTGCAATATTTGGTATCTTAAAGCTCTCAGCTCCTGGAATCCTGTGAGTACAGGAGAATCTCCGCTTTCCTTTAGTTATTAGCCCTAGAAAAGCTTGAAAGTGAGACCCCCGCTAAAGGCTCAAAAGCCAGAAGGTAAATGAAAAGAAACCCAAAATGATCAGCTGATTTTTAAGCTAATCTCATTATTTTGAAGGGCCTGATCCATGTCTTTTGAACATTAGGGGTTGAGACAATAGTGGACTCTGGCTCTCTGTCGGCTGAAATTCACATACAATCAAATCCTTGCACGCCTAATGTCACTAGGTTGAAGACTTCTTGGGCTACCTGGTAAATATTGACCATCAGCATCTGTCAGGTGGAGCCAACCCACTGCTGTGGCTGTTAATCAAACAGAGCAAGAGGGGTTTGAACAGCAACAAGAACCCAACCTGAAAACTTCTGCCTCTTCGGATCTGGTGGCTGTTTTCTGGGTCGTCGTCAAATTCGAAGCTCGCCTGGGGAGTGATTTACAGCCTCTTAAGGCGACTGCACCAGTTCCTCGAGAGATGATCTTGCAGCACGGGCAGCATTTGCTGCTCTGCTGTTCATGGTACTGCTTGGATCCCGCCGAAAATCTCTCTCTGCCATAGGATCAGCCTAGATGCTTCATTGGATACACAGGCACAGAATTCCTAAATTCTGGATCTGGAGACCATCAGCCACGCCACATGGTATCGCTAGTTGGATATGCCAAAGAGCCAGATTCCTTGCACTGACACTACTCTGTGGCAGCTTCCTGCTAATGCATTTTAAACCATTTCCCCAAGAGTCAATTGCAATTACTTCTCCACTAATCCCTTCTCTGCTTCTGCTCACCATTTCCACTTTATCCTACCATCCAAAGGCACATTCCCCCACATTCCGTCCCCGCTGCTCTGCCCTGCACGGGCTGCATTTCACTTGGCGCTCTAACCCGAACCTCTGATTCTCACCTCTGCTCTTCACCCATCCCAACGTGCCTTGCCAAGCTGCCGGAAACCCCCACTGAACCAGCAGAAGGCTGCGTGCTGGGCCTCCCGATCCTTACCCACTTGCAATCTACTTCCCTTTCGGCTATTCATAGACTATCGGGCAAGATGGGACCATCAGGCCACCTGGCAGAGCCTAACCCACGGATTCCTGCATCCAGCCCACTGACTTGTGGTTGGGCTTGAGGGCGTTGTTTAGATGGACGTGCAGCCTGCAATTAGAAACTCCAAGCTGTGGAGCTCTTACCTCAGCCCTTGGCAAGCTGTTCTACTGGTTAATCCCCATCCCCGTTAAAAAGGTGGGCCTTGAGTTCCAGGTGGAATTCGTCAGCTCCCAGCCGTTCTATCCCGTTCTGCCTTTGTCTGCTAGATTAAAGAGCCCTCTGGTTTGAGAAATCTGCTCCCTAAATAGGTACTTATAGACCATGGTCAGCCACCTCTTAAACCTTCTTTTCGTTAAGTTAATGAGACTCAGCTGTTTACGCCTTCCCTTCAGTGTGGATAACATGCTGGTTTCTCCAGAGGATATTTGCATTGTAAAATTCCACCTCTTGTGCTACAATGGCCCATCCAAGGCACTCCAGTTCCACAGTAGATGGACCTCCAGCCAACATGTCCCATCTGGTCCATGAAAATCCTCTTCCCTCCTTTTAATGCTCTCCCACTCGGCAACACCCTCAACAGCTTTCTCCTGACATCAAAAACAAATGCATCCCCTTGGCGGAGCGGCCTTTGCTTGGGTCTCTTGGGAACATGTGGCATGGAAGAGGTTATGTGCATCATATGGAAAGGTAGCTCCAGGGGCAGGTACAACCAGTGTCCAATAACCTTCCTGGGAGTCCCTGCAACATGCTAATGCCAGGGAGTGACGGACACTGGCCAAATTGCTATATTGAGTACCCCACTTACCTCTCTCTTCTGTCACTCAAACCCACAACTTCAAATATCAGCTGCTGTGGTAAGTGGTTTTATTGTCACTGACTGACACTGGGCCAAGAGTTAGAGCAAGGCACAAGTGCCTCTCAACCCGTGGAGGGTAAAACATGGCTTTACATTCCACAGCTTCCTACTGGGGACCTGCCGGGTTTCCCCTATAAAACTCTGCTCCCTGCCCCGATTTAATCTCCCTTTTGCACAGTCCTCTCTGGCCGAGTTTGCTCTTCAACTTTTGAAACTTCTTCACTAAGCCGAGACTGCAGGCCCAGCGCTACCTGTTCGGCCTCCAAACCGAAGGATCCCTAAAACTCACCGCCATCCCCAACATACTTTGCTTCCAAGTTCACCAACAGCCTCCCCGCACTTTCCTAGTTACAGTAACAAATCCCTCCGACCTTCTGTGCCAGAAATCCTCTCTCTCGTTTTCCCTCAACAATGCTCCCTCCAGGCCTGCCTTTCGCTGTCATCCCATGTCTCATCCCAATCTATCTTGTCTGCCTGAGACTTCAAGTCCTTGAGGCTAGAGAACTAGTTCCCTTTACGTCTTGTAACGCATCACTACACCAATCAGCAGCAGCTTCTGAAAGGGCCACCAGAGGGCTCTCTCCTTTCGCCCTGGGCCTAGCACAGGGCAGTAGAGTTGGGACCCTGCTGAGTCTATTCTGCATCCACACTGGAACAAAGTTCTCACTGTTCAGACTGAGGGCCTCTTTCACATTTAGAAACAGAACAAGCCAAAATCTATAGCTCTTAGGACTTAGATTCCTGAGGATACAGCTGGTCCCATAATTTCCACCTGCAGCTACGAAATTCCATGCCAACTGCATTGTGAGGATGAGTTAACTGTATTGATCTAACCGCAGGATGCGCTTGCAAATGTCCACTCCAGTGATTGCCGGCAATGGTGACTCTTAGCAGGAGAGATGTGAGGGGAAATAGACTGGCAGGACCAGATTCAACATCAACAACTCCTTAATGCCTCCCAAGGGCTATTTTCTTTGCAAGGATGGAGTAGCGCAGGCTTGGCAGTGCTGTGCTTTTCTGTAGTGTCATGCCAGAGGCTTCAGATCCTCAGAGCGGTGGAATGACTGTGGCTAATGGGTTCTGTGGGAAGTCTTCGCTAAGTCCTCTGTGAAGAGATGGGAGGTGGTAGCAAAGGAGGGCTTGGGCCAGGGCTAATCTTCAGGGCATCTAGAAAGCCACCTGGAAATGGCCACGCGTGGTATCCTGCACTGCATTTACAGCTTCCTTGACAACCTTTCTGATCTAGCTTCGGGTGTCGGAAACTGAGGGCTCCCTTCGTTCCCTGTGCCAGCTGCTCTCAGCTCCTCCTCTGTTTTATTAACAGCTATCCACCACTGAGGAACCAAACAGTTCTAAGCTCTCCCTGGAGACCCAAGGAGGAGACATGTCCCCCACCCCCACCCTAAGGCAGAGGGGCACCTCTTCCTCCCACCCCAACAGTCCGACAGGTTTCCTTGCTGCCACGTTAGCGCGGGGGTGTCTCTCCCATCCAGCTCCCATTTGTGGGGAAAGAGGGGCTCTGCGATGTATTGTGCCAGAACTTGCATTTGGGTTTGAAGATCTTTCCTACCTCCCTATCCTGCTGACCTTGTGGGGACAGCAGAATGCTCTGTTCCTAATGCTCGAGATAAAGCAGGCATTTTGCTGGTCTCTGCCCACCCTCCTGCCCTGGATGCTCTCTGGCATCCCCTTGCAGAGCCAGGCCAGCAATCCCATACCCATCCAATATACACACTTTCCTTTACCCCGATGCTTAACTACTGTCCCCGGTCCGCCCCACCCAGAGCAGAACAGAGCACTGTGCAAGGCACTGCCAGGCAGCTGTGTCCATGTTTCCACCCACCCAGGCTCCAACTCCCTTTCTGAGAACCATGGGCACTAAGTGGTTTCAGTGTGCTGGACAGAAAAAAACCAGGCCGGGCAAGATGAGTGGTGTCACCCTGCAGACTGTGGGCCCCCTTGCTAGGAGGTTTCTGTCTATCGCTGGACTGGAGGAACGGGTCCAACAGTGCAGTATGGCTCTCAGCTGCCAGCCGGACTCAGGATCTCAAGGAACCTTGCAGCCCAAAGCTGCTTGGCGCCTGACCTTCTCCGTGTCACTATTTTTTGGCTGGGATTTGTAAAGCAACTTGCCCATCATCATCGGATCTGAGCACCTGGGGCACTGTCAGAGCGACGTACAGCTCTCCCAGCCAGCAGCAAGGGCTGTGCAGAGCCCAATCCTGCTTGGAGCTGGGAAATGGTGAGCCTAACCCAAACCTGCTGGAGGGGAGCCCATGCCACGTTCCAGTTGGCAGCTGGGAAAGGAAGCAAACCCAAGTCCTTCTGGAGGCAAAAAGCCAAGATCTCTGCTAAAAATGGGCTGAAAGTCAACCGCAGCCCCTGTGAGCTACACGGTCTCGTTAGAAGGCTGGGTCAAGGGAGGTTGGAGACCGGAGCTCATCCCACAGGCTTTCAGGATTATGCTCCTCACCTCCTGCTTCCCAAAGCTGATGAGGGCACCTGCCTTCCCCAGCGAATCAGAATGAAAGTGAAAAACCAAACAATCAACAGCCCCCCAAAAAGCTCTGACCGGAGCCCCCTTCCCCAAGACACCCCCCAGGCTTCCAAAGAGGTGACATGCAACCAATTATCAGCCAAATCCTCAGCAAACGTCTGCCGGGGAGACTGGTGGAGCCAGGCTGAGCTCCTCCGGCTGACGTCAACCAGCGTAGCTCTGCTGTTGTCACGGCTGCACTGATTCACGTCTGCTGGCACACCCCTGCAGAGCTCTGGAGAAGCCAAACGGGAGGGGCTGTCTTACAGCAGCTGTGCTGAACCAGCACCATTCCACTGCTGGCCACTACGCCCTTCACACCAGCTGAGGACAAGCCTGAATAAACCCAGGGCTCTGACAAGATTTAAAGGAAGGAGGTGGTGGGAAAAGAACAACTTCAAGTTTCATTAGTGTCTTTGATTTTTACAACTCCGCAGCTGCCGCGGTGGGAGGAGATTGCAGGCTGCAAACACTTGTTTCTACCCCTAGAATTAACTTTTTTTTTTTTTTTTTTTGCACTTTCACTCCCTCCTTTTAAATAGCAAAAGAAAAACAACATGCAGCCGTGTTCTCCCAGTGCTCAGCAGCCCAGCAATCACTTTGGTAAATACAAAGCCGCGGACAGAAGAAAAACAAAAAACTTTTGTTCGCACTCCAAGAAAGAAAAAAGGAAACAGGAAAACCCCTGAGATCAAAAACAGAATTAAAAAAAAAAAATCATCAGCATAAATCACTTCAGCTGAGCTGCTTCCGGCAAGAATAATCCCGAAACCCACCCCAGCCCCACCCACAAGGCAAAATAAAATGAAATGAACAGAGGGCAAGGGCTGAGCTCCTAGGTGAAGTCTGAAGCTGCACGCCCCGTGTGCCCCTCCCTCACCCTTTCCCCTCCCCCAATACAATCCCAAACCACGAGAGAAAAGTAAGAGACATACAACAATGCAGGTGGCTGGCGGACAGGCATGGCAGGGAGCCCGCAGCACCGCAGAGTCCAAACTTAATAAATAAGGAGTAAAAAATTGTCATGTGTCTTTGTTCACAGTGCGTGAGTAAGGGTCCCAGCCTCCCTTCCCCATTCCCCTAGTCTCTCGGGGGGCAGGAGGGGTGAAGAGAGAGGCATAAACCGGTGATGCGCCACCGCTCCGGGCCAAGGGAAGTATGAGGTTCCCAGCAGAGCCTTCTTGTCTGAAGGAGGTTGCGGGACAGGGTTGGGAAGAGCCCTCTCTTCTCCAGCTGGAGAAGCAAGCCAGGGCTGGAAATAACCTTCTCTCGTCCAGCCAGTGATGCAGGGCCAGGACTGGAACAGGTCTTCTCTCATCTGGCTCGAGACACAGGACACGGCTGGAAGGGGCCATCTCTCATCCAGCTGGAGATGCAGAGCCAGGCTGGAAAGGGCCTTCTCTCATCCAGCTGGGATGCAGGCTGCAGGCTCCCAAGCAGCTGGAGATGCAGGGCCAGGCTGGAAAGGGGCCTTCTCTCACCCAGCTGGAGATGCAGAGCCAAGTTGGAAAAAGGCTTCCCATCCAGGGAACATGGGACAGAGATGGAGAGGGACTTGTCTTCTTCGGCTCGCTGGTGCCCGAGACACAAGGACTCTAGCGGAAGGGAAGCAATAAACCCACACTCCAGAGAAAACAACCAAGCCCCCCCACTTCCCCTGACGACACTGGAGGAGAGAGCGAGGAGGGCAGGTGAAATGAATGGTTCAACCAAGCCTCAGAAGAGTTGCTTTTGCAAAGATGTGGGGGGCGGGGCAGCTGCCATGGGTCTCCTCCCCGTCCCCACCCTGTGGCGGTGACTGGCCGTAAGCTCTCGCTGGCATGGCCCCCTCCCCGGCTCGTCGTTTTGGCCGCGTGGCTACCTGGTGAAGAAAGGCAGGTGGTGCTGGCTGAGAATGCTGCTTGTACGGGGCGACTCTGTCTTGGCCATGACGTCTTTGAACCAAGACGCCACGTCCACTTCCAGTGTCTCATAACGCTTGATGAAGTTGTGTTCCTGGAAAGGAAGCCAGAGGGACCCTGAGCATAAACGCCCATAGGAATGGGAGATGGTGGGGAGTTGGGGGGAACATAGCATCTTGGGGGGAATAGGGCTGGAGGGATACAGCCTGCTAGCAGTGTGGGAACACACACGCACCCTGTGGGGGGAGGAAGGAGTGAGGGACACACGTATACCCCCCCATGGGGGAATGGATTCACGGAGACACACACATGCACGCCATGGGGGAGATGGACTCGCAGAGACACACACCGCATGGGAGAGATGGAGTCAAAAACACACAAGTACCCCTTAGGGGAGATGGAATCAGGGGGACAAACACAGACACACACACACCCCTTAGAGACATGTAATCAGGGACACACAGCCACACACACCGCTTGAGGACATGTAGAATACCCTGCCAGCTGCCAGTGCTCCTCTCTGCAACGACTTTTGCAACACTGCAGCAGGCAGTAGCTCTGAGTGAGTATGTGGGCGTAGGGGGGTTCTACTGCACAGTGGACAGAGGAGGGGGACTCATATTAAAGAAAAAGGACTAAAATATGAGTAAAACCAAGGCAAAGAGAACAGGCTTGCCCAAGGCATTACAGAAACTCAGTGGCGGAAGTGGGAACAGAACCCAGGACTCAGCCCTCTCCCTGCTCTAACCACTAGACACCACTCCCTTCCCAGAGCTGGGGACAGAACCCAGGAGTCCCAATTCCCAGGCCCCCCATCCCTAACTGCACTCCTCTCCCCACATCAGGAATAGAACCCAGGAATCCTGACTTCCCATCCCCCCATCTTTAACTACTAGACCCTACTCCCCTGCCAGAGCTGGGATTAGAACCTAGGAGTCCTGACTCCCAACCCCTGACTCTAACCATTAGACCCCACTCTCTCGAAGTGGAAAATACAAAATTTCATATTTGCTGCTTATTCAGCTTGACGTAGAAGAGCTGCAGCGGTTTTTCAACAGACCGACTGATTCACTGCAGCATGACTGCTGACTGAGATCTCTCTGCAACCCAGAGGGCCTCCCCCAGCCTTGTGTGCAGTATCACACCAAGGCCTTCAGTATACCTGCTGCTAGGCTCACCCTGGTACAGCATGAAATGGAGCAGGGGGATTGCAGCTGGGGCCGTATTTGAGGCTTTTCCACCAGCAGCTCGGGGAGACAGGAGGTCGGATTTCTGTGTCAGATACTCACAAGTAGCTTGTTGTACTTTGGTCTCTTCCTGTGATCTTTAGTAAGGCTAAGAAGAGAGAAAACACATACAGAGTCTTGGACATCTCCACACACAACCCTCTGGGCTTAGGTTCATCAATACCCTCAGCCACTAGGGGTCAGTCAAGCTCAAGAAACTTGTTTTGTCCCTTATCACGGGAGTGATTGTTTGAGAGCTCTCTAGCACACAGGCCTTTCCCACCAGTGCAGAATTGTCCCAAGCACTTAGGTTTCTGCTGCTTCCCTTGGGAGGCGCCTCGCCGACGGCCAGCGAGGCAGCGCAGGTTGGGCTGCTCAGTGGCACGAGAACCAAGGCCCGGTGGTAGAGGGGGACCGAGCAGCTTGCGAGGCTGAGTGCCCAAGAACTGGGAATTAGGGAAGCTAACAGCGTCCTGCAAACAGGACAGGCTGGGGTTCAGTGCAGATGTACAGAGACATCACCTACTCCAGGTCCAGTGCTTAACTGGCTCTCATCACCGTAGTAGCTGGGCACCTCACAATCCTTTTAACACATTTATCCTCACACTCCCGCAGGAGGAAGGAAGTGTTCTTACCCCATCACGCAGGGCAGGCCCAGAGCCTCACTCAAGGTCACCCAAGGAGGCTGGGACAGAGCAGGGATTTGAACCTGGGTTTTCTAGGGCCTAGGGGAGTGCTCTAACCCCGGACCAAGCATCTGGCTAGGAAGAGTCACTGCCAAGGGCAGAGATGGGGATTGATCTGTTGCCGAACCAGCCCCCCCAGCTGTCTGGCCCTTGTGTACACAGCCAGGCTGTCTGACCAGATGTACCAGCCCCAGGCCCCGTGTGTGCTGTAGCCTGTGCTGAGGGGGCTGGGCCCTCCCAGACCCTAGTGCTAAGCATGCCCAGTCTCCTGGAAGGCAATCACGCAGGAGGCCTGAACGTTAAGGCAAGGAGTGGGGAGCCTAGAGCGTCTAGTGACCAGGGGCATCATTTCAGATTTGGGCGGGGGACGACGACTTTAACCATGATTCCAAGGGCTGCCTAGGCTCTCTAGTTTTTTTGCAGATGATAACTTAGAAATGAGTAGACAGGAGCACTGCATCGAATTCCTACATCAAGAAAGAAAACACATATACAAACACCAAATAAAGCCATATTTTCAGTGTATATGTAAGTGTAAAACAATCAGGGGATAATACAGCAAGATATTCCCAATCCAAGCCTTGGGGTGGAGTCAGAACTGTTCAGATGTGTCCTACCATTAAACCATTCAGACCTTTGTCCAGCTCAGCTGGTGGTGGGGAGGAGCCCATTTCAATCCCCATGAATAAAGTCCCATATGAGGAGCGGGTGCCGCAGCCTGTTGCTCTCAGGGGGAGAATTCTGGATTTGGGAATGACAGGTCCCAAGATCCCACCTCAGATAAGTCCGAGCAAAGACTATGAAAGTTACAGGGTGGAAGCACTTGGTGCACAGGGATTTCTTACGTTGATGTCAAAAGTAAGAGCTGAACGGCTGGTTCTGAAGGCCAGCTTTGTTTATCTCAGCAAGTGTGTTATGAACAGGCTGGTGTGTATGTGCCCCATGTACCTCTTGTGGCTCCCCTGGCTGTCCTGGGCCCTACACTGCTAACAAATAGCAGAGATTCTCCATTAGCTCAGACATCACGGCCTAGTGCTTTGGTGCAGGAGATGGGGGTTCTGCCCCAGCTGAGCAGCTCTCCAAGGCCGTTGTGTGCAGCTCAGTGGCACATGGCAGTTCCAGCTGGCTGTGGAAGTGTCACAACAGAGCAGAACATCCCTGAGTTACTCCTTCATGATCCTAGTGCCCAGTGAGCTGTTCAGTGCAGTGAAAGGTTGTTTCAGAATAGAACAGGGTCAGATAGAAGCTGGCCACTGTCATTTGAAATCCATGTGTGAGTGACAGGGGCTGTGAAAGACTTGCGTCTCCAGACCCCTCCACTGGAATTCCAGCCTGGGACTCCCCAGTTCCCACGGGAGTGCCAGTGGGGGTTCACTGCCATGTGGGGCTCTAAGAGGCTTTTCCTCCTTGCCACCACCATGCAGTTGTGTCAGGGTCAAAGGTTTGTCAACAGCCAAGGGGCAGAGGTCAGTGCTGCGTGACCCTGGGAGTGGCCCGAGCAGTGCCTCGTGGGTGTGTGTCAGTGCGATGGTCAGTCAGGCCTCCCAAGAGCCAGAGCTGTGCAGCTCAGCACGCTGGCTTCTCAACAGAGAAACCCTTACAATCCAAACCCCCTCTAGTGCAGTGGTTCTCCACCAGGGGTGCGCGTACCCCGGGGGTTGCACAGGTCTTCTAGATATTTGCCTCATTTTACAACAGGCAACATAAAGAGCACTAGCAAAGTCAGTACAAACTAAAATTTCAAACACACAATATGTTTATATTGCTCAGTATACTATACACTGAAATGTAAGTACCATATTTCTAGGTCAATTGGTTATTTTATAATTATATGGGGGAAATGGGAAAGCGAGCAGTTTTTCAGTAGTAGCGTGGCTGTGACACTTTGTATTTTTATGTCTGATTTTGTAAGTAAGTAGTTTTTAAGTGAGGTGAAACTTGGGGTACGCAAGACAAATCACTCCTAAAAGGGGTATGGTAGTCTGGAAATGTTGAGAGCCACTGCTCTAGTGGGCACAACTTTTGATTAGCAACTTAACCCCAGGTGCCCTCTCCCCCAGTGCTGAGAAGGGCCAAGCCCCAGGCTGGCGATAGCGCTCTGCCAGGGTTCAGCCCTGCACACAGGTTAGGGAGCGTGAGCAGAGCTAGTGGTGCATGGCCAGACATCAGGTCTGGGGAAGGCAACAGCTCCATCCTGAGCTAACCACCCACACAGACCCTTACAGCACAGATCCATACAGCACTTGGCACATCACATGGCCCTATTCGTGCACCCCTTATCCTCCTAGCACTTATGCTGATGCTCATGTAACCTCTTCTCCGCTGCACTCCCTTGTGGCCCTAGCCCCCTGCACTCCCGCCCTATGCACCCCGCCCCCCAGGCATTCGGTGCAGCCAGTCTCCTACCTCCAGCTGCTTCAAGTAACTCGCCAGGAACCAGCCGTGCAGCCCATTCTCCTGCCCTTCCCACCAGCTGCCATCCAGCACTTGCAGCACTATTACCAGCTCCCCCGCCACGAAGCACAGCCCCAGCCGGAGCCACTCCCTGGAGAAGGGGCACAGGGTCTGACAGCGCGAGCCCCACATGCTGCACCAACGGAGCTGGCCTGCAGAGGTGCCTTTTAGGGAGGGCATGGGGGGACCCCAACCAAAATTTGAAATGGCGCCCCTGCTCCGCCGTAGTACAAAACAAAGGGGGAGCAGGTCCCCCAGCTCCCTAAATGGCGCCCCTTGCCAGGGTATGGGGGCCCCTGTGCCATCTACTTAGGAGATCACTCATTGAGTCACATCTATTGAAGTAGTAAAGGCTCATGGGCAGTTTAAGCTCTGACCATGGCATGGCCCCTCAGCAGCTGACACTGTGCCCCACAGATGCAGCAGATCAGTTCTCCCCCACTGGGCTCAGGGGCCCACGAACGGGGACTTGGCTCCCCAGCAGCGTGGCGGTCACTCACCAGTCTTTAACGAAGGACTGAAAGTCCACGGAGAAGCCCATGTTGTTTGGGAGCAGGGGAGGATCTTCCTGCAATACCTTGGTGAGCACCTCAAAGTCCGTTTTACAGTTCTTGTAGGGAAACTGACCGGTAGCCAGTTCAACCTGCAGCGGGGAGAGCAAGGGTTAAAAATGGAATCAGGGAGCTTAGAGACCGTCCATGTGCTCTATCTACAATGCTGTGCTACTTCCATCAACTGCAATGAGATTTGTGGGGGCTCAGACCTCTGGAAATTAGGGGCCTAGTCATTACGAAATTACAAAGGTATCCAAGTGCCTAAAGATGCAGACAGGGGCCTAGTGTAATTCATAGATGTATAGATTCCCAGGCCAGAAGGAAACTAGTCTGACCTTCTGTATAACACAGGCCATCGGACTTCCTCAGAGTAAACCCTGTTGGAACTAGAGCAGGACAATCCAACGCAGATCCAAGGAACACCCAATATAGAATCCACCATAGCCCTTAGTAAGTTGTTCCCTTGGTTAATCACCCTGTTAAATATTTGGGCCTTTCCAGTCTGACTTTGTCCAGCTTCAACTTCCATCCAGTGGATCTTGTCAGAACTTTGTTCAACAGAAGAGCTCATTATTGTCAAATTTCTGTGCCCCACATAGGTACTTACAGACTCTGATCAAGTCACCCCTTCTCTTTGTTACGCTGAACAGATGTTTGGCATTAGCTTACTTATTCCTCTGGATTTAGAGGGCTGATCTGGCTCCCACTGAAATAGGAGAAGTCTTCCTACCAGGCGAACTTCAAGCACCCTGGTGTGAAAGTTTTGGTTCATGTTTTTGACCCCTGAGATTATCTGAATATCTGGTTTTTTTCCTACAAATGGATTTGTCCTGTTGCATTTCACTTAGCTTAGGCACTGGCCCTAGCCAGATCAGTTTCGCTTGATTTCTCGTCAGTTTCGCTCTCTGGTCCTAAGGCCCTAGTGACAAAGGCGTTATGTGTCCTGGTTTCACTGATGCAAGGGGAACTTTTTATCTTGAAAAGATATTAACACTTCCAAAAGTAGGTTAGTACGAACATTATGGTGGTACCTAGAGGCCCCACTGAAACTGGGGCCCTGTTATGACAGACACTGCACAGACACAGAGTGAGAGACAGTGTCTGCCTCAAAGAGCTCCCACGCTAAACAGGCAAGGCAGACAACAGGAAGGATCATTATCCCCATTTTGTGGGTGGGAAACTGGGGCACAGAGGGATGACGTGATTTGCTCAAGGTCACAGAGGGAGTAAGTGGCAGAGCTGCAATTTGAACCCAGGACTCTTGAGCCCCACGGCGATGCTCTAGCCACAAGACCAGCCTATCTTCTGCATTCCTCTTGCTGAGGCAATTCCTTTTAAAAACAGGAGTGCCCAAAGTTTATGACAGATCGCAGGGCTGCCCCAGAACCTGCATGCCTCACCCACGCAAACCGGCTATTGGTTTGTCCTTGTATCTTCCTCAATAGACAAAGAGACACCGAGTTGGCCAAGGGTAAAAGCAGAGCTGGTTGGGCTAGAATTTCCTGTACCAACATTTAGAATAGTTTTCTGAACTTGAATCGGCAAAAAAAGCCAAAAATGGAAAAAAAATTCACAAAACTGAAAAGCTGAAAAAAAATCATTTTGGGTCAATCGAAAAGTTTCACTTCGATAACTTTGAAATGTTTCACTTTGGTTAGGACCTTTTAAAAATTTTTTAAAAATAATATATAATAAGTTTAGAAACAAAAAGTCATTTGGACTAAAAGATCAAAATGGGACGTTTTGCCATTTTCAAAACTTTTTTTTTGTCTTGGGGGGGGGGGGTGCTGATCCCAACATGTGTGGGAAGTTTCCATTTTGATGAATCAGTTATTTTCTGACAGAAAAAACATGCTGGTGAAACCTTGCCAACCAGCTGGAGATAAAATCCAGCAGCTAATCAGCCCTACCCTTACTCTGCCATGAGCGGGAGAATGGCCAAGGGACACATCTTAGGACTTTGGCTATCTCAAGATCACTGAGCCCCTAGTGGCAAATCTCGGCACTGGGTTCAAAGCAGGGTTTTGCATGAGAAAGTAAAGAAGGGACTTCACTCACCAGGGAGATGCCCAGGCTCCACACATCCGCTCGGATATCGTAGTCTGGTTTGGTGGGATCAGGAGGGTCTATCCTTTCAGGCTGGAAAAGAAAAGTCAGTACACACTCAGTCCCATGGCGCTCACCTGGAGGCTAGGATCTTACATTCACCAAGCACAACACATGCCTATTAGAGACTGAGATTATGAAATCACGCCATTCTCTACTGATATGAAGACAGCTCTGGAGTGGAGGAGGGCAGCTGCGTAACAGCCACACAGCAATGCTGCAATGTAGCCCGGGAAGTGAATCTATCTACAGATTTCTAATGTACATATCAGTGAAGTCAAGAAATCTCATTTAACCGGTTTAAAGTTTGGGCTAAGGGGTGGAATTACCTGGCTGAAATTAGGCCAAGCACACTGGGGCAAGCAAAGGGGGCCAGATCCCCAGCTGGTAAAATGGGCCATAGAGTCATTAAAGACAGATCCCTGGCTCACCTAAATCAGCACAGATTCACTGAAATCACCAGAGCTGCATCCATTCTTTGAGTTATCTTTGAAAACTCATGGCAATCTGGGGAGGTCCTGGACGACTGGAAAAAGGCTAATGTAGTGCCCATCTTTAAAAAAGGGAAGGAGGAGGATCCGGGGAACTACAGGCCAGTCAGCCTCACCTCAGCCCCTGGAAAAATCATGGAGCAGGTCCTCAAGGAATCAATTCTGAAGCACTTAGAGGAGGGGAAAGTGATCAGGAACAGTCAGCATGGATTCACCAAGGGCAAGTCATGCCTGACTAATCTAATTGCCTTCTATGACGAGATAACTGGCTCTGTGGATGAGGGTAAAGCAGTGGACGTGTTATTCCTTGACTTTAGCAAAGCTTTTGATACGGTCTCCCACAGTATTCTTGCCAGCAAGTTAAAGAAGTATGGGCTGGATGAACGAACTATAAGGTGGATAGAAAGGTGGATAGAAAGCTGGCTAGATAGTCAGGCTTAATGGGTAGTGATTAATGGCTCCATGTCTAGTTAGCAGCCGGTATCAATCAAAGTGCCCCAAGGGTCGGTCCTGAGGCCGGTTTTGTTCAATATCTTCATTAATGATCTGGAGGATGGCGTGGACTGCACCCTCAGCAAGTTTGCAGATGACACTAAACTGGGAGAAGTGGCAGATACGCTGGAGGGTAGGGATAGGACACAGAGGGACCTAGACAAATTAGAGGATTGGGCCAAAAGAAATCTGATGAGGCTCAACAAGGACAAGTGCAGAGTCCTGCACTTAGGACGGAAGAATCCCATGCACCGCTACAGACTAGGGACTGAATGGCTAGGCAGTAGTCCTGCACAAAAGGACCTAGGGGTTACAGTGGATGAGAAGCTGGATATGAGTCAACAGTGTGCCCTTGTTGCCAAGAAGGCTAATGGCATTTTGGGCCGTATAAGTAGGGGCATTGCCAGAAGATCAAGGGACACGATCGTTACCCTCTATTCGACATTGGTGAGGCCTCATCTGGAGTACTGTATCCAGTTTTGGGCCCCACACTACAACAAGGATGTGCAAAAATTGGAAAGAGTCCAGCGGAGGGCAACAAAAATGATTAGGGGACTGGAACACATGACTTATGAGGAGAGGCTGAGGGAACTGGGATTGTTTAGTCTGCAGAAGAGAAGAATGAGGGGGGATTTGATAGCTGCTTTCAACTACCTGAAAGGGGGTTCCAAGAGGATGGATCTAGACTGTTCTCAGTGGTAGCAGATGACAGAACAAGGAGTAATGGTCTCAAGTTCCAGTGTGGGCGGTTCAGGTTGGATATTAGGAAAAGCTTTTTCACTATGAGGGTGGTGAAGCACTGGAATGGGTTACCTAGGGAGGTAGTGGAATCTCCTTCCTTCGAGGTTTTTAAGGTCAGGCTTGACAAAGCTCTGGCTGGGATGATTTAGTTGGGATTGGTCCTGCTTTGAGCAGGGGGTTGGACTAGATGACCTCCTGAGGTACCTTCCAACCCTGATATTCTATGATTCATTCACACCAGCTGAGGATCCAGGGCAGGAGTCTTTAGATCTTGGCTCACTTATGTCATCTCAAGCATCACAGCTCCCCCTAGAGCCACCCTGGAGAGCTGCTTCAGCTGGCCATTCTTCAGAGGTCTCCCATCTCAATACTGACCAAGCCTCACCCTACACAGCTGGCAAGATCAAAGGGCACCCCATCCTAAGAAACCACCCATCCCTGGGGCTCAGGCACCCGCAGCTGCCAATTAGCGCACAGGCAGCCTGAGGCCCAGCAGCACCCTCTCTGAGCCTCCTGGGGTTTATGACACGGCCCAGCCCTCACCGCCATGTACGCCGCGCAGCCCGCACTCCGGGTCTTGGCCTTCGAGTCCACCAGCCTCCCGCTGATCCCGAAGTCACACAGCTTTATCTGCCCCCTCTCGTCTAGCAGGATGTTGGAGGGTTTGACATCTCTGTGGATGACGCCATGCTTCTCCTTCAGGTAGTAGAGCGCCTTGACGATCTGAAAGGACACGGCATTTCCCAGAGTCATCCCACTGCACCCACCTGACCCCCAGGCTCACCTCAGGAGGATCAGCAAAAGGAGGGGCCAGCTAGAAAAGCCAAAGAGATCCCAGGCTCTGTATGCAGCAGGGGGGGTTAGCCCCTCTGTACACAGCTCTGCAGAGAGCTCAGTTCTAGGCCCATCAATCCCAGACTTCCTGTCCTGGAGAAGGGAGGAGCCAGCCCCCCTCACTCCGATGAGATCGGATTGCAGGATCAAGGCCCCAGGCATGCATGGGGTGCTGTGCAGAGATCAGTGGGAACCAGGCCCTGAGGCGAGAGATCTCTCTCTCCAGGAGCCCCCTTCCCAGCACAGACCCTGTCTGCGCAAAGCCAACCCAGCTGCCAAACGGGAAAGGCGGCTGGTGTGTCGGGTCCCTCCCAGCTGCTCACGTGGGAGAAAGGTTTGGCAGGTGCCCATCATGCTGCATCCAGCCCCACTTGCCCTTCCCCGACCTTGCTCCACCAGAACTCACTGCCACCGTCATCTTCCCCAGGATCCTCTCAGGGATGGGCCCCTGGATGCGTTTCTTGAGCTTCTCCGCACATGTGCCCATCAGCTCCATGGCAATGAAGACGTCTGTCTGTGTGGGAGGGAGACCAAGGCCAGGTTACCATGGGGTGCGACGTGTGCTTGGCTTTCCAGACAATTTTGCGGAAAGGAGGTGGCGGCTTTGGGTAACGTCACACCACACTGGGGGCGGGCGTCGGAAATCGAACCCGGGACCTCTCTACAAACACAAGCCTCGGCTACCTGAACTGGAAGAACCAGCTCTGACAGCTCAAGGCTGAAGCCAGGGCGTGCAGCCACAAGGGGGAGATGGAGAGCTGCAGCATGAGCGCAGGGGGCTCTTACATTGGTGATGAAGGTCCCGAAGCACTGGACAATGTAGGGGCAGTCGTGGCTTTTCAGCACCACATCCAGGTCCATCAGGATCCTCTTGTTCTCCTCCTTGTTACCTGAGCGACGCATTTGCTGTGGGGACCAGACAACAGGAGGGGATTACAGAGTGGCTCTATGAGCTGAGAGCTGACTGCAGGGGTGAACAGTGACACCTGCTCTGCCCCGCCATGCAGGGGACCGTATAACCCCTTGTTAATTAACGCGGATGATTCCCCACCCACGTAGGGCAGCGTTATCTCCAGTTCAGAGGTGGGGAAACTGAGGCACAGACATGAGGCATGACTTGCTCAAGGTCACACGGAGTCAGTGGCAGAGCTGGGAACAGAACCCAGGAGTCCTGGCTTCAAGGCCCCCCCTATTCCAACTTCTAGACATCACTCCCCAATCAGAGGCAAGAATAGAACCCAGAAGGCCAGCCCTTGCCCCCCATGCTCTAACTACCAGACTCCACTCCTCTTCCAGAGCTGGAAGTAGGACCCAGGAGTCCTGACGTGTAGTACCGCCCTGCTCTAACCACTAGACACCACTCCCCTTTCAAAGCTGGGAATAGAACCCAGGAGTCCTGATCCTCTCCTCTCCCCATTCAACAACACCCCCTCCCTTCCTGATGGAACTATTCACCCCTTGCTCGGTCTGTTTTTAAGGCCCTGCCCCCGATGCTCACCTTCACGGCTATGATGTGTCCCGTTTTCTTGAATCGCATCTTCCACACCTGACCACACGTCCCACTGCCAATCTCGCCCAGGTTCTCCAGGTCATTGATCTCTGCTTGGTACCGCTGCACAGAGACACATACACACAGGGCTACAGGAGGGGCCATACAACAGAGCCCATGTCTATACGCAGGGGCCCAGCAGACAACCCTGAGCTAGGACAACTCCCAGTGGTAAACTCCATGGTAAGCATGCCAGCCAGTGGGGTACCAGGCTTCACTGACTGACACACTAGGTTCCCCCTGGCCTCACATTGCACCCACCTGCCAGTTCTCTAACCCACAATGGAGATCGAAAGGGCAGGGAATCCTCAGTTCCCCTCTCCCTGCAGGATGGGCATCCCAACAAGGGGCAGCATATGCATGTGGTGAGGGGTGGGGGGCGCTTGCCCTCATGCAGCCTGTCCTGGGGCAGAGGATTTTGTCTCAAGCCAGAACCAAATTCAACACAGAACAGTAGCCACTTCTGGGATGCTGCCAGGCGCTGTTTAATAGCTGCACGGCAATGCCACATAGGCCCCCCCTCCTACTGCCAAAATGCAGCCATCTCTGCTGTGGCAACACCACACTGGGATCACTCACCCAGCCGTGAAATGCAGCCACCTCGGAGTGGGACTTGGCAGCTGTTTAAAAGCACAATGCCACACAACAGCGTAGGAGAGGAAACCTGATACCAATCAGGGATACTCTGCAGTAGTTGGCACCTACAGTTCTACTGACGGAGCAGCACTGAGAATATGATCCCTTTGCACTTCTTCCAACTCACCTGCCCTCCTATGGTCAGGTAACCCGTTTGCTTCATGATTTCCTGCAGCTTCTGATCTATCTCTATACTAGAGAGAGACATGGAGAAAGTTTGGATGGAGACAACATACCAAATCAAGTGACTCTGGCTCCGAGGAGGAGGAGGAGCTCTCCTGCCAGGTCAGAGTCCAAACTAGGCACTGGCTGAGGACCCCAGCCCACCTGTAACAGCAGGCCCATCAAGTCTAGTGGTCCCACCGCCCTGTGGCACTGGATTAGCCCAGTGATCTGTCTAGCCCACCAGAATAAGGTGGGGAAAATCTCACTGGCTGAGCCAGGTGGCCCGCTCGACCTCATTGGCCGAGCCAGGTGGCCCGCTCCACCTCATTGGCCAGGCCAGCTGGCCCGCAATGCCAGTTTACAGGACATCGACACAAAATAGGTGATTGGTGCAGCAGCTGCATTACACGCAGTACCCTATAGAGGGAGCCAGCTAGCCAGGCCAAGAACAGCGGCCCCAGGGGTTTCCTTAGCTCAGCCCCATCACCACCACTTGGGAGGTGGTGTCCTTTCCCCACCACTTACCTCTCCATGCTCCTGGGTATGGGGAAGGGTGGCTGGGGCAGGCCCAGCATGTGGCGGGGGCGCGGCTGGTGCGTTTGATGCTGGGGAGAGTTCTCCGAAGAAGAGGAACGGCTGCTGCCATCGTTCGCCAGGGGGAGCTGCAGGGCTGTGGGAGTGAGCGAGAGTCAGGCCCTCAGATGCCTGGGTCCCTTTCCACACTCTGCTCCAGAGGAACCCCCCCACCCCCGCCTCCTGCATCTTATAGCCCCAGATCCCTATCTGTGTTGCATGGAGTTGTGAGGGCCTCGCTGAAGGGGGGATGCGATACCCACAGCCATGCTGCTTACTGTCCAGCATCCCGACTTGCAACACGTCCCATTGCTGACACTGTGCCCATCAGAGAGCAGAGCCCTGTGTGGATGCCACTAGCTGCTGGAATGCACAGCACCAACCCTTCCCCTCACCCTGGGCCATGCCACCCTGGAGCAGATTGTAGGGACCTATGTGGACCTGGCCTCCATGGGGCGACAGGCCAGGTAAGACATAATGGGTCTTCTCTGCATTTAAGTCCCATGATTCGATAAAGCAGATTTTCCAACCTGGGCTGCAAAAGCCTGTTTTCCTCTCATACTAGGGTTGCTCACCCCAGGCCTCAGCAAAGTGGTTAACAGCTGTTGGGAGCGACTGTGCTGTGCTGGAATCCCAAGTGCTAGATGTACACGGACCCACAGGATACAGCTGGGTTTGGCCTGCAGACTGGTCACTGCAAACGATCCTGACCCTTCCGAGCAGCTAATCCTGGTGGGTTTTATAGATGGCACTTGAAGCAGAGACAGAGGCGGCTGGATGATTTGTCCGAGGCCACCGCAAGTTAGGGCGGGGAACCCAGGCATCCTAGCTTGAGATTTAACCACACAATGGGAGTTGTGTAGCTAAATCCTCCTAGCTGCTTTTGCAATTCTCAGCCCTGACTCCCAGCCGGCTGCCCACACTCCCTGCTATACCACTGCTGTAATTCAGCCAACTGGCAAAGACTGGCAGCATGCCTTAAATATAAGGAGTCCATCAGGTGAGATTTAAGGAAGTGGTCAGAGATGGAGCCTCTTCAGGTGTGTCAGTTTCCCGGATCAGTTTCAACATAAACCGATCGTCCCCATGTTAACAAGGGAGGCAGCTCTGCCACCAAAAGGCTGGGAACCTGCCAGAATGAGAAGAGGAGAAAGCAAGGCCCACTGTTTGCCCCTGGAAGTTTGAGGCAAAGTTTTACTGGGGCAAGTCCATGAATGAGCAGGGAGGTCGCTGCAGTTGTTACCCAGCCTTACCACATTCTATACCACACAGGTAACGGGGAAGAGGGGAAGGACTGAATCTTCCCACAGGCTTGAAATAAAACAGCCCCTCCCGCATACTGGGGCAGGGAACCACGGGAAGCACAGAGCGTAGCTGGGGCACACACTCAACAGCTCAGAGCACGAGTGGGACGCCCCTTCTGAACTTCTTCCTGCTCACGGGCCAGAATCACAGAGCTATGGCCCCTGCTTGCAGGAGCGCACCTGTAGTTCACATCCAGACCTCACCGCCCAACTGGGAGGAGCTGTCCTCAAGAGACTACAGATTCCAGCATACAGTGCTGCCAGGTCTTGGAAGAAGGTGCAACACAGCATGCTGGGACATGTAGTCCCTCCTCCACCCACAGCCTGTGCCCCCTTGTTGAAGGTAGGGAGGCTGCCTGTAGAACTCGATGGGTTGTGCTTTGGCTAGAAAGTTGCTGTCACATTTTGGCCTCACTCTGCCCAAGGCATCACCCCAGAGGCCAGCGAAGTTACCGCAGGTCAGTGGAATCCGGCCCTCGGTATTTAATATTATGCACCTGACTGCAAGCAGGAGCTTGCTAAAACCATCCCACCTCAAACAATGCCTAGAAACTCCCCAAGCCAGCTTTCAATGGCCAAGCCAAACTACCCTAGGCTGTTAACCTGGGCTGAAGGGAACACCTCTCACCCCAAGGGCAAGGCCACTTATGGAACTGTGGGGTCATTAGAAGAGAGTTCAAAGCATGTTGTGCCCAGGAGGGAAGGGCTGCAGCTGCTGCGACAGGAGAGCTGGTGAAGGGACCCTGATCCTTTCAGACAAAGGCATCTAATGCCCATTGACTGAGCCAGAACCAAATTCCCACACACAGGTCAAAGAAGAACCATTTTCCCACACTGCCCCGAAGCAGCTTGAATCTGGTCAATTTCAATAGCTTGAAGAGTCTTTTACCAAACAAAAATACTTTACCCTCCTGGCATCAGAGGATCTCAAAGCACACTGGCAAATAAGCTCTGACAAGCTATCCACCTCATACAGAAGGATCACCAGTGAGAGACTTGCCCAGGGCAACCCCAGGAGAACCAGAAGTAGAACCCAGGAGTTCTGGCTCAGTCTCTTTTGCTGAGTTTGTTCTTACCACAAGTCAGTGCTCCCTTTATAAATTTGCTTCCACACTTGCTGGTGTATCCAAGTGCTGCAATATTGGAATGGATAACTGCCCAGGCCAGGACTTGAAACTGCTCTGCTCCCACGTGAAGTGATCCAATTCCTCGTGGATTTTTTAAGATCACCCAAGGCTCACTTTGAAAGGTCCCACCTGACTAAAAATATGGGGCCAAACCCTCCAGCAGTGTAAATCAGGGCAGTGCTATTGACATTAGTGAAGCCATGCTGGTTTACACTGGCTGAGGACTCTGCCCACTGGTTTTTAATGATAAACTAAGTTGACATGTTCCCTCTGGCTTTAACTGCTGCTTGTCAAGGTGTGTGAAGTTCTCTCCCCATCCATGCACACAACCCCCTCCCCTGCCTGATTTGCTCCGTCATGTCATGATCCAAAGCGAACCACATCCCAAGGACTTCAACAGCATCCGATTCCAAGCCCAATTAAATCGACTTGAATGGACTTTGGCTAGACAGGGTGGTGCAGTAGCTAGGGCAGCTGGAGATCTGAGTTCTGTTCCTGGCTCTGCCGCTGATTTACTGCAGGGTCCTAGACAAGTCACTTCCCCCTATCTGTGCTTCTGTTTTCCCTCCCACCCTTAGCCCATCTTGTCTGATTAAACCGTAAGAGCTCTGTGGCATAGACCATCTGTCTCTACATGCTGTGCCCAGCATATGAGGGTCCTGATCTCAGCTGAAGCCTCTTGGCACTAACTGTAATATAAATATTTATAATTAATACTGAGCTCCACAGAAACTGCCCCTAGTTCCAAGCAGCTCACACTTAGCTTTTCCATTGCACTTTCCACCAGTAGATCACGAAGTGTTTTACAAGAGAGGGCAGTATTATACCCATTTTACATATGGGGAAACCGAGAGGGGACATGACATGCCCAAGGTCCCAAAGCAGACCACAGATAGGACTAGAGCCTATACCCCTTCTATCCCAGCCCAGGATGTGCTGCAGTCAGCCACACTTCCCCCCTAACTCAGTAGGAGCTAGGCACTCGAAAAATCTGGCCCATCCTGAGCCTGGAAGGGACCTGGTTCCCAAATGCTGGGCTGTGAAACCACAGTGCAGCTGGCAAAGGGAGCGCTAGTGCTTAGCACAGAAGATGGGCAGCCAGGACTCCTACCTGCTCCGCCACTCACCTACTGGGCAACAGATGGCAACTCATAGCGGCTCACTGCCAGCATTAAACACCTCACTTCAACTGAAGCAGGGAACGCCCTGGCTCACAAAATGCCACTGTCTGTTCGTTCTCATCTATTTGCTTGGTGCATCTGACATCACTTTCTTCCTGCTCAGTTTCAGAGGAGTCAGTTTCCACCTTTGTTTGCCTGGGTTCTTCCAACACACAGCAGGGGAAGAGCCCGTGCTGACTGCTGCCAGACCCCAGTGAGATCAGGGTCCTATTGTGCCAGGTGCACCTGTAGATCCCCCGTGTCCCCTGATCAAGCCTGGGGCCCCCATCATAATGGGTGCTACAGACACCTACCCCCAAAAGCGCACAGTCTAAATAAAGGGGAAACTGAGGCACAGAGCAGGGAAGTGATTCACAGGAGGTCACACAGCAGTTCAGTGGCAGAGTCGGGAACAAAACCCAGGTGTCCTGATTCCCAGGGCAGTGGCTGATCTGCTGAACTGCGTGCTGCAAAACTACAAAACTTGGCAGGAGGCCTCGGGGACAGGAATCTGCCAACGCCCTGTCTGCACAGTGGGTTTGCCCCAGTTACTGCACTACTGCGCTGACAGCCCGAGCCCGGTTCACACCAGGTCAACCTGGCCTGGCATTGAGGAAGTGGGGGCTGCGTCAGTGGTTTGCTGTGCTGCTGCCCCACCAATGGCTGAAATCCCCACTTGTGGAAAAGGCCTGAAAACCACGGCTTTTTAAACACAGACCAGGTCTGGAACTGTGCCCCTTTAACCTCATCTCACCCAGCTGTCCAAAGGGGAAATGATACATACCTCACAGGGGCGCTGGCTAGGAGATCTAATGTCTGAGGGGTGGCACAGGGTACCAGGCTAGGCCTGCTCTGAGCCCCACGGAGGGTTGGAATCTCCATTTGTCTAATTTCCTCTGGAAGCTGGTTCCACAGTACTCTGGGTTCTATGTCCCGGCTCTGGGACTCGCCAGGAGACCTAGGAGGTTAGAGGTGGGGAGTTGGGAGTCAGGACTCCTAGGTTCTGTTCCTGGATCTGGGAGGGGAGTGCTGTCTACTGGTTGGAGAAGGGAATGATACTGGGATTCAGGATTCTTATCCCACCTTCTTGCTGCGTGACCATGGAACAAGTCCCCTTCGCCACTGGCTGAATGAGAATGACCCTCACCTACCTCAGTCTAAGTCATCTCAAAGTTGGCACCCAAAACCACCAGCCAGTTTTGGAAGAGCTGGCCTGACTGCATGGCCACGGGTAGATCGTAGTATTGGTGTCTTGGTTACCCACCAGCAAAACAAGGATAACGCTGCCCTATAACCCAGCCTCCGAAGGAGGCAGTCTGAATATCTGCCAAGTGGCATTACTGCAAAAAACTTTTGAGCCCCTTGGTTATGCATCCGATGAAGTGAGCTGTAGCTCACGAAAGCTTATGTGCAAATAAATTTGTTAGTCTCTAAGGTGCCACAAGTATTCCTTTTCTTTTTGGTTATAAAGGAAACACAAGAAGAAGCTGCTGGGCAAATCCCTCGAGAATCAGGTCATGATGGAAACCGAGACATCCCACTGCTTATACTATTTTAATGGGGCTTTAGCAAACAGGATTTGATGCACTCCCTGGGTAATCTGGCTTCACAGCCTCCCCTGAACCTTTCGATATGCTCAAGGAATAGCTGTGCTATAGTGCAACTCCAGGACAGCGTCGGTTTCAATGGGATGCTTTCCATGGCTGGGTTTGTAAAGGAAACAGGAGCGGTATTCATTAACACAGAGGCAGGCTCTTTCTCCTGACACACGCAACCTGGCTGTATTGAACCCTGCAGGATTAGCATCCCTGAAAAAAGGCACCCATTTTTCTAAGCAGGGCAGTATTAGGAGTCCGAGGCTTGCCCCTTTAGAGGGTTTTCTCTCTCCAGGGTAAGCTGTATTCCTTCATCTTTAATAATCTGTCTCCTTTTTCAGGGGAGAGGGGTAATGTGCTCCGTTAACACCTTCTAATCAAGGCCACATTCTAATTAAGGCACAAGGTACCATTGTAGTGAATATGGTTACAAAACAGGATAGACCCACTGGGCCCAATCCTGCCTCCAAGGAGCTTGTTGAGAATTTTCTGACAAAACGTTTTCTTGGCAAAACTGAAAGCGTGCATGGGAAAGGTCTGGTGTCACCGAATCTCTTGATTCAAAACATCTTTGGAAAAAATATCAAAATTGTTGAAAGATCCCTTTTTACAGTTCAAAATGACTTTCTGATTCAAAATTTTAGTTAATTTATACTACAAACAAAGATTTAAAAGGCTAAAATCAAAATCAAGCATTTTGAACGGATCAAAACAAAACACTACGATCGACACAGACCAAATTGTTTCCCCTGGATTACTGAACATTTGTGAAAATTTTCCTAATTTTGACTTCATCCTGCTTTGGATCATGGAAAAATGCCAAAATCTTGAAAACTCTCACAGGACAAGAAAATCACTTCCCGCCCAGCTCTAGGGCTGAGCACGTTGGATCTGATCCAGCAAAGCCGATGGAGGACCTCACCACCTTGTAGGACTGAACTGCTGGACGACACAACAAACTGTCCTTAAAAGTACACAGATTTTAAGGTCACAAGGGACAAATGTGATCATCTAGTCTGCTTTCCTACATGACACAGGTCTCTTACATGTGTTTACTGTCACAAGATGACTGGTCCCTTTAAGGGGGGGTGAGGTCCAGTGCATCTGGACTGATACTTGCTGCCCAACTGGGCATAAGGGAAGGCCCAGGGCCTTATAACAGGGCTGTGCAGGAGCCTTTATTCCCTGCAGTGTCTGTAGGCATCTGTCAACACCCACCTGCATTTATAATGCCCAGGTGCCTACCTTATGCCCAACTGAGAAGCAGGTATCAGTGCAGATGCCTTGGAACCGGCCCCCTCTTCAAGGGGCCAGTAGCCCTATGACAGTTGCTAACAAAACACTGATTAGAACAAAGAATGCGTCAGTCTCATTTTGCTTTTCACCATTTAGTCCATGGTCCTTTTGGTGTCTCACAGACAGTGAAACTCGGCCAGTCAGTTTTACGTCGCATTTTTATTTTGTTTTATTTTATTTTCTGATTGTGAGCTAGGATCACAAGGCTGCTGTATTTCAGTCAGACATAGGGGAAGGTTTTAGAAGGTTTTCTAGTCCAACTTGCTGTATAAAACAGGCTAGTGAATTTCACCCAGTACAACTGGGTATCAAATCTAAACTTATTTAACACTTTAAGGAAAAAGAAACTCAGGCGAAAGCAGTTGTTCGACCTCGGCTGGTAGAGCCAGTTTTTCCCACAAAACACAAATTTAAGGCCTAAATTCTCTGAGAGACTTTCTACGGCCCAAGACTCACACAATCACGTAACGTAGCTAAAAGCTTGGTCCTGCCCCATTGGGATCATTCTGCCAGGGACTTCAAACGGAGACAGGTCTGGGGTCGCAATGCTCTGCAGGCAGCTATATTTGCTTGAGGGGGTCTCCACTACCAAATTGTAGGCAAGTATCCAGATCCTAAGCTGGTGTAAACTAGCATCTTTCCACTAGAGTCCATGTGGCCAGATCCCCAGTGGACATAAATTGGCATCTTTCCACTGATGTCAGTGGGTCCAGGTCCCCAGATGGTATTAACTGAAATCTTTCCACTGGAATCAATACGGCTAGATTCCCAACTGGTGTAAAGCAGTCTCAACCAATTGGAGTCAATGGGGCCAAATCCCCAGCTGGTGTAAATCAGTGTGTCTCCACTGAAATCAATGGGACCAGATCCCCAGCTGGTGTAAACTGATGTTGCTCCACTGAAAGCAGTGGGCCAGCTGGTGTATCCTGGCCTAGCTAAACTGGGTACCTCCACTGGAATCAACAGAGCTTTATACAAGTCAAGAATCTGGACCAAAGACTCTTCAGCACTCGAGTCTGATATGTGCTCCCCCTCCATGCACAGCAGTGGGAACTCCGAGGACTCAAGTTCTGCTGTGCAGAGAGGAGAGGCAAATTCTGCCCCAGGGGCTCAATCCTGTCAGCTGCTGAGCCCCTCCTGTGCACTACTGAGTGCCCTCGGCTTCCAATGGCCTCAGCAGGGTCGCAGTCATTCTGCACAATGCAGGATCTGGCCCTAAGAAGGCAAGTTCCATATAAAAGGTAGCAAAGGCCTCTAGCCACACAAAGGGGGTTTCCAATCCAAGGCTACGGGGACGCACCTGTGGAATGGTTATTAGGGATTCTGGGAGAAACTTTCTGAGCTGCCCAAGGCATTCAGGCGCACAGCTCCCACTTACTTTCCAGGGGGTTCATGCTCCTAAATCCCCCTGTGTGAATGGAGCATGGGAATTCATACTGTATTATCCAAGGTGATTCCTGCACATACACTTGGGATTAAAATGATCACCAAGGGAGGGCTGGAGGGAGCTCCCCTCCATGCCAAGGACCATAGGCTGGGATGTGTCATATAGGGAGCACAAAGTGGGGATCGTTCTGGATCAGAGAGTCACACCCCTAGTGACACGTTCCCTGCAACAGCAGAGGCAAGCAGGGCCGGGTGATGAGGGCTGGGGAAGGAGGAGTGGAAGTCCACACTCCTGCCCATTTAACGAACTCCAGAGTAACTGATGGATAGAAGAGCCACCAGGATGCTCCGATTTAAGAGCAGTTGGACATTTTCCTGATTAAGTCACCTGTGTTAAAACAGAGCTTGGGCTGCCTACAGGATCTCCGACATTTAGGGACCGTACTGCCAGAAGGGGCCACTGTAATCCTCCGGCTGACCACCTGCGTGACACAGGCCAGACAATTTCACCCAGCCACCCCTGCACCCAGCCCATATCTGGTGGTTGAGCAAAAGTCTATAATTCTGATCTCTGTGACCACAGGTTTTATTACCATCTGTATCTCTTCACGATGTAGTTCAGCGTGCAAGACCCCAACCCCAATCCCACCCCCACCCCCCGGTTGCTTCAGCCTCCCCACAATTCGAGATCAGACTCCTCCCACCTGCCCTTTCCCCATTCCATTTCTACAGCACACGCCTTGCTCATGCTCTCCATTCCAGAAGCCTGCATGCTACTCTACTGGTGGGGCATGCAATCTAACAGCTCCCCGGTTTGTCGGATGGAGAACCAACAAGGCAGGGAGGGGAAAACATGCTGCAGGCAGAGGTCAGCCACTCCAGTGTATGCTCGGAGGGGTTAAATTAAAGGGGAGTGGGGTTGGGGTGGAAGAGAAAGAAGGCAGAAGGGGAGCAGAGAGGCTGCCAGTGAACATAAAACCAAAGGGGTGTGAGTAGGACAGGATGGCAGAGAGAAAACCACCATTTAGGCCTGGTCTACACGTAAAACTTATCCTGGAATAGCTGTCTCGGTCAAGGGTGTGAACCCCTCCACACCCCGCAGCAACAGAGCTACGCTGACAAAGCCTCCAGTATGCACGCAGCCATGTTGAGAGAAGGGAGCTTCTGGCGGCAGAACTAACGTCGGTGGTCCTACAAGAGCAGACAGATTCCTTCTATCCGTGTGCACTGCATCCACACCAGGGGGCTACACCGGCACAGGCTCTGTAGTGTAGACACAGCCTGTGACTGATCGCATAGGGGTGTGCAGCTGCAGGCAACTTGTGCTGTTGGGGACTCCCAGACCTGCAGGAATTGCCCGTGGGCTGGGCTAAGTGCCCAAAGCAGAGGATGGGTGCTGCATACTGCTCCAACCAGACTTGGTCTCTGGGTGAGGACGGGCAGCCAAGGGAGAAGCCACCTTCCCACAGGTCACTTGGGCATTACGATGATGGCCGAGGTCTTATCTATTTGTCCCAATCCCACTACTTCCACATGCTGGCAAAGCCATGGTTTGCACCAGTGCAGCATGAACACAGGTCAAACTGTGTCAAAGCCAACCAAGGCTTGCAGCAAGGGGCTTCCACCGGTGGCTGGCATCAGAGCAAATCCCCACCACTGGCAAAGCAGCACAGGGCATGGCCAGGGAGAGTAACAGGATGAAATGTATTAAGGAGGAATTTAGGCTGCTGATGAGAAAAATGGTTGCTGACAGTTTGACCTATTCAATGTGGAACGGTACCTCCCGTTTCCTCCGCCCACACACACAAATCTTTGTTTGGGATATTTGAAACCAGACCGCCCAAAGGGCCCTGTAGGGAATGATCCTGCACTAGGCAAGGGGGAAGTAGGAATTAACCTGATGTCTCTCACTAGGGATTTTGAGGCAGTTCCTCGAAGCATTCAGGCTCCTAACGTCCAGTGATGGGGCTCGTTCCTTTCCTAGCAGGCAGGGAAGACAATTCTTTGTAGAAGGGCACTGGGTGGAAATCCCACGTTTATGACCCAATTATCAGTGAATTGTGGGGCATATTTTATCACGTCTATTGCAATATCATCTAGAAGCCCCAGACATGGGCCAGGACCCCACTGTGCCAGGGGCTGTACCCATGCTCTGGCGGGGTTTAGGCTAGGATTTCCAAAGGAGCGAAGTGGCCAAATGCCACTGAAATTCAATGAAAGTTGGGGACCTATTTCCTTTAGGAACTTTCAAAACCCCAGCCTTCACCGCTGCCTGCTCTGCAGGTACAACCAGACAGACAGACAGAGTGCTGGGAGATGCCCCCACTGCTCTCAGGGGAACAAAAATCAGAGTCTGCTTTTGAAACAAAAACCTCAGGGGCTAAGGGTTTTTCAAAGGTGATTTTAGTGCACAACTTCTGAGATCCTTAAAGGGGTCTGATTTTCATAAGGGAGGTGGGTGCTCAGCTTTTTGTGAAGAAAAAAAAAAAATTCAGGCCCTTTTAAGGTGACGTAGGTTGCTTTCCCCTCTCCCCCAAGTGGAGTCACACAAAATCAACAGCCACTTTTGGAAGATCTTGGCCAGGATCCCTCCCTACTGGATTGGAACGGAGAGGGAGATGGTCTATTCGCAACCCACCTGCACTGCTACTATTCTAGCGTCAGACGCTCTCCTGGTCCACCTTGTCGTGATCTAGTTCCAGTCCTGGATGATCTGCCATGAGTTTCCTTAGAAATCGGGCAGTTTCGGAACCCATCACCAAATATCAGAGTTTAAGCACCAGGGAGATATGCTCCATGTGTTGTCTATTTGCTAGCTAGTTTTTAATTAGCTAAAAGATGGATTCTAATTAAAGAACATTGTTGGTACTTCAGACACTCAATGTCAGGGCCACCATCTAAGGGCTGCTAGGCCTTGAGATCAACACGAAAAGGAAAGAACTGGCAAAAGGAATGAAAGAGAAACACACAGAGGAAAAAAAACTGAGGTCAAACAAGGAGTAAAAGGGGACATTAAAAAAAAATATACCAGGATGGGGGCACCTCTCTCTGATGGAGTGAAGCTACAGAGAGCTGGGATCAGAGTTCTTGTGGGCTACATGGGCCCAGTAATCCCATAAGGACTACAACTGCACCTCGAGAGGCATCTCCTAGAAGCAACTGGCACCCTCCAAGCAGGCAGCAGAGGTCTCTGCAGCTACAGAGGTGGCATGAAAGTGACCAGAAGTTCCTACCTGCTTCAAGCAGAGGGAAAAGTGGGGTGTGACTGTGTACTGTGCCCATTGACTTCAGCAATTTCAGGAACGTGGCAACAGGCAGAGCTACCTCCCCAGCAGGACTAGCGCAGTCTGGGCACAAACAAAGCCATGCCAGCTGACATGGCTTAACTCCCATGGCAGCTCCTCCCAGGACTGGGTCTCTGGAAAGTCTGATCTGACCTTATATTGCAGATCTGCTCCAGCTGAAGGCATCCGATCATGCGTGAGTCAGTAGGGAGCAGAAAAAATAAACTAACTCTTCTCTCCACTCCTCACCCCACCACTTCTACACTAAGCCCAAACTTATGGCAACTGAAAGTGTGCACAGAAGGGCTGGTCTGCATGGGGAACTTACATCAGCATAGCTCTGTCTCAGGGGTGTGAAAAATCCACACCAGAGGGATGTAGATATGCCGACCTTACCCCAGGTGTAGACACCACTGGGTCGATGGAAGAATTCTTCATAAAACTAGCTACCACCTCTTGGGGAGGTGGATTACCTAAGCCTATGGGAGAACCCCTCCTGTCAGCGTAGGTAGCGTGTACACTGAAGCGCTACAGTGATTTAAGTGTAGACATACCCTAGGTCAGTGGAAAGTGTTAAGCTCCTTTAGTTATGGGTGCATTATCAATTTAATCTGGGATTCCCAACTCAGTTGCGAAAATCCTCACCTCACAACCAGACAGCGTGTAAGATATTTGGGCACAGGGACATTTACAAATGCATTAAAAAGCCCATTATGAAGTTGCACAAGAGTCAACTGTACCTTTTTAGGGCTTTTTAACAATTGGGCCTAGTATCCAAGGATCACAAAGTGCTTTGCAACAGTTACCCTGGTGAACTAAGGAAATAGCTACAATTTTCCAGGTGGGGAAACTGAGGCACAGGAAAGTGACGTGTCTAAGTCAGTGACAGGGCTTGGAATAGAATCCAGGAGCTGAGACAGCAGGCCATATACAGAAATCAGTGGCACAGCTGGACACAGAACCCAGGAGTCCTGACTATATATCCCAGCCTGGTCAGATCATACCACCCCAGTCAGCAAGGATCAGTCCTGAGATCCCAGCTGATTGGAGTGGTCTAGGCTGACCAAACTGGGATATGTAGTGTGTGTATTATAAACATTTCTGCAGGACTCTGATAGTCTCTTAGACAAACTGGGCAATGACAAGAGTCGCTGTGGGTCTAAACAGGACATATCTTGGCAGCCCTGATACTACCTTGTCTCTCACCATTTTGGAAACTCTTATTTGACGAATCAGAATTTCGGTACCCAATTACGTTCCCCCTCCTGCCAGTCAATCATCTTGCATGAATGACTTCCTGATTAAAGCTTTACGGGAAGTAACTGAGCTGCTCTGAAACAACAAGCCTGCAGCCAGCAAACAAACTTAGGTCAGGTCAGAATTTGGATGGGAGACCTTCAACAGAAGGCCCAGGGTGTGACAGGTGCTCAGTACCAATCCCAAAGCCACAGCGTGGGAGTGCTGTGCTGCAGAAGTTGCTATCATTTGAAAACATCCTGACCATTTGTACTCCTTAAAAATCCCCCGGTACTTCCCCTAGGAGGGAGGTTTTGTTTTAACTCTAGTGTCCTAGCAAAATTTCAATTAGAGTACTTGCAGATGGCCTACTTAAAAATCCTCCTCTTGAATTTTCAGCTGGATACAGTAATGTAATTTCTGCCTGCAAACAATTACGCTGTTAAAGTGCCGCAGTGTTCCAACCCAGACGTGGCAGCATTTCAATTCTGAGTGAAGCCATCCAAACACATCCATCACCTGCTTCCCAGAGGGGGCCTGGGAGGGTTAAAGGGAGAATGTTTATGAACCATGTTGAGATCCTTGGATGGAGAGCGCTAGAGGAAGGCCAAAGCCCCTCTGTCTCTATTTCAATTGTAAGCTCTTAGGGGAAAGCACTTTCTCTTCCTCTGTGTTTCTACAGCACACATTGGGCCTTTGGTCTCTGCTGGGGGCCTGCAGGTGCTAGTATAATAAAAATAGGTCACAATTTCCAAGAAGCCCAAGGTAAATGGGACCTATAGTCCACTGAATTTCAACAGCTGCCTAATTCCCAGCTAAAATAAATAACACTAAAATATTTTGGATTTAAAAGTGAACAGTAAAGCTTTCTAAAGATAGACTCCCCCCACCAAATCAGTGACACAACATAAGGCGCAGACATGCTGTCTATAAATCTACCTAAGTGTCTGACTCTGCTGCCCATCCCCCTAGTATCTGGGTGCCCTCCATAGCTCAAAAGCAATAGCAATGGGGAGTCTTTGGAACTTGTTTGCAGAGTCAAAACTGCTCATGTTTCTGATCTGTTTATTTTTAAACATTATTAATTTTTTCTTTTTCTTGGTGGGAGGGTTATGAATGTCATTTTTAATTCATCACCATACAGCTGTTAAAAGTTTAGGTTCTTACAGACCTGCCAAGACCCAAGTCTGGCATTCCCGTGACCACAGTAATCCCTCCAGCAATACCAGGAATTAAACTGTTTCCCTGTCTTAAGGGCACATGATGGCTTTATGTTTTTCCACAACGGATGTTATGAACTCTGCCCCTGGCAGACTGAAAAGCTTTTCAGTTCCCCCTTTAACTGTGAACATGGTGGGTTTGAGTGTGATCCTCACAGGCATGAAGCACATGGCATTGCTTCCCATGGCAAAAAGCTACATGACAAGTGCATAGAGACTTGGATTTTAAAGGATCATTTTTGAGCCCCAGTCTTACCATGGTCCGAGGCTCTGGGCATGCTCTTGGAGCGAGGAACTTTCTGATCCCCAGCTCTGGGAGGAGAGTGTGGCCTAATGCTTAGGGCAGGCCACAGGGAGTCAGGATTCCTGAGTTCTATTTCCATTACTAAGGTTTTAATAAAGGCTCATCTACTGGGCTACTGAGCACCCTGGTGGCAGGGGAGCGTTCTAAAAGAAAAAAAATAAGAAATAGCTGTATAAATAATACAATCAATAGCCACTGGAGAATCTCAAAGCACTTCACAGTGAATAGTTATCTACCTAACAAAAGAGGGTAGCCCCACCTCCATTTGAGAGCTGGGAAAAGAAAGGCACAGGGAGGTGAAGGACTTGACCAACGTCACCCCAGAGGCCAGGAGTGGAGCCAGGAACAGAACCCCGGTGTCTGGATTCCCAGTCTGCCGTCCTAATGGGGGCAAATGGATACCTTCTATACAGACGCTTCGAAAAGACTGTCAAAGGTAGGGTGGTCACCAACAGGAGGCTCAGAAATGCTGGCGGGAATCGCCATGGCATCGGAATTTCTGATTACGGCAACGAAACCGTGTGTTCACTGCACTGTTTCAGGAGAGGGCAGTTCAATGCAATACGTTCAAGGCTGGGAATCAACAAATACTGTATTCTTTTTATTTAAAAAGTTGAATTGTCTCTTTTCTAGGCCAGAAAAAGAAATACTATTTCATAGTTCACTGTCTGGGAAATTCTGCAGGGCATAGTCTATCAGCACAGTGTTACAATTTGACATCAATGTGTGGGAGAGATGTAAAAGCACAGGAGAAAAAGCTGTCAGATCATTGTACATTTAAACTAAACCTTTCATCCTGAAGGATCCCAGAACACTAGACTAAGCAGCTACAAAACAAACCCAATATTGGGATTGCTTCACCTGCCACTCTCAGATGCAGCTGACTCTGGGATCAGCAAAACAGCTGCTTAACAGTGCACAGCAATGCAAAATCACTGCAAAACAATCCAATGTTGGGACTGCTTCACTGATGACAGTCAAATGCAGCTGAAACTGGGGTGGAAAGCAAGAGCTACTTAACAGTGCACAGAATCTCTAAACAACAGGTTAGGGCAGGAAGTGAAGAAACCTGTTCCCAAATGCAGCTGCAGGGGGAATTTAGGCAGACTGGAGGTAATAAACAAAACTGGAGTCTGGAAACCAGGACTACCCTGCAAATCTCAAAGAGCACAGTGAGAACTTTAATGATCATAAGACGTCATAAACGCCTTTCTGCGTGGTCAAGCGCCAGTGTTCAAATATCCATGAGTCTGGTCCCAAAAATCATGAGACTGCCTTTAAAAAAAAATTTTTTTTTTTAAACAAAAATTATTTTATTCAAAATTTTATTTGCTTTCTGATTTATGAGCCTTTAGGATTCATGTTTTTCAGCTTCTCTCTGCAGCCATGAAGGCTGAAAAATTATTTGAAAAAAAGAAAGCGGAGATCCTCATGGAATCACATTACTCCAAGAGCTGAGGCTTTAAGAAACACACCCAATATTGTGAGACTCAGGATAAGAGCGTAAGAGCTGGGGACACGGCCAGATAGCCATTCACCCAGAAGATGGCCCCTCTAGCAGCACATCACCTGCAGAGAGCACAGTCTTCAGAACTGACTCAGTGAGAAGAGTACCCCCGAATAAGCCACTAACACCACTTCTTGGGTTGCCCATCCAAGTACTGACCTGGTTTGGCTCGGTTTACCTTAGGAGATACAAAAGACTCTCAGCCTAGGATGGTAAAAATTGGGAAGGGCCACTTCACTCCTCAGAGTTGGACTCTCGGGAAAGCTCTCTGCTCCAGCCAAGGAGATACGGCTGCCCATACAGCTGGAGAGTCATCTTGTGGTTAAGGCATTAGACTGGGACTCCCTGTCTGATCTGTGAAATGAAGAGAATAACTCTTCCTTTCACACACACTCAGCTACTTAGACTAAATTCTTCAGGGAAGGGACTCTTGCACCTGTGGGTATGTAGCTCCTGACACAGTGTGACCTGGATCTCAGTTGGAAGTCTCTAATACAGACAATAATCACACTTTAAGATTCCTCCAGAGGTCCCTGGTGGTTCTTCAAATGGGAATGTAGATGTTCTGGGTTTTCTATGTCCAAGACAGATAAAAATACCTCCCACTATTGTGCTAAGCCACGTGGTGGCCATCCATCATATTTAATTCACGGCTGTGCCATCGACACAGTATCTAAGCCTTCCCCAGAAATCCAGCCCCTCGTGGCTATCAAGGAGTGCATAGCACTCGGAGAACAGGGATGTCAGCCCAAATGTCCTGACAAAATTCTAACATGGAAAAATTACATTTTGCCTTCCTAAAATTGCTGCTGTGGTTTCAACTGGACATGGGATTTTTCTTCACTTGCTAGCTTACAATGCTGAGAGCACACTGCTGGTGTGTGCTGGTCAATGGCTGCTGCGTTCCAGCCCAGAAGTGGTTGTGTATCAGTGGTGGAGGTGAGGATTGCCTCCCTATAGTCTGGGGTTGTTTAATACTTACCTGCTTCTGGAATGTGCTTTGAGAGCCTCAGATGGCAGGTGCGGTGGTCAAAGCTATTCCAGTGGTGGAGGGACAGGAAAGCATGTCGTCAAGCAGAGCCATGATCCTACTGGAGGCCTTACCTAATGCTGTTCCTAGCTGTAAATGGTCATGTATGCTCGATCTATGGTGGTGGTAACAGGTGGATATGGGAAAGATGGGGGACGGGAGGGGGAGACAGACAGGAGGGAAGTCAGACAGGTGGCATTTCTATGCAGTTGAAGGAAGCGTTAAGTAAATGATGCAGGAAATCCAAGCTGCGATGATAAAAAGTTTGGTACCTGCTCGTTGGGACGGAGCGGGAGCAGGGCTTAGAGTGATCACAATAACTGGATTGGGAAAAGGAAGAAAAAAACAACACGATAAATCACAACAGAAATAATCGAGTCATCAAAAGAAATCAAATCATATTCCGGGCGGGGGGCGAACTGATTCCAGGGTGAGGGATGGAGAATGGTGAGAAACCAACAGAGGGTGACAGACAAGGTGAAAAATGGGATGCACCATACAGTGAAGTTCCTGGGAGCCCTGGGCAGCCATTCCCCAAGTGTCTCAAATATGCAGGCAGCAGCTGTTCCCTTCCCATCTCCTTCCACTGCAGCAAATTCTCTGTAGGCCATTCATCCATGCTGGTACCCCAGCCTCCCTGCTAACCTACCTGGGCCATGTCCCTGTTACCTCCCTCCCATTAAGTCAGGCATGTTCTGCCCCATCACAGTGCTTGGGCTGCTTACAATTTGGAGAGGCTCATGTTTCTACCTCCTTCCCAGCATAGTCTGCAGGATTAATCTAAGTCCAGAAAGAACCACTGTGATCATCTGTCTGACCACCTGAACAACAGAGGCCACATTTCACCCACTCAACCCTGCATCTGGTTAAGCTTAACTTCTGGTTAAGCCAAGGCAGGATCTTTTAGAAAGACGTCAAATCTTGGAATTATAGACTTCAAGTGACAGAGAACCCACAACAGCCTTTGGTAAATTGTTCCAATGGTTAATTCCTCTGCACCTTATTCCTAGTCTGAATTTATCTTTCAGCCACTGGATCAAGCGATGCCTTTGTGTGATAGATTAAAGAGCCCTCTACTATCAGAGCTCATCTCCCCACATACAGACCATGATCAAGCCAACTCCTAACTTTTCTGACGATCTCGGAGAGATTGCGCTCCTTATGTCTCTTCCAGACCCTCTTCCCTATTCTGAATCTTTTCCAATTTTCAACATTCTTTTTGAAGTGTGGACATCAGAACTGGATGCACTATCTGGTGATGCTCTCACTAATACTGTATACCGAGGTTACACCATCTCCCTACTCCTACTTGATATTCTCCCATTTACAAAGCTAAGGAGCACAATAGCCCTCAGCCGCAGCCCTGCACTGAGAGCTCACGTTCAGCTGATCATCTCTCATGACCCAGAGTCCTTTTCAGAGACACTGCTTTCCTGGATACAGTCCCCCATACCATTACGATGACCTACATTCTTTGTTCCTAGGTTTATGATCTTCCACTGTACTAAAAACACATGTTGCTCAAATAAGTCCAGCTCACCAAGTAATCCTGAGCACTCGGTATAACTGACCTGTCCTTATCACTACTCACCATTAAACCAACCCTTGCGTCAGCTGCAAATTTTACCACCACATTTTATCTTCTAGATCACTGACAAATATATTGAATAGCATTGGGCCAGGAACATTGGGACAATTACTTTTGGAGATCTAGCAATTAGCCAGTTTCCAATCTATTTAATACTGGCTGCACTGATTTCATACAGTACCAACATTTTACTTACACAAAGCACAGCAGGGGTATCACAGATTCCAAGGCCAGACAGGACCGTTGTGATCATCTAGTCTGGCCTCCTGTATAACACAGGCCTGAGACCTGCCCCAAAATAATTCTTAGAGCAGATCTTTTAGAAAACCATCCAATCTTGATTTTAAAAATGGTCAGTGATGAAGAATGCACCACCACACTTGGTAAATTGTTCCAATGGTTAGCTACTCTCATTTTGTAAAAATATACACCTTACTTCCAATCTGAATTTGTCTAGCTTCAACTTTGTTCCTGGCTGCTTAAAGTGGTACAGTTGCCTGACAGGATTAAGAGACAGTAGCTCATCACTGAGTTCACCAGGTCTGGAAATTCTGCTTGAGACTCCTTCCGACGGATGTAGGCAGGCGTCTGTCAAATCATCCACTATAATTACAACCCCAGAAGGCATACACAGCTGATTTTTCCACCCCTCCCCCAACCTGAACAGAAGTGGCCACCCCTACCTCACATAACCTTTCACTTCCCAGCTCAGTGAGCGTCTTGTAAAAGGAGAATTAAATGAAGTACAGAGAACTGTACAGAATCCAAAACTGGTAGCAGACGCACACATTGGCACAAAGCACAGCTCTGCTCTGAAGAGCAACTTCACTTACTCCTCAGGCCTGCCTCTGTTTATGTGCTGGAGTCCGATCTGCTGACTGAAATAACTAGAAGACAATTTCCCTGCTTTTTACTCCTCCTAGACCATGGGGAGAGCTGGATTCGCTTTCTTCTTGTCCATCACCAGGATTGTTTAAGTTCCAATCAGTTATGCCTCGACAAACGCACTAAGGGGACAGGAATCACCAAGGGTCACTTGCCTTGTGCATCTGCAGATGATGCCCAAGAAGAAATAGAGCCAGCTTGACTCTCAGAACCCAGGTTTAGTTTCCAGCACTGGAAATTAAGGGAAGGGCACGCCCATCTGATTGGGGACCACTGAGACACAATGAACATATAGCCCCTTCCCCCGGGGCCGTTTGGACAGCCACGTCTCAGTTGTACTTCAAGTGGATGTGAATACATTTTCAAATAAGAAGTGAATGTCAGCAGCTCTTTCAGGTCTCTGCCAAAATCATAGTTCATGGGCAGCAGAAGCCTATGAGTTAGTGGAAACACCCCACCTTAGCCTCTGATGCTCCCACACAGTGAAACTGACACGCTCAGAGTTGCAGCAGAGCAACTATGGCTCCTGCTAAATTCCAGCAGCAGCTAGAGCTCTCAGTCAGGTTTAAAGCCCCACTCTGCTGGGTGCTGTACTAAGAAAGTAAAAATCATCCCTGCGCCAAGGGGCTTACAGTCCAAGATGCAACAAACGCAGCCTTGCCAACCCATTTAACTGCTTTGTAATGTTCCTTCAGGCCCCACTCCTGGAGTCATGGAGTCTCCTCTTTCATTTTTAGAAAAGAAAATAAGTTTGGGGGCAGGGGACTGAAAAACATGACCCCCAACAACTCAAAAAACAGAAGGCAAATAAACATCAAATTCATATTTTTTTCCAAATCTTATGTTTTTTATGCCAATCTCACGACTCGGGGTGGGGCTGGCCTATGATTTTTATGGTAGGTGGTACCACAAACCACAAGCTCAAAAAATGGGAATAAGAACAAAGGTTAACATAGGCAGATGTGGACACAGCTGGAAGGCTCTGTCGATTTGATTTCTTTTATATGTAAATAAGAAATATACAAGAACAAAGCAAAAATCTCTGCTGGCTTTCTATCTATTGGTTCCAAGGCCGGAAAGCACCACTATGATCATGTAGTCTGACCTCCTATATAACACAGGGCACAGAACTTCCACAAAATAATTCCTTTTGAAGTAGAACTGATCTTTTAAACAAGCATCCAAACCTGATTTTAAAATTGCCAGTGATGGAGAAATACAAAAAGAAAGAAAATAAATGGAATGAAAGAAAATAATGCAAAACCAAGCAAGATTAGTCTGACCGAGAGGCCATCCACCCACTAGATGGCAGGGATGTCATGGCCAGGCTTGGCTTACAGGAAGCACAAGCCATGGACAGGAATGAATGGTGATGCTGTACTGCTCCCAGTGTCTAAATGCTGTACTGCTCCCAGTGCTCTGGGATTAAAAAAGGAAAGTGATGGAGAATCCACCACAGCCCTTGATAAACTGTTGCAATGGTTAATTACCCTCTCTGTTAAAAAATCTACACCTTACGCATGTTATACCTTTGTCTGCTAGACTGAAGAGCCCATTATAAAATATTTGTTCCCGGTGTCCATACTTACAGACTGTGATCAAGTCACCCCTTAACCTTATGTTTGTTAAACTAAACAGATCGAGCTCCTTGAATCTAACTGGCATTTTCCTGTAGGCATCTCCGAATCTCAAGGAGGGATCTGAAGCAAAACAGGATTTGCAGACAAGTTTGGAGGGGATATCCCATGCCTAGGAGGATCAAAAATGTTTGTGGGAGGAAGTGTCCACATCAACCATTTAAGTGCCTCCTTTCATTTCCCTCCCCCCCCCCCATTTCTTCACTCGCAGCGTCTAGTAACAGACATGCCACTTTCAATCTCCTGGAAGGAGTATATCCCCAGGGCAAACCGCTTCAATCACTTCCTTGAACTGTTCATTCTGTGTGTAGTACCACTAGCGCAAAAGAAGGCTCTCTGCCATTCGATGGCTGTTATGCCACAATCACCCACTGATCTTCGACCTTGTCCCAGATGGCAAACTAAGACCCCTTGTGTATGAAGAGAGCGGGGACCTACATCATCACTGTGGCTACGTCTTGACAACAGCAACCTCAGAAAATGCCTTGCTTCAGGATCAAGCTCACCTATGTTTTGTTCATCCATTTCAATAGCAAGAGTTTCATTCAATAGGACCTTTGATCTTAAAACCAAAGAAACCAATCTTCTAGTCTTTTAGAGATGGGCACAAATCCCTTCTCTCTTGTCGCTCAACAACTCTTGGCAATGTTCACACTTTACTTCAGAAGAATGATCTGATTTTGTTATTTCAGCCCATTTTGATTGCTTGCTTTCTACTCTTTCCATCAACATTAGGCAGGTCCAGTCAGAAAAACTCACGGTGATGGCTGGAGCATCCATTTGCAGCACTGATCAGTGGCTTTCACATTTATGACAGAATAAGAACAGCTTGGAACAGTCTTCCAAGAGTAGTAGAGAGAGCTAACTACCTCACATTCGTTTTAAGATGCAGCTTGATGAATTTATGAACAGGATGATATGCTGGGGTTGCTTGCGACAGTAGGAGACTGGACTTCTCGAACCAGAGGACCCTTCCAATCCTATACTCCCAAACCACCCTCAACCCGAATTCAACACTGGCAACAGAGAAAGTAACATGAGCTGGCCAGCTTCATACAGAACCACATCAACAGATCCACCTCCCCATAGTTCCTAGATTCTAATAAACCAAAACCTACTAACAGTTCACTCCCATCTCTTCAATATCCCCTGATTCCACCACGAGGCCCACACCCCTTTCAACCCATTCTCCTTTCCCCTGTATGCTTCTTGACAGCTAATTCTCCACTGGTTTCTTAACAGACCTAATAAGACTCTTAATGTCCTCACAGCTTCCCTTTAAAATAGCTCCACTTTTCCTTTACAGAAAGCAATCTGAGCCTGATGTTTCAAAATATCTTCCTCACTGATGTTAGGTTCAGAAAAATACTGTCTATAAAAAAAATGAAAAAAGCTAAAACACCCAAGAAATTCACTGGGCTGAATTGGTTTTTGTTTTCTGGTTTCTACACCAGAGCACATTTCTCTCTCGTTTACTCAGTTTAACCCAACAGCAGAAGGGAATATCCCAGTGGCAAATCTGTTTTAGATTGTGAAGTTACATGGGAGGGGTGGGTCTCTAGTGTGCTCCACCCACTACCTGCAAACTGGTCACAGAATTCAGGCCCTGCAGCTTTAAGAAAGATCTCAGCTGAGGAAGGAGAAATAGAAATCCGAACTCAGCACTGGGTGGTTTAATAAGCCCTTCGATACTGGATTCAGTTAAAATGCAGCAATCTACACATCCTTCCGTTAAGATCTGAGCTTGATCCTATAAGCCTCCCTTTACTGAAGTGTGCAGTCCTGCTGTCTTCAGTGGGATTACCCACCCGAGTGAAGGCTGCAGGATTAGGCCCAGCAAGTTACTTTTGTTCACCTTCAAGCACAGACTATGCTCCACAGGCACCAAAGCTTAGCTGCCCAACAGGCTGGCTCTGGAAAGACATACCAGCCTCAGCTATAGCAACTAGCCTCCTATTCTGTCCCCCACCACAGTGCATGCGGTTAAATCTATCACTTCTTCAAGAGTCTCAAGGCTAACTGAGAAGAAAGACAGGTTTCAGAGTAACAGCCGTGTTAGTCTGTATTCGCAAAAAGAAAAGGAGTACTTGTGGCACCTTAGAGACTAACCAATTTATTTGAGCATGAGCTTTCGTGAGCTACAGCTCACTTCATCGGATGCATACTGTGGAAACAGTTTCCACAGTGTGCATCCGATGAAGTGAGCTGTAGCTCACGAAAGCTCATGCTCAAATAAATTGGTTAGTCTCTAAGGTGCCACAAGTACTCCTTTTCTTTTTGAGAAGAAAGACAACACAAACAGAGCAACCAAAAAGCCCAGTCACCTCTGGGGGAGTCTCTCATAAGACTGATCAGCATTGTGCAAACTATCCCAGGCAACACTGCTCTGGGGGGAGGCAGACATTTCAACAGTCACACACGAGCTGTTCGCAACTCCCTCCGATTCGTTTAGCCCAAATATTAAGGTGCGGCTAGGGTCAATAGGGCAACTGTGTACCAACAGCCCCTCTACAGTCACCGTAAGGTTCACCTCACTCTTACCACCGGCTCCCCCACACAGTCCCTTGCTCAAGATTTAGCTTGATTGATGGGGGGACAACTTCACAACAAGAAGAGCTATTAGATTGTAGAAGGGTCCTGAGGAAAGCAGCAGAAGCCCCAAACCGGGGACATTTAAAACGAAAATGAGTGAAATACCACAAGGAACAATCCTCCACTGGACTCCTTAGGGAGTTGGAAATTTTTCCATCTTTAAGGCACTGATCCATTCAAGGACTCCATACAGGCGTAAGAGTTTAAATTTATGGAGGAGACGGTATGATGGGATAACATGATTTTGGTAATTAACTGATCTTTAAATATTCATGGTAAATAGGCCCAATGGCCTCTGAGGGGATGTTAGATGGGGTAGGATCTGATTTACTACAGAGAATTCTTTCCTGGGTATCTGGCTGGTGAATCTTGTCCATATGCTCAGGGTTCAGCTGATCGCCATATTTGGGTTCGAGAAGGAATTTTCCTCCAGGGCAGATTGGAAGAGGCCCTGGAGGTTTTTCGCCTTCCTCTACAGCATGGGGCACGGGTCACTTGCTTGAGGATTCTCTGCTCCTTGAAGTCTTTAAACTATGATTTGAGGACTTCAATAGCTCAGACATAGGTGAGAGGTTTATCGCAGGAGTGGGTGGGTGAGATTCTGTGGCCTGCGTTGTGCAAGAGGTCAGACTAGATGATCATAATTATCCCTTCTGACCTTAATATATATGAATCTTTTTAAGAACATAAGAATAGCCATACTGGATCAGACCAGTGGTCCATCTAACCCAGTATCCTGTCTTCTGACAATCACAGAATATTAGGGTTGGAAGAGACCTCAGGAGGTCATCTAGTCCAATCCCCTGCTCAAAGCAGGAGCAACCCAACTAAACGGCTGGTGGAAAATCCTTCAGAGGGAATGAACAGAACAGGGAAATGACTGAGTGATCCACCCATGTCATTCTGTCCCAGTTTCTGAGAGTCAAAGGCTTAGGGACACCCAGAGCGTGGGGTTTTGTCCCTGACCATCTTGGCTAATAGCCATTCATGGACCTATCTTCCATGAACTTACGGAACTCTTTTTTGACCCCAGTTATACTTTTGGCCTTCAAAACAGCCCCTGGAAATGAGTTTCACAGTCTGACTGTACGTTGTGTGAAGAAATACTTCCTTATGTTTGTTTTAAACCTGCTGCCTATTAATTTCATTGGGAGACCCCTGGTTCTTGTGTTATGTGAAAGGGTAAATAACACTTCCTTGGTCACTTTCTCCGCACCAGTCCTCTATCAGATCCCTCTTTACTTATCTCTTTTATAAGCTGAACAGTCCCCAGTCTTTTTTAATCTCTCCCACACAGAAGTGATCCATACCCCTAATAATTTTTCTTGCCCTTCTTTTGATGGGTCAGGTTGTAAGATACCACAGGCAATGTGTTGATTACAAAAGAGGACTGTCATTTGTTCAGATTTAAAGGGACAACAGCAGGACAAGAGTCATCCTATTCTGGGTTCCTGACAAACACCTGAGATCATTAAAGGCTATTTTTGCTTTCCAAGACTTGTGCCTCTGCAATTTGGCACTAAATTGAACTTCAGACTGGTCAGTTTCACTTTTGTTTGTAGTTGGTTTCACTTTTCGGTTCTTAGGTGTGTTGTTGGGCTTGCATACAGGGAGATACTTGCCATCCAAAGGGAGAAAAATATCCGTTTTCTTTTATTTAAAACTAAACCACAACAACACTTAATAGCAGATTTCGTATCTTTTTTGTTATAATCACCGAAAATACTTCTAGACCAGTACTGACAAGTGTTTCTAAAGACTGTTTGCAGTAGAAGAGTTTAGTGTATAGACAAAGCCCATCTGAACCTTGGTGGTTGTTGTTGTTTACTGTATTTTACCCTCAGATACCACATCAGGGTGTTCTCTAGGCAGCATGGTCCAGCCAGGCAGTGCGGTGCAGTGGACAGCAGATGGACTAGCACTTGGGAGACCTAGGTTCTATTCCTGGCTCTGCCACTGACCTGCGTGGTAATCTTGGGCCTGTCACTTACCCTTTACATGTTTCTGTTTCACCTCCCACCCTTGGCTGTTTAGATGATAAACTCTTCAGGGCAGTGACTGTCCCTCACTATGTGTATGAACAGAAACCAACACAATGAGGCCCCCTTCTGGATTAGGGCATGTAGGTACCACTGGAATATAAATAACCAAATGACAGTTTTTAGGGTAATAATCTTGTTTCTTTCTTTGTCACTAATGCTACCGGAGCTTATAACAAGTGAGATGATTTTTAAAGTCCAATTTACTTGTCACTATTTATACTGATTGTTTTTGTATTTAACTCAACCTGGGCAATGAAAAGACAACTACAGTCTGTGTCACTCGCAGATTCTCAGCCGTGGGTTGCAGACACTCCATGTTTAGACACGAGAGTCCCCACTGCAATTTTAAACCAAACACTGTGCTGTTTTTACAAAACTGAATTAGAAGCCTAATCAGTTTTCTTTATTCCTTCAGACTCTCCCTCGTTATTATACCAACTCAATCCACTAGCATGGCTGTCATCCAGAACCAATCCGGACAATTGTTCTGGATACTAACCCTTCAGTGGACAGATGAGAACCCTGCCAGAATTCTAGAATTCCCAGGATATGAATGAAGCTGTCTTGAACTTGAACGAACTGTCTTGAAGCGAATCAATAGTGGCAAATCAACAGTGCCCAGAAATGGATGCACCCATTGCCTGTGTTAAGTGGGCTTCCTGAGAGCCCTTTAGACATTTCCAAGAAAACCCCTTTTGATAAGCTTCTCGAATAAGCACAACTGTAATTCCCTATCTCGGCATTTCTAGCTCCCTCACATAACAAGCCAAGAGAGTCGAGACAAGCACCAACTGGCCAGCACCAGCCTGCCCACCCCTGTTACTGATTTTCAATACCAGAGAAGCAACATGCCAATGAGCTTCAAAAAGGCAGGACACAGCAAAGCCTTCCTGCTCTTCCAGCCCAACAGATGAATTAAAGGAAGGTAGGCGGCCTGGGCAGCAAGGCCAGAGATCTCTGAGGAGGCAGCTGGTGCGTTGTTTTTGGGGGGGCAACAGAATGGTGGGAGCAAGGAGGAAGCGAGCAGCTAAAACAAGCACAGATTTCACTAAAGGATTTGGTCCTTTCTCCAAGCAAGATAAAAGCCCCAATAGGATGCTTCTCATCTATACTCACTGGGGCCCAAATGCAAGATTGCTTCCTACAGTACATTCTCCAAGGCTCTGTCCAACCTAGTGTAAATGTCCAGGGGACTTCTACCATCTTTCCTTGGTGAGACCGTTGCACAGGCTAGTACACTGGTTCTCAACTAGGGTTCCGTGTACCCATGAGGGTATGCAGACATCTTCCAGGGGGTAGAATCATAGAATATCAGGGTTGGAAGGGACCTCAGAAGGTCATCTAGTCCAACCCCCTGGTCAAAGCAGGACCAATCCCCAATTTTTGCCCCAGATCCCTAAATGGCCCCCTCAAGGATTGAACTCACAACCCTGGGTTTAGCAGGCCAATGCTCAAACCACTGAGCTATCCCTCCCCCCGCTCATCAAGATATTTGCCTAGGCTTACAACAGGCTACATAAAAAACACTAGCAAAGTCAGGACAAACTAAAATTTCATACAATGACTTGTTTATACTGCACTACGTACACTATATACTGAACTGTAAGTACAATATTTATATTCCAATTGATTTATGTTACAATTATATTGTAGAAATCAGAAAGTCAGCAATTTGTCAGTAATAGCGTGCTGTGCCACTTTTGTATTTTTGTGTGTGATTTTGTAAGCAAGTAGTTTTTAAGTGTGGTGAAACTTGGGGGCACACAAGACAAATCAGACTCCTGAAAGGAGTCCAGTAGTCTGGAAAGGTTGAGAGCCACTGGGCTAGTAGATCTCACAGGCAGGAAGTCTCCCCTTAACATTCAGCCTATTCCACCAAGATATGCCCGGTTGAAGCATCCTAAATAATTCCTCTTCTTGGTACCTACGCCCTTCAAGTCCTTACAGACTCACGAGCCCACCCCTTAACTGTGGTCTTTCGAAAAATGAGCAGTACTTTCTACTGAGCATTCTGGCTTCTATAGATGTCAAAAGTCTTGACGAAAAGGATTATTTTCATCCTCATTTTACAGCTGGGGTAACTGAAGTATGGAGAAATGACTTGCCCAGCGTAACACAATAAACCAGGTTTAGAACCCAGGAGTCCTCAACTGTTAGAGCCTAGGCCTAAGCGTCTAGACATCAGTTCCCCCGTTAGGTGTTCAGTTAGATATCATCTCATTTATCACCTCACCACAGCATGGATCTTTTATACAAGAGCTGAACTGGCCCTGGCTCAACTCAAGTTGGATGGAACCATTTTTGACCAAATGAACTTTCATCAAAGCTCAAACATTTTGCGGAGATGTATTGGTTTTGACAATCATCTGGAAGGTTTTTTGGTCCAGGACTTGAAAGACAGAAACCCTCACATTCTATAGCCTGATGGTTAGAGCACCAGCCTGGAAAACCCAAGTTCAAGTCCTCACTCTGCCCGATTTAGAATGACCTGGGATGAAGAACTCTGCTCTGTATCAGGTAGAGCAGGAATTAGAACATGGGTCTCCCACATTCCAGCCCAGTGCCCTAACCACCAGGCTATATAGCATGAGACACCCACATGCTTCTCCCCTGCCCCTCCACCTACCTGGGCCCAAAAATCTCCCTGAATAGTAAACCTCAACTTTTGATCCAAAACCAGACATATCAACAATTTCACATTCTAAAAATGTTGGAAAGCCTGTTTGTGTTCCAACATGGAACGAAAATAAGTTTCCGCCGCAACACGGAATCATTGTCCTCCTGACACTAGAGCTGTCTACACTCCAACCTATGCTGACTGCCGACAGCGAGCCTGCTGTTCCAAAGTAACAAGTTTCAGAGTAACAGCCGTGTTAGTCTGTATTCGCAAAAAGAAAAGGAGTACTTGTGGCACCTTAGAGACTAACCAATTTATTTGAGCATAAGCTTTCATGAGCTACAGCTCACTTCATCGGATGCATCCGATGAAGTGAGCTGTAGCTCACGAAAGCTTATGCTCAAATAAATTGGTTAGTCTCTAAAGTAACAAGTGTCTTCAGTTGCAACGGGAATCCAGGATGCTCACCACCTTTCTCTGCCTCACAGTCACGAAGAGAAAGCATTAAAATCTCTCCCTCAAACACAGTCCATATTTAGTGCCTACAGATCAGCCTTTGAAAATTCTACTTGTCCTTGGCAAGTAGAGAGTTTATTTTTCATCATCACCATGGTAAAGCTAAGCAAGTAGATTGGGTTACTAGACCCAATTCCTGTGATGATTTTCTGAGGCTGATATCAATCAGCTTACAGTTAATTTATTCATCTTTTGGCTTAAAACAAAGCACACTCAGGACAAGCACCCACCCGCAGGACAGTCTCAAGGTGGTAACTACACAACTAATTGGGGAGATGAGACACCAATTCTGTGCCGTGGAGGAAAAGAAGCGAAACAGCTACTAAGAGCCTGCTTGATGAGTAGCTTTTGAAAACTCATCACCTTGCAATCGCTCTCCAGAAATTATTGCCTGATAGGTAACTGGGCCAGCAGGAGAATCTAGCACTCCCAAGGCTTGTTGTGAGCATATAATTACATGATCATGTAACCATCATTTAATTACACAATCCTCTTTCTAATAATTTAAAAAGCCCACATCACAATAATATCTGAGCTGCTCACACTCATTAAGGAACTTTACCCTCATGGAAGCCCTGTCAAATAGGGTGGTATTATCCACATATTACAGATGGGATACTGAGGCACTGGCTAGATTAAGTGACTCAAGGTCTGTGCCTAAGGCAGTAACTGAACTGAACTAGGTCTCCCAAGTCCTAGTGCCACTGCCTTATTCACGATTAGAACATGTTTCCTACCCTCATTCAGTCACACGAAGCACTGTTCTTCCTCTCTGACTGACTAGCCTGAACCCAAGGCAGAAAGGACACACAAACCTTTCCACATCTAACTATCTCGCACAATTATGCAACTGACTGACATTTGCTTTTTGGTAGCCTCAAGTGTGCCACAAGTCAGTTTGCACATGTGCACACACACATGTCCGCCACATGCTCCAAGCCTGGCTGAGGTGCCAGTTGACAGGATAAGAAGAGACTGGCATTTCCACCCAAATCACTGCATGCTCAGAACATTAAAAATATCATCTACCTTATTCCCACACGCACCAATTTAGAGTCTTGCACACGTACCCTCTCCTAAGGCCTCAGTAAATGACCACCCCAAAAGCACTTTCACCATTAATACTGACAGGTCACCTACGGGGAACCCCTCATCCTGTCTCCAAACAAATGGGGTGCTACATACCAGGCAACCTGATCAGCTCACTCTCTCCTCACTCACCCTGCATAGCCAATGGTCTCCCTTCTCCTCCTCATATAGGCCTGGTGGTAAGGGGCAACCCTGGTTCTTATCATCTCTACCTGAGCTTCCCTCTCCCACATATACAGCAAGCAGCAATCCCTGCTGTACTGTCCCCATGTCCCTTGGGAAGGTCCTTATTCACTTCCCCATTCCCTCTTCTCCCAGAATATGGAGAGACTCCCAATCATCCTTCCACCCCTCATCCCCCCAACACCATTATGATCCCAGTCCCATCTATTCTCCTCCTCCCATCACAAATAAAACTGTCACAAAGACTGGGGTCCCCTCTGCTGGTCCCACACCCTTCTCCCCTCCACCATGGCCCACTGCACTGCTCAACTCCATAAACCAACCTCTTCAACCTGGATCCCTCCTTTCCCCCAGAACAGTCCCTCCCCCTCCCCCGCCAAAACTGCAAGCCCACCTGCCTCAGATTCCTGTCTCCCTCCCCACCCAGGGCCCTCCCTATCCCCCTTCTCCAACCCCCCAACTCCTCCCCCAGAGATTTACCTCGCCCTCTTTCCCCGCACAGATCCCTGTGGCCAATGGCTCCTCTCTCACCCCCACCCCACCTGTCATCCCAGAGGTCCTTCACAGCCTTTACTCACAGGCCTCAAACCCCTTTCCCTCACTCCCCAAGTCCCGCCCCTCCCTGCCCAAACCCCCTTAGGCCCCTCCCCTCCAAGGCCCCAGTCTTCAAGCACCCCCTCCCACGGGGACCCCCCCACTCCCTCCCTTAGACCTCAGACTCCTCCCCTCGCGCTCCTGCCATCCTGGGGCCCCTCCCACTCCAAGACCCCCAGAGCTCAGACCCCTCCCCTGCCAAGCTCGCCCCCTCAGGCCCCGCCCCGGGGCCCCTGTCACCCCCACGGCCCCTCCTCTCGCGGCCCCCCCTTACTGGGCCGGGCCCGGGCTGGGCTGATCTCCAGGTTCAGGTCAATCTTCCGCCGGGCCTCCCGATTCTCCTGCTTCAGCTTGGCCTCCAGGCGGGACAGTTTCTGCTCCAGCGAGGACGCCGCCATCTTCCCCCGGAGCCAGCGCCGCCTCGCAGCCAGAATACACAAACACCACGCTGCGCAGGCGCGGCATGAGCTCGCCGAGCCGCCGTAGCTCCTGGCGAGCCACGCTGCGCAGGCGCGGGATTGAACCAGCTGCGCCGCCGTAATCCCGCTACACACCCACCACCGACGAGGGGCGTTTGTACGCATGCGTCCGCGCCGAGCTCTCCGAGAGCGCCCCCTGCCGGTTGAGGTGAGGTCTTCGGACTGAAAAGGGACCGCTGTGCATGCGATTCTGGTGCCCTCTTGTGGTTGTTCGTGGGTATTTCAGCCTGCTCATCCTGTGTCGGACAACTCTTAATGCGCATGCGCTCCCAGCCAGCTTGTTGGAGGCTTCAGGGCCTGGGTTTTAGAGAAACCCTCCTACGGGAACCCTCCCCCTCCCCCTCCTCTCTCAGCCTAGGGACCCTGCCCCTCCCCCTCCACTTCCCCCTCCTCTCTCAGCCTAGGCACCCTCCCGGGGGACCCTCCACCTCCCCCCTCAGCCTAGGCACCCTCCCCCTCCCCAGGGACCCTGCCCCTCCCCCTCCTCTCTCAGCCTAGGGACCCTGCCCCTCCCCCTTCCCCTCCCCCTCCACTTCCCCCTCCTCTCTCAGCCTAGGGACCCTGCCCCTCCCCCTTCCCCTCCCCCTCCACTTCCCCCTCCTCTCTCAGCCTAGGCACCCTTCCGGGGGACCCGGACCCTCCCCCTTCCCCCCCCCCCGACTCTCCCTCCTCCCCCAGCGTGGGAAACCTGCCTCTCCCCCAACACTCCCTAGTCTAGCAGTTGTGCCTCCCCCTAACACCCATCTGGTCTGGGAGTCCTGGGGACTCCCCGTCCCCAGTCTGCTGACTCCTGGGGAACCCCTATGAAAATCCCCCCCATTCAGGGGCCACCCAGCTCCTCTGAGGCGGGGAGCTGGGCTCCAAATAAACCTCATGTCCCGCCAGCAGAATGGAGAGAGAGAGCGACAGTGCACCTCACAGCCTTGCACAATAGCGGGACAGGTTGTGGCTCAGGGCCCCAAAGCCAGGGCTGGGCTGGAGCAGACCAGGCTAAGAGGGGCTGGGGCACCAGACTGGGGATGTGCTCACCCCTGGGGCGTGCTATGGTGCTTTTATCCGACAGAGAGATGGACGTGATTGCAGAGGGGGGAAGAAGTGGATCCAAAACTCCCAGCAGGATAGGAATGGGGCATCTGCTCTGGGCGTGACAGCCCACCTGGCTGCCTGAGGCTTCCAGTGCACCCGGGTGTGGGCCCAGTGGCGTCTGATTGGGCTAGTTAAAAACGTGGCATCTCCCCCAAAGGAGCCACAGAAAGTTCTAGCTGGGGCTGGTTGTCACATCAAAAGCCAGATTTTCAGAAGAACTCGGGGCCAGATTTCACTGCTCCCTCACCCAAAATGGATTTTCCCCACCCCCCTTGTGGGGCTCACCTCCTGCATAGGGGCCACATTCTCCCCTGGAGCCTACTCCCCACCCATTAGGACCCAGATTCCACCCTATGGCTCACCCCCCAAAACAGAGAGCCCAGATTCTCCCTGCCCAGAATGGGGGGCCGTGTCCGTCCCCACCCCACCCTGCTCAGTGCCCAGCAGCTCCCATTGCGGCACGTGACAGCCATCTTTTCAAATGAGCTCAAAATGCCAGTGTTCAAGGGCGCTTGAAAATCTGACCGCGCATCCCTCAAGCCCCGAGCCTGCACAAGTTTTGTGGGACAGGATCCTGGTGCAGGATTTGGGCCTGGGCCCCTGGGCTGCTTGCCTCACTCAGAGGAGAGCTCCAAAAATGCACTAAAACAGGGGTTCTCACAACCAATTTTTTGGTGGCCTCAGAGTGCGGCCACCAACTCTTGCTGGTGGCTGCACCTGCACTTTTTCCTAAAATAATTTATTTTTCCTAAAGTTAATTAAGTAATACGCATATATATAAATCCAAATCATTGTCCTTTATTTATGTAAGAGTTGGGTTTTTTTTGCAGACCCAACAATAAAAACATGCACAGTTATCTCTATTCTTTACTGGACCTAACAGAACAGAAACACAGATAAGGTGCTTTGCACGTTCTTGTCTTTTTTATTATTGTTTCTTTTGCTTTTTTTGGTAAAAGTGGTTGTATAACAATTCTGAAGTAAATTTTAAAATGCTTTTACATAATAGAAGTCCAAATAATAATTAAAAACATATCTGGGTGGCTTGGTCTGGGGAGGAGAGGAGAGGGGAGGGGAGAGGAAGGGAGGCACGGCTGCGGCTGGCCAGGGGCTCCTTCGGGCAGGTGCGGGGGCTCGGGTCTTCCGCCAGCCCGGAGCTCCTCTGGATGAGGGAGCGGGAGGCGATTCGGGCTTCGGTGAGCCCAGGGCTCCTCCAGGCAGGTGTGGGGGGGTGGGTCTCATGGCTGCAGCCAGCCCAGGGCTTCCCCGCTCACCTCCTGCTTCCTCACTCCACCCTCGCCACCTCTCTGCACCCCTGCTCGTCTCCTCACTCCACCCCCAGCACCTCTCTCCACCCCCGCTCACCTCCCACCACCTCTCTCCACCCCCACCACCTCTCTCCACCCCCGCTCGCCTCCCACCACCTCTCTCCACCCCCACCACCTCTCTGCACCCCAGCTCGCCTCCCACCACCTCTCTCCACCCCCACCACCTCTCTGCACCCCCGCTCGCCTCCCGCCTCCTCACTCCACCTCCACTCACCTCCTCACTCCACCCCCACTCGCCTCCCGCCTCCTCACTCCATCCCCACCACCTCTCTCCACCCCCGCTAACCTCCCACCACCTCTCTCCACCCCCGCTTGCTTTCCGCCTCCTCACTCCACCCCCGCTCACCTCCCACCACCTCACCCCCGCCCCCCCCCCGGCTTGCCTCCTCACTCCACCGCCACTCGCCTCCTGCCTCCTCAGCCCCCCTCCCCCCGCTTGCAGCCAGATTCCCACCCGCCCCCCTCACCCTGCTGCTGGCTGGCCGCTCGCCTCCTTACTCCTCCGCCAGGGCCCCCCCATCACTGCCATTCGCCTCCTCCCCCCCCATCCTGCCCACTCACCTCCTCACCCCACTGTCCGCCGCCCACTGCTCGCCTCCTCACCCCGCTGCTCGCAGCCAGACCCCCCTGCCCACCTCCTCACCCTGCTGCTGGCTGGCCGCTCGCCTCCCTACTCCTCCGCCAGGGCCCCCCACCCGCCACTGGCCTCGTCACCCCCCCCGCCCACTGCCGCCGCCTCACCTGCTCCTTAAGCGTTGTGTGTCCCCCCTGTGTCTCCAGAGAGGCAGCACATGCCGGAGCAACAGAGCGGACAGGGAGGGCCTGATGCTGCACAGAAAACTGCCGTGGCTGCAGGGAAACCCCCTGGTGGCCACAGGCGGCCACGGTGGCCGCATCGGAGAAATGGTGCACGGACACATGACTCGTTTTGTTTTTAGGTTGGCTGAGAGATTCCCTCCCTTGTCCTCGTCCCCCTCTCCCTTGCATTTGAAATGTGTGCCTTGTGGGGCTCTAAGCTCTTGCTGCTCCCTAATAAGCCAGTGGAACTCACTGCCACAAGGTACCACTGAAGCCAGGAACAACGCAGGTTTGGATGGTTCCACGGGTAACGGAAACGTCCAGAGTTAGAATAGCAAATACTACAACACAGTGGAGTTTAGGGACAGATTTGCTGCTCCAGGGCATGGGCTGTTGGGGGCTAGGAGGAATCTTCCCCTGGGTCCAGGTTACTCCATTGCTGTCCACTGGGTGCCTCCTTCCACCTTCTTCTGAAGTCGCTGGTGTCGGCCACTGTAGGAGTCTGGGCTAGATGCGCCCCCTGCTGCAATCCAGTCTGGCTATTCCAGTGTTTCATGTGAGGATTTCAAGGGGCTGGTGTCCACACTGATTAATGGAGCCCCCTCTGGCCCAGTGTCCCATGGTGTGAGAGGAGGTAAGGAGCTTATCTGTGCTGACTTGGGTCATATCCTCCTTGCTGCCTCATATCCAGGGGGGAAGCACTGGGTATTTTGGGGAAGGTGTCGTTCCTCCTCTAGGCCATAGGGTGGCCCTGTAGCCCCTCCACAGCAGATCTCCTGGTTCTGCAGGTGTAACAGGCTATGGATCCACAGGGCAGCCTTCTCCTAAGCCCGGTTGTCCAGGGAGACACCATGGAGCTGGGCTGTGCAGGGAGAGCCCATCCCCCCAGCCTGGGCTGCCCCCCTTCAGTTGCCACCCCAGATTCAGTTGCACCCAAGCCCCTTTGTGAGCAAGGAGCATGAGCCAGGGTTGCCCTACTCGGGTGGGGGCTAGATTTTGCTCTGTGGGTATGATGCAGCAGGTGCTGTACTTGGTACAGATGCAGCCACCTGGACAAGGGGGCTCCATGACCAGCAAGGTCTCCAGAGACCCGGTGCCTGGGCTCTGTCCACTTGCTGCTGCTAACCAAGATCTCCTCCCTGTGCCCCGGAGCTACAGACCAGCCACATAACAGGCTCCCCAGCTGTCCACCCCCCAGGGACGTTTCTGGAGCAGCCAAAGGCCTCACGGGAGAGAGAGCAGAGACGGGTGTGGCGAGCACCTGCTTCACGTGAGACGGCAGGGTCTCGAAGAGGGTGTTGTCCACACTCAGCCCAGTCTGCTTAAGCAGGGAGCAGCAGCCTAGCTTAAGTGGGAGTGACTCCAAGGGGTTCCCTGTCAGATCTATAGATCTCCTTCCCTCCCCACTTTTGAGATGCTACAAATGCCAAAGGTATACTCTCCAGCCTGGAGAGTAGCACCAACCTCCCAATCTCAGCCAGCACCGTGGTCAAAGCGTTGTCCGCCAGCTGCAAAGATGTTAGCTCCAGACAGGCAAAGAGCTGGCTGGGCAGTGCCCTGATCCTGTTGCCGGTGATGGAGAGGTGCTGCAGCGTCCCCAGCTGGCCAGTCTCCGCAGGGAGGAGACGAAGGAGGTTGTGGCTGAGGTCCAGGTGCCCGAGTCTCTTCAGGGTGAACAAGGCATGGGGCAGAGACTCCAGCTCGTTGTGGGATAGCACCAGCCCCTCCAGGCTGCCCGCTGCCCCAGTGGAAGCGGACAGGGTGGCGATGCGGTTGTGCGACAGCTTCAGGCAGGTGAGCTGTGCCAGATGCTGGAAGCCAGTCCCCTCCTCAAGGATGCGGATGCCACTGGAACGCAGACCCAGCCTCTGCAGGCCGGTTGCATGCCAGACCATCAGTGGGATCCTCTTCAGCTGGCAGCAGAGCAGTTCCAGCTGCTGGAGGCTGCTTGACTTCTTCAGGACCCCCCAGTGCCTCCAGCTTGGTACCATCGTTCTGGATGCAGAGATGGCAGAGGTGGGTGGACATAGAGCAAGGAAGCTTGGTCAGCTTGGTCTGGAGCAGCAAAATCTCCAGGCTCCGGAGCTCCCAGAGAGCCTCCAGGGCCAGCACGTTGGAGCAGAGGTGACTGGAGAGATGCAGCTGGCGCAAGTTCTTCAAGGAGTAAAGCCAGGAGGGGATCTTGGTGATGTCAGTGAACTGGACGTGCAGCCCCCTGAGCCGTTCCTGCAGGAAAGCCAAAGCCATGGGCTCCATCGTGGCTGGGCAGCGGTACAGCTGCAGCTCAGACAGCGCCCCCATCTGGGCCACCTTGGCAGAGAGCTTCACCTCCACCATGCACTCCAGCCGCAGCACCTCCAGGTCTGCCTTCTGATAGACAGCCTGGGGCAGGACCGGAAGGGCACAGAGCCTCAGCTCCAGCCAGGCCCAAGGCGTCCCTCCCCACCTGCCACCGCAGCTCCTCATAGTCCCTGCGGTGCTCCTGTCCGATCTCCAGCAGTTGGCTCTCGCTGATGGTGGAGAGGAAGATGGCAATCCTCTTGGAGCAGAGCGGGTCATACTGGTCAGCCATGTGCAGCAGGAAGGCCAAGTCATTGCAGACATTGGGGACAGACCTGAAGCTGCTCTCCTCGCTGGCTCGCCCAAAGGAATACTCCCTGAGCGGCCTCCGGAGGAGCCAGTAGAGGGTGTAGACTCCCACCAGCCCACTGAGCAGCACCAGGGCCAGGTAGCTCAGCAGCAGCTTCTGCAGGATGTAGGCCAGGCTGTGGGTGCAGGAGAAGGTGGCATGGCCAGCAAGGTCCTCCAGGCCCGGCCGGCACATGTGCCTGAAAGCAATGGTGCCGGCAGAGCTGGAGGCGTAGCCCAGCACGGCCAAGAGCTTTGCCACCTTGAACACCGTCTGCCCCACGTAGACCCAGTAGAGGAGGCTGGCAGCTTCAGTGTGCACCCGGAAGGTGCGGATCTTCTCAAAGAGTGCCTTGGCCTGCTCCCTGTCCTTCTGGTCCAGGATGGTGGTGCTAGGGAAGGAGGATGCCTGCTCCGCCTGAGAGCCAGCGCCAACCTGAGAGATCTGGGCAGAGCAGGGTTTCATCCGGCCAAGCTTGCCTTCCGAGGGCTGGCAGGCTGTCTCCGAGAGAGCCTTGGTTGTCCAGGGTGAGTGGAAGCACTTCCGGAGGATGGAGAGGAACAGCTCGATCCTGGAGGAGGTCTTGGGGTATATGAACCAGAAGTTGTTACAGACCATCAAGAGCAGCGCGTGCAGGAGGGCCAGGTATGGGGAGTACTTGGAGTGCCACGGCAGCGCCTGGTGGTAGCAGACCTGGCCAATGTACAGGTACTGCTGGTAGTCAAGGTTGGTTGGGTGTCCACTGTGGGCAGCAGGAAGTTTCCTCCTGGTGCCGACCGGAGTAGCGTCGGGTTCTGGGCCACCCAGAGGCCCTAAGGCAGGTCTGGGAGCTGGGGACCCACTTGCAGCCATGCTGGTCCTGCTGACAGGCAGGCACACCACCTGATCTGTGGAGATCAGCAGGGTCCCTGCGATGATGGAGATGGCCAACATTGCCAGGACCAAGTAGTCGGTGAAAACGTCCCACCAGGGCTTCAGAGTACTGAACGGGGCCCGGCCGTCACTCAGGCAGGCCACTTCCGTCAGGGAAAACATGGCTGGTGGGAGGGAAAGGATAAGGGTCAGTGGCTTAGAGGTGTTCTGAGCCTGGGTTGGTCCTTGGGAGATCCTGGCTCTGCCACAGACTCCCTCTGGGATCTTGGTCACATCACTTCGTCTCCCTGTGCCTCAGTTTCTCCATCTGTAGAATGGGATAATGATCCTTCCTTTGCCTATTTAATCTGTGAGCTCTTTGGACCAGGGACTGTCTCTGACTGGGTATCTGTGCAGCACCCTGCACAGGGGGCCCTGATCTCAGCTGGGACAGGGACTGTCTCTCCCTGTGTGTCTGTGCAGCACCTGGCACAATGGAGCCTCTAAGTGCTACCATAATACACCTAACAGAGAAACAGTTAATGGCATAGAAAGCCTTGAATGTGGAGGTTCAAAGATAGTGAAGAGACATGAGGGGTGGGTGCTGGGCGTTCCCCAGGGTCCCCTGCCCTTTTGCCACCCCGCAAAAGGGCCAGCACACATGCTGCTTCCATGTTTGCTCAGTGATGAGGTTCCACCCTTCTCCTCTTGCCTCTGTCTTCTAGGAGACATTTGAGGGCCTGCTGGTCAAAGAAGCTGAGAACCCAGAGCTCAGCTGGGGCCCTGTGATGAAGTGGGAATTTTTTGCTGTGTGTGCCTCAGTTTTCCTCCATACTTTGCATAGCTAACCAGTGGGGGAAAGGGCCAGGACACGAGCCCTGAGGCATGTGTCTCACCTTGCTGTCTGGGGTGGACTGAATGGCTCATTGAAGGACTGGCTGGAAACCAAAAAGACAGCGGGAACCCCAGCAGCCAGCACGTCCACAGCTAGCAACCAGGGGGGAGTTCCCCACTTCTCCACTTGCCAGTCCAAGGCCCCAGCTCAAGAACAAAGGGAAAGGGGTGAGGTGGCAGGGCAAGTGCTGTAGCCAGGGCTCTCACCTGGGTCTGACAGAGAGAGAGCCTGAAATGGAGCCCACGGCTGCTTGGCTGGGTGGGGTACTGGCTTGGCGAGGTGGATATGTCTTAACCTTTGCTTCTCTGTGCTCACCTAAGGACTTCCCGTGCTGTGTTCCGGCTGAGTAATAGACCCGACTGTTTGTAAAGGCTGCTTGGTGTCACTGCAAATCTTTCCCAGGGTGTGGTGGACCCTGAGGAGTGAGCAAGTCTCTGGCCCGGCATATGTCCCAGTTGGACTCTCTGGGCAAAGCTCCATGGGGTGAAGCAGTACGGCTGGAGCCCAGGGGCTCAGTCTCAGAGACGGGGAGGTTGCGTGGGCTAACCTAAAGGAAGAGTGGGACCCCTTGGGGGCTCTGCCACACTGAAGGGGTCCTCCAAGGGCCTGTTTAAAAGCAGGGGTGTAGCAGTGCCAGCCTGCAGTCCCTCTGGCCACCCACTCCTGGGGTTGGTAGATTCAGAGCTCTGGACCAGGTGATCCCCTTAATAACCATCTTGCCACTGTGGCAACTTAGAGACTAACCAATTTATTTGAGCATAAGCTTTCGTGAGCTACAGCTCACTTCATCGGATGCATACTGTGGAAACTGCAGAAGGCATTATATACACAGAGACCATGAAACAATACCTCCTCCCACCCCACTCTCCTGCTGGTAATAGCTTATCTAAAGTGATCACTCTCCTTACAATGTGTATGATAATCAAGTTGGGCCATTTCCACCTGGATTTGTGCTGGAAATGGCCCAACTTGATTATCATACACATTGTAAGGAGAGTGATCACTTTAGATAAGCTATTACCAGCAGGAGAGTGGGGTGGGAGGAGGTATTTTTTCATGCTTTGTGTGTATAAAAAGATCTTCTACACTTTCCACAGTATGCATCTGATGAAGTGAGCTGTAGCTCACGAAAGCTTATGCTCAAATAAATTGGTTAGTCGCTAAGGTGCCACAAGTCCTCCTTTTCTTTTTGCGAATACAGACTAACACGGCTGTTACTCTGAAACCCATCTTGCCACTGTAGCCCTTTGCTCTGCCACCTCCCCACAGGATCCTGCCCAACAGAGAGAGGGAGAAACTTGGCAGAAGGGCTGCCCTGCAGTTTGAATGCACAGGAGTGGGCGAGAGGAGGGGAACCAGCACTGAAATGATGTAGCAGAGGAGGGGTTAAATGTTGCACTCTGCCTATGGAGAGGTGCCCTGACTTTGTGTCTCAGCGAGGGCCTAGCACCTTCCCATGACTGCTCTCACCAAGGGGATAAATGACTTACTGCTGCTGCTGGCTCTGGGAGTGGCTCCCTTAGCTTATGAGGCAGCTGCCTGGCTTTGCGATGCTGTTGGGCAAGAGGTTCAGTCCTGGCTCTGCGTATGAATCGCTGCTCTGTTCACAGGAGGTGGATGTGCAAAGTGCCCAGCTCCTCCTGGCAGAACCAGCCCCCTCTCACGTGGGGCACCTGAATCCAGGCATCTCGTCTCTTGGGAGCCCAAGCCAGCATCAGGCGCCAATGGAAGAAGGTATTTCACCTCCCAGAGTCTGAGCTCATGCACACCCCATCCCTCCCTAGCAGGGCTGAGAAGGACCAATGGAGTCTTGACAGTCTCCCTGTTAGGCCCTAGACTTACGAGCCTTCTCCTCTCCTCCCACGAAGGACATCGCTCACTTCGTCCCCTGATTTCCCTCCACCCTGCTCAGATCCACCCTGATCTCATGCCGGTAGAGTGAACCACTGACATCCGAAAGGCTAGATCTTAAATGGAGTGGTGTGGCCTAGAGTCAGGACTCCTGGGCTCTCTCCCCAGCTCTGGCAGGGGAGTGGGGTCTGATGGTTACAGCAGCGGGGGCTGAGTGTCAGGACTGTTGCTGGGACGGTTATTGTTCCAAACCATATGAAGTGCAGTTGGGGTGAGAGAATTAAATGCAATTCTAACAATTCTTTGCCTTCTCATTAGAAAGAGTTGACAATGTCCCAGCCAGGGGACGAATCCCTGCACCTGTCTCACCACGGGCAGCCCAGAGCGATGCCGTGATGTGTCCAGCCTCACACAGGGAGTGGCTGGCAGAGCCAGGAGTCCAGAACCACAGGCCAATGTGCTAACCACACAGCTGCCCTTGGCCACCTGCTTACCTGGGGCAAGGCATGTAAACCAGCTCGGATCCCTGGCACTTCCAGTGCTCTGAATGGGATCGTTTTCCGCAACCAGCCAGCTGCTCCTACCAGCTGGATTTATCACCAACACCCTCCCCCCTCCAAAACCTTTCCCAGCACCCAGGGTGGTGCAGGTACCTCCTCCCAGCTACAGAAGTAGCTCGTCCCCTCCCCACTGCTGCGGAAACAGAACCAGAACTCCGTCTCCATGGGGCCGGATCCCTGTCGCCCTGGGACACCCTCTTGAACAGCTGGCTCTGGCTCTGGCCCACTTTGGGGTTAGTCCAGGGATGTTTTTTGGGGGGAGAAAAGGGAACGAGAGAGAAAGACTGGAAGAAGGAGAGAGAAAGAGGGAGAGGAATGGCCCATGACCCAGAAGAGAACAAAGTTTTCTCTCCCTGCAACTAACTAACTTGAGTTCTTTATTGCCCCTCAGCTCTGCTAACCGCTCCCTGCCCCACACCAATCCCAGGGGGAGCCCCTTACTCATACCCAGCAGCCTCCCCACCCGCTCAGGCCCGATCCTGCCCGGCAGCAGGGGGTCTGGCCTCGCTCTCCGGCCCTGGGAACAGCCCCAGAGAACCTCGAACCCTTTCCTTCCCACCTCCTGCCTCTCCTCATCCAGGCCCCCTCCCCTCACCTGCTGCTCAGCCTGGGGCTGCCGCTTGCCCTAGATCCTTGTTCCACCAAGTCTCTTCTCTACAGGGAAGAGTCTCCTCCAGCCCCCCCAGTCTTGGCCGGGGGCCTGGATTGTCCCCAGCCGGAGCCCTCCACATCCGTCCCATTGGAGTGGCTCTCTCTCTCCTGTCTCCATGGCAGCTCCAGGGAGCAGGGGAAGGATTGTGGAAGGAGGGAGCGTGACCTCCTCATTTGTTTCATGGGCCGGCTGGGAAGAGCTGTGTTAGCAAAAGGATCCAGCCAACTCTAACCCAAAGCACTTCCCTCATTAGACCCGCTGCTGGGGTAATGACCACCCCTCCCCTTGGACAGATGGGGAAATTGAGGCACAGAAGGCTGAACGTCACAAAGCATGTCAGCAACAGAGCTGGCAACAGGATGCAGGCAGTCCTGAATCTCAGCTCCCCACTCTCCAGTCACCAGATCAAGGGCTGAGAGGCAGGACTCCTGGTGGATTCTGTTCCCAGCTGTAGGCCGTCAGTGGGGCTCAGTGGTCAGTGCAGGGAGAATCAGGACACCTGGGTTCTATCCCTAACGCTGGAAGAGGAGTGGGATCCAGTGGTTAGAGCGGAGGGAGGGGGGAAGGCTGGGAATCAGGACTCCTGGGTTCTCTCCCTAACTGGGTTATGGGGATGGATCCAAGGGTCTCTTCTGGAATATTTTTATTTCCCCCTGTTTCTAATACAACAGACACAGTCAGTGGCTTCCCGCCTTCAGCTCCCGGTAGATCCAAAGGGTAACGATTCTCTGCCGAGGCCAGCAGTGGGATTGAGGGACTGTAGAAAGTGCTTTGGGGTGAGGCGCTGCCGGGATCATGAGCCCAGTCCTTTGGCTAATGGAAAAATGACTCCAATCCCTGAACGCGCTCCAACGCAAACCCAGGGGATGGGATCCAGAGCGGTGGAGAGATCCTGCTGCTGAGCTCTGATCCACAGACGCCACAGAAGAGGAGACAGGGGCTCTGGGTGCAGCTCGCACAGCGTTGGCCAGCAGATGGCGATGGATAGCCATTCCCAGGGCACCCCAGTACATGGAGGAGGTAGTGGGGGGCACAGTCTATTAGGCAGGGGTGGGTGTGAGGTGGTATGTGTTGAGATGGATGTGTGGTGTGTAAGGGCTGTTGGGGGGATGGGAGGCTTGTGTGTCTATAAGGCAGAGATGGGGGTGGGAATGGGTTGTGTTGGGGGGGGTTAGCACCTCAATTCCTAACCCCCTGGGGCAAAGCCCCCCCCTCCCCCGAGCAGCCACCGTGGGCCTAGGTTGAGATGCACTCTCAACCCCAGCCCTAAAGTTCCAGTCTGCCCCCATCTGCCCCCAGCTCCTTCCTGCCAGTGACTTGGAGCCAGGGCAGGAGGTGGTGGGGCTGGGCCCCGTCCCAGAGTGTTCCCTGGCCGGCTGCCACGTGAGTGGGGCGTGGCTGGCTCCTGTCAGATCTGCAGCCTGGCCTGGGGCCCACGTACAGCATGGGGGAGGGAGCGGCTAAGCCCCCTGCCCCCCAGTCAGATGCCCACTGAAGGGAATTCGGGATGCAGATAGGGCTGGATGGTGGCAGGAGGAGGAAGGTGTAATGCCCCCTGTTGGGTATCCTATGGGGTCAGGGAGGAAGACTGGAGGAGAAGGGCTGGGATTAGGGGTGAGCAGCAGGATAACTGAAGGGAGGCTGGGGGTGGAGGGAGGCCACAGGGGCTGAGATGAGTTGGTTTTAAGAGGGAGCTGGACACACTGATGAGGGCAGTTGTGTGATGGGGTTGCTGGGGATGGTGGGGAGCAGGACTCAGCACCCCTGGGTCTTATGTTCCTAATAGCATGTGCCCCAGGGTTTCAGCCAGCCACCGGCAGGGCTCAGGAAGGGATTCCCTCCCCCACAACCTCCCCATGTATTCTGGGAGGGGTTTGTTTTAATCTCCCTCCTCTGACACATCAGGGCTGGAGACAGGCTAGTGGGCAGGGTGGGCCAGGGATCTGAGCTGGTACCAAGCGTTCTCCCTTCGTCAGGCACTTGTCTGGTAGTTCTTGTGCACATGCTCTGGGTCCCGGTGATGGCCATATGTGGGGACAGGGGGGAGGAATTTTCCCCCAAGTCAGATTGGCAGGGACCTTGTGAGGCTTCCACCTTCTTCTGCAGCATGTGGGTGTAGGGCACTTGCCAGGATTATCTGGGCATAGCTCACTTAAACATCTCCCTGCCATCATGGAGGCCTCGGGCTCTGGTTCACCTCGGTCCCTCCTCTCCTCTGCCTGTGGCATGTAATAGTCTGCAGTCTGCTTTCCTGGGGTACTCCGGTCTCATTATGCAGTTGGGTTTGTTGTGTGGGTGCTGGTAGCCTGTGATAGACAGGAAGTCAGACTAGATGGTCCCCTCTGGCCTGAAACTCTGTGCCTCTCTGTGGCAGGATAGGGAGGTTGGTGACACAGGGTCTGTACAGCACCCAGCACGATAGGGGCCCCAATCGTGGTTGCGGGAAGGGGTTTGTGCAGTGCCTGGTGCAAAGGGGGCCCCGATCACATTGTGGGGGAGGTGTTTGTGCAGCAGCCAGCACAATGGAGAGGCTGCTCCATTGGGACCTTTACCCATTACTATGATAATACTGACGTTGGATCCGGCCCATATGTCCTCTGGTTCCAGGACACAGCTAAGGGGGGTTCTCCCATAACTGGAGGGTGCCTTGCCGCTGACTACCGGCCGAGAAGGGTCCGCTGTTGGAGTTCCTAGGAGTGCTCCCGCCGTCCTGGGAGCGGCTGCTGAGGCGGCTGCTGGGGCGTTGCTCAGACTGGGCTTTCTTGAAGCGCTACACCCAGCTCGGTGAAGAGATAAAGGCTGTTTGCACTGTTCACATTTCCAACTTCTCCCCTCCAGCTGCACAGAGCCAGGGCTCTGGTTCAGGCCCACTGCTATTACCAGCTGTGTGTGGATTGCCACCCCTCCCACCCCCTATACATCCTTGAATATAAAAGAAGGGCTCAATCATGGGAGGATTTCAGGATCTTTGCCTGAGTAAGGGCTCCAGACTCAGCTACATGCAGCGCAGGAGAAATCAGTGCCTGTAATCCAGGCCCACCTGGAATCCTGCTACAGAGAGGTGGGACTAAGGGGAGGAGCCCCTGAGAGCCATGTCATTGGTGGAAAAAGCCATGCCTCAAGGAGGAGGAGGCAGCGGCATGTGGCAAGCAGGAGAAGCCACATCCAAAGGGGGAGGGTCAATGGGAGCCACACCCACCTATTTAAATTTGTATGATAAGCACATAGCACACCGAGTGGAAAAACCAGCTTCTCTTGGTACTGTAAATCCATCAGATGCTTCAACCAGGTAACTCTCCTTCCCCTCTCCAGGCAGATGACCTACAAAGCCAGCTGCAACCTTCCTTTGGAATGTGGTTACATCACAGTGGGTGTGGACTGCCAAAACTGAGACATGACCAAACACTAATGAAATTCAATCCTGCTGACATCTTGGCCTCTTGTGACAGTGAGTTCCACTGGCTAATGATGCCAGAAAAGCATCCCTTTGAATCAGTGGAGTAGGTGGAACTGTGGAATGAGGAAAGACTTTCCCATGGTTAAAGCCACAGCAAAATTTCAGTTGAACACCCACATTTGCATCCTCTCTAGATTACCCATCAGATTGGCCTGGAAATTCATAGGATAGACTGTGGGCTGGGGTACAGTTTATGGGGCAGTGACCAAGGTGTGCTGGAGATCTAGCACTTTAAAACATGAGCTATTTACACGCGCGCGCACACACACACACACACACACACACACACAAATTGTCCTTTTTTAAAAGCAATAAACGCTGCTTGTTAACAACACTAAAAAATAAAGTATAAATAGAGTAATTTCTCCCCGGCAATCCAGGATACAACGTGGCAGCTCTGCCATACAGGATCACCCACTGTCCGACTGGGATAAAATGTTGAGCCCCTCCATAGCCATGGCCGGGGGGATGATTCTTTGGTAAGACTCTTGGTGGGAGATCTCCCAGGTGCCTTTGCAGCTCTGGCCTGGGAGCAACATCTGCACTGGAGAGGAGCACACAAGGCACTTCCCAGCTCTAGTCACTGTGACAGTCTTTCTGCAGGTGGCCAAAGAGCCTGCCCCTGCTGCTGACTGTCCCCTCTTCTCATTCACTCTCCAGCCTCTCCCGGATGTCCACGGGCAGCATCTCATAGAGGGTGCTCTCCACCACCAAGCCACTGCGCTTGAGTGCTGGGCACCGCCCAATCTGAGGCGGCAAGGCCTCCAGACGGTTCCCCTTCAATTCCAGCTTGCTGAGCAAGGAGAGGTTGCCCAGGCGGTGGGAGAGGGTGGAGAGCTTGTTGTGTCCCACCATCAGAGTCTTCAGCTTCTTGCAGAAGAAGAGCTCATCGGGCAAGGTCTCCACTGAGTTGGAGGAGATGGCAAAGTACTGGAGATTCTGGAGCACACCTACCTCCGGGGGGATAACCTGGATGCCATTGTTGGAGAGGTCAAGATAGCGGAGCTTGGTGCAGAGGAAGAGCTGGGAGGGCAGGGTCTCTATTTTGTTGCGATTGAGGTAGAGCTGCTCCAGGCCCTTGAGCTTCCGGATGTGCTCGGGGATGTAGGCAATGTGGTTGCTCCAGAGCTTAAGGCAGACAAGCTTGCGGCAGTGCTGGAAGCTGAGGATCTCCTCGATGGAGCGTAGCTGGTTGTCTTTCAGGTCCAGCTCCTGCAGGCTGACCAGGCTGAAGACGGCATGGGGGATGCGCTCCAGATTGCAGTTGACCAGCTCCAGCTCCCGCACGTTGACCAGCTTCTTGAGGTTGTTGAGGGTCACCAGCTTGGTGCCGTCATTGAGAATGCACAGGCGCTGCAGGTGAGTTGAGACGTCAGTCACGCTGGGCGGCACCTTGGAGATGTTGCTGTGCAACGAGAGCACCTTGAGGTTCCTCAGCTCCCGGAGGCTCTCCAAGCCGGACGCCCTCCCCAGTTCCTGGCTGAAGAGGCCGGAGAGGTGGAGCTCCTCCAGCCCGCGCAGGCTGTAGACCCACAGCGGCACATCCTTGATCTCGTCAAAGGTGGCCTGCATCACCTTGAGGTGGTCCCGCAGGAAGACCAGGGAGGCAAAGGGCAGCTTGACGGGACAGTTCAGCAGGGAGAGCTCCTGGAGGCGGACGAGCTGGGCCACCAGCGGTGGGAAGGTCACATCCTTGAGCATCTCCAGCTTCAGGGCCTCCACCTCAGACAGCTCAAAGACTGTGTCAGGCAAGCCGGACAGCATGAAGAGGTGGAGCTCCAGGCGGCCCAGGGCATTCCGCTGCAGCTTCTGCCGCAGCTTCTCCTCTGTCCATTCGTGGTTGAGGTTGAGCTGCTTGAGCTTGCTTTCGCTGACCTCGGAGAGGAAGACAGCGAAGCGCTTGGAGTAGAGGGAGTCATACTCGTCGATCAGATAAAGCATGAAGGCAAAGTCATTCTTGACGTCAGGGATGTCGCTGATGCCCGTCTCCTCTCGCACGTAGCGGAAGGAGTACTCCTTCAAGGGCCGGTGAAAGAGCCAGTACAACGTGTATAGGCAGGTGAGGCCGTAGACACCCAAGAAGCAGATGTAGCAGATGGCCAGCTTGGAGAAGAGGTGGGCCTTGGTGTGGTTGCAGCAGAAGTGGTCGTAGCCTGTCATGTCCTCCATCTCCATGCTGCAGGGCACAATGAAGTGGATGTTCTGCACCAGGGCGGCATTGTAGGCCGTGATGATCAGGAACTTGAAGACCTTGAGAACAGTCTGTCGGATGTACATGGTATAGAGGATGTCTCCCTCCTCCACGTGCAGCCGGAACTTCTTCACCTTCTCAAACAAAGCTTTGGCCTGCTCCCCTTCCTTCTTGTCCAGCAGGCTGACTGCAGGAGTCTCCGCTACCTTCTTCTCAGAGATGGACTGGACGGGCTGTAGAGCAGGATGGGACTCGGGCATTTCATCCTTGATGCTTTTCCTCCGCCCGTCTTCCTTCTTTGAGGTCATCCCATCTTGGTTCTCCCCAGAGACCTCAGAGAGGGCCCGGGTAGTCCAGGGTGAGTCAAAGCACTTGCCAAGGATGGAGATGAAGTGCTCAATCTTAGAGCTGGTGCCCGGAAACTTGAACCAGAAGTTGGCACAGACCATGAAGATGAGGGTGTGGATGACCACCAGGTAGGGGAAGTACTTGGCGTACCAGTGCAGGGCTGTCTCATAGCACATCTGGTTGATGAAGCTGTACTGCTGGATGTCCAGGTTGTTACGCAGGCCGCTCATCTCCCGGGAGGACAGGGGTGTGTCTGGCTCCGAGGTGTTGAGGCTCTTCCTGGTGAAATTCTGGCATGTTTCAGAGAGTGAGGCACCAGCAGGGACATGGTTGGGGAGGCAGATGATTTTGTCCTGTGTCACCTGGGGATATGGCCACAGAGGGGAACAGGTGAGGAAACCGTGGGGGATGCTGATTCACACCAGCTGGGGATCTGCCCCCACTGATTCTAATAGAGCAATGGCTGATTTACACCTGCTGGGGGTCTGGCCCTGTATGTCATGCAATGGTCCATGTACAGTTCTGCCCCCTGAGCACCGACTGCAGGCTGCATTCACGCATATTTCAGGACAATAGTGATAACAGGGGCACCGAAGCCTTGCCCAACCCAGGAGCCCCGAGGGTAGCTTAGACACTCCAGCACACCCTCAGTGCAGAGGTGCACCCTGGGAACGCTATAGGTTCCGTGACACGCGGCGTGCTGGGAGTTGCAGTCTCAGTGGGCTGCGCCACTGGAGCAGCAGTGAGCACGACCCATTCTGGCCCCACTTCGGCTGCCCCTGGGACAAAGGAGACTGTCCAAGAAGCACAGTTGGTGGTGAGGAAGCATGTCTAGTAGTTAGAGCTCAGGTGGTTGGAGTTAGGTTCTATCCCTGGCTCTGGGAGGGGGGTGGGGTCAAGTGGTTAGAGCAGGGGGGGGGCTGTGAGCCAGGTCTTCTGGATTCTCTCCCCAGCTCTGGGAGGGCAGTGGGGTCTACTGGGTTAGACCAGTGGGGTGGGGAGTCAGGACTCTTGGGTTCTATCCCCGGCTCTACCACTGACTCTCTGTATGACCTTTGGCTGCTCCCTTCTCTCTGTGCCTCCATTTCCACCTCCATAAAATGGGCATTATACCAACTCCAGGGAGGTAGCAAGTTTCTAAAGCACCTGGTGAGGCTGAGACAAATGGGACTAGAGAAGGTCAATGAGCTGCTAGTTCACGCCAGCATCTTACCCCACAGCTAGAGAGCAGCAAGAGCGTCCCATGAGCTTAGCCTGTGAATGTGTGCACTGCACACGGCACACACCAACCCCATGAGGAGCTCCTGTGATTCAGTGCCCATGCTAAGCCAGGCCATTGCTAATCACAACCCAGGAGTCTTGACACTGAAGGGAACAGGACCCGCCGTGATGTTGTTAGGTAGGAGAGCAGGGGAGGCCGGGTGGCAGGAAGCAGAGACGAGCTGATCAGGGTACTGTAAAGAATTATTGCCCCTCGTTCTGCAGAGGCTGAGCTGGCCCAGTGGCACGCAAAATAAAATCCCCCAGCTCCCGGTTACTGCAACCCCAGGGCCACGTGACTTCCTGTTACAGAAACTGTCTTTCAGCCCCTGGCTCTAAGCAAGCCAGACCCACCTGTGCAGTGTGGGTGACATTCCCCATCTATGGGTCACCAACCTCCTACTGTGCCAGCTGATGGAGCTGCTCCTTCAGCTCAAGCAATAGAGTGCTGTGCTGATGGTCCCAGTGTCAGCAGGGTCTGAATGTGTGTGTACTGGGGATTTGCCTGAGGTCACCCCAAAAGTCAGTGGCAGAGCTGGGAATGAAACCCAGGAGTCCTGCCTGCCACTACTGCCGCTCCTCTGCTTTCACCATGACTAGATCCCATTCCTCTCCTGGAGCTGGGGATAGAACCCAGGAGTCCTGACTCCCAGCCCCCTGCTCTAGCCACCATCTCAAGGGGGTTTCTCTTTACTTCCCTGGCAGATCCCACCATCCCCTGGCATCTCATTGGTTGGCAGTGTGGCAGGTGCCTGAATGGTTAACTCAAAAGGGGGCCAGCGGGGAGCTAATCTCACTCCCGTCCTCCTCCCGAGTGGCCCTGGGGCTTTGCCTATGGGACTTGTTGCCACGGATATTCTCCCTGGTGCCACAAGAGACAGATATTGTGACAGGGCTGCTGCTTTGTGCACCTGCTGCTTGGCTTCTGTATGGACGGACTCCTCCCCCCAGTATTGGGGGGACCTTCATCCGGGGATGACTGAGCACCCCCCACCCCAATGATGACGACAGACCAGCCTAAAACAGGGCTAGGTGGAGGAGGGGTAGCTCATTCAGGGGGCAGAGATGGGGGGAGGGTGATTCTCCCATCTCCCCCCATTCCACCCCAGAATGCAAAGCTTGCTGGCCCATCAGCTAACCACTAAAATTCAAGTCTGACATTTATGAAGTGGGGTCTAGTGGTTAGAGCTGCAGGCAGGGCAGGTACAAGGATGTTTCGCACCCTAGGCAAAACTTCCACCTTGCGCCTGCCCGCCCCGCCCCGTCGGCCCGGGGAGCCATGCGGCAGCTCCCCACCCCAGCTCACCTCTGCTTCACCTCCTCCCCGAGCACGCCACCGCCGTTCCGCTTCTCCCGCCTCCCAAGCTTGCGGCGCCAAACAGCCGCAAGCCTGGGAGGGAGAGAAGCAGAGCGGGGCAGCGTGCTCAGGGGAGGAGGCGGAGCAGAGGTGAGCTGGGACAGGGTTCCCCTGCATGCCGGCCCCCCGCCCTCCGTTACTTGCTGCAGGCGGCCCTCCCCGTGCCCCCCTGCCCCAGCTCACCTCCGCTCCACCACCTCCCCGGAGCGCGCTTTTGACCGCCCCCAACCATTTGGCGCTCTAGGCAGCCGCCTAGTTTGCCTAGTGGTTGCACCGGCCCTGGCTGCAGGGGCGGGGTAGGAGTCAGGGTTTTGTTCCCAGCTCTTGGAAGGGAGTAAGAATAAGGGGGAGGGGCTGGGAATCAGGACTCCTGGGTTCTAGTCTCAGCTCTCTTTTCCCCCACCTGGATCAGCCCAATGGGTCCATCTAGCTCAGCAGCCTGTCTCTGATCAGGCTCACACGAGACGGGCTGAGCTGAGCTCAGCCCCTTTCATTCCTGTTGCTGAGCCACAGCCTTCGCTCCCCACCTTCATCCCATTCCCCAGGGCAGCCCGTGATCCAGCCGCACCCCAGACATGCTGGGGCAAGCTTCCTGCCTGGGCACGAATCCCCTGCAGTGGGGTGGCAGCACCTGCATGGATAAAATACATCCTGGGAGGACTGGCAGCTCCAGGGGAGGCTGACTCCTCCGGATCGGGGGGGCAACTCCATCTTAGGGCCTGTATTGATGGCCCTCGCCCTTCCCCCTGCTCCCCTTTCCCTCGAGCCCTGGGCCCATCCTCTCCTCTCCCAGCAGGAGGGTGGCATTCACCCACCCAGCCGTTTGAGCTCCAGGGAGGTTTTGATCCAAAGTTCCCAGTTCCCCAGGGGTGCATCTTCCAGCCGCCTTGCGTCATGGCAGAGTGCTTGCTGGGATGTCCCTCCCACAATGCAACAGGGCGTCCACTGTTGACAAAGGACTCCATTTGCCCCAGCAGCGATTTGACGGGCAGGAGGGGACAGGATAAGGGGTGTTCTTCCCAGCCGGCTGCCTTCTCCTCCGTTTCCACTCTTGCTCTCGGCTGGTTTGTGGGGTCTGCATCCTGCTATTATGGGCACCACTGCCACCTACTGACCAGCATGAGCACATCACCTTCTAGTGGCTGCTGGGGATAGAACTTTCTACTGCTGCTGCTGGAGATTCTCCTTCAGCTCCAGAGGGAGGAGGATCCAGAGGCCCCAGGTCCTATCCCTGCTGCTGCATGGGTGGGGTCTCACAGAGGGTGGTCCCAGCCCACCCCCCAGCCCAGTACCCACCTGCAGGGTGCAGCCAAAAACCCCGATCATGAGCATGGCCACCGTGATGTATTCAGCCAGCACATCCCACCAGGGCTTGAGCACCTTGAAGGCCGGCTGCTGGTCCGTGAACTGCTTGAACTCAGCTACAGGGATCATCCTGTCTGCAGAGAGAGGGTGGGGTTAGGCTGGTGGAGGCCTCTCCTCCCTAGTGACCCCCAGTTCAAATCCCAGCTCAGGTCCAGTGAGCTTGCTGGATCCTTGGTCAATCTGGAGGAGTGAAGGGGGCCCCCCCAATTATGAAAACAAGAGGCAGCACTGGGTAACCTGACTGCAAGAGGGACATTGGGGAGCAAAAGTCATTGGGCCATGGGACATTGGGAGGGAGCTGGCCCCTGGGAAGAGGGCAGGATCCCAGCCCAAGAGAAAGAATTGTCCTACCCTGAATCTCTTTCACCTCCATAACACCAACCATCCCAGAGATCATTACACACTGTACATGGGGATGGATCGTTTGCCCAGTCCTGACATGCAGCCAGCTCTGGGGTGGGGCACAGCCACTGGTTAACAGCCCCCCAACAGCCTGAGACAGGAGAGCCCTGTTCTGAAAGTGAAAGTTCCAGGGCAGGATGTCGGGAGGCAGAAGGTGATTACTCATGTCGGAAATTGGGCAGGACACCAGGGGTCACACCCTGACTCCTGGGAAGAATGGCTCATCTGATAACCACAAAAGGTCAGTGCTTCGGTCTCATGCTGCAGTGCAGCTTTGGGACCAGAGCTGACTGCGAGGGGAGAGCGCCCCACACTGAGCCACCGCCCCGCGCCCTGCAGAATAGCTCCCCCAGCGCAGCTCTGAGACATCAGGGTCAGCACTGACTCCAAGGAGAGCCTCCCTCCCTGCAGCACAGCGCTCCCTGCTGGTCATCCACACCGGTCTCATTGAGCCACCTTTCCCCTCCTGCCTGGCTTTGTTCCCTGCAGACATGGGATGGGGGCTACCCACAGAGTCATTGGGAAGGTTGATCCAGGACATCAATACGGGCAGGGAGTGGGATCTTGGAGAAGGCCAAGGGGAGACCCTGGGGTCCCATTTCCCCCCTACCAGTCCCAGCATCCCTTTGAAAACTGATCCAGCCAGCCGTAGATTTCACCCCTCTGCTGGCTCGGGATGAGCCCAATCATCTGGCACCAAGGGCACCGGGTGGGGCTTTAATGGCCCAGTGATGGGGGAGCCCTGCCCAGCCCAGGAACCCCCCCACCTCGGAGCAGGGTTCCAAGCACTATAGCAACGCCCTGTGGCCTCCCTCAGGCAACAGAGATGGGGTGACCCTCGCTGGGTCACAGAAGGCAGATGGGTCGACTCTGATCCCAGTGCTGGGCTTTACCTAGCCCGGCCCAGTAACCCAGATTTGGGGGGCGTAATCCAGACTCCAGTCTCAGTGTTGTGCAGCAGGAAAAAATTCTTCATTTATCCCAGGAACCCTGACTTCCAGCCTCTGCCCCCCTCTAATGAATCCACTAGATCCTGTTCCACCCTCCCCCTGCCAAGCTGGGGATAGAAGCCAGGAGTCCTGGCTCCCAGTCCAGCCTGCTCTAATCACTCGATCCCACTCCCCTCCCAGAGTGGGAATAGAACCCAGGACGCCTGGTTCCCAGCACCATATGTTCTGACTCATAGATCCCACTCCCATTTTATAGCTGGTACTAGAACCCAGGAATCCTGGCTCCCAGCCTCCTCTGCTCTAAGCACTAGATCCCACTTCCCTACCCAATTGGGAATAGAAGACATGAGTCCTGGTTCCTGGTCCCCCTGCTCTGATGCTAAACCCCACGCCACTCCTGGAGTTGGGAAGTTTAACAGCCCCCCCCCCCCATCACACTGGCCCTGCACTCCCCCGAGTGCTCTCAGGTGTGTCCTGCACCCCTCATCCTGCCACCTTTTGGAGGTGTTCTCTGCACAGCAACCAGGTCTCCAGATATAGGATCTGCAGCTCAGATTTATCTCTGGTGGGAATGGAGCCAGAGTTTGCTCAGTTGGTGCCCTACATGATTCTTAATCATTTAGCTCTTGTGAAAGTGTACCCAACTGCCCCAGATGGGGAGGCTCTTTATGCTCCACCCCCACAAGCTACGCCCAGGAAGCAGTTCTGTGAGCCCATGTAGACACCCCATCCTCCTGCCAATGTGTGCCACCCCTCCCCTCAGGGTACACCCTTAGGGAGGAGTCTTTGTGGCCTATTCAGTCTTTGTTTTTTCCATCCACATTCCTGGATTCTATTCCCATCATTGGGAGGGGAGCAGGGTCTAGTGGTTAGAGCAGGGGAGCTGGGAGTCAAAGCTCCTGGGTTCCAGACTCTGACAGTGTGTGATCTTGGGCAATTTCTCTCTCTCTCCTTTGTGCCTCAGTTTCCCCAACTCTAGGAGACAAACAATCCTGCCGTTACACCTTGCAAGGCTTGTGTGGCTTAATGACCTTTGCACAGTGCTGTGACCCATAGGCAAGACAAGGAGCACAATCATTTTTATTGCACTGACCAATGTTATGTGGGGACCGCTGACCAGCAGGAAAGTCCATGGCTTTGCCTAGACATTTCCCCTCCAACCCAGTCGGGTGCTACTCCTGCTCCCCAGAGGAAATGCATTTCCCTTTGCTCATGGTGGAGAAACCCCCAAGCCAGCTCTTATACAAGGGATGTCAACCCTGCAGTTGCTTCCCTGTGGTTTGTATGTGTGCCTGCTTGGCAGAGTAAATATTTCCATGGACAGTACTGGGCAGCAGGGGAAGCAGCAAAGAAAGCTGAAGGCAGTTTGGGGCAATCTGGAGAATTCAGACACTTACAGGACTTTTCAGAGCAGAGAGAATTTTTAAAGGCAGGGTTGGAACTTTCCAGGGAAAGCCAGAGTTTGAGTGGGAGAAACTCTCTGCTCGACTGCTGGTCCACACTCTCCATGCAGAGCTGCAGATAGAAGCCAGGAGTCCTAATTTCCAGCCCCCCTTGCTCTAAGCTCTAGACCCCACTCCCCTCCCAGAGCTGGGGACAGAACCCAGGAATCCTGACTCCCTACTCTAACCACTAGACCCCACTGTTCTCCCAGAGCTGGGGCTAGAACCCAGGAGTCCTGCCCCCCACTCTAACCAGTAGACTCTACTCCCTTCCTAGGGCCAGTACTACCCTTCTCCCCCAGCTAATTTTGATAGTATAAATTCCCTAGGAGCGAGGGTTGGCAGGTGGCACAAGGTACTAGCGCCCAAGCACACGGCCAGGAACCCCTAGGTTCTACTCTTGGCCCCACCACTGACCCGAAGTGTAGCCTTGGGCAACTCCCTTCCCCTTGGAAAAGGCAAAGAGCTGAGCACTGACACAAACCCCCTGCCAACTAGGGCTTTGGGGGAGGGGTCACTCTGCTGCAGTAGGGACAGATCCCATTCTCCTCTGTCAGAGTTGGAGGGTATCACCATGAGCAATTCAGGCCTTATGACACCCTCATTCCATCCAGCAGAGGGTGGCAGTAGGGATACCTACGTAACCCCCATCTCCCTGCCCCCCCCCCCCCCGAGAGTCACGTTTGGCTAAGCCAGGTGTTACTAGTGAAACACCCAAAACATAACAGCTGGATTCCTCCAGCATCCACGGAGCTTACAATCAACTGAATCCCTCGGGGGTCCCGACATGGGGAAGGTCCCGCAGGGGAAGGAAAAGGCACGGGTAACTGCCCCTGCTGCCAAACTGGGGCAGCCAAGGGTCCCGAGAGCCATTGAACCAGACTGAAACCTTGCATACGATGGAAACCACTTCAAGCCAGGGGGTGTGGCAGGACCCCTAGGTCCAGCACCTATGGGGGCAGTCCTGGAACCCTTATCCAGCATGGGCAGCTGTGAGTACAAGATCCTCGCTCCAGCCTCTGGGGGGCAGTTCAGGGGGCCCAGTTAGCATCTGCTAGACCCTGTGCAGATCAGGACTCATCCAGCACCCCCGTCTCACTGAAGCCCTTAGAGCATCCCTCAGACCATCCCAAAATCCATCAAAGGGCAGAACCCAATGGATTTGGGGGGATTTCAGAAAACCAGAAAGGGAGGACCCTGCCATCTCTGCAGCAACCCACAGCCTCCAGCACCTCTGTGATTGTCTGTGGCTCAGCGAGCTGGCTGATGGCCCGGTCCTGGGGCTGGTTTTGTTCAATATCTTCATTAATGATCTGGAGGATGGTGTGGATTGCACCCTCAGCAAGTTTGCAGAGGACACTAAACTGGGAGGTGTGGTAGATACGCTGGAGGGTAGGGATAGGATATAGAGGGACCTAGACAAATTAGAGGATTGGGCCAAAAGAAATCTGATGAGGTTCAAGAAGGACAAGTGCAGAGTCCTGCACTTAGGACGGAAGAATCCCATGCACTGCTACAGACTAGGGATAGAGTGGCTAGGCAGCAGTTCTGCAGAAAGGACCTGGGGGTTACTGTGGACGAGAAGCTGGATATGAGTCAACAGTGTGCCCTTGTTGCCAAGAAGGCTAACGGCATTTTGGGCTGTATAAGTAGGAACATTGCCAGCAGATCGAGGGAAGTGATCATTCCCATATATTCGGCATTGGTGAGGCCTCATCTGGAGTACTGTGTCCAGTTTTGGGGCCTACACTACAAGAAGGATGTGGAAAAATTGGAAAGAGTCCAGCGGAGGGCAACAAAAATGATTAGCAAAAAGAAAAGGAGGACTTGCGGCACCTTAGAGACTAACAAATTTATTTGAGCATGAGCTTTCGTGAGCTACAGCTCACTTCATTGGATGCAAAAAGCTTATGCTCAAATATATTTGTTAGTCTCTAAGGTGCCACAAGTACTCCTTTTCTTTTTGCGGATACAAACAAACACAGCTACTACTCTGAAAAATGATTAGGGGTCTGGAACACATGACTTATGAGGAGAGGCTGAGGGAACTGGGATTGTTTAGTCTGCGGAAGAGAAGAATGAGGGGGGATTTGATAGCTGCTTTCAACTACCTGAAAGGGGGTTCCAAAGAGGATGGCTCTAGACTGTTCTCAATGGTAGCTGATGACAGAACAAGGAGTAATGGTCTCAAGTCGCAGTGCAGGAGGTTTAGGTTGGATATTAGGAAAAACTTTTTCACTAGGAGGGTGGTGAAACACTGGAATGCGTTACCTAGGGAGGTGGTGGAATCTCCTTCCTTAGAGGTTTTTAAGGTCAGGCTTGACAAAGCCCTGGCTGGGATGATTTAGTTGGGGATTGGTCCTGCTTTGAGCAGGGGGTTGGACTAGATGACCTCCTGAGGTCCCTTCCAACCCTGATATTCTATGATTAATGCCTTCCCCTCAATCCTCCCCGCAGGTACCCAGTTGGCATCCCAAACGCCTAATCTCCCAGACAGAAAGGAGGTGGGGGGATGGATGCACACAGCCCCTGGCATCAGAGCAAGGGGAGAAGGGGGTACACACAGAGCCTCTGGCATGGGGGGGACCTGGCATCGGGTCCAGAGTAGGAGGCCCCACGGCCCAAGCTGCTCCTGGCATGCAGGAGCCAAGAGGTTCATTCTGTGAGCAACCAGGGGCATCGCTGCCCAGGAGGAGCCTTCCCCACCATCACCTGTATCGGCCTCATTGCAGCAGGGGTGATCAGCGAGTCCCACAGGCTATCTGAGGGCACACCCGCCCCGTTTCCCCCTCTCAGCCTGGCCTGGAGAGCAAGCACTTGGGGACTTCCAGAAGAAAGTTCTTCTTCCTTCCTTCCTCACCCTCACCCTCAGCCCAGCCCAGCCCCCTCATCCTCCCAGGCTCCAAGCAAATTATTCCCATTCCCCCTCCCACCCATTGCTGGTCACCTCCAGCCATGCCCAGCCCCTAGGCACCCCCTACGCGCCACATTTTGGGCACCCCCAGCCGTGCTCAGGGCCCCTACCCCTACCCATGACCCACCTCCCCAGCCATGCCCTATCTGAAGGCACTCCAGCCTCTGCGCTCACCCCCACCCCCTTTTCACACATGCTCTGGGATGTGGCTTGGGGCCTGCTCCTCTCTGGGGGTGCTGGCAGGGATGAGGGGAAGTGCAAGTGGGGTCCCACCGAACAGGCCACAGGGGGCAGGATGCATTTCCTGTGGATGTGCCACCCCCGAGGAAAATCTGCACCCCCCAAAACTCTCTCTCCTGAGGCAAACAAGCACTTGCTTACCCCACCTACAGGTGCCAACCCTTCCAGCCCCTCCCTAGTAAATCTGGATTCCCCCCCACAAAAAATGGTCCCCTTTCTCCTAAGGACAAATTCCCCTCTCCCCCTTCCTTGGGGATCCAAGACCCACTCCCCTTTTCTGGGACCAACCCCAACTCACCCAGGGGCAAAGCCAGGTCATATATCAGGGTTGGAAGGGACCTCAGGAGGTCATCTAGTCCAACCCCCTGTTCAAAGCAGGACCAAGCCCCAATTTTTGCCCCAGATCCCTAAATGGCCCCCTAAAGGATTGAACTCACAACCCTGGGTTTAGCAGGCCAAAGCTCAAACCACTGAGCTATCCCTCCCCCAGATTCCACTTAAGCTCCCTTCCTGCCCCCTGTAGTCCTCCTCCCTTCCTGGGGAGTCAATCTGGATTCTCACTCTCCCGCCAGGTGTAAATTCACATTCCCCCTTTCCTCCTGCGGGAGGGGGGGATCCGGATCCCCCCCTTTTCCTCCTCCCATCCTGGGTGGGTGGAATCTGGATTCTCACTACGCGGGGGGGGGGGGGAGGGGGGCGACCACTCCCCCCACCCGCTTTGCCCGTGTAACTTACCAGCTCTCCGTTCCCACTGCCCAGCCGGCTGCCTTGCCCGGAGCTCAGCGGGGCGCAGTCAGGGTGATTCCGCTGCGCCCCCCGCGGCGGTGACGGGCTCCTCCAGCGCTGCCTGCTGCCTCGGCTCCCGGGCACCCCCCCCCGGTGCGGGAGTGACTCACCCTGCCTGACGAGCTCCGGCCCAGCCCCGCCGCTGGGCTGGGTTTGGGGAGGGAGGAGACCCGGGGCAGAGCAAACACGCGGCGCCTCCACCGGCACCAGCCACAAAGCGGCAGCGACCCGCACAGCGGGGATCCGAGACTCACGGGTCCCTCCCCGGCTCCGCGAGGGGAGTGGGAGCTAGTGGTGAGAGCGGGGGGCGTTGGGAGCCAGGACTCCTGCATCGCTGCCAGTCTCACCAGGCACCCTGAGGGGCATCCCTTCTGCTCTCTCCGCCTCCGATTGTGCGGGTGGGTAGCGGCCCTCCCTTTCCTAAAGGGTTTGGGCTGGTCAGGTGACAGGAACGGTAATTGCACATTACAATTATCTGATTATTTAATCTCTCACCGGAATTGTGGTCTGAAGTCAGCCCATGGCTGTTGCTCATGGACCGGAGAAGATTTCAGCCTCTGCGATGACAATCTAACGTTTCTGCAGCTTCTGTCAATGCCAGGTACTTTGCAAACTACTTATAAGGATCACTTCGTTCCCTGCAAATGAAAGGCCGCCACTTCTGGGGTGGGAAGCAGCAGGTGTTTAACAGCGCGTCAGTGACTCGATGCAGTGATCATTCACACAGCAATAGAAATGCAGCCAGCTCTGGGGTGGAACACGGCAGCTGTTTAACAGCACACAGCAACACGCCACAAGAACAATTGTGCAACCAATCATTGCATAGAAAAATGTTCCCCAAGATGGGTTAGAAGCCCTCCGGGAGCTGTGCTAAATGCTGGGTTTTGTCATGGGCGGAAAAGGGCTTATGAAAAAGCTCTTGTTTATGTTCTCAAGGAAGTGGATCATTGCAGCAGGCAGAAGCTGTAATGGTCTCAAAGCCTGTCATTGTCTGGGTGAAATTCGACCCCCCAGCTACTCCGCACAACCCATCTCTGGAGACAATCAGATGGGGCGTGTGAGCTGGGATTCATTCAACAGGGATGTTTGGATGTGAATCAGTGGAGCGGGTGTTTGGGAAGGAAAATCTCCCCCTTTGCCACTCAAACATCACAGCCGAGTGCTGGGACCTGAGATTCTGGGATTGAAAGTGACGAGGGACAAAAAGCCCAACTTGCTACCCCTTGCTGCAGGGATCTGGGAACTACAGCAAGGAAATGAACTATTAACTATCACGTACTATCGGGACCCATGGGGGCGGAGGGCATGTGGGGGGACAGGTGCCTGGTACCTGTGGGATGTGGCTCCCTGCTCATCTCACTCCCCCAGTGCACAGAGGAAGTGGACGGGGCTGCGTGACAGGGCCAGGATCAGGATGGAGGGGAGTGAAAGCTGCACCCTGTGTGTTCTGGCCCCTGCCCAGCATTGCCTCTATATCTCAGAGCCTGCAATCAGATCCTAGATCTGGAAGGGAAGTGGGGTCTAGTAGTTAGGGCAGGGTAGTTGGGAGTCAGGACTCCTTGTTTCTGTTCCTGGTAGGCCCATCAAAAGAAACTGGGGCTCCAATACATCATGTTCGCTGGGGCCCCACCCCCTCCCATTTCACCCCAGTTACAGGTGTTTGGGGGGCCCCAGTACAGTTGTCTCCCACTTTCTACTGCTCTCATCAGCCCTGGATCTGGGAGGGGAGTGTTCAGAGCAAGGGGGCTGGGAGTCAGGACTCCTGGGTTCTATTCCCAGCTCTGGGCAGAGAGTGGTGTGTCTAGTGGTTAGAGCCGGAGTGTTGGGAGTCAGGACCCCCAAAGGGTACATCGACACAGCCGCTGGGAGTGTATATTCAGGCGGCTACGCCAGACCGCAGCCTCCGCTGCAACGTTCACACTGCTATTTCCAGTGCACTGCCGCCAGCACGTCTGCCTGGGGTCACTTGGTGTCCCTCACTGAAGGTCTCTCTCTGGCGGGATCCCAGGCCAGCCTTCAGCAGGTGCCTAGTACCAGCCTCTCCAAGCAGGGCACACTGGAAACACCACAGATAGGAGCTGGGTGCGCCAGCTGAGACAGGGCCAGTGGAATCTACTCAGGGCTGCAGAGGGATCCATAGTACCTAACCGCTAGACCCCGCCCCTGCCCAGAGCTGGGAATACAACCCAGCCCTGGCCTCCCCCACTCTAACCACTAGGCTCCACTCCCCCCTTCAAGTTGGAATAGAACCCATGAGTCCTGACTCACTTCTCTGCCCCTCTCCCCGACTCCTTTGCCCTCTCCAGGCCCTGTCCCCCCCAGTCCTGTCTACATGCCTATAACTAGGGGTGAGTGAGCTCACCCGGCCGCAGCAGGCAGGGCCCAGCACAGCCCATAATTATCTGGAAATAGTCATTTCCTGAGGTGCCCACAGGTCCTGTGCCAGGGCTGGCAAGGATATTTAAAGGGCCAGTGTACCCATTCCAGGGGGGACAGTGCGGGTGTGTGTGTCAGAGACCAACTCTGCAGATGAGCGCCTGGGAGAGCCCAGGGGAAGTGCAGGGAGTGGGGGCGGGGCCTCAGCTTGGGGCAGTCCTTCCGGTTGTTGCTGCTGAACCTAGAGCCCCTGTGTGGCACTAGGGGTCGCTGTGCTGCAGGGAGCATGGTCGGGGCTCAGGGGGGGATGATCTCCACTCTGCATTTTAATTTAATTTTAAATGAAGCTTCTTAAACATTTTTAAAACCTTATTTACTTTCCAGACAACAACAGTTTAGCTATATATTATAGACTTATAGAAAGAGACCTTCTAAAAACGTTAAAATGCATGACTGGTCACGCGAAACCTCAAATTAGAGTGAATCAATGAAGGCTCGGCCCACCACTTCTGAAAGGCTGCCGACCCCTGGACAACAGGATTCTTCACTAAACTCTTGTTCAGTGTTGGTACCCCAGAGATGACTGCATCTCAGCACCAGCCGAGAGATTCCCACATCCCTCTGCGCCCCACACTGGAGGTGGCTGCATTTCAGCCCCAGATGAGGGTTCCCTGTATAAATTCCTCTGTGCCCCACCCCAGAGGTGGCTGCATCTCAGTGCCTGAGCATTCACAGGCTGTACAGACTTGGGTCCCCAGATATGGAAGGAGCTAGTGAGAACCCACTTTTTCTTAATGCAGGCCATGAATTGGTGGAGGCCGTGTTGTCTGGGGTGAGGAGTGGGAGGTTACTGGCTCCGAGGCAGCTGGACTGGGAGGTTGTTGGTCTCCCAGACCCTTTGGGGGGTCCCAATGCTGGGTGTGAAGTCCTCATGGATGGGTCTGGTCCCCAACCCCTGTGCTTCTGCCCCCATTCACTCCTCACTCTGCTCTAGAACATCTTGCCCCAGGAATCCCCCAACAGTGTGGGGGAAGAGGGAATGGAATTTTTGGGGTGGCTGGGGGTGCATTATTGGGGTAACCATTGAGGGTGCTAGAACTTAATTCATAAGCACAGTCCTGGTTCAGCCCCTCCTCCCCAGGCACTCCAGCTGGAGGCTGCGCTCTTCCCTTCAGCAGTGGTGCCCTGGGCCTTAGAGGCAGCAAGGTGGGTGTGATCTTGGGGAGGGGTGGAGGTTAATCCCCCGCTTCCACCCATCTCTGGCTGCCCAGTGGTGGCTAGAAGCAGAGTTATGAGCCCAAAGGCAGTGTGGGGCCACTTGAGCTTCAAACTGGTCCAGTCACCCCAGCCCTCTCAGGAGCCCCCGGGGCCAGGATTCCTGGAGCTACCAGCTAGTCCCTTCCTGTAAGAAGCCTCTTGTCCCCCCTCCACCCACTCTACCAACTGAGGGGGAAGGGAGGTCCCTCCCAGTTCACACACAGGTGGGAGAGGGCTGTGGCTGGCAGAGGTCACCCCGGGGCACTGGCCGAGAGGGGAGACAATGCTGGGAAGGGAAGAAGGGGATCACATCAGAGACCAGGGGAAGGAGCAATATATGGATAGATAGATAGAGGGGGTGGATGGGGATAGATAGAGGGAGGCGGTGGATGGCGATAGATAGACAGACAGACGGGGTGTATGGGGATGGCTGGATGTTCAGGGAGCTCTCCATATGGTCCAGAGACTTTGAGGTTCATGGCTCCCCATCCCCCATGCTTCAACCTATTTCCAGCAGCACAGAGTTAGCCCCGCCCCTGTTGAGGATCTGGATCGTCAGAGTGTAATCCAACAAAGACAAAAAGAACAGGAGGACTTGTGGCACCTTAGAGACTGACAAATTTATTAGAGCATAAGCTTTCGTGAGCTACAGCTCACTTCATCGGATTCATGCAGCATCCGATGAAGTGAGCTGTAGCTCACGAAAGCTTATGCTCTAATAAATTTGTCAGTCTCTAAGGTGCCACAAGTCCTCCTGTTCTTTTTGCGACTACAGACTAACACGGCTGCTACTCTGAAACCAACACAGAGGACTCTGTTGGGAACCCCCACTAGGGGGCGCGGCCCCCACGTGGTTACAGGCCTTATCCCAGACACATGAGCTCAGGAAGGGGTCAAAGCACCCAGCGTCCTGGTTTGCCTGGGACAGGCCTGGTTGTTCACCCAATGTCCCAGCCCCTGACCCCCCACCCGCCAGGAACTCCACATCCCGGTCTGCCCTTTCCTCAAGCAAACTGCAGCATCGCCAACCCCAGTCATTCAAAGATCATGAGTAAGGCTAAGATTTTGTCATGGATATTTTTAATAAAAGTCACAGACAGGTCACAGGCAATAAAGAAAAATTCATGGAAGCCCATGACCTGTCCTTGACTTTTACTAACAATATCCATGACAAAATGGGAAGCTAGGCAGCTGTGGTGGCCCACTCGGAGCTCCAGGGTCCCCCACCACCTGCGGCAACTTGGAGCTCCGGGGTCCCCCCTCCGTCCACCATAGGTGATGGGGGTCCCTGCAGCTCCTGGCTGCTGCGGGCTGAAGTCATGGAGGTCACTGAAAGTCACAGATTCCGTGACTTCTGCGACCGCCATGGAAAAATAATATCCTTAATCATGAATCACGAGATCAGCTTCAAAAATCACTAGATTCTTTTAAATTCACCTTCAGTTTGTTCACCCTCTGGGGGTTTTTGAGCTGTCAGGGGTGGGATGGGGTCCCTGTCTCTTTAAGGATTTTGTCAGACCAATGTAGGCCTGCTGAATTGAACTGAGGGCTAGAAGCTGGCTTTTTTCAACGGAAGCTGAGAGATTCTCCCTTAATCCTGGCGCTCCAGGACTTGAGAGGCTTGGAGGAGAGCACCACGTTTTGCGTGATTTGTGATAAAACCCCCATTGTTGGCAACAATGAAAATATTTGGCTTTTAAAAGGAAAAGTGATACAATCGAGCCTGGTTTAAAAACGGTTAAACGTTTGCATTTAAAACCTGCAGGCTCCAAACCAAGCTTCGTTCTCTTGGTTTCAAAACGAGCGGTTTTCATTTTATCGGAAGTGCTTGCAAAAATCAATTTGTGCCCCCGCCCCTCCCATAGCTGTGGCTAGAGCCCAGGAATCCTAAATTCCAGGTCCTCCTCCTTGCTCTAACCACTAGACACCACTCTCCTCCCAAAGGCAGGAATAGACTCCAGGAGTCCTGTCTCCCAGACCTCCCCTGTTCTAACCACTAGACCTCACTCCCTTCCCAGAACTAGGGTCCAGTTGCAGGCTCTGGTCTATAGATGGTGTGCAGGGCAGGGGGCTGTGCCCAATTCTGGGTGTGGGTCAGCACCCCCTGTCTATCCTGAGCCATCTATGTGCTTCAATGCCACTCACAGCATGGCAGTGCCCTGGTGCCAGACACATAACACCACCTTCGTTCATTTCCTTGCTGCAATTTCATGGGAAGGGAAGGTAGAAAATAGGGAAAAGGTCAAAACGTTCATGTTCAGGCTTGGTTAGGGGGGAAAGAAATATTTTGAACTAAAAAAAAAAAGACAATTTTTGTGACCAGTTTCCATCGAAAAAGGCCATTTTGCTATGGCAGCATTTCACTGATAACATCCCTAAGAGCTCGGGTACAAACTGCTGGAGTCAAGCTGTCTTGCTCAGCGTTTGCTAGCACAGCCCAGCAGAGCGTTCAGCCCGAGGGGCAGCGTCCAGACTGGAGGAGACCTGGAACGGGCACCGGCACCGTCAGCATTATGATTATTATGATTTATTGGGTGTATTACGGTAGCGCCTAGGCCCGGTCATGGCCAAGGCCCCCCAGAGTGCTCGGTATTGTACAAACAGCCAGGCCCTGCCCAAAGAGCTGGTGACCTGGGTATAAGACAAGAGACCCCGGGTGCAGACAGACGGGGGAGCACAAGGAGACTGTCACCAGAGCTGACCCTTTGCAGGGTGAATCTGAACTCAGGGTTTCATGATCGGTTCATTCAGACACTAGGGACTGGCTGAAATCTTCTCCCCTTGGAAATTTGTCCACCCTAAATCCCAGCTACTAAAGGGCGTTTTAATCTAGCAGAGAAAGGCAGAACACGAGCCCACGGCTGGAAGCTGAAGCCCGCCCAGTTCTAACTGGAAATAAGGCACAAATGTATGACAGTGCGGGCGACTGACCATTGGCTCTCACGCCCAAGGGACGGGTGGAGTCACCATCTGCAAATCCAGCCTGGCAGTCTTTCTGGAGGACACGTTAGGTGGAGACGAGTTATCGGGCTCGGTACGGGGGGAGCTGGCCTGGGTGACGTACTCTGGCCTGGGTTGTACAGGAGGGCAGGTGATGGAATGGCCCACGCAGGCCTTGAAATCTGTAACTCTGCAAGACCAGCTTTGAGGCAGCAGCTGGGAGCAGTGACACCTGCACACAGTGAGTGGAGGTGTGTCTGGAGGGAGGGGGGTCTTGTCTTTTGTATTAATATTTCAGACCCCTAAAAAATGTCCCAGCAATGTCCCACTTTCAGATGTTGAGAGTCACAGGGGGATCTCTCACCCCTTCCACTGAAATGCAGCCAGCTCTGGGGTGATTAAAGCTGCATCACGCTGGGGGAAGCATGGATTCTCAGCCCCTACTGATCCCCCAACCCACTCCCTGCAGCACAGCGCCCCCTAGCACTGCACTGGGGCAGTAGGGCCGGCAGTGATGGCAAGAAGAGAACACCCCCTTCTGAGCACCCTGCCCCCCCAGGAGCACCCAGTCTCCCATCCAAGCACTAACCCAGTCCTGCCTAGCTTAGCTGGAGCGCTCAGGGAAGCACATGAGGGGCCAGCAGGAAGCCCTGCCAACTGGGGAGGAGCGAGCCCTGGACCCCAGAGCCCCTTGCAAACCCTGCCTGGACCCTCCTGAGAGCCAGAGCCCTGAGGGCATCGTCTCTCCAAGGGCTCTTGGCAGCTGTAACCCAGTAGCACCCCCTGGTGGGCTCCATATCTAGTAACACCCTAGCCCTAATTTCTTTGGATTGCTGCACAACCAAGTTGGACCATCATGGATCCGGGAGGGTCAAGAGACAGAAGTCAGGGAATGGGACACGGGGCTTTTCCCCTCCAGGGGGTGCTGGCTCCAGTCCATCTGACTCAGGGAGTGGGGAATGGGGCACAGGGCCTTTCCCCTGTAGGGGGCGCCGGCCCTGATCCAGCCCCAGAGTAGGGGCTGTCTGGCTTGGGGAATGGTTCATGGGGCGTTTCCACTCTAGGGGGCACTGGGTCTTAATCCAGTTCTCATCAGGGCAGGGGCATGTTGGGGGGCAGAGAACAGGGGTGGGGGACAGAGCTTGCCTGGCTGCTATCTGGGTTATACCTGGGGGAGGGGAGCTCTAGGCTGGGGCCTGTTAAGGGCATGAATCCTTCCAGCGAGGGCCCCTCTGGGGCATTAAATCCCCTGGGGAGGGGAGCGCAGGCGTAGCAGGGTGGGGGTCTCTACCCTCTAATCAATGGGACTTAATTGGCCTGACCAACTTGGCAAAGGACCAGGCCCCAGGGATTGTGACTTTCCTGGCCAGGGCACCCGGGGATGGACTCCCTGGGTTTGTGTCCCTCCCCCACCTGGCCAGGGGGCCCTATAGCATGGTGCCTGCTCTGTCCCGTCCCACCCCCTTCCCCGGGCCTGAGCTGCCCCTGTGGCTGGGTCCCTCACACTCTGCTCCGAGTGGGAGCAGCCATGAGGTGGGGCCCAAGGGGCAGGTTGGGAGGACGTGTCACCCCCCCTCACCCTCCAGCCACAGGGAGCTCGCCAGGCCACCAAAACTGTCCAGTAGCCCTCTCCCATCCCATACTGGGGGGGGGGCTTCCCCTCCCCTTCCTCCCCCTAACCGCCCTGCCCCATACTGGGAGGGGCTGTACCGCCCACTCCTCCCCTCTGCCCCATACCAGGAGAAGCTGTACCTCCCCCTCTTCCCCCTTGCCCCATACTGGGAGGAGTTGTCCCTCCCGCTCACTCCCTCCCAGGCTCCCACCAGCCCCACACTGAGAAGGGCTCTCTCTCTCTATCCCTCTGCCCCACAGACTCTTCTGCCCTTTACTGGGAGGAGGGGGCTTCCTTTCTCTGGCCAAAGGATGGACTTTCCAAGAGGCAGCACTGGCTAGTGGGTGAGAGCTGGGGCTGGGGGCTGGGTTCTCCTGGGTTCTGTCCCGCCTCTGGGTGGGGAGTGGGGTCTAGACGGGTAGATCCAGGGTCGGGGGAGTCAGGACTCCTGGGTTCTGTCCCCTCCTGGGGGGGCTGTTGTGCCCTAGGCAGACTCTCCCTGCTGTTATTAATAGGCACCATGTTTGTCGGGGCTGTTGATGCAGGGGGGGATCGGGTGTCGGGCCAGCGAGGGTAATCTGAGCTGGTAATGGGATCCCAGCGCACCCCATTTATCCCGTTCGTAGGAACCCCCCGAACACAAATACTGCAGGGGCTTTTTTATAATGGGGGGGGAGCTGGAACACTAGGTGCACGCAGGGGACTGCCCCCCAAACTCTGCTGTTGTCCCTCAATCCTGACCTGCAGCTGCCTGCTGTCCTGGCCCTGTGCCTCCCCACCAAACACAGCTCTGCTGGTGCCCCTCAGTCCCGACCCGCAGCCCCTGCTAACCCTCGTGGGGGGCGCTGCTTGCACACACCCCATGGCAGAGGTGTGCGGGGGAAGGGGGGGAGCACACAGGACTCTTTGTCCAGCCGGGGCCAGAGGAAGCTGCCTGAAGCTTCCACAAACATCCCTGGAATCCCTGCTGGGCCGGGCCACTCCAGCTGCTGGGGGTGGAGGTGGGGGTGGGTGTCTCTCCCCTTCTCCTGGGCAGAATCCAGGGGGAGCCATCACAGGACTGTATAAGGCCCCCCGACCCCCCCACCACACTACTGAGGGTTTAGGACCCTTGGCTTTCCTGGAGTCTGGATCCAAATGGCAGGGGGGCAGGGTCCAGGGTCCAGATCCCAGATTCACAGCTGGCTCTGTCTGCAGGGGAAAAGGGAGAGCAGCCCCCCATCCCCCGCCTTTGTGGCTGAGCCAACCCCTTCAACACTGGGGGCTCGGACAGTCAGAACCAGAGCTTCTCTCTAGGGTTAGCTACACTGACAGAGGCTGGGCTAGAACCCCGGAATCCTGATTCCCAGCCCCCCATTCTAACCACTAGACCCTATTCCCTCTCCTAAACTGGGACTAGAACCCAGGAGTCCGGGACTCCTCATCCCCCTGCTCTAACCTGCTCGACTCCAGAAGAGCTCAGGAATGCTGGGGAGTTACAACCTCCCGACTAGCTGTGGGGCTATTTTCATCTTCCCCCATCACCTCCCCCAGGGCTGTGGCTCCCAGTGGCTGCATTTATGGGGCTGGCTCCCTCCTCAGCCAGATGGGGTGCCTGGTGCCAGTGCCTCTGCACCAGCCCTCAACAGGGTCACACCCCCCACGAGGGCTGCCCCCCTTTCTGCAGGGTGTGTGGGGAGGGGTTTAGCTCAGGTGGCTCCAGGGCAGTCAGGCCGGGAGTGGGGGGCATGTGGGGTGCACATGGGGGTGGGGGGAGGGGTCAGCAGCCTGAGCTGCAGGTTTAACATGCCCAGACTGGCTGGAACCAGCAACCCCCCTCCATCGCATGCCGCCAGCTGTGCCCAGCTCGTCCTGTGGCACCGTCACGCCGGATTCCCTGGCCAGCTCTGACCCGACCCCCCGGGACAGGGTCCAGGGAAGCTGGTGGTGGAGCGGGGAGGGCAAATCCAGCAGGGCAGCCCTGCCCCTGGCTCGGGGTGCGGGGGAGGGGATTAAGCACCAGTGGTTCCCATCAGTCTGGGTTCCCACAGCAGGAGGCTGCCCAGGGGCCTCCAGAGGGTCCCTGCCCAAGTTCCCGGGGCGTCCCATGGGGCTGGACCGCTCCCTGGTACCAGCATGTACTTATGGACCCAGCCAGCTCTGTATCTGCCCCTCCCTAGACTGGACCCATGTGCCCAGACAGGGTAAGGGAGAGTAGAGGGGGTGGGGGTGCCCAGTGGGGACAGGGGAGGGGAGCAGGGTTGGGGGTGCCCAGTGGGGGCAGGGGAGAGGAGAGGGGGTGGGGGTGCCCAATGGGGACAGGGGAGGGGAGCAGGGTTGGGGGTACCCAGAGGGGCTGGGGCCTGGGAAGATACCAAGGATATTTCTCATTCCCAGAGCGCAATGCTCCCTTGTCAGGACCTTCCCCACACCCGGCTGCCTCCCCTCCCCCCCCTTCTCCTCCTTTTGGGGTTGTGGCTTTTTTAACTCTGATCCTGCTTTTCCCTCCTGGGGGAGGGGGAGCAGTGGGAAGCATCCAGGGCCTGGATGGGGATGGGGAGGGCTCAGTCACAGTGCACAGGGGGTGCCTGTCAGGGGCCTTCAGCTCCAGGGAGCAGAGTATGGGGCAGAGCTTGGCTCCCCAGCTGCTCAGCTCTCCCAAGAGCACGGAGCTCACCCCCCTGGTGCTCCCCTCCCTCACATCCGATTCTCCCATAGGCCCAGACCTTTTAGATTTTTGGGGGGTGGGATTGGGAGTCAGGACTCCTGGGTTCTATCTCTGATTGTGGGAATGCTGCGGGGGGGAATGGAATTCTGTCGTACCCAGGGCACTGTTCTGTTCCCGCCCCCTCCTCTGTCCGTGCTCCACCCCCCCTCCCCGCACCAGGCGGGGAAGGCTCAGGATTCAGGGCCTGGGTAGGGTTCCCCCCAGGGACAGATTGACAGGTGGGGGGAGGGGCAAGGGGCAGCATCACCCCCTTGCCCCAGGCAAAATCAATCCAAGCACTGCCCCCACCCCCACCCTCTGGGTGAGCTAACGGAAGGAGTGAGTCCAGCCCAGACTCAGTCCCAATCTTAGGGAGAGGAGGAGTGGGGAGCTGGTCCCAGGCCAGGATCACAGGGTCAAGATTCCTTTCGCCCCTTCCCCCCATCTCCTTCCCTCCGCCCCGGCAGCCATCCACCTCCCTTCCCCTGTCTGACTCATTCCCTCTTCTCCATCTCTCTTCCGCTCCCCCCACCCGTTCTCTTCCCCTGGCCTCAGTCCATGGGCCTGAGCCCACCAGATCCCTGCCGAGGGGCGTGGCTGGTGGGTGTGGGCTCTGATGGTTTGCTGGGGAGGGGAGAGTCAGGACTCCTGGGTTCTATTCCCAGCTCTGGGGAGGAGAGTGGGGTCTAATGGGTCAGCGAAGGGGCTGGGAGCCAGCACTCTCGGGGAGTAGGGAGCAGAATTCTGTCCATATGTCTGTCTTATCTAGGCCACTGCTCTGTTCCCCCCCTCTGGCCATGCAGCCCCCCACCCCAGGCCCAGGAGGGGAAGGCTCTGGGATTCAGGGCCTGGGTAGGGGGATGCCATTGAGTTCAGTGGGTTCCTCCCAGGGACAGATCTGATTGGGGGGAGGAATGAGAAGTGGCGGGGAGAGGGGCTCCAGCTTGGAGGGGAGTGGGCTCTAGTGGTTAGATCAGAGGGCAGTTGATTCCCATTATTCCCACAGAAACTAGGAAATGGAAGTGTGAAAAAATAAGAGCTGGGATTTCCCCTGCCTGTCCTGCCTCTTCCTCCCCAGTCCCATCCCGCTATAAATCTCCTCTCCATGCCTTCCACATCCCCTACTCCTCTGCCCCCCAACACCCCCAGGAACAATGTCTGATCCCAGCGCCCTCCCCAGTGTGGTGACTTCACCCATGTGCCCAGGCCCTGCTCCCAGCACCCCTGGGCACAGCAGTGTGGGGTGGGGAAGACTGTGGGTGTGTTTCCCCCGCTTGGGAGCAGAGAGACAGCATAGACCCCTTGGGTCACCACACCCCTTCGGGTGGGGGCGTGTCCGGGGAATAGGGTGTGGCCAGAGCGCCACTGTGCTGTGGCTATTCCCAGCTGCTGCAAAGGCCCCAGAGCACCAGAGGGGACCAGCCCCAAAACAGGGGAGGCACAAAGCATAGAGCACCCACTGCCACAGCTCAGGTGCATGGATGAATCCAGGCTAAGAAATCCAGGCCAGGATTTGCTGGTGACCGGTCCACGTGTGACCTACACAGTGGGGCACGGCTGGAAGAGCCATTGATCAGAGGAGTCTGGTTAGCACAAGGAGAAAACGTGGACTGGAATTTTGGCCCCCTGGAACGGAGTCTTGGAGCAGCACCCGCAGGAAGAGGGGAACCTGGGCTGGTTTTCTGTGCCTCTGGAATGGACTTCGATGTGAGCCATTCCTTTCCAGAGGTGGACAGATTCTTCAGCACAGAGGTTCCCAGTTAGGGACAGATTCTGGTGGGGCTGTTGGCTGGATCAGGGCATGGCTTGGGGATAATCAGAATCTCCGGGTTGATCCAGGAAAAAAAACAGGGGTGGGCTCCAAATGCAGAAGAAGGGGCAGCGGGGTGGCCTACAGTGATGCCCTCTGACCCATGTGTGTCCTGCCAGGCCTGGGGGCAGGGCTTCCCATGGGCAGAAGAGCAGTATAACACCTGAGACACAGAGAAAGGGGAGCGTGCCTAGAGGAACTTAGGAAGAGGTCCGGATAGAGGGATAGATTTGTAGGTTTTATGGCGAGAAGCCATTTGATCACCTCGTCTGACCTTCTGTATAACCCATGGCAGAGAAATTATCTAGTTCCCCTACACTGAGCCCAGTAACTTGGCTTTGCCTAAAAGCTTCTTCCAAAAAGGGATACAGTCTGGACGTGAAGACTTCAAGAGATGGCGAATCCATCATGTCTCTTGGGAGTTTGTTCCAATGGTCAGTCAGGGTGACATCTGGGCCTCATTTCCAGTTGGAATTTGTCTGGTGCCAGCTTCCAGCCATTGGGACTTGTTCTGCTTTTTCACTGCTAGACTAAAGAGCCATTCAGTACCTGCAATTTTCTCCCTGTGAAGGTACAGATACACTGCGATCAAGTCAATAGAGGACTATGGATAGAGGGATGGACAGATTAGTAGCAAAGGAGTTCAGAGGGAACGATAGATAAATAGAAGTGTGGATGAGTGGATGGATGGATAGGGTGTGGATCTAGGAATAGAAAGAGGGAAAGAGGTGGATGGATGGATGGATAGGTAGTTAGAGGTATGGTAGAGAGATTTAGATGTGGGGTATGCATGGCTGATAGAGGGATTGGGACAGGGTGGATGGACAGAGGGGTGGGATGGATAGAGGGATATGGATGGATAGATAGAGGGGTTAGGATAGAGGGATAGATAGAGAGGTGTGGGTGAATGGATAGGGGTGTGAGGGTGGATAGAGGGGTAGGTGGAGGGGTGTGGATGAATGGTTGGATGCATGGGTGGATGGCTACAGAGGTGTGGGTGAATAGAGAGGTATGGGTTGATGTGACACTCTGTACCTCAAAGCAGCACCCTGGAATCCCCATGCCCACTCTGTCATATAATTAGGGTATATTTCATATAAAACATGCCATGTAAGATATGTAAAAGGTCATGATTTGCTGAAACCCACTGTTCTTTCAAAATATGTATATCATTAGTGTGTATGAAGTTATGACATTTTGCTGTATGGTTGTTACTGAAATATGCTGTAAATTTGTAAATGACATACAAAGGAGGGTGAACCACTCCCAGGGGGGTGTTTAACAACCATTAATCAGCAGGGGAGTTGTAATCGGGATTTAGAATTCAATGACAGTTGCACAAGACCACCCCAGGGGGATTGCTCAACTCTGTGACTCAGCAAAGCCCACCAGGACTTGTCTCGGCTAGTATTTTCGAGGCACACAGACTGAGGGTATTAACTAAGAGATAGTGGTATCATGCTTTTGTCTTTCTTCTCCCCTACCTATGCTTGAAGCATCAAGAATGCTGGAAAGACAAAGACTTCAACTGAGGGGACTGGTCCCGGGCTTAAGGGAGAAGCTGAGAAAGGGACCGAGAGACTTTGTCCGTTGGACCATATGAACTGGAACCATAAACTCACTGAACATTAAGTCTCACCAAATGAAGGTCAATCCATCCTCATCATCATATCCACTCATTATACTCCACACCTGAACGTAGCCATTATATGAACATACCCTCATATCTCAATGTCTCTATTTGGACCCGTTAACCTTTTACCCCCAATAGGGGATATTGCAGATTATATATTCCTTATGCCATCCAATCTTAAACCAAACTTTGCACTCCTTGATAATCTGTACGTTATTCCCTGATAACCAGAAACTTTGATGCTTAAACTCTGTAACATTCACTTTTTTTTTTAAACATCTTAATAAAACTTTTGAACTGTAACATCCAGTGGGGGGTGAGAAAACTGCTTGATCTAAATACTCCCTAGTGTAATCGTGTTTAAGATTTAGACCTTGGTAATTATCTCTGACCTTTTATGCCTGCCACTTATAATCACTTAAAATCTAGCTGTCTGCAGTTAATAAAACTGTTTTATGTTTTACCTAAACAGTGTGTTTTGTTTGAAGTGCTTGGGAAATCTCAGCTCAGTTTACACAGGCAGGTAGGTGCATGTTCTCTCCACTTGAGGGAAGGGTGGACTGGTTAATAAATTTACACTGGTCAGGCTGCTGACCAGGGCAAGATGGTACAGCTCTGGGGAGCTGGCGGCGAATCGACCAGTGCTTGTCTCTGTGTGATTCGTGAGTGGCTCTGGGAGCATTCATGCAATCTAGCTGAGTGTGGGTCTCCATATGCTGTTATGATGAGTGATAAAAGCACCTGGAGGGGTTTGCTGCTGGTCAGTAGTAAAGCATTGTGAGAGACAGCCCAGACTGGAGAGTGAAGGGGGCACAGCAGTACCCATTTCCAGGTTGTACCCCGGGGACTCCGTCACAGTGGATAGAGGGATAGAGAGAGAGATGTGGATGGATGGACAGAGGGGTGGAGTAGGTAGAGGGGTGTGGATGGGTGGATGGACAGAGGAGTGAGGGTGGACAGAGGGGTAGAAAGAGGGGTGTGGATGCAAGGACAGAGAGGTGAGGGTGGATGGAAGGGTCGGTAGAGGGATGTGCACAGATGGATGGAGGGGTAGGTAGAGGGGTGTGGATGGGAGGACAGAGAGGTGAGGGTGGATGGAGGGGTCGGTAGAGGGGTATGGACGGGAGGACAGAGAGGTGAGGGTGGATGGAGGGGTCGGTAGAGGGGTGGATGGGAGGACAGAGAGGTGAGGGTGGATGGAGGGGTCGGTAGAGGGGTGTGGATGGGAGGACAGAGAGGTGAGGGTGGATGGAGGGGTCGGTAGAGTGGTGTGGACGGGAGGACAGAGAGGTGAGGGTGGATGGAGGGGTTGGTAGAGGGGTGTGGGTGGGTAGAAGGGTAGGTAGCAGAGAGAGGGGTTGCACTAGACACACAGCGTGTGTGGGGCACAGCCATGCAGGAGATCAGTAATGGGGAGTCATTTCCATCACCCACGCTGGGTCACCCCCCTGCAGGAGCACATTCACTCCAGGGTGAGCGGGTCCTTCCTGGGCCCACCCGCCTGCGGGGTGAGCAATGCCCATGGCCCCAGCTCCTCTTGCAGGCTGCCAGAGGGGCTGAGTCATGGACCCGACAGCTTTTGCTCATAGGTGTGGGAGGATATAGACCTGTCTGTGCACCACCCCACCCCCGCCCTGCTGCTCCTGAGCCATCTGGGGCAGAAGGAAATAATTGTGTTGTGACCTCAACTGCCTCCTGACCAAGGGAGAGGAGGTGGCTATGCAGTGTGTGTGTGTGGGGGGGGGGGGGAGAAGCTCCCTGAGCTGCCCCCCTGTCTGTACTTAGCCCCCTCACCTCACCCTGGCTAATGTGTGGGGAGGCCATGCAGAGGGTGGCCCAGGTGAGCTGTGTCTCCAACGTGTGTTACACCCAGGGAGGAGGAATGGGTCAGTGAAGGATATGCCACCTGGCAGAGAGCTCAGGGCACAAGGGCCAGCAGCACACGGGGTCCTTTCTGCTTGAGCCTCTTGGGCTAGGAGCGTGCAGTGGGCTGGAGAGGGACTCTAGTGGTAGTGGGGATTGGGAGTGTCTGAGTGTGAACAGCTGGGTTCTCTCCCCAGCTCTGAGAGGGGAGTGGGGTCTAGTGGTAGAGCCAGGGCTGCTGGAAGCCAGGACTCTTGGGTCCTATTCCTAGCTCCAGGGTGTGTCATTAAGAGCTGGGGACTTGGGAGTTGCATTTGTACCAGCCCACTTGTCCCATGGTGCGCAGGCCCAGCACTACACTTGGCAGCAGGGTCTTCTGGGTAAAGTACTGCATTGTGGGATAGATTTGGGCAAGCCAGCTAGAACCAAATCAGCTGCTGCCACACTCACTGGGAAGCAACTCTTGTCACCCTCAGCAATACAGGCCGGGAACCTGCTGGCTGTCGCCATTGTGGCTAGACCCAAGGGGCCACTCTGGCAGCGTAAAGTGGGTGCGATCCTCCCTCCTGCAGAGGGTCCTTCCTGGCTGGCATAAAGACTCTGCACCCACCCTGCTCCCAGCACAGGCATTGGGTGGATCAGAGGGATGGCCAGAGCACACTGAGCTGTGGCTGATCTCTGAGCCCCAGGAGCCATAGGAGGAGAGCATGAGTTAGAGCCGCCACAAGGCGGCTCTAACTTACCCACAGCTGCCAAGTTTTGTGCAGCTCCACATGTGACATTTTATGCAAATGATCCCCTGAGCTCTTCAGCATGTCTTCAATGAATTTGCAGGTGCTAATACTCCCTGGGGGCATGTGCATAGAGCTAAACCTCACTGGACAGGTATACAAGGCTGGGGCAGGGAGGGAGGGTCCTGGCTCCTCAGTGGCATCTAGTGGCTGACAGAAGGTACAGCAGCTGAGACAATGTGTGTGAGATTTCAGGCAGAGCAGTGGGCATGTGTGATAGGGACATATGTGCCACATGGGGAGGCACTGAGAGGCAGGGCCCCAATTATGGGGGGTTTAAAGCTACCTTAACCCCAGTGAGGGCCCCAGTATACAGGGCTTGCAAATCCCTATCTGCAGTTTGGGGGTCTGGTTTCCAATGGGAGCCCAGAGACCCCCCAATGTCAGGTCCCTTCACAGCTAGCGCAGGGTCTGCCGGCCGGCTAGCACCTGGTCCCAGTCCGAGCCACACTGGCGCCTGCCCCTGGGGCTGGCTGGGATATTAGCAATGTCTCCTCTTCCTCCCGCCCAGTCAGGGTGAAAAACAGATCAAGGTGAAAACTCAGCCTAGCCCCTGCTAACCAAAGAAGCCGCTGCAGGAAATAACAGGCAGGAATGTCAAGCTATAAATCGTGTCACCGGCAGATCACAGCTATGAAGCTGGCACAGCAGGAAATCCCTGCTGTGGGTTATTGCCCTCTCTGGATGCTGCCTTTATACACAGGGGACTTATCTAGCTGGGAGGAACAGAGAGTTATTTAGCTACCTTTGGAATGAGCCAGGCAGCAGCTGATTAAGTCTCCTAGCCTAGGAGTGGGGTAGAACTGGCCAACTCTGGCAGTAAGAACCTCCCCCTCCAAAAATTACTGGGCCAGATCCTCAGCTGGTGCAAATTAGTGTCACTCCACTGAATGGGGATCTAGCCCATTGATTCCAATGGAGCAAGGGCCATTTACTCCATGTGGCCCTTTGCATCTGGAGCTCTGAGTACAGACCTAATACCCGCTAGATGATCCTTGGTGTGATTGCACTGGGGATGACTGTCCTCTCATTCACACCTGGTGTCAATCAGGAGCCACTCTGCTGGGGTTTGTCAAGTGTTAATCTGGAGTAAGTGAGATGAGAATGGGGCCCCTTGATTTCACTGGAGCTGCTCCTGATTTGCAACCCAGTGAGGAAGTGGGATGGCTTCTTCTCTCAGTTAGACTGGTGTAAATCTTGAGGAACTCCCAGAACACTGATGGAGTTACTCCAGATCCACACCAGCATAGCTCAGAGCAGACTCTAATCCAGCGGGAGGAGAAACAGTCTCTTTTGTTCGTAGAGACTCGCCTCTCCTTGCTCACCCTGGTGTGAGTCCAGAGTAACCCCACTGGAGCGGATTTTCCTCTTGCGCCAGTGTGTATCTGGAATAACTCCATGGATCCTGATTTCCCTTTCATTCACTCCACTGTAAATCCGGAGTAACTCCAGGGGGTCTGATTCTCCTCTCCACTTGTGTAAATTGGGAATAACCCTATTGCTCCCAGTTCTCTGTCTGGTGGATCCAGAATAACGCTTCAGGCTTCCAGATTTACACCTGGAGAGCTGAGCAGGAGCATTGCTTCAGATTTCAACAGGGGGGACTTTGAGTGCTGGTGCAGTGCCCCCATTCTTCAGAGCCGGGGGGGGGTGAAGCCCCCAAGGGAGGCATGGCATGACAGTGGTCAGCTGGGCCAGATTTGAGTGGCGTGGGACCTCATGCACCAGGTCGCCCTAGCTCTGGGGAGCAGGCGGGGAATCGACTGGTGCTTTTCTCTGTGCGGCCACTAGACCTCAGGGGGGCGGGTAAGTAACCTCCTTAGCCGAAAATCCTGGGTGCACCTCTGGCGAGAGCCCTGGGGGCGGGACCTGCTTTCCGGGGTGCTGGTCAGAGTCAATGGTCTGGCAGCCCCTTTGGGCCCTAACCGCGATGAATAACGGTGGGCAGCAGACCCTATGGGCCCGCAGAACCCAGTGCTGATGAGCCGCTGCGGGGGGGAGCCGTGCACAGACGGGCCCACCCTGCGCTACCTTAGTGGCACCCTGGAGACCTGCTCCCACGCCCCCTGGCCCGCCGCAAAGCTCGCAGCCTGGCTCGCATTACAACCCGCGCGCTGTTTATTTCCCTTCCGCCGTTTCCTTTCGCTCCGTCTGCCGGCCGCCCGCGGCGTGGAGGTGGCTTCCGTGCATTGCAGGGATGGTTGCGGCCGGCGCTGCCCCTCGCCCTGGCATGTCTGTGGCGCAAAGGAGGCGAGGCGAGGCGAGGCCAGGCGCTGCTACGAGCTGGAACGCGCCACTGCCCACGCGCGGCCCTAGAACCTAGCGGCGCCTCTCGTTTTATGAATGATTCTATTCATGCGGCCCCTCCCACCGCCGCAGGCCCCGCCCCTTCCTCCTTGGAATGTCTGGAAGGCCGCCACCCTTGCTATTGGCCGGCCAAGGCCGGTGGGCGGGGCGCTGGAGGTGGCAGTATAAATAGGGAGCCGAAAGGGGCTGGCATAGATGCTGTTCGGGGTGGCTGTGTGATGCACGTGCTCGTTGCTTCGGCGGGGTTTGCTGAGCAGTGGTGGAGCTCAGGCTGCCGGGCTGCTCGGATCCGCTGAGCCCCCGAGGCAGTCCTTTCCTCTGGCCCGTTTAAGTCCGCGATGGAACAAGCGTCTCTGCTCAGCTTTGTTTTCCTGCTGTGCCTTGCGCTGGTGAGTGGGGGATCTTCCGGCTCCTCCTGGGAATGGGCGGGCGGATCCTCAGCTGGTGTAAGTCCGTTGACTCGAGGCCGAGGGGCTCGCTTTGGGGGGGTCTAAAGTCTGCGCCCCTGTCTATGGAGCCCGTTTCCATATGGGGCAACTTCTGAGGGATTCCAGCTAAGGAGCTGGGTCCTGTTGAGACCTGACCTGGCCTTTCCTCGCCTGGACTTCACGCAGCGCTGGGTGTTCTACAGACCTGGCTACTGACCTTTTTTCTTTAAGGTGCTTAACTTTAGGTTCCTGAATCTGGGGATTTTTCTCCTCGATGCTCCTCTCCATCAGTGGGCGTGACACTGGTTTAGGTTAGCTGAAAGATCCGGCCTTCTGAGCTCACTTGCTTTGGTGTAAACCTGGAGTCACTTCCTGTGCTGCCGCTCTGGATTTAAACTAGTGTAAACAAGATCAGGAGTCACTCCAGTGGGATCTGTGCTAGCCTGAGAGCAGAATTTGATCCTGAGGTGTTTGTTTTTTTCTTCTAAATTACTTCCCTAAATCCCTTATCTCGTCTCTGCCTCCATCTGTCTCGATGGTGGTGACTTTGATCCTGGCTGGATTTTTATCGTTGAGGTTTAGTGGGGGGGGAGGGGGATGCAGATCCTCTGAGAAATGCAGCTGCACCTAGGAAACTATTTTAGTGCCACCTCCCATAAAAAGAGGCCTGGCTCATCCATCCCAAAATAGTCCCTCTTTGAAGTGCTTGCCCAGCTTTTTGGGGGGAGGGGGAGGGGAATGTTTGGCCTCGGCAGGGCTTGTCTATTTAAAACCTACAAAATCTTTTTGTAGGACCTACAAAAATGTTGTTGTTCTGTCCCTCTTCCCCACCACTAACATGGCGTCTATTCAAAACCAGCTGGGACTCCTTTTTTTTCTAGGTCTTGCCAAAATATTATCCCTCATCCAAGGGGTTTCTTTGCCTGTAGGTGGTGTGTCGTTGCCCTCTGCAGTGTCTTTGCCCCCCTAGCCCACCCCATTGTGCTCCTGGGGTCAGCATGGTGCTTGATGGCTGCAGGTGCTGCAAAATCTGTGCCAGGCAGCTGAACGACGACTGCAGCAAACACTGGCCGTGTGACCCCCACAGGGGGCTGGAATGCAACTTTGGAGCAGACCCGTTGGCCAGCAAGGGCATCTGTCGGGGTAAGCAGGGTGCTGGGACTGGCACAGGGTGTATGGGGTGGGGGACACGTCCTCATTTACTTTCTGTCTACATCTCTGGGGGAGGGGGGGTACCCTGATTCCAGATCATCAGGGAGGATGGGGGGGCAAATATACCCACCCCAATATAAACTCTGCTTGTGACAATCCTCCTACCCCAAAAGAGAGATGAACCCCCACATACAGACCCTGCTGGCAACACCCCCCTCCCTCTGGTTCTTGAGCTAAATAAGAGGATCTTTTTTAATGTAGGGGACAATGAACTCTTTTCCTCTCCTCCCCCACAGCCCAACAGATCTAGCCCCTTGCCCTCGCCTAGGAAAGGTGTTAATCGGGTACCAAATTGGCATGGAGGAGGTGTCCACCTGTCTGAACTGGTGGAATTCCCATCCCAGGGGTAATGACAGGGCCTAGGGTGTCTCCTGGAACCTCCCTGTCAAAGAGCGAAGTGGTGGTACTGTAGGTCCTTCAGTAACCAAGCCCAGCTGATGCACTGCACAGGGCAGGTGGGGAGAGGGCCCAGCTGCCTGGGGAGGTGGCATCTCTATACCGAGAGCTAGTGGAAGGACTGTGCTGCCTCCTGCCCCACATTAAGGGAGCTCTGGGGACAGCCAGAAAACCCCCCTGCCCCCAGTGGGGATCTAATGCTCACTCCCTCTTGGGGAGGGGAGGAGCCGCTCTAGGCTGCGGGGGGGGGGGGAGGAGGCGCTCTAGGCGGCAGGGGGCTGGTCAGGGGGCAAGACACAGGGCCATGGCAGGGCTGGAGGAGGTGTCTGGGGGTGGAAGGTTCCAGCAGGTGGGGAGAGGAGCCCAGGACAGTGGAGGGGGCCTGTCACTGATGCTCCACCAGCCCCTGTGATTGACTGACACTCCCCCCCGCACCAACTTCCCAGGCTCTATTCCAAGCGGTGTGGGGGGGGGGGGGGGGGAGAGAACTGGTTCATGCCAGCCCCATGGGGCAGTGGGATGGGTGAGTGCCAGCCCCACAGGAGTCCAAGATGGTGTAAATGGGGGGGGCGGGGTCTCCCTTTGAGCTCTCACTGGCTGAGAAGGCAATCTGGCTCAGGGTGCCTTGAAAACCCATCTCCCCTGCCATGCTGGAGCTGACTGCCCTGGGGAGACTGTCTCCCTTGATCACGTGTGTCATTAATACCCTGGAGTGACAGAGGGTGGGGGATGGCTGGCTTAGGAGTGGGGACCAGTCATATGGGAAACTGGTGATACACATGTGCTTCTCTTGGATTCAACCCCCATGTACATTTGGGGGGCTGGGCAGGGGGCATGGCACAGAGCCCAGAAAGAGAAGTTCATTCAGCAGCCCGTTAAAGCATGGGGAGACCGAAGAGCAAGGGGTCCCCACTGCTGGCTTGGGGTGGGAGAGCATCGCTGACCTGTGCCCCCCTGCCCCAGTGTGGATGGGCTCAGGCCCAGGTCCAGAGGGGTGGTGGTGGGAAAGCTGGAGCCTGTGAGCTCAGGGCTCAGGAATGTGTCCAGGAGAGTGAAAAGCCGGGCCAGGGATCCAGAGCCAGCCACATTCCTGCAAGGATTGTACATTTGCCCCTCCATCCTTGGAAATCTGCCCCCCCCCCACCCTTTTCTCCTGTGGGGGTGGGGGAGGTAACTTTTCCCCTGGTCCTGGCGGGCAAGGGAGCCTGAATCCAGCATGAGGGTCTTTTTTTTCCCCTGCTGTTGCAACACAATCCATTCCTGGCCCTTGTGATCCCGGCCCACATCCTGTTTTCCAGAGCTATTTAAAGCTGGGGCTCCTCTCTCTAAAATCTCCTGCTCCTGGGCCCTTAGGGGGAGCAGCAGCCTCAGTCCCTGCTCCAACACTTGGGTCTGGCCCAATGGTGTGGTCTAAGGATGAAGCACCTGTATTCCCCCACCCCACACACCCTCCCCCCCAAGATCCATCCAGGTCCTTCATCCTGCAAGGTCACTCAGCATCAGCAGCTCCCCTTAGCCTCTCCAGGGCCTGGGATGCTCTGGCGATGGGCTGTGAATTCCCTTAGAGGTGAGGTTCCTTCCTTATTTTGGGGGGCACCCTAGTCACCACCCTTAAAGGACCCCTGCCACAGGAGGGGGCTCCAGCCATGGACCTCTGATGGGAATGGTCCAATCCTGAGCCATGCTGTGCCCCTTAACAGGCTTGACCCCCCCAAGTCCTCTCTAGTCCCCAGTGCAGGATGCCCCAGGTCTCCTCTAGGCAAATCTGATGCCTGCACAACAATCCCCAGCTGGGCATAGGTCTGTGCCAGGAGGTAAGGGCATGGATGCCCAAGCACCATGCTATAGCTGCACCAGGGTGCTGCTGACCCCCGGTCCGTGTGGAGCAACTGATGCTGCAAGTTGTCTGGCCACTGCCGTGGTTCTGCCCCTCTCCCACAATGCAATGCTTCTGGACAGCAAAGTACCCGGAGACGCTTGCTGCTCTGGGGCCACAATGCCAAGCCAGCATGTGGCTTTGGAGGGGTGGGGGAGTTAGGAGCTGGGCAGACCAGCAGTGGGTTCCTAGGACATTTGGCTATCTTGACATGAAAGAGGTGGAGGGATCCACTAGGGAGTGGGTGTCCCTCTTGGGCAGCTGACTAACGAGCCTCTTGGGGGCCCTACTGTGTCCCCAGCCAAACAGGAAGGCCGGACATGCCAGTACAATGGGCGGATCTACCAGAACGGTGAGAACTTCCAGCCCAGCTGCAAGCACCAGTGTAGCTGCATGGATGGTGCTGTCGGCTGCCTGCCCCTGTGCCCCCTGGAGATGCCCCTGGCCTCCCTCAGCTGCCCTGACCCACAGCTGCTCAAGGTGCCCGGCCAGTGCTGCAAGAAGTTTGTGTGCGGCAAGGGGGCCAAGAGGTTTGGGGAGGTCTCCTTTGAGGGCAGGGAGACCAACAGCAATGAGCTTATCTATGTGGGCAAGGATGGACACTGGAAGAACCTGCCAGGTGAGTGCATGAGGAGTGGGCACCAGATAAAGGGCTGGGGACGGGGTGCCCACCCACCTAGGAGCCCAGGATGAGATGCCAGGGCTGGACAAGAAGTGGTGGGTGTTGTGGGATAACCCCTGACTTGTAGGGTGCTATCACCAGCTAGCAACAAGCTCAAGTCTGATGTACCCGTCCTGGTAGGGTGGCTAGGAATGGTGCTTCACCCACCTCCCCAGGCTAATGCTCCAGCTCCTCCTGTCATTTAGCCTGATTGTCTGTTCTGGGAGAAAATCTCTCCTCCCTCCCCCCACCAGCAGGGAACTTCCTCAACTGGCAAAAGGGCTCTGCTCCCCCACTAGGGAATGGATCAGGGCACAGCCAGAGCCTGTTGTGCTGCAGCTAGTCTCTGCTCCCCAGGGACCATAGAGGGGCAGAGCGTAAATTAGAGCAGCCTCTAGGCTGCTCTAAATGCACATCTGTGGCTGGACTGGAAGGTATCTTTGCCTCCAGTTTCCCCACATTGCATAGGGGGGGTGCATGCTTCCGTGCATATTTCATTTGGACCGGGACCCTGCTGGCTGCAGTAGGAACATAAGGCTGGAGGCTAGTCCCTGCCCCAAGAGTTGGAAATCTACATTGGCTGTTTGAGTGCCCAGGAATGGCCGGTGCTGAGGTCAATGGCACCCAGAGGGCTCGGTTCACAGCTGCTGGGAAGCAGTGGCAAAATTAGTAGGAGGGTGTGGGGAGCAGGGCATGGCAGCCTCTAGGGATAAGTGTGGTGCCTTTTCCAGTGGATTATGCAATTGACAGAAGGGGGCACCTGCCCCCAATTTTCCCATGGGGCTGGAGAGTGCACTTGCCTGGCAGCAACAGTGCCTGTCCCCAGGGCTGGGCCTGGCTCCCTGCTCCTGGTGCTGTGATGTGGTGCACAGGGTCAGGTGGCACCCCACCATCATCCCCAAGGGCCAGCAGGGCCAAACCTGCATGGCACTGTGACCCCATGTGCCAGGCTGCAACACAGGAAGCTGAGCCCAGCCCCATGGGCAGGAGCTGCTGCTGCTGGGTGGGAGTAAGGTGGGCTCACTCTCCAGTGCCCCACCAGTGACCTATTGCACCCCCGGTTGCAAATCCTGGCTTGGCCACCCCTCAAGAGGTGGCCCAACTGGCCATCAGCTGAATTCCCTGCACCCCCCCTGCAAGTTGAAGAGGGTAGCAGAGGAAGCTGAGTAACCAGCCCCAGAATCCAGGAGTGCTGGGTAGGCAGTCCCTGGGGCAGTGCAGGACTTAGTGTCTGCTGTGAAGGGGTCGTGAGCAGGTGGCACTTCCATTCTCCCCTTCTAGGACCAGCTCTGGAGTCGGGAATGGGGCAGGACAGAGACAGCAGCTTTAGTCTGTTGCCCTATATGCCTTGCAGCTCATGCCAAGCTTCTAGGCCTGGCTTTGGTGCAGGAGCTTGTGACTGAAGGGCAACCTGAAATTCCCAGGTCCTGGCTTGATGGCAAGCACCCCCTGCTGGTGAGCCTGTGTATTAACTGAGCTCCCTCTCTCCTTCTCCAGCCTGGGCACCTCTGTTCAAGGCCCATTCGGTGCTGAGGAAATGCCTAACCCAGACTACAGACTGGTCTCCCTGCTCCAAGACATGTGGCCTGGGTGCCTCCACCCGGGTCACCAACAACAACCCCCAGTGCAAGCTGACAAAGGAGACGCAGCTGTGTCAGATCCGACCCTGCAGCCAGCCTGACTTCACCAAGCTGAAGGTGGGGCTGGGATCCCAACCGGTGGGGCAGTGGGGGGATATGCTGGGAGGTCCTTGACCTTGCCAAGGGAGGTGGGGACAGCCCCTAGAAGTGGTGTTGGAACAAGGAGCTTGCTATCCTAGCAAAGGACTCCAGGGGGGTGGGGGTGTTTCAGGAGGGGCTAGGAATCAGGACTTTTGGGGATTTATCTCCTGCTCCAGGGGAGTGGCGTCTAGTGGTTAGAGCAGAGCTGGTAGGGGAGGACTCTTGGGTTCCTCTCCCTGGTGCTGCCACTGACTCACTGTGACCTTGAATCATAGAATATCAGGGTTGGAAGGGACCTCAGGAGGTCATCTAGTCCAACCCCCTGCTCAAAGCAGGACCAATCCCCAATTAAATCATCCCAGCCAGGGCTTTGTCAAGCCTGACCTTAAACCTCTAAGGAAGGAGATTCTACCACCTCCCTAGGTAACGCATTCCAGTGTTTCACCACCCTCCTAGTGAAAAAGTTTTTCCTAATATCCAAGCTAAACCTCCCCCACTGCAACTTGAGACCATTACTCCTTGTCCTGTCATCTTCTACCACTGAGAATAGTCTAGAACCATCCTCTTTGGAACCCCCTTTCAGGTAGTAGAAAGCAGCTATCAAATCCCCCCTCATTCTTCTCTTCCGCAGACTAAACAATCCCAGTTCCCTCAGCCTCTCCTCATAAGTCATGTGTTCCAGACCCCTAATCATTTTTGTTGCCCTTTGCTGGACTCTCTCCAATTTTTCCACATCCTTCTTGTAGTGTGGGGCCCAAAATTGGACACAGTACTCCAGATGAGGCCTCACAAATGTCAAACAGAGGGGAATGATCACGTCCCTCGATCTGCTGGCTATGCCCCTACTTATACATCCCAAAATGCCATTGGCCTTCTTGGCAACAAGGGCACACTGACTCATATCCAGCTTCTTGTCCACTGTCACCCCAGGTCCTTTTCCGCAGATCTGCTGCCTAGCCATTCGGTCCCTAGTCTGTAGCGGTGCATTGGATTCTTCTGTCCTAAGTGCAGGACCCTGCACTATCCTTGTTGAACCTCATCAGATTTCTTTTGGCCCAATCCTCCAATTTGTCTAGGTCCCTCTGTATCCTATCCCTACCTGCCACCATATCTACCACTCCTCCCAGTTTAGTATCATCCGCAAATTTGCTGAGTGCAATCCACACCATCCTCCAGATCATTTATGAAGATATTGAATAGTTTGGGAAGATCCTTCCCGCCTCAGTTTCTCCATCTGTCAACTGGAGATCAAAAGGGTTGCTAAAGCCCCATCTCCACATGGAGGCTGTATCCAGGGCCCAACACAGCACTAAAGGTGGGGGCGGGTCTGGTGTAGAGCTAAGGGGCTGATGCAGGGTCACACTGGGCTGGCTTCTGGGGGTTGGGGGATGCAGGTTGGGGTCATGAGGGTCTAGACCCTCTGCTGGTATAAATGGCTCCATTGAAGTCCAGGCTTCCCTGCTAGGGAGCTGGAGACTTAGCCCAGCCTTTGAGTGATGGGTTGGATCCCAGTCAGTGCTGGGAGGGTCTGTCCTGCCACAGGCAAACTGAGCTGAGCCCCAATGCACCCATTCCCAGGATTCCCTCATATCCCCTCCCCAGACACAGCTGAGGCCTAGCGTACTCATTCCACTCTGGGTGCATCCAACTGAGTCCCCCCATCCCCCTCTTGGCTGAGACCTGGCAAACTCATGCCACACTGCAGCTGTAGATATTGGGCCCTTATAGCTGTCTGACATGCAGGCAGCTCCTACTCCCGCCACATTCTCCCTTCCCCCTCCAGCTGCATCTAACTGGGGTGTTTCCCTCCCCCCTGCAGAAGGGCAGGAAGTGTCTCCGGACCCAGAAGGCGCAAGAGCCGGTGCATTATACCTATGCCGGCTGCAAGAGCCTCCGCAAGTACCAGCCCAGCTACTGTGGCTCGTGCCTGGACGGGCGCTGCTGCGTGCCCCTGCACACCCACACCCTGGCCATGCCCTTCCACTGCCCCGATGGGGACTCCTTCATGCGCAGCGTCATGGTGATCCACTCGTGCCAGTGCGGGCTGGCTCACTGCCAGCCCCTCAACAAGCCTGCCATGCATCCCCAGCACCGGCTAGATGAAGACACACACAAGTTCCTGGAGTGAGCCGTGCTGGCAGCCCAGAATGGGCGAGGTCTTGGCAAGGGCATGGCAGGAGGGATGCCCCCTGCTCAAAGGACACTTTAAGGACTTGGATCTCAGCCCTAGATTGGAGGTCTCTAAGCTGATGGGTGGAGGGCAGGCCTAGGGAGCTATTGACGCACATGGCAGCCCCTTTCTAGCCTGTATTTCCACTCATGACCCCCCTATTTCCTATCCCATGGTGCCTCTTTCCACCTGTGCCCCTTCATGTACCCCACTTCCATTACCTACCCCATGGAACCCTGATGTGCACCCCCACTTCCTCCTGGGGGTGGGAGTATCTCACCACATCTTCCCACCCCCAACCCAACATGCTGTCTGCCTCTACCTTGTGCACACTCACTGCCCCCTGGTGGTGAGCCCCCAATGGACACCCTCTCCATCCCTGGTGGAAGAGAGTAGGTGTCATTTGAACCACATGGGGGGGCAATATACAGCTGCCCCACCCTCTAATAATCCAAAGGGTTCTTCTCTCTCCCCCCAACCTCATTAAAGCACTTTTAATTATACCCTGGATGCCAGGAGCCAAGGGGTTGGTGGTCCCATGGGAAGGATGCATAGGAGGGTGTCTAAAGGGTTTCATGCCTGTTCTATCGCCCCCTGCTGGGCTGTTTTGTACTCACAGGCACAGCAAAGTTGCACTTGTTGGGGGGGAGGGGGAGAATTGTTTGGGGAAATTGTCTTGTTTTTCTTTAACACACACCCAGCTTCAAACTCAGTTTGGAGCGATGGCTGTTGGCTTCATAAGGAAGCCCATCTCATCTGTCACCCCTTCTTGCTGTCTTCCCCTCCTTGTTAATTAACGATGCCTGATTTCTCTCTCCCCCTCCCCGGGGGGGGGGGGGGGGGCAATTTATAGTGACTGTCACAATGATTGAAAGTCCTTTCTCTCTCTTGCTGGCAGGTATAATTGCTTTGTGGGGGAAGGGGTATCCCCAGACCCCCTGCAAACTCGTATCTCCATCAGAATGAGTTTCTCTTTTCTTCCCCCCACTCAAAAAACAAACAAACAAACAAAAAAAAAACTGGAAGGGAGTTTAGAAGCTGGTATTCTGCTCCAGTTCCTGGCTGGATAACTAGCTGCAAATGTCAGATCTGGATCCACCAAACCCTTCAAAGTTTATGGGGCTCTTCTGAACCACCCCACCAGCCCAGCTGTCTGTTCCCTGCTCCAGGAAGGCCAGTTCTCTGCTTAGTTTGGCTTAGAACAGGAATGGCATATGAGGGGAGGGCAGCTATGTTTCTCTCATAAATACCTTCCCCCCCCTCCCCTCATCCTGCCACCATCTCCCGATCCGGAGGAGTTTATTCAGGATTCCCCCTTCAGTGCATCTAACTAAGCTTGGCAGCATTCGATTTTAATTTCAATAGATAATGCTTGTTTGGGTTTTTAAAAAAAGACTTTTACAGTTGTGGGAAATTATGGAGGGGGATCAGACAAGGGGGGGGTCAGATGCTAATTACAGTAGATGTTGAGATTCGAAAAGTTAACGGTGAACAAGCTTTAAAACACAAATGGCCAACACCCCATGTCAAACTCTACACAGGAAACTGCCTTAAATCAAACTCAGGAGTTCTCAAGCAGCGCGTTTCAGCCATGGCCGGTTGTCACTGATAACTGACCTGTACCGAAGCTATTTTTTTGTGGGTTTGTGTGGCTGGTGCAATTCATGTTTGCTGACATTTATCCCTAGAAATCGAATCCTTCCAAGCCTCCCTGTAACCCACCCTGAGCAGCATTGTCGCCCTCTCGGGCCTGATCCATGGGCAGGGGCTCATAAGTGCTACAGCGCAGTCAGAGTAGCCACTCCTGCTTCTAGATTCCCTGCTTTTGCCCCGGCTGGGGGCGTCTCATTAGAGGCAGCCTCCCCTTGTCTTGCGAGGTTAAGCAGCTACTAAAGAGTTAATGGCGCTTGGTAGCCTGGGGGGGGGGCTACGGGGTCTCTGTTCTATGTCCAGGTCAGTGGCTACCTGCCAGCCTGGCTGTTCCTCTGTGTCTAAGGTGTACGGAGCCCGGTTTATGGGGGGAGGTGATACGTATTTATCACAATAAAAGCTGTTTATTTTTGGATATAACTAATGGAGTCTAGGGTTTGGGGGGTTTATTTGGGTTTTTTTATAATTTACACAATAAAACAAAGTTTATTTTATAGAAAACTCAGCTGTGGCTAGTTTGGGGGTTTGCTTGTTTTTTTCCCCAGTGAGTGTCTGCACCCGGGGCAGAAAGAAGAGCAGGTGCTTCTGGCCTGCAGCTTGCCCGAAGGATCAGGATCCTTAGGCTTGGTCTAAGCAACAAGCTGGACTGATTAGATCACGTTCATACTAGCAGCCCTTTCCCCGTACTGCTATACCACCAAAGCACTACTTGTGTGGATATGGCTAGCAGTGAGGTCTAGTGAGTGGATCACCAGGCTAGGTGCTGGTCCCAGCTCAGCCATTGGCCTGCTGGGTGACCTTGGGCAAGTCACGTCCCTGCTCCATGCCTCAGTTTTCCCATCAGTGCAATGGGGATAATGATCCCAAACTCCTTTGTAAAGTGCTTCAAGAGCTACTGCTGGAAAGTGCAAGGTAAGTTACGGGTTGCTATACCAGCAAAAGGGCTCCCAGTCTGGCTGCAGCAGCGCTGTGCACTGTGCTGCTACAGTGAAGCCACCCCCTGCCCCACCCTTGACCAGAGCAATCTATCCTGGTAACAGGGCAGCTCTGCAGGCAAAGTGAGTCTATGCTAGGAGCTCATGCCAGCAATGCTCTGTCCTCACCACACCCCTGAGTGATGCCAGCAGACGTCAGTAGCGTAGACCTGGCTTAACTCTTTGAGTTGTAGTTATGCCTAGGATCTTAGCTGTGGGCCAGGCCCCCAGGGGGCTAGGTGCTGTACAGTATCAGGTGTATTACAGCAGTGCCTAGGATCTCAGCTGTGGGTCAGGGTGCTAGGTGCTGTATGTTATTTGGTGTATTACAGCAGTGCCTAGGAGCCCTGCCATGGACCAGGCCCCCAGGGGGCTAGGTGCTGTACAAACACAGACCAGAATGACACTCCTTGCCCCACAAAGATCACAGTCCCCATAGAGTTCTGTCCCCAGTGCGGGTGCTCCCTGGGTGATGCAGCTTTCACATTGAAATAGGAGCATGCACATTTGGGGGTAGGTTATACAGGTTTAATCCAACAGGTGTAACTCTGCCTGGATACTCTTTTTTTTTTTTTTTTTTTTTATGTAGGTTTAAATCTAGCACCAGCCTGGGCTGAACAGGGGTTTTTGTATATCGGGGGGGGAGGGGTTATACCGAGGCTGCTCATTCAGTTATAATCTTTCCTAGCCCTTTCCGGGGTAGATCTGAGTGCTTTACAAAGGAGCACTGTATTGTATGGATGGGGAAACTGAGGCACGGAGTGGGGGGAAGTGATTTTCTGAGGTCACCCAACAGGGTGGGCAGAGCCAGGCCAGCACTGTACCCACTAGGCCACTCTGCTTTCTCTGAGTAAGGATGCAGTTTGAGCAGGATGAAGGTGCGCTCATAGATTCCAAGGCCAGAGCGGACCATAGTGGTCACATGGTCTGACCGCCTGCTTAACACAGGCCATAGGATGGCCCTGAATTAATGCCCGTTGAAGTGCAAAAGCTGGGGTTGAGCTGCACCATGTCTCTCCTAAAAAACCATTTAATCTTGATTTAAAGATTTCCAATGAGGGAAAATCTGCTCCAGCCCTGGGTGAGCTGTTCCAATGGTGAATGACCCTCGCTGATACCAAAAATGGTGCTTTATTTTTGGTGTGAATTTTGTCTAGCTTTAACTTCCAGCCATTGGATTTCGTTAGATGTTTGTCTGCTGCACAGCAAATTTCTCTTCCCCCTGTAAAAAGAAAAGGAGTACTTGTGGCATCTTAGAGACTAACCAATTTATTTGAGCATGAGCTTTCGTGAGCTACAGCTCACTTCATCGGATGCATGAATCCATGAGCTGTAGCTCACGAAAGCTCATGCTCAAATAAATTGGTTAGTCTCTAAGGTGCCACAAGTACTCCTTTTCTTTTTGTGAATACAGACTAACACGGCTGTTACTCTGAAATCTTCCCCCGTAGGTACTAACAAATGGCAATCTAATCACCCCTTCAACCGCCTCCTTGTTAAATTAAATAGATTGAGCTTCTGGAGTCTATCACTAGAAGGCAGGTTTGCTAATCCTTCAGTCCAGAGGTCCCCAAAGTGGGGGGCATCCTCCTGGAGGGGTGTGGAGGCCCCATCCCCAGCTCCCATCCCCACGTATGGCTCTGCATTGGCCAAGGGCCCAGCTGCTGGCCCCCACTACAGCCTGCCTACAACCCTGCTCCTGCCCCCAGCCTCAGCCCCTGGCCCTGGCTCCTTTCCCTGCCTGGGACTGAAAGCGGAGCTGCGCCTGTCTGCTGCTGCTGCTCCTCCTTTCCCATCCCCAGCCCTGGCCCCCTTCCTCCGTCCATGTCCCCCAGCCATAGCCCTGCTCCTGGCCTGGGCCCGGTGTGGGGGGTATGGACAGGGATAAGGAGGGGTGTGACCCTTAAAAGTTTGGAGACCACTGCTCTAGTCGTTCTCCTGGGTCATCTCTGAATCCTCCCCCATGGCTCCCCAGCCAGCCTTCTCAAACAGTGGCAAGCAGAACTGGCCATGTTATTCCAGCAGCGGTCACACCGGTGCCAAACGGAGGAATTGAATGTCCTTGCTATGGATCAATACTTCCTGTTTACACAGCCACGGGATTGCACTAGCCCAAATAACGGGCTAAGCTTATACAGGTGCCTAGGGTTGCCAACTGGTTGGACAAATTCCTGGGGGTTTCATCACATGACATAATCTTTAATTAAAGATTAATCTTTAATTCCTGGAGACTCCAGGACAATCCTGGAGGGTAGGCAACCCTGCTGGTACAACTGGGCCCATACTGGGGGGAGTTGTACCCCAGTTTCCAAAGGGATCGTAGTTAAATCAATATGATACTGCTTCTGGCTCTGTCTGTCTACTGGAGATGCTTGTGTCTGTATATTTAAGCAGGTCAAAGGACTAGAGTCCAGGTATGGGCCAGCACAGGTTTTAACTAATGAGCTCTAAGCCCCGTCTACACTAGGAGGGGCTCCGGGCGCTAGGGAGGCAGCTAGCTCACGGGCAAGGTGCTAGTGCCCCTCAGTGAGGAAAACAGGCAATGCACAGCTACTCTGGCATAGCTGTGTCTACACTAGGGCATTTGCTGGTCTAGAAACGTCCCCGCGCCCTGACAATGCTATATGGGCATACGTTCCTAAAAGAGACCTGGCTTAGGGCAGCGGCCCCCACGCTGTTTGCTGAGCAGCCCCTGGAGTAGGAACGCTCCCCCACAGAGGGGACGCATCAGCAGTGAGAGACGATGAACGTGTCATTCCTCACCCGCCCAGACGGAGAATGGAGCAGGCAGGACAGATGCCTGATGCATGGCTGGGGGGCACCCCAATGCCACGGTGATGGACATGGTATAAGGAACTGTTGAGACTAGGGTCCTTCTCAGATTGGGCCTGAGTGTGGGTGGTTGGGGGTGGGATTAGACCCTCCCCCTCCAGTGGTGGTGGGCCTGATGGGCCTGATTCAGCCCCGGCCAGCAAACCTGGCTCTTAGCCCAGGCCCCAGAGGCTCACGTGTTAAGAGCCAGAGATCCTAGGTTCAGCTCCTGAGGGGGGCATGGCCCAGTTTAGGCCTGGGTGAGGGAGGGGAGGTGCCCCATGGCATGGCCTAGGTCATTCCCAGGGGGTGGTATTCTGTTAGGAGAGAACTATCCCACAGCCCAGCCTTTGCTTGTGGAGGTGACAGGACCTTTTTGTACTACAGCTCCCCCCCTTTGCTCCTGCAATGATGACACACACCCCAACTGAACCCACAAACCTCAGGGCTGAAGCCCAGGCCTCACCCAAGGAGCCGAAGGAGGAGCTCCACTAGCTGGCAGTAGCAGTAGGCTCTTACCCACTTGTGCACACCAGCCACTGGGGCAGGAGTCACAACCCTCGCAGCCCCGCTGGTGGGTTGACAGCTCTGGGGCTGCCTCAGCCGCTGCCTGCTAGGGGAGAAGCCGGTCATTTCATCCAAACGGGTTCAAACACAAGGGTGCAGGGGGCGGATGGGCTGGTGGTTGCTTGAGTTGTGGCTGTTTTTAGAGATGCTCATTGTGTGGGGCTGGGGTTCCCAAAGGGCTCAGCCAGCAGCAGCTCCCCAAGGCTCCAGGGCTTTTCCCCCACCCCCGGCATTGAGAACAACTGTACCAGGGCCCGGCGATGCCAGGGGTGGGGGTGTGTGCATGTCACACTGCAAAACAATCTGGGAGCAGCAGAGTAGCGAAGCAGCCCCACCCCACCTCAGTAAGGCCAATGTCAGCAGCATTGACAGCACCCCAGACCTCCAGCTAGAGCCCTGACGTGTACTTGGGGGCCCACAGTCACATTACACCTTGAGCTGCCAGTGCAGGGAGGGCCAGCTCCCACAGCAGGCCTGCTGCCATGTGTGGATTTGCACATGCATGGGCTGCATGTCCGTGTGTGTGCACGTGTGACTCGCCGAGCAGGCCTGCAGCGGGTGTGTGCACATGTGTGTGTTGCAGGATCTGACAGCAGGTGGTGCTGTTGCTTTACAAACCTGTGTGAGGGGCCCAATGATTCTGAATTCCAACACCCCCCCACATACACCCCACACTCCCCCGCTGGACCCCAGGGAGGCAAATCTGGACTGTTCTGCCTTGAGGCATCTGTGGGGATAGAGAGGGTGAGGCAGGGAGGGCAGTGCTGAGAGCCGGCACCTGGCTGCGCGCGGGGTGGCCGTCTGCGTGGTGATGGGGGTGGGGGGGGCCACCGGCTGCCACCCAGCTCTCTGCATTTGGCAGGGGGCTCAATCAGAGGTGTCTCCAATAACATGCCCCGGACCCCTGCAGCACAGAGAGACTGAGAGTGCCAGCATCCGCCGGGCAGCTGGACAGGGACGGGCATGGGGGCGGGGGAGCGTCTCTTGGGCTCCTGCGGGGTGCGGTGCCCCCTTGCTTGCCCTCCCTGCCCAGGCTGAGATGCCTGCCTCTCGGAGACAGTGGCCATGTCCATGCAGTGCGCTTGGTCCCCCACCCTGGCATCCGGGTGACTGCCTCTTACGAGGGTGGGGGATGGAAGGGAAGAGGCAGTGGGGAAGGGATATGGGGCGGGAGAGAGGGAAACTCAAGCTATCAGGGGAAACCTTCCTAGCAGTGCAATCTCTGCCTTGGGGTGTGGATGGAACAGTCTCCCAAGGGAAGGGCTAGTGTGTGACCCCTGGGGTACAACCTGGGCTGGAAGAAACTGTCTCCTGTTTTATATGTTTAGTCCATGTGCTCTGGCAAACACAAGTCCAAGCATCATGTTGGTGGGGGCGGGCACTGCTGAGTCCCAGGGTTGAGTAATTCTCATTGAATTGCTAATTGTCATTCACTTGGCTGCACAATGGCTGGCGATGGTTGTGTAGCATCCACCCAGCCATTCGGTCAAGTGCCTTGTTGTTTCTGGGGAGATGCCTTCTGGGCTACTCCCAGATTTGCAGCATATTTCATTAACACCATACAGCACAATTTCACAACTTTATGCACTTTAATGATACACATATTTCAACAGAACAGTGGGTGTCAGCAAATCATAACCTTTCCCGTGATACCTTACATGGCCTGCTTTATATGAAATATAAAGAATATATACAAATGATGAATATGGGGCCTAGAGAGCACAGCACGCCACTCCCCCAAGGTATAGAGCAGTGGCTCTCAAACTTTTGTACAGGTGACCCCCTTTCACATAGCAAGCCTCAGAGTGCGACCCCCTCCATATAAATTAAAAACACTTTTAATATATTTAACACCATTATAAATGCTGGAGGCAAAGCGGGGTTTGGGGTGGAGGTTATCAGATTGCAACTCCCCCATGTAATAACCTCGCGACCCCCTGCGGGGTCCTGACCCCCCCCCCCAGTTTGGGAACCCCTATTATAGAGTGTCACAGCTAGAAACTCCAAGGCTTGGGACTTTTAAAAGGAGACTGGACAAAACATGCAGTAAGGATCAGCCCTGCATGGGCAGGGAGATGGACTGAGCCAGGATGCTCACAGAGGGCTTTGCCCCCGGTAATTTCTATAATTCCATCCCTCTCTCCTGGGAGTACAAATTCTGGCACTAAAGACCTGGTGCCTGGATCCCATATTGCCTTGCACCGGGATTGGGAATTAGTGCCCTGACATACAACTCCTCCTATTGGGCCAGTGTAGAGCCTGCGGTTAGTACAGCTCTGTGCAGGTGCCCTTGTGTCTAGCTGACCCCTTGGACTCGGTCCCTGAGTGTAGTCCCACTAAACTGAGAGCTAGACGGACACTACTATGCTGCTGTGTGGATCCCGGTGTGCTTGCCCTGTGACTGTCTGGCCTGCACCCGTGGCTATATTCATCTCATTGTGCTGGCCGTGCTCCTTCCTTGGTGTGATGATGCCATTACGCTAAAATGAATCCTGAAAATAGCGACTTTTGCTGGTGAGAGAGAGAGACAAGCTCTGGAGCTTTCACAGAGTTCTTCTTCCTGAAGAAGGGCTCTGTGAACGCTCAACATCTTGTCTCTCTCGCAAACAGAAGCTGGTCCAATAAAAGATATCACCTCACCCACCCTTTTTCCTCTCATGTGAATAGCCTCCCTCCAAAGCTGGCAGAGGTGCTCGGAGGAGGGGGCGGAGGGAATGAGCGGGTGGGCAGGCGGTGGAAGGGGTGGAGCGGGAGCGGAGCCTCGGGAAGGGGCAGAGTCGGGGTGGGGCCTTGGGAGGGCACCCACCGGCAAAACCAAAAGTCAGCACCAAGCCCTCATTCAGCTCTGCCGGTGCCCCTCAGTCCCAGCCTCCAGCCCCCTGCTGGCCCAGCCCTGGGCTCCTCTGGCACACAGCTCTGCCCATCCCTCAGCTCCTTGGGGGGTGCCCCTGTCAGAGCTGAAGAAGCAGAGGCAGCTGATTGAAGGAGCAGCCTCCAGAACAGCGTGCGCAGCAGAGAAGCCTGGCTGGGGGCCGGGGGGTGCGTCCTGGGGTACATCCAATAATACTTCTGCCTGCGGTCTCCCATGTCCAGGGTGGGGCTCGAGCCTTTGACCTATAATCAGCCCCCTACTGCTTGAAATGGAGGGGCCGCGCCTACCTCCTGCTGCAGTTGCACAGAGCAACCACTGGGGGGGGACAACCTGGTGGGCAGGCCAGCTGTTCCATTCCGACACAGCTGGGGCTGTTCAGCAATCAGGAGTGTAGCTGGGGACTGCTTGAGCAAGAGGGGGCAAAGCCAGCCCTAGCAGCCCAGGCCCTGCTCTGGGGAAGGGGGGGCAAGTCCTACCATAGGATCCTGCCCCCAGAAGCATCCCCTCAGCACCCCAGGGCCCAGGGTTCACCCAGTTTATTTCCCCTGATTTCATAGAATCATAGAATATTAGGGTTGGAAGGGACCTCAGGAGGTCATCTAGTCCAACCCCCTGCTCGAAGCAGGACCAGCCCCAACTAAATCATCCCAGCCAGGGCTTTGTCAAGCTGGGCCTTAAAACTTCTCAGGAAGGAGATTCCACCACCTCCCTAGGGAACCCATTCCAGTGCTTCACCACCCTCCTCCCTACGCAGACCTGCCCACTCCTGTTTCACCTTGTTTGCAGCCCCCAGGGAGATTGCACTTCCATCCTGCTGGCCCCACCGCAGGGCCCAGCTGGCAGGATGCCATGGGGCTGAGCCCTTACCAGGACAGCAATGGGCTGGTTCCCTTTCTAGAGCCCTAGCCCTACATAATGGGTGGTGGGTGGGGCAGGGGAGAGGGGCAGGCTGTCTCTCCAAATTCCCCTGGAGGTTGGGGAGCAAGGAGAGACCCGTCCACAAGGCACGGGTTTGCAGCACAGTCATAAACATACTGGACGATATGGGGCAATATTGAATGTTACAGGATCTACCAGGCGATCCTGGATTTCCCACTTCCTCTGACACCAAAGCGTTAGAGAGAGAATGCATGACGGACAGACAGATGGGTGAGTGTGGGGTTGGATAGAGAGATACTTGCCGTGATGCTGTAGCCGTGTTGATCCCAGGAGATGAGAAACAAGGTGGGGGAGGGAATATCTTTTATGGGACCAACTTCTGCTGGTGAAACAGACAAGCTGCACAGAGCTCTTCTTCGGGTCTGGGAAAGGTCCTCTGAGCATCACAGCTAAAGGCAAGGTGGAACAGATCGTACAGCATAGGTAGGTAGCACATACTGGAAGGAGGGGTAGTTAATAGGCAGACTGCAGGCCAAATCCGGACCGCCAGATGCTTCTGAACAGACCCTCAAATCTTTTTATTTATCATTATTGTGGTGTGAAAAATGTTTCTATGGAATCTGGACCTTGACCAAAAAATCATTTACTACCCCTGTTTTAAGAAAGGTTTCAGAGTAGCAGCCCTGTTAGTCTGTATTTGCAAAAAGAAAAGGAGGACTTGTGGCACCTTAGAGACTCACCAATTTATTTGAGCATAAGCTTTCATGAGCTACAGCTCACTTCATCGGATGCATAAAGTGGAAAATGCAGTGAGGATGTTTTATACACACAGACCATGAAAAAATGGGTGTTTATCACTTCAAAAGGTTTTCTCTCCCCCCACCCCACTGTCCTGCTGGTAATATCTAAAATGATCACTTATCTAAAATGATCACTCTCCTTACAATGTGTATGATAATCAAGGTGGGCCATTTCCAGCACAAATCCAGGGTTTAACAAGAACGTCTGTTAAAGAGACCGTTCAAGGCAGCGTGGCCCATTAACCCCTCTGCAGTCATAAGACAAAAAGGGGGCGTCCGTGGGTCACAGTTTGTTGTGATAAGCCATAAAGGCAGAGTTATGAATGGACACTCCCAAGCTCCTCTTCTGAAGCTGGCGCAGGTTTCTCTTGAGGTGGAGGCCTGAGAGGTCAGAGGCAGAGCGATCACTCTGTGAAAAGAGACAAGGTGGGGGAGGGAATGTCTTTTGTTGGACCAACTTCTGCTGGGGAGAGAGCCCAGCTTTCCAGCCACACAGATCTCTTCTGCTAACAAAACCAACCCGGCTACAGCCTCAGACAGACAGAGGTGCAGGGGGATAGAGAAATGGACCAATTTGTGCGCAGGGGTGGCTAGACAAAGTAGCCTGTGGGGATAGACAGGCAGAGAGGTGGGGGGGGGGATAGACAGGCAGACAGAGAGGTGTGTGTGTGGGGGGGGAGGGCAGACAGAGAGAGGTGTGTGTGTGGGGGGAGGGTAGACAGGCAGACAGAGAGAGGTGTGTGTGTGGGGGGAGGGTAGACAGGCAGACAGAGAGAGGTGTGTGTGTGGGGGGGGATAGACAGGCAGACAGAGAGAGGTGTGTGTGTGTGGGGGGGATAGACAAGCAGACCGAGAGAGATGTGGGGGGGGGGGAATAGACAAGCAGACCGAGAGAGATGTGGGGGCGGGGACAGGGGGATAGACAAGCAGACCGAGAGAGGTGTGTGTGGGGGGGATAGACAGGCAGACAGAGAGAGGTGGGGGGGGGGCAGGGGGATAGACAGGCAGACAGAGAAAGGTGTGTGTGGGGGGGATAGACAGGCAGACAGAGAGAGGTGTGGGGGGGGCAGGGGGATAGACAGGCAGACAGAGAGAGGTGTGTGGGGGGGAGATAGACAGGCAGACAGAGAGAGGTGTGTGGGGGGGAGATAGACAGGCAGACAGAGAGAAGTGTGGGGGGGCAGGGGGATAGACAGGCAGACAGAGAGAGGTGTGTGTGTGGGGGGGATAGACAGGCAGACCGAGAGAGATGTGGGGGGGGCAGGGGGATAGACAGGCAGACAGAGAGAGGTGTGGGGGGGCAGGGGGATAGACAGGCAGACAGAGAGGTGTGTGGGGGGGGGATAGACAGGCAGACCAAGAGAGGTGTGTGGGGGGGCAGGGGGATAGACAGGCAGACAGAGAGAGGTGTGTGGGGGGGCAGGGGGATAGACAGGCAGACAGAGAGAGGTGTGTGGGGGGGCAGGGGGATAGACAGGCAGACAGAGAGAGGTGTGTGGGGGGGCAGGGGGATAGACAGGCAGACAGAGAGAGGTGTGTGGGGGGGCAGGGGGATAGACAGGCAGACAGAGAGAGGTGTGTGGGGGGGAGATAGACAGGCAGACCGAGAGAGGTGTGGGGGGGGGCAGGGGGATAGACAGGCAGACAGAGAAAGGTGTGTGTGGGGGGGATAGACAGGCAGACCGAGAGAGGTGTGGGGGGGATAGACAGGCAGACAGAGAGAGGTGGGGGGGGGGCAGGGGGATAGACAGGCAGACAGAGAAAGGTGTGTGTGGGGGGGATAGACAGGCAGACCGAGAGAGGTGTGGGGGGGATAGACAGGCAGACAGAGAGAGGTGTGTGGGGGGGAGATAGACAGGCAGACCGAGAGAGGTGTGGGGGGGGGCAGGGGGATAGACAGGCAGACAGAGAAAGGTGTGTGTGGGGGGGATAGACAGGCAGACCGAGAGAGGTGTGGGGGGGATAGACAGGCAGACAGAGAGAGGTGGGGGGGGGCAGGGGGATAGACAGGCAGACAGAGAAAGGTGTGTGTGGGGGGGATAGACAGGCAGACCGAGAGAGGTGTGGGGGGGATAGACAGGCAGACAGAGAGAGGTGGGGGGGGGATAGACAGGCAGACAGAGAGAGGTGTGGGGACAGGATAGAGAGCCCCTTGCTCCCCCAGGAAGCCCTGGCAGTGAAAGGGTTACACGCCCGCTCCCCTCCCCCCGGCCCATCGATCCAGTAACCAGCTGCCTGGCGCAGGGGCACAAAGCGGCAGCACCCGCCGGCTGGCGAAGATAATTGACCAGCCCCTGGGGGTGCGGAGCGGGTGACATCACCGCTTTAAACCCCAGCCTGCCCTGCCATTGGCTAAGGAGCTAATTCAGCGGGGGGGGCGTGTGTCCTCCCCGCCTGGTCCCCTCCTCACCCAGTGGGGCTGGGGCGCGACTCGGCACCGCACGCCCGGGCCGGGAGCAGCCGCCGCCAGACAAAGCCGGGTTTGGACGGGGGCTGCAGCAGGTGGCGAGAGGCGTTTCCCCGCGGATCGCAGCAGGTAACAGCCAGGTGGCCCTTTCCCTGCGGGCCCCCCCGGTCAGTCCTGGGCTCTCTCTGCCCCCCGCCCCCCCCGCCGGGTTCCCGGCTGGAGCGGAGCTGCGGGGGAGGTTTGTTTTGATGTAGCCGGGTGTGACTGTTAATCGCCCAGCAGGTGCAAATCTCCCAGCTGGGCTTGGGGGGGGAGCCAGCGCCTTTGTTAGCCGGGGCGATTTGACCCACCTCGCTTCTCCCCCCACGCTGTGTCTGGCTGGAGCTGGCCGGGGGTGGGTGGCGCCCTAAGGTGGGGCGAAAGGGCTCTAAGTGTCACCCACTGCTCCGAGCCCCTTTGGCAGTGGGGTCCTGTGTGTTTTACCCTCCCTGGTGAGTACCACGGATGGCTCAGGGAGTCGTACCCCATGGGTTCCCGACAGCTGACTGATATCCGGGGGTTTCCTAGGTCGCCTTGGGGCTGCTACTCTGCCCATCAGAGAGGCCTGGGGGTGGGAATGGGGTTTGTAATGGAGGCCCAATGTGTCTGGTTCGCTAATGCAATGGGGGGGAAGCGCACTCGGCCTGTGGCTGTTTAAGGGTGTGAAGGCTGAGGGGATGGGCCTGGCAGTTCTGAGCCAGGCGTAAAGCTGCACCCAAAGTGGATCTGGTTTAGCCCCTCCTGGGGCTCTTTCCAGGAGAAAAGTGCATGAGCTTTCATTCAAGGGGTGAATTTTAAACTCCTCGCCGCCAGCCCTGGCAGATGGGTGTGGAACCATGGCTGGGAAAGGGGCTTGGGAGAGCCATCTGGGGCTGACCCTCCTCGTATGACCACAGCTCCCACCAGCAGAAGTGTCCCAAGGAGAGACCAAAGCAACAGGCTTAAGCTAAATCTAAATCAGATGCTCTACGAGGGTTGGCAGTGATGCAGGGTATGTCTACACAACAGCTGTACAGGGGAGAGGGAATAAGCCAGACCAGCATCAGTGAATTTAAAACTGCAGCTGCACTAGGGGTTATGCTGATATGAGATGACTTTAAAAAGTCACACACAAACAACTGCCTGGTTACACAGTCCCGAGTGACTGAAACAAATCACCTGGTGAAGGCCCATGGGAACACTCTTTAACTAAACTGGTTTAAACTAACACCTGAGGATCACCATCTTTAACCTACCTCACGTAGCAGAGCCCTTGGTTAAAATTGTGCATTCACTGGGCTGAATACAGGGGTAAGTGAAAAGAAAAGGAGGACTTGTGGCACCTTAGAGACTAACCAATTTATTTGAGCATGAGCTTTCGTGAGCTACAGCTCTGATGGTGATGCACCCAATGAAGTGAGCTGTAGCTCACGAAAGCTCATGCTCAAATAAATTGGTTAGTCTCTAAGGTGCCACAAGTACTCCTTTTCTTTTTGCGAATACAGACTAACACGGCTGTCACTCTGAAAGCTGTCATTATGCAAGGGGTAAGTGAGTGGCAGTCTCTGGCCTGGTTAGACAGGAGGCTTGCATAGATGCTCCAGTAACCCCTTCTGGTCTTAAAATCACTGTGTGGGTTGGCCAGGGCTGTAGGTAGCTGGATTAAATTAGAGAGGCAGTGAATCCTCGTCAGAAATTGACAAGATCATGACCAACCACTGTCTTAAGTACAGAAGGGGATTCACCCCCATGCTGTGGTCTCCAGTGTCTGGTCATTGCATTTGGGACAAACGCTCCTCTTTGCAAGGAGGGGAATTGCCTAACTCACCTTGTTCTGTGAATGCACAAGGGTCTTGGTATCTCTCTGCTGGGATGAGTAAAAGACGCTCCACCCTGGATTCTGTCTGTGGATTAAATCCAGTTTATAAACTAAATGGCTGATCCATGAATAATTAGTTTATTGATTGGTTTAAGGGAGTAGCTGCCAGGTTGGAATGGGATTATTTAATTTCAACCCCACTGCTGAGAGAGACTGAGGAAGGTCCTGTTTTGAGATATCTCTTCCTCCCCACTCCACCCCACACAGTGTCCCTTGATGCCAGGGAAGCTGTCATCTTGTAGGGCTCCTGATGTGAAGGCCTCTTGGGCAAGGCCTGTGTCTCTGAGCAGAGGCACCTGGGGAGCAAGAGGATCTGGAGTCTCCAGCCCCTGCCCGACTGGTATATCCTGATCTGTCGGGCACATTCTGCCCCTGAGGGGGAGGGGGCTTTGGGAGCCCACAATAAATGCAGGAATGTCTGGCCCTGGGCCACTCGCCTCTGGACAGTCTGGCATTCTGGAACCTGCGGGACGGGCTGGGGATTAGGTGGGATCTAGCTGGTGGCAGCAGTGTGGGTGGGGTGGGGTGGGGGGAAGGGACAGCAGACAGCACACACACGCGCACACACACCCTTTCCCCCAGGGTTAGGGGTCAGTCCAGATCAAGATTCAGCTCTTGTAGGGGTGTGCGTGGAAGCTTATCCCACCATTGTTCAACTTCTATCCAACCTGTGGGTACACGGGGTCTCCAAGGCTAGCATCTCTTCTCCTCCCCCACCTTCCATGCCGTCATTGGGTGGGGGAGTTGCCTAGAATACCATAGGCTGACACATTACCATGCTTTCCCCCCTTGTCCTTGGTGGGGAGAGGGGGTTTACCAGTTGCATAGGGCCAGAAACTAAATATTTCCCAGCATGGTCCAGTCTTGAGATGCAGCCACCTCTGGGGATGGAGTGGCAGAATGTCTGGGTTCTATTGCCAACACATAGCTGGATGCAGGTGGGGGGAGGGAGGGGCACCGAACCCCGTGCTCTGCCTCCGTGCCATCCCCTGGCCTCTTAAGGCACTTGATGCTCTTCAGTGTTGTGGTTTCCAGCTATTTGCCAGGTCTAGAACTAGGATTGTTGGTGGGGTGGGAATGATCCCCTCCCCCACCCAACCATAATAGGAACAACTTCATCCTGTGATGTCTCTTATCTGGAGTGGGCCACACCTTGGGGTGCATCTGGGCTCCCCTTCCAAACCATCCTGCCAGAGGTGGAGATGAATGGGGTGGGCACTGACCCTTTCATTGCAGTGGGGTGAGGTTTTCCCTGAAAGGGGAGCTGTGATCTAGAGGAGAAATTGCTGAGCTCCTTCCAGGTGCTGGCAGGACTCGTCTCTACTGCATCTCTCTAGGGTGTGTCTACTGCACCTGCCCCCTATCGAAGTCCCTGCTGGATCTGAGGCTTCCCCCAGCATGGCACAATGGCTGTACCCAATGCTGCCCTATAGGGTGGCCAGATGTCCTGATTTCATAGGAACAGTCCTGATATTTGGGGCTTTGTCTTATATAGGTGCCTATTACTCCCACTCACTGTCCCGATTTTTCACACTTGCTGTCTGGCCACCCTACTGCCTTGCCACTCTCTGGAGTGGCCGAGATGCCATGTCCCAGTGTGTTGGGGAGAAGTGCCTGGCCCCCTAAACTCCACCGTGTGCTGGGCTGGATCTGAGTCTCTCTTGGTTCTCCTGATGTGTCAGAATCAGCATGCCCGATGCTGCTCAGAAACGGCCACGTATGGGAGCAGAGCTGGGAGGCACTCTTGGCTGGCTCTAGAACCTGCCTGGCTGGCTTTTGAGTCTCTGTCCCAGCCACCCAGGTGAGGTGGTCACCAATCCTCTCCCTCTGCTCCACTTGCCCAGTCAGCTGCTCCCATGCATGCTCAGGCCAGGATTTAGGGTGACCCCCAGTGGTGGTGCTAGGTAGTGCAGGCTGGCAAGCCTTTGAAAACCTCTGGGTCAGTCAGCCTCACTAGAGACTCATGTGGCCTAAAACCGCTCCCCCCTCAACTGGAAACCAGTGTTGCAGGAGAAGGCAGCTGCTGCAGCCTGGGTTCTATCCCTGGCTTTGCCACTGGCTCGCCCTGGGCAAATCTCTCCCCCTTTGTGCCTCAGTTGCCAACCTGCAAAAAGGGGGTGAATGACACTAACCTGCTTTGGGAGGTGCTCGGAGATCATAGAATAGAATCATAGAATATCAGGGTTGGAAGGGACCTCAGGAGGTCATCTAGTCCAACCCCCTGCTCAAAGCAGGACCAATCCCCAATTAAATCATCCCAGCCAGGGCTTTGTCAAGCCTGACCTTAAACTTCTAAGGAAGGAGATTCTACCACCTCCCTAGGTAACTAGATCCACTGACAGAAAGCGCCAGGAGTTTGAGCATGTTCTGCGAGGGGGCTCACCACAGACAGAACAGAGCCCTGCTCTTGGGTGGGTGGGTGTCTCCTGCCATGAGTTCAGCTGAGAAGCCCCCGCCCCAGCCTTCAGAGCCCAAGCTGCAATTTCAAAGCCCAGTCTGTATCAGGAGTGGCCAAACGCTGATGCTCCGAGCCGGGTACAATAATCTTCAGAAGTCTTGCGGCTCTTGAACAGGGACAACCTGCTAAAGCCCTTAGACCCACTCCCCCCGTAGGGCAGAAGCCCCAAGTCGCACCACCCTGCCGCAGGACAGAAGCCCGAGCTCCCCCCATACAGTCTGGTAGGCTGAGAATGGGGGCGGCCTCTGCAAGCCGCACTTTAACTGTAAAAGAGCTATGTGCGGCTCATGATCCCCAGTTTGGACCCACCCAGTCTACACCCTTGTCTTTAGAGCACTGGCACGAGCCCTGCTGGGCAGAGTTGGACATGGGCTGGCAGGCTCAGTCCTGCAGGCTCCAGAATGCAGTGTAAACATACCCATAAAGGCCCCAGGGACCCTGGGGATCTTCTAGTCCGGCCTCTGTAACCCAGGCCACAGGCCTTCCCTGGCCTTTGAGGGGGCTGGAGCAGACCTAGGAAAACAACTGATCCTGATGTAAAAACTTGCAGTGAGAGTAGGTAGGCTGTTCAGGGGTTGATCCCCCGCCCTGCTAACTGCAGCCGTGATGGCTTCTCAGCGATCATTGATTGAGCATCTTTCCCCGGCAAGCCAGGTGCCTGGGCAAGGGGCTGTTCCCAGGGAGTTCAGTTGTGTATCCAGCACACAAAGCCAAGTGGGGGAGAGGCAGCTCGACTTCGTCACTGCAGTTATTTGGATAAACAAAACAATCTGGCAGGGTATTTGCCTAGTCAAAGCTCCCAGGAGGATCTGTGAGATGCTGCTGAGGATCAGTAGGGGAATATTGACCCATGCCAGCATTTCCGAGATTCTCCCAGAGCTGGGAGTAGCAGGGTGGGGGATCTAGTGGCTTGAAGCTGGGGGGCACCAGGATTCCTGGGTCCTCTGGGAGGTGAGTAGAGCTTAGTGGCTTGAAGCTGGGGGCAGCAGGATTCTTGGGTTCTCTGGGCAGGGAGCAGGGTCTAGTGGATTAGATCAGGGTGAGGCTGGAGAGCCAGGATTCCTGGGTTCTATTACGGGAGTGGGGGGGGTGGTGGTGGAGGGGGGGCAGAGCGCTACTACTGCTGTTCTCCCAGGACAAAGCACAAGCCAGGAATCCGTGGAGTGACTCCTAGGCCTTCCCCTGTGCTGTGCTTGTGACTCAATGGCATCTGTGGGAGGGTAGAACTGTGACCCTCCCATTCTTAAACAGCAGGTATTTTGCTAATGGGGAATCCTCACCAGTTGTTAGCAGTATAGGCCATGACACCTGGCTATGCAGTTCAGATTCCAGCCAGCAGAGGTCACTGCTGCAGGGAACACTAGTCAGCTTGTAGCAATAGCCGGGGGCGGGGGGGGCCTTTTGGGGCATCAGCCTGAGCGGATGGATATGTGGGGCTGGCTCTATGACTAGGCTTCATGGCACTGTGTGGGGGATGGATCGGTGCATGGGGAGGAGCAGCGCCTGTCTGGCAGCAGCTGCCTGGCTCAGCTCTGATCCAGGGATGTTTTCTTTTGGTTGTTTCCCCTTCTCAATGGATTTTCTCTCTCTCTCCTGCGTCTCCCCCCCTAGCTGGGGCCATTCTTATGCAAACAAGGGCTGGGATAGAGAAAGCTCTTAAAGGGGCCATGCCTCCTTTTGTCCAAGTGTGGAAGCAGGCGCTAAGCCTGGACTCTGCTTCGGAAAGGGAAGAAATACACAGATCTTGTTTAATCCTCTCTAAATCTAGCTTGGGGGGGGGGGGGAGGTCCTGCTGCCCCAGCCTTTCCCAGCAGGAGGTGCTGTGGGGAGCAGGGCAGAAGCCCTGTGCAAAGGTCTCACAGCTGCTGTACGTGAGGACAAAGGGGGTGTGGAGCCCTGGCACCCCAGTGAGGCCTGGAGTGGGCAGTGCCCAGGGCTGCCTGAGGTGTGAGCTGGATGAGGCGGCTCACTCCAGATCATCTGTGTTTGCACGGGGCCAGTCCAATAGCAGGTCTGTGTGCCCAAAGTGGGGTGTTTCAATGGGAATGCAGGCAGCTGTATGGAGCTGGGTTCCTTTCCCCCAACCCAACCCACTCCGGGCTGATGTTGGATCCAAACCGCTGGGTGGAAGGGCTGGTGTCTGCCAATGCTTCAGCTGGGAGGGGGCAGCCCCTTCTCCCTGCCCAGAGGGGCTGAGGCATGTTGGCTGCAGATCTCTCTTCTGGGGGACTGGGACGGAGTGGGGAGGGGAGGGGAGTGGTGTCTGCTTACTGCGAGGCTTGAGTGAGGTCTGGGGTCACTGGCTGTGGGGGGAGATCCAGGATCCGGAAGAGGTGGTTACAATTGGGGTATTTGGGTGGGGGGGATATATTGTGAATGAAGAGTCCTATGCTTAACTTCATAAACTGTAGTTGGCGGGGTGTAGTGGATCGAGCTGGGCAGCAGGACTCCTGTGTGTTGTGAGGTAGCTCGCAAGCTACCATTACGGTGTCCGAAGGTGCTACGGGGACCAGGGCTGCATTGTGCTAGGTGCTGTACATAGAATGACGAAGGTCTCTGCCCCAAAGAGCTTATAATCAGAGACTGCAGGTGGATACAGCGAACAGACTGGGGGAGGGGGCTTAGCTCAAGCTCCCAGGGAAGATCTTGCTGAAGCAAGTTTCTGAAAGCACCAATTCCCATCCCCCTGTGTAGGAGCTAGACTGGCAGCATGTTAGTAACAGCAGGATTCTGACCTGCTTGGAAAGTCTCTGCCAGAAAAACACTGACTCATTCAGCTGAGATCCTGACCCATTTAAAGATCCTGCGATGTCCTGGCCATGCTCCAACTTGAGCAGTTTCCATTCTGCCTCCCCAGTCTGCCCCTTCCTCGCCTTTCTCCACCTGCAGATGCAATAGTCTTCGCTTCCTGTGTGAAACAGCATGGTGTTATAAGCAGCCGCAGCTGCGCTATGCCCCAGAGCTGGCTGCATCTCGGCGGTTGCTTTATGTATCATTCTGCTGTGCCGACCAGCCTAAACTGCTTTTGGACAGAAGTGGAGCTACGTGCTCGAGCCAAGCTGTGTCCTAGGTCCGTTTGTGAAAGCGCCGCTTGGGGTTTCACGAACAGAACCCAGAACCACCTGTTTTGAGACTGCTGGCTGCTGAGCTAGAGGCGAATCACCCTTCAGTGGTCTGTAGCATAGGGCTTAGGACACATGGTTCTGAATCTATCCACTAATGGGCAGTGATGCGCACACACGTTTTTCTAGTTCGTAGAAATGGAGGGATGGAAGGGACCTCTGCTATCTAGTCTAGCCCCCTGTGCTGAGGCAGGACCAAGTAAACCTAGACCATCCTTGATTTGTGTTCGTTCAACCTGTTCTTAAAACCCTCCAGTGATGGGGAGTACAGAGCCTCCCCTTGGTCCCCTGTTCCAGTACTTCACTTCCTAGTTGTGAGGATAGTTTTTCCCAATATCTAAGCTACATCTCTCCCTTGCTGCTTATTAAGCTGGTTCCTTCTTGCCCTTCCCTCAGTAGACGTGGAGAATAATTGATCACTGTCCTCTTTATAACAGCCCTTAATGTATTTGAATACTGTTATGAGTTCTCCCCTCTCTCAACCATCTCTTCTTTAGACTAGACATGTCCAGTTCTTTCAACCTTTCCTCATACAGCTTAGGTTTGCTAAAGCTTTTATAACACTTCCCCTCTCCCCGCTGCCCCACCGCTCTCCTCTGGACTGTCTCCAGTTTGTCCACGTCTTTCTTAAAGCGGGACACCCAAAGCTGGACACAGTACTCCAGGTGAGGCCTCACCAGTGCTGAGTAGAGGGGGACAGCTACCTCCTGTTTGCTATATGCAAAGTTTCTGTGGATGAACCCCAGAATATCCGGCTTCTTCACAGCCACATCATTGTTGGCTTGTGTCCAATTTGTGATCCGCTCTAACCCCCAGGGCCTCGTCGGCAGGACTGCTGCCAGCCTCTTCTTCCCCAGTTTGTAGCTGTGCTTTTGATTTGGCCTCTCTAGGTGTAGTACTCTGCACTCATCTTTGCTGGCTTTCACTTGCTGAAGTCAGAGCACGCCAGGAACGCCCTGAGCATCCTTTCAAAGGACCCCCTATAGAACCAGGAAGTCACAGTAGAGCATTAGCACTACTAAAATTAAGTCTGCTTTTATAGTGCTTGTTATCAGTAGATCTCGAAGGGCTTTGAAAAGGTCAGTCTCATTAGCCGAACTCTACAGATGGGGAAACTGAGGCACGAAGGGGCATGCTGTGACATCACCAGGGTACAATCTGGACTGATGGACAGCTGTGTCCCCTCAGTTCTCCAGCCTGGGGTGCCTTTTACACTGCTTCACTGAGAGAGCAACCACTCCTGGTATGCTCTCTCACAGCCTCTTGCATGTGCATTGCTTCCAGTTATACTGCATGTGAGCTCCAGCCAGCCACTCTTGAATTATGCTGCAGGGCAACACCAGCAAACTCCCAGTCCCAGGCTTCCCCCAGAAATGTGCATCTTGCACTGCCCAGAACCCTCCTGGACAACACAAGCTCATATAAAGTTGGTTGTGTTGTCAATAAAAGGTGATTATGTGCAAATCCTGTTATTCCCAAATGGAGTTTCCCAAACACTCCAATCCAAACACACTCGTTTAGATAAAACAATGAAGCAAATGTATTAACTAGAGAACGAGTTTAAGTGATTACAAGTAATGAGGCATGAAAGTCAGAATTGGTTACAAGAAAATGAAAGCAAAACACAACCAATGCCTAACTTAGACTTTGCTTAGAATTCTCTTAGCTTGTTCTCTCACTGCATATTCCCAACTGTTTTACGAACTCAGTCTCTTTCAGACAGGATCCCTCCCACAGTCCAATGCTGTTTTCCTTGTTCTTCAGGTGGTGTTGAGGCCGTGGGTAGAGATGAAGGAGGAGAGAGAATTTGGGGTGTTTGCTCTCCCTTCTTATACGTTTGTCTCTTCTTTGAGAATCCTTTCCAAGTCAGGGGGGAGTCCTGTCCACACAATCTCCCCCTCCCCCCCCGCCCCCCAGTGTTCCTTTGTCAAGGTGTAGATTTTTCGCTCACATCCTTTTTCCTGTCAAAGAATGGCCACTTAGCCAGGTGGTGGGTCCATTTGATTTAGTTGACACCTTGCTGAGGCATTGGCTGGCCTTTTTTTCTCTGGGGAACTGTTTGTGAGTGGTCTTCAGATTTGGAATATGGCTTAGTAACATCATACACTAAGCAGAATCTTACAACTTTGCATACAAAGTTGCCACACACTTCACCAGGACAATAATGATCAGCAAATTGAGTTTTCAAATGATACCGCACAGGGCCTACTCTTTACGAGATCTATCATAGTTCTATAAAAGAGGGGTACAGACTTTCACACGTGCCCAAGGTCATCCAGCAGGCCAGTGGCAGAGCAAGGAATAGAACCCATGGCCTCTGGATATTGGTGCTCTAGGCAATGCTGCTGATATAGTGTCACAGGCATGGAGTGTGCTGGTGTCAATGGGGTCTGCGCCAAACTCCCTGCAAACGGTGAAGTTCTGATCTGTGTCTGAAGTTGGCCTGGTGGCATTTAGACCTGGGAGGGGAAGAATTCTCCATCTTGGAAGAGGCAGGACTGGGAATTCCTCTTGGGGAAGAAGAGTGTTTAACACTTTCTGCTCTCCCATCTATCTACATAGATGCAGATCCGTTCTGACCCCAGGGGCATGGTTCTGCCCTGGGTTGGCCGCTGTTGAAGGGTGAAGTGATTAGTCTAGAAGTACCTACGTGGGGAACAAACATTTGATACTGGGCTCTTCAATCTAGCAGGCAAAGGCCTAACATGATCCAATGACTTGCAGCTGAAGCAAGACCAATTTAGACTGGAAATTGAGTGTATGTTTTTTAACTGTCAGGGTAATTAATTAGCCATTGGAACAATTTACCATGGGTTGTGGTGGGATTCTCCATCACTCACGGTGTTGAATCAAGACTGGCTCTATGAATGATTGTGGGGCAGTTCTCTGACCTGTGCTATACAGGAGGCCAGATTAAAGCCAGAAGGAACTATTGTGATAATCTAATCTATGAATCTGATTCCAGCCCTACCAGCTGGGGCTGTTCAGAGGGGAGATCAATGCTAATTATATAGCACCCCAGCAGAGATCAGGGCCCTGCTGTGCCAGGCCCTGCACAGACACAATGAGAGAGGGTCCCTGCCCCCAAAAGTTCATTATCCAAATAGGATGAAAAGTATTATCCACCCTGGCTTAAAGGTGGGGAAACTGAGGCACAGAGCTGCCGTGACTTGCCCAAGGTCACCCAGGCAGTCTGTGGCAGAGCTGGGATTTGAACCCTGATCTCCTGAATCCCAGTTCCTCAGCCATGGCCCTGTCCTTTCTCTAGCTTGGTGCTGCCTCACAAGCTCCGGATCTGAAGGGGATCTGCGGCTTTAGAGGTGGGGTGAAGAAATGGGGGCACAGCTAGCCGACACTGCTTAGCTTTCCCTGAAATCCGATCAGGCTTTTGGCCTGCCCCTGGCTGGCATGGCAGAGTGCTGTGTGTCTGAGCTGCCTCTAGCCCTTCCGCAGAGCCTTAAAGATGCTGATTGCTGCATCTAATGAGGAGTTAATCACTAGCAACCTCCCGGCATCTTTCAACCCCAGGGAGCGGGAAATAAACAAAGAGGGCAGCTGCCATCTTGAGGAGTGGGGTGGGGGGAGCTCAAGGAGCAGAATGGCTGGGGCTCAGAGCTGTGAGCCAGGGCTTGGACATGCTAAGGAAGCTGGCTAGACCCATGGGCAGGGAAGCTGCCATCTCCGCTTGCGGGAACTATCCTCCGTGAACTCTGGCTGATGGTGTGTTTCGAGCTTGGAGCAGGGGCAGTAGGCCTGAACGTGACCCGCGGGATGCTTGTGTCTCCCTGTTTTAAACGGGCCTGGGGGGGCCTGCTTTACAAAGCAAATCTCCAGACTCCTGAAACTGACGAAACAAACGGATGCCCCCCCGGCTAAATGTAGCTTTTGCTTCTGGCCCTTTGCTAGGCGGGAGTCCTCCTGCCATGGTGGCTCGGAAAGGAGCGGCTGTGGCAGGCTTAGCACTCAGCAAAGAGCCCCAGGGAGCTGGCCCAGACCTCAGTGTGGGCCGGTGGCCGAGAATCTGCCCCCTCCAATCAAACCTTGCCTGGATCTCAGTGTGGCTTATTGCCGCTTAGCCTCCTGTCCATGGGGAAAGCAGTGGGCCTTCTGCCCTCTGGGCCCAGCTGGGGAGGGAGTGACTGGTGGGCTGGGATCTGGGGGGGGGGGGGGGGGACTGTCCAGCTGGTGCAACCCCCTCCTCACAGGCCTCCGGGTCTGATTAACTTCCTCTAGACTCAGACAGTTAATAAAGCCACCGAGCTGGTTAAGGGGCCCCATTGTTAGCCATATGGTGCCTCCCAGCACTGAGTTGCAGGGAGGAGCAGGCTGGGCTAGCAGCGGCTGGTGTCTATTGACTTGCTCCCAGCCAGGCCGCAGTGGAGCCAGATCTGTTTTCAGAGTTCAGAGTAACAGCCGTGTTAGTCTGTATTCGCAAAAAGAAAAGGAGGACTTGTGGCACCTTAGCGACTAACCAATTTATTTGAGCATAAGCTTTCGTGAGCTACAGCTCACTTCATCGGATGCATACTGTGGAAAGTACAAAAGATCTTTTTATACACACAAACCATGAAAAAATGGGTGTTTACCACTACAAAAGGTTTTCTCTCCCCCCACCCCACTCTCCTGCTGGTAATAGCTTATCTAAAGTGATCACTCTCCTTAAAATGTGTATGATAAAAAGATCTTCTGTACTTTCCACAGTATGCATCCGATGAAGTGAGCTGTAGCTCACGAAAGCTCATGCTCAAATAAATTGGTTAGTCTCTAAGGTGCCACAAGTACTTCTTTTCTGTTTTCAGAGTGGGGCCAGCATAGGCCAGTGGGAAGAGGAACAGGCCTGGAAGCTGGGACTCCTTGGTTCTACGCCCAGCTCTGGGAGGGGAGTGGGGTCTATTGGTTAGAGCATGGGGGAAGGGGGCAGGGCTGGGAGTTCTGAACTCCCAGGACTCTGGGGTTCTGAATGGGGTTTGACCACTGCTCCTGCTGTAGGGCCTTGGGCCAAGTTGCTTCGTCTTTCTGTGCCTCCATTTCCCCAGCTGTGGTTACACAGGGCTCATCTCTGCCAGGGCTTTGAGATCTAGGGCTGAAAAGGCCCTACAGGTTGGAGGCTGAGCCCAGAGGAAAAGGGACCTGCTACTGCTACCAGCCATAGGAGAGCTGCTCTGGCTCTATAGCAGGAGCCTGTGGGCTGGTTCTCCTCCTGGCTTTGCAGGAGTGGCTGGGGCAGGCACTAGGCCTCTGTATTTGTCCATAATATACCACTGGGTTGCACCCATGACCCCAGGTGCTAGGGTCTGCAGTTCTGTGGCTGGGAGTAGCGCTTCATGCCAGCCTGGAGGGGACAGCAGAATTGATGCCTCTGGGGCTATTGGTCACCAGAACGGGGCAGCTACTGGCCATAGGAGGAGGGGGTGGGTGCAAATGCCTTCTGCCTTCTCCCTGGAGGCAGCTCTCCAGGCACTATGGGGCACTGCACCCCATTTGGAGTGTGTGTGTGGGGTTGAGTCTTGGATTCCCTCCACTAAGTACTTGCAACTCCCCAAATAGGGGCTCCACTCTGATTTTTCCTCCCACCCCACAAGCACCACCACTGCTGGTTGTTCCAAGCATGGGGAATCTCCCTTAGCAGTATAGGGCCTATGACACACAGCAGAACAACTTTGCTTCCAGCTAGCACAGGGCAGTGGTGAGCAAATGGGATCCATCAGACCCATGTAGGTTCCTCAGTGGCTCATATGACCGGCAGAGACTGCTGTGACCCAAGTGGTGCGCAGTCTGGGGCAGACTCTCAGGCCAGCTGTGCAGAGATGGTGCTGCCACCCAACTTGTTGTCTCATCCTTCCCAGCATGCTCTGGGAAGGAATTTTGCTGTTAAATCCCTCTGTGTCCTTAAACCACCAGAAGTGCTGTTGGAGCCTTTAACTGGATTTGGGGGTAGGGATTGGCAGGGTGACTAGATCTCTGCTGGGGGGGGAGCACTGGGGCAGTAGCACACATCTGTTCTCCCCTCTGCACGAGCAGAGATCTCTGGGCATGGTGGGAGGGCAAGGCTGCTAGATCTGTGCACGGGTCTGTCTGTAGCAACATTCAGGCCGCGTCGTGAGCTACTCCCAAGGAATCTCCTCTTCCCTCTTTCCACCCAGCCCCTGCGGCTCTTCCTGCGGTGCTGTGAATGTGCCTCTTTCTGTGTGTGTGTGTGTGTGTGTGTGTGTGCGCGCATGCGCGCGCAGCTTGTGGTTCATGAGCTCTCCCTCCCCACTGCATCGTGGCTACTCGCAACTTCATGGCATCAGCAGGGCGAGAACTCCTCCCCCTCCTGCTCCTAAAGCCCAGCCCAGCCCACTTGGGCTGAAGGAGATCTCCATCAGCAGTGCAGGGCCTGTGGCACACAATCAACCAGTCCCCATTGTAGCCAGTAGAGGGCAGTGTTGCACATAGCCCTGTGTTTAGCTTCTGCATGAGCCATGGCTCCAACCCCCTAGTTCCATAGGATGGTGGGGTCTCCTCCAGGGCAGGGTAAGGCATGGCTGGGGGGAGGGGACAGGAAGACTTTGCTCTCACTAGGAACAGCCTCTCTGGGTGGCCCTTGGCATCAGGCTACTGAGCCAGCACAGGGGGCATGTGAGGCTGCTCTGTGGCTTGGGGGTGGGGTTTATGTAATGTTTAATTAGTGACATAATTGTGCCTCTGACCAGCACTGGCCTGGAGCCCTTCCCAGACTCTGCTCCTTCCTCTGACACAAAGACAGAGACCCTCTCCTGGATGGGGGTGTGTGGACCCACCACATGCTCATTCAGGCTGACTTTGAGGTCCCTGTGCTGGCAGAATGGGCTCTTGGCTCTGATCTGTCACCGTGTGTGACACAGCTACATAGACTGGGACTGCTGAGCCCTGTAGCAGAGAGGATGCACAGTGCAATGGTTAGAGCACTAGCCTGGGACTCAGAAGACCTGGCCTGACATGCCAGATCTGCCACAGCCTTCCTGTGTCACCTTGGGGGAGCCCTTCAGTGCCTCAGTTTCCCCACTAGTACTATGGGGATAATAACCCTTTAATGTAAGGGTAAATACCTTCCAGATTGAGACGCTCAGCTACGGTAGTAAAATAAATCCCAGAGCTACCTAGAGATTAGGGATTGCATTGCTTTAACTACACATCTTGTGCTTAGACAAAGCCCTAGGATGGATGCAGTTATATCTGTTTAGAGGTGCTTCTACTGATACAGTTATACCTGTACAGGAAGGCGAGTAAACCATGTTGGAACAATAATCCCTAACGTCTTTCATCAGTAGGTCTCCTTTGTAAAGTGCTTTGGGGGTCCGTGTCACTAGACCCATTTTACAGGTGGGGAAACTGAGGAACACAAGTGACTTGGCTGAGGTTGCCAATTGGGGAATAGAACCCAGGACTCGGGTCCCAGTGCAGTGCTGTAGCCACTAGGCAGTGCTGACACCTTTATACCAGTATAACTGTCAACACTAGGGGTTGTACTGGATATAAATGTTAAAAATCACCCAGCCTCAGTTATATCAGTACAAAAACTGGCTAGAGCAGGCCGAGCTCTTTTCAGTGGGCAGCAGATTAGAGCAAGAGCCAGCAGTGTGTATCTGCAATAATTAAAAACGCCACCTGGTTTTGGCCTGCTGAGGCATCTCCAGAGTAGGTGGGGAGAGCTGCTTCCTGGAGGTTAGAATATATCGGAGTTTCTTGCAGTTGACAAAAGAAGCTAAGAACTCTCTTCTCCCCTGCAGGCCACTCCTACTTTCCCCTGCCGCCACCACCCTTGTGCTGACTCGTCGACAGCTCGAGGGGAGGGGGGTAAACTTTGCCTGTAAAAATCCTAATTCCAAGGCCCAAAGGGATCGCTGGGATTGTCTAGTCTGACCTCCTATATGCCACAGGCCGGAGAACTGCCCCCAAACCATGCCTAGAGCCAGAGCCATCGCTTGGGTACAGTGAATCGGGGTGATCGTCCTGTGCATTGCATGGGGAGGTGAGGCGGGTGGTGAGCAAGCAAGGTGAGGGGGCGAACAGGGAGGCGAGCGGCCGGGGGCGGGGTGTGTGAGGAGGAATCCCCCTACCAGAACCTCTCTCCTGCCCGCCGGCAGGCCCCCACCAATCAACTCCTCCCCCTCCCTCTCACATCTGCTGTGGATCAGATGTTTCGTGGCATCAGAAGGTGCTGGGGGGGAGGGGAGAGGATCGAGGGTGCTGTGTGTTTGGGGCAGGGGGTGGAACTGGGCAGGGAAGAGGCGGGGCAGGGGTGGGGCCGTGGGGAAGGGGTGGGGGGTCGTAGCCAGGGGGAGCAGATTAGAAGCTTGGCACCTACGTCCTGGGCGCTGCATGCCCCTAGGGCCGGCCCTGCCTAGAGCAGAGCGTTCAGAAAAACATCCAAACTTGACTTAAAAATGGTCCGTGCTGGAGATTCCACCATGAGCCTGGTAAATTGTTCCAGGGGTTAATTCCCCTCCCTGTTCAGAATCTTGGGCTTTATTTCCAGCCCGAATTGGATCGGGTAAGACCTTTCGCTGCTAGATGGAACAGCCCGTTGTCATTTGTTCCCTGTGTGGGCACTTAGACTGTCGTCAGGTCACCCTCCCCGCTTCTCTTTGCCAGACTAAGCAGATACAGTGATTGAGCCCCTTGAGCCTGAGCCATGTTGTCTGATCCTTTAATCCTTCTTCTAGCCCTTCTCCACCCCTCTCTAATTTGTCAATACCCTTCGTGCATTGTGCACACAGCACTGGATGCCGCATGCCGCAATTCAGGGCAATTGCACCTGTATTTCCCCCTCTAGGGGCCAAACAAGGGCTCCTGACCTGTCCTGGGTGGACATACTCACCCCATCCCTTCGGACTGGCCTATTGCTGGGCTGCCCAGCAACCCGACTCTATTGTAACGTCCTCCACAAAAGACAGGTGTCCTAAACAGCCTGTTGTGTCTTTCTCTTCCCAGTTAACCGCGTAATTGCCCCAGTTAAGCCACCACTCAGCTATTTTGAAGCAAGCACATTGTTTTCTGAAGGTAAAAGCATCAGAAATGCTGGGCAGGAAGGGACTCAAAGCGAAGTCCAGTGCTCTGCCCTGAGGCAGGGCCCAGTAAACTCAGACCATCCCTGACAGGTGTTGGAGAAAATGGGTTTAAGCCAATACAAGAACCTACATGCATGCTAATAAGCTCACCAGAGAGCACTCGCTCACTCCCACAGGGGCTCTGGTTGGGGAGTACGCCTTCAGATCCCACTCGGGGCTCTTTCTTGTGCTTACAAGCTCACCGCAGTTTTAGCTCCCAACAAGCGCGCTGTGTCTTATGGGGCCTCTGTGGACTAAAATCCTTCCAACACCTCCCTAAGGACGGGGGAGGGAAAACGCTCTCCGTGAACCAGGTAAAATAACCTCTCTGTTTCTACTTGAGATTTCCCTGTTCATGCATCCCAGGATCTCATTAGCCCTTTTGGGGTTGCGTTCAGCTGATGAGCCACCCCCAAGTCATTTTCAGAGTCACTGCTCCCCAGGATAGAGTCCCCCCCACCCTGTAAGGATGGCCCTAGATGTCTGTTTACCTCTAGCCAGATTAAAACCCAGATTGTTTGTTTGGACGCAATTTACCAAGCGATCTGTATCCGTGACCTGTCCTCTTCCTCACTTGACCACTCCTCCAATCTGAGAGTCATCAGTGATGCCTTCCCCCTCCCCGCAGCTCATTGATGAAAATGTTAACTAGCGTAGGGCCGAGACCCTGTTCCTGCAGCCCCCCCGGAAACGCACCTGTTTGATGCTCATTTCCCATTCTCAGCTACCTTTTGAGACAACCCGTTAGCCACCTTTTTTAAAACAAGAATATTATGAAATTGATGTGGCACACATTCAGTGGATTGATCAGAATGCCATACATATTCCACCAACACTACTGCTTTCATCAACCATTCTGCTATCTCATCAACAAAAGAGATCAACTTAGTTCGACAGGATTCATTTCCCATAAACCCATGTTGCTTGGCACTAATTACATTACCCTCGTTTAGTTCTTTATTAATAGAGTCCCCTATTGGCTGCTCCATTATCTTGCCTGGGATCGATGTCAGACTGACACGCCTATAATTACTCAGGTGATCCCGTTTACCCTTTTTGAATATTGGCACAACATCAGCTTTCTTCTGGAACTTTCCAGTGCTCTGAGGCTTATTGAAAATCGGTGTTCACAGTCCAGTGAACTCCTCAGCCAGCTCTTTCAAAATTCTTGGATGTAAATTATTCAGGTCTGTTGATTTAAAAAATGTCTGACTTCAGTAGCTGCTATCTAACATCCTCCTGAGAGATACTAGTGGAATGGAAAGAGTGTTATCCTATGTGATGACTACATCATTTCTACCTGGGGAAATACAACAGAAATATTTATTAGACACTTCAGCCTTTTCTGCATTATTATTATTTATTACCATTTGCATCTAGCAATGGACCAATACGGTTGTTTAGGATTCTTTTTGTTCCTAATATACTTTAAAAAACAAACAAACAAAAAACCTCATTGTCCTTAACTCTGTTAACCATAGATTTATCCTTGCGTCCCTTTCCTTCCCTTACCAGTTTTCTACAATTCCTGACTTCTGATTTATAGTCATTATCAACTTCCCTCTTTTTTTCCATTTTATATGTGCCTTCTAAACCAGGTTTGTTTTTGTTTTTTTTTTCCCCCTAATCAATGTGGCCGCCTTCTACTGTGGCTTTTGGGGGAATCTAATAGTGTTTAAAATTCCCAATTATGATTCATATTTTTCTGATTAAATTCTTCTTCCCAGCTGATTTGGCTCAAATTGGTTTCAACTTTGTGAAATGGCCCTCTTAAAACACCGTGTGTGTACATATCACTGGTCTGGACTTTATTCTGCCTGCACGTTATGAATGCAATGGAATCATGATCACTTGTATCTAAGCTACCATGTAACTTTTAGTTCTGTCATCAGTTCCTCTTTATTTGTCAGGACAACATCTAACAGAGAAGTCCCACGAGTTGGATACAACATTGTGAGTTAGGAAATTTGTCATCCTAGAATACTTAGCCTTGGAATTTCTGCTTTAGTGCTGGTAGCGTGAGACCTCGCACCATGAGGGAATGTCACACTCCAACTGGGAGAAATGTGAATCTGAGAAGACGGCTTTAAAAAACAAAAAACAAAAAAAACCCTTTAATTGAATCTAGATCTGGTGATAGTGACCAGGCCACCTCCTTCCCTCCACCCACAACTCAATGATCTGAGGCTGAAGGCTCAAGATTAATCTTCACTGGGGGGGCGCAGGAGGGAAAAGGTGCTGTTAATTTTATGTGAAATCCTAGGAGACAAGGAAGAAGTAATTCCTTACCTCCTCGCATCGAGAGATTTAACTTTAGGGCTGGCAAATAAGAATTCCATAGTTTGGGAACACAGGAGGATTTCAGCTTTGTTTTTATTCCACATCAGAACTTTCCTGAAAACAGGGAAGAATCATAGATTTTTAAGGTCGGAAGGGACCATTATGATGATCTAGTCTGACCTGCACAACGTAGGCCACAGAATTTCACCCACCAACTCTTATAACAACCCCCTAACTTAGTCTGAGTTATTGAAGTCCTCAAATCATGGTTTAAAGACTTCAAGGTGCAGAGAATCCTCCAGCAAGTAACCCATGCCCCACGATGCAGAGGAAGGTGAAAACCCCCCGTGGCCTTTGCCAATCTGCCCTGGAGGAAAAATCCTTCCCAACCCCAAATATGGCAATCCGCTAAACCCTGAACATGTGGGCAAGACTCACCAGCCAGATACCCAGGAAAGAATTCTCTGTAGTAACTCAGATCCCACCCCATCTAACATCCCATCACAGGCCATTGGGCATATCTACCACTAATAGTCGAAGATCAATTAATTTCCAAAATTAGGCTATCCCATCATATCATATATATGTCTCCTCCATAAATTTATCGAGCTTAGTCTTGAAGCCAGATATGTCTTTTGCCTCCACTGCTCCCCTTGGAAGACTATTCCAGAACTTCACTCCTCTGATGGTTAGAAACCTTCGTCTAACTTCAAGTCTAAACTTCCTGATGGCCAGTTTATATCCATTTGTTCTTGTGTCCACATTGGTACTGAGCTTAAATAATTCCTCTCCCTCCCTGATATTTATCCCGCTGATAGATTTATAGAGAGCAATCATATCTCCCCTCATCCTTCTTTTGGTTAGGCTAAAGAAGCCAAGCTCTTTGAGTCTCCTTTCATAAGACAGGTTTTCCATTCCACGGATCATCCCAGTATCCCTTCTCTGTACCTGTTCCAGTTTGAATTCATCCTTCTTAAACATGGGAGACCAGAACTGCACACAGTATTCCAGGTGAGGTCTCACCAGTGCCTTGTATAATGGTACTAAAACCTCCTTATCGCTACTGGAAATACCTCAGCTGATGCATCCCAAGACCACATTCACTTTTTTCACGGCCATATCACATTGGCAGCTCATAGTCATCCTGTGATCAACCAATACTCCAAGGTCCTTCTCCTCCTCCGTTAGTTCTAATTGATGCATCCCCAGTTTATAACAGAAATTCTTGTTGTTAATCCCTAAATGCATGACCTTGCTCTTTTCACTATTAAATTTCATCCTATTACTATTACTCCAGTTTACAAGGTCATCCAGATCTTCCTGTAGGATATCCCGGTCCCTCTCTGTATTGGCAATACCTCCCAGCTTCGTGTCATAGCACATTCCTGCTTTTTGTGCCAAGGTCAGTAATAAAAAGATTGGCCCCCAAACTGATCCTTGAGGAACTCCACTGGTAACCTCCTTCGAGCCTGACAGTTCACCTTTCAGTGTGACCTGTTGTAGTCTCCCCTTTAACCACTTCCCTATCCACCTTTCAATTTTCATATTGATCCCCATCTTTTCCAATTTAGCTAATAATTCTCCATGTGGAACCGTATCAAACGCCTTATTGAAATTGAGGTAAATTAGATCCACTGTGTTTCCTTTGTCTAAAAAATCTGTTGCCTTCTCAAAGGAGATCAGGTTGCTTTGACACGATCTACCTTTTGTAAAGCTATGTTGTATTTTGTCCCAATTACCATTGACCTCAATGTCCTTAACTATTTTCTCCTTCAAAATTTTTTCCAAGACCTTGCATACTACACATGTCAAACTAACAGGTCTGTAGTTACCCAGATCACTTTTTTTACTTTTCTTAAAAATGGGAACTGTTAGCAATTCTCCAGTCATATGGTACAACCCCTGAGTTTACAGATTGATTAAAAATTCTTGCTAATGGGCTTGCAATTTCATGTGCCAGCTCCTTTAATATGCTTGGAGGAAGATTATCCAGGCCCCCCCCAATTTAGCCCCATTAAACTGTTTGAGTTTGGCTTCTACCTCGGATGTGGTAATATCTACCTCCATATCCTCATTCCCATTTGCCATCCTACCATTATCCCTAAGCTCCTCAATAGCCTCGTTAAAGACTGAGGCAAAGTATTTAGATATTGGCCCATGCCTAGATTATCTTTAACCTCCACTCCATCCTCAGTGTTTAGCGGTCCCACTTCTTCTTTCTTTGTTTTCTTCTGATGTATATGGCTATAGAACCTTTTGCTATTGGTTTTAATTCCCTTTGCAAGGTCCAACTGTACATGGCTTTTGGCCTTTCTCACTTTTATCCCTACGTGTGCTGACCTCAGTAAGGTAGCTTTCCTTGCTGATCCCTCCCATCTTCCACTCCCTGTAGGCTTTCTGCTTTTTCTTAATCACCTCTCTGAGACGCTTGCTCATCCAGCTGGGTCTACAACTCCTGCCTATGAATTTTTCCCCTTTCTTGGGATGCAGGCTTCCGATGGCTTCTGCAGCTTTGACTTGAAGTAATTCCAGGCCTCCTCCACCTTTAGATCCACAAGTTTTTCAGTCCAATCCACTTCCCTAACTAATTTCCTTAATTTTTGAAAGTTAGTCTTTTTGAAATTAAAAACCCTGGTCACAGATTCATTTTTGTTAATCCTTCTGTTCAGTTTGAACTGAATTACCTCATGATCACTTGAGCCAAGGTTGTCCCCTACAACCATCTCTTCTATGAGGTCCTCACTACTCACCAAAACCAAATCTAAAATGGCATCCACTCTTGTTGGTTCAGCAACTACTTGGTGAAGGAATCCATCAGCTATCACATCCAGGAAAATCTGAGCCCTATTTATTACTACTAGCACTTGTCCTCCAGTCTACATCTTGGAAGTTAGTCTCCCATGATCACACAATTCCCATTAGTATTTACTTCTTTAAAAACATTAAAGAGGTCTCTATCCATATCCAGATCGGATCCCGGCGGTCTATAGCACACCCCAAGCACTATCCCAGGGGAGGGTCTGGTAGCTTTCTTCCCCACTGTGGGATATGGGAGACCCAGTGTCAGGCCTCTGCTCTGAATCAGGCAGAGCAGGTCTCCCACGTCCCAGAAGAGCGCCCTACCCACTGGACTGTGTTGGGAAGAGTCCATCCTGGGCCTGAGAAATCTTCCCAACCAAAGTTTCATCAAACCTGATCCATTCCTGCGACACTTCAGGTTGGATGAATCTTCATTTTCCAACGTGTCTCCTGGGGAAAATTCACCCCCTCCCCCCACCCCCGCTCTGACTGACCCTGCCTAGCGACATCTACAGGGCATGGTCTCCGTTCCAGTCTTGCACAGAGTTCGGCACACTGTAAAAACACACGCCTTCTCTTTGCAGCAAACACAACTTAAGTGTTCACACCTGGAGAGCTAAAGTGAAGTGACTTACTAAATATGGATTTGGGGCCCCATTGGTAGAACTGGCTGGATCCTCTTCACTGATGCTAGGGACATGAAGGGCTTGCTGGACTTGCTCAGATTGGAGATCTAGGGTTGCCAACCCTCCCGGTTTGGCTGGGTGTCTCCTAGAATCGGGCTCTATCTCCCAGAGGCTACTGAAGCCAAACGGGGAGATTTTTTTTTTTTTTTTAGGTGCTAAAAGTCCAGCAGGGCTAAGGCAGGCTCCCTGCCTGCCCTGGCCCCGTGCGGCTCCCGGAAGCAGCCGGCATGTCCCTGCAGCCCCTGCGGTGGGTCCAGGGGTCTCCACGCTGACTGCACCCTGAGCACCGACTCCACAACTCCCATTGGCCAGAAATTACAGCCAATGGGAGCTGTGGGGGTGATGCCTGTAGGCAGGGGCAGTGTGTGGAGCCCCCCTCCCAGGGGCCACATGGACTTACTGGCCGCTTCCAGGAGTGGTACACAGAGGGGGCAGCATGTGAAGCCTTTGTCCTGCTTAACTCTGGCTCTGGGTGCAAAGCAGTGGGGCTAAGGCGGGCTCCGTCCTCGCAGCTCCCATTTGCTGTGGTTCCAGCCAGGGACATGCTGGTTGTTCTGGGAGCGGCGTAGGGCCAGGGCAGGTAGGGAGCCTGCCTTAGCCACGCTGCGCCACCCACTGAGGTAAGCACCGCCTGGCTGGAGCCCAAACCCTCTCCTGCACCCCATCCCTGAGCCACCTCCCAGAGCCAGCACCCCAAAACTTCACATGCCCCAGCCCCACACCTTCTCCTGCACCCCAATCCCCTCCCCCAACACTGAGCACCCTCCAGCACCTAATCTCCCCCAAGCTTGAACCCCTTAGCCCCAGCCCAGAGCCCGCACCCCAACCCCATGCTCCAGTCTTGTGAAACTGAGTGAGGGTGGGGGAGAGCGAGCGATGGAGGGTGCAGGGCGGGACAAGGGTGTTGGGTTTGTGTGATTAGACAGTTGGAGGTTTATAGTGTCCAATATCTGGCCTCCAGCTGCCTCAGAGGAACGTATAAGAAGTGAGTCCTACAGCGGCAGGTGTGGGGGTAATCTTACCTCCCCTCCCCCGACCCCCGCTGATCCCTACTAGTTGAATTGTGTTAAGTCCCAAAGCAGGAGGTTCAACATCCTTCCATAATGTGTTGGCAGTAATGAACTCTGGATCTTCTCGCCCATTTAAATATCTGCTCCCTCTTTTGAAGCTCGCCAAATTCTTGGCCAGAATGAATTCCGGTGGCCAGCTGCAGTTCCCAGGAATTTCAGTGGGGTTTGTGTGTGTGTTGTGATCTCTGCATGCCCTGCAAATTGTTGGCTGCTTGCCTTGAAACTGATTAGCCAGTCTGGGCACCCAGATCATAAAAATTCTTGGCCTGAGGTCCTCGGTGCATGAAGTAGGGTAAGAACAGAATTAATTGAGGTAAACGCCCCCCACCCTCAGCGTGGCATTCCTCTGGGCCAGGCCATGCTGGGCAGAGAGCTGTGGCTTGGAATCACATTACGTTAACTCGAGGAGCCTGCGGGGCAGTGGAGAATGCTGGACTGTCTATCCATGGTGTACCACTCGCCTTGCTGAACCAAACACACTGGTCCAAGTGGTGCCCTGTGAACATGCTCCATTGAAATGTATCCGTCTCCTGCTGAGCTAACCTGTCCAGGGGCAGCTTTTGTGCTGGTGAGGTGAGGTGTTGCAGGCTAGGCTGTAAGCAGGTTGTGTCCTGGCCTAAGCCGCCAACATACCTCCAAACACGCTAGCCAGTGTCTTGACTTGGCTTTTCAATATTAAGTGAACTTTTGTGTTAACGCGATTGAGACCCACCCCCTGACTCATCAAGACCTTCTCTGGATAACAGGGTTGCCAACACTTGCAATTTGATTGCAAGGCTTTGTGACAACTGGCGTTGTTTAAAACCTCAGCTAGTGGCCTCGGGTGCAAATATCAGCTCTCATGTGTAGCCAGTTTCTAGCAGTCATGCTTCTAAGCTCTTCTCTGTCATGAGGGCTGCATAAGGTTGCCAAGCATGTGGTTTTTGACCAGAACGCCCTGGCGTCTCTGGTCAGCATTGCTGGCCAGACCATTAAAAGTCCAGTCAGTGGCACAGTGGGGCTAAGGCAGGCTCCCTGTCCTGACACCACGCGGCTCCCGGAAGTAGCCGGCATTGCCCCTCTGCCTAGGGGCTGCAGGGACATCAGGGAAGCTCCTTGTGCTGCTCCTGCTCGCCAGCGCTGGCTCCGCAATTCCCATTGGCCAGGAACCGTGGGCAACGGGAGGTGTTGGGGTGGCACCTGAGGGTGTGAGCAGTATGCAGAGCCCCCTGGCTCTGGCGCCTAGGAGCTGGACACGCCAGCCACTTCTGGGAGCCACATGGAGTCAGGTCAGGGAGCCTGCCTTAGCCCCGCTCTACCGCCAACCGGGAGCCTCTTGAGCACTGCCCAGCTGAAGCCTGCACCCCAAACCCTGGCCTGCACCCCACCCTCCTGCCCCAGATCAGAACCCCCTCCTGCACCCCCAAGCCCCTCATCCCTGGCCCCATCTGGCAGCCTGCACCCCCTGCCCCAGCCCAGTGAGGGTGCGGGAGAGTGAGCGATGGGGAGTGGGGGGTGGAGTGAGTATGGGTGGGGCTATGGGGGAAGGGGCAGGGCTGTGGGAGAAGGGGTGGGGCAGGGGTGTTCAGTTTTGTGCAATTTAGAAAGTTGGCAATCCTAGCTCTACAGGCTCCAACCAGAAGACCCAGATCCCTCACATGCGTGAATTCTTAAGCTGATCATCTGATTTCTGCACACTCGGGCTTGGCAACACTGATTAGGTCTGATATTGGCATATTTGGGGCCAGCATCGCACCTTTTAAACGCCAGTTTAGACACAGCAGGAAATCACCTGGGAGTCAGGGCATGAAATACTCTATTCTCCAGGCCTTTTCAAACCAGATCTCGCCATTTTTGCCCCCCCCCCACCCCCACCCCGATGATTAAGAAGCCCCGGCTGTGACAGCTTAGTTTGCTCGTGACTGGACGGGGGCCAGCACCGCTCATCTCCTGGGTGGTTATGTCCTCTTGAATGTGAATCTGAGCTCCTGGCTGAAAGCTGTGATCGTGGAGGGGGGGGTGTGTGTGTGTAAGCGCGCTCTGTGAAGACCAGCTGGCTGAGCGTCCACGAAACACTGGTGAGAACTGAGCAGCCCAGGTGCAAATAGGAAACGGGTTCCCTGCCTGAACAATAAAGATTTTTCTATTATGTAACTGCTTTTGCTCTACTGTATTCCAGCCACTTAGTAGAATTAATAGCTCCAGCGTTTTCCGGGGAGATAAAGAATAGATGGTAAGCACAAGGGCTTGTGGATTTCCCTGTGAGCTTCAGGGTCCAATGCTATCAGAGTTGCATCCCCGGGGATTTGGGTTCCCTTTAAATCCAAGGGGATTTAGGGACTTGAGTCCATCTGGGAAAAATCTCTCAATCCAAGCAGGTTGGACTAAGGCGTATTCCCAGATAGCTATGGACTGGCTGTGTGGTGCAGGGCAAATCTCCACCCTGGCAGTGCCTTGGTTTCCCCAGCTGTGAAATAGGGATGAAGCTGGCCTGTTTTGCAGGGAATGGAGTATGAGGCTAAATTTCATTCAGTCTGTAAAATGCTCCGCGTCTCAGGTGAACTGTCAGGCTGGAGGGAGGTTAATAGTGGAGTTCCTCAGGGATCGGTTTTGGGACCAATCTGATTTAATCTTTTTATTACTGACCTTGGCACAAAAAGCAGGAATGTGCTAATAAAGTTTGCGGATGACACACAGCTGGGAGATATTGCCAACACAGAGAGGGACCGGGATATCCTACAGGAAGATCTGGATGACCTTGTAAACTGGAGTAATAGTAATAGGATGAAATGTAATAGTGAAAAGTGCAAAGTTATGCATTTAGAGATTAATAACAAGAATTTTAGTTATAAGCGGGGGACGCATCAATTGGAAGTAATGGAGGAGGAGAAGGACCTTGGAGTATTGGTTGATCACAGGATGACTGAGTCGCCAATGTGATATGGCCATGAAAAAAGCTAATGCGATCTTGGGATGCATCAGGAGAGGTATTTCCAGTAGAGATAAGGAGGTTTTAGTACCGTTATACAAGGCACTGGTGAGACCTCACCTGGAATATTGTGTGCAGTTCTGGTCTCCCATGTGTTAGAATCATAGACTTTAAGGTCAGAAGGGACCATTATGATCATCTAGTCTGACCTCCTGCACAACGCAGACCACGGAATCTCTCCCACCAACTCCTGTAACAAACCCCTAACTTATGTCTGAGCTATTGAAGTCCTCAAATCGTGGTTTAAAGACTTCAAGGTGCAGAGAATCCTCCAGCAAGTGACCTGTGCCCCATGCTACAGAGGAAGGCAAAAAAGAAGGATGAATTCAAACTAGAATAGGTACAGAGAAGGGCTACTAGGATCATCCGAGGAATGGAAAACCTGCCTTATGAAAGGAGACTCAAAGAGCTGGGCTTCTTTAGCCTAACCAAAAGAAGGTTGAGGGGAGATATGATTGTTCTCTATAAATATATCAGAGGAATACATACCAGGGAGGGAGAGGAATTTAAGCTCAGTACCAATGTGGACACAAGAACAAATGGATATAAACTGGACATCAGGAAGTTTAGACTTAATTAGACGAAGGTTTCTAACCATCAGAGGAGTGAAGTTCTGGAACAGCCTTCCAAGGGAAGCAGTGGGGGCAAAAGACCTAGCTGGCTTCAAGATTAAGCTCGATAAGTTTATGGAGGAGATGGTATGATGGGATCAATTAATTGCCAAAATCAAGTTATCTTTGACTATTAGTGGTAAATAGGCCCAATGACCTGTGATGGGATGTTAGAAGGGGTGGGATCTGAGTTGTTACAGAGAATTCTTTCCTGGGTATCTGGCTGGTGAGTCTTGCCCACACGCTCAGGGTTTAGCTGATCACCATATTTGGGGTCGGGAAGGAATTGGCAGAGGCCCTGGAGGTTTTTTGCCTTCCTCTGCAGCGTGGGGCACGGGTCACTTGCTGGAGGATTCTCTGCACCTTGAAGTCTTTAAACCACAATTTGAGGACTTCAATAGCTCAGACATAGGTGAGAGGTTTATTGCAGGATTGGGTGGGTGAGATTCTGTGCCCTGCGTTGTGCAGGAGGTCAGACTAGATGATCATAATGGTCCCTTCTGACCTTAAAGTCTGAGTCCCGAGCTCCAAAAGAGTGGGAACCCTTCCTGTGTGGAGGGGCAGGCAGTTGACATCCACTGCTGCGGAATTTAACTTTGTGTTTTTAAGTTAAACTCGTGCTTAAGCCTGTAAGTCTTTCCCAATGCAGCACTGCCTTCCTGAACCTGCAGGCAGCTCTGTGCTGCTTCTGTTGCTCATGGTTCTACCTAACCATGGGGACCTGTATGGGCTCTAGTCAGTTTCATGGCTGCTCTGTCTATGGGCACTCATGAAAGTGACCAGCACTGACTGTTTTGTGCCCGTTGGCAAGGCTGAGCAGGAGGAGGATGCCAGGGCTGGAGCTATTCGTGGGGTGGGGGGGGGGAGGTAGGGGGAAGTCCCTCTAAGATTGGGGGAGGGGATAAGACACCCCACTGTTAAGGGGCCTGGTGGAGGAGAGCCCCCTCTTCCTGGTGTTTGGAATGCTTCAGAGGCTACTAGCCAGAGGTGGCCAGGGAAGATAGGATCAATGGACAAAGCGTGGGGATGGGCCTTTCCCATCAGGTCTGGGGAGGTCAGGGCTTCTAACCTGGTGTGCTACAGGGGGGCTGATCTTTCAGCTCTGCCCCTGGCTAGTAGAGATTTCCCTCCCGGGCCCTGCTCTGCCTGGAGGTGGGGGAGGCAAAGCTTTACTTGGAGGTGCTGCAGAGTGGGGCAGAACTGGTCCCTCTCCGATTAACGTCTGTCTCTTTCAGTCCTAGCTCAGAGGCAGAGGAGGATTTGGCTGTTCTCCATCACCTTGGAGGGGGCAGACGGCCTGCCCAGCACCTGGGTGGGACAAGATGGATGGCAAAGCTACTGCCAATGGGCCCCCCCCACCCCAGACCAATGGCACGGCAACTGCTGGGAAAGGGGCGGCAGCAGCTGGCCAGCCTGCAGCAAAACCCAAGCCTGCCAAGAATGCTGTGAGATCAGTCCCCGTCTCTGGAGCTAGGCGGCCTGCGACCACCCACGCCCATCCCCCCGCAGCCCCGGGTGGCAGCTCCAAGCCGCTCAGCAATGGGGTGCCCCCGAGGGCCGAAGCCTCGCAGAGGAAGCCACCGGCAGCAGCATCAGCACCCAAAGCTGGTGCTGCCGCTGCCAAGCCCACTCCGGCCAAAGCGGTGGCCAGGAAGCCAGCGGGCGAGAGTGGGGCAAAGCCTCCAGAGAAGGCTGGGCCGGGCAAGGCCGGGCAGCTGAAGGCCGTGAGGAAGACGCCGGTCTCAACTGTGGCCTTGGGTATGTTCCTCGCCTTCCTGCCAACACCAGGCCCATCTGGGCAGGTGGTAGGGTTGCCAACCCTCCAGGATTGCCCTGGAGTCTCCCGTAATTAAAGATTGTCATGTGATGAAACCTCCAGGAATACATCCAACCCAAATTGGCAACCCTAGTGGGTGGCACCAGGCTGGGATCCTTGGGCTCTACAGGTGCCTTAGGGCCTGTTCCTCAGCCCCTTGTCCTACGCCAGGGCGGTTCAGCCCTGATCTGGGGAGGGCTCAGTGCAGAAGGTCCCCTGTGGGCTGATAGAAGGCTATAAGGAGGTTGAGGGGAGGAAGGCTGGAAGGGGGGCTCTCACTATGGCTCTATAGTAAAGGGGGGAGGGGCGTGCTGGGCTGTGATCAGAACCCCCCAAATAAAACGGCTGGCAGGGCTCTGACAGACTGGGGTCAGGGGTTGGTGTTGCTGATAAGGGAGCCAGGTTGTGGCATCCTGTCCCACTGCAGGGGCAGGGCAATGCCATGCTATGGCATGATAGGTAAAGCGCTTAGCGGTGGAGGGTCCCCTTAGTCTCACACCCTCCCCCACACACCGTGACCTGGCTTGGGGGAGTGGGATAGAACCCCTGGTTTCCCCTGCACTAGTGATAGCCAGGGTGGTTGAGAGGCCCCTGTTTGCAGCGAGTGTGGCAGATCATAGTCCCCGTTCCTAGCGGGCCAGGTGCCCGTCCTCCCACTGCCATGGGGTTCGGCCCCTCTGCCAGAGGGGCCAAAGCTAAATCCCGTTCCACGGAGGGTGGCACAACTGCACTGATGAGGAACCTGGCGCTGCCCCCTCCTGTGTGCCCTGACTTCTTGGATCCCAGCGCTGGGAATAGAACCCAGGAGTCCTGTTGCCCTGGCACTAACCTACCTGCCCAGAGCTGTGGGCAGCCCCTCCAGCTTCTTACACTAGACTTCAGGGCTAAACTCCAGAGCTGTCAGCCTGTGCTCTCTGCACCCGCGTCCACCCCTGTGGAACTGGAACGCAGCCTGTGCTCTCCGTGAACCCCCCCCCCCGTCCATTGATATTGGAACAGCGGCCTCATCAGTAACCTCAGATCTCCGAGCCCTGAAGCTGTGTCTGTCTCTCTCTCTCTCTCCCTGTTTCTAGTCCCAAAGTCGGCCTCAGTGAAGCCTGAGAAACCGGAATCTGCCAACCCTTCCAGGTATGGTATGAAGTTGCCTGCTGGCTGCTCTTGATACTATGGGGACAGATGTGGGAGGGGCTGGGTAAAAAGCCTGCCCTAGGATACCCAGCAAGGGGGCACATGGTGGTGCTAGGAAGGCTGGCATCTGATGGGGTCTGGATGAGATTTCCATGTGGGATGGCTCCTGATCAGGCAAGGCCCTGCCCTTGGGACCCCCAGCCCACCTGGAGCAGCAGGCAGAGGCAAATGCCATGAGCCACGTGCAGGGTGTGTGTGCTACCTGATCTAATGTGATCAGACGCAATCACGCGAATAACAGCATGAGAAGGGCTGGTAGCAGGAGTCACTGATCTAGGGGAACTTCCAGAGGAAAACCATCCCAGATCAGAGGCAGCACTTGGGAGAGCCTGAGATGAGACGGAAACAGACTCCGTGTTAGAAACCTTTCCAAATTTTCTCTCTCATTAGTGTGTGGTGGGATGTTCACTGGCAGTATGTTGTTCAGCCACTAGATGTCCCTGAGCTGCATAGCATTCCAGTCAGGGAGTGGTCCCTGGTAAACAACAGAGACAGAAGTGGGACACGAGTTAAGGTGAGGCTTCTGTGGTTCAGTAAATGCTTCCTGTTGCAGATGGACTGTGGTTCTGCATATCATGAGACAGATATATCCCAAAGGGGGGAGGAGACTTCTGGTGGTAGACGGCTCTTTAATCTAGCAGCCGAAGTCCAAATGAGATCAATGAAGTTGAAGCCGGCCAAATTCAGATTAGAAATAGTGTGAATTTTTAGCCCTGAGAATGCTGTGGGGGATTCTCCATCCCTCTAAATTGAGCCTGGATGTCTTTCTACAAGAGATGCGTTGGCTCAGACAGATGTGAACCTGCCTGATGCACAAAGCCCAAGGTGGCTTGTCTGGCCTATGTTTGTTGGAGTGTATGGGAACAAGGCAGCATCCCCTTTGGACTGCTGGCCCCCGTGTTTTGAGAGCTGTCAGAACCTGTCCGAGCAGCAGGCCGTAGGTGATTAGGCCTGGCCTGTTTTGTGCATAGTTGGGAAACAGGCTTATCTGGGACCCAACGGTGGCTTTTTTCCTGTTATGTAACAAACCAAAGAGATGACAAGAAATAGCTACTGCTATTCTTCCTGGAAGGCTAGAGGAGACCCCTGGGCTCATGTCCTGCACAACACTGGAGTCCCATGACTCGGGAGCTGTGGCTGAACTAAGGAGTGGCCTTAAAAACAAAAACAAACAAAACCATCCAGGCTTGATTATTCTTAAAGACATCCAGTGATGGAGAAACCACCACGCCCCTTGGGAAACTGTACCAATGGTTCATCACCCTCACTTAAAGTCCATTCACCCATTCTGGCCTAGTGGGTGGCAGGAAAGCCATAGACATGATGTGTCTTGATTTTTAGTGAGGCTTTTGTCACAGTCCCATATGATCCTCTCTCATAAGCGAACTAGGGAAAGGTGGGTGCGCAACTGGTCGTACTCAGAGTAGTTCCAGTGCTGTGGTGTCCTGCAGGGGTTAGTCTTGGGTCTGGTACTAGTCAGTATTTTCATTAATGATTTGGATCATGGAGCGGAGGGTAAGTTTATAAATGTGCACATGACACCAAGCGGGGGGTTGCAGGCACTTTGGGGGAGAGGATTAGAGTCCGAAATGACTGTGACAAATTGGGGGATTGGTCTGAATTCAGCAAGATGAAATTCAGTAAAGGCACATGCAAAGTACTTTATTTAGGAAGGAAAAATCAAATGCCCATCTGCAAAATGGAGAATAACTGGCTAGGTGGTCATCCTGCTGTAAAGGATCCGGGGCGCATAGAGGACAAGTCAACAGTGTTGCAAAAAAGGCTAATGCCATTCTGGTGTGTACTAACAGGAGCATTGTATGTAGCTGTCCAGCTCTGCTCGGCACTGGGGAGGCCTCAGCTGGAATCCTGTGTCCAGTTCTGGGCGTCGCACTTTACGGAAGATGTAGACAAATTAGAGTCCAGAGAAGAGCAACACAAATGATCAAAGGGTTAGAAAACCTGACCTGTGCAGAAAAGCGAAAAACCTGGACATGTTTAGTCTGAGAAAAGAAAACTGGGGGGGAGGAACCAGACAATGGTCTTCAAATACATGAAGGGCTGTTAGAGAGAGGCCTGGGATCAATTGTTCTCCATGTCCACTGAAGGTAGGATGAGAAGTAATGGGCTTAAGCTGCAGCAAGGGAGATTTAGATTAGATATTAGGAAAAACTTAACTACGCTGAACAATTAGATTAAAGATCTGGAACAGGCTTCCAAAAGAGGTTTGTAGAATCCCCGTCACTGGAGGGTTTTAAGAACAGGTTGGACAAACAGCTGTCAGGGATGGTCTAGGTGTACTTGGTCCTGCCCCAGTGTTGGGGGGCTGGACTTGATGACTTCTTGAGCTCCCTTCCAGCCCTGTTCTTCTGGGGGAAGTGGACTTTTGTCTTCAATTAGATGGCTTAAAAAAAAAAAAAAAAAGTATAGCTAAAAGGCAAATCCAGCTCTCACCAGCACACCTTCACTGAACGCCTCAAGGTAATGGGGAAAGCTTGAGCCAACACTGTGCCCAGTTCCCGGCTCCCATGTGGACTGGCCTGTTTGAATTCTGGGAAGGGTGGGGGCTAGGCCCACCCAAAACTAACACCCTACCCCATCAGCCGAGGACTTGGGACAACACATGTGAAAACAAGGATGTGGGGGAGGGGGGTGTGTGTGTCAAAATGAGGGCACCTGACAGGGATTCTGAGCAGAGAACCCTGGCCAGCACCCGCTGCTCAGAGGAACTCTGCCTGGAGACAGGGTACCAGTGGGGCTGGAAATAGGCCCCACAGTTGCAGTGCACCTCCCTGTCCAGCTTCCTCCCGGGCTGATTCAGGGGCATCTTGGTCAGCCCCAGAGAGAGGTTGATGAGGGGGTGTCACAACTTTGTGGGGCTAGGGATGGGGGTCAGGGCAGGGGGAAGTGCCGTGAGACACTCAACAAGAGGCTCTGGACTGCCATGCACACCAGATGCTGTTCTAGTTTGGCAGCCCTCTTGCTTTGGCGCAAAGGACCACAGGGGGGGCACTTACGCTGGGATTAAAGCGGAGATGTGACTGAGGTGAGTCTCCCTCATCCATTGCCCTTAGAGCTGGCTGTTCAATTCCACTCTCCTGAGATAAGTCAAGCTTGTCAGTTTCACTTGAGCGGCTAGTCAGTTTCGTCCCCCAGTGTGCTAGTGGGGTTAGAGGGCTCTCAGCACCGCCCCGGAGGTTAGCGGGAACCTCTGCTTTGAATGGGACTTCAAATGTTCTTCCCGTTTTCTCTCTCAAAACCCTGATCCCAGCACTGGGGGGAGGCCAGGGCTCTGGCTCACTGGGGAGGCCCGGCAAGCTGCCCTTCAGTGTGGATATGGTGGGGCTAATCGGCTGTGATTCGGAAGGGGTTTTACTGTAACCCCGAGACTGATGAATTCAGCACTTGGGTTCAGAGGCGCTGCAACAGCAATGCGTCCTGCCTGCTGAGGGGGCTTGCAGCTGGGAGACAAAGGGGGTGTTGGAGGGGCACCAGTCAGAGCTCTCCAGAGGGTGAGCCTCTACTTGCAAGAACGTGGCCTCCATTCAGATCCCCTAAGCTGCTGGGCTGGCAAAGGGCCCTGGATGGCTTGGATTTGTTTGGTAGGTGGCCAAGTGCCTCTCGGTGCAGAAAGGAAAGGCTGGCCCAATGACTAGAACTCTGGGATAACAGGCCAGGCCAATAGAGGGCGCTGTGAGCTGCTGCAGCACCCTGGGAAAGCCGCTGGGTCCCACTAAAAAGCTGGGGACTTGAGACACTGGGTTCAGTTCCCAGCACCACCACAGCCTCCCTGTGTGAGATCGAGCAAACCACTTTGTCCACCTTGCCTCAGTTTCCCCTCCTGGGTACATTGGAGTAACAGCAGTAAAGATGGTGAGGTGCGCAGATGCTACAGTGACTAGGGTTGGGAACATCCGTCTCAGACCACTGCAGACTGGTACTAGGCAGTCCCTTTGTGGCGCAGCAGTGCATGCACTGGGGGAGCTTGCTCTGGCATCCCCTGGGCTGTACCACTTGGTCCCTCTGGTGGACAGGGCACAGGACTGGCTCTTAGGCGACCTGGGTTCTATTCCTAGCTCTGCCATTGGCCTGCTGGGGAACCTTGGGCAAGTCACTGCCCTGCCCTGTGCCTCAGTTTCCCCATATGTAGAGTGGGGAGAACAGGGCTTTGAGCTCTGCATGGGAGAAGTGTAGAGAACATCCAGGTATTCAGGGTGTGACATGGACCCATCTCTATTGACTGCATGAGACAAACACCTGCTGGCTTCTCTCTCCCTTCACCCCTCTCTGTTCTGGTTTCAGACCCTCTGCTCCAGGGACGGAGTACACCAGAGCCCTGACCAGTAACAAACCAGCCACGGCCAAACCTAAGCAGATGGCGCCACCTGGTGGCCAGGCCTCAGCAGTACCACAGCAGCAGAAGAACACGGCCGCCTCCGCAAAGAAAGGTACACGCGCCTCGCGACTAAGCATTGGTGGGCGGCTTAGATCTGACACCAGCAAGCTACGGTGACTCCACCGCGCGGGCAGCCGGGGCGTCTGAGATCCAGTGTCTGCTTGGATCCCTTGGGAAGGGTGCCTGGGGCAAAGGGCGAGGTGTATTCGTAGGCTGTTGCCTGCTTGGGCTGCCGGGCAGCCCCTGACCCTGGGCAGGAGTGGGGGTGGCCCTTCCGCCACAGCAAAGGGCAGCGGGCTGCTGCCGCTCGCTCGCCCAGTGGTGGGATGTCCAAGGAATGATCTCCACCCCCCAACCCCCCCCACTTTGTTGCCCCAGTGCTTCTACTTGCTGCTCAGGGCTCAGCTCCTCTGAGAGTCTCTCCCCAACCCACCATGCTGGGGGGCATGGGGACCCCAGCCAGCATGGAGCCGATCCCAGGGCTCAGCTCCCAGGCCTGGGCATTAGGGATGCAGCTGGAGTGCACTGCACTATGGATGTTCTCTCATTTCCTAAAGTAGCGCGTGAGTTGGAGCAGCCCCGTGGCTGCTCCCAGTGACTCTGTGGGCAGGGCCATCATTAGGACCACCACCAAGGTGGCTTAAAGCCTGCTCTATCCTTGCCCCATGGAGTGAGGAGGTACTTGGGCCACTTTAGTGGGATCCAGTGGCTTTCCCAGGGTGCTGCAGCAGCTCACAGTGCCCTCTATTAGCCTGGTCTGTTACCCCAGAAGGCACTTCCAATTGGCTATAAATCTGCAGCCTGGCACTGAGACCTGGCTTCTTTCTTGTCCCTTACAGACCTCGTCAGAGCTGCCCCCATCTCCAGGGCCCGGCTGGCTGGCTCAAACCCTGCCCTTGACAAGATTGCTGGCCCGGTCAAAACTGCCAAAGCCAAGCTCCCGGTGGAGCCCAAGGCCAAGAGCCACCCAGTCCCTGCTGCTCCCAAGGGCCTGGAGAAGCCAGGGCCCCCGGGGCCGAAGACCTCTCCCAAGGCAGGGGGCAGCCGTCCTGCTACCCCACAGAGAGCAGTGGCCTCCACCCCAAAGAGGCTGATTGCTGGGAGCCCTGGCAAGAAGCCCCCTAAGAAAGAGGCTAGCTACAACCTGGAGCCAGTGCTTGTGCCCAGGAAAAAGCTGCTTTCCCCAGGGCAGGGAGAGGCCAAGGAAGCTGCTGCCAATGTCCTTGTGGCCTCTCCTGATGCCCTGCCTGGCATGGAAAGGGCAGCCCCCGAGGGCGGCGTGAGGCCTCTGGATGATCAAGGATTAACGCCAGAGGTGGGCCCGGTCCTGCTCAAGCCGGTCCCTGCAGACAAGGATGCTCCCGAGAGCTATAGGCTGGAGGTGCTGGGAGCGGAGCAAACACCCATCAGCGACCTGGAAGGGGTGGTTGGAGGTGGAGCACCCCAGGAAGGAGGAGGCTCATCTGGCCCAGAGCTGGTGGCAGCTGAGCCTCTGTCCCACCAAGAGAGCTGTCCTGGAGACCAGCAGCTGACTGGTCTCTCCCCACCACGAGGGGTTGGCTCTCCTCCCAGGGAGATGCTGCCCACAGCAGGCACCTGGGGGCCAAAGCCAGCGGGTACAGAGCTCCCTGATGAGATGCTCACGCCCCAGGCAGAGCAGAGCCTGGTGGACACCCCAGCTATGCTTCTAGACCCCTGTAAGACTGGCCTAGCAGCCGAGGGGGAACCATTGCCCTGCCAGGAGGCCCTGATGCCTGCTGAGCACCTGGACTTGTGGTTGGAAGGCAAAGGAAGAGCGGTTCAGGACATGACCTGCCTGGCCCCAGCCCAGCTGGATTCCTCCTGCCCAGCCGGGGCCTCCCAGATGCTGCCCCTCAGTGAAGAGATCCCTCGGGGTAGCACAGAGGGATGGCAATCTCCATCCATGTCACCGAAGCACCCGGCAGAGCCTCTGCGAGGGGGGGAGCGGGAGAAAGACACGCCGGCCCAGCCAGAGGCAGAGTGGTCAATGCACGAGACGGACTCGCTGCCTCGGGTTGGCCAGGAGGGTCTCTCCCGGAAGATGCGGCAGAGCCAGGAGCCGTGGAGCTGAGAGAGGAGCGGAACGGGAGTCTCTCTCTGACCCTGCCAGGGCATGGACAGGAGACCCAGGATGCTCTTCCCCTGGAGAGAGGAACACAGGGTGCTCGCAGGAGCTCTGGAAAGATGGAGGATCTGGATGCTGAAGGAATGACTAGTACAGAGGCAGTGGCTGCTTTCCAGGGGATAGAGGGGCTCAGCAGAGAGCCTGTCTGTGCAGGGCATGAGCCAGGGGAGGCGGCTGCTCCCCCCACAGAACAGCTCCCTGAGGACAGCAAGGGCTCTGAAGACCAACCCAGCCTTGCTTCTCCTCCCAGCATGTCCCTCTCTGGTGCTGGGGGATCTCTCCCTGCTGAGCTGGCCGGAGTCACCTTGAGAAGTCCTGAGGAAGCTGAGCTGGGATACGCCCACCTAGGTTCTCCTGGAGATGTTGCCAAGGTGGGGTCTGCAGAAGGGGAGCCCTTACTGAAGGGTGGGGCTGATGTGCTGGAGGACCCAGAGCCACATGCCCAACAGGGGTCACCGCTGGGCCCTGAGGTGACCATGCACAAGCCTCACAGCCTGCCCCTGAAGAGCCTGGAGCTGCCCCAGGAGCCAGCCCAACGCCCCCCGCACCCAGGGCAGCTGTCGTCCAGTAGCGCTGAGTCGGAGGGGCCGTCCAAGAGCCGCTCCTCCAAGTCCAGCACGCTGAGCGGCCCCGACCTGGCCGGCAAGAGCAGCAGTGAGACCAGCACCCCGGAGGAGCTGCGGGATTACGACAGCAGCTCTGGTGTGGAGTCCAAGTCGGACGAGAAGCTAGAACAGACCTTCCCCCGCAGCCCCCTGGAGGACCTGCCGGGGGAGCAGGACCTGGGGATCCACATGGACAAGGGGGACGATGAGGCAGAGACCCTCCCAGCAGACGAGCTCCTAGGTGACCTGCCCACAGTGTCCTCTGAGGAGGAGGGCGAGCTGGATGGAGACCTCCTGAAGGAGCCTGATTTCCCTGTCATGGGCAAGCCCCTGGTGTGCCGGGCAGCCTCCCCGCCCCGCAAGCCGTCCCTGGAGGAGTCAGAGGAGCTGGGCTCGGGTGATGCTGGCACTGGGACGCCGGCCTCCACCAACTCGGCCACCTCCTTCGATGCTGCCTTCCACCTCCCCTCCACTGATAGCTGCGGGAAGAGCCCCGGCCTCTCCTCCCTGGAGAGCGAAGAGCACTCAACCGAGAACACCAGAGACCAGATCCCCAAGGGCGCCGAGCCGGCCAGCCTCCCCGAGACAGAAGAGCACAGCAAAATCTCCCTCCCCAGGGACTGGGGCTGCCGGCTGGAACGCCCCCTGCAGATGGGCCTGGCGGACGAGGAGGAACCGGCCTCCCAGCCCTATGGCACTGCTCCCCGTGGACCGGCGGCAGGTAACGTATAGAGGAGCCTGCCATGTGTGTCCAAGTGCCATCGCCGCGGTACCTTAAAGCTTAACTCAGTCATGTGCAATAGTGCCCCCTGCTGAAGGGAATCTCCCCCCTGCCCCATCAGTGTCCCCCCTCTTCCTCTCCCAGTGTTTATCTCCCACCTAGCCAGAAGGGTCTGACATTGCTGTACAGTCCCTCATTCATAGCCTACATTATTCTGTGTCTAGATCAGGCTTTCCCCCCAGGATCATGGGCACCTAGGGGGAAGACATCTGTGTTTTAATGTTCTTCCCTTTTTGGGTGGAGGATTGGGGGCCAAACTTTTTAGCCTTTCAGTACGTTGAATAAAGAGTCACTTATCTGGATCTGACCTCCTGGCCTGTTCTTTGTATTTTTGTGCAGGACTCTTACCTTAGCTTGGGCTGGGGAGGGGAGATTAGAGGGAGCGGGGGTGGGGGGTGTGATTGGCAGCAGCAAGCAGGGCCAAGTAGGTTTGGGGTGGGGGCTAGGAAGCAGCCATCTATCATGGCTGATGTCTAACTGCTTGGTTTGTAGCCTAGTAGTAGACTAGAACGTCTGGCCTTAGCCATAGTCCTTCTGTTGCCACGAGTTCTCCAGGAGATAGTTTGGCCATCACATGGAAGTTCTTCATGGGGCTGAGAGCGTCTCAAGCCTTCCCTGGACCACCATGTGGTGGGCAGACTCTTCTAGACCCCATCAGCCCTCATCTCCTGGATGTTTTGGTCCAAGGGAACTTTCCTGGGTCCACAGACCATAGTTTTGAGAACTAGAGCACCTGATGCTGTAGTACCTTCCCTTGGACAGATCTAGCCGAAAAACCAGGCCCCTGCCATGACCCGAGGCCTAGTTCTATGGGCAGCTCCAGATGCTCCAGCTTCAGTGATGCGGTTGTCATGGAGACACTAGATAACTTTAACAGCCAAAGGATGCTGTGCCTAGGTTGGTCCCAGCGCATTGTGCTTAAATGGAAGCTTCATGGCTGGTAGGAGATGGACCTAATCTAGGCATCTCCCGCCAGACTCTGTCCTCCTTGGTGCTAAACCCCGGGTCCCTAGCTGCAGTACAGGACCCAGACATGCAGTTAATGTTGCATCCATCAGCCAACTCACTGCAGCAGCAGTAAATCCACCAAGCAAAGACCATCTCGGGGGGAAGCAGTGACGGTGCCACTAGCCTTCTCCTTAGCTGCTCTGCTTAGGATACTGCCCCCAAGACCTTGTCTCCCTCCTGGGCAGCTGCTGGCAGCCTGGGTATCGCTGCCATGGAGGCATCCCGAAGATCTGGCCATAGGCGGGGAAGTAGGAGCCAGTTCCTAGTTGAAGCCGCTTTGGGCATCTTGCCTGGGTGGGGTGGTATCGAATGGGCTAACCCTGGATGTTGCCTGGACTCTCCTTCCTGCCTGTCTGTGTGTGCCTGTGCCAGTCTGTCCTGTTGGTGCCCCCTGTCTTTCCTTCGTCCGTCTTGACACCCCTCCCCATGGGCTGTTCTCTCCAACCCGTGCTCCTGTGCCCTGTTGTAGGTGAGAGTGGGGCTGGCCTGGGGCCCTTCTCCTGGGGGCCCTGCCCCCCTGAAATCCTCTCCACCATCTACGAGGTGGAAGGAGGCGCAGAGACCCCTGGGCAGGTGCCGGAAGAGGAGGAGGAGGATGGGAGCTGCCAGCTCCTGCCCGCTGCCCCCCGTGACAAGGCCCCCCTGCACCTGGGAAGCCTCCAAGCAACTGTCATGCAGCAGCTGATCAGCCGGACTCTGCTCTTCTCCACCACTGGGGAGATGCCAGTGGGGGGCAGAGGGGCCCCTGTCATGAGTGAGGTGGAGCTCGGCAAGTGGACAGACCTGCTGTCACCATTGGATGAGTCTCGGGCCAGCATCACCTCAGTCACCAGCTTCTCCCCCGAGGACGTCTCGTCTCCCCAGGGCGACTGGACGGTGGTGGAGGTGGAGACCTTCCACTGACTTCCCCCACCCACACCGGCTTCACCCCCTCTTCCCCACACCTCCTCTAGTTTAAGACTCTTCCTGTTGTGGCTTAAATCCCTGCTGTGACCTGCTCTTCTCCTTCCCTTGGCTTTTCCGGGGGATCATGCATGGTGGGTTGGCCAGTGCCTCTGATCCAGCCATGCAGAACTTTCCTTCTACCTCTTGGCCCACAGTGGAGCAAGTGGCTTCCCAAGTAACCAGGCGGAGGCGGCCACTGGAAGAACTTGCACTGGGATGAGACGTAGCTGCTTCCCCCGAGTCCTTGACTTCGGTTTCAAATGTCTGAATTCTGATCTTGTCCCCTCTTCCCCAGCTCCATGGAGCTCCCAGAGCCTGCAGGTGAAGGGTTAACAGCAGGATGGGCAAAACTCTCTTTTGCAAGCCCCTTCCTAAGGTGGGGTGAGCCCATAAGAGCCCCTGCCCGCCACATACCTCCTGAGTCTGGTCCCTTAAGAGACCCTTTTAGTTCGTTAGCCCTGGTGGCCTCCATAAGGGATCTAAAATCTACAGGTTCTTTGGCAGAGGCTGGAAGAGGGGTTGGCAGTTCTCAAACAGTCAAGCCCATCTCTTCACCTCCTTCCCACCCGCCGCTAGAAGAGGCCTCATTCCTTCAGGAGAACAGTGCCAACCACCCATGGTGTAGCTGGAAGAATCAAAGCCATGGCGGGGGTGGAGCTTTCCTTGTCCAGGGGCTCTTCCCCCTCGAAGACATCGAAGAGTTGTGGTGGGTCAGTTGGGTCCATGATCTGTCTAGCCTGTGGCAGGATGGGGGGAGGAAGAATGACATGGCCTTAAAGCTGGACCTAACTCTTCAATGAATGTTCTCTAATTCTCTCCCCCCCCCCCCCCCCACCACCATGCTCTTGGAGCTGGGCTCATGGACCGGGGCAGGGGGGCTGTGCTGCATGCATGGGGGTAGTTTCTGACATGATTTGCTTGCTGCATTGGAAGAGAGCAGAGGCGTTGGCTGACGTTCCTGCTGTTGCATTGTGGGGGTGTGGAGTTGTTGTTTTTGCTTTTTGCTGCTGTGTGTATAGCCTTTATGCACAGATCTGCTCTCTCTGTTGACTGCCGCTGCCCAGCCAAAACTCCAGTAGCGAAAGAGCCCTGGTGATGGATGGGTGGGGGGTGGATTGAAGGCTTGGATCCTCAGGTTGGGGCTGGGTGCAGGAGGTTGGGGAGGGTCATGGGCAGAGTGGGGTGGAGAGGCTTGGAGCGGGGGCTGGGAATTTCTCTCCTGCAGGAGCCAAGCCTCTGGCAAGGGGGTGTGTTTTGTGGCAGCCCTGCACCCTAGCAGTCCCTAGCTGCTCGCCCCTTGTGTCTATGGGCACGCTGGCTTACAAGAAGCCTCTGCCTAGGTCCAGCCTCCTGACTACTGGTGGCAGAGAGGAAGGCCCCATGGTGCCATCTCCACCACAACAGCTCAGCCCCGCTTCCCTCTACTGTGCTGCTCGGCTCCAGGGGAGGCGCTGGGCTGGATGCTGTGGCGGGGACCTCTCTGGTGCTCTTCAGCACAGCAAGGGTCTCTTCTCCATGCCCACCAAGGTCCTCAGGTAAGCCATGGATGGCACCAAACTCTGATGATCTTCCATAAAGTTCCACGGGGAAGCTCCTCGCTGGAGGAACCCCAAGGCTGCTGGCTGACTTCCGCCCATGGAGAGGTGACAGCAGGCTTCTTGCCATGGCTCACTAGTGAAGTTTAGAGGAGCCAGATGTCAAGCCAGCCATGCAACTCTATGCAGCCTCCTGCCCCTCAGCCAGCTGGACTTGGCCATCTTCAAGGGATAGGCCTGTGTTCTCCAACACCTGGATCTCAAAGGGGAAAGCACTGGGCGAAGAAGAGCCCAGCTCTTCAGCCATTCCCAGTCAATGGGCGTCCGTGTGGTTAGGCTGCGTCTTGCAGAGAGGGACGTGGTTCTTCAGCCTACCGCCCCTAGAGCCACAGCCTGCTAATGTGTGTAACGGTGTTGTCGTGAACTGTAGGGAACCTAACTGTAGTGGAGCAAGTGGCCTTTTTGATGAAGTGTGTGTCCTGCTGGTTTCATTTTAACATGACAAACTGTGAACAGGAAACTCATTTAAACAACAGCTGTGGCTTTTTTTTTTTTAAGAGACTCTTTAGGTTTTTAATAAAGATGAATTAAATGCTCTGGTGTTGGGCTCTTCCTTCGTGACCTAGGATGGAGTGGGAGGGAGAGTGGAAAAGGGGATCTCTGTGCCACCGGTTGGCAATATCTGAGTTTTAAACCTTGGTTCACCAAGTCCAATAACCCCAACAGGCCCCAATTGAAAGGGAGCCCCATGGGGATGGCCTAAATGTGCAGCACCCAGCCCCATCTCAAAGCTTACACCGTAAGAAGGGTGGGAGGAAAAACTGAGGCACAGAGAGGGGAAAAAGACTGGCTGAAGCTTGCATGAGAAGGCAGTGTCCTGACTTGCAGGCTCTCTCTGCTTCCAGAGCTCTTGAACCTGTGCTCTGAGCAGGGGGGGAGGATGCATGGGCTGTATGCACCATTGCAGCTTCTCTGAGAAGGTAGCAGGGTCCAGCCAGGTCACTGTCTTCACCAGAGGCTAGTAGTAGCTATGGTAGATGATTTTACATGATTGAGGTGAAAACAGGAGCCATGCTTGACCTGAGAACTGCCTCCTACTCACAGGTGCCTAAGGAAGGTGCAGTGATGGGATAATCCACCTCCTTGGGAACCATCTTACAGCATGTTACTGAAAGGTTGGGCCTGAACTCAACCACAGGAAGTTGAGACTTTGCAAACAAGCAGCAGCCTTTAGTAATAACTGGCTCTTAGTCTCCATCAAATAATCCTCTTTGTCCAAGTGCTGTCTTGAGGGAGGGAAGGCCCGAGGCTCAGGCTGGGCATATGGAAAATGCTTCTTGTGATCACTCTTAGTCCTCTGGCCTTTCAAGCACCAGCCCCTTGCTGTTTTCGCAGGACAGCATCACTGGTCTAGGCCAATACACAGTCCCATTGCCTCAGTGTGGTGGTCCTATGCCCTAGTGAACTGACATTGCCCCTGGCCTGATGGTATCCAAGCATGTATCACAACCTCTGCAAAGTGCTATTGTTTCCCACTTTACTGACACATGAGGGTCTTAAGCTGCAGCTGTCAGCCCAATGGTCCATCTTGCCCACTAGCCTGGGATTAGCCACTGCTGGAGACTGAGCCTCAGGGAGCGTGTACAGAGCAGGGCAAAGGTGATTTGACATTGGCTTTGGCTGCTGGCAGTCAGAGGTTTAACATCCATGCAAGCAGAGGGTTACATCCCTGGCCAAGAGCCAGTGCTGGCCCTGTTCTCCATGAACTAATCTAGTTCTTCTTTAACTCAGTTATACTTTGGGCTATCACCCTGGCAATAAGTTCCACAGGTTAATTGTGTGGAAAAAAGACTTCACAGAACTGGAACAGACCTCAGTTGGGCGTCTAGTCTAGTCCTCTGCATCCAAAGCAGGACTAAGTAATAACTCTACTATCCCTGACTGTCGAACTGCTTCTTAAAATCCTTCAATGATGGAGATTCCACAACTCCCCATGGCAATTTATTCTGGGACTTAACCACCCTGACAGTTAGGAAGATCTTCCTACTGTCCAACCTAAACCACCCTCACTGCAATTTAAGCCCATTGTTTCTTGTCCTATCCTCAGCGGTTAAGAACAATTCTTCACCCGCCTCTTTGTTACAACCTTTTATGTACATAAACTATTATGTTCCCACCCCCCTCAGTCTTCTCTTCTCCAGACTAAACAAACCCAGTGTTTTCAATCTTCCCACATAGGTCACGTTTTCTAGACCTTTAATCATTTTTGTTGCTGTTCTCTGGACTTTCTTCAATTTGTCCACATCTTTCCTGAAAGGTGGTGCCCAGAACTGGACACACGACTCCAGTTGAGGCCTAATCAGCACAGAAGAATTCTTGTGTTTTGTTTACAGCACACCTGCTAATACATCCCACGATGTTGGCTTTCTTTGATCCCTTGCCCAAGAACTCTTTCTGAGACCATTATTTTACATTCCTTGTCTTTGTATTAAACCTGCTTCTTATTAATCTCATCAGCTGACCCCTCCCCCCACACTTTTGTATTGTGGAAAAGGGGAAGTAACACACTTCTGCCAGTCATGATTTTAGACCTCTATCATACCCCCTCCTTACCCATCTAAGCCCAAATTGCTTTAGTCTCTCCTTGGGCAGAAGCCATTCCCAACCCCTGATCATCCTTGTTGCCCTTCTGTGAACCTTTTCCGGGTTCCCTAGATCCTTTTTGAGATGGGGCAGCTAGAACCACACACAGTGCTCAAGGGGCTGGGGGGATGCCCATGGGTTTATAGCATAGGCTTGTGGGATTTTCTGTCCTTGTCCTACTAGGTCCTAACAACCTTTCTGACCACTGCTGCAGTGAGCTGATGTTTTCAGAGAACTGTCCACACTGATGCTAAGCTTTCTCTCAAACTAGCTTAGAAGCTAAATACACCTGCACTAGCTGGGCTGCTGCAACTCACCCAGGGCCACACCCCCTGGCAGCTGAGCTGCAGCAACCTGACCTCCCGCCCCATAGCCTTAGACTCCTGCTCTAACCCCCTGCGTCCCTGGAGTCCCACTCTGCTGAATGGGAAGCCCCTGGGTTTGTAGAATTGCACTAGAGCAGGGCTGCTGCTGCTCTGTAGGTTGGGGATGACCCCTTAATTCCCAATCAAAGAATCTCCTAACCCTCCTTGGTTACAGTGAATACAATACAGCCACAACCCCACCCTAGACTTTAGGGAGGAGACAGAGGGAGGGTGGCCCTAAGCAAAGTCCTTCAAAACTGTCATAAAATTTTCAACCTTTGATGCTTCCCAAACCTGCACTGGCTCTTCCATTTCCCCCCACCCCCAAGAGCAGAGATGATCTCCCATCTCTTTCTTGTTGCACAGGCGGTTTGGGTGGCCCACAGCTGGCATGGGGATTTAATCAACAGGGCCTTAAAGAGGCAGCAGAGGGGGATGGGGGGAGGGGAGGGTCTGGTTTCAGAAAGTATGAGCATCCCCTCACTGAGTAAGGCCCCAGAAGCATCTTAAGATGGGCACTTAAAAAAAAAGGGGGGGGGGCAGCACAAGTCTTGCCAAAGCAGCTAAAGATCTCCAAGTCTTTTCCCAGGGACAAAGCGCTAGACAGGGCATCAGACCTGGATTCTAGTCCCACCTCTACAGGGTGACCTGTCCTGATGCTGTCCTGGGACTCTGCGGGGTCCCATCCTTGCTCTGTGCCTCAGTGTCCCCAGCTATAAAGTAGGGATATTGTAAAGGGTGCTAGGGGAGAGCTAAGGATTATTGTTTCCTAGCGGATATTGCTGGATAAATTGGATGGCCAGAGGGATTTAGGCAGCTAGCTCCCTTTGAAATCAACAGGAAGTCATTGCTATCAAGGGGAGCTAGGCACCTGTGAGGATCTGGGCCTAGATCCCTTCTGCTGCAGAGTTTTGCTTTCTTGCTCTTTTAAGTCCCCTCCCACTAGTCCTGTCCTCCTCCTCCTCCATGGAACCAGGGTCAACAAGCTCTGACTTGGATGTTTAAAGAATTGTAATTCTCCTTTGGCAGAGATATTATGCCTCATTTCAACCACTCTCCCCCAGCGCCCAGAATGAGATCCACCAGGTCCTTCCACCTTTCTCGGCAGTAGCTGGTGGGCGCTCCCACCACAGGGATACGGGGCTTGGTGGAGCAGGGGGGCACATGCCCTGGCTGGTGATTTTTATGTTCCCACCAGCAGGCAGTTGCTATGGGGGGCAGCTGAAGAGGCACAACCTTCCCCACTCTTCACCGGGGAGAGAGAATCACCTGGCCACCACCTCCACCGGGGGACAGCCCCAGCTCAGCAGCCAGAGGCTGCTGTGCCCAGCAGCCACCATTGCTCCATGGCCCCTCTTCCCACAGCCACAGGGATCAACTCTGCCCTGCTCCGCCTGCCCTTTGGGTGAGGGAGAGCCCAGAGGAATCAGACATGAAAGGGGGCCTGTGGAGAGCAGGGTTCAATTCCCAGCTCTGCTAGATTCCACCTGGGACCTTGGGACAGTCACTGTAACGCACTGGGCCTCAGTTTCCCCACCTATACAATGGGAGGAATGATCCTGCCTTTGTCTATTGGGGCTAGCACTGACTGGATGGAGCAGCACCCCCTGTTGAGCTCCCGCCCTGCTCCCTGCAACAAGGCACCCCCTGGTGTGACAATGGGGCCAACACTGACTGCCAAGGGAGAGTGCCCCCTACTGAGCCCCCAGCAAGAAGAGGAGAGAGCCCCTCCAACAATCAGGCACTGGTTGGGGAAGTCAAAATAGCCCTCAGGGGTATGAAGAGAGAAAGGGCCCTGGCCCCAAGGGGTTTCCCAGCCCACTTCCTCTGCCCCCCACAAGCAAAGCCAGGTGAGTTGAGATTCAAACCCTTTGCCCCCAAGCTCTTACCTGGGACGGGGTCAGCACAAGAGGAAACACCTCCATCCTCTGGGTACTGGGCTAACAGGAAGCCAGCATTCCTTCCTTAACAACCAGCTTCCCCAAAGGGGGGGGGGGGGGGAAGAGGGAGGTGCCAAAGCACAGGAACCGGCCTCCTCTGGGGTAAGTGAGGTCTAGTCATTCAAGTCAGGATTCCTGGGTTCTAACCCCAGTTCTGCCACTGATCTAACACTGATCATCCCCTCTCTAAAGTGGGAATAATCTCACTAGATTCCACTCCCCTCCCACAACTGGGGACAGAACCCAGGAGCCCTGACCCCCACACAAACCAACCACTAGCCCATATTCTCATTCCAGAGCCAGGCACAGCACCCAGAAGTCCTGACTCCCAGCCCCCGCCCCAAAGCACCTCTCTTTAGACACAACTCATCTCTCGGCTGTCCTAAGCTCTGCCCTCCCGCTTCCATCCTGAAAGGGTCCAGAAATATTAACCGATTGGTGTTTCTCTTGTTTTTAAGATATATTTTTTTATTTTAAAAAAAGGAAGGTGAGGGGGAGGGGAGGGTGCGATATTAAAAAGCGACTGACTCTGGGTAGCATCCATTGATATGTAAAAAAACAAACCAAAAAAAAACAAAAAAAACAATTTTACCCCCCTGCCCAACCAGAGAATAAAAAGGATCCCCTGTTAAAACCTTCCCCTGATGCAGGGCACCCCCCAGTGCCCCACCCACCCCCAAAAAATCCCTGCCCCACCCCATCCGGACAGCAGGGAGACCAGATGTTGGGGGTGAGGGGAGATCAAACCAGAGTGCCATGTCCTGAGTCGGGGGGGGGGGGGGAGGAGAGCTAAAAGAGGCCCCCACCAAAGTCCTCAGACATCTCCTGGGCATGAAATGAGCGAAAAAATCCACCTCTCCCACCTGCCCCCAGCTTGAAATGGCCAACGATGCTACGATGTGAGACTAACCAAGGGAATAAACACACAATGGAGGAGCGGGGGGGGGGCAGTGCTGGGCACGGATTCCCCCCTCCCCCCAAAAAACACCCCTGTAAACCCCTCCTCCGAATCCTACGCCTTCACTCCCTCCCCACTGCAGGTTTTCTACCCCTCCCCAGCCACTTGGGGGTTAATCACGAGAGGAGGGAGGATGCAGCTAGGATGCCAGGGTCCTTTCCTGGCTCTCTTCCCCCCTGCACCAAAAGCCCCCAGGCTGATGGACACCCCCCCATCATCCGTTTCCATGGAGATAGAGGGATGCTGGGAGGGCTGATTCCCGAGACACCCGGGGAAGGGGTGCAGCAGGCTGGGAGGGGACCGGCAGGAGGCGGCAGCTGCTGGCACAGTCCCGCTTGGCCCCAGCTGCGACCCCCCCGTCTCCCTGCTCAGCCCAGGAAGGAATCCACCTCGTCCTCCTCGAAGTGGCTCTGCTGCAGCACCTTGATGTGGTACTCGTAGATCTTCAGCGCGGGGCCCAGGCGGATGGACAGCCCGGTCAGGACGTCTGTGCGCTGCATGAGCAGCAGGGACTTCCCGTCGATCTCCTGCAAGGGACGACAGAGGAAGGGTTAACAGGGCTGGGGAACAGGACACGGGGCCTTTCTCCTCTAGGGGACTGGTTCTCTCCACACAATGCTCCCTGCCTCCGAGCTGGCAGCTGCCCCCACCCCTGAGCACTGACCCAGGGGCGCCAGAATGGGAGGGGCCAAGGCCCATCCACTTTTCACCACAGGCCCGGCCCCCCCCCGACCAGGCCAGAAGCTGGAGCCCAGCGAGCCCGGGCAACTGTGGGGAACTGCAGACCCTCCACCTGCCTGGAGTGGGGGGGGCCCCCCCCGAGAGCAGCACCCGACCCGTGTCCCCACCCCTTAAGCCCCCCACCCAGGGCAAATGGAGGGTCTGTGCCCAGGGAGCTGTTACCAAGGCCCAGCTGCAGCTCTTCAGCCCCCGAGGCCCCACCCCCAGGCCAGGACTGTAGCCAGAGCCAGGTCAGGGTAAAAGCCGCACGAGCAGCTGTGGGGAGCTGCGGACCCTCCACCTGCCCTGGGACATGGGCCGGGGGCTGCTCTCAGGGCCTGCCACCTCCAGGCTTGGCTGGGGGGCAGGTCCTCAGGGGAAGGGGTGGGGCCACAGAGGGGGTGGGGCCTCAAGCCCCTCCCCCCCACACTTTCAGGAGGGATCCATCAGCCCTGCACTGACCTGCTCCTGAAAGGCCAACGCCTGCTCTGCAAATCCAGCCTCTGTGAAATAATCCACCACGTCCATCACTGTCCACTCCACGGGGTCCGAGGGCTTCTCCTTCTTCACCGAGCTGGGTGGGGGAAAGGGGAACAGAGCCATCAGGGTCCTGGCCACAACCCTCATCTCCCAGGCAGACACAGCCCCCACCCTGCCTTCATCACCAGGTCTGAACTCTCCTGCCCCATCCCCTCCCACACTGGGGGGAGTCCCCTGACATCTCGAGGGGAGGGGGCTGGGAGCCAGTCCCTCTCTGCAACAGGGGTCTCCAGGCAGCCAAGGGTTAATGGAGGCAGGAAGGGAATGGGGGAGCTGCCAGAGCATGGAGGGCTTCGCCCATGCCATGGGGGTGGCAGGCCCTGGAGGCTCCCACTGGGTTGGGGCACTGGTGCAGCCGGGAGTCGCTGGGGGAAGCAGCAGGGAAACATGTCACATGTGGAGATTTAAGGACCCAGCCGCTGGGGGTGAGGGGGGGGGAGAGTGGGTTGATAACCATGGGGATGGGGGACATTTTAGAGCCTGACTTGCTCACACGGGGCTCACAGACTAAATACCAGCCCTGGCGCTGGGCAGAGGGAGATCCTCCTGGTGGCAGCAAGGGGGACGGGCAGGCAAGAAGTCAACGAGCGCAGGACTTACACGCAGCTGAACGGTGTCCCGTCCGCTGCCTGGATGCCCGGCCGCCCGGGGGACAAGGGCACAGGGGGATCCGCGCCCGCAACGGCTGGAGAGACTGCAAGCAGGAGAGAACGAGAGAGAGATGTCAGGCCCGGCACAATCACAGACAGGGCTTTCACCTCCCCGTGGAACATGAGGAAACCAGCCCCCCGCAGCCCCTGGCTCCCCTGATGTCCTCCAGCCCGACTGATACCCCTCAATCTTGTCCCATTGTCCTGGTTTTCCTCCCGCCCCTAAAGTTCTGCTGATGCTCCTCGATGCTGACCCGCAAGCCTCTGCTATCCCGGCCCTGGGCTCCCCCTTCCCACAGCTCTTCCAATGCTCCTCAATCCTGTCTTGCAGCCCCCTGGATATTCCAGTTCCAGAGCTGTTCCCCAAACGCAGACACAGCCAGCACAGCGGAATTTCACAACATCCCCAAGGCTGAGACCTGCCAAACTCATTTCACAGGTGATCTCAGCCACTGCACCTCACCAGCCTCACCCTTCCCCCCCTCCGCCCATAGACCCTTGGTTTCCCCTTTCCCCCTTTCCCTAAGAGAAATTTCAGCCCCTGGAGTCTCCCCACTCCGATACCTGCTCTGTCTGGCTGCCCGTAGGAGCCCCCTTCCTTCTTGCCCATCCCGAACTGCTGGCAGGCGCTCTCCCCAGGGGAGCAGGCCTTGGCATGACACCTCTCGCTGCCTTCACGGTGGGGGCGCTCGGAGCCCTTGTCCGGGGAGTGCTCCTCCGGGGGGTGCAAGTCCCTGGTGTGGCCACCCCCCGCGGGACAGTCCTTCCCACCACGCCTGCTGTCCTTACAGTCCCCGTTCATCTGGCTCTGCTCGGCGGGGGCTGCTTTGCCGTCACTCTCCAACCCAGCCCCGGCGCCCGCCCCCTCGTAGTCTGGAGCCTCGGAGCCCTCCGACATGGTGGAGGCCTCGTCATCCTCCTCTTCCTCCTCCCCCTTCTCCTCCGATGGCTCCTCCCCGGCCTTCTGCGGGCACCAAGAATCCAGAGTTAGAGACCCCAGAAAGCTGCTCCCCTGTGCCCTGCACAAGGCATCTTCTGGGCAAGGCTGGGGCTCCTGGTTTTACCCACCATTGGGCCCCATCTAGCCACTCTCCCTGACTCGGGACCCCCTGCTAACCCAGCCCTGGGCTCCACGCCCACATCAGCTCTGCCAATGCCCCTCAATCCTGCCTGGAGCCCCCTGCTAGTCCAAATCTGGGTCCCCACCCCAGCTCTGGTGGTGCCCCTTGATCCCAACCCGCAGCCCTCCACCCCCACTATTCCAGTCCCCATACTCCCTTCTCCAGCACCCTGCCTGCTCTAGTCTTAGGTGACTCTTAGGGCACAGGGCTCAGCATCTAACCACAGCGAGTTGGTCACAGCATAAAAATCGACCCTCAAACAGGAAGCTGCTGGGCTACCAAACTACCTCATCAGAAGAGACTTCCTCCTGGAGAGCGCCAGCTGCCACGGAGACCCCTTTGCCGGAGCAGACTACCGGGCGCACGTCCAGCTGGACCCATTCCTAGAAGTACCAGGACCACTTTGACTGTGGCAGCACTGGACTGGGGAAGAGTTTGTTGTAAACAAAGGGTGACCAGATAGCAACTGTGAAAAATTGGGACGGGGTGGGGGGTAGTAGGCGCCCATATAAGAAAAAGTCCCAAAAAACGGGACTGTCCCTTTAAAAACGGGACATCTGGTCACCTTAACTTTACGCCCAAAGCTCATGTTGAGATGGGTCAGAGGCAGCATGGTCCAATGTATGTGGCACCAGCCTAGGAGTCAGGAGACCTGGGCTCTATTCCCAACTCTGAAACTGGCCTGTCGGGCGGCCTTGGGCAAGTCACTGCCCTGCTCTCTGCCTCAGTTTCCCCAGCTGTAAAACAGGGATAATCCTTCCTTTGTCTGTCTAGATTATAAATTCTCTGGGGCAGGAACACTCTCTCTCTTGCCACATGCCTGTGCAACACTCTGCACAATGGTGGGTCCCTAATCTCAGATGGGAGCCCCTGCCGCACCCAGCCCGAAGGGGCCCCCGCCCATCTCAGCTGGGGCATCTAGGCACTAATCCAACTCAAACAAAAAAAATGTCTGAAGCAAAACCAGGAGCTCCCAATTTAGTTTTAACAGAGCCTGTTAAAATAGCTCATTAGGATTTAGAAGATAATTACACCCCCGCACCCTTCTGCTTTTAAAAGGAACAAAAATGGTTTAAAAAAAAATAGAAATAGAAAATATACCCCCCCTTTGTTCTTTTACAACCACCGCAGCAAAAACAGAGCGAAAGTCCAAGTTCTTCAGCAAGAGCTGGCTCTCCCTTCGTCAGAGGCCTCCCCTCTACAGACTGCCTACCTGAGGAAGCCATGCCGGAGATGCCTGGTTTGTTATTGCCGGGCTGCCAGCCAGGCCCGTGCGGAGTGCTCTCATTATAGTTATATTATGGTAGTGCCCAAAGGTCCCAGTTAGAACTGTGCTGGGCACTTTGTAAAGAGAACACAGCCACCCCCAAAACACAGGCAGAGATTGTAGGGTTGCCCAGCAGGCCTGCACCAGGGGTCCTGGATTGTTAAAAGATGGGAAGCAAAGAATAGGATCAGATGATCAGTTTTCACCATGGAAAGTGGTAAATAGCGGGGTCCCCCAGGGATCTGTACTGGGACCCATTCTGTTCAACATATTCCGAAATTATCTGAAAAAGGGGGCAAACAGTGAGGTGGCAAAGTTTGCAGAGGATACAAAATTACTCATGGTAGTTTAGTCCAAAGCGGACTGCGAAGAGTTACAAAGGGATCCCACGAAACTGGGTGATTGGGCAACAAAATGGCAGATGAAATTCAATGTTGATAAATGCAAAGTAACGCACATTGCAAAACATAATTCCAACTATATGTACAAAATGATGGGGTCTAACTTAGCTGTTACCACTCAAGAAAGATCTTGGGAGTCATCGTGAATAGTTCTCTGAAAACTTCCACTCAGTGTGCAGGGCCATCAAAAAATTAACAGCATGTTAGGAACCATTAGCAAAGGGAAAGACAGTAAAAGAGGAAATATCACAATGCCACTATATGAATCCATGGTGCACCCACACCTTGAATACGGCATGCAGTTTTGGTTGCCCCATCTCAAAAAAAATACATTAGCATTGGAGAAAAGCAACAAAAATGATTAGGGGGATGAAACAGCTTCTGTATGACAGATTAAAACACCTGGGACCATTCAGGGGGATATGATAGAGGTCTATACAATCAGGAGTGGTGTGGAGAAAGTGAATTCAGAAGTATTATTGACCCTTTCACATAACACAAGAACCAGAGGTCGCCCAATGAAGTTAACAGGCAGCAGGTTTAAAACAAACCCAAAGAAGTTCTTCTTCACACAACACACAGCCAGCCTGTGGAACTCATGGCCAGGGAGTGTTGTGGTGGCCAAAAGTGGAACTGGGCTCAGAAAAGAATGAGATACGTTTATAGGGGATAGATCCAGCAATGGCTATTAGCCAAGATGGTCAGGGAGGCAGCCCCATGCTCTGGGTGTCCCTAAGCCTCTGACTGCCAGAAGTTGGGACTGGATGACAAGGGATGGATCACTCACTAATTGCCCTGTCCTGTTCGTTCCCTCTGGTCACAGTCACTGTTGCAAGACAGGTTACTGAGCTAGAGGGACCATTGGGCTGGCCCAGGAAAGCTGTTCTTATCATAAGGTTGTGCTGGGCCCAGCACTGGTTGCCAGGGGGCTGTCTGGCAGGGCTGGGGCCCAGCGCCCACGAACGGTTGCCGGGAAGCTGCTTGCAGGTTGGTTGTTCCTGGATGCTTTGCTGTGAGCGTAGCGCTGTTTGAACAGACCCATCCATCACACAGACTGTCCAGACCAACGCATCACAGCCAGGGCAGGCATCATCGCCCAGGACCTTGCCAGGACAGGAGGCCTCAGCGGATCAGAAACTACGGCAGCACTCGCACCCTAAACTGGAACAATCCTGGACCTCACCCAACTCGATTCCCATGGCCGCTTTCATTCTAAGCCCCTTTGACTGGCACTGCCCATGGTCCCTCCCTCCCACCCCAGATGCCCCATGGCACCCCAGGCAGTCCTGCCTCTTGACACCTTGCATATCCTGTGACTCTCTGGGCATATGCCTGTACAGGAGCGAAAGAGGCAGCCCCAGGGCCTGGCCACTAGCACCTTCCCTGGAAACAAGCACCAGATCACTGCCTGACCCCTAACTCCCTGGCAGCCCTGCCCCAAGCAGCCCCGATCCCTTTACTCCATGTGCAGCCCCTTCCTATGTATCCCCCCTCCCAGATGCTGACCCCCCCCCCAGCCATCACCTTCTTGTGCAGCCAGCTCAGGTCCTATCCCAAGCACCCCCTAAGCCAACCCTTTTCTGAACTGAACCTCCCCTGTGGCCCAGGGCACTGCCCCTTGCTCACTGCCCCTCCCCCCACAGGGGCCGGAGCACCGCTCACTCCCCCCCAGACACAGCCCCGCCCTTCCCAGACATTGCCCCTCCCCCACCAGGGCACGGCTCACTCCCCCCGCCCCCAGGCACTGCCCCTCCCCCTCCGGGGCCGGGGCACCGCACCCCCTCGCCCCACCCTGGTACTCACGTGCCGCCTGCCCCAAGCCTTCCCAACCCCCGCCACTGCTCCTTTCCCCGGGTCACCGCTCACCCTCCCACTCCAGCCCGTCCCTCCGGGCGCCAGGGCGCCGCTCACCCCCACCCCGACACTCCTGCCACCTGCCCCAGGTCCTCCCCCGCGCTCACCTTGCTCCGGTGCGCCCTGACGTGGGGGGCGCGTCCCTGGGGCCCCCTTTCCGCCCGGGCCAGAGCAATGCTGCCGAAGCGGGTCCTTTCCAGCCTCCCGCGGGCCACTTCCTCCTCCAGCAGCCCCTGGACTCGGCCGCGGGTCACCCGGCCGCCCCCGGCCGCGCTCCCATCCCCGCCCAGGTAGCGCACGATCTCCCGCAGGCTGACTGGGGAGCTGCGCTCCGGGGCCTCCTCTTCTGGGGCCGGGGGCGCAGGGGGCGGCGGCCGCTCCCGGCCGGTCCTACGAGGAGGCGGCGGCGGCTCGGCGCGGGGCGCTGCCCGGTGGGAGCGGGGCGCGGCGGGAGCCGGTGCCCGCGTGGAGCGGGGCGCGGCGGGGGACGCTCCGGGCGGGGAGGCGCGGTGCGGGCGGGAGGCGCCCCCGGGGCGCTGGGCCGGGGCCGGCGCCGGGGCCCCCCGGCGGGGCGGCTGGACGCGGGCGGCGTTGCGGTAGGAGATGCTGCCTTTGTAGCTGACTCGCAGCACCGCCCGCTGCTGGATGAGCTTCTCCAGCTCGGCCCGGGTGCGCTCGGGCTCCGGCCCGTGTCTCCGCCGCACCATGCGGCAGATGCGCTCCAGGTCCGGCCGCGCCTTACGGGAGCGCAGCGAGTCGATGGTGTCCAGGATCCACTCCTGGTAGCGGGGCGCCTCCTGCCCCGGCGGGGGCGGCGGGGGCCCGGCCATGCCGCCGCCTCCTGGTTCGCCCGGCCGGGGCCGCTACCGCTTCTCTGCCTCCCCTCCCCCGGGGGCTGCGCCCGCTGCACCGGCTCCTTCGGCGGGCCTTCTGCGGGCGGCTGCACGGTCCCGGCGCCGCTGGCGCTCCCGGCTGCACCGGCTCGGCGCGCCGCCCCCTGCCCGCGCGGAGTCGCTCCTCCTTCCCCGGGCGCTATCCCCCGGCCGGGCTCCCCGGGCGCTGCCGCGGCTGCAGCTGGAGTCGGTGGCGCGCGGGCTGGTCCCGGGCAGGCAGCGCGAGCCCCTCCCTCCCCGCCGCACGCGCCGCCGCCCGGGACCCGCAGCCCCTCGCGCGGCTTAAGGAGGCGCCGCTGCCCGCAACCTCCCTTCCCCCGGCCGCTTAAGGTGGAGCCGGCGAGTTCCGAGTCCTGCGTGTTTCCCGGCACTCCGCCGTCCAGCCCAGCCCCTCACCCCTGCCTTTCTGACCCCCAGGAACAGTCCTCACCGCTCACCCATCCCCCTCTCCACCCCCCACCAGCATTCATCCCCCCCAGGTCCCCTCCCCCCGACCCACAGCAAACTCTTCCCTATCCCCTTCCTGCCCCCTCCCCCAAACCTGCCCTACCTCCCAGCAGCCGACTCCATCCCGCCGCAGTCGCTGCCCCCCATCACCCCACTTCCCGCACGGGGGAGCTGGCCCATGTCCCCGCTTGCAGCTGGCTTTGGTGGTGCTGCAGAGCGGCATTGGTGGAGGCTTGGTCGCCCCTTTAGGGGATGGGGGAGGTCATGGGGCGCTTCCATGCCCTCCCCCCAACCCTGACAACCAGGGGCTCAGGGTCCGGGCGAAGTAACCCTGGGTCCATCCAGAGGGGGCGCAGCTAAGCAAGGCTGGCTCAGAGGGGTGGGGAATAGAGCACAGAGCCTTTCTCCTCTAGGGGGCGCCCGTCTGGCGGGGGGGCTGGAATGGGACACAGGAGCCTGTCTGCCCTGGGGGGGGGGCTGGTGGTAGCAATTGACCTCTTACCCGCTGCCCCCCCCATTCTGCTGCCTCAGGGGCCCCTTTGCTGCAGTTCTTTCTGGCCCCCAGCAGATGGGCCACCATAGCCTCTGAGGCAAGCAACTCACTTTAGCTCTTTTGGCTGGGGCCTGGTTAGTCACAGCCAGGCCCAAATGAGCCAGGGAGCCTGAACTCCTAAGCGGGGGTTGGGGGCACCCTTCTGGTGAGACACAGGGCCCAAGTCCCAGACAGCTGCCAGGGCCCAGGACTGTGGCAGCAAAAGCCTGAAAGCCCTTAAGGGCCCTTGCTGCTGGCCCGCTCCCCCGCTGGCAGGATTTTGCAGCACAGCTGGCAGACTGGCAGCAGCCGCTTTCCCTCTCTGCACGGCTGGCTGGCGCCAGCTGAAAACACCACCGAGCCGTTCACCCTGAGTGTGCAGCCCCATGGCTGTTGGGTTGGATTTGCAGCTCTGGAGCTACCTGGCAGTCAGACCTGGCTCTCAGATAGCACGGGCCCAGATTCCCAATTCACATCATGCCACTGGCATCACTTGGTGTCAATCGGCACCACTCCCTTAGAGTCCACAGAGACGAAAGACTGATGCCAGCTGAGGATCTAGTTTCTTATCTGGCTACCAGCCTCAACCAACGGCCCCTGGCCTGAGGGATGGTACCAGGCACAGCTCCGTGCAGGACATCTTGGGGTATGAGGCTCCAGCCAGGCACGATGAAGGAAGTGGGGGTCAATGGGGGGGCTGGGGCGAGAACACCAGCCTTGGTTATCATCACTTCATAGATGGGAAAATGAGGCAGAGAGAAGGGCTCAGGTCACACAGCTGGTGGCACAGGACCCAGGAGTCCTGACTTTCAAGCCCCATCCGACCCTAATGCCCAGAGCCCACTCCCCTCTAGAACCCAGGAGTCCTGACTCCCAGCTCCAGCTGCCCTGGCCTTACTCAGTAGATCCCGTCACAGAGCTGGGACTAGAACCCAGGAGTCCCAGCACACAACCCCACCCCCATGCTCATGCACCCCACTTTAACCACTAGGACATGGTCCCTTGGCATTGCTGGAAATAGTAGCCAGTCACATGATCAGTCCTATGCCCTCTGACATGGAGGGTGGATTAAGGAGGGGCCATGCTTGAAGCCACCCTGCTGCGCTAATCATGGAAGGCATCCAAAATGGTGGACGAGGACAGTCTGTACAGATGTAGCCAATGTAGGCGGAGTCGAGAAAAGGACTTGGAGAATCCAGACTCCTGGGTTCTATTTCCAGCGGTGGGAGCGGAGTGGTGTCTAGTGGTTAGGGGAGGGGCTGGAAGCCAGGACGCCTGGGTTCTTGTGTGCTCCACTCTGTAAGAGGTGTTTAATACCTGACACACACATTAAAGGCAGTCAACGTGCAATCTTGGTGATTTTTAAAAAAGGAACTAAAATTAGCTTAGGCCCAATGCCCGCCCCCACCCCAAAATCCTCTGCCAATTTTTACACACTTTTTTGGCCCCCCACTCATGTAAGACCCACGCCAAACAAACAGGGGGATCTGCCAATAGCCAGACAGTAACAGAGACCCGAGAAAATGCTGCAAAGCGTAAACTGGGCAAACTCGGGAGGCTATTTGCCTGGCTTCCGCCGCTGCAGCGATGCCAACCCCGACTGGTGAAAAATAACGATGGGCCTCAAACCAAATCTTGAGATTGGATTCAAAATCATGAGATTTTATAAATACTTGGCAGGGTGTTTTTATTCACTTCCTGCTATGGGGACTTTTAAAAGGTCACCTGGTTCAAGCTTTTCTCTGCAGTGAAGAGGGCGAGACAGGGAGGGTTTTTCCACCTGAGGAAATTAACAGAAAGAGTTACAGTGGAACATAGCGACTCCAGTCAAATTTCCCCATGCAGACAAGCCCCGATTGCTTTTTAATCAAACCGGGGAGGCTCACATGATTTGGTGACTGGTGCCTTAAGAAGAAAACAAAATCCCCACACACAAATCCTGTCAGCCTTGTGCCCAAAGCACTAAGGTTGATACGAGTAAGAATATGAAGGTTACATTAAAAAATTTCAGCTGGGTTCCTTTGTACAGGCAGTGGTGCCCAGAGGCAGAGCGGGGCAGTTTTATCGCCAGAAAATGCTGATTTATAGACAACGAAACTTTTCAAGGACAGGTTGAAAGGTTTCTCAGGTCAAAACAAGACCCCGCAGTAACTCAGTGGTTTGGGCACTCACCTCTGCTGAGGAAAAGCAAGGTCCTGCTCCGACTCACTCCAATGTAGAATGGGAACAAATTTGAAACCCTCAAATTCTCTCACAAAACACAATCGGTTTCCAGCCCGATCACACTTGGAACCCCCTTGTGCAAGGGGCTGTACGGAAGGGCTCATCACTTTCATTTTATTCCTCATAAACTGCCTTTCATTCATAGGGGTTTCCTCTCTCCCCCACACCACACCGGGAATTAGCTGGCATCTTATTACCTGATCCCCTTTGGAAGCAGATTCACACACATGGCAGGAATTTCCCTGCAGTAAGGAAGGTGTGCACATATCCACACTTTGCAGAGAGGGTTCTGCTACTGGCAATCTCCCTGCTGCTAGCGCACTGCATTGCTGCACACCGGGGTCGGCCTGGCTGTTCACCTCTCCTGCCCTGGCCTCATAAGGCTAGATTATCGATTCAGACAGGACCACTGTGAGCACCTCGTCTGACCCGCGTAACACAGGCCACAGGACTTCCCTGAATCAACTCCTGTTGGAATTGGAGCTGATCCTTTAGAAAAACCTCCCATCTCGATTTAAACAGTGTCAGTGATGAAGAATCCACCACGATGCTTGGTGAATTGTTCCAACGGCTAATTACACCCCCCTCCCCCAACCCCAGTTAAAAATCTGCCCTTTTTTCCTGTCTGAATGTTTCTAGTTTCAGCTTCCAGCCATTGGCTCTCCTTCGACCTTCGTCTGCTAGCGGGACTAGCCCGTTATCACAGTTTTATTCCCCATGTGGGTACTTGGAGACAGGGATCACGGCACCCCTTAACCTTTGCTTTAAGAAGCTCCTTGCCTCTCAGCATAAGGCAGGTTCCCCCCCATTTAATCATTCTCATGGCAACTCTCTGCCAATTTTTCCCCTTCCTTCTCGAATTGTGGGTGTCAGACCTGGCCAAGGTATTCCAGCAGCTGTCGCCCCCCGCCAGACACCGAGATAAAATAACCGCTCCGCTGCTGCTTGCGATGCCCGTTTATCCATCGGCCAGACGCCCCCCCTCCCCCCATTGACGCGCGGACACTCGCCCCTTGGGGCTTCCAACTCCAGGCGAGTTCAGGTCCCGCTTATGGCAGCCGCCGGCCCCCCAGCTCCATCCCTGAACTCCTTGGGCCTCTGGGGAGAGAAACAGCTCCCAGCTCATCCCAGCCACGACAACTGTCCCCTGGAGCCCAACAGCCCACACGCCAGTCTGATTTTATTTTTAAACAAAACTTTATTGGTAATTGTTTCAAATATGTTGACAACAAAGCACACTGTTAAAGAGGAAGTGGGGGCTGGGGGGGTTGTTTTGTTTTTTCCGAAACAAGTTTTGTCGGAGGACACAGATGTATTTCCCAGGGCGGGGCGGATGATACCCCCACCCTCTAGATGGGACTCTCAAGCTTCTTTGTGGGAAAGGGGGATTTTGGGGGGAGGGTACAGGTTTAGAATAAGGGGTCTCCCGCTCCCCACCAAACCAGATCCAGGCAAATCCCTACCCCCCGCCCACAAAAATAAAACACACAGGCAAGGAACTCGGGTCTTTTTCTTGATCAAATCCAACCCTGCCCCCACCTGCTCTGTGTGCACCCTCCCGGGGGGGGGCCACTCGCCCTAGAACTCAGCAAACTCCTCGGCGCACGTCTCAGTGCTGGAGACCCGGATCTCCTCTTCCTCACAGTTGTTGAAGTTACTTGTGTCTCCGGGGCCGTTGCACTTTGGTATAAAGGGAGCTTCCACCTGCGAAGGGAGTGGGGGGAGGTTGGGGACGAAATGAGGGATCAACATTTGTATTACCCATCCCCTGCCACTCCTGGGTCTGCTAGGGGCGCACGGTCAGGCCCCAACTTTGCAACAAGGCAGGCAAGGATCAGCCCCGCCTCCCCACCTACTATACAGCCAGAAACCCGCACACTTTGCAATCACAGAAGGGGGAGCCCATGACCCCCCTTAGGAGCCCAGGATCAGAACCCCCAGCACCCTTAAGGGATACAGGATCGGGCCCCTTAGCAACCAGGTGAGGGATGCGGATCAGTACCTCCTCAAGCCCTCTTTTATCTAGCCAGAAGCTCCTCCTCTCACTTTGAAATCAGGGAAGGGCAGGGGGTCACGAGCCCCTTGGATCCCCGTAAAAGCCCCCACTTGCATCATCAGGAGGGTTTTAATCAGGACCTTCAGCCCAGCCCTCTCCCACCAGACATGGAGGAATAACGCCATTAGCTGGCAGCAGCAGAAGGAGGCTGTTATCCTCAGGGGGTGGGGACAGGACCTTGCTTTTGCCACCATGTTACAAACAGGTGACTGAGGGCTCCCGACTTTAAACCAATGCTGGGTGAGCATATCTCCCCCTAGTGGTTGGACCCAGCCACAACACCCTGCTACAGAGTCCCAGTAACCAATGCGCTCTCACAGGCCTGGGCACTGATGATCCCAGGTTCAATTCCTGCTGACGGAGGCTGCACCAGGTGGGAGTTACCCAGGCTCTCCTCTGCCTGCCGCCGCCCTCCTACCTTCCTCTGGTAGATGGTGATCCAGTCGGTGGTAGCAAACCACCTATGGTTCTTGATGTCGTTGACCCCGTTCTTGAGGTTGCCAAAGCGTTTGGTGAGGTCCACCTGCAGCAGGTTCTCGAGCAGGTCCCTCAGGTCAAAGCTGAAGTCAGACGGGAGCCGGAACTGGGGTGGGGAGGAGAGATAGAGGTCTGCCCTGCCCTCATGGCTAGATTCATAGATACACCTAGTAATGTACAGCCCCTAGCGCAGGGGGAGTCCTGGGCTACACCTGGGGCACCTAGGCACTACCATAATACACGTAGTAATGTACGGCCCTATAGAACAATGGGGTCCTGACCCATGACTGGGACTTGTAGGCACTATTGTAATACACCTAATAATAAAGAACAAGCCCTTTAAAAACACTCCAGGACAATGAGTGGACAAGAAGTTAGTCCTCAGGCTACTGAGGACTGACACAGGAACTGAAATGGTTAATTAGCAGCAGCCCCCCAGCTCTTATTGAGCATTTTTCCTCCACAGGGCTGCCGCATCACTATCCTCATTTTACATAAGGGGAAACTGAGGCACAGGGAGAAGTGACTTGCTCAAGGTCACTCAGTAGGCTGGTAGGAGAACCGCGAACAGAACCCAGGTCTGTTGAGTTCCCACTAGGCCACACAACTTTGCTTTTTTAAAACCCCACTAGGTTTAAAGCTGACCGTGTCCGACACGAGTGCTTTGAGATCCTTGGCGAGAAGGCGCTGGGGTGGGCAGAGGAATATTATGGGCTCTTGGTTACTATGGTGATGAGTGCTCTACCAGTGCCTGGAGGTGACTGATGTGTTTAAGGAACATTTAGTCTTGCAACGTAGCAGAGTTGTGGAGAGTTTTGCAATTCACGACAGTGTATAAGAAAACCAAAAGCACCTGTTCCAGGAGTCCCCATGAGAGTTACAGGGAGCCCAGTGGTGGTGGGGTGGGGAATGGAGTCCATGTAGTGGAGAAGTAGGGTACACAGCAAGGGAGGGCCCATGTGTGGGGCGTAGGAGTGGGGGACATAATGGGGAGGATGTCCATATGTTGGAGAACAGGAGTATGTGGCAAGGGAGGGTCTATGTGTTGGGGTGCAGGGGGAATGGGGTACATGACAGGGAGGATGCCCACGTGTTGGGGATTGGGGGAGCATGGGAGGGCATGAACATGTGTGTGGTGCGTGTAAGCATCTCTCTGATCAGTCGCTGAGACTTGGCACGTCCCTTTTGCTGGCGAAATCCTGCCGCCCACAAAATCACACAAGTGTCCCCTCCCACACCCCAAATACCTTGCCAGAGACAATCTTCTCGTAGAGCTTCATGATCTGGTCCGCGAAGAATGGGGGGTAACCAGCCACCATCTCGTAGATGAAGATGCCCAGAGTCCACCAGTCCACAGCCTTGTTATAACCCTGCCCGGGGAAAGCAGGCTGGGGTCATGCACCGAACATTTCGGGGGTGGGAGGAACCACCTGGTGGCCAGGGATCAGCTAGAGATCAGGCAGCGGACAGGCCCTCCCCAGCTCACCTTGCTGAGGATGATCTCGGGGGCCAGGTATTCTGAGGTCCCACACAGAGTCCAGGTTCGGTCTTTCACCTGCTTGGCAAAACCAAAATCCGCCACCTGGAGCCAAAACACAGAGAGGGGAGAAGCTGGATCAGCCTGGAGGCTGTGACAGCAGGAGGGGAATGGGGGGGGGGGGAGCAGAAGATTGATGTATTCTGGCCGTGTTACATTTCTGGGGGTGTCTTGGCTTTGGGAAGGGGATGGCAGCAGAGAGAGACTTAGACAGGCAGGAGATCACGGCAGGGAGCCAGGAGCCAGCGCTGGGATGGGGATGGGGATGGGAAGGAGTGGGGGAGGGGCATCACCAAGATGTAGCCCTGCTGGTCTATCAGGAGATTCTCTGGCTTCAGGTTTCGGTAGATGAGATCCAGCGAGTGCAGATACTCAAAGGTCAGGACGATCTGCGCAGCGTAGAACTGGGCGTGAGGTTCACTGCAATGAGGTGGGAGGAGAACGTGGGCATCCCGGGCCAGATCCGCCCCCTCTCAGCCAGCCCAGCACCCTCGGCCCCCTGCCGCCCCCACCTTCACCTCAGTGGCATTGCTAGGGGGGGAACGGGGGAGCGGCCCCTCCCTCACTGAGCACAAGTGGCGCCTTTTGAATGTCTTGGCAATAAAAAAAGAAAGCGCCACCTGCTGCGGGCCTTCGGCGGCACCTCGGCGGTGGGAGCGTCAGGGCGGCTGCAGACACCCGGTGCGAGCGAGGCCGGCCGCTGGAGCGCCGCTGGGTGATCGCTCCCCTTGTTCCCTCCACCTGGCTACGCAGCTGCTTCACCTTCCTTATAGATCCCTGACTCCATCTACCCAGGCAACCCCAGGCAAGATATCCCAACCCTTCTGGGCCTGGTGGCCCCATCTGCCCTAGCCCACACATCCCACCCACCATTGCTAGACCCCTGAGTCCACCCAGCCTGGAAAACCCCTCCCAGACCAGCATCTCCCCCCCCAACACACACCCCCATGGACCTCCAGCTCCATCCAGCCTGGCCCCATCTGGCCCTGGCATCCCTGCCACTGACTGTGGCTCATGCTGGCAGAAGATCTCAGCAGCTCTCCCCATGCGGAATCCCTTCCTGACCAGCCCAGCTGGGGATCAGGTCACGCCCTGCAGCATGAGGATCAAAGCCAGTGTCGCTGCAGATGCTGCTAGTGGATAAAAGGTCTAGTTCTCTACTGAACTAAATCCCAAATTTACAGATGCGGAAACGGAGGCACAGAGTGATTCTCCCCCCTCCCCACAAGGAGTGAATGGCAGAGGCAGGATTAGGACCCAGCTCTATCCATTAGCAACGCTGTCCCCAACATCGGCTCCCGTGGCAACGCTCACCTGAACCTCCCGATCCGCCGTAGGTGGGAGAACATCTCCCCGCCCGGGATGTATTCCTTCACCATGTACAGATTGGAGTTATCCTAGAAGGAAATGCAGCAGAAACTGAGTGCAAGGGATGGAGTCACTCCGGCCCCCCGTCAGTGCCTGTGACACCAGGATGAAGCTGCTCACCACACCCCTGCTCCTTTATTAGCCCCATCCTTTTCAAAACACTAACCCCACACTCCTCAAGGGAGCCTGATGAACTGGCCTGGCTTCCCCATAGCACACAATGCAGTGCACCCGCTGTCTGGGAGATAACAGCCTACTACTGCCACCAGCTGCTGCTGTTACTGCTTTGGCTCAAGGGCCAGAGGGGCTGCGCTTGGTGCCGAAGGTCCCAGGCACACACCTGCAGTGGGAGTTGCTGCACAGACGTGGCTGGGGAACAGACTCACTAATGAGAGGGCGCAAGCTTTATTTGCTTGGAGTATTTAGTACAGAGCCCTAGAAAATTCAACCCCTCCCCCACCTTTGGTCTAGGGGCAGGGACGGGCAGGCCCAAGAGGGATTTCCCAGCTCTGATGTCTCCGATCAAAGGGGAAACCCAACCTGCCGCCAGGTCTGACAGCCAAAGGAGCAGAAGCAGGAAGTGAAACTTCTCAAAAGCAGGTTTCAGAGTAGCAGCCCTGTCAGTCTGTATCCATAAAAAGAACAGGAATACTTGTGGCACCTTAGAGACTAACAAATTAAGGTGCCACAAGTACTCCTGTTCTTTTTTCTCAAAAGCGGTGTCTGAAATTGACCAGGCTGGCTTCACCCTCCCTCACCGCTGCAAAGTAACTCCGCTGAGCCCAACAAAGCCATTCCGCTAGTGGGCTATTCTCAACAGTTGACAAGAAGGGACGAAAAAATCACTTTTGTAGTGCTAATGAGTTCAATGTAATCAAGGTGGCCGATTTCAAACAATTGACAAGAAGGTGTGAGTATCAGCAGTGGGGAAATTAGTTTTTGTAGTGACCCATCCACTCCCAGCCTTTATTCAGGCCTAATTTGATGATGTCCAGTTTGCAAATTAATTCCAGTTCTGCAGTTTCTCGTTGGAGTCTGTTTTTGAAGGTTTTTTGGTTGAAGAATTGCCACTTTTAAGTCTGTTATTGAGTGTTCAGGGAGACTGAAGTGTTCACCTACTGGTTTTTGAATGTTATAATTCTTGATGTCAGATTTGTGTTGTTAGGATATAGATATTCAGGCCTGCCTGTAAAGGCCTATACTTTAAGAATTTAGGTATATGTTTATCATTTAGCTAGTAATAGAGGTAAACAAGAAGGAATCTGTGTAAGGGTCTTCTCTCACTGTGACAGTCTGAGGCCCTGTTCTTACGCCAATGCCTTGGCTAAGCAGCAGAGACAGCCATAAGCTGGGAAGCGAATGGTCACATCCTCACATTCCAAACTAGTCAATATGGGGCTGTTAAGATGGTGATCCGATCTATCACCACCAGAGAAAGGGAAGAGCCTAGAAGATGTAAAAGGAAATTTAGTTTGATAGTTTTCTGGCTGGTAAGAACTCACTTATCAATAGACACCGCTGGGAAACCCTAATGTCTTTATAGATGTAGTTGTGAAATCCTCACTTCTGTATTGTTTTGTCATTATAGTTCTCACTTTGCTATTGTTTATTTGCATGGTCTCTGTCTGGTTCTGTGATTGTTTCTGTCTGCTGTATAATTAATTTTGCTGGGTGTAAACTAATTAAGGTGGTGGGATATAATTGGTTAGCTAATCATGTTACAATATATTAGGATTGGTTAGGTAAATTTCAGTAGAATGATTGGTTAAGGTATAGCTAGGAATATTACTATATAAATTAGGGGCAAACAGGAAGTAAGTTGGGATTCGAAAATAAGGAAAAAGGAACTTGGATTTAAGCTTGCTGGAAGTTCACCCCAATAAACATCGAATTGTTTGCACCTTTGGACTTCGGGTATTGTTGCTCTCTGTTCATGCGAGAAGGACCAGGGAACAGGGAGAGTGAAGGAATAAGCTCTCTAACGTGTCCATTTATTCTTCCGCGTAGAGACTGTCTGGTTTGGCCAATGGACATGGCAGAGGGGCATTGCTGGCACATGATGGCATATATCATATTGGTAGATGTGCAGGTGAACGAGCCCCTGATGGTGTGGCTGATGTGGTTAGGTCCTATGATGGTGTCCCTTGAATAGATATGCGGACAGAGTTGGCAACGGGATTTGTTGCAGGGATTGGTTCCTGGGTGAGTGTTTTTGTTGTGTGGTGTGTAGTTGCTGGTGAGTATTTGCTTCACGTCGGGGGGCTGTGAAATTTCCCTCTCTACTGTATTTTCCACTCCTTGTATTTGATGAAGTGGGTTTTAGCCCACGAAAGCTTATGCCCAAATAAATTTGTTAGTCTCTAAGGTGCCACAAGGACTCCTCGTTGTTTTTGCTGATACAGACTAACATGGCTGCCCCTCTGAAACATTCTGCTAGTGAAAGCCGACCCGGCTCAGTGATGAGAATATGAGCACTAAGCACCCGCGCACAAGCCAGCAGAGACCACTTCCCCTGCCCTCGAGCCCAGGGTCAATTTCCAGCTAGCCCTGGAGAGAGGGTCCAGCCAGGGCATGGGCACAGCGCCCCATGCTGGACGGTCAGAGACCTTTTTCTGCAGCCGCATTAGGAGAGCAGGAGCCAGCAGCCAAGAAGCAGAAAGTCACATCCTCACATTCCAGCTAAATTATATCAAAACAAGGTAATATCGGGCTGTTCAGAAGGCAATTCTGTCCTACTAGGACCCACCATCACCAGGCAAAGAAACAGATCTTAGGATGTTCAAAGGAATCACTTATCAGCAGTGCGGGTGTGAAATCTCTACTTCTTTATTGTTTTCCCTTGCTGGTCCCCCTTCTCTATTGTTTATCTGTCTGCTTTCTGTCTGGTTCTTTGATTGTTTCTGTTACATAACTAATTTTGCTAGGTGTACATCAACAAAGGTGGTGGGATCCGACTGGGTAAAGAATTGTTTCACACTATGTTCGGATTGGTCAGAGAATTATTTTGTACTACTTGCTTAAAATGATGGGTTAAGGTAGAGCTAAGCAGGACTCAAGTTTCACTCTATAAACTGGGGTCCAAAAGGAAGTTCTTGGAACCAGCTCCAGGACACAGCCCAATATCAGACCTCAACACCCTGCCAATGACACTGGGCAGAAGCTGGAGACCCAGTACGACCTGATCCCGACTGGCCACCAGGGAAAGTTGGTCTGCCTTATTGGGAGTGATGGGCATTGTATGGGGAGCGGGTGTATTCTGTTCTGGTAACTGTTAATAAATAGAGGTTAAGGATATTACTGTGTGAGGCTCTTTCACTGGGAAAAGACCCTGCAAACCCACAGAGTGTGAGGTGATGCCCTGAGCCAGGACCAGGGTAAAGGTGGGTGCCCTAGAGCATACGGGGAACAATGCCTGAACCCTGCTGTCCTCGAAGGGGACGAAGGCAGCCCATCCTTGATCTCCCTGCTCAGGCCATTCTGGGCTGTGACATGGGCCTTCCTGACCCTCTGCCAATGAGACAGGCCCCAACGCCCAGTCAGCACGTACCAGGCCAGACTCCTAGCTCAGTGGGATAAATCCAGAGCAGTCGTATTGATTTCAGTGAAGTTCTCCCACATTTACACCTGCGGGGTATTCATTTTACGCTGTCGTAGGAGAAGCGATTGGCTCAGCGAGCCAGCCTGTGTGACAGAAGCCGCTGGTCCCAGTGCTACTGTGTCACCCGAGAGCTACACAGCCCAGCCCCAAGCAGCTGGCACGGAGCAGGTGGGACATTTCTATTGTAGCAGCTTCTGCGGACAAGGGGCCAGAGATCAAAGCTATTTAACCCTGGAACGATGAGGGGCCCCCAAGAAAACGACCCTTCCAGCACTGCCTACTGCTAACGATACTGTTGCCTCCAGGCTCCCGCAGGGGGCTTCAGTTTATCCTGCAGCCTCCTCTGAGCTGACAACTCTTCCTCGCTACAACCCACTAACCACAGGCTTACAGATGAGGAGACAGGTCTCTCTTCAGAACCAGCCCCTCTTTAATCAGGCCAGCCACAGGGGGTGCTGTAGAGCTCTAAGGCACAACTACCTTTGCTCTCCCCCCTACACACAGGGTGTAGCTCACAGGCCCCAAAATCCAGGTTCAGGGAAGAGGGTCCAAGCCGCATCACCAGGGGCCTGAATTTTACCTTTCACAGAAACTCCATCAGGAGGAAATGATCCCATGTGATAGTTTCAAAGTCTCCACAAAGTCAACTGTGCATGGAGTTAGGACTTCCTCTGAGACTCCCCTGCAAGCCAGACCTCATGCCCTAGGGCCAGCGCATGGGAGCCAGAAACTGAAACTGACTAGGAACGAAAGCAAAACTGACCCGGTTGCGGGGGGAAGTATCACTGTTCAAAACCTGGAGTCAAAAGTAGAACAGAAGAGTGTGAAAAAGGGGAATGATCCAAACTGATTTTTCTTAGCTCCAAACCTGATCCCAGACGTCACGCCAGGAAGGTTTGTTCTCAGGATACAAGAGATGCAGACTGTGCCCTTCGACCCCTTCAGCACAGCTTTGGTTTTAAATAGGAAACAAATCAAGGGGATTGTGGGAGTCGGAGGCAGACAGAGCCCAGGGCCAGGATGGCAAGCGAAGGACACCTACCTTGAAAGAATACTCTAGCTTGGTGAAGAATGGAAAGTTGACGGCCTGGAGGATCCGTTTCTCATTGACGGGGTGCTCAATTTGTTTCAGCTTCACTACCTGGGAGAGAAAAGGAAGTAGCAACGTCAAATCTTCCTCTGCTGGCGCAGCACCCCCTACGTCTCCCACGCACTCCCCTCTCCAACGTCCCCACGCAGGGTTCAGCCCCAAATCCCTCCCCTGCACTGGGGATTCCACGGCCCCAGGCCAGATCTCTACGGCAGCCCCCAGCATCTTACCTTCTGTTTATCCAGGATCTTCATGGCATAGTGATTCCCGGTCTCTTTGTGTTTCACCAGCATCACCCTCCCAAATGAGCCCGTGCCCAGGGTCTTAATTCGATCAAACTGATCCAAACTGGCCGTGTTCTGGAAGGGGGAAAATAAACGTGATGTGAGGCCAGACTGGTCCTGGGGGCATCAGGAAGGAACCTGCCCAGGAGAGTGGGATTTGCACTGCAAGACTGGAGGGATCTTTAATGACCATGAGGGGGGTCAGAGCCAGGACCGGCTCCAGGCACCAGCTTTCCAAGCAGGTGCTTGGGGCGGCATTCAGAATGGGGTGGCAGTCCGTGTCCCACAGCGGCAAGTTGGTGGCAGCTCTGCTGCTGTTCCGGTGGCGGCAATTCAGCAGCGACTGCTTGGGGCAGCAAAATCGGTAGAGCCGCCCCTGGTCAGAGCTTCGGTTTTTATAGCTCACCACAACGGCAGCCCCCCCAGGTTCATCACTGACTGTGACGGGAGACCGCCCCCTACTGAGCCCGCCACTCCCTGCAGCACAGCACCCCTTTGCCCCGCACTGGGGTTGTTCTTGAGAACATCCATATGAAGTACATGTCACATTTCACCACCAGAGGGCGCCAAAGGAAACCACTACATTTTTAAGGAGACACTGACAAGGGATTCCCTGCTCCTTGGGCAGAACCAAACTCCAGTTCCAGACAGGTGACCCGCCCAGCTCCATTCAGTGGGGCTGGCAGGGGCGGGGCTGGGAGTCAGGACTCCTGGGTTCTAGCCCTCGGTCTGTGAGGAGAGGGAATGAAGTGTAGTGGTCAGAGGGCAGGAGACTAGGAGTCAAAAGATCTCTTCCTAGTTCTGCCACCAACTTCCTATTACCGATGACCAAGTCCCTTTCCCCTCTGGGCCTCAGTTTCTCCATCTGTGCCATGGTGTTAATGACACAGGGTGTGCGGGAGGACTAGCAAAGTGACAGTGCTGCAGAGGGACCAGCAGCTCTGCCTCAGGAATTACCCACAACCACCCCAGGCGGGATTTCCAGCGGGGACAGACCCAGGGCACTGGGGCACTGCGCTCAAGCGTAGGCAGCAAATGGAGGCCCTTTGAACAGGGTCCCTGTTAGCACAACCCCCCTGGGAGCCAATCTGGGGCTGGGCTGGGCTGGACGACCACGCTGGAGCCTCGGAAGGAGGATGGGGGAGACAGGCTGGATCAGGAGGAGTCCCACATGGTTAGTGTCCCCCTCCCTCAGCAGAGTGGAGTTGAACCTACAGCGTTCTTGGCCCTCCAGTTACCAGAGGGCAGACTGGGGGGACGGGCGGGAGAGCAACATGGTCCACTCAGCCCCGCCCCCCAGGAGCAAAAACAACCCCCAGACCATCAGAGGAGGCTGTGTGGCAAGGTGGCTCAGTGATGGGGAAAGAGATCTAGGGGGTGACTGCGGAGTAATCAGCCTGGGGCTGCAAAGGCCTTGATTGCGGGGGGTGTGATCTGGGTTGGGGGCACAGTACCTGAGAGGGGCTCTCCCATTTCTTGAGGAAGTCTTCTTTGGCTTTGGCTAAGAATTCCTCCACTGTAAGGGAAAGAGAGAGGGAGCAGCGTGAGGAGTCAGGAGGGGGTCACCCAGCTTGGTGGACAGAGCTCCCCTTTCAGGCCCCGCCCCACCCAGCGAAGAGGCACACAGTCACAAAGGGGACGGAGATTTTAAGCATATCAGCCGGATGGTGGTGCCTCATTGGCTATAAAGGGCGGCTCAGGTGAGATTGGCTAGAGAGAGGTCCATGTGGGGGTGCTCCCGCAACATCCCCACCCCCGTGCCCCTGGACACACCAAACAGCCCCGTCAGAGAGGGCTAATGCAGCCCCCAGAACCAAGGGGATGCACTTGTGCCTCTATCCCCCCGCTGAACATGCCACTTGGGGTGCCTGTTCCACGCCCCTCGACACACAACCTGCACCTCACAAGAAGACACTCGTACAACCCTCCAGTCAAAGGACGTTAAGATGCATGGATCAAGTTTCCCTAATGGGAGGATACGGGATCTACTACTGCTGCCAGCAAAGGGGGGTGAAGGGGAAGGAGATTCCCCCTTAGCTCAAAGGGCAGAGGCCTGTGTGTAGCCTTCTCTCAACCATGCAGGCATCGCAGATCAATTACACCAACAGCCCACAAGGGGGTGCTCCGTGCACACACACAGAGCTGCAGAAGGCAGCCGTGAAAGTCGCAAACCCCAGTTGGGCTTTGCCCACAAAGGGGTTAAAACAACCTGCCACAGCCTCCACAGCAGCAGCCTGGGACCAGCCAAGTGTCCCGCTCTCTGGCATCCAGCCAGGTGATCCTTCCTTCGCCAGCCGGGCTCCCTGTCCTTGCTGCCAGATCCCAGAACCATGGGAGGGAGGAAGCGGGATGGGGGTTGGAGCAATCTGCAGCATCTGGAGGGATATTTGGTACCGAGAGCCCCTTTTATCTTCGCTGCCTCCTGCTGCTCCCAACAGGGACAAGTCCCGCAGCTCTTAACAGTGCAAGAGATGCCCACGGGATTTGAATGGCTGCAGCAGCGAGGCCAAGCACAGAACAGCAGCAGGGGGTGGCTTTGAACCCAGAGCTCACCCCTGCCCCCACCATCACAGGCAAGTCTCCCCCACACCGGAGGTGTATAAAGTTAACTGCCTCCCCCAGGGATCACTGGTGCTCAGACGCCAGGGAGGGGACAAGCTAAAAGCCTAGATTCAGATCTGGGTGCTGCAGTTCTTGGGGTCACAGATGCACAACCCAGGAGTCAACTCCCTGCCGCCCCACTCTCTCCACTACAGCCCACTCCCTTCCCAGAGCTGGGGACAGAACCCCAGGAGCCCCCCACTTTAATCGCTAAATAGCAACACTTCTGTGGAAACCCGGCATCACTGCGCTCTAGTCCTGTCATCCCTGCCCTAACGAAAGGGCTGAGAAATAGGCCAGGCGAGGGCCTGAAATGCACCAGCGAAGCAGAACAACATCCTACAGATGTGACTGATTCACTGCTGGAGGAAGGAGACCAAGATTACGGGGATTCCCCTGATCCCACAGGACAGGGCAGGGCAGCCCTGAAAGGTTTCTGGGGATCAGCTATTTGCTGGCTAACTACCCCGCCCACACTCCCTTCACCCTCTAGTCCCCACAGCCCATCTCCCGTGGAGCTCCACAGAGGGGGATTAAATTCACATCCGCCTCCCCAGACGTTCAGTCTGTCTGACCTACTTTCACTTTGTCTCCTACTCTCTCCGGATTATTTACAGAAACAGGCTTGGCTCACCAGCCACTGTCTCCCACCATCGATCCCAGCCCCAAGGGGGCGGGGAAGAGGGATCCTTGCATGGACACGGGACAGAGAAGACAATTTCCTGCACTATCCTGGCCGTACCTTACAGAACTACGTTTAAGTAGCTTAGGAGTTCATTGTATTACAAAGGCAGGCGGTTATGTATTATTGTGGGACTGTATGTGACGTCGCCGATGGAAACCCAGGGAAGGGTTATGGGCTTTGAGGGACCATCTGAAACTATGGGGCCTTTTAAAGTTAAGTACATTTCCCAGGAAATCTCTAAGGGGAGGGGTATGCAAACGTAATGCCTCTGGTTGTGCAAAACCTCAGCTGCTGGAAGCCGCTCCCCGAGGAGAAACCCACTGCCTGTGAGTTACCTGGCTGGAAGCGGGGTGATCTTTGGAAAGCTTATTAGCAGGCGTGTTGGTTCTTTGCTGGTTTTTAAGAGGTTTTCCCTGAAATGCTTTTACCTTAAGAATCAATGTGCTTTCTAACAGCTGTGTGGTACCTTATACCCATGGAGACTGGGCTGTTTGTAGCCTCTGAGGAAGGAGGGAAAAGCAGGCCGGTTCAGGCAGTCTGGCTTGCAGGGGAACTCACAGTGTAGGCAGGGAGCTGTGCAGCCTGGAAATCCCCCGGGCAGGAAGGAGAGAGACGCAGGTCTCTGCCCAAGAGAGGTGATGACTGGGAGCCAGAAGCCTAAGTGGCTTCCCTGGCTGGATCATGAGGGGCAAATACAGGTGCAGTTGCCCTGACCTGCGACACCCCTCCCCCCACTGTTCTTCCCTGGCATCATCCACACCAGATCAATGCCTTGGGAGGGGAGATCAGCCATTCTGCCTTCTTCTGGAGGTCTAGGAAGACTTGTGAGGCTCTGCTAATCAGTTACATAAACTGGGGACAGCCCCAGACAGTGATGGAGGAATCTTCTCTGCATCACCAGCCTCTAATTCACTTGGCCCAACACCAATAATTTGTTCCCTTTTTGGGCCTGTCTCATCTCAGAGTCTCGTTCTTTCTCTTCAAGGCCGTGGGCCTGGTCAGGGACCCCTAGAGCCGAAAGCTCTGGGATGGAGATTGTGGCTGACAGCCCCACTCCTCCAGTCCCATGGCACTTTCTACCACGCAGGTGAAGCTCCTCTGTGAGAGAGACAGAGCTTCTTTGAGAGCCCATCCACGGACGCTGGAACTGACTGCCACAGGATCTAGGGATCATCTCAAACTTCCCCACCTCTTCCTCCTAGTTCTATGTGCCCTCCTCTGATCAGCCTTCTCCACTATAAAAACAGCACAGCACAGGCATATATAAAAAGACCCTACCAAAACCAGCACCTCCACTGCACACACAGCTCTCCCCCTGGTGAAAGAATGAACCGCAGGGGACAGATGGGAGTCACCTTGCTTATGGCATGGACTGAAAAGTGACCAAACACTATGGTAGTGAGGGCAGGATAGGAACGTACACAGTGCCTCTACACTGGTCAGTTTCACTCCTTCGCCAGCAGGGCTAAGAAGCCATCCTGCAGGTTCTCGGCACTGTGGCAGGACGAAGGGTTAACTGAGGCTCCAATCCCGCAGTTGAGTGTATGGACAGACCCCGGCACTAAACCCCATTGATTTCCAAGGGGATACCCCCTGTACAATCAATTGCAAGCTCTGGGAGTTCCATTGTAAGCTCTTTGGGGCAGACACTGGTTCATTTCAGGTCTGTACAGAACCCAGACACAAGGAGTCCTCAGTTGCAATCAATATCTCTGGGGGCTACTGTAATTAAAAAACCATTTAACGCGCAGCCAATTCAAATTTGGCCTCCAAAAATTTAAGTTTTGGTTAAACCCACCAATGCTGTCTAAAAACAAATCCTGAAATATTCCAATTATTTTTGAATTAAGTCCCACTTGAAACAGACGAAGGGTCCCCCACCCCTCTTGCAGCTCAGAGAGCCCTAGAGTGAAAATGACTATAAGCAGGAGTGAAATTGATACTAGTGAGATTTCCTTTGCTTAGCAGACAGACTTACCTATCTCAGGGTTTTATACGGGTGCCCAGCTCCCTAGTATCTGAGCAACTTCTATGCAAAAGCAATAGCGGGAACAGGGTAACATTTTCCAAAGGGCTTATAGGCTTTAGGAGCCTGCATGCCATTGACGGTAACTCATAAATAGTAAATGGCAACCTGGATTTTTAGAATCCTCTTGTTCTAATAACCCCGAGGTTTTGTAGCCATTCCTTTCCAGCTCAGTGGCCTTTCAGCTGAGAGAGCCCCTTTAAAGACCCATTAACGCATTTCTATTCATGTCAGTTTTGTCAGATGGCACGAATCTGGCATATGAAACTAATTGACTGTCTCTAATTACACAATAGACTAACACACTGACCTGCGCCAGGATAAACACCAGAGGATAGCTGGCTAATGGAGATGTTTTCATACCGCTAATCTTTTGTACCACCTTTCAACAAACTGAGCAAAACCTTAACTTCCTTAATCCTTCCAGGAGGTAGGTACTATTCCCTTTTTTATGGGAAGGGAAACTGAGGCAGGGAGACATGCCCTTGCCCACTGTTGCACAGGAAGTGGAAGAACTGAAAAGAGCACCAAGAGTCCTGACTCTCAGCTCCCCACCCCCAACCGCTAGACTCCTCTCCCAGAGCTGGGAATAGAACCCAGGAGTTCTGATTCTCAGTCCCCTGCTCTAACCACTGGATCCCACTCTCCATCCCAGAGCCAGGAATACCAACTCCCATTCCTTACTCTGACCGCTAGACTGCACTCTTGCTTATCACAATGCACCCAGTTCTCTTGTATCCAATGCAGCAGCACGAGGTATTATTCGAATACCTGGGACAGGGATCAACCCCGATACACAAAAAGGAAAATGCACAAGGTCAGACCACTTAGGACCACAGATCTGGTTAACAAAGCCATTCTCTGTTGAAGGGAAATCAGAGCCTGATTCAAAGCCCAGCAGGGCCGAGCACCAGGGCTCTAGGGACCTGTAATTAGGAGAGATCAGAGTTATCTGGAAGAGAGCTGAGTCTCCTAATCAGAGGCAGACTGCTCTTAAAGAGACATGACAAGTCTGAGGCCCAACATTTGTGATTACAGAAACCTAACGCACGCCAGCTTGTGGGTAGCAGCTTCCAACCTCATGCTTCACCTTAGAGCCTCTGCCTTTCAAACCAAGTTCTCAGTCCCCATCTTCAAGGCCTCCATGGCCTGCGCCAAGGGGGATCTAAATGAGCGTACGACTTTGACAGAAATATAATGGCTGACAACTCTACTTCATTGGTACAATGGCACCTACCACCATGGTGAAGTTCAGCTGTGCAGGAGACAGAGTTTTCTCAGGGTCTGGTTGTAGACTGTGGAACTACCTGCCACATGAACCAGGGACCATCCCAAATCCAGACGCGTTTCTTTGACCTACCAGAACCTCAAAAACGACAAGACACTCCACTGCCCTCACTTCTCCTTCAAGGGAGAAGATGAGAGAACAAGCCACATGACAGATGTGAAGTCACATCATTTAATGCACGACTGGAAGGCATTCAGATACTGCGGTGATAAGAGCAGAATAAGAACCTAGAGAGGACAGATTAGGCTTGTTTCTGAAATCCCGTTGCAGGATCAGGGCCAGGTGCGTAAGAAAAACAATTAAGTTGCACAAGGCCAGGGTTACAAAACATCACACAACTTTCCCCCTATTTGGGGGAGGGGGGCTGGTTTGACAAAACTTTAAAGACTCCGCCTCCAAAACCAGTGTTGGGCCCCCAGCCTCTGCAAATCAACACAGGAGAAATCAGAAACAAAGTGAAATTGACTAATCAAATTTCACCACGCCCCAGAGGCACAAAGGGCATGAATGGTGAAGAGCAGATTAGAGGTTTACAGGGACTGGTCACCTTGGAACGCAGCCAGAATTTAAAAGCAGGCTCATTCCCCCTGCCATTTGGAGTGTAACTGACAGGAGGTCAGGACTCCTGAAGGCAAAGCTTCCACAGCAACCAATACTAAGTGGTCACTAAAAGGATCGTTTCATCCGCTACCAAAATGCAGCCACCTCTGGGGTGAAACAGGGCAGCTGTTTCGGGACACTTACAACAGCAAAGAGATCCTGAAACTACAGGCGAAAACTCAGGAAGAATGGCACCGGGGTTAACACCCACACAGATTCCACCCTTGCGTGCCCAAGCGATGATTGTCCAATAGGAACAAACGTGCTTACAGCTCCCCCATGGGCTTGTTCCACTCCCCTCCGTCCTCCCTCTTAGCCAAGCATCATCACCTGCCATCATGGATTTAGATTTTAAGCCCTTTGAGGCCTGTTCCCCCAGGCCACTAGATGCATGTTAGCAACCTGCCTCAGCCCCACTTTCCGCATTGGATGCCATTCTGGCCACGGGAGGGTTTCCACTGGGATGACGCCTGACCAGGATGGGGGGAGGGGCGGGGCAAGCTGCAAGCACCACAGGAAAGAACCGTCACTAGTGCAGCCCCAGGCCTTATTCTGATTCCAGCTACATCCCGCCCATCTCATGCCCCCAGCTGCTCCAGATCCCGATCTCCCACAGTGTAAACTCCATCTTACCTGGGCAGAACCGAGGAGAATCCACCCCCTCCCCATCCCTCCAGTGCTGGTGGCTGAAGGGTTAAACCCAGAGCTTCCCTGCCACTAAGGACTCTCTCTGGTGAGCACCAAGCAGATTCCAAAAAAACTGTTTTATTTCCTTTAATGAGCCCAGTGGGGAAAGAGGCCCAAGGGGGCAGGTGATGGGGCTGGAGTGTAAGCGATCCAGGGCCTGGCTCCTGATGTGAAGGATCTAATGAAGATCTACATTACAACCCGGTCTGGCGCACGTGGTCCGTGTTACACCCAGCACCCTGCTAATGATTGCAGGAGCCAGTGCACGACTGTCCTGCCTCTCCCTCGGGCTGGGGAAGAGAGCTGAGTACTGAGACCTTCACTACAGTGATCGGGGCGGACAGGCCAGGTGGCTGTGGGAGCCAGGGATACGGAGCCCTGAACCCTGACATCCTCCTGCTGGATGGCCGCTGGGCGCAACGAGCTGCCAGGTTTTCACCTCCCATGGGGATTGGTTACAATGATGTCAAGCCTATGATTCGATGGCACCGACAGGCCCCCACCAGGCCCGGCCGCATTGAGCTAGGTGCTGTACAAACAGAAGCCACGCTCCCTGCCCCAAAGAGATCACAACGGCAAGATCACAGCCAAGACTGCTAGTAGAAACTGGCATAGAGAAGCAGCGCAGCCTAGCAGCTAGGGTTCTAACCTTGGGCAAGTCACTGCCTAGCTCCAGGCCTCTGTTTCCCCTCCCCACTCAGGTCTATTTAGACTCTGCACTCTTCAGGGTAGGGACTGTCTCTGACTGGAAGTATGTACAGCGCCCTGCACAATGGGGCCCTGAGCTCAGTCAGGGCTCAAGAGCTACCATAATGTAACCAGATGCAGGTAGAGGTGAGCTTCGGGTCTCAGAGGGTTAAACTCACAGATGGGTTAAGCAGATCTCAAACGAGCTGACCATTGACCAGAACTGGCTTGTGCCTTGGGGGTTCAGGATCACCGTGTGCCTGCCGTGAGTCATCAGCTCCCCTTTGCAGAGAGGAAGGAAGGGACAGACCCTGGCACTTCAAGCCATCAGGGATACTAAGGGAGGGGAGATGACCACACACCCTGCCTGGGATCCCCTCCCCCAAAGCCCCCCTTTACCATCCATGCTGTGACGCACGGAGGCCGCCGGCTGCGGTTAGAAGGTCATGGCAGGCAGAGAGGGAGGTCTGGCCTGGCGCCTCATGGGAGACTTTGTCCCAGGCAGCAGGAGCAAACACAACCTCTGCTTCGACCCCGGCTTCTCCGGCGAGCCGAGGAGAGACCCGAGCCAGCACAGGGCCCAGGGCAGCACCAGGGTGTGTCTATGGCACCACCACTCCCTCAGCTGCATCGGAGGGGCCGGGTTTATGCCAGGCTGGAGGGCCCCATCGCGGTGTCCGGATCCTCCGGTGACAGGTGCCTTCAAGCTCCCTTGGTGCAGGGGGTCTGTGCCCATTAGCGCCTATTGCCCCTGGATACAGCAGTATTCGCCCCCAAGGTCAGCCTTGCCCGGGACTCCTGGGTTCCTGTTTGCCGCTAGAGGTGGATCTGCCAGCGCTGCCAATCCCACTTGCCTGGGGATGGAGACAGCAACGAGGCGAGGGCAATGCCCCAAAGTGTCCCTTCACCGCCCCGGTATGTGGGGCAGCTGGTCCCGGAAAGCAGCGCCTGCAGCCAGCCCTTCCACGGGTTCTGAGCTCTGGGCATGAGGACGCACATCCAGGGAGGGGGTGGGGAGGACAGGGACAGAGCCGATCACAGGGTGGCAGTGCAAAAAAAGAGAGACAACGTTCACACAGCGATGCTCCAGGGGTCTATTTATAAATAACAACTGCAGCTTCCCCACCCCACCCACACTGGTCTAACTGGGTTCTTAGCCAATACCCCATCACCCATAATCCCTTGGGGCACCTGGACACTACCCTGATCCACTACTGGAGGAGGAAGAGAGGATCCCCCAACTCCTCCCCCACACCACTTCAGCTGCCTCACTGTAACTCCCTATCCCCCTATGAGCTGTGAAAGCCCGTCTCTATTCCCCCCACCCTGAGGATCTCAAAGCAGAACTCCCATGGCATACAATCAACCCCAGTTTACAGGTGGGAAAACTGAGGCAGAGAGAAGGGAAGGAATCTTGCTGAAGGTCCCATGGCAGAACAGTGGCAAAAGGGGAACAGAACCCAGGAGTCCTGGTTCTCCACACATTCGCTAAGCAATACACCACCCCTCCCTGCCTCGTGCTGGGAATAGAGCCCAGGAGTCTTATCTCTAAGCCCCCTGCCCCTTTCCTGCTCTAATTCACTAGATCATGCCCCTCTATAGGGCACCCCACAAAGCAGAGATACTAAACAGGGATCCTTTACCCAGGCTATTTGACAGAGACACCCTGGAGATCTCTCTGGCTTGCCACTGCCAAGCCAGCACTACATGGTATCACCACTAGGGGTCTCCCCTAAATTCTGGCCTGGAGCAGCATGGAAGGCATACTTGACGTAACCCCACTACTCTCCACACACAAACACCTCTGACCCCAGTTGGGAGGGGCTAGCCGGCCAAGTGGGGGTGGGAGATGGAGCCCAGGGGCCAACCGGCCTAGCTGGGGGCACGGTAGCGGTTAGGCTCTGCTTTTACTCGGGCTGGAACCCACCCACTCTGCAGAGGCTAAACCCTTGTGTGCCAACAGTCCCCCAAGGCCTTCCCACAATTCCTCTGCAGGGCAGACAAGTTCTCCCGCGATGGCCAGGGAAAGAATCTGAGCGTCTCAGCACAAAGAGCCCTGGGATTTTCCCTTGGAACAAGTGCAGAGCCAGTGAGGACACAGTTACTCAAACGGCTTTGCAGGGGGCTGCTCAGACCCAGACTAGGCTACTGGGGGCTGATCAGCCTGGCTAACTCTGGAGCAAAGACCCCCCCGTAGGCTCCCAGGAGCTGGCTTAGCCCTGAGAAACTTGCAATTGACCAGCACAAGACCAAAGCTAGCCAGGTCCAGAGGGAGTCCAAGGGGTTGTGACAACCACTGTTTTGGTCAACACCAAGGATTGAACCAGGGACCTGAGAAGCTAAAGGACAGAGTCTTTACAACTTTTCATCACAGCCAGGCTCTGCAGCTGGGGCAGGAACAGACTCACAGCGTCTATGGGTCAGGGACACGCAATACACACTAGGTTACACTCGCCCCTCCTCCCCCAAGGGAGCATGGGCCAGGGTGGTTAAAAGCTCCAGCGGATGCCATGAAAGCCAAATGCCTCCTGCTGCCTGGCCGTCCCCGGGCATGTAACTGTACCCTCATGCCAAGAGATAAGGTCAAAGACATGACTTGAAATCCCTTCCTGCCCCCTCTCCTTCATATGCTGGCTCATCCCTAAGCACGTTCATGGGGTGGGTCATGGCAGCTGGGCAACAGCGCACAGCAATGCTGCATGGGGACTGCTCACCCAGCACCAAAATGCAGCTGCTTCTGGGGTGGGGACAGCAGCTTCTTAACAGGCACATTGCGGTGCAGAAGAGTGAAGGATCCAACACACTGGGAGGTGGACTTCAGAGGAGGTGGCGTACCCTTAACCACGCTGGCATTTGGTCAGGGTTATTGTGGGACTTGCTCCTGCACCCAGTGAGGTAACGGGGCATCTTGACATTGTTTTGGATAAGCCAGGAGCGCTCAGGAGGCCTGACTGACTGTGTGAGTTCAGTCAAGTCATTTTCCAGCTCTGTAAACTGGGGCTGAGGATTGTGCTGGGGGGCAGAGTTCATTCACAAAAGTGCTTACAAGTTCCTTGGCTAGAGGCTGGCGAACATCATGAAGGATGAGCTGGCCACTGCGGCCAACTGGACTAGTCAATCCGAGGGCTGGCAATTCCAGCACTGGGCTTCCCGCCCCCTCCCCCACTCCTGCATTTCTGACGAGAAGCCTGACTTTCTCAACTCTTAGATATTGCCAGGATCTTTTCCCTCCTTGGCAAACACTGCCCGGATCCCCCCATCCAGAGAGCGCCAGGCTACAACCGGATCCTGCACGGAGCTCCTGGAGTTTCCGATCCCGATGCCAGCACGCTGCCTCACCCCCACTGCCCGCTATCGGAACAGATGAAGGACAGAACTTTTGCCCCAGGGCTGGAAAGCTGATGCAGCAGCAGCCCTGATCGATTTCCCAGTGGCCAGATTTAATGCCACACTCAATAAACACAGCTCTGGAGCTGATCCATGAGCGTGAGGGGAGGAGCCAAAGCTTAAAAGCTGGAGAGAGCCCCGCCCTCTTTGATCAATCCCTCGCCCAGCTGTACCTCGGCTGCAGATCACACTGGGAGACAGTGTCAGGCTGGCTAAGGAGGGGAAGCTGCTTTCTGCTGCTCTGAGACAAGGGAAGCAGCAGCAACGGGTCTGGCAGGGGAAGGGGGGACTGGAATAGCGTAAGGGGAAATTCATCCGCCACCAGCCAGAGATCGGATAGCCAGAAGGGCCGTTGCCCGCAAGGGAAAGGCTGGAGGCTCCCTCCCCGTGGATGCTTAATACCGAAACAATCCTGTACTGTCCCTCAGTACAGATACCCTGTACTGCCCCTGCTCCGACCACTAGACTCTGCTCTCCCTGCGCTGGAACAGAACCCAGGAGTCCTGATTCCTTCAGCCCTACTCTAACCATTAGACAACACTTGCCGCCCAGAGCCAGGGACAGAACGCAGGAGCCCTGCCTCCCAGCCTTTAACCACTATGACCAATACAGAAGCAGGGGCTGAGTGAGCTTCCCCCTCACCTCGACCTTGCCCCGCAGGGAACCTTTCCATGAGGGAGCTGGGCAGACCAGACTCAATCCATGATTACCCCACAGAAGCCACCACAATCTTCAATGGCGCCTGCATCACAGGGACCCCCCGGCATCCCCACTAGGACTCAGATGCTGCATCTCTTTTCCCCAGCACTGAATCACGGCAACCCGACCCCCTGGGATCTGGGGCTGCACATGGTCCTACCAACAGGGCTCCCATCCCAACTCACTCTGCTCATTCCCGGCGACAGTGTGCTTGGACACATGGGCTGTCTTGCTACTGGCCTGCGGCCCCCAGTAGAAGATCCGCCCAGCCAGGCTCTCCAGCTTCTGAAGCAGTGACATCTTAGCGCCTTTGTGCCTGCTGGGGTTGGGGCAGGTCATTTCTGCTCCGTGGCTCATGTTTCCCTTCATTTATTTATCTCCTTCCTTCCCCGGCCCTCACAACCAGAGTCGACGCGAAGCTCGGCCCCAATCCAGGAATCCTCCAGCCTTGGTCATTACCCAGCAGCGGAGAAGACAGCAGGATCAGGGACTAGAGGGATGGCCCCAAGCCTCAGCAAAACTCCTCCACTCACCGACAGAGACAGGGGATTTGAGCTGATTGCTCTCGACTTCAAACCAGGAGGCAGAATTTCCATCCAACAGCTCACCTGCCCTGCAGCAGCCCCAGAGCGTGGCTGTCAACTCACAGACCGGTGCGCGACTCTTCAGGAACAGCCAGTCACATCCATGCACATTCCCAAGCGGGAAAGACCCAGGGATTTGGAAATGGTCTCTTCTCTCCCATCTCTCTCTGGAGAGTTGGCTTTCCTGGTGGCGGAAATGGAGCTGGAGTGGGGGAGTCTGGTCACTTACGCAGCCAGCCAAGTCAGTTTCACTTCCTGGAGGGTGAGGGGAGGACAGATTCTGCATCAGAAGTGATGGGACAATGGCCAGTGGAAGGGGAAACACCCACACAGCAGGGCTTAAAACAGTGCCCTGGGTCTCCACTCCTCTCAAATCCTTGGGCCGAAAGCAGCATGAGAGGCTCCCTCTGGCTTCACTGCCGATCCTGCTTGCATTGGGGGGCAGACCCCTGGAAAAAACACCATCCAACAAGTACAGTGTCCCCCAGGCCAAGCCACTGGGGCTGCAAAGGAAATCGGGGGGCTGCGGGGGGGCTTGTGGCTCACATGAGGCCTGAGTCAGAGGGGTGTAGGTCCTTAAGTCCACTGCTGGGGGCCCTGCTCGCAGAGACGAACAGCAGGGGGTTGCAGCACATCAAAGGTGGCTCTCCAAGTGGCGTTCAAAGAGACCCACATTCGGAAACCCTCAGCCCTCAGAGGCACCCTGCAACAGCACCCCAGGGAGGAGATCTCGAAGCACCATGGGGTTTGACTCTCATGCCGCGCAGTCCCAGGCAGTACCAAACGCTGGCAGGGGAGGGACCCAGGACTAGTCGCCTGGAGGTTTCTTTACTCTGCCTTTCCCAAACAAGCGCTGCTGCACTCCTTGATCTTGGGAACGGGAAGCCACTGTCAGCGGAAACCAAAGAGAGCCAGGTAGCACTCCAGGGGAGAAGCAAGAGGGTGGGATGGGGAAGAAAGAGGCCCTTCCTTGTGAATCTCAGTTTCCAAACAGCTGGGGTCTGCAGAGACCGGGACTCTGCAGGCGCGTGGCAGGGGGGAATCCGGAAAGGAAGCTGCTCACCATGGATGCAACGGACAAGGGGGCTACTGTGTCAGCCCCCAAAAGGTGCAGAGGAGGTAATGGACCAGCCGGCTGAAAAAGTGCACCCAGAGGAGGAGCTGGATCCAGAACTGGAAATCGAAATCTGAGCCTTCCTCAATCCCACAAAGGTGGCTGGGTCTGAGCTCCATGCTGCCGCTCCCGGTGATGCAGACCTCGGCTCCTGGCCGCCGGGATTCTGATTCAGGCTGCCTTCCTTATCTACGCTGCCTGAGGCTCCCCCATGGCTGTATGGCTTCCAACCAGACCTCCGGGACCTTTTGAGGGGCGGAAGCAGGATCTCTGGGGGAAAAATGTCTGGAGGGTAGCAGGGTGGGAAGCAGCCAGCTTCGCTCCTGTCACTTCCCAGGCTCAGGGCTCAGCCTGCCCTGGTGAGGAGCGTGCTAGGTATTGTTTCCAGTGCTGCTCCCGCATGCAACATGATTGGCTTATTTGAGCTGTGCCTGGGTGAATGGAAGCCTTGACGTAGACCAGCCAACAAGAGCAGATCAGCTGAGCAGCTGGGCGGGAAGGTCTCCACTAGCTGCTGCACGCTCAGCACTCCGGGGGTGGGTCTTGAGACAGCCCCTCCTACCTGGGACCTGTGCTGGAGCTCCTCCCATCACTATAAGGCCTAAAGGGGAATTGATTCGAAGCCACTCTCCATGGAAGGGACTGGAGCAGGCCATCAGTGCCCTTCCTCCAGAGCTGGAGCCTAAACCCCCTTCCATGGAACCCGGGGTGCTCAAGCTGTTCAGGTCAGAACAATTCCATTGCCAGCCCCGTCTGAAGGCACCAGCAGAGGGAATTAACTGGCTGATCGGGGTGGGGGTAACAGATATGTAGCTGAGTCCGCACTCCTGAGGGGCTGCCCCCCCCCCACGTGCCAATCTGACAGGCTGGCGAGAGTGACGCCGAAAGGGTTAACCTTGTGCAGGTGCAGCTTTGGCAGCACCAGGGGAATTTTCTGCCATCTCAGGTGGCGGGTCCCGCAGGCTCAGCACGAAAGGTTTAAAATATTCCAGCGTGCTCACTAAAAATCATCTACCTGCAGCCAGCAACGAGCAGCAGCAGGAGGGACAAACGGACACAGCAGATGGCATTTTGCCCTCCTCAGCAATTGGAGCACCATGGCCTGGCCACAGATGGTGACCCCAGGGCAGTCAGCCTCATGGGGCAGCACCAGTGAGAGCCCCACTTGGTACACCCGGTCTAACTAGGGGCTTATCTGCTCTGGCAGCCTGAAGCTCATTAGTCGTTCATTTCAGCAGTGGAATCCCTGCTCCACCCCAGAAGTGGGCGCATCAGGGAAGCATTGAATGTTTATTGCTGAACAGCCCTGTGCACCCAAGGAAGCACCACTGGGAGTACAGGCCATTTAACCCAGATAGGTTCATTTTGGCCTAGCAGGCAAGCCACCCTGCTTCAGAAGCCATCGCAGGGACTCGTGATCTTTGAACAACTGAACTGTGGATAAATTGGAGAGAGTCCAGCGAAGGGCAACAAAAATGATTAGGGGTCTAGAGCACATGACTTATGAGGAGAGGCTGAGGGAGCTGGGATTGTTTAGTCTGCAGAAGAGAAGAATGAGGGGGGATTTGATAGCTGCTTTCAACTACCTGAAAGGGGGTTCCAAAGAGGATGGCTCTAGACTGTTCTCAATGGTAGCAGATGACAGAACGAGGAGTAATGGTCTCAAGTTGCAATGGGGGAGGTTTAGATTGGATATTAGGAAAAACTTTTTCACTAAGAGGGTGGTGAAACACTGGAATGCGTTACCTAGGGAGGTGGTAGAATCTCCTTCCTTAGAGGTTTTTAAGGTCAGGCTTGACAAAGCCCTGGCTGGGATGATTTAACTGGGAATTGGTCCTGCTTCGAGCAGGGGGTTGGACTAGATGACCTTCTGGGGTCCCTTCCAACCCTGATATTCTATGATTCTATGATTCTAAGCCCACCCAAGCAGTTGCAGGTATAGAACATACACATCTCGCCCCCATTAACCCTGCTTCTGCTCCCCCAACAGCAGCCAGCTGGGTCTGTGAACACACAGGGAAAAGGGAAGATGTAACAGATCAAGGGGGGGGCGGGGAGGCAAGAGACAACATGAAATATAGACCTAGGCTCTGCACACAATCCTCCACTCCCTAAGTTACAGCAAGCTTTCTGTCACAGTTTACCAGGGGCTGTGGCGGTTTCTCCAGCACAGGCAATTTTCAAAACAAGTGTGGATGCTTTTCTAAGAGATCTGCTCTAAGTCAAACGGGCAAGTCCTATGGCCTCTGGCACGCTGGAGGTCAGACTAGCCCAGTGGTTTTCAACCTTTTTTATTTGCGGACCCCTGAACAATTTCAAATGGAGATGCAGACCCCTTGGAAATCTTAGACACTGTCTGCAGACCCCCAGGAGTCTGCCGACTACAGGTTGAAAACCACCAGACGACATGAACACTGTGGTCTCGGCTGGCTTTGGGATCTCTGACCGATGGCCTTGTGGTAAAGCCTTGTGGGATTCGGGAGATTTAGGTTCCATTCCCAGTTTGGACACCAACTTCACGCAACCTTGGGTGAGTCATTTCAACTCAGCTCCCTGTCTGTAAAATGGGGCTATGAATCCCTCCATTGTGTGTCTGCTCTCTTTAGATTCAAAGCTCTTTAGGGCAGAGACTCTTTCCAGGTGTTGGAGGGCCTCGGATCGGGTCATCATGTGCTACTGTAATACAAATAATACAAATCCATCCCATTCTTAACCAAAAGGAAAGCAGGAAGCCAGCTCAGATGCTCACATCACAAACACATGCTGATGCAGGAGAGAATTGCAATCATTTTCAGCCCCAAAACTATGTATATTTACAAACATAGGGTTGTAAAAGCGGCGAGGGCCGAGGCACGTACTGGCCGCCGCTTCCCGCAGCCCCCATTGTCCTGGAGCGGCGAACCGCAGCCATTGGGAGCTGCAATCGGCTGAACCTGCAGACTCAGCAGGTAAAGAAACCAGCCCAGACCGCCGGGGGCTTTCCCTGAATAAGCGGTGGGCGGCCCGAGTTTGAGAACCAGTGTGCTAGACAGACCCCTCCAGACACACAATGAGGTGGGTGGGGGCACAGGCAGCAGCAAAGTGCAGCAGTGTGGGGCATGGAGGGACAGGGCAGGGGTACACAGGTATGAAAAAGGCTCTAGAGCTATGGGCTCACGGGGCTGGGGGAATGCAGCCAGGCCAGCACAGAACTGCTGGGTGTCCCAGGCAGGGTGAAGTGGGGGCAGAGGGGGGCCCCCTCAGTAGCCTGTCCTCTCCACACTCACCCTGCCCGGATTCAACAGGCCTTTCTCCAGAACTGCTAAGCCCTCCTCCCCGAGGCCCAGGCACACTGCTCTCCCCAGTCCCCACGACCCCAGGCCCGGTACCTCCTAACACAGGGCAGGTCCCGTATTCACCCCCCCCTTCAATCCCCAATCCCCCGTACTCCCCACTTCTCCTCCACACTCCTCCCCCCAGGCCCCGTGCTCTCTCCCCTGCCCCAGCTTAGGCCCCAAACTGTCTCCATCCCTCCCAGGACCCCGATCCCCCCGCAAGGCCTCCCATTCCCTACTCCCCCCAGGTCCTGCACTCCCCCCACTCCCCGCTCCCCCCTGTGGCCCCGATCCTCTCTTCAGGCCACGCACTGTCCCCACCACCCTGGAGCCCCGATCCCCCCACCAAGCCTCACGCTCTCCCCATCCCTCCACTCCCTCCTCCCCCCCGGGGCCCCAATCACCCCCGCCAGACCCCGCGCTCTCCCCTTTCCCCCAGTCCCTGCTCCCCGATCCTCCCAGCACTCACTGCTCTCCAGCTTGCCGCCCTTCTGGGCCGTCGTCGCATTGCCCATCGTGCTGCTGGGGCCCCGGCGGGTCCTGCTGTGGCTTCCGCTACCCCTGCTGCTCCCTCCGGCGCCCGCTGCCTGCAGGAGGCTCAGCTGGAGCCGCCGAGACCGTTATTGCCTCCCCTCAAAGAGTTCCTCAAAAACCAAATGCAGAGAGAAACTTTTCAGGATTCCGAAAGAAAATTCAGTAAAAAAAAAAACCATTTGCTTGAGGATTTAGAGAGATGTTACTGGTTTAAAACAACATTACAACAAAAACTATGTTTCCTTCTTGTGTTACCGGCACCTGGGTTTATTAAACTTAAAGCTTGTTTTTAATATAAATCCCTCCACACTTATTGCCTTTGCAGGTATTTCAGCATGGACAAATAGGGGGGGAAACACCCACTACAGCTGGTCAATTTCACTCCAGTTCGAGTCAGTTTCACTTCTGGTACTTAACTCACTCCACATTGCTACACTGAACTGTGATCAGCAGATGGAGACACCTCAGCAACTGCTAGTGCCGATTCCTTGTTTACAGCCACTAAACTGCATCAACCCACTAAAGACTTTCTTCATCTGAATTTGAAATAATGTCTGCAGCACGGTTCACTCTAAATCAAAGAGGATACTGCAGAATTAGAAGGTTCAGAGAAGGGGAACGAGAATGATCTAGGGCCTGGACAAACTCTCATATGAGGAGAGATTGAAAGGATTGTTTACCTTTAGAAAGGAGACCAATAAGAGGGGTCATAATAAATATCTATAAAATAATAATTGGGATGAAGAAGGGAGATCAGGAGCTTCTGGTCTTCCTGTCTCATGCCACAAGAGCCAAGGGACACTCAAATAGAATTAAAAGGTAGGGAATTCAAAACCAATAAGCGGAAACACTTTTCAATTAGCCTGTGGAACTCACCACCACATGAAGTTGAGACCAAAACCAGCCTGGACATTCACATGGAGAAAGACTATCCAGGACTATAATTTAAATTACAACAATAATTCTGGAATGGATATTAAACCTTGTGCTTCAGAGTTTAAATTGAACTGCTAGACAACAGGATGAGACCTATGGTGATGGAAAGTTTTCCTCCCCCCTGCTACTGTGGGTTCTTTACCCTTCCTTTGCAGCCTCTAATGCTGATGCGACATGGACCTCAGGGCTGACCCAGTCTGGCAATTGCTACGTTCAGGTTATTTTTCCACGTTGTCTGTCGCTGCCCCGGGACATTAGGGGATCATGAAGGGGGAGCTGCTTGATGGGATGGCACAATGGGAACAGAGAGCCCCACGGAGATCTCCTCAACCCCACACTATCAAAAGTCTGAGGTAACACTGAGCTCTTAATTAGCACTTTTCATCCGCAGATCTCAAAGTGTTTTATAAAGGAGGCTCAGTATCACAGGCCCCATTTTACAGATGGGGAAACTGAGGCATGGGGAAGGGACTTGCTAAAGGTCATAGCTGGGAATAGAACCCAAGTCTCCCAAGTCCCCATGCTCTATGCACTAGGCTGCACTGCCTGCCAAAGCAGCTTGCACTGTCACAATGCTGCACTAAGAAAAGGAGTACTTGTGGCACCTTAGAACCTTTTCATGTTCTCTATGTACATAAATCTCCCCACTGTATTTTCCACTGAATGCATCCGATGAAGTGAGCTGTAGTTCACGAAAACTTATGCTCAAATAAAGTTGTTAGTCTCTAAGGTGCCACAAGTACTCCTTTTCTTTTTGCGAATACCAACTAACACGGCTGCTACTCTGAATGCTGCACTGTTTGGTTTGCTGGGGAAGGTTTAAAAAACAAACTGTTCTCTTTGGAATTTCATAATTTCTAGGGACTTTGGGGTATGTAACAACCTTGTTTTTACAACCCCTAAATTCAAGGTCTAAATCAACCCCAGCTCTATCTACATGGGGAAATGCCCCCTCCTTCACCCATCCCAAAAAATTCTAACCAGTTTTAAAACCAGCTGGAGCCAGAGCATCGACCAGGCTCCAACCCCTCCAACCATCGCTTAAGGCGGACCTGGACAGCCTGGACCGTGCCATGACTCCAGCCACTTTTCAAAACCGGTAAGAAGTTTGGGGGGGGAAATTTTCACTGGTCTTCAAATAACTCTCTCTAAAATCTTCCCTTGCAGTGAGACAATTCATAGGTGCACTGAGTTTAAGGCCAGAAGGGAGCGCTGATGATCATCATCATTCTAGACTGACCTCCTGCATAACCCAGGCCAGGGGATTCCACCCAGTCACACCCGCATCCAGCCCAACAAACTGTAGTGGAATAAGAGCAGATCTTTTAGAAAGAAACATCTAGCCTGGATTTAAAGACTCCAAGCAATGGAGGATTCACTGCATCCCTTGGTAAGCTGTTTGCACGGTCAATTTCACTCCTTGTTAAAAATTTGATCTTTATTATTCCCAGTTTGAATTTGTCAAGCATCAACTTCCAACTGATGAATTGTCTTGCCTTCATCTTCCAGAGAAAAGAGCCCCTGCTATCAGAAATATTCTCCTAGTGTATTTATAGGTAGTGATCAAGACAGCTGGGCCCCTTGCCCCCCACCTCCAACCAACCTCCCCTCTCCTGCTACCAAGCCCCTGAACCCGCACCGTCAGCCAGCCTCCCCTTGCCCCCTCACCCAGGCCTCTCACCCCCATAACTCTAACCAGAAGACCCTACCCAGGTCTCTTGCCCTCCCCTTTCCAGCCAACCCCCACTGCGCGCACCAGGCCCCTGGTCCCCAACTCCAACTAGCTCCCTACCCCCGGGCAGCTCACCCTCCAACTCTAGCCCCCGAGCCAGGGACCTTGCTCCCCTCACTCTGATCAGAGCTCTATGGATTCTGGTCACATCCAGTCCCATCAACCTTTCCTGGTGCTCTGATTTCTGGAGTGGGGGCTCAGGGTCCGGTGGGTATGTGGCCCAGCCTACATGAAGACACACTGGGTGCGACCCTCCTTTAACGAGGCTCCAGGCACCTGGGCCATCATTTCTAATCTGAGAAAATTCCAGAAGCATTGAAACCGTCAATCATTTCAACCAGAACTTCACCAGCCAGGCCCCTCCAGCCGGCCCGGTCCAGCTCAGCCCAGCCCTTCCCCTGGTGGAGGGCTCGTCCTCGCCCTTCCCTCCCCCCACCCCCAATAGCCTAGTGAACAGCTGCAACGGGCACTAACAATGCACTTCCCAGTGCCTTGCTGGGCATCACAGCTGCTGGGAGCTGGCAGCTACATGGCAGCAGCTGATGTTCATTTGCCTCAGTTAACACATTGTAAGGAAATGCTGCAAAATCATCACTGGACATACACTCCCTCAATGCACAAATCACATCCTCTTGTGTTACGTTCGGTGTTACAGATAATTTAGCTAACCAATTAAGCACAGTGTCCCGATTACATGGACCCATATGTTTACCCATTGCTCGAGCTTGCTCTGGTGTCAGAACTTTACTCTCGTGCTTTACCAGGGGAGGTTCCCCATCATTTTCGAATTGGGTAACCGTTGTTATGACAGGAGCCAGCGGGCATCCTTTTTGAGCAGCTTCCACCTCCTCCCAGCTTGGGGGTGCAGAAGATGGTTGCTCTCTTTCACACCAACTTTTTGGTGGATGTTTTTCACACCAGTCTATTGTTAAGGCAGCTAAAGGATTGGTTTTTTCTGCCTTCATTAACCCTTGTGTCAATTGCAGTTGTTCTTGCAATTGCCTAATGTGATGCTGGCATTCCACATGTTAGGCAGGCTGTTTTTGGCTATCAGCAGCCTCCTTTATTAGCTGCCGAACTGCTGCTTGTGACTCCAGCAGTTCTTGCGCTTTGATTTCTACTGCCCTTTCAGTGGCTGTAGCCGCGGTTGTAGCCTTAAGGCTAAGATCTCTCAGCTGCTGTTCTAACTGAGCCAGCTGAAATGTCAGCGTGGTCATAGTGGCTTTGGCCATTTGCAGCTCAGCGGCTTGCTGTTCAGCCTGCTGAACGTGCTGCTTGTTCTTGTCAGTTTTCTGGTCTACCTGCTCTTTAAGCAGCACCAATTGGGAGTTGAGCTCATGGCGGACCATGGCCAGGCCGTAGATCAGAGCTCGTTTCCTCTCCCTTTTACTGGGCTTTGGCCTGCTGGTGTTATAGCTAGCCCATAGGATGGAGAACTTGCCCAAGGAATCACCTCCTGCCAATGATTCCTGCTGCCATGGATTTCCTCCCTTCCCAAATAAATCAATTGCATAGTTCAAAGAGTTTTTATTAGACCGGGGAGTCCATCCGTGCAAGCTAAAGATCCGGTCCATTGTGCTGTTGTTAGGAGTTGCTTACCCAACTCCAGGAAATAAAAGGGCTACTCAGAAAGATAGAGGGGCTCTGATAAGAAAACTGTGCCCTTATACACAGCACCTCGGCCCAGACTAGGCTAGCCTAACATGCTGCCTTATGCCAAAGAGAAAAGTGGCCACCCTTCTGGGGCACAGACCACTCCATACCAATCCTGTCTTCGGAAAGGCCTAACGGCACTGGACAGGGCAACCAGTAGCCGCTACCTACTACCGATGGGGCGTCCTGGGCGTCCCCGTGACCTCTGGTCCACAGTAGCAGGATTTCAAGGGGGCTGTGAATAAATCCCAGCCTTGTCAAAGGCAGGGAAAAGGAGCCAACTGGTTTCCTTGCTCTTCGGCTATTACAATACAATCCCAGCACAGACCCCCTCCCCCAGTCTCACGGACCAACACTGCTGCTGTTCACAAAATAAAACAAAACCTAAGCCTAACAGGACCCTAAGGAGACAGCCAATCCAATCCCCAGAGAGTTCTGCCGCAGTCGCCAGAAAATGTTACCTCAAAGGGGAGCCAAGGTAATCCTAAATGTATAATGGTGTAGGTAACGAGATGTAAAACAAGCCCCTTTTACTCAGAAGAGCAGACCCGCCCTCTGCCGTGTCTGTCACCAGCGGACTGGTGTACAGGTCTCCTTCCTTCTTCCCTGTGTGTGGTGCAAATAAATAAAAACTGGAATAGGTAAAGGTAAAAACGACAGGTAAGTGTATTGGGGGGATAAATTTACAAATCAGGGAAAGGGTAATTGGGAATCAACAGTAACTAGATAAACGATACAAAACAGTGAAACAGCAGCTTTAAAACAGGAGCTGAAGCTCAGGCCCAAACTACAAATCACCCTGGCAATAACACATAGAAATCCCCAGAGAGAGAAAAACCCGATTGATCTCACTGTATTGTCAGCACCTCTGTGGTGGTGGTGACATCCAGGACCTACAACTCGCTGGGTAACTGGAACCCGCAGAGGAGGAGCACTGGAGAGTCCCTCGATGTCTCCGGGTGGAAGAAAACCCTCTGGTGATCATAGAATAGAATAGAATAGCAGGGTTGGAAGGGACCTTAGGAGATCATCTAGTCCAACCCCCTGCTCAAAGCAGGACCAATCCCCAATTTTTGCCCCAGATCCCTAAACACCCCCCTCAAGGATTGAACTCACACCCCTGGGTTGAGCAGGCCAATGCTCAAACCACTGAGCTCTCCCTCCCCCCACGTTGATGTTGTGCCCAGGAACAGGAACAGGTCAGGGGGAATGGCTTCTTCCCTTTCTCTGGTTTCAGAGTAGCAGCCGTGTTAGTCTGTATTCGCAAAACGAGAAGGAGGACTTGTGGCACCTTAGAGACTAATAGATAATGCTCAAATAAATTTGTTAGTCTCTGAGGTGCCACAAGTCCTCCTTTTCTTTTTCCCTTTCTCTGCAAGCCCCCCCTCCAACCAGTGTCCCCCCTCAGCAATGTCCCTCGCCCTCCACCTCCACCCCGCCCCCTCGGTCAGGCCTCTCGCCCACCTCCAACCAGCCTCCCCCCGTCAGCCAGGCTCCTTGCCCCCCCTCCACCCAGCCCCCCTCAGCCAGGCCCCGTGTGGTACCCAGGAACAGGAGCAGGTCGAATGGAGCGAGCGGCCGCTGCCCGTCTCGCCCCGTCGGGAATGGCGTCCTTCAGCGCTGCCGGGGGCGGGGAGGGCCGGAGGGAACGGACTGTACCACTGCTCAGCCCGTCCCGGCCCTTCCTGCACGGAGTGGCGGGAAAACATGGTACAGTCCCAGCGGGGTGGAAACAGTCTGAGGTAAAATTGTCCTGGGAGCTGCCAATGGCGGGAAAAACCGGTTGGATCCAGTTATGACTGGGCCATGATCACCGTAAACAACAAGATGGCGGTCACAAGATGGCAGTTCAGACGCCATCTTGGATTGCTGCTCTGTCTTCACAAACCCCATATTGAATTTAATATACACATATTTTAACAGACTATAATCCTATAACAAAACACACCCAACAGTATACAGAGCAGTATAAACAAGTCATTGTCTGTATGACATTTTAGTTTGTCCTGACTTCGCTAATGCTTTTTGTGTAACCTGTTGATGTACCCCCTGGAAGACCTCTGTGTACCCCAGGGGCACCCATAACCCTGGTTGAGAACCACTGGGTTAGAGAAACGTGTGTGTGTGTGTGTGTCTAGGAATCAGGACTCCTGGGGTCTATCCTGACTGCGGGCGGAGTGGGGTCTAATGGTTAGAGCAGAGAGCTGGCAGGTAGGAGTCCTGGGTTCTAGTCCAGGCTATGCAATTGATTCATTCTGTGACATGGTTCGTTCTGCCTTGTCCTCCTGTGACATGTGGAGCGCAGAGACCTGCCCCAGCCCTTCCCTTCCGGCTGGGTGGTGCAGTAATAAATGGCCGTAGACCCTGGGCTCCAAGATCCTGGAGCAAAGCGTCCTGGAGAAGGAATTTGTTCCCCAGGCTTCACTGGCTCCCTGCCCCATCCCTCCCTCCATCAGTCAAAACAAATCCCTCACGGCAGAGCTGTTGTCCGGTTACCCGCAGTACAGACCCAATCTATTGTGTCCTGGCTGCTGTTCAGCTCAGGTTAACAGCATGGTCTGTTTCTGAAAACTCCCCCAGAGCTTTCGAATGGAAGTGAGAGTCTTCTTCACATCCTGCTCTAAACTGTGAGTAGTGTGGCTCTGTGGCTGTTCAACAGCTGCTGCATTCCTATCCCAGAGGTGGCATCATTTCAGTGCTGGGTGAGTGACCCCTGTGTAGTGTTGTCGAGTGCCATGGTAAATGGGACAAAATACAACATGGTTTTACAAAAGGTAGATCATGCCAAACCAACCTGATCTCCTTCTTTGAGAAAGTAACAGATTTTTTAGACAAAGGAAACGCAGTGGATCTAATTTACCTAGATTTCAGTAAGGCGTTTGATACCGTGCCACATGGGGAATTATTATTTAAATTGGAAAAGATGGGGATCAATATGAAAATTGAAAGGTGAATAAGGAATTGGTTAACACGGAGACTACAGCGGGTCCTACTGAAAGGTGAACTGTCAGGCTGGAGGGAGGTTACCAGTGGAGTTCCTCAGGGATCAGTTTTGGGACCAATCTTATTTAATCTTTTTACTACTGACCTCGGCACAAAAAGTGGGAGTGTGCTAATAAAGTGTGCAGATGATACAAAGCTGGGAGGTATTGCCAATTTAGAGAAGGACCGGGATATCATACAGGAGGATCTGGATGACCTTGTAAACTGGACTAATAGTAATAGGATGAAATTTAATAGTGAGAAGTGTAAGGTTATGCATTTAGGGATTAATAACAAGAATTTTAGTTATAAGCTGGGGACGGATGAATTAGAAGTAACGGAGGAGGAGAAGGACCTTGGAGTATTGGTTGATCATAGGATGACTATGAGCCGCCAATGTGATATAGCCGTGAAAAAAGCTAATGCGGTCTTGGGATGCATCAGGAGAGGTATTTCCAGTAGAGATAAGGAGGTTTTAGTACTGTTATACAAGGCACTGGTGAGACCTCACCTGGAATACTGTTTATTTAACTCCCATGTTTAAGAAGGATGAATTCAAACTGGAACAGGTACAGAGAAGGGCTACTAGGATGATCCAAGGAATGGAAAACTTGTCTTATGAAAGGAGATTCAACGAGCTTGCCTTGTTTAGCCTAACTAAAAGAAGGTTGAGGGGAGATATGATTGCTCTCTATAAATATATCAGAGGGATAAATACCGGAGAGGGAGAGGAATTATTTAAGCTCAGTACCAATGTGGACACAAGAACAAATGGATATAAACTGGTCATTGGGAAGTTTAGACTTGAAATTAGACAAAGGTTTCTAACCATCAGAGGAGTGAAGTTTTGGAATAGCCTTCCAAGGGAAGCAGTGGGGGCAAAAGATCTATCTGGCTTTAAGATTAAACTCGATAAGTTTATGGAGGAGGTGGTATGATGGGATAACATGATTTTGGTAATTAATTGATCTTTAAATATTCATGGTAAATAGGCCTAATGGCCTGTGATGGGATGTTAGATGGGATGGGATCTGAGTTACTACAGAAAATTCTTTCCTGGGTATCTGGCTGGTGAATCTTGCCCATATGCTCAGGGCTTAGCTGATCACCATATTTGGGGTCGGGAAGGAATTTTCCTCCAGGGCAGATTGGAAGAGGCCCTGGAGGTTTTTTGCCTTCCTCTGTAGCATGGGGCACAGTTCACTTGCTGGAGGATTCTCTGCTCCTTGAAGTCTTTAAACCATGATTTGAGGACTTCAATAACTCAGACATAGGTGAGAGGTTTTTTGCAGGAGTGGGTGGGTGTGATTCTGTGGCCTGTGTTGTGCAGGAGGTCAGACTAGATTCTCATAATGGTCCCTTCTGACCTTAGTATCTATGAATCTATGAATCAGCTGTGCTCCATCCAGAGATGTCTGCATTTCAGTGCCAGGTGAGTGATCCTTGTATAGTGTTGCTGTGTTACTACACTGCTGCTGCGCTCCACCCCAGAAGTATCTGCATTTCAGTCCTGGGTGAGCAATCCCTATGCAGTGTTGCTGTGTGTTGTTATGCAGCTACTGCGCTCCACCCCAGAAGTGGCTGCAGTTCAGTGCAGGGTGAATGAAAGTCCATGTCTCATTTTGCAAAGCATGGGTTCTCCAAGCAAGGGTGCTGTCTGTCCCATGTTCCTGCTCAGTAGACTCCAGATTCTTAGGATCAACGGAGCTACATTTTGAGCAGTGGTGGAACCAGGAGGCAGCTGGGTCATTGGTGGTTCTACCTTCAGTTATACCTATTGGCTTGAAAAGGCACCACACGTATACCTAATGGCTGCCAAGGGGGGCGGTTGCCCCCCGGCCCGCTTTTAGCTCTGACACTGATTCTTATTAAATGTTCATTGCGCTGCTTCCACCAGCCACTTTGATTTAGTTTTGTTTTACAGACCCAAGCAAAACGCAACCAACCGCTGCATCCTGGCCTGGCTAGAAGCAGATCCATGTAATTGAACAGACTCATCCAATTACTGAGCCTTCCCAGAGCCATGTGCTGCCCTCAAGATACATCAAACCTAGAGGACCTGCTAGACTCCCAGTAGATGCAGCCTAGAGCCAAACGCAGGCCAGACAAGGTGACCTCGCCCATGGAGTTCAGGTCCAGGGATTCGGTAGGGAGTAAATGGCCAGCAGTGGATGATTCAGGTTTTGATGCCCACCCAGAGACGGCTGGAGGCTGATTTTCAATTACACACCCGTGGCTGGCCCGGGCCAGCTGACTCCAGCACCCGAGGCTTGGGCTACGGGGCTGTTTAACTGCAGTGTAGCCTTTGGGGCTCAGAGTGGAGCTTCGGCTCTAGGACCCTGCGAGGTGGGAGGGTTCCAGAGCTCGGGCTCCAGCCCAAGCCAGAACTGTCTGCACTGCAAGTAAACAGCTGCTCAGCTCGAGCCCCGTGAACTGGAGTCAGCTGTCCCGGGCCAGCCATGGGCATGTAACTTCAGTGTAGATACACCCTAAGTGCCCACGAGCCCTGCTGGGAGCTGCGGGTGTTTAGCACCTCTGAAATCCAGGCCCCAGGTGTCTCAACGTGGGCACCCAAAGTTAGGGGCCATTTGAAATCTTACTGCCAGTGTCCCTATGGTCATGAGGAGGCAGGGGGATCTACTGTCCTCTGCTGTCCCCTGCTGGCTACAGTCAGAATAGCTCAGACTCTGGGCTTCATCCCCCACTGACGCTCATGAAATCAAGTGGCGGATGGGAAAGTAGGCTGACCAGACAGCAAGTGTGAAAAATCGGGAGAGGGAGTGTGTGTGTGTGTGTGTGTGTGGGGGGGGTAAAAGGAGTCTGGGGTCTGACCACACAATGGCAGGCATTGGCCACAGGCACCGACCCCCAGCCTCAGCCACACGGCAGCGGGCTCCAAGCATGGGGCTTTGGGCGCCAACTCCTTGCTCTGGCCACAGGGCAGCAGGTGCTGACCCCCAGCTCCGGCCGCGGAGCTTCAGTCAGCCTCTGGCCCCCAGTTCCAGCCGTGCGGTGGCAGGCACTGGCCCCGGGCTCCAGCCACATGACCCCAGCCCCTGGTGCTGATCCCCTGCCCCAGCTGCATGGCAGCCGATGCCAACCCATGGCTCTGTTCCCAGGCTCTGACCATGCAGTGGTGGAAGCTGGCTCCAGATGCTGACCCCTGGTCCTGGCTGTATAGCGGCAAATGCTAGCACTAGCCACGCAGCGGCACTGAACCGCACCAGTCCTGGCCCCATGGCAGCAGACACCAGGCCCTGGCTCTGGCCATGAGACAGCAGGGCTCATCACCCACTGCCATCACCCCTGGTCCTCGCTGCCTCCCACAGCCCCGCATGCAACCCCCCCACCATTGCCCCGGGCCCTCGCTGCCTTCCACAGTCCTATTGCCATCCCCCCTCACCCCCCCAGGACACTGCTGCCTTCCTCACCTCGCCACCATTCTCCCAGCCCCTGCTACCTTCCCAGGCCCTGCATCCATCCCACCATTGCCTCTGGTCCCTGCTGCCTTCCCTTAGCCCCCACCCCATCCAGGGCTTAATGGGTCCTGGGGCTTGCTGGGAAAAGTGATATTAATAAACATGCAAGTATCGCTTTTCACAGCAGACTTACTAGCTATCTATGAAAAGTGATAATTGTATGTTTGTTAATATCACTTATCACTTTTCATAGCCTCCCAGGTAGCTGTGTGCTGTGATATTAACAAATATCACTTTTCACTTAAGCCCTGAATTGGGGGAGGGGCGGGGGGGGGAGGGGAGGCAGCATTATTTTTGTTATTGAGTCTGCCAAAAAAACCCTACAAATATAAATCACACTGATTTGGATGTGAATCTGTGCACATTTAATTGTTTTTTCTAAAGTTAAGGAAGTATTTTAGGAAAAAGTGTCAGAGCGGCCTCCAGTGAGAGTTGGTGGCCACACACTGAGGCCACCAAAACATTTATTGTGAGAACACCTCTAGGGCAATAACAAAGCAGCAAACACAGCACCAGCCCTGTGTCCTCAACCCAGTCGAACCCCCTCCCCACCCAATGTACACAGGGCACCTCAATAAGCCCTCTGGTCTAAAATGTAGAGGAAAGGGGATCTCTGCCGCCATCTAGTGGTGAACTGGAGGAAGAGACAGAATGAGCCGGACCTTATTTGCATGTTTGTTGCCCACTGGGACCATTCTGGCCATTTAGTTTAACATTCATTTACGTTGTGGGTGCAGGGCTGATGAAAGATGGGGCTCCTTGTTGTACGACAAGACTGCAGCAAAAGTGCAGCAGCAAACCCTGAGTGAAGAGTCACCGTACCCAGAGCCTTCATCTTGCACAGCTGAGTAAAGCCTGGGCACAAACCAGCCAGGTTCATTTTAAGGTGGGGGCGGGGGGGAGAGTGTGGTGACATGGATTCTGTGCATGGGTATTTTATCTGCTAATGGGCCTCCATCCCTGGTAGCTCTTTCCTGAAACTGCTGAGTGCACTGACCACGCTGAGTGACTCTGATAAGGGCCCCTTTCCCCGGTGCCACTAGCACTGTAATTGTTATAGTTGGCTCAGTAAGGGACCCTGGGCAGTGGAGCTGGCATACAAAGATGGCATTGTAGAGATGGTGTTGTGGTTAGAGGCAACGCCCCCTGCCAGCACCAGCGTAGCTGAAATCACTATTGCTGGGCCAGCCTATGGGTCTCTGAATGAGACCACGCAGCTTCCCCTGGCAGCCGGACGGGGGTTGGCCCAGTGTATTCCAGGGCTCTGGGACGGTGCAAAGCAGAGTGGGGCGCATTGGAAATTCACCCCTGCAAAAGGGACATGGCAGCAAAGGGCACTGCCAAAGGCACTGCGGGGAGGGCGGGGGGGGTGGTTTAGTTGTTAGTTGTAGACACACTTCGTATGGGGCAAATTGTGAGAGAGCCAAGACCCTCCACGGTCCACAGAGCAGGGGAGCGGGAGGAGGAGGAGTGCACGTATCAAGATGAGTTGTGGTTGCTGCATCTCCCAGATTCCAGCTCTGTGCCTGGTCCCCTTAATGAAGTTTTCAGTGTTTTTCACACGGACTTAGTGCTGTGGGTGAGGAACATTTGCTGGCTGGGGGGCCCAGGGGAAATGTTCAGTTTTCCCAGGTCCCTGGGGGAGCCTGGCGTGTGTCAGTTTCAACACGGTCCCCTGGCTGGTTGACCCTGGCTCTTGGCAGAAACGGTGCCACATGTACACCAACCAGTCCGTGGCTGCTCCGATGTGGGTGAAGTCTGTTTGCTGAGGGAGCGGGGCTGGGTGAGCAGCTGCCCTGGGGCTGGGGACAATGGAAGGACTGTGCCTTGCCAAGAGGGGATGGGCGTCTTCAGCCTCCGCGTGCCCAGCAGGAGCCCCATCAGTGTCAAAGAGATCTGTGAATTTAGCACTAGTGAAGGGGGGCCCTGGGGAACCAACCCTCCCTCCCCCCCCGCAGCTCCAGGCAGGAGCTTCCCCTGCACACACCCACTTCTCTCAGGAAGGCCATTGTGGATTGGGTGTAGGGGGGTCTGTTTATTGTGTCAATCCCGGCTGGCTTCTTCTCCTGGGATTTCCCCTGTGCCAAGGTTCAGGGCAGCTGGGCACTGGAGAGGATGGTGGTCAGTGCCCTGTGGTTCCATTCCCAGCTCTGGGTGAGGAGTGGAGATATATCACTGATCCACAGGATCTGTGCTATGCCCCAGCATTTAAACAGTCCCTCAAAGGAAACCCTGCAGTTGGCCAGTCCCCCAAGGGGTCCTGCAGGCTCTTCCTCAAGCATAGGCCATGTATCCTCAATGCCTCTGCGACTGAGCCTCTGGGGCTGGAGTGAATCCAGCTGAGACAGACACTTGGTCAGACACTTGTCCGCACCTCAGGCCCAAATGTACCTTGGCAAGGATTTGCAGTGACATCAGGAGCCTTTACAACCAGTCAGGTTTATTAGCTAGAACCCATCCCAGGAAGTTGCCAGGTTAGCGCACAAAAGCAAAGGCTAAGACACCGTCCATCCTGGCCACGCCAGAGCACCACCCAGCCAATCCACTTTTGGCCCTCTCTCTTTGTCAGTCCCAGATGTGAGCTCTGCATCTCCCCAGAGGCCAGCTCTTATCTTAGCCTCCTGCCACCCCTCAGTCCATTCACCTCCTCCCCCAGGCCTAGGCTGAGTTCACATGTTCTGCCTGCGGAGAGGTGTCAGTTGCTCAGGCTTTGGGGTCCCATTGTCTTTCTGGATCCTCCACTGCTACCACCAGTCCTTTAATGCCCCACTCATGCCATCCCAGACAGCTACGTGACCTCAGTGCTTCTGCTCAGCCCCAAGAGCAGAGTTAACCCTTCTGCACTCACTGGGAAGCAATGCAAAGTACTGAGGGAAACTGAGACATGCCTAGGAATTATAAAAATATTACAGAAAATTCCCCTTTGTCACGGGGGGGAGAGCAGGGAGGCTGGGAGTCAGGACTCCTAGGTTCTATTTTCCACTTCGGGAGAGAAGTGGAGTCTTTTAGGTGGGGCAGGGGTTTGGGAATCAGGACTCCTGGGTTCTATTTCCTACTCTGCTGCAAGCTCACTATTACAACACTTCTATATTATCTCTCTGAGGTACACCGGACCCTCGCTATAGCCCAGGGTTTGGGATCCATGTGCGGTCCCTGCGTTAACACAGGGGACGCGTTGCCATGGATCCCAATTTAAATATTTAAATTTGGGATCCATGGCAACGACCATGCTGTACGCAAACCCATGCTATAGTGACGTGAGCTATAGCGAGAGTCCGGTGTACTTGTTTAGCAAGAACAGCGGTAACTAGACACCATTGCACCAGCTTGTCAGGCCGGTGATGTCAACCTGAGTTGCACTGTGCCTTTGGAAGATCTCTGCCTCATCATTCATTTCCCTAGGTTTAGAGGCTCTGTGGTCTCATGGCTAGGGCACCGGACTGAGACTCTGGCAATTTGTGTTCTGTTCCTTGTTCTGATACTGCCCTGCTGGGTGACCTTGTGTCAGTCAGTTCCTCTTTCTTTACTTCAGTTTCCTCTCCCAGGCCTTTGTCTCTTTAGACTGTGAGCTCTCTGGGGCAGGGACTGTCTCTCCTGTGTCTGCACACAGGCCAGTACAATGCATTAGACCATGAGAGCTCAAGCTAGTGGCTTCTGTGTGCCAGCGGCCCAGCGCTACCTGGGAATGGCTGTGATTTGTGCAGTGATGCATAGAGGTGCCTATCACCCCAGGGCTGGGAGGATGGCACTCAGGTCTTTGGCTGGTAGCTCTTGCTCCCAAGCTCAAGGTCACATTGACCCCAGGTTTGGGGTTATTCAGGATGATTCCCACAGGTCAGATTGGCAGGGACCTTGGGTTGGGCTTGCTTGTTCTTCAGCATGTCGCGTGGATCGCCTGCTGGGAGCAGCTGGGCACCTCCCCTAATCAATTCCCTGCCTTGCAGGGGCCTCGGCTGTTGGCAGCACCTAGATGTCTCCTGTTTTCTGCACCAGTTGAGTTACCCGAGGGCTGAAATGCTTTTGTCTAATAGGAGTCACTTGGCTCAGCATTAGGGACATGTGGGTGAGGTGCAATGGCCTGTGCTACACAGACTGGATGGTCTGATGGTCCCTCCTGGCTTAAGCTATGAGACGGGGCTCACACTAGCAACTAGAGAGAGGTTAGAAAGCTGGGCTCTGATTGCATGTCTTCCCTCCCTGCCCAGCCCGTGCTGGGCTACAAATCCTGCTGGTGCATTTTCAACCCATCTCTGGCACTTGCCTCTACACTGTAGCCAGAGGTGTAATTTCCAGCTCAGGAACTGACTGAGCTAGCGGGTAGAGCAGCTGTGTAGTCATGGCAGCACAGGAGGTGGGGTGGGCTGGCCACGGAGACTATGATCCGGTCCAGATCAGTGTTTCCCCAGGAATTGAAATTAGGGGGGCGTGTTTGAATTTCCGGGGGGGGGGGGGTGTCAGGGCCAATGAGGGGTGAGACCGTGGGGGTGAAGGTGGGCTGTATAGCATCATAGTAAAAACTGAAAAATGTTTCATGACCATTTTATTAGATTTAACTCATGTTTTAAAATCACACAAATTAAAGTTGGCTACTCAAGCCTTCTGTGAAGCACTACGTTTACATCCTTCTTGGTTTCTTGTTATAATTTTGCACAACTCTGTTAATGAATTTCTTGAATGCAATGTGTTCATCTTTTGTAGCTTCTCCTGTGTCCAGTACTTCCATTCCTTCAACAGATATGCTCATTAGTTCATTCACATGATCAGGCAGAAGGCGACTTCTTTCAGAACACAAAATTCTATTCAATGATGAAAAAGAGCGCTCAACTGTAGCTGTTGTGATTGGGAGTAGCAAGAGATGAATTCCTACTTCTTTCATCCCAGGACACGTAGCACAAAGATCGGGTCAAGCCAGTAGTGATGATAAAAAAGAAGTTGAAGTCAAATCTTCATTCATTCATCGTATGATATTTCACTCTGTGTTCAAATTCTCTATTTTGTCCTGAGCGCACGGCAGCCCCATTGCTGGTAGTGCCTCACTCCACTCAACTGTCGGTGTTTTATGGGACAGGCATCTGTACAAGCTATGTAGAGGTTGAGCAGAATCTAGAAGTTGCTGTTGTTGATTTTTAAGAATCAAGTCTGTGTACGTCTTCAGTTGTCTTAACAAAACACTTCTTGTCCTCTTCACGTAAGGATTCAATATAAATGCCTTGATTAGTCAACTTCTGGACTGAAATCTTTGCTTCTTCCAGTACTTTTTCAATGTATAGCTCTCTGATTGATCCAAATGTAGCCTCTATTGCTGGACAAAGATCTACTACTGTTGTAGCAGATGCCTGGATGGCATTGTTTAATGACCCAAGTGGTTTCAACAGTAGACTTACGAGAGAGAGAATGGCAATAGTCTTCTCTAAACGTAGTAGCAAAAGTAATCCACCAGCCTCACTACTTAGATCCATCCCATCTTGGTAGATACTTTCCAAAGCCAGTAATAATGGCTGGAGTAATTTTAAGACAACAGCCAAGGATCGCTCATGAGAAAGCCAGCGGGTTTTCCCAGGTTGGACTAATCTGAACTTCAGTCCCAGTGTATCTTCGATATTTTCCAAGATATTCAGTCTTTTTGACAGGTTTCCGAGTAACAGCCGTGTTAGTCTGTATTCGCAAAAAGAAAAGGAGTACTTGTGGCACCTTAGAGACTAACCAATTTATTTGAGCATAAGCTTTCGTGAGCTACAGCTCACTTCATTGGATGCATACTGTGGAAAGTGTAGAAGATCTTTTATACACACAAAGCATGAAAAAATACCTCCCCCCACCCCACTCTCCTGCTGGCAATAGCTTATCTAAAGTGATCACTCTCCTTACAATGTGTATGATAATCAAGTTGGGCCATTTCCAGCACAAATCCAGGTTTTCTCACCCCCCCCCCCACACACACACAAACCCACTCTCCTGCTGGTAATAGCTTATCTAAAGTGACCACTCTCCTTACAATGTGTATGATAATCAAGATGGGCCATTTCCAGCACAAATCCAGGGTTTAACAAGAACATCTGGGGGGGGGGGGGGGTTAGGAAAAAACAAGGGGAAATAGGTTACCTTGCATAATGACTTAGCCACTCCCAGTCTCTATTCAAGCCTAAGTTAATTGTATCCAATTTGCAAATGAATTCCAATTCAACAGTTTCTCGCTGGAGTCTGGATTTGAAGTTTTTTTGTTGAAGAATTGCAACTTTCATATCTGTAATCGCGTGACCAGAGAGATTGAAGTGTTCTCCGACTGGTTTATGAATGTTATAATTCTTGACATCTGATTTGTGTCCATTTATTCTTTTACGTAGAGACTGTCCAGTTTGACCAATGTACATGGCAGAGGGGCATTGCTGGCACACGATGGCATATATCACATTGGTGGATGTGCAGGTGAACGAGCCTCTGATAGTGTGGCTGATATTATTAGGCCCTGTGTTGGTGTCCCCTGAATAGATATGTGGGCACAGTTGGCAACGGGCTTTGTTGCAAGGATAGGTTCCTGGGTTAGTGGTTCTGTTGTGTGGTATGTGGTTGCTGGTGAGTATTTGCTTCAGGTTGGGGGGCTGTCTGTAGGCAAGGACTGGCCTGTCTCCCAGGATTTGTGAGAGTGCTGGGTCATCCTTCAGGATGGTTGTAGATCCTTAATAATGCGTTGGAGGGGTTTTAGTTGGGGGCTGAAGGTGACGGCTAGTGGCGTTCTGTTATTTTCTTTGTTAGGCTTGTCCTGTATTAGGTGACTTCTGGGAACTCTTCTGGCTCTATCAATCTGTTTCTTCACTTCCGCAGGTGGGTATTGTACTTGTAAGAATGCTTGATAGAGATCTTGTAGGTGTTTGTCTCTGTCTGAGGGGTGTAGCCAGACAGCCAGCCCCCCCTTTCAGACCAGCATTGCTGGAAACACACGGGAGCCAAAAACCACAGGGCACTTAACATGAATTCCAGCACAGCCTTTGAAGCTGAGAGAAGCACAGGTGTGCTGCTACAATGTGCCACTGGGAACATATACAACGATTGGGCTCACAGCAGGCAGAGGCGCTGTGACAGACATGGCTCTTAGCCCCTACTAAAACAGCATGATGCACACACACCAACATCCTAGGTGGGAAAATATTTACCCTGATAAAAGAAATGTCCAGTAGTCGAAACTTATTGTTTCTCCCTTGCAAGTGTGAACTACTCTTGCGAGAGCTGGCGTCACCCCGACAGACCAGCCCCAATTTGGCATAGAAAGGAGAAAAAGAATAAAGGAGTACAGAGGTATAAGTAGGGGACCTACAGCACCATGATTTTGGAGTGCTTTTCACTATCTATCTGCTGGTCAGATAAGTGACAGCCTCCCAAGGCTTCTGCAGCTAAGAAGGTCCCTAAGCCTTGTCCCTTATTCGTCTTTCCGCGGAATTGAGTGACCGATCCTGGCTTGGCACCGCTGGAATCGAGAGATGCAAGGAGGGTAAGAAGCACCCACACCTGATCTCCTATCTTTAGTGTACACATATTTTGAAATAGAGCTCTATACTTTGTTTTCTTTCTTTGGGATTGTAGCTTCAGTTTTGTAATTTGTTTGTGTGTGTAACATCTCTACATTTAAATAAGTAGGCACTAGCAATTTTGTAACCACATGATTAGAATCTAGTTTAATAAATTTTGGTAACCATTTGTGCATAAGCCTGACTTGTTTCTCTGGTTTACTGTGAAGCAGCCAACACAATTAAAGAACCTCAGCCGTTTTGGCTATAAAGCCTGGCCATTAGGTGAGAGTACTAAGAGCCTAGCGTTGAGTTGTGCCGCCTCCACGGGGCAAACTCTTGGGGCACCTGTCAGTCAATCCTGACTGCCCGCTGCGAAGGAGCTCTGAGCTCTAGCAGTTAAAGTCACGGGTGTGGAGAGGCTCTTAGTGCTGCCATTGGGGCACCTGTCAGTCAGTGTTGACTGCCCGCTGCGAAGGAGCTCTGAGCTCTAGCAGTTAAAGTCACGGGTGGTTAGGACCTTGGGGCATCCGTCAGCCTAGCCCGGGCTGCCCACCGCGAAGGGACAGTGTGTCCTAGCGGTTAAAGTCACGGATGGTATAAATGGGCATAGCTGGCACCTCACCAAACATCCCTGGCCATCGGCTAACAAGGGGTTGGAGCAAATGCGGTTGTATCGCAGAGCTTGGCTATAGACGATGGATCGTGTGGTGTGGTCAGGGTGAAAGCTGGAGGCATGTAGGTAGGAATAGCGGTCAGTAGGTTTCCGGTATAGGGTGGTGTTTATGTGACCATCGTTTATTAGCACTGTAGTGTCCAGGAAGTGGATCTCTTGTGTGGACTGGACCAGGCTGAAGTTGATGGTAGGATGGAAATTGTTGAAATCATGGTGGAATTCCTCAAGGGCTTTTTTTCCATGGGTCCAGATGATGAAGATGTCATCAATATAGCGCAAGTAGAGTAGGGGCGTTAGGGGACGAGAGCTGAGGAAGCGTTGTTCTAAGTCAGCCATAAAAATGTTGGCATCCTGTGGGGCCATGCGGGTACCCATAGCAGTGCCGCTGATCTGAAGGTATACATTGTCCCCAAATGTAAAATAGTTATGGGTAAGGACAAAGTCACAAAGTTCAGCCACCAGGTTAGCCGTGACATTATCAGGGATAGTGTTCTTGACGGCTTGTAGTCCATCTTTGTGTGGAATGTTGGTGTAGAGGGCTTCTACATCCATAGTGGCCAGGATGGTGTTATCAGGAAGATCACCGATGGATGGTAGTTTCCTCAGGAAGTCAGTGGTGTCTTGAAGGTAGCTGGGAGTGCTGGTAGCATAGGGCCTGAGGAGGGAGTCTACATAGCCAGACAATCCTGCTGTCAGGGTGCCAATGCCTGAGATGATGGGGCGCCCAGGATTTCCAGGTTTATGGATCTTGGGTAGTAGATAGAATATCCCAGGTCAGGGTTCCAGGGGTGTGTCTGTGCGGATTTGATCTTGTGCTTTTTCAGGGAGTTTCTTGAGCAAATGCTGTAGTTTCTTTTGGTAACTCTCAGTGGGATCAGAGGGTAATGGCTTGTAGAAAGTGGTGTTGGAGAGCTGCCGAGCAGCCTCTTGTTCATATTCCGACCTATTCATGATGACAACAGCACCTCCTTTGTCAGCCTTTTTGATTATGATGTCAGAGTTGTTTCTGAGGCTGTGGATGGCATTGTGTTCCGCACGGCTGAGGTTATGGGGCAGGTGATGCTGCTTTTCCACAATTTCAGCCCATGCACGTCGGCGGAAGCACTCTATGTAGAAGTCCAGTCTGCTGTCTCGACCTTCAGGAGGAGTCCACCTAGAATCCTTCTTTTTGTAGTGTTGGTAGGGAGGTCTCTGTGGATTAGTATGTTGTTCAGAGGTATGTTGGAAATATTCCTTGAGTCGGAGACGTTGAAAATAGGATTCCAGGTCACCACAGAACTGTATCATGTTCGTGGGGGTGGAGGGGCAGAAGGAGAGGCCCCGAGATAGGACAGCTGCTTCTGCTGGGCTGAGAGTATAGTTGGATAGGTTAACAATATTGCTGGGTGGGTTGAGGGAACCATTGCTGTGGCCCCTTGTGGCATGTAGTAGTTTAGAAAGTTTAGTGTCCTTTTTCTTTTGTAGAGAAGCAAAGTGTGCGTTGTAAATGGCTTGTCTAGTTTTAGTAAAGTCCAGCCACGAGGTAGTTTGTGTGGAAGGTTGTTTTTTTATGAGAGTATCCATTTTTGAGAGCTCATTCTTAATCTTTCCCTGTTTGCTGTAGAGGATGTTGATCAGGTGATTCCGCAGTTTCTTTGAGAGCGTGTGGCACAAGCTGTCAGCATAGTCTGTGTGCTATGTAGATTGTAATGGATTTTTTACCTTCAGTCCTTTTGGTACAATGTCCATCCGTTTGCATTTGGAAAGGAAGATGATTGTCTGTATCTGTACAAGTTTTTTCATGCAGTTGATAGATTTCCACTCCATACGGCTAAATGCAGTGCCTTGCATAATGACAGGTTTCAGAGTAATAGCCGTGTTAGTCTGTATTCGCAAAAAGAAAAGGAGTACTTGTGGCACCTTAGAGACTAACCAATTTATTTGAGCATAAGCTTTTGTGAGCTACAGCTCACTTCATCGGATGCATACTGTGGAAAGTGTAGAAGATCTTTTATACACACAAAGCATGAAAAAATACACTTAGGCTTGAATAGAGACTGGGAGTGGCTAAGTCATTATGCAAGGTAACCTATTTCCCCTTGTTTTTCCCTAACCCCCCCGCCCCCCCCCCCCCCCGCAGATGTTCTTGTTAAACCCTGGATTTGTGCTGGAAATGGCCCACCTTGATTATCATACACATTGTAAGGAGAGTGGTCACTTTAGATAAGCTATTACCAGCAGGAGAGTGGGTTTGTGTGTGTGGGGGGGGGGGGGGGTGAGAAAACCTGGATTTGTGCTGGAAATGGCCCAACTTGATTATCATACACATTGTAAGGAGAGTGATCACTTTAGATAAGCTATTGCCAGCAGGAGAGTGGGGTGGGGGGAGGTATTTTTTCATGCTTTGTGTGTATAAAAGATCTTCTACACTTTCCACAGTATGCATCCGATGAAGTGAGCTGTGGCTCACGAAAGCTTATGCCCAAATAAATTTGTTAGTCTCTAAGGTGCCGCAAGTACTCCTTTTCTTTTTATGAACTGTGTTGTGTCTCCAGCATTCTTAACAGCCTCATTAAGTATGTCTCAAATTGGCTTTGAAAGGGGGCTTATGAGGCTTTCTTCATGTTGATGCACTCCAGAGGTGTTTTGCTGCCTTTTCACGTAGTTTGTCAGCATTGGCTTTGTTAATCGGTCTGACAAGCCCAGCTCCTCCACTTTTACCAATTATAGCATTGGGAAGCTTTCCGTCTTTGTAAGCTTTTTTACAAGAGGTGCACCAGTAGCCATCTTTTGTAACTTCAATAAATGGGAACACTTTGATCGACAAACATCGGGAACTGCCTTTAGGTTTTGGAGACACTGTTTCTTCAGTAGGTAGCTGTATTTGTGCTTCGGGCTGGTCGGATGTAGGTACACCACTTGACCCTTCAGATGACATGTTGATATAGTCTTGGTTCTTGATGTGTTCTTCACCTTGGTTAGTTTTTGAGGCCTTTGCATGGAAAAATTGTTGTATTGTTTTTTGTCTTTCATTTTCTCTTTGACTTGCAACATATAAAAGAGATATGAATAAATTAAATGTTTTGTTAGGATAATGCAAATTTAACATAAGGATAATGCAAAATACACCAAAACACATCACAGTTCTAGATTTCTAAAAAAATATCATTTAAAGAAAAATGATAATTAAATTGACTTTTGAAAAGTAAGCCAGCATGGAATAAGAGAGAAGTCCTCTCATCGATCAGTAACTGGTTAAAAGATGGGAAACAAAGGTTAGGAATAAATGATCAGTTTTCAGAATGGAGAGAGATAAATAGTGGTATCCCTAAGGGGCTGGTACTGGGACCATTACTTGTCATCATATTCATAAATGATCTGGAAAATGGGTAAACAGTGAGGTGGCAAAATTTGAAGATGATACAAAACTATTCAAGATAGTTAAGTCCAAAGCAGACTGCGAAGAGCTACAAAGGGGTCTCACAAAACTGGGTGACTGGGCAACAAAATGGCAGATGAAATTCAATGTTGATAAATGCAAAGTAAGGCACATTGGAAAACATAATCTCAATGATACGTTCAAAATGATGGGGTCTAAATTAGCTGTTAACACTCAACAAAGAGATTTTGGAGTCATTGTGCATGGTTCTCTGAAAATATCCACTCAATGTGCAGCGGCAGTCAACAAAGCAAACAGACTGTTTGGAATCATTAAGAAAGGGATAGATAATAAGACAGAAAATATCATATTGCCTTTATATAAATCCATGGTATGTGCACACCTTGAATATTGTGTGCAGATCTGGTCACTCCATCCCAAAAAAGATAAATTGGAATTGGGAAAGGTACAGAGATGGGCAACTAAAATGATTTGGGGTGTGAAACAAGTGGAGAGATTAAATGACTGGGAATTTTCATTTTAGAAAAGAGACAATTAAGGGGGGATTACGATAGAGGTCTATAAAATCTTAACTGGTGCGAATAAAGTGAATAAGGAAATGTTATTTAATCCTTCACATAACACAAGAACTAGCAGTCATGCAATGAAATTAATAGGCAGCAGGTTTTAAAAAAACAAAAGGAAGTACTTCTTCATGCAACATAAAGTCAACCCGTGGAAATCTTTGCCAGGGGATGCTGTGAAGACCAAAACTATAACAGGATTAAAAAAAGAACTGGATAAATTCCTGGAGAATAGGTGCATCAGTGGCTATTAGCCAGGATGGGGAGGGATGCAACACCATGCTCTGAGTGTCCCTAGCCTGTTTGCCAGAAGCTGGGAATGGGCAATAGAGGATGGATCCCTTGATGATTACCTGTTCTGTTCATTTCCTCTGGGGCACCTGGCCTTGACCACTGTCAGAAGACAGGATACCGGGCTATGTGGACCATTGGTCTGACCCAGTATGACCATTCTTATGTAAAAATTAAATATAATGTTTAGTACAGAAACTCCCCAACATAATGACCTCTCAAGATAGCAACGATGTGAGATAACAACCTTGGCAAATAATGCATTTTAAAAATCTTGGCCTACTAGGAAATACATTTATATGTTTCCATTCCCAGTCACAAATCTAGCATTCTAGAGCAAAGTCACTAAAATATAGTCCAACAAACAAATGTTTATTTAACGTGCCCCTCACTTTTCCCTCCATCTCACCCCACACACTGGTGTTATCCTCAGAGTTCAGAGGTGCTTTCTTGTGAGAACACCTCCCAGGGTAAGTTAGGGCATGTAGGGTAAGTTAGCCCAGCCCAGCCCCACGCCTCCATTTTTAAAACCTCTTCCCCACCCCCATCCCCCAACAGAAAATAAAGTTTAATTTACTTATTTATTTTTAATTAAAAAAAAAAGGAGCCCAACCCCCGCCCCAGTTTAAAAAATGAGACACACTTTCCAGAGTGGCGGTGAGGGGGGCTGTGATTTTGTCTCCCCCTTGGGGGGTGGGGGGATTCAAAGCTATTCCAGAAGCCAGGATGTTGATCTGCCATGTCAGTGGGTGTTGGGGCATCTTTGCTCCACACCCTGCTCCCAGAAGCCTTTGAAATAGCCATGAAGATCTGGGGGAGATTTGATGGCAAAACACGCCCCCCGCGCCTCCCTTCAAAAACTAAAAACCACCAATAAAGCCGGCCAGGACAGTGGGGGGGGCAGCACGTGTGGACTGAGAGGCAGTGTGGGGGTAACCGGATCAGTGTGAGGGGGTGGAAAGTAACTAGTGGGAGCTGAGTGTGTGTGTGTGGAAATCTGTTTAAACCCCAGGTCAGGGAGGATGAGGAGAGCTGCTCGGGGGGGCTGCAGGCTTGTGATGGTGTGGGGGGAAGCATGTGCAAGTGGGGGGATCAGGGGTGTGCATGGGAGAAATTAGACTCCTGCCCTTTTCTACTGTTGTTTACTTACTACATGTTTAGAATAAGGGGTCTCCCGCCCCCCCCCCCCATAGCGAGGCGAGACTCACCCCTGTAGCACCTCCTGCTGGTCGTCTCAGGAATTAGCTTTTCCAGTGGTCGGAGCGCCCTCTGCAGGCCGATGTCCCACTTGCCGTTGGACCCCCATGTCCCTCCTGGACCCCGGTGCCCCTTTCTCTTGGGGGCTGCCCCCTGGTAGTACCCTGCCATCTCGCTGGGTCTCCCCTCCACGAGGAACCCCCAACCCCCTATCCCCACCTTGTCTCAGTATATGGCTTCTGCCAGACACCATCTAGCCCCCATTCACTGGGGCAGACTGCAGTATAATTGCCCCTCATCACGAGAAAGGAGGGTTTGGACCTGCTGCCTCCACCTACCCTTGGGCTGCCCCTGCGACCCCAGTACCTATTTGACCTTACACTAGGCCTGCAGCCTGGGGGGTTTCCAGGCCGAAGCTCCCTAGCTCCTATGGCCTGCCCCCAGCACTGCTCCAGTCTAGGTACCTGCTCACCTCCCAGCAGCAAGGTCCCTCCCTCTCAACAGGCTAGAGAGAGAGTGTGACGGTTGGTGCCCCCCATAAGGCTTTATGGAAACCATAAAGTTTTGTTTAAAAAAACAAAAATCAGACTGGCGTGTGGGCTGTCCGGTTTCAGGGGACAGTTGTCGTGGCTGGGATGAGCTGGGAGCTGTTCCTCTCCCCGGAGGCCCAAGGAGTTCAGGGATGGAGCCGGGGGGCCGGCGGCTGCCATAAGCGGGACCTGAACTCGCCTGGAGTTGGAAGCCCCAAGGGGCGAGTGTCCGCGCATCAATGGGGGGGGGGGGGCGTCTGGCCGATGGATAAACAGGCATCGCAAGCAGCAGCGGAGCGGTTATTTTATCTCGGTGTTTGGCGGGGGGCGACAGCTGCTGGAATACCATGGCCAGGTCTGACACCCACAATTCGAGAAGGAAGGGGAAAAATAGGCAGAGAGTTGCCATGAGAACGATTAAATGGGGGGGAACCTGCCTTATGCTGAGAGGCAAGGAGCTTCTTAAAGCAAAGGTTAAGGGGTGCCGTGATCCCTGTCTCCAAGTACCCACATGGGGAATAAAACTGTGATAACGGGCTAGTCCCGCTAGCAGACGAAGGTCGAAGGAGAGCCAATGGCTGGAAGCTGAAACTAGAAACATTCAGACAGGAAAAAAGGGCAGATTTTTAACTGGGGTGGGGAGAGGGGGTGTAATTAGCCGTTGGAACAATTCACCAAGCATCGTGGTGGATTCTTCATCACTGACGCTGTTTAAATCGAGATGGGAGGTTTTTCTAAAGGATCAGCTCCAATTCAAACAGGAGTTGATTCAGGGAAGTCCTGTGGCCTGTGTTATGCGGGTCAGACGAGGTGCTCACAGTGGTCCTGTCTAAATCGATAATCTAGCCTTATGAGGCCGGGGCAGGAGAGGTGAACAGCCAGGCCGACCCCGGTGTGCAGCAATGCAGGGGACTGCCAGAAGCAGAATACTCTCCTCAAAGTGTGGATATGTGCACTCCTTCCTTACTGCAGGGGAACTCCTGCCATGTGTGTGAATCTGCTTCCAAAGGGGATCAGGTAATGAGAGGCCAGCTAATTCCCGGTGTGGTGGTGGGGAGAGAGGAAACCCCTGTGAATGAAAGGCAGTTTATGAGGAATAAAATGAAAGTGATGAGCCCTTCCATACAACCCCTCGCACAAGGGGGTTCCAAGCACGATCGGGCTGGAAACCGATTGTGTTTTGTGAGAGAATTTGAGGGTTTCAAATTCGATCCCATTCTACACTGGAGTGAGTCAGAGCAGGACCTTGCTTTTCCCCAGCAGAGGTGAGTGCCCAAACCACTGGGTTACTGGGAGGGTGTCTCATTTTGACCTGAGAAACCTTTTATTGAAACCAATCTATCCTTGAAAAGTTTTGTTGTCTATAAATCAGGTTTTCTGGTGATAAAACTCCTGCCCAGCTCTGCCTCGGGCTGCCACTGCCTCTACAAAGGAACCCAGCTGCAATTTTTTAATGTAACCTTCATATTGTTACTCGTAGCAACCTTTGTGCTTTGGGCACAAGGCTGACACTCTTTGTGGGGATTTTTTTTTTTTCTTAAAGCACCAGTCACCAAATCATGCGAGTTTGATTAAAAAGCAATCAGGGCTTGTCTGCATGGGGAAATTTGACTGGAGTCGCTATGTTCCACTGTAACTCTTTCTGTTAATTTCCTCAGGTGGAAAAACCCTCCCTGTCTCGCCCTCTTCACTGCAGAGAAATCTTGAACCAGGTGACCTTTTAAAAGTCCCCATAGCAGGAAGTGAATAAAAACACCCTGCCAAGTATTTATAAAATCTCACGATTTTGAAGCCAATCTCAAGATTTGGTTTGAGGCCCGTCGTTATTTTTCACTGGTCGGGGTTGGCATCGCTGCAGCGACAGGAGCCAGGCAAATAGCCTTCCAAGTTTGCCCAGTTTACACTTTGCAGCATTTTCTCGGGTCTCTGTTGCTGTCTGGCTATGGGTAGATCCCCCTGTTTCTTTGGTGTGGGTCTTACATGAGTGGGGGGCCTAAAAAGGGAAACATGGGTGTAAAAATTGGCAGAGGATTTTGGGGTGGGGGCTGGCATTGGACCTAAGCTACTTTTAGTTCCTTTTTAAAAAAATCACTGAGATTGCATGTTGACTGTCTTTAATGTGTGTGTCAGGTATTATTCCCCTCATACACAGTGGAGCACACACAGAAGTCCTGGCTTCCAGCCCCTCCCCTAACCACTAGACACCACTCCGCTCCCACCGCTGGAAATAGAACCCAGGAGTCTGGATTCTCCAAGTCCTTTTCTCCACCCCGCCTATGTCGGCTACACCTCTGCAGACTGTCCCCATCCACCATTTTGGATGCCTTCCATGATTAGCCTAGCAGGGCGGCTTCAAGCATGGCCCCTCCTTAATCCATCCCCCATGTCAGAGGGCATAGGACTGATCATGTGACTGGCTACTATTTCCAGCAATGCCAAGGGACCATGTCCTAGTGGTTAAAGTGGGGTGCATGAGCATGGGGGTGGGGTTGTGTGCTGGGACTCCTGGGTTCTAGTCCCAGCTCTGTGACGGGATCTACTGAGTAAGGCCAGGGCAGCTGGAGCTGGGAGTCAGGACTCCTGGGTTCTAGAGGGGAGTGGGCTCTGGGCATTAGGGTCGGATGGGGCTTGAAAGTCAGGACTCCTAGGTCCTGTACAACCAACTGTGTGACCTGAGCCCTTCTCTCTGCCTCATTTTCCCATCTATGAAGTGATGATAACCAAGGCTGGTGTTCTCGCCCCAGCCCCCCCATTGACCCCCACTTCCTTCATCATGCCTGGCTGGAGCCTCATACCCCAAGATGTCCTGCACGGAGCTGTGCCTGGTACCATCCCTCAGGCCAGGGGCCGTTGGTTGAGGCTGGTAGCCAGATAAGAAACTAGATCCTCAGCTGGCATCAGTCTTTCGTCTCTGTGGACTCTAAGGGAGTGCTGGGGGCCAGAAAGAACTGCAGCAAGGGGGCCCCTGAGGCAGCAGAATGGGGGGCAGCGGGTAAGAGGTCAATTGCTACCAGCAGCCCCCCCCAGGGCAGACAGGCTCCTGTGTCCCATTCCAGCCCCCCCGCCAGACAGGCGCCCCCTAGAGGAGAAAGGCTCCGTGCTCTATTCCCCACCCCTCTGAGCCAGCCTTTCTTAGCTGCGCCTCCTCTGGATGGACCCAGGGTTACTTCGCCCGGACCCTGAGCCCCTAGTTGTCAGGGTTGGGGGGAGGGCATGGAAGCGCCCCATGACCTCCCCCATCCCCTAAAGGGGCGACCAAGCCTCCACCAATGCCACTCTGCAGCACCACCAAAGCCAGCCGCAAGCGGGGACATGGGCCAGCTCCCCCATGCGGGAAGTGGGGTGATGGGGACTAGCTCAGCCCCTCGGCAGGGCTGGCTGTTTGCTTGGGGGGGCTGGAGAGGGAGCTAGAACAGCAGGCTGCATGTGAACACAAGGAGAAGTTCATTAGCGAGGAAGCATCATGTCATTAAGCTCTTCCCCTGGACGTTCTGCAGCCGCCCCGCTCCCGGCATCCGTCTCCGATGCTGCTCACTGCTATTTATTTTTTCTCATGCTGAGAGCAACGTTTTTTCTCTCGAGGGGGGGAAAAACAAGAATAAATAGAGGGAAAATAAGACAGAGCGAGGGTGGAGGAGAGGAACCAAACAAGCCGAGCCACCAGCGCCGGGTGATCGGCCATTTCATGGGGGATGCCTGGCCACAGGGGACGCACAGACAGGGAAAAGAATTGGTGGGGGAGGGGGTGCTGTGCTGCAAGGTGAGGGGTCAGCAGGGGCGCTCCCCTCTCGGTTAGCGCTGACCCCAAGGCCGCAGTGCAGCACTAGGGGGCACTATGCTGCAGGGAGCAGGGTGTGGGCTCAGCAGGTGGCCCTCTCCCCTCTCCATCAGCGCTGACACCAATGGCCTAACATGGAGTAGCAGTGCTGCCTTTTATATGCATCATAAAACGGACATCCTGCTCCCAGAAATGGGGTGGTCGGGGGGAGGGGGTAACAGGGTCCTTGCTAGAACGGGGCCAAAAGTTTGCAACAAATAATGTACTGGAGGAATTTCCCTTCTCTTTCTGTTTGCAACTTTCATAGATTCCTAGATTTTCAGGCCCTCCAGGCTGACCCACTGTATAGCAGACGCCAGAGAATCCGCCCGGCTACTCCTGCCTCCAGCCCATAGCTGATGGTTGAGCTCGAGCACGGAAAGCCAACCAGGATTCCAACCCATCATCCAAATAATTCTCCCTGTCACATGTTCCCAAACTGAGAGCTATTAACACACCAGAATCTCGAGGCCCTAGCTGAAATCAGGGCTTCCTTGTCCCCAGTTCTGTACAGAAAGCCCCAGATGAGGGCCCCATTGTGTCAGGTGCTGCACAGACCCCCAGCCGAGATCAGAGCCCCATTGTCTGCAGAAAAACACACTGAGAGACGGCCTCTGCCCCCAAAGACCTTACAATCTACTGTTTGGGAGGGGAAACTGAGGCACAGAGAAAGGCGGCGACTTGCCCAGATTAGGCCCAGCCAGAACCCCAATGTCCTGACTCCTACCCTAGATGCTACCCACTGGACCACATCAGTCCTGGCTGGGGCTTGGTCCAGAACAACTCCATTCAGCCGTTTGGACAGGATGCAGGCCCCTCCTTCACTGTGTGTGTGTGTGGGAGGGGAGCGCTGCTAATTCCCAGGCTTGTGTCAGTAGCTGGGAACCAAAAATCAAGCCCAGAATTTCACCAGTATCTGTAGGCTTTTTAAAAGGCCAGGGCCCCTCCCTGCTCACACTGCCCGTTGTTAAGGAAAAGTTAGCACATGTGACTCCATTTTGGTTTGGGGCCCACCATTGTTTAAATGCCAGCACATCATACACCAGGAGGAGTGATCCTTAGATACTGAATCCCTGTAAAAATCCTCCTCCTTGTCTCCAGTCTGCCTTGACTCCCAGTATCTGGTTTTTGTCAGTCTCTAACTCCCTGTCTCTTGGCCTTGATGTGAGGCCTCCCATCCTGATAATAAAGGTTACTGATGCATGGCTTTAGGACCATGCTGTGTAATTAACATACTGGTATAGCACAAGGAATGCACCAAGCAGGGATAGGTGGTAGATAAGACAAGGGTTTGTTTATTGGCTAAGGTTTCCGATGCACGAGGGCAACATGCTTTGCTAAAAAGTATATAACCTTTGTATAATCTGTATTCAGGGTCCCCTCCTGGCTAGCAGGGGGGCACCATGCTCGAGCGTAATAAACTTAGTGTCTTTTGGGAACTCTGCAGTTGTGGACTTTGTTTATGTGCCTCAGCCTAGATTCGAACTGTGCGTGACTTATCAGGTATAATTCGCAGCATTGGTGTGCGTGTCCTACCAGGTGTAATTCGTAGCATTTGTGTGCGTGTCCTATCAGGTATAATTCGCAGCATTTGTGTGCATGTCCTACCAGGTGTAATTCGCAGCAGTTATGTGCGTGTCCTACCAGGTATAATTCGCAGCAGTTGTGTGCATGTCCTACCAGGTGTAATTCGCAGCAGTTGTGTGCGTGTCCTACCAGGTATAATTCGCAGCAGTTGTGTGCGTGTCCTCTCAGGTGTAATTCATAACACCATCACTAACACATCATCTGTCAGAAGCTGTGATTATTTTTCCTCCTCCAAATGGAGCTATTCCTCCCCTCCCTTTGCCTGTTTCCGAGAGCCCTGGCTGCCGCGCTTCCCCAAGAGTCGCCCTCGGAGCAATGTATGGCACTTTAAAGCAAATCGGAGAACTAAAATTGGTATCAAAGAGCTCAATGTGCCAGGCCAGGTGTCTGTGAATGGAGAGTCAGGGCTTCCGGGGTGCAGATCGGGCAGGGTGGGGAGAGATGGGCGCTGAACAGGCCAGCATGGTGAGAACAGGACAAAATAGAGTCCGAGCTTCCAAGGGACTGGTGGGATCATCTGGTCTGACCTCCTGTAGAACACAGGCCATAGGACTTACCCCAAACGATTCCTGGAGCAGATCTCTTAGAACAGCATCCAATCTGGATTGAACAATCAAGGTGGGAACAGTTTGTAGGGCAGAGACAGGAAAGGGCGATGGGAGTCACAGAAAGAGACCTGGATGGCATTCTACAGCCACGAGCCCATTTACGGTGGTGGTCTAGAGCAGGGGTGGGCAAAATATGGCCCAGGGACTGTATCCGGCCCTCCAGACATTTTAATCTGGCCCTTGAGCTCCCACTGGGTAGCGGGGTCCAGGGCTTGCCCTCCTCCTCACGGCTCCTGGAAGCAGCGGCGTGTCCCCCCTCTGGCTCCTACACATAAGGGCAGCCAGGAGGCTCTGCAAGCTGCCCCCGCCCCAAGTGCCATCCCCACAGCTCCCATTGGCCAGGAACCATAGCCAATGGGAGCTGCAGGGGTGGTGCCTGCGGATGGGGCAGTGCGCAGACCTGCCTGGCTGCACCTCTCCGTAGGAGCTGGAGCGGGGACATGCTGCTGCTTCTGGGAGTTGCTTGAGGTAAGCACCGCCTGGCGCCTGCACCCACCCCACACTCCACACCCTTTTCCCAGCCCTGACCACCCTCCCAACCTCCAAACCCCTTAGTCCCAGCCCGGAGCAACCTCCTGCACACCCAACCCCTCATCCCCAGCCCACCTCAGAGCCCACACCCACAGCTGGAGCCCTCACCCCCTTCTGCACCCCGACACCTAATTTCCGGAGCATTCATGGCCCGTCATACAATTGCCATATCCAGATGTGGCCCTCGGGCCAAAATGTTTGCCCACCCCCGGTCTAGAGCCACGGGGCGCGATGCTGCTGTGTTCTAGAACGATGGGCCCAGATACTGCAGAGTTCTCATAACGGGCCCCCATGTGCCCTGGCATTCTAGAGGCAGGGCTTCAAACAGTGTGGTGTTCTAGAGCCACAACCCAAAAGCTCTGCTGTGTTCTGGAGGGCTGGTCCAAACCCAGCAATATTCTAGAGTCACGGCCCAAGGCATGGAGGCATTCCAGAATAATCATCCGGAGTGCTGTGACATTCTAGAGTCGTGTCCAGAAACACAGGGCTGGTCCAGAGCAGTCGCACCAAGCACTACAGTATTCTAGATACAATAATGAGGTGGGTCCGGAGGCCTAGTCCAAATGCTGTGGGATTCTAGAGTCGCAGCCCACAGTAACGTGGCTTTCTAGAGCAATGACGCAAAACAACATGCTCTTTCTGGACACTGGTATTCTTGAGTATTTGCCCCCACATCCTGCAGTGTTCTAGATTAGCTGCCTGAAACACTTCAGCCCACCTAGGCTGCCTGGCCTGATTGTCTCGTCGGAGCTCTGTATTGATTTAGCTAGAATACAGGGGCCCAAAGACGGTAACAGAACCCAGTCCCTCTGCCACATTAAACAAGGTTCGGGCGCTTGTATCCAGAGACCTCATCCTGCTCAGTCCCTTGGCAAACACCCCACTAAAAGTCCTTCAAACCTCTTTGTAAAGATAAAGAAGAGAAGGGAAACCAGCGACTGCATTTGCGATGTGAAGTATTAAGCTGGGTTTTTGTTTCCACACGAGCTCTGGGTCCCTTTCCCTGGCAGTGGAGAGACGGTTTAGATGGAAACCCCCTTGTCTGACAGGCTCTGAAATGGTCATAACTGGGCTGTGGAGCAGCACCTGTTCAGCCCAGGGCTCTGATAAACCCAGGGCTGGCACCGTTGGCTTCTGAGTCACAGGGCAGAGTGCTGGCCCCTGGGCTGCATTGCCCCTGCTGCTTTCTGGAGCCAACCTCCAAAATGCTACGGCCGTCATCTCCTGTGTCATTTTATTGCATGTATGTACAGTGCCGGGTGATCCCTGACCACACCCCAGTGTAAATGCGAACAGCAAAATGCCACGGTGTTCTAGACTCGGGCTCCAGAATGCTGTGGCATGTTCTAGATTGACACTAAACTGATGTGGGCTAGAACAATGCCAAAATACTGTTGTGATCTAGGTTCTAGAGGGCCTTCGCCCCAAAAGCCTAGATCAGGAGTGGGCAAACTTTTTCACCTGAGTGCCACATCGGGGAATAGAAATTGTATGGCGGGCCATGAATGCTCACAAAATTGGGGTTGGGGTGCGGGGGGAAGGGGGAGGGCTCTGGTTGGGGGTGCGGGCTCTGGCGGGGGAATGGGGATGGAAGGGTTGGGGTGCAGGAGGGTGCTCTGGGCTGGGACCGAGGGGTTCGGTGGTGGGAGGAGGATCAGGGGTGAGGCAGAGGGTTGGGGCATGAGGAGAGGCTCAGGGGCCCAGGCTCCGGGCGGCGCTTACCTCAAGCTGCTCCCAGAAGCAGCAGCAGTGTGTCCCTTCTCCGGCTCCTATGCGGAGGTGTGGCCAGGTGGCTCTGTGCGCTGCCCCATCTGCAGGCACCGCCCCTGCAGCTCCCATTGGAGTGCTTAGGAGCTGGAGTGGGGCCATGCCGCAGCTTCCGGGAGCTTGCGTGATGTGGCCCAAACACTGTGTCCCATCTGGAGCGCTGGAGCGGGGCAAGCCCCAGACCCCGCTCCACAGCAGGAGCTCGCAGACCGGCTTAAAAGGACTCGTAGGCCGGATCCAGCCCCCGGGCCGTAGTTTGCCCATCCCTGGCCTAGATCAATGAGGTCACTGGGTTCTTGAGCAAGTCCCCCAAAAGCTGCCGGGTCTGGATCACTGGTCCAAAAAGTGTAGGTGTCCTAGATCAAGTGTCTAGCACTGGCGCCCCCTAGCGACAGAGGGAGCTGCTTTAACCACGGGCAGGGTTAAAAGACAGACCCAGGCACCAACTCTCCTGGGAGACTTGGATTCTTTCTTTCTTTCCCACATTTTTCATTCTTTTTCTTTCATAGATCATAGAATACCAGGGTTGGAAGGGACCTCAGGAGGTCATCTAGTCCAACCCCCTGCTCAAAGCAGGACCAATCCCCAACTAAATCATCCCAGCCAGGGCTTTGTCAAGGCTGACCTTAAAAACTTCTAAGGAAGGAGATTCCACCACCTCCCTAGGTAACCATTCCAGTGTTTCACCACCCTTCTAGTGAAAAAGTTTTTCCTAATATCCAACCTAAACCTCCCCTACTGCAACTTGAGACCATTACTCCTTGTTCTGTCATCTGCTACCACTGAGAACAGTCTAGATCCATCCTCTTTGGAACCCCCTTTCAGGTAGTTGAAAGCAGCTATCAAATCCCCCCTCATTCTTCTCTTCCGCAGACTAAACAATCCCAGTTCCCTCAGCCTCTCCTCATAAGTCATGTGTTCCAGTCCCCTAATCATTTTTGTTGCCCTCCGCTGGACTCTTTCCAATTTTTGCACATCCTTCTTGTAGTGTGGGGCCCAAAACTGTACACAGTATTCCAGATGAGGCCTCACCAATGTCGAATAGAGGGGAACGATCACATCCCTCGATCTGCTGGCAATGCCCCTACATATACATCCCAAAATGCCACTGGCCTTCTTCGCAACAAGGGCACACTGTTGACTCATATCCAGCTTCTCGTCCACTGTAACCCCTAGGTCCTTTTCTGCAGAACTGCTGCCGAGCCATTCGGTCCCTAGTCTGTAGCAGTGCATGGGATTCTTCCATCCTAAGTGCAGGACTCTGCACTTGTCCTTGTTGAACCTCATCAGATTTCTTTTGGCCCAATCCTCTAATCTGTATCTTTCACTTCCAGGGACAGGTTCACAGATCCCGATTCCCTGCCTCCCCTCCCATCACAGGAGCAGATGACAGACCACACCATTTTACTAGCCAGTCCCGGGACGGGCGTTCCCCCTCGGTCACAGCCTCCAGCATCAGGCCACAGCCACGGACCAGGCCTGACAGGACCCCGAGCTGTTTTCCTTTGGACATTTATGTGTTGGATTATCCGAACTTGGGCTCAGTGGCAAGAGCCTTTAACTGCCGTCCCTGTGCCCCTGGCATGGGGCAGTGTTGTAGGGAGCTCCTGGGGGTGCATAGGGGACACGGCCCCCCCAAAGATCTTCAAGGGGCCCCAAATTCTCATCTGAAAAGCCAGAGGAGGGACCAGGTTCTGCGGTGTCAAGCAGCAGAAGTGCTGCAGCTGGGGGAGGTTTTATCTTTCACACCAACGAACATCATATCACAGGAGCCAGACTGGACCCTAAACCCCACCATTTCCCAGGGGTCTGACTCGCCTCTTCTGGGGAGGTGGGGGGCTTTTGACATAGTGACCTGCCAGGGCCACAAAAGAGCCACATGTAACCGGGTTGGGATTGAGGGGCATTGGCAGAACTGAGAGGGGGAGCCCAGGGCTCGGCTAGCAGGGGGCTGCAACTGCGAGGGCAGTGGGTGCTTGTCTCCTCCCCTTTGGCTGCCTGAGGGTGCGGCTGAGCTGGAAGTCGCTCTGCCTGGGGTGGCAATTGGACAATCTGCCCCCCTGGGTGTGGTGCGGGATTAGTATGTAAACAGCTGCCCACCCTACTCTGGCTCTGCTGGGATGATCAGAGTCTGTGTGAGCCTTGAGGCGGTTGCTGGCATTGGGCAAACTGAGCCACCAGGGACTCTGACCTCTCGGGACATGCCTGAGTGTGTCCCAGGAGGGATCAAACCGGCGACCTTTCCCCTTTTCCTGGACTGCACCTTCCCCCTGCACCCTCTCGCTTCCTCGCTGTGAGCTGCTGACCTGGGTTCCCCTGTAACAGCTACAGTAAAACGGGATGGGAGGGAGTGGGCCTAGGAATTTAGGACCGGAAGTGAAGATGAAGGAATCCCAGTTGAATTGTGGTGTGTATTTCAAGGAGGCAGAATGGAATCATGCCAGGCAGCCGGAGCAGAAAATTACAAATAGGGTTAATGGAAAACGGGGCTTTTGCAGAGCTCAGGAGTAAACTAGGTAAGTAGCAGAGGTGCATTGTCTCGTTGATGGATAGAGAGATAAAATTAATGACCTTAAAATGACTAAGAGCTGCTGAGCTGCTTTTTCTTTCATGCTGTCGAACAAGAAATGGGGATAAAACATGTATGGACAATAAGGAAGTGCATTATCCTTCTGTCTAAGGTCCTTATCTGGCTTCGTTATGATAGTATCCGAGCTCCTCACAACTGGTAATATATTTATCCTCTAACCCTCCCGGGGAGGCAAGGAAGTGCTATCATCCCCCTCTGTAGCATGGGGAAACTCAAGCACGGATTAAGTGACTTGCCCAAGGTTAGTCTGGGGTAGAGCAGGGAATTGAGCCAGGATCTCCCAAGTCCCAGGCTAGCGCTCTAACCATTGCACCAGCGTCCCTCTATGACGCAAAAGATCTGGTTTAATAAAACTTGAGGGGTAAGTGGATGCTAGAGAGAGAAATCGGCTGGCTTGGGGGAAACACTCGGTTCTTGGAGGGATTTGGTTGAAAGGCAGGGGAAGAATGCCAGCCTGGCACCGATTGTCCTGAGGCAGAGAGCAGCGATCGCCGTCTGGCAAACCTGCGTCAGGTGAGATTGTTGCTGCCGTCTCTCTGACAGCAATGGCCTGTCCATCGGTGGGACAAACACAAACACATCGTCTGGAGGGGAGGGGGAAGGATTTTTTTATGCCACGTGCTGCCCCTGCCCCGAACTGCAGCCCGTGAGGTTTGTGTGGCTTCCCAGGGGTGTCTGCTTACCCCCTCGTATCGCTCTGATTTTCCTCTGCTTTAAATCTGTCGCCCTCCCAGCCCTGTGCAGGGGCAGATCCCCTGGCCTCATCCCTCCAGCCCCCATGGGGCCAAGCCCTTGCGCCCACCCCCCATTGGCTCCCCTGGCCTGCCCCCCATCTATGGAATCCCGGAGGGCTCAGATCCTGGGTGGCTCCCACCCTCGTCCCCCAGCTACGGCTCCCTGGCGGGGTCAGTCTGCCCCACGCTTGGCAGAGCGCCGGGGGCCCTGGCTGAGAGCGAGCGCCTCTCTCGCCCCCTGCAGCGGCAGGCACAGGGCCCGGCTGGACTGGCCCTGCCAAGGAGCCGTAGGCCGAGCGCAGAGGAGGCCACAGGCTGGGCCAGCAAGATGGAGGCCGGAGGTGAGCCGGGGTGGGAGTGAAGGTCCTGGCGGGTGGGCGGGATGGGAATGGGACACAGGGCCTTTCCCCTCGAGGGGGTGCTGGTTATTGCCCCGCCCCGGGCCCTGTTCTGCCCCCTAGGATATGGGTCACTTCTGCTGGCCCCCAATAGGGGTCACTCGTACTCTGTGGTGGCAGGTCAGGGCTGGCCCGAGGCTTCCTGTGATGCCCCGTTCACCGGCCCCTGGAAAGGGTTTGGGTCTCGGTCAGTCCGAGCGGCATGGATGTCCAGTGTCACCACCCCATGGGCACTGACTGGGCCCCTGGCTGGCAGAGAGACCAAGGATTGGATGGACCCTCGGGACCGAGCCCCCATCTGTGGGGGGGGGGGGTGGTGGGATGCCCTCCTGCCCCTGTTTTAGGGGGAACCCAGAAGCCTCATTCTCCAGGGCTGGGCGTCAGGCCCCAATCCCAGCACTAAATCCACTAAATAATTGAAAGAAGGAAAATTAAGGGGTTTGAATTAAAAAAAAATTGGAATTGGTGGTTGCCGTGGGAACGTGCTTTCACTCCAGCCTGGAGCTGTGGGAGGAGCCTCCCAGAAAGGGGTGGGGCCTTGACTTTGAATTTCTTGATGGAGGGTGGTGAGTCTTCGAATGAATTTTGTGGCTTGGAATGTGTCGGGTACATAGCTGGGGTGGGGCAGGAATGGTCTCTTCTTTCCTCCAGTGATTTGAACGGTGATCTTGAGGGCAGTCCCTTCCCATGGGATTGTTCAACGCTGGTGATCAGCATTGGGGGTGGGAAGGCATGTGTGGACCAGTCTAGGGGTTTGTATGGCTCCCATTGACATAGGATCTGAGCCCCTCACGGTCATTAACAGACTTGATCCTTGCAGTGAGGCAAGAGAGTATTATCCCTATTTCACAGATCTGGACACTGAAGCACGGAGCAGGGCGGGGGGAAGTGAATCTCCCAAGGTCACACAAGACAGATACAAGTAGGCAGAGCTGAGGATTGAACTTTGGTCTCTTGAGTCACAATCCAGGTCCCATTGTCCCTGGGACTCAACCACCCCCAGCTGCTTCCTCCTCAGGGGTGAGGAGGCTGCGAGGGGAAGTGTATGAGATGTGTGGAGTCCGGGGCAGGAACAAGGAACAGATTGATTTCAGGGGGGGAACGGGGGACAGAAGGGGAAAAGGGACAAGAGACTGAATTGTCTAGAGGAGATGAGTGCAGCTCTCAGTTATGTTGCTGCCCTGAGGGGTTTGCTTCATGATCTGGTCTCCGTTAGTAAATATCAAAACTGTGGGTTCAAATTCTTTTGTGGCACCTGTGTAACTCTGCTGGGGGTGCCCCCATCGCCCTGGTACCTTGGGGGTTACACCAGCATGACCTGTGGGAGAATCTGTCCCCCATAACTACTCCAGTGTGAGAGTTCTGATTTCTGGGACGGTCCTTTAGTTCTCAGCAGGGGTGATGTTATTGCAAACCCTGTCCTGGTGGGGTTTGACCCCACGATTCTCAGTGTTCAAGTGAGGTCCTCTACCACGTCACCTGAAGGCGTGATCTCTATTAGCTGGCAGCACTAGTAAGCTGTCATCCTCTATGCGGGCCACATGCTCGATGTGATACCCTTTTCACAAGCGGGTTATGCTATTACTTAAGATCATTTTTCCAGCCCCAGTGTAAGAGGATTCTGGCTCCTCTGTCTCTTGCGACAGGTAGGCTGAGGAAATTCAAGGGACGCTGTCAACAGAAAACTCATATAAATGTGTCCTAATGTCTAAAAACATTAGCAATGTTCACAGTTGATGCTGTTTGGTTAATGTTCTCTTCATCTGACTGAGCGTGGGACAGGGAAATTCACCTGGCCAGTTGCACAATCTGTTTCTAGCCTTTCACCATCGAACTGCGTCCCATTCTGGTGTCTGTGCTTTAAATCAGATGGGGGGTGGGGGGTAGAGTGGGCTCAGAAAAGATCTTCTAGGTCTGAGTGTGAGAGGTAAGAGGTTCAATCTGTTCAGTCTAACAAAGAGCAGGTGCCTTGATCACTACCTATAAATACACTAGGAGAAAATTTCTAATAGCAGGGGCTCTTTCATCTCGTAGATGAAGGCAAGACAATTCATCAGTTGGAAGTTGATGCTTGACAAATTCAAACTGGGAATAATAAAGAGCAAATTTTTAACAAGGAGTGAAATTGACCATGCAAACAGCTTACCAAGGGATGCAGTGAATCCTTCATCGCTTGGAGACTTTAAATCCAGGCTAGATGTTTCTTTCTAAAAGATCAGCTCTTATTCCACTACAGTTTGTTGGGCTGGATGCGGGTGTGACTGGGTGGAATCCCCTGGCCTGGGTTATGCAGGAGGTCAGTCTAGAATGATGATGATGATCATCAGCGATCCCTTCTGGCCTTAAACTCAGTGCACCTATGAATTGTCTCACTGCAAGGGAAGATTTTAGAGAGATTTATTTGAAGACCAGTGAAAATTTCCCCCCCAAACTTCTCAACGGTTTTGAAAAGTGGCTGGAGTCATGGCATGGTCCAGGCTGCCCAGGCCCGCCTTAACCGATGGTTGGAGGGGTCGGAGCCTGGTCGATGCTCTGGCTCCAGCTGGTTTTAAAACTGGTTAGAATTTTTTGGGTGGGGTGAAGGAGGGGGCATTTCCCCATGTAGACAGGGCTGGGGTTGATTTAGACCTTGAATTTAGGGGTTGTAAAAACAAGGTTGTTACATACCCCAAAGTCCCTAGAAATTAAGAAATTCCAAAGAGAACAGTGTGTTTTTTAAACCTTCCCCTGCAAACCAAACAGTGCAAGCTGCTTTGGCAGGCAGTGCAGCCTAGTGCATAGAACACGGAGACTTGGGTTCTATTCCCAGCTATGACCTTTAGCAAGTCCCTTCCCCGTGCCTCAGTTTCCCCATCTGTAAAATGGGGCATGTGTTACTGAGCCTCCTTTATAAAGCACTTTGAGATCTGTGGATGAAAAGTGCTTATTAAGAGCTCGGTGTTACCTCAGACTTTTGATAATGTGGGGTTGAGGAGGTCTCCACGGGGCCCTCTGTCCCCATTGTGCCATCCCATCAAGCAGCTCCTCCTTCATGATCCCCTAATGTCCTGGGGCAGCGACAGCCAACGTGGAAAAATAACCTGAACGTAGCAATTGCCAGACTGGGTCAGCCCTGAGGTCCATGTAGCATCATCAGTAGAGGCTGCAGAGGAAGGGTAAAGAACCCACAGTAGCAGTGAGGGGCGGGAACTTTCCACCGCCATAGGTCTCATCCTGATGTCTAGTAGTTCAGCTTAAACCCTGAAGCACAAGGTTTAGTATCCATTCCAGAATTATTGTTGTAATTTAAATTATAGTCCTGGATAGTCTTTCTCCATGTGAATGTCCAGGCTGGTTTTGGTCTCAACTTCATGTGGTGGTGAGTTCCACAGGCTAATTGAAAAGTGTTTCCTCTTATTGGTTTTGAATTCCCTACCTTTTAATTCTATTTGAGTGTCCCTTGGCTCCTGATCTCCCTTCTTCATCCCAATTATTATTTTATAGATATATATTATGGCCCCTCTTATTGGTCTCCTTTCTAAAGGTAAACAATCCTTTCAATCTCTCCTCATAGGAGAGGTCGTCCAGGCCCTAGATCATTCCGTTGCCCTTCTCTGAACCTTTTAATTCTGCAGTATCCTCTTTGATTTAGGGTGAACCATGCTGCAGACATTATTTCAAATTCAGATGAAGAAAATCTTTAGTGGGTTGATGCAGTTTAGTGGCTGGAAACAAGGAATCGGCACTAGCAGTTGCTGAGGTGTCTCCATCTGCTGATCAGGGTTCAGTGTAGCAATGTGGAGTGAGTTAAGTATCAGAAGTGAAACTGACTGGAACTGGAGTGAAATTGACCAGCTGTAGTGGGCGTTTTCCCCCCAATTTGTCCATGCTGAAATATCTGCAAAGGCAATAAGTGTGGAGGGATTTATATTAAAAACAAGCTTTAAGTTTAATAAACCCAGGTGCCGGTAACACAAGAAGGAAACATAGTTTTTGTTGTAATGTTTTTTTAAACCAGTAACATCTCTCTAAATCCTCAAGCAAACTTTTTTTTCTTTACTTAATTTTCTTTTGAAATCCTGCAAAATTGCTCTCTGCATTTGGGTTTTGAGGAACTCTTTTTTTGTAAATATACACAGTTTTGGGTGCTGAAAATGATTGCAATTCTCTCCTGCATCAGCTTGTTTGTGATGTGAGCATCCCAGGTGGCTTCCTGCATTCCTTTTGGTTAAGAATGGGATGGATTTGTATTATTTGTATTACAGTAGCACATGATGACCCGATCCGAGGCCCTCCAACACCTGGAAAGAGTCTCTGCCCTAAAGAGCTTTGAATCTAAAGAGAGCAGACACACAATGGAGGGATTCATAGCCCCATTTTACAGACAGGGAGCTGAGTTGAAATGACTCACCCAAGGTTGCGTGAAGTCCGTGTCCAAACTGGGAATGGAACCCAAATCTCCATCCCCTGCCTTTACCACAAGGCCGTCTGTCAGATATCCCAAAGCCAGCTGAGACCACAGTGTTCATGTCGTCTGGTGGTTTTCAACCTGTAGTCGGCAGACTCCTGGGGGTCTGCAGACAGTGTCTAAGGTTTCCAAGGGGTTTGCATCTCCATTTGAAATTGTTTAGGGGTCCGCAAATAAAAAAAGTTGAAAACCACTGGGCTAGTCTGACCTCCAGTGTGGCAGAGGCCATAGGACTTGCCCGTTTGACTTAGAACAGATCTCTTAGAAAAGCATCCACACTTGTTTTGAAAATTGCCTGTGCTGGAGAAACCGCCACAGCCCCTGGTAAACTGTGACAGAAAGCTTGCTGTAACTTAGGGAGTGGAGGATTGTGTGCAGAGCCTAGATCTATATTTCATGCTGTCTCTTGCCTCCCCCCCGCCCCCCCTCCCCCCGTGCGTTACATCTTCCCTTCGCCCTGGTGTTCACAGACCCAGCTCACTGCTGTTGGGGGAGCAGAAGCAGGGTGAAGGGGGGCGAGATGTGTATGTTCTACACCTGCAACTGCTTGGGTGGGCTTCAGTTCGAAGATCATGAATCCCTGCGATGGCTTCTGAAGCAGGGTGGCTTGCCTGCTCCGCCAAAATGAACCTATCTGGGTTAAATGGCCTGTACTCCCAGTGGTGCTTCCTTGGGTGCACAGGGCTGTTCAGGCAATGAACATTCAACACTTCCCTGATGCGCCCACTTCTGGGGTGGAGCAGGGATTGCACCGCTGAAATGAACGACTAATGAGCTTCAGGCTGCCAGAGCAGATAAGTCCCTAGTTAGACCGGGTGTACCAAGTGGGGCTCTCACTGGTGCTGCCCCATGAGGCTGACTGCCCTGGGGTCACCATCGGTGGCCAGGCCATGGTGCTCCGATTGCTGAGGAGGGCAAAATGCCATCTGCTGTGTCCGTTTGTCCCTCCTGCTGCTGCTCGTTGCTGGCTGCAGGTAGATGATTTTTAGTGAGCACGCTGGAATATTTTAAACCTTTTGTGCTGAGCCTGTGGGACCCGCCACCTGAGATGGCAGAAAATTCCCCTGGTCCTGCTAAAGCTGCACCTGCACAAGGTTAACCCTTTCGGCGTCGCTCTCGCCAGCCTGTCGGATTGGCACGTGCGGGGGGAGACCCTCGGGCGTGCGGACTCAGCTACATATCTGTTACCCCCACCCCGATCAGCCAGTTAATTCCCTCTGCTGGTGCCTTCAGACGGGGCTGGCAATGGAATTGTTCTGACCTGAACAACTTGAGCACCCTGGGTTCCATGGAAGGGGGTTTAGGCTCCAGCTCTGGAGGACGGGCACTGATGGCCTGCTCCAGTCCCTTCCATGGAGAGTGGCTTCGAATCAATGCCCTTTTAGGCCTTGTAGTGATGCGGGGAGCTCCAGCACGGGTTCCAGGTGGGAGGGGCTGTCTCAAGACCCACCCCCAGGGTGCTGAGCGTGCAGCAGCTGGCGGAGACCTTCCCGCCCAGCTGCTCAGCTGATCTGCTCTTGTTGGCTGGTCAATGTCAACGCTTCCGTTCACCCAGACGCAGCTCAAATAAGCCGGTCGTGTTGCAGGCGGGAGCAGCACTGTCCTCAGCTGCCCCAGCTGGCTGTATTGACAAAGACCAGATGAGTCAGGAAGATCAGACTCTCAGCCCTCCAATTCGGGAGTCCTGAGTCCTAGTAGCCCCGCTCAAACCCGCTGCAATGTGAAAGGTGTTTGACAGGTGTCAGTCCAATTCCCAGAGGGATGGGCCTCCCCATCACAAAACCATCTCCCTCCCATCTGGGAACTGTGGGGAGACCCCAGCCCACCCCCAGTCCCATTCCTGTAAGGGCTGAAAGGGGCTTGAATGGGAGCCCAGAAGATAATCTGCCCCTCACCAGCCTCTCTCTCCAAAAGGGATAGGAGCAGCTAAAATGGCCTTTCCCCTTATGTAGTGAGTGGGGGCTGGGTGTGTGTGTGTGTGTTTAGAACGGGGGCTGGGAGTCAGGACTCCTGGGTTCTAGTCCTGCCTTGGGGAGGCAGCATGGTCTAATGGTGAGAATGAACCCAGGAGTCCTGTCTGTCGAGGATGATTCTGTGACGGGGCGGTCTCTCCCTCTGGGAATTGGACTGAGACCTGCCAAATTAATTTCACATTGGATGGGGTTTGAACGGCTGCCCTAGAGATGCTGTAGATCACCCCCACCCCTTCTTCTTCTCCTGAGATGAGGGAGCTGCCGGGCCAGGTTCCAGGGGATTCCACCCTCCTGTCCTGCCGCATGGGCCCATGAGTCGAGATCCCCAGGGAGCACCGGTCGCCCAGTGGCTAGCTGCAGCGGCTGATGGAGCAGCCGAGAGCAGAAGTGGAGCAGGGAGCCGACGCCTTTAAGGGCTTCATGTGAACCTGGCGGTGTGCCCAACCCTGGCTCTCCCTCCCCCTTTGAGGCTGCTCCCATGGGACGCTTTCTGAAACCATACCTAGCACACTCCTCACCGGGCAGGCTGAGCCCTGAGCCTGGGAAGCGACAGGAGTGAAGCCGGCTGCTTCCCACCCTGCTACAGTCCAGACATTTCTCCCCTGGAGATCCCGCTTCCCCCCCTCAAAGGGTCCCAGAGGTCCGGTTGGAAGCCATGCAGCCATGGGGCAGCCTTGGGTGGCATAGATAAGGAAGGCAGCCTGAATCAGAATCCCGGCGGCCAGGAGCCAAGGTCTGCGTCATCGGGGGCAGCGACATGGAGCTCAGACCCAGCCACCTTTTTAGGTTTGAGGAAGGCTCAGATTTTGACTTCCAGTTCAGGATCCAGCTCTTCCTGTGGGTGCACTTGTTCGGCCGGCTGGTCCATCACCTCCTCCGCACCTTTGGGGGGCTGACACAGTCGCCCCCTTGTCCATTGCACCCACGGTGAGCAGCATAGGCGTGCGCAGCACATTTCATTAGGGTGTGCCCCCAGGGAATTTTAATTTTTTTTTTTTAAGGCGAACATTTATTGCATAGCCAATCCTAAAGGACATTATTTTTATTTTTATTCATCAAACAAACTAAAGAAACTAAACCTTAACTGAACAATGTTTTTTAAATTAACAACTAAACTTTACTTAAAAAATACAAACTTGAAAAATGAGACACAAAATACCAAATTTTTGCTGTAGTGATAACCAGGCGTATACAAAGATAAAGATCATGAAAATTGACTGTATCTTTAACCAGGTAATAAGCTAACCCAAATTGACCAAAACAGATTAAGGTTTCTTCATCTTCCTGTCCTTGCGAATGAGATGTCGCTCACCAGGTGTTATGGACTTAAATTCCTCAATCACATCATCGTAATTAACTGACGAAGCCAATTCTTGTTCAATGTACAAAATCATGAGTGAGTCGAGGCGCTGTTGGGACATTGTACTTCTTAGTTTGTTTTTTACATGTGCTAGTTTTGAAAAGGCTCTTTCACATGAACAGCTTGTAAGAGGTAAGACTGCAAAGTATTGAATAGATTTGTAAAAGGCCTGGGAGACCGATCCGATTCCTTTAACCAATCAAGCCACTCTCTGGTGGTGTTCGTAGTGCTACCTTTAGGAACAGATATGTCAGAACCCCGAAGCAATCCGACTTCAGCTTCCAGCTCATCCAAGGACACTTTAAATTTGTTGGCAATGATTCTCATATCGTCGCTGCCAATGTCTAAGCTCAGTAATTTTCCCACTGCAGTCACAATTTTACAAGTCTCCTGTTCAAATCGCTGGTCAATGGCGGTAATCATTGAGTCTAGGAGTGGGTAGAATGAACTTATTCTCTGCTGCTCCTCTTTTGTATCAAAGTGATGCTGGGACTCAAACACGACATCAATACGAGTGGACGCTTTTCTCTTCTTAACTGGAGGAATCGATATATCATTCTCTACACACATTTTCACACTGTCATTGAAAATAGACTGAAAATATTCTGGGCCACTTCTCATCGCAGCCGAAGAGTTACACAAGCTTTTCACCCCTGTCATTGCAGTAAGTAAGTTCAGATCTGGAGCTTGAAGAGCCTTACTCACTTTCACCACCATCTGGAGAATAGGGTGCATCATGTGAAGGGCAAAGATGAACTTGAATGAATTTAGTTCATGGATAAGGCCCCTGGCTTTTATTTTAGCGTCACAAAGGCGAGTCGTTTCAATAATCTCTTTTAAAGCTTGTAAAATGATGGAGTAGTTTTGTTTTACAGCAGCCACTCCTTCTGCTCTGCATGCCCATCTTGTGTTTGACAGGGACTTCAAAGTCTTCAACTGGGATCCTACTTCCTGTGAAATCTTCTCCATTACTGCATATTGCACAGGACTGCCCTGCATGAAGGCATAAAGAGTCTGAATAACACGAAAAAAATCAAAGACAGTTCTGTTTTGTTTACTTGCAGTGCATGCATCTTCTAGGACGAGGTTCAAACAATGCGCATAGCAGTGTACATAGAGTATTTCACTGTTTCTTTCTTTACATTTCATTTGAACTCCCACAGTACATTCAGACATAGTAGATGTGCCATCAAAACAGACAGACATCACTGATGACCAGTCAATTTTAAGAATGCCAAGGACGTCATTTACCTGGTCAAAGATAGACCGAGCATCAACTGTTATTAGTCTCTGAACAGACACAAAATGTTCAACTGGACTATGTTTTTCACTGTCCAAATACGGCACCACAATGGACATCTGTTCATGGTGTCCACAGTCATTAGTGTTGTCTGCAATTACTGAGACCATTTTTCCATTTAGTGAAGACACAATCTTTTGTTGCACAACGTTGTGCAAGGCTACAATTCAATCATTTGGGATGCGATTACTCCGATAGGTAGCATTTCGAGGAGATTGTTGCACATGCTTTGCCATTACGGGATCATATTTTTGGAGCATATTGACAAGATTTAGAAATAAACCTTTCTCAAAACTGTCAGCTTTTTCATTGTGACCCCGAATTGTCTCCCACCTTTCGCCAAACACAGAACAATGTCAATCAGTTGCTCCATTACACTTCGGTTATGGCACCGTTCTTCTTCTCGTTTAGACAGATAAGCCTGCTTGCCCTCATCCAACGATACATCAATAGGTTTCCCTTCATTAAAACTTGACCATGAAGAACAGCTCAACACATTGGATTTTGACAGTTGGTGGTTTTTAAAACATTCATTAGCCCTATGCCAGTTTCTGAATCCCTTATCAATAAATGCTGGATCAGTGTGATCTTTGTTTGCTGCATCATTAGAGGAGATGAAACGGCAGTAAAAGCAAAATGCTGCATCCTTTGGTGGGCTATATTCTAACCATCTATACTTTTCATACCAATCGGACTGAAAACTTCTTTGTTTATTCCCTATTTTACTTCTAGGAAACATACTCGATCTAGGCTGGTAAGGACCTCTAGATAATGGAGACTGGCGTTCTAATCTATTTTTTGGAATATCACAGACCGGGTCATCAGATGGAATGTTTGATGGCTTTGAATAGGAACTACACTGACCTGAACTAAGAGACAAAGTCTGTTTCTGTTGGTCATTACTCAGGTTATTGCACGCACTGGAACTGGTGGCGGCTTTGAGCAGGGGGTTGGACTAGATGACCTCGCGGTCCCTTCCAACCCTGATATTCTATGATTCTATGATTATCTTCATGTAAGTTCTTAACCGAGGAGTCTGAGGTATTTGCACTACTATCAGCACATTCATGATCATTCAGTTTGTCTGCTCCTTTCCTTATCTTAACAATGAACCGATCCATATTTTAAAATTAACGGGGGGTATCATACGATTGAATTAAAACATAAAGCCACGGGCTTGTTATGCTATTTCAGTAGAGTACACGCGACAAAGATTACAAACACTGTAGACACTGCGCTGGGCACGCCTGACGCGGCCGCGTATATAGGTGTAACGAGGCTGGTTCTGGCGGGACCCAACTGAGAGTGCCAATTCAGGACAAATTGCTTAAAGCAGGGCAGTTAAAGCCCAAGGCTGGGGTTTTTCCACCTCTAAGGCAAACCAAACCAGCCAAACAGAGCAGACTTTGGTCTCACCTCACTGGCTAACCATAAGTCACACAAGCAATTCCCTTAGACACTCCAGTTTCCCAGTATCTCCACCAGTGCCACTCGTTATGGGGATAAATGGTTATGAAAACCAATACCCCAGGAAAAGAAAAAAGGTTCTCTCGGTCCCAAAGGACCAAGCCCCAGACACAGGTCAATATACAAATCAGATCTTACCCACAAACCACGCTGTTGCCAATACAACGTAATACAACTGCAAAACGAAGCATTTCTGACGGTATCTTCTAGACTGAGCACTGAGTCCCATTGGGTAGCTAGAAAGATTCACCTAAATAATCTATACAGAAGCCTGTGGAACCCCATAAGACTGCGTCCCTAATCCATGAACTATTAGAACTCATTTACAGAACTTTTCTTAAACATTACATGAATATATTGTCTCATACTATGGAATTAGAATTTATAATCCCTGTTCCATGACGAGATATAATGTATCTTAATTAAAACTATCTTTCGATGTTTTTTCCTCAGAAATCCAATTTAAATTAAAAAAATCCGATTTTTTTTTTTTTAAGTCATTGATTTTTATCCACCCTAACAGCTGGGCCTGGTGAGGACAGGGGGAAGGACTGGTCCCCAGCTGGAGTGAGGCAGGGGCCAGGGGCAAGAGGAGCACAGTGGGGCATGGGGGGAGGATTAGTCCCTGCTGACTGGAACAAGGCAGGGGCCGGAGGCAAAAGCACAGCGGGGCAGGAGCTAGGGTTGGTCCCTGGAGCAAGGGAGGGGCTGGGGGTAAACTGCAAGTGCAGTAGGGCTGGGGAGGGGGTAAACAGGATCCCCCCCACTCCTGCCCACATAGAGCAGGGACCTACCTTCTCCCTGGTTCTAGCCCATTCTCTTTGTCTCTCTCCGCACCGAGCTAAGGGTGGGGGTGCACTGAGTACAGGACTGGGGGTGCAGGGTCTGAGAGGGAGTTAGGCTGAAGGAGCAGGCTGGAGGTTGGGGTGCAGGGTCTGGCCAGGAGCTAGAATGAGGGAGGGGGCTCAGGGTTGGGGCAGGAGGTTGGGGTGTGGAGCGCTTACCTGGGGCAGCTCCCATTTGGTGCGAGGGGTGCAGGTGGATATGTGGGCGAGAGGGCACAGGAGCTCCCCATTTGGTGCTCAGGGTGGGCGTGGGGATGTGGGGGGGTGCAGAAGTCAGAGCTGGGGTTGTGGGGGTGCAGGAGTCAGGGCAGGGTGTGTGACGGGGGTGCAGGAGTCAGGGCTGGGGAGGTGGGCTGGGTCGTGGGGATGCTCCCAGCCCCCTGCCCTGAGCGGTTCACAGCAGGGGGCTGGAGGGGGTATACCCCCATTCCACCCCCTTTCCCAAGGCCCTGCCCCCGCCTCTTCTCCAATTCCTCCTCTCTCTGCCCGGCACACTGCTGACCGGGGCAGGGGGCTGGGAGTGGAAGCGGGGTGAGTCCGCAGCACGCTGGGGGAAGAGGCGGGAGAGGTTGATTGGGAAAGGCAAAGTAAAGAAATCTCCAAGTGACTAGTCCTGGGTCCCTCCCCTGCCGGTGGTCGGTACCGCCTGGGGCTGCGCGACACGAGAATCAAACCCCGTGGTGCTTAGAGATCTCCTCCCTGGGGTGCTGCTGCGGGGTGCCGCCGAGGGTTTCCGAACGTGGGTCTCTTTGAACTCCACTTGGAGAGCCACCTTTGATGTGCTGCAACCCCCTGCTGTTCGTCTCTGCGAGCGGGGCCCCCAGCAGTGGACTTAAGGACCTGCACCCCTCTGACTCAGGCCTTACATGAGCCACAAGCCCATCATCCCCCCCCGCCCCCGATTTCTTTTGCAGCCCCAGTAGCTTGGCCTGGGGGACACTGTACTTGTAGGATGGTGTTTTTTCCAGGGGTCTGCCCCCCAGTGCATGCAGTATCGGCAGTGAAGCCAGAGGGAGCCTCTCACGCTGCTTTCGGCCCAAGGATTTGAGAGGAGCGGAGACCCAGGGCGCTGTTTTAAGCCCTGCTGTGTGGGTGTTTCCCCTTCCACTGGCCATTGTCCCATCAGTTCTGATGCAGGATCTGTTGCTGTTTGTGTCGTCACACCTCTCTCTGAGTTGACAGCCATGCTCTGGGGCTGCTGCAGGGCGGGGGTGCTGTTGGATGTAAATTCTGTCTCCTGGTTAGAAGTCAAGAGCAATCAGCTCAAGCCCCTGTCTCTGTCAGGAGTGGAGGAGTTTTGCTGAGGCTTGGGTCCGTTCCCCTTGTCCCTGATCCTGCTGTCTTCTCCGCTCCTGGGTAATGACCAAGGCCGGAGGATTCCTGGATCGGGTCCGAGCTTCGCGTTGACTCTGGTTGTGAGGGCTGGGGAGGGAGGGAGATAAATAAATGAAGGGAAACATGAGCCATGGAGCAGAAATGTCCTGCCCCAACCCCAGCAGGAACAAAAGCGCTAAGATGTCACCACTTCAGAAGCTGGAGAGCCTGGCTGGGCGGATCTTCTACTGGGGGCCACGCAGCGAGGCGGGGGCCCCGGCCGGCAGCGAGATGGCCCATGTGTCCGAGCACACTGCCGCCTGGAATGAGCAGAGTGAGTTGGCATGGGAGCCCTGTTGGTAGGACCACGTGCAGCCCCAGATCCCAGGGGGTCGGGCTGCCATGATTCAGAGCTGGGGAAAAGTGATGCAGCATCTGAGTCCTAGTGGGGATGCGGGGGGTGGGGGGTGTCCCTGTGATGCAGGTGCCATTGAAGTTTGTGGTGGCTTCTGTGGGGAGACCACGGATTGAGTCTGGTCTGCCCAGCTCCCCCCTGGAAAGGTTCCCTGCGGGGCAGGGTCGAGGTGAGGGGGAAGCTCACTCAGCGGATGAGGCCTTAGGAGCTCTCGGTTCCCAGTCACCGCTGGCAGCAGCTTGACATCAAGGGACTCGTCTTCCTGCCGCTCCTGAGCCATCGGCCGTGTTGCGCCAGCCACGCGAGCCTCTTGCCATGCTGAGGAGCTGATGGTGGCGCCGTGGAGGCGCGGGGTGGGACGTGGGCTCTGGAGATGGCAGCTCTTATGTCAGGAGGGCTGAACCCGCCAATCCGAGTGTGACTTCTCTCCTCGCTGAGTGTCTGCGCCGGGCGTCCAAACCAGTTTGTGCGGTGTGTGCTGCTCCATCGGCTCTCACTGTTCTGCCGATGGTAGCTAATCCCACACACACACAACCCCTCTGAAGGGAGAGATTATCTTTGTTTTGTGATGGGGGGAAACTGACGTGCACAGAGGGGAAGTGACTTGCCAAAAGACTTGCAGACTTGGGGGCGGAGCTGGCTATGGAACCCAAGAGTCCTGGCTCCCGGTCTTCCATACTGGTTTAATGGTTAGAGCAGGGCCTGGACGTCAGGACTCCTGGGTTCTGTCCCCAGCTCTGGAAAGGGAGTGGGGTCTGTGGATTCTTCTCTTCCTCATTACTCCCTCTCTGTCTTTCTTCCCCTCTCTATTCCCACTCTCCCTCCATTCCAAAGGCCAGTCCCTGGTGTGTGGCACCTCCCGTTCCCCCCACTGCACCTGGGAAGCTGCAGGCCAAACGCCTGGTCCTTGATCGCTGCAGATCTTTGGTGTGGGTGGGAGGCTGGGCGCTCGGATCCCTTTGCCCTGAGTGGCACAAGGACCCACTGGCTCCCCTCCGTGGGAGAGTCATGGCTACTTCCCTGTGCTGCTGGGACATATTTGTGCCCTCTCATGTCACTTACACTTCCTCTCTGACATCCTGGCTCTCTTTTCTTCTCATCCACTTTCACTTCCTCCTTCTCTTTCACTCTCCCTCTTTCTTTCCCTCATTCCCTCCTTTTATTCCTCCCCTCCCCAGCCGTGACTCATCAAAGACGAAAACTGCCCCCCCCTCCGGCATTTGCAGCCTGTCAAGTGGAAAAGGAGTACTTGTGGCACCTTAGAGACTAACCAATTTATTTGAGCATAAGCTTTCGTGCTCAAATAAATTGGTTAGTCTCTAAGGTGCCACAAGTACTCCTTTTCTTTTTGCGAATACAGACTAACACGGCTGCTACTCTGAAACCAGCCTGTCAAGTGTTACCTGGGCGTTGATCAGCTCGTACTCTTGAATTAACTGCACAGCCGCTTGGGTCAAGGTCACATCCCCACTCCATGGCCCGGGCTGTAGTTTTGGGTGGGTGGGATTCCCATGAGGGACCTGGAAGTCCCCACGTGACCCTAAGCAGCTCTGCTCCCTCTATTGGGGGCTCTGGGCTAGCTCAGTGGGGAGGGGAGGGAGGATGTGGGAGATGAGCTATCTCTGACCCGCCCGCCAATCCCAGGCACGGGCTGGATGTTCAAACAAGGTTGTAACAATAGTGCTTGGCAGGGCAGCCAGGATTCAAATAGCAGATTGTAAAGCACCTGGTGCCAGCGGCTTCTCTGGCACCTTTAACCCTCTGCTGTCTCGACCTTCCGAGCGCTGCCTCCAGATCCAGCGGGCATGGCGCGGGGGGCAAGTTAGCCTAGTGAGTGAGAACTAACTATATGCCACAGTTTGGTAGCACCAGGAGTCAGGACTCCTGGGTTCTCTCCCTGGCTCGGGGAGGGGAGTGGGGTCTAGTGGTTAGAGCAGGGCGGCTGGGAGCCAGGACTCCTGGGTTTATTCTCTTGATCTAAGGTACTTCTGAGGGCCCATCACTGTAGCATCTGAGCACCTCAGTCAATGCATTTATCCTTACAGCTTGCCTGTGAGGCAGGGCTATCATCCCCAGTGTACGAATGGGGAATCTGAGGCACAAGGCGACATCTCCAGGGTCTCATGGCAAGTCCGTGGCAGAGCCAGGACTAGAACCCAGGTCTCCTGATTCCCAGGCCAGGGTCTGATCCACTGGTTGGCACTGATTCTGCCCACTTCTCTGATTCAGCAGAGCAAGGCACTGATACCGGGCAGGGCATCGGGGGTTTCCTCTGCTTCGTGTTGGGGGCAGCGCTACAGAAGCTCCTAGGTGGAGCATCAGCAGTTAGCAAACCCATGCTGGGTCTGGAAACTGTCAGGAGGGAGTAAGAGGGGCCCTATGGGGGTGTTGCCTTCTTTGCTAGCTGCTGCCTGTTAAAGGGGATGGACCCTCTGTGTCTTAGTTACACCACAGCCGCCCATCCAGCTGCGATCTGGAGTAACTGTTGACTGGCTGGAGGCAAGGAGACTCCTCATGGATCACTGCCCAGTCGCAACCAAATCTCCCTCTGCAGGTTCCCGCCCGCCTCTTTGTCTCAGACATCCAGGCTTTGGTTAATTTCACACTAGATCAGCAGCCCTGGCCCTCCCAGCTGAGAACCCCAACAGGGCTGCCATCCCTGCGCTGTCTGCCCTGGAGGGACCCTGCCGGTGGCTGGGACCAGGGACCGCTGGTGCCAGACCCTGCTCCCTCCTCATCTGAGGCTGCTACTGGACTGGCACTAGAAATCGGGGCAATTCGCACTAGGACCCGGGCCAGCAGCCGCTGCATGAAACCAGTTTGCATCTCAAAGTGCCCTGGAGTTAGAATAAATTGCTCTGCCGACCTGGAGCCTGATTCCCACCTAGGATCCGCGTAGCAAAGATGTGCAGCCCCCTCGCTCCCCCGACAAGCTGACCCTCCTGGTCTGTGCTCTGTTTCCCCGCTGCAGCCAGGTGGAGCTGTGGGGGGGGGCTCACAGGACTCTAGCAGAGAGGAGGGGTTTTAACCATCTGAAACAGAGCTGGCTCCTCTCTGACCTTGGGTAACTGAGACTCTGCTTCTTGGCGTTAACCCCTTTCTGCCTGGGATGGCCTCTTTCCTCGCCCACAGGTGGCAAAGCACGCTGGCCTTGGTGGTGAATATTCAAGCCAGCGGGAAGCTGGATGCTCTGTGGGGGGGTTGAGGAGGAAGTTGGGTTTCCCAACCGTCATGCCTGGGAGCTCTCCTAGGAACTGCAGCGTGCCGCAGGGGTTGGGGGCTGACGCTTATGTCCCAGCGTGCAGCTCGGGGGTGCTGAGTTGCAGGGAGTCACTGCGCCTCGCAAGCAGTGCTGCACTAGGGGGCGCTGTGCTCCAGGCTGGGAGCTCGGTAGGCGGCACTCACGCCAGTGCTCCAGTGCGGCACCAGAGGGCGCTGTGCTGCAGGGAGCAGCGTGGGGGCTGCTCTCTCCCCTCCATCAGTGCTGAGCCCAATGCCCCAACTTGGTGCCAGGGGGCGCTGTGCTGCAGGGTGGTGCTCTCCCCTCTCAATATGGACTCCGGTGCTGGGGGCTGATGCGATGCCAATGGTGCTGTGACCCAGGCTATTCACAGGCTACGCCCAGGGTCGGCCCCAGCCCCAGCCCCAGCTCGCCTGTCTCCATTCTGCCTCCTTAACCCCTGCTCCTGCCATTCCGGGGTCACCCGCTGGCATGTTCCACCCCAGAGGTGGCTGCAGCTCAGCATCCCTGCATACAGCTTGTCTGTCACTAGCTTTGTGATGGGCTGGGAGGCCAAATGCTGTGTGAATACAAATGATGGCTGCTTTGCTGCGTGTCACCGGGAGGGGGCGCTAGCCAGGATCAGTGGAGCCGGTCTTGGGGCCAGGGGAGGGGGGGAAGGCTCTCGTATCTGGCTTCACTGTTTTCTGCAGGGCCCGTGTAACTGACTGCTGAGCATGCGTGAGGGGTTCCCCGTCTGTGTCTGATGTGCTGAGGATCTGAATCTTACCGGCCTAGCCGGGGAGCTGGGGCTCTTTAGCTCAAGCTGGAGCAGCCCCTGCTTTTATCTCTCGAGGCCCCTGGTTCTGTCCCCCGTGCGCCAGGCAGCGCAGCAGCCAATAGCAGAGGTTTTGCACTTGAGCTGGTGGCTGGGCTGGGGGGGTACAGAGGTGCCACAGAATTAGGGTGTAGATGACATTGGGTCCTCGCAACAGCTGTGTAGGGACATTGAGAGAGTTCCCTCAAGCCGTAGCCTGAGAGCCAGGACTCCTGGGTTCCATTCCCAACTCTGCGAGGGGAGTGCTGGCCCAGATTCTAAGGCTAGAGAAATTCACCCACCTGCATCTGTATGGGTCGTAGTGGTGAGAGGCTGGGAGGCAGGGCTCCTGCGTTCTGTCCCTGCCTCTGGGCGGCGAGTGTTGTCTAATGGTTAGAGTAGGGCTGAAGGAATCAGGACTCCTGGGTTCTGTTCCAGCTCAGGGAGAGCAGAGTCTAGTGGTTGGAGCAGGGGCAGTACAGGGTATCTGTACTGAGGGACAGTACAGGATTGTTCCGGTATTAAGCATTCAGAGAGAGGGAGCCTCCAGCCTTTCCCTTGCGGGCAACGGCCCTTCTGGCTATCCGATCTCTGGCTGGTGGTGGATGAATTTCCCCTTATGCTATTCCAGTCCCCCCCTTCCCCTGCCAGAGCCGTTGCTGCTGCTTCCCTTGTCTCAGAGCAGCAGAAAGCAGCTTCCCCTCCTTAGCCAGCCTGACACTGTCTCCCAGCGTGATCTGCAGGCGAGGTACAGCTGGGCGAGGGATTGATCAAAGAGGGCGGGGCTCTCTCCTGCTTTTAGCTTTGGCCCCTCCCCTCACGCTCATGGATCGGCTCCAGAGCTGTGTTTATTGAGTGTGGCATTAAATCTGGCCACTGGGAAATCGATCAGGGCTGCTGCTGCATCAGCTTTCCAGCCCTGGGGCAAAAGTTCTGTCCTTCATCTGTTCCGATAGCGGGCGGTGGGGGTGAGGCAGCGTGCTGGCATCGGGATCGGAAACTCCAGGATCCGGCTGTAGCCTGGCGCTCTCTGGATGGGGGGATCCGGGCGGCGTTTGCCAAGGAGGGAAAAGCAAACCCTATAACAGGAACCCAGGAGTCCGGGGCAAGACTGACCTTGGGGCGGACACTGCTGTATCCAGGGGCAATGGGTGCTAAGGGGCACAGACCCCCTGCACCAAGGGAGCTTCAAGGCAGCTGTCACCAGAGGATCCGGGCAGCGCGATGGGGCCCTCCAGCCTGGCATAAACCCGGTCCCTCCAATGCAGCCGAGGGAGAGGTGGTGCTACAGACATGCCCTGGCCTGCACATGGAGGCCTTGAAGATGGGGACTCAGAACTTGAACTTGGTTTGAAATGCAGAGGCTCGAAGGTGAAGCATGAGGTTGGAAGCTGCTACCCACAAGCTGGTGTGCTTTAGGTTTCTGTAATCACAAATGTTGTGCCTAAAACTTGTCATGTCTCTTTAAGAGCAGTCTGCCCTCTGATTAGGAGGCTCAGGTCTCTTCCAGATAACTCTGATCTCTCCTAATTACAGGTCCCTAGAGCCCTGATGCTGGGCCCTGCTGGGCTTTGAATCAGGCGCTGATTTCCACTCCGCAGAGAATGGCTTTGTTAACCAGATCTGTGGTCCTAAGTGGTCTGACCTTCTCATGCATTTTCCTTTCTGTGTACCGGGGTTGGTCTCTGTCCCAGGTATTCGAATAATACCTCGTGGTGCTGCATCGGGTACAAGAGAACTGGGTGCATTGTGATAAGCAAGAGTGCAGTCTAGCAGTCAGAGTAAGGAATGGGAGTTGGGATTCCTGGCTCTCGGATGGAGAGTGGGATGTAGTGGTTAGAGCAGGGGGGCTGAGAATCAGAACTCCTGGGTTCTATTCCTGAGAGTCAGGACTCTTAGTGCTCTTCTCAATTCTTCCACTTCCTGTGCAACAATGGGCAAGGTCACAGCTCCCTGCCTCAGTTTCCCTGCCCATAAAAAAGGAAATAGTACCTACCTCCTTGAAAGTCTAAGGAGGTTAAGGTTTTGCTAAGTTCTTTGAAAGGTGGTACAAAAGATTAGCGGTATGAAAACGTCTCCATTAGCCGATATCCACTGGTGTTTTTCCTTGCACAGGTCAGTTTGTTAGTCTATTGTGTAATTAGACACAGTCAATTAGTTTCATATGCCAGATTCATGCCATCTGACAAAACTGACATGACTAGAAATGTGTTCATGGGTCTTTAAAGGGGCTCTCTCAGCTGAAAGGCCACTGAGCTGGAAAGGAACGGCTACAAAATCTCGGGGTTATTAAAACGAGAGGATTCTAAAAATCCAGTTTGCCATTTACTATTTACGAGTTACCGTCAATGGCATGCAGGCTCCTAAAGCCTATAAGCCCTTTGGAAAATGTTACCCTGTTCCCGCTATTGCTTTTGCTCATATACTAGGGAGCTGGGCATCCGTAGAAAACCCTGAGATAGGTACGTCTGTCTGCTTAGCAAAGGAGATCTCAGTGGTATCAATTTCACTCCTGCTGAAAGTCAGTTTCACTCTAGGCCCCTCTGAGCTGCAAGAGGGGTGAGGGACCCTTCGTCTGTTTCAAGTGGGACTTAGTTTAAAAATAATTGGAATATTTCAGGATTTGTTTTTAGACAGCATTGGGGGGTGGGGGTTAACCAAAACTTACATTTTTGGAGGCCAAATTTGAATTGGCTGCTCGTTAAATGGTTTTTTAATTACCGTAGCCCCCAGAGATATTGATTGCAACCAAGGACTCCTTGTGCCTGGGTTCTGTACTTTCACCAGGGGGAGAGCTGTGTGTGCAGTGGAGGTGTTGGTTTTCGTAGGGTCTCTTTTTATATGCCTGTGCTGTGCTGTGTTTAGCACATAGCACTAGGAGGAAGAGGTGGGGAAGTTTGAGATGATCCTTAGATCCTGTGGCAGTCAGTTCCACCCTCGTGGATGGGCTCCCAAAGAAGCTCTGTCCCTCTCACAGATGAGCTACACCTGGGTGGTAGAAAGTGCCGTGGGACTGGAGGAGTGGGGCTGTCAGCCACAATCCCCATCCCAGAGCTTTCGGCTCTAGGGTCCCTGGCCCAGGCCCAGGGCCTTGAAGAGAAAGAACAAGACTCTAAGATGAGACAGGCCCAAAAAGGGAACAAATTATTGGTGTTGGGCCAAGTAAATTAGAGGCTGGTGATGCAGAGAAGATTCCTCCATCACTGTCTGGGGCTGCCCCCAGTTTATGTAACTGATTAGCAGAGGCTCACAAGTCTTCCTAGACCTCCAGAAGGAGGCAGAATGGCTGATCTCCCCTCCCAAGGCATTGATCTGGTGTGGATGATGCCAGGGAAGAACAGTGGGGAGAGGGGTGTCGCAGGTCAGGGCAACTGCACCTGTATTTGCCCCTCATGGTCCAGCCAGGGAAGCCACTTAGGCTTCTGGCTCCCAGTCATCACCTCTCTTGGGCAGAGACCTGCGTCTCTCTCCTTCCTGCACGGGGGATTTCCAGACTGCACAGCTCCCTGCCTACACTGTGAGTTCCCCAGCAAGCCAGACTGCCTCAGCCGGCCTGCTTTTCCCTCCTTCCTCAGAGGCTACAAACAGCCCAGTCTCCACGGGTATAAGGTACCACACAGCTGTTAGCAAGCACATTGATTATTACAGTAAAAGCATTGCAGGGAAAACCTCTTAAAAACCAGCAAAGAACCAGCACGCCTGCTAATAAGCTTTCCAAAGATCACCCCGCTTCCAGCCAGGTAACTCACAGGCAGTGGGTTTCTCCTCGGGGAGCGGCTTCCAGCGGCTGAGGTTTTGCATAACAGAGGCGTTACATTTGTATTCCCCTCCCCCTAGAGGTTTCCTGGGAAACGTACTTAACTTTAATAGTTTCAGATGATCCCTCAAAGCCCATAACCCTTCCCTGGGTTTCCATCGGCAACGTCACATGCAGTCCCACAATAATACATAACCGCCTGCCTTTGTAATACAATGAACTCCTAAGCTACTTAAACTTAGTTCTGTAAGGTACGGCCAGGATAGTGCAGGAGATTGTCTTCTCTGTCCCGTGTCCATGCAAGGATCCCTCTTTCCCGCCCCCTTGGGGCTGGGATCGATGGTGGGAGACAGTGGCTGGTGAGCCAAGCCTGTTTCTATAAATAGTCCGGAGAGAGTAGGAGACAAAGTGAAAGTAGGTCAGACAGACTGAGCGTCTGGGGAAGCGGATGTGAATTTAATCCTGCTCTGTGGGGCACCACGGGAGATGGGCTGTGGGGACTAGAGGGTGAAGGGGGTGTGGGCGGGATAGTTAGCCAGCAAATAGCTGATCCCTGGAACCCTTTCAGGGCTGCCCTGCCCTGTCCTGTGGGATCAGGGGAATCCCCGTAATCTTGGTCTCCTTCCCTCCAGCAGTGAATCAGTCACATCTGTAGGATGTTGTCCTGCTTCGCTGGTGCATTTCAGGCCCTCGCCTGACCCATTTCTCAGCCCTTTCTTTAGGGCAGGGATGACAGGACTAGAGTGCGGTGATGCCGGGTTTCCACAGAAGTGTTGCTATTTAGTGATTAAAGTGGGGGGCTCCTGGGGTTCTGTCCCCAGGTCTGGGAAGGGAGTGGGTTGTAGTGGAGAGAGGGGGCCGGCAGGGAATTGACTCCTGGGTTGTGCATCTGTGACCCCCAAGAACTGCAGCACCCAGATCTGGATCTAGGCTTTGAGCTTGTCCCCTCCCTGGCGTCTGAGCACCAGTGATCCCTGGGGGAGGCAGTTAACTTTATACACCTCCGGGGTGGGGGAGACTTGCCTGTGATGGTGGGGGCAGGGGTGAGCTCTGGGCTCAAAGCCACCCCCTGCTGCTGCTCTGTGCTTGGCCTCGCTGCTGCAGCCATTCAAATCCCGTGGGCATCTCTTGCACTGTTAAGAGCTGCGGGACTTGTCCCTGTTGGGAGCAGCAGGAGGCAGCGAAGATAAAAGGGGCTCTCGGTACCAAATATCCCTCCAGATGCTGCAGATTGCTCCAACCCCCATCCCGCTTCCTCCCTCCCATGGTTCTGGGATCTGGCAGCAAGGACAGGGAGCCCGGCTGGCGAAGGAAGGATCACCTGGCTGGATGCCAGAGAGCGGGACACTTGGCTGGTCCCAGGCTGCTGCTGTGGAGGCTGTGGCAGGTTGTTTTAACCCCTTTGTGGGCAAAGCCCAACTGGGGTTTGTGACTTTCACGGCTGCCTTCTGCAGCTCTGTGTGTGTGCACGGAGCACCCCCTTGTGGGCTGTTGGTGTCATTGATCTGTGATGCCTGCATGGTTGAGAGAAGGCTACACACAGGCCTCTGCCCTTTGAGCTAAGGGGGAATCTCCTTCCCCTTCACCCCCCTTTGCTGGCAGCAGTAGTAGATCCCGTATCCTCCCATTAGGGCAACGCGATCCATGCATCTTAACGTCATTTGACTGGAGGGTTGTACGAGTGTCTCCTAGTGGGGTGCAGGTTGTGTGTCGAGGGGCGTGGACCAGGCACCCCAAGTGGCATGTTCAGTGGGGGAATAGAGGCACAAGTGCATCCCCTGGGGGCTGGGGACTGCATTAGCCCTCCCTGACGGTGCTGTTCGGTCTGTCTAGGGGCAGGCACGGGGGTGGCGGTGTGGCGGGAGCGCACCCGCATGGACCTTTCTCTAGCCAATCCCCAGCTGAGCTGCCCTTTGTAGCCAATCAGTCACCGCCATCCTGCTGATACGCTTAAAATCCCCGGCCCTGTTGCGACTGCGTGCCTCTTCGCTGAGCCGGGGTGGGGCTGAAAGGGGAGCTCTGTCCACCAGGCTGGGTGCCCCCCCTCCTGACTCCTCACACTGCTCCCTCTCTCTTTCCCTTACAGTGAAGGAGTTCCTAGCCAAAGCCAAAGAAGACTTCCTTGAGAAATGGGAGAGGCCCTCTCAGGTACTGTGCCCCCAACCCAGATCACCCCCCACCGCCGCCTAATCAAGGCCTTTGTAGCCCCAGGCTGATTACTCGGCAGTCACCCCCTGGATCTCTTTCCACCTTGCCACACAGCCTCTGCTGAGGGTCTGGGGTTATTTTTGCTCCTGGGGGGCAGGGCTGAGTGGACCATGTTGCTCTTCTGCCCCCTTTCCCCCCCCAATCTGCCCTCTGGTAACTGAAGGGCCAAGAACTCTGTAGGTTGAACTCCTCTCTGCTGAGGGAGGGGGACACTAACCATGTGGGACTCCTCCTGATCCAGCCTGTCTCCCCCTCCCCCATCCTCCTTCCGAGGCTCCAGCGTGGTCGTCCAGCCCAGCCCAGCCCCAGATTGGCTCCCAGGGGGGTTGTGCTAACAGGGACCCTGTTCAAAGGGCCTCCATTTGCTGCCTGCGCTTGAGCGCAGTGCCCCAGTGCCCTGGGTCTGTCCCCACTGGAAATCCCGCCTGGGGTGGTTGTGGGTAATTCCTGAGGCAGAGCTGCTGGTCCCTCTGCAGCACTGTCACTTTGCTAGTCCTCCCGCACACCCTGTGTCATTAACACCATGGCACAGATGGGGAAACTGAGGCCCAGAGGGGAAAGGGACTTGGTCATGGGTATAGGAAGTTGGTGGCAGAACTAGGAAGAGATCTTTTGACTCCTAGTCTCCTGCCCTCTGACCACTACACTTCACTCCCTCTCCTCACAGACCGAGGGCTAGAACCCAGGAGTCCTGACTCCCAGCCCCGCCCCTGCCCCTAACCCACCAGCCCCACTGAATGGAGCTGGGCGGGTCGCCTGTCTGGAACTGGAGTTTGGTTCTGCCCAAGGAGCAGGGAATCCCTTGTCAGTGTCTCCTTAAAAATGCAGTGGCTTCCTTTGGCGCCCTCTGGTGGTGAAATGTGACATCTACTTCTTCATATTTCCATCCCACCATCAACTGCGGAGTCCAGGAACCGGCCCCACAGGCAGCCACCCCACTCCCTCGCTTGCCTGCGGCCCCATTAGACTGGGGGAGGGGGATGCAGCATCTGCTCAGCCTTGTTTTCATGTCTCTGAGCTGCTGCGGCGCCCCGGACTCTGAATGGAGTCGAGTGCCCAGCGCGGCACAGAACTAGGTCCCTTTGCAGTGTCGCGGGCTGGGCAGCCCAGGCCAGGGAACACTGTGGGAGCAATGTGGGGCAACCCCCACTTGGAATGGGCACAATGCACTGTGGGGTGCTGGAAAATAGCATTGGCTTTCTCAGCTGCCAGCCACTCCCCAGGGTTGTGCCATGTCAGTTGCCTATCCAGAGAAGGCCATCCCACCGTCAACCTCAGCCTGGACCAGTCCACACAAGAGATCCACTTCCTGGACACTATGGTGCTAATAAGTGACGGTCACATCAACACCACCCTATACCAGAAACCTACTGACCGCTATCCTTACCTACATGCCTCCAGCTTTCATCCAGACCACACCACACGATCCGTTGTCTACAGCCAAGCTCTACGATACAACTGCATTTGCTCCAACCCCTCAGACAGAGACAAACACCTACAAGATCTCTATCAAGCATTCTTACAACTACAATACCCACCTGCTGAAGTGAAGAAACAGACTGACAGAGCCAGAAGAGTACCCAGAAGTCACCTACTACAGGACAGGCCCATACAGAACGCCACTAGCCATCACCTTCAGCCTCCAACTAAAACCTCTCCAACACATCATCAAGGATCTACAGCCTATCCTGAAGGACGACCCATCACTCTCACAGATCTTGGGAGACAGGCCAGTCCTTGCTTACAGACAGCCCCCCAACCTGAAGCAAATACTCACCAGCAACCACATACCACACAACAGAACAACTAACCCAGGAACCTATCCTTGCAACGAAGCCCGTTGCCTACTGTGCCCACATATCTATTCAGGGGACCCATCACAGGGCCTAATCACATCAGCCACACTATCAGAGGCTCGTTCACCTGCATATCTACCAATGTGATATATGCCATCATGTGCCAGCAATGCCCCCTGCCATGTACATTGGTCAAACTGGACAGTCTCTACGTAAAAGAATAAATGGACACAAATCAGATCTCAAGAATCGTAACATTCAAAAATCAGTCGGAGAACACTTCAATCTCTTTGGTCACTCAATTACAGACCTAAAAGTGGCAATTCTTCAACAAAAAAACTTCAAAAACAGACTCCAGCGAGAGACTGCTGAATTGGAATTAATTTCCAAACTGGACACAATTAACTTAGGCTTGAATAAAGACTGGGAGTGAATGGGTCATTACACAAAGTAAAACTATTTCCCCATGTTTATCCCCCCCACACCCACCCACTGTTCCTCACACGTTCTTGTCAACTGCTGGAAATGGCCCACCTTGATTATCACTACAAAAGGTTCCCCCCTCCCCCTGCTCTCCTGCTGGAAATAGTTCACCTTACCTGGTCACTCTCGTTACAGTGTGTATGGTGACACCCATTGTTTCATGTTCTCTGTGTATATAAAATCTCCCCACTGTATTTTCCACTGCATGCATCCAATGAAGTGGGCTGTAGCCCACGAAAGCTTATGCTCAAATAAATTTGTTAGTCTCTAAGGTGCCACAAGTCCTCCTTTTCTGTCTTCATATCAATGTGCTCAAGAACAACCCGAGTGCGGGGCTAGGGGGTGCTGTGCTGCAGGGAGTGGCGGGCTCAGTAGGGAACGCTCTCCCATCACAGTCAGTGCTGACCCTGGAGGGGCTGCCTTTCTGGTGAGCTATAAAAACCGAAGCTCTGACCCCCTCATGGTCAGTAAAGACCCCGCCGGTCTTGCAGTGCAAATCCCACTGTCGCGAGCAGGTTCCTTCCTGATGCCCCCAGGACCAGTCTGGCCTCACATCACGTTTGTTTTCCCCCTTCCAGAACACGGCCAGTTTGGATCAGTTTGATCGAATCAAGACCCTGGGCACGGGCTCATTTGGGAGGGTGATGCTGGTGAAACACAAAGAGACCGGGAATCACTATGCCATGAAGATCCTGGATAAACAGAAGGTAAGACGCTGGGGGCTGCTGCAGAGATCTGGCCTGGGGCCGTGGACTCCCCAGTGTGGGGGAGGGATTTGGGACTGAACCCTGCGTGGGGACGCTGGAGAGGGGAGTGCGTGGGACGCATAGGGGGTGCTGTGCCAGCAGAGGAAGATTTGATGTTGCTACTTCCTTTTCTCTCCCAGGTAGTGAAGCTGAAACAAATTGAGCACACCCTCAACGAGAAACGGATCCTCCAGGCCGTCAACTTTCCATTCCTTGTCAAGCTAGAGTATTCTTTCAAAGTAGGTGTCCTTCGCTTGCCAGCCCGGCCCTGGGCTCTGTCTGCCCCCAACTCCCACAATCCCCTTGATTTGTTTCCTATTTAAAACCAAAGTTGTGCTGAAGGGGTCGAAGGGCACAGTCTGCATCTCTTGTATCCTGAGAACAAACCTTCCTGGCGTGACGTCTGGGATCAGGTTTGGAGCTAAGAAAAATCAGTTTGGATCATTCCCCTTTTTCACTCTCTTCTGTTCTGCTTTTGACTCCAGGTTTTTCACAGTGATACTTCCCCCCGCAACCGGGTCAGTTTTGCTTTCGTTCCTAGTCAGTTTCAGTTTCTGGCTCCCATGCGCTGGCCCTAGGGCATGAGGTCTGGCTTGCAGGGGAGTCTCAGAGGAAGTCCTAACTTAACTTCATGCAAAATTGGCTTTGTGGAGACTTTGAAACCATCACGTGGGATCGTTTCCTCCTGATGGAGTTTCTGCGAAAGCTAAAATTCAGGTCCCAGCGATGGGGCTTGGACCCTCTTCCCTGAACCTGGATCTTGGGGCCTGAGAGCTACACCCTCTGTGTAGGGGGGACAGCAAAGGTAGTTGTGCCTTAGAGCTGTGGCTGGCCTGATTAAAGAGGGGCTGTCTCTGAAGGGAGATCTGTCTCCTGTCTGTCAGCCTGAGGTTAGTGGGTTGTAGTGAGGAAGAGTCGTCAGCTCAGAGGAGGCTGCAGGATAAATTGCAGCCCCTGCGGGAGCCTGGAGGCTAGGGTGATGGGTGTGTTAGCAGCAGGCAGTGCTGGCAGAGTCGTTTTCTTGGGGCCCCTCATCATTCTAGGGTTAAATAGCTTTGATCTCTGGCCCCTTCTCTGTGGAAGCTGCTACAATGGAAATGTCACTCCTGCTCAGTTCTGTGTAGCTCTCGGGTGACACAGTAGCACTGGGGCCAGTGGCTGCTGTCACACAGGCTGGCTCGCTGAGCCAATCGATTCTCCTATGACAGAGTAAAATAAATACCTGAATCCGCGGGTGTAAACGTGGGAGAACTTTGTTGAAATCAGTGCGACCGCTCTGGATTTACCCCTCTGAGGTAGGAGTCTGTCCTGGTACGTGCTGACTGGGCTCCATCGAGGTACCACTAGGGTGTTGGGGCCTGTTTAGTTGGTAGAGGGTCAGGAAGGCCCATGTCATGCAGACCAGAACTGCCTGAGCAGGGAGACCAAGGATGGGCTACGCTGCCAAGGCTGAGCTCCCTTCGTCCCCTTAGAGACAGCAGGGTTCAGGCATTGTTCCCCGTACAATGGGCACCCACCTTTACCCTGGTCCTGGGGCTCAAGGGGTAACCCTTTTAATTTAAGCACCCACCCTCACCCTTCCATGGGCTCAGGGCGTCTCCTCATACTCTGCGGGTTTGCAGGGTCTTTTCCCAGTGAAAGAGCCTTACACAGAAATATCCTTAACCTCTATTTATTAACAGTTACTGTCACGGACTCACAGGTCGTGCCCCGTGCAGTCCCTGGGGGGAACCCCCTTCTGTGCGACAGCCCTTCTCGGGGGTCCAGTCTCTCTCGGGGTTAAGCCCCTCCTTCTCCTGGAACCACACCTCTCTGAGCCTTAGCACACCTGTCTCGCACTGGGGGCCCCTCAGGGAGTCCACTGGCTCTGGACCCCCGGGGCCTCCACTCCCAGAGGGAATAATGCAACCCTGTTCTCTAGACCGGAGCACCTCTCAGCCGGCGTAAAACAGGAGGGTTTATTGAGCGTCTGAACACAGCATAGGAAACTCTCAGGGCCCTCGGGCCTGCCCTCCCCCAGCACAGCACATCCAAGTCTCGCCTGCATCCAGGTGAGCTCTGCCTGCTCTCTCTCTCCAGTCCCGAGGCCCCCTGCTTCCCAGCTGGGCATCTGATATCACTTCCTCCAAACCCCGCCTCTGTCCATTGTCTTCTCTCCTGGTAAACAGGGTCGACTGGGCCTCCTCTCCTCTCAGCCCTCCTTTGGCCCCCTCTGGCTGGAACTGCCTGGTCAGGTGACCCGGGTCCTCTCTTCACAGCCCATTGTCTTCCCTCTGGCCAGAACCAGCTGTGACTCCTGAGCTGGGCCTCCTGGTCACCAGCTCACCAGTCGCTGGGGTATCCATTCTCCAGGCCATTGGCCGGGGTCCCAAGTTCCATCCCTGGTCCTCTGTAACAACAAACAACAAAGCCTGGGAATCAAGCAGGGAGAACTGGAAGTCCTGGCACAGTCAAGGAATTATGATGTGATTGGAATAACAGAGACTTGGTGGGATAACTCACATGACTGGAGTACTGTCATGGATGGATATAAACTGTTCAGGAAGGACAAGCAGGGCAGAAGAGGTGGGGGAGTTGCACTGTATGTAAGGGAGCAGTATGACTGCTCAGAGCTCAAGTATGAAACTGCAGAAAAACCTGAGAGTCTCTGGATTAAGCTTAGAAGTGTGAGCAACAAGGGTGATGTCCTGGTGGGAGCCTGCTGTAGACCACCAGACCAGAGGGATGAGGTGGACGAGGCTTTCTTCTGGCAACTCACGGAAGTTACTGGATCGCAGGCCCTGATTCTCATGGGAGACTTCAATCACCCTGATATCTGCTGGGAGAGCAATACAGCAGTGCACAGACAAGCCAGGAAGTTTTTGGAAAGTGTAGGGGACAATTTCCTGGTGCAAGTGCTGGAGGAACTAACTAGGGGCAGAGCTCTTCTTGACCTGCTGCTCACAAACCGGGAAGAATTAATAGGGGAAGCAAAAGTGGATGAGAACCTGGGAGGCAGTGACCAGGAGATGGTCGAGTTCAGGATCCTGACACAGGGAAGAAAGGAGAGCAGCAGAATATGGACCCTGGACTTCAGAAAAGCAGACTTTGACTCCCTCAGGGAACTGATGGGCAGGATCCCCAGGGAGAATAACATGAGGGGGAAAGGAGTCCAGGAGACCTGGCTGTATTTTAAAGAATTCTTATTGAGGTTACAGGGACAAACCATCCCGATGTGTAGAAAGAATGGTAAATATGGCATGCGACCAGCTTGGCTTAACAGTGAAATCCTTGCTGATCTTAAACACAAAAAAGAAGCTTACAAGAAGTGGAAGATTGGACAAATGACCGGGGAAGAGTAAAAAAATATTGCTCGGGCATGCAGGAGTGAAATCAGGAAGGCCAAATCACACCTGGAGTTGCAGCTAGCAAGAGATGTTAAGAATAACAAGAAGGGTTTCTTCAGGTATGTTAGCAACAAGAAGAAAGTCAAGGAAAGTGTGGGCCCCTTACTGAATGAAGGAGGCAACCTAGTGACAGAGGATGTGGAAAAAGCTAACGTCCTCAATGCTTTTTTTGCCTCTGTCTTCACGAACAAGATCAGCTCCCAGACTACTGCACTGGGCAGCACAGCATGGGGAGGAGGTGACCAGCCCTCTGTGGAGAAAGAAGTGGTTCGGGACTATTTAGAAAAGCTGGACGAGCACAAGTCCATGGGGCTGGATGCATTGCATCTGAGAGTGCTAAAGGAGTTGGCGGATGTGATTGCAGAGCCATTGGCCATTATCTTTGAAAACTCATGGCGATCGGGGGAAGTCCCGGATGACTGGAAAAAGGCTAATGTAGTGCCCATCTTTAAAAAAGGGAAGAAGGAGGATCCTGGGAACTACAGGCCAGTCAGCCTCACCTCAGTCCCTGGAAAAATCATGGAGCAGGTCCTCAAGGAATCAATTCTGAAGCACTTAGAGGAGGGGAGCTGGGGGTCCATGGGTGTCAGGATCAGGTCATCCTTGGACTCCAGCTTCTGCACGGTGTGCTTGGCACGGTGTTGAGGTCTGGTAGTGCTGATGTTGGGCTGTGTCCTGGAGCTGGTTCCCAAGAACTTCCTTTTGGACCCCAATTTATAGAGTGAAACTTGAGTCCTGCTTAGCTCTACCTTAACCCATCATTTTACTGAAGTATTACAAAATACTTCTCTGACCAATCCGAACATAGTATGAAACAATTCTTTACCCAGGCGTACCTCGCCACCTTTGTTGATGTACACCTGGCAAAATTAGTTATGGAACAGAAACAATCAAAGAACCAGACCGATAAACAACAGAGAAGCGGGGACCAGAAAGGGAAAACAATCAAGAAGTAGAGATTTCACACCCACACTGCTGCTAAGTGATTCCTTTGAGCATCCTAAGATCTGTTTCTTTGCCTGGTGATGCTGGGCACTCTTCGGACAGGAGCCTTCTTAACAGCCTGATATTACATTGTTTTGATATAATTTAGATGGAATGTGAGGATGTGACTTTCTGCTTCTTGGCTCCTGCTCTCCTAATGTGGCTGCAGAAAAAGGTCTCTGACCATCCAGCATGGGGCGCTGTGCCCATGCCCCGGCTGGACCCTCTCTCCAGGGCTAGCTGGAAACTGACCCTGGGCTCGAGGGCAGAGGCAGTGGTCTCCGCGTGCGCGGGTGCTTAGTGCTCATGTTCTCATCACTGAGCCGGGTCGGGTCTCACTAGCGGAATGGCTTTGTTGGGCTCAGCGAAGTTACTTCGGAGGCTGCTCTTTGACTTTGCAGCCGTGAGAGAGGATGGAGCCAGCCTGGTCAATTTCACACTCTGCTTTTGACAAGTTTCACTTCCTGCTTCTGCTCTTTTGGGGTGTCCGACCTGGCGGCACATTGGGTTTCCCCTTTGATCATAGACGTCGCAGCTGGGAAATCCATCTTGTCCCCGCCCATCCCTGCCCCTAAACCAGAGGAGGGCGAGGGGTTGAATTTTCTAGGGCTCTAGTACGAAATACTCCAAACAAATAAAGCTTGCGCCCTCTCATTAGTGAGTCTGTTCCCCAGCCACGTCTGTGCAGCAACTCCCACTGCAGGTGTGTGCCTGGGACCTTTGGCACCACGGCGCAGCCCCTCTGGCCCTTGAGCCAAAGGAGTAACAGCAGCAGCTGGTGGCAGTAGTAGGCTGTTATCGCCCAGACAGCAGGTTCACTGCATTGTGTGCTATGGGGAAGCCAGGCCAGTGCATCAGGCTCCCTTGAGGCATGTGGGGTTAGTGCCCTGAAAAGGATGGGGCTAATAAAGGAGCAGGGGTGTGGTGAGCAGCTTCATCCCGGTGTCACAGGCACTGATGGGGGGCCGGAGTGGCTCCATGCCTTGCACTCAATTTCTGCTGCATTTCCTTCTAGGATAACTCCAATCTGTACATGGTGATGGAATACATCCCGGGCGGGGAGATGTTCTCCCACCTACGGCGGACCGGGAGGTTCAGGTGAGTGTTGCCATGGGAGCCAATGTTGGGGACAGTGTCGCTAATGGTTAGAGCTGGGTGGCGGTTAGACTCCTGGGTTGTATCCCTGGCTCAGGGAGGACGGTGGGATCTAGCACTTAGAGCAGAGGGACTGGGAATCAGGACTCCTGGGTCCTATTCCTGCCTCTGCCATTCACTCCTTGTGGGAAGGGGGGAGAATCACTCTGTGCCTCAGTTTCCACAGCTGTAAATTTGGGATTTAGTTCAGTAGACAACTAGACCTTTTATCCACTAGCAGCATCTCAAGCGATGCTGGCTTTGATCCTCATGCTGCAGGGCGTGACCTGATTCCCAGCTGGGCTGGTCAGGAAGGGATTCCCCATGGGGAGAGCGGCTGAGGTCTTCTGCCAACATTAGCCACAGTCAGTGGCAGAGATGCCAGGGCTAGATGGAGTCATGCTGGAAGGAGCTGGGGGTCCATGGGTGTCTGTATTGAGGCTAGGGGCGAGATGCTGGTCTGGGAGGGGCTTGCCCTGGGTTACCAGGCTGGATGGAGTCAGGGGTCTAGCAATGGTGGGTGGGATGTGTGTGCTAGGGCTAGTGGTCTGGCTTGGGCAGATGGGGCCACCAGGCCTAGAAGGGTTGGGGCATCTTGCCTGAGGATCTATAAGGAAGGTGAAGGTGTGGGCGGCAGGGGACCGAGGGTGCTGGGCTGGCTGAGAGGGGGCGGATCTGGCCCGGGATGCCCATGTTCTCCTCCCACCTCATTGCAGTGAACCTCACACCCGGTTCTACGCTGTTCAGATCGTCCTGACCTTTGAGTATCTGCACTCGCTGGATCTCATCTACCGAGACCTGAAGCCAGAGAATCTCCTGATAGACCAGCAGGGCTACATCGAGGTGATGCTGCCGCCCCTCTCCCACTCCTTCCCGTCCCCATCCCAGTGTTGGCTCCTGGCTCCCTGGAGTGATCTCCTGCCTGTCTAAGTCTCTCTCTGTTGCCATCCCCTTCCCAAAGCCAAGACACCCCCAGAAATATAACACGGCCAGAATACATCAATCATCTGCTTCCCCCCCTTCCCCTCCTGCTATCACAGCCCCTGGGCTGATCCAGCTTCTTCCCTCTCTGTGTTTTGGCTCCAGGTGGCGGATTTTGGTTTTGCCAAGCGGGTGAAAGGCCGAACCTGGACTCTGTGTGGGACCCCGGAATACCTGGCCCCCGAGATCATCCTCAGCAAGGTGAGCTGGGGAGGGCCTGTCCGCTGCCTGATCTCTAGCTGATCCCTGGCCACAAGGTGGTTTCCCCCCACACCTCAAATATTCAGTGCGTGACCCTGGCCTGCTTTCCCTGGGCAGGGTTATCACAAGGCTGTGGACTGGTGGGCTCTGGGTGTCCTCATATACGAGATGGCGGCTGGTTACCCCCCATTCTTCGCGGACCAGCCCATTCAGATCTACGAGAAGATTGTCTCTGGCAAGGTATTTGGGCTGGGGGAGGGGACACTTGTGTGATATTTTGGGGGGGGGTTCACCAGCAAAAGTGCGGTGCCAAGTCTCAGCAACGGATCAGAGAGATGCTCACACACTGCACCCCACACATGCTAATTCCCTCCCATGCTCCCCCAATCCCCAAGACATGGGCATCCTCCCTGTCATGTATCCCATTCCTCTGCACCCCCACACATGGACCCTCCCTCGCCACATACCCTGTCAAGGTTCCTCCCTCACTCTGAACTCTAGGGTACAGATGTGGGGACCTGCATGAAAACCTCCTAAGCTTACTTTTACCAGCTTACGTTAAAACTTCCCCAAGGTACAAATTAATTTTATCCTTTGTCCTTGGAATATCCACTGCCACCACCAAACTCTAACTGGGTTTACTGGGAAACATAGTTTGGACATGTCTTTCCCCCCAAAATCCTCCCAAACCTTGCACCCCACTTCCTGGGAAAGGTTTGGTAAAAATCCTCACCCATTTGCATAGGTGACCACAGACCCAAACCCTTGGATCTGAGAACAATGAAAAAGCATTCAGTTTTCTTACAAGAAGACTTGTAATAGAAATAGAAGTAAAGGAATCACCTCTGTAAAATCAGGATGGTAGATACCTTACAGGGTAATTAGATTCAAAACATAGAGAATCCCTCTAGGCAAAACCTTAAGTTACAAAAAAGACACACAGACAGAAATAGTCATTCTATTCAGCACAATTCTTTTCTCAGCCATTTAAAGAAATCATAATCTAACACATACCTAGCTAGATTACTTATTAAAAGTTCTAAGACTCCATTCCTGGTCTATCCCCAGCAAAAGCAGCATAGGGACAGGGACAGACACAGACCCTTTGTTTCTCTCCCTCCTCCCAGCTTTTGAAAGTATTTTGTCTCCTCATTGGTCATTTTGGTCAGGTGCCAGCGAGGTTACCTTTAGCTTCTTAACCCTTTACAGGTGAGAGGATTTTTCCTCTGGCCAGGAGGGATATTAAAGGGGTTTACCCTTCCCTTTATATTTATGACGTACCCCTACTTCCCCAACACATGGACTCCATCCCCCACCCCATCACCATTGGGCTCCCTGTAACTCTCATGGGGACTCCTGGAACCGGTGCCTTTGGTTTTCTTATACACTGTTGTGAATTGCAAAACTCTCCTCAACCCTGCTGTGTTGCAAGACTAAACATTCCTTAAAGACATCCATCATCTCCAGGCACTGGTAGAGCACTCATCACCATAGTAACCAAGAGCCCATAATATTCCTCTGCCCACCCCAGCGCCTTCTCGCCAAGGATCTCCAAGCACTCGTGGTGGACATGGTCAGCTTTAAACCTAGTGGGGTTTTAAAAAAACAAAGTTGTGTGGCCTAGTGGAACTCAACAGGCCTGGGTTCTGTTCCCGGTTCTCCTACCAGCCTGCTGAGTGACCTTGGGCAAGTCACGTCTCCCTGTGCCTCAGTTTCCCCTTATGTAAAATGAGGATAGTGATGTGGCAGCCCTGCTTTGAGATCTGTGGAGGAAAAATACTCAATAAGAGCTGGGGGGCTGCTGCTAATGAACCATTCAGCTCCTGTGTCAGTCCTCAGTAGCCTGAGGACTAGCTTCTTGTCCACTCATTGTCCTGGAGTGTTTTTAAAGGGCTTGTTATTTATTATTAGGTGTATTACAATAGTGCCTACAAGCCCCAGTCATGGGTCAGGACCCCCCTGTGCTATGGGTCTCTACATTACTAGATGTATTACGGTAGTGCCTAGGTACCGAGGTGTAGCCCAGGACCCCTCTGTGCTATGGGGCTGTACATTATTAGGTGTATTACGGTCCTATCTCAGCCCCCAGGCATGGCCCAGGACCCCCCTGTGCTAAGGGCTGTACATTACTAGGTGTATCTATGAATCTAGCCACGAGGGCAGGGCAGGTAAAAGCCAGACCTCTGTGTCTCCTCCCCACCCCAGGTCCGGTTCCCTTCTCACTTCAGCTCGGACCTGAAGGACCTGCTCCGGAACCTGCTGCAGGTGGACCTCACCAAACGCTTTGGCAACCTCAAGAACGGGGTCAACGACATCAAGAACCACAAGTGGTTTGCTACCATCGACTGGATCGCCGTCTACCAGAGGAAGGTAGGAGGGCGGCGGCAGGCAGAGGAGGGCCTGGGTAACTCCCTCCTGGTGCAGCCTCCATCAGCAGGAATTGAACCTGGGATCATCAGTGCCCAGGCCTCTAGGAGCGCATTGGTTACTGGTTTCAGAGTAACAGCCGTGTTAGTCTGTATTCGTAAAAAGAAAAAAGAAAAGGAGTACTTGTGGCACCTTAGAGACTAACCAGTTTATTTGAGCATGAGCTTTTGTGAGCTACAGCTCACTTCATCGGATGCATAGCATATTGTGGAAACTGCAGAAGACATTATATACACACAGAGACCATGAAACAAAACTTCCTCCCACCCCACTGTCCTGCTCGTAACAGCTTATCTAAAGTGATCATCAAGGAGGGCCATTTCCAGCACAAATCCAGGTTTTCTCACCCTTCCCCCCCCCCCCCCACAGACACACATACAAACTCACTCTCCTGCTGGTAATAGCCCATCCCTCTTTGATGGATAATAATAATTATAATAATATAATATAATAATATAATAATATAATAAAATAATATAATATAATAATAATTATAATAATTATAAAGAGAGGTTTCAAAGAGGGATGGGCTATTACCAGCAGGAGAGTGAGTTTGTATGTGTGTCTGTGGGGGGGGGGGGGAAGGGTGAGAAAACCTGGATTTGTGCTGGAAATGGCCCTCCTTGATGATCACTTTAGATAAGCTGTTACGAGCAGGACAGTGGGGTGGGAGGAAGTTTTGTTTCATGGTCTCTGTGTGTATATAATGTCTTCTGCAGTTTCCACAATATGCTATGCATCCGATGAAGTGAGCTGTAGCTCACAAAAGCTCATGCTCAAATAAACTGGTTAGTCTCTAAGGTGCCACAAGTACTCCTTTTCTTTTTTCTTTTTATTGGTTACTGGGACTCTGTAGCAGGGTGTTGTGGCTGGGTCCAACCACTAGGGGGAGATATGCTCACCCAGCATTGGTTTAAAGTCGGGAGCCCTCAGTCACCTGTTTGTAACATGGTGGCAAAAGCAAGGTCCTGTCCCCACCCCCTGAGGACAACAGCCTACTACTGCTGCTGCTAGCTAATGGCGTTATTCCTCCATGTCTGGTGGGAGAGGGCTGTGCTGAAGGTTCTGATTAAAACCCTTCTGATGATGCAAGTGGGGGCTCTTACGGGGATCCAAGGGGCTCATGACCCCCTGCCCTTCCCTGATTGCAAAGTGAGAGGAGGGGGTTCTGGCTAGATAAAAGGAAGCTTGAGGAGGCGCTGGTCCTGCATCCCTCACCTTGTTGCGTAGGGGCCCGATCCTGTTTCCCTTAAGAGTGCTGGGGGCCCTGATCCTGGGCTCCTAAGTGGGGTCATGGGCTCCCCCTTCCATGATTGCAAAATGTGAGGGTTTCTGGCTGGATTGGGGACGGGGGGGTTGATCCTTGCCTGCCTTGTTGCAAAGTTGGGGCCTGATCGTGCCCCCCAGCAGACCCAGGAATGTGGGGGGGGTGTACAAATGTTGATCTCTCACCTCGTCCCCAACCTCCCCCTCCCCTCCCTTTGCAGGTGGAAGCTCCCTTTGTACCAAAGTGCAAAGGCCCTGGCGACACGAGTAACTTCGACGACTACGAGGAAGAGGAAATCCGGGTCTCCACCACTGAGAAGTGCGCCAAGGAGTTTGCTGAGTTCTAGAGCCAGCAGGGTGCCCCTCCGCCCGCCCCCCCCCACCGCCAGGAGGGCATGTACGGAGCAGGTGGGGGCAGGGTTGGATTTGATCCCACGCCGCCCCGGGAAACACGTCTGTGTCCTCCGACAAAACTTGTGTCACTGCCCCCACTTCCTCTTTAACAGTGTGCTTTGTTGTAAACATATTTGAAACAATTACCAATAAAGTTTTGGGTTACTATGTCTCATTCTGACCTGAGAAACCTTTCATTAAAGCCAAACTGTCCATGAAAAGTTGTGTTGTCTATAAATCTGCATTTTCTAGCAATAAAACTCCCGCCCAGCTCTGCCTCTGGCTGCCACTGCCTGTACGAAGGAACCCGGCTGCAATTATTTAATGTAACCTTCGTATTGTTACTCGTAGCAACCTTTGTGCTTTGGGCACAAGGCTGACACTCTGTGTGTGTGAGGATTTTTTTCTTTTTCTTAAAGCACCAGTCACAAAATCATGCGAGTTTGATTAAAAAGCAATCAGGGCTTGTCTGCATGGGGAAATTTGACTGGAGTCGCTATGTTCCACTGTAACTCTTTCTGTTAATTTCCTTAGGTGGAAAAACCCTCCCTGTCTCGCCCCCTTCACTGCAGAGAAAAGCTTGAACCAGGTGACCTTTTAAAAGTCCCCACAGCAGGAAGTGAATAAAAACATCCTGCCAAATATTTATAAAATCTCATGATTTTGAAGCCAATCTCAAGATTTGGTTTGAGGCCCATTGTTATTTTTCATCGGTCGGGGTTGGCATCGCTGCAGCGACGGGAGCCAGGCAAATAGCCTTCCGAGTTTGCCCAGTTTACGCTTTGCAGCATTTTCTCGGGTCTCTGCTGTTGTCTGTCGATGGGCAGATCCCCCTGTTTGTTTGGCATGGGTCTTACATGAGTGGGGGGCCTAAAAAGGGAAACATGGGTGTGAAAATTGGCAGAGGATTTTGGGGTGGGGGCTGGCATTGGGCCTAAGCTACTTTTAGTTCCTTTTTAAAAAATCACTGAGATTGCATGTTGACTGTCTTTAATGTGTGTGTCAGGTATGATCCCCTCATACACAGTGGAGCGCACACACAGAACCCAGGCGTCCTGGCTTCCAGCCCCTCCCCTAACCACTAGACACCACTCCGCTCCCACCACTGGAAATAGAACCCAGGAGTCTGGATTCTCCAAGTCCTTTTCTCCACCCCGCCTACGTCGGCTACACCTCTGCAGACTGTCCCCGTCCACCATTTTGGATGCCTTCCATGATTTGCGCAGCAGGGCGGCTTCAAGCATGGCCCCTCCTTAATCCATCCCCCATGTCAGAGGGCATAGAACTGATCATGTGACTGGCTACTATTTCCAGCAATGCCAAGGGACCATGTCCTAGTGGTTAAAGTGGGGTGCATGAGCATGGGGGTGGGGTTGTGTGCTGGGACTCCTGGGTTCTAGTCCCAGCTCTGTGATGGGATCTACTGAGTAAGGCCAGGGCAGCTGGAGCTGGGAGTCAGGACTCCTGGGTTCTAGAGGGGAGTGGGCTCTGGGCGTTAGGGTCGGGTGGGGCTTGGAAGTCAGGACTCCTGGGTCCTGTGCTACCAGCTGTGTGACCTGAGCCCTTCTCTCTGCCTCATTTTCCCATCTATGAAGTGATGATAACCAAGGCTGCTGTTCTCGCCCCAGCCCCCCCATTGACCCCCACTTCCTTCATCGTGCCTGGCTGGAGCCTCATACCCCAAGATGTCCTGCACGGAGCTGTGCCTGGTACCATCCCTCAGGCTAGGGGCCGTTGGTTGAGGCTGGTAGCCAGATAAGAAACTAGGTCCTCAGCTGGCATCAGTCTTTCGTCTCTGTGGACTCTAAGGGAGTGGTGCCGATTGACACCAGGTGATGCCAGTGGCATGATGTGAATTGGGAATCTGGGCCCGGGCTATCTGAGAGCCAGGTCTGACTGCCAGGTAGCTCCAGAGCTGCAAATCCAACCCAACAGCCATGGGGCTGCACACTCAGGGTGAACGGCTCAGTGGCGTTTTCAGCTGGCGCCAGCCAGCCGTGCAGAGAGGGAAAGCGGCTGCTGCCAGTCTGCCAGCTGTGCTGCAAAATCCTGCCAGCGGGGGAGTGGGCCAGCAGCAAGGGCCCTTAAGGGCTTTCAGGCTTTTGCTGCCACAGTCCTGGGCCCTGGCAGCTGTCTGGGACTTGGACCCTGTGGTCCTGTGTCTCACCAGAAGGGTGCCCCCAACCCCCGCTTAGGAGTTCAGGCTCCCTGGCTCATTTGGGCCTGGCTGTGACTAACCAGGCCCCAGCCAAAAGAGCTAAAGTGAGTTGCTTGCCTCAGAGGCTAGGGTGGCCCATCTGCTGGGGGCCAGAAAGAACTGCAGCAAGGGGGCCCCTGAGGCAGCAGAATGGGGGGCAGCAGGTAAGAGGTCAATTGCTACCAGCAGCCCCCCCAGGGCAGACAGGCTCCTGTGTCCCATTCCAGCCCCTCCGCCAGACGGGCGCCCCCTAGAGGAGAAAGGCTCCGTGCTCTATTCCCCACCCCTCTGAGCCAGCCTTGCTTAGCTGCACCCCCTCTGGATGGACCCAGGGTTACTTCGCCCGGACCCTGAGCCCCTGGTTGTCAGGGTTGGGGGGAGGGCATGGAAGCACCCCATGACCTCCCCCATCCCCTAAAGGGGCGACCAAGCCTCCACCAATGCCGCTCTGCAGCACCACCAAAGCCAGCTGCACGCGGGGACATGGGCCAGCTCCCCCGTGCGGGAAGTGGGGTGATGGGGACTAGCTCAGCCCCTCGGCAGGGCTGGCTGTTTGCTTGGGGGGGCTGGAGAGGGAGCTAGAACAGCAGGCTGCATGTGAACACAAGGAGAAGTTCATTAGCGAGGAAGCATCATATCATTAAGCTCTTCCCCTGGACGTTCTGCAGCCGCCCCGCTCCCGGCATCCGTCTCCGATGCTGCTCACTGCTATTTATATTTTCTCGTGCTGAGAGCAACGTTTTTTCTCTCGAGGAGGAAAAAAACAAATAAATAGAGGGAAAATAAGACAGAGCGAGGGTGGAGGAGGGGAACCGAACAAGCCGAGCCACCGGCACCGCGTGATCGGCCATTTCACGGGGGATGCCTGGCCACAGGGGGCGCACAGACAGGGAAAAGAATTTGCGGGGGGGAGGGAGGGGGTTTGCTGCAAGGTGAGGGGCCAGCAGGGGGCGCTCCCCTCTCGGTTAGCGCTGACCCCAAGGCCGCAGTGCAGCACTAGGGGGCACTATGCTGCAGGGAGCAGGGTGTGGGGTCAGTAGGGGGCCCTCTCCCCTCTCCGTCAGCGCTGACCCCAATGGCCTAACATGGAGTAGCAGTGCTGCCTTTTATATGCATCATAAAACGGACATCCTGCTCCCAGAAATGGGGTGGTCGGGGGGAGGGGGTAACAGGGTCCTTGCTAGAACGGGGCCAAAAGTTTGCAACAAATAATGTACTGGAGGAATTTCCCTTCTCTTTCTGTTTGCAACTTTCATAGATTTCTAGATTTTCAGGCCCTCCAGGCTGACCCACTGTATAGCAGACGCCAGAGAATCCGCCCGGCTACTCCTGCCTCCAGCCCATAGCTGATGGTTGAGCTCGAGCACGGAAAGCCAACCAGGATTCCAACCCATCATCCGAATAATTCTCCCTGTCACGTGTTCCCAAACTGAGAGCTATTAATAACACACCAGAATCTCGAGGCCCTAGCTGAAATCAGGGCTTCCTTGTCCCCAGTTCTGTACAGAAAGCCCCAGATGAGGGCCCCATTGTGTCAGCTGCTGCACAGACCCCCAGCCGAGATCAGAGCCCCATTGGCTGAAGAAACACACACTGAGAGACGGCCTCTGCCCCCAAAGACCTTACAATCTACTGTTTAGGAGCGGAAACTGAGGCACAGAGAAAGGCAGCGGCTTGCCCAAAGTAGGCCCAGCCAGAACCCCAATGTCCTGACTCCTACCCGAGATGCTACCCACTGGACCACATCAGTCCTGGCTGGGGCTTGGTCCAGAATGACTCCATTCAGCCATTTGGACAGGATTCAGGCCCCTCCTTCACTGTGGGTGTGTGTGTGTGGGAGCTCTGCTAATTCCCAGGCTTGTGTAAGTAGCTAGGCACCAGAAATCAAGCCCAGAATTTCACCAGTATCTGTCGGCGTTTTAAAGGGCCGCGGCCCTTCCCTGCTCACACTGCCTGTCACTAACATATCATCTGTCAGAAGCTGTGATTATTTTTCCTCCTCCAAATGGAGCTATTCCTCCCCTCCCTTTGCCTGTTTCCGAGAGCCCTGGCTGCCGCGCTTCCCCTAGAGTCGCCCTCGGAGCAATATATGGCACTTTAAAGCAAATCAGAGAACTAAAATTGGTATCAAAGAGCCCAATGTGCCAGGCCAGGCGTCTGAATGGAGAGTCAGGGCTTCTGGGGTGCAGATCGGGCAGGGTGGGGAGAGAGGGGCGCAGAACAGGCCAGCATGGTGAGAACAGGACAAAATAGAGTCCAAGTTTCCAATGGGCCGGTGGGATCATCTGGTCTGACCTCCTGGAGAACACAGGCCGTAGGACTTCCCCCAAACGATTCCTAGAGCAGATCTCTTAGAACAGCATCCAATCTGGACTGAACAATCAAGGTGGGAACAGTTTGTAGGGCAGAGACAGGAAAGGGCGATGGGAGTCACAGAAAGAGACCTGGATGGCATTCTACAGCCACGAGCCCATTTACGGTGGTGGTCCAGAGCAGGGGTGGGCAAACTATGGCCCGGTGGCTGCATCCAGCCCTCCAGACATTTTAATCTGGCCCTTGAGCTCCCACTGGGCAGCGGGGTCCAGGGCTTGCCCCGCTCCATGCAGCTCCCAGCAGCAGCAGCAGCATGTCCTCCCTCTGGTTCCTACACATGGGGCCGCCAGGAGGCTCCGCAAGCTGCCCCCGCACCAACTGCCACCACCACAGCTCCCATTGGCCAGGAACCATGGAGCCGGAGGAGGGACATTCTGCTGCTTCTGGGAGTTGCTTGAGGTAAGCACTGCCCAGAGCCTGCACACACACACCCTCCCGCCCCACCCCCCTGTCCCAGCCCTGACCCCCCTCCCGCCTTCCAAACCCCTCAGTTTGCCCACCCCTGGTCTAGAGCCATGGGGCGCGATGCTGCTGTGTTTAGAACGATGGGCCCAGATACTGCAGAGTTCTTCGCGTGATTGTTCATGTCCATTCCAAGCAGGTGTGTGCGCGCCTTGTGCATGTCAGCCGGAAGATTTTTCCCCTAGCAGAGTCCGTAGGGTCGGCCTGGGCGCCCACTTGGATGGCGCCTTCATGGTGCCCAATATCAGGCCCCGCCGACCCCCCACCCCCTCAGTTCCTTCTTACTGCCCGTGACAGCTAGCTGGAACTTTGCTCGCTCTTACAGCAAGTGCCTTAGCAGGGTCTTTGTTCTTAGTGTAAATAGTTTTTCCTCTATCGTTATACTTGTCATATAGTTAGCAGTGTTTGGGTAGATAGTTCGTTTCCCCTTCGGGGTATGCCCGGGGGGTCTCCGGGGTTTAAACTCTGTGAGTCCTGTGGAAAGTTTATGCCCAAGAGTGATCCTCACTTGTCTTGCCTGCGGTGCCTTGGTGAGACTCACCAAAAGGACAAGTGCCGCATTTGCAAGAGTTTCTGCCCAAGAACCCTTAGGGATAGAGAGCAGAGACTGAAACTCCTGCTAATGGAGGTGGCTCCGAGACTGGACTCCAACCCGGGACCCAAGGACCCGGCACCGAGCATGTCCTCTTCGGTGTGCAGCGCGCCGGGCGCGCGAAATGGGCCTGGTTAAGGACTCTAAAGCCCACCGGCACCGCCACTACTCGGGACATAGGGCGTCGGCCTCAATTCAGCACCGTTCTCCATCTCCAATGCCGGTAAAGAAGAAGAGGCTGGTGAGGGACCGATCCCCCCGCTCGAAGCCTAAGGGGCCGGCGCCGTCCGCGAGTGGCTCGGCGCAGACCGCCTCCGCCTCGCTTCCGCCCAGGGTTTCGTCGACTCCTTCCCTGGGCGGGGTCCAGTCAAGTCCGAACCCTCCTCAGTCCCCGGACCATCTGGTGGACATGCAACCACCATCGACGCCGGAGACGTTCAAGGTGGCAATGGACCTGATGTGCCTCCCGGTGCTGTCCTCCCCCAAGGGAGGGACAAATCTCCAGTGACCGCACGCCCCCTGTTCCACTCCAGGGGTAAGCCAACCATGATGGCTCGTCAGTCTCCATCTCCAGCACCGCCTGCACAGACGCAGGAAGCGCACTGCTCCCTGGAATCGAGTCGTTGTTTGTTGGCGACCCAGGGGACTGCTCCTCCGTGGTCTTATTTGGAGACCTCGGAGTTGGAGGTAGACTCGGCTCGATCTAGCAGATCGTGGCGCAGAAGGTCCCAGTCCCAGCACAGTCACCAACCATACCCGGCACTGTGGCAGCAACAGTGGCAAGCACCTGCTCCATGGCCATTCTGGACACCCTGGGTGTACCATCAGAGCCAGGGTCCAGTCCATGGTCCGTGCTCCAGAACGGTGTCAGCGTCCTCAGCGTCGTTCGTGCCACAGTCAGCGCTGGCACCGCTCATGACGGCACCGCCCTCCAGCGGAGTGGGCCCGCCGACTCGCATGGTTTCAGCACCGATACCTCAGCCAGCTCTGGCACCGGCTCTCCAGGTGACGGCACTGGTGGAAGCCTCAGCTCTGCCCCTACAGACCCTGACGGTCTCGGTCCTGCCGGTTTTATCTGCCCCGGCACCGGCTGCGGAGCAGAGTTCTTCATCGGTGCCGGCTCCACAGCCCGAGTACCGCGTGCCGAGGGACCCAAGGGGGGCCGAAGGCAGTGAAGTGGGTCCACCTCCGGTTCTCTCTTCCTCGTCCTCACCCGATGAAGTGGTCATGGGGGACTTCAACGGCCCCAGCTTTGGAGGACAACCGGGTTCTTCAATAGCTTTGGAGGCAGGCCACCCAAAGCCTGGGGATTCAGGCAGAGGAGGTGGAAGAGGATTTAGACCCTGTCAGACATCCTGGCTCCCTCCGGCCCATCCAGGGTTGCATTGCCATTTTTCAAGTCGATAACTGAAACATTTAAGAACTTGTGGCAAAATCCTGCTTCTCTGGCACCTACAGCCAAGAAATCCGAGTGCCGCTACTTTGTTCCCTCTAGAGGGTATGAACATCTTTACATCCACCCTCCTCCGGACTCTTTGATGGTCGACGCAGCCAATCAGAGAGAACGTCAAGGGTTTCAAGGCTCCACCCCTAAAAACAGGGATGCCAAGAAACTGGACCTGTTTGGCCGGAAGGTCTACTCGACAGCAGGCCTACAACTTCATATAGCCAACCAGCAGGCCATAGTAAGCCGCTGCGGACATAACACCTGCTCGTCCATGGCTAAGTTTACAGAACTTCTGCCCCAGGAAGCTCGGGGGGAGTGCTCTGCGCTCGTGGAGGAGAAGAAACTGGTCTCCCGAGCATCTTTGCAAGCGGCCTTGGATGCGGCCTCCCGCACTTTGGCCACAGGGGTGGTTATGAGGAGAGGGTCCTGGCTACAGGTCTCTGGTCTTCCCCACAAGGTCCAGCGGACCATTCAAGACCTTCCCTTTGAGGGTGTAGTTCTCTTCTCCGACAAGACAGATAAGAGACTTCACAGCTTGAAGGACTCGAGGGCTACCCTTCGTTCGCTGGGGCTTCACACGCCTGCTACCCAGCACAGACATTTTAGGCCTCAACCTGCCCCTTGTCCTTACCAACCCCAAAACCGCCAGGAAGCTCCGCCTAGGCGGAACAGGAGCACTCGGAGGAGGCAACGCCCTCCCTCTGGACAAAGCTCGGGGCAGCCTAGGGCCCCACAGGGCTCTAGACCACCCTTTTGAGGGTACGGTCGAGGACGGTTTGCCAGTACAACCTTTGAATCCTTCCATCTTACTTTCTCATCCTGTCTATCCCCTTTCTACCATGCCTGGTCTCAAATTACTTCAGACAGATGGGTGCTTCACATGGTAGAGAGGGGATATTCCATACAATTCTGTACCCTTCCACCCCCCCAACCCCCTTCCCCATCCCTCTTTAGGGACCCCCTCATGAGCAACTTCTAATTCAAGAGGTGCAGTCCCTCCTCTCGGTAGGGGCAGTGGAGGAGGTTCCTCAGGAGCTAAGGGGCAAGGGTTTCTACTCCTGGTATTTCCTCATACCAAAGGCCAAGGGGGGCCTCAGACCTATGCTGGACCTGCAACAGCTCAACAAGTACGTAAAGAAACTCAAGTTTCGCATGGTCTCGCTAACCTCCATTATCCCCTCACTGGATCCAGGAGACTGCTACGCTGCCCTCGACTTGAAGGACGTGTATTTTCATATCGCAATAGTCCCACATCACAGACACTACCTCAGGTTCGTGATGAACAGAGGCCACTACCAGTTTGCCGTCCTCCCATTTGGGCTGTCGGCTGCCCCCCGAGTATTCACAAAATGCATGGCAGTCGTTGCGGCGTTTCTGCGTAAGCGCCAGATACAGGTTTTTCCATACCTTGACGACTGGCTGATCAAAAGTTGCTTGAGGGCCCAGGTGGAGGCTCAGGTCGAGTTTGTAAGGAGGACCTTCCTCGACTTAGGTCTCCTCCTGAACAAGGAGAAATCCACTCTGTCCCCAGTGCAGAGGACAGAGTTCTGGACTCTACCCAAGCTAGGGCGTACCTCCCGGAGGCCAGGTTTCGCTCACTTCAGGACATCATACAGAGCCTCAGACGGTTCCCCACAACGTCGGCAAGAAACCGTCTAAACTGCTGGGACACATGGCCTCCTGCACATACGTGGTGCAGCATGCCAGGCTCAGGCTGCGCCCACTCCAGTCTTGGCTGGCGTCGGTGCACCGACCAGCCAGAGACGCGTTGGACAGGGTCGTAACCCTGCCCCGCCTGGTACTGGACTCTCTCCTATGGTGGTTCAACCCTCGAATGGTTTGCGCAGGGGTGCCTTTTGCCAGCCCTCAGCCCTCGCTCACCTTGGTGTCAGATGCCTCGGATCTGGGTTGGGGGGCTCACCTAGGGGACCTCAAGACCCAAGGCCTCTGGTTTCCACTGGACCTTGCTCTTCACATCAGTGTCAAAGAGCGGAGGGCAGTGTGTCTGGCCTGCTACGCTTTCAAAATGCACATAATGGGCAGATGTGTTTCAATCCTCACGGACAACACCTCGGCGATGTTTTATATCAACAAACAGGGGGGTGCACGCTCTTCTCCCCTGTGCTGAGAAGCCCTTGTGCTGTGGGACTTCTGCATAGAGCACTCGATCTACCTGCAGGCCTCATACCTCCCAGGGGTGGGAAACACACTGGCGGACAGCCTCAGCTGGACCTTCAACAGCCACGAGTGGTCCCTTCGGCCAGACATGGTGAGCTCAATCTTCTGGTTCTGGGGCTCTCCCCAGATAGACCTGTTCGCTACTCCGGACAACACGAAATGTCAGCCATTCTGTTCTCTCGGGAACCACAGCTCGGGGTCCATTGGGGATGCCTTCCTCCTCTCGTGGGAGGGCTGCCTGCTGTACGCTTTCCCAGCCGTCCTCCTAGTCCACAGGGTGCTCCTCAAGATCCACAGGCACCGGGCCCGAGTCATACTAATAGCACCGGCGTGGCCGCATCAGCAGTGGTTCACCTCGCTCCTGAAAATGTCCATAGCAGCCCCTCTCACCTCACTGCTGGTTCCCAACCTGATCACGCAGGACCAGGGCCGACTCCGGCACCCAAATCTGGAGTTGCTCCACCTTACGGCCTGGATGCTCCATGGCTAAGTGCCACAGAGCTGTCTTGTTTGAACCAGGACAGACAAGTCCTCCTGGGTAGTAGAAAGCCTTCCACCAGGGCTACTTACCTGGCCAAGTGCAAAAGGTTCTCCATCTGGGCGGAGCAACGTAGTCAGCCGCCACTCCTCGCCTGCATACCATTTATACTGGACTACCTCCTTTACCTAAAGCACCAAGACTTGTCCCAGTCATCAATAAGGGTCCACTTGGCCGCTATCTCTGCCTTCCATCCGGGTTCAGACGGTCTCTCGGTCTTTGCAAACCCTATAGTCAGTCGTTTTCTCAAGGGTTTGGACAGGCTCTTCCCACACATGCGTCAGCCTGTCCCTGCCTGGGACCTCAATTTAGTCCTCTCTAGGCTTACAGGCCTGCCATTTGAACCTCTGGCCACCTGCTCCCTGTTATATCTCTCATTCAAGCTCATGTTCCTCGTGGCAATTACCTCAGCTCAACAGGTTTCGGAGCTCAGGCCCCTCACATCCGAGCTCCCTTACACAGTTTTTCTTAAGGATAAGGTCCAGCTCAGGCCTCATCCAGCTTTGATCCCGAAGGTTGTCTGCCATTTTCACGTGACCCAGGACATCTTCCTCCCAGTGTTTTATCCCAAGCCACGCTCCTCCGATAGGGAGCGCAGGCTGTACTCACTGGACATGCGTAGGGCCTTAGCTTTCTACATAGAGAGCTAAGTCATTCCGGAAGTCCGTCCAACCCTTTGTAGCTGTGGCGGACAGAATGAAGGGCCTCCCAGTATCCTTTCAACACATATTGTCATGGATAACGTCCTGCATTAGGGAGTGCTATACCCTGGCAAAGGAGCCCACTCTGCAGACAACCGCTCACTCTACAGGGCTCAGGCCTCCTCTGTGGCATTCCTGGCACAAGTCCCTATTCAGGAAATTTGCAGGGCTGCTACGTGGTCCTCGATACATACATTTACATTGCACTATGCAATTACACAACAGTCCAGGGACGATGCAGCTTATGGGAGAGCCGTGCTATTTTCTGTGGATAACTCCGACCCCACCTCCTGAGCTCTAGCTTGTGAATCACCTTCTTGGAATGGACATGAACAATCACTCGAAGAAGAAAAAAGGTTACTCACTTTCTCGTAACTGTTGTTCTTCGAGATGTGTTGTTCATGTCCATTCCAATACCCACCCTTCTACCCCTCTGTCAGAATAGTCAGCAACAAGGAACTGAGGGCCTGGGGGGTCGGCGGGGCCCGATATTGGGAGCCATGAAGGCGCCACCCCAGGGGGCACCCAGGCCGACCCTATGGGTGCTGCTAGGGGGAAAATCTTCCTGCTGGCATGCACATGGCGTGCACACACCTGCTTGGAATGGACATGAACACATCTCGAAGAACAACAGTTACGAGAAACCGAGCAACCGTTTTTTCTCGTAATGGCCCCCATGTGCCCTGGCATTCTAGAGGCAGGGCTTCAAACAATGTGGTGTTCTAGAGCCGCAACCCAAAAGCTCCGCTGTGTTCTGGAGGGCTGGTCCAAACCCAGCAATATTCTAGAGTCACGGCCTAAGGCATGGAGGCATTCCAGAATAATCATCCCGAGTGCTGTGACATTCTAGAGTCGTGTCCAGAGACACAGGGCTGGTCCAGAGCAGTCGCACCAAGCACTACAGCATTCTAGACACAATAATGAGGTGGGTCTGGAGGCCTGGTCCAAATGCTGTGGGATTCTAGAGTCGCAGCCCACAGTAACGTGGCTTTCTAGAGCAATGACGCAAAACGACATGCTCTTTCTCGACATTGGTATTCTTGAGTATTTGCCCCCACATCCTGCAGTGTTCTAGATTAGCTGCCTGAAACACTTCAGCCCACCTAGGCTGCCTGGCCTGATTGTCTCGTCGGAGCTCTGTATTGATTTAGCTGGAATACAGGGGCCCAAAGGCGGTAACAGAACCCAGTCCCTCTCCCACATTAAACAAGGTTCAGGCGCTGGTATCCAGAGACCTCATCCTGCTCAGTCCCTTGGCAAACACCCCACTAAAAATCCTTCAAACCTCTTTGTAAAGATAAAGAAGAGAAGGGAAACCAGCGACTGTGTTTGCGATGTGAAGTATTAAGCTGGGTTTTTGTTTCCACACGAGCTCTGGGTCCCTTTCCCTGGCGGTAGAGAGACGGTTTAGATGGAAACCCCCTTGTCTGACAGTCTCTGAAATGGTCATAACTGGTCTATGGAGCGGCAGCTCTGGCAAAAAGTGACTCTAGTTTCTAGGATCATCCAAGCCTTTCGTTAAGGATTGATGTGTGGGGGAAGCTTCTTTCCTAGTGAAGTGTGTTCTGGGCACATGAGGGGGACATGTGGGGAGGCCTTGGAGCCCTCGAGGGGAGTTGGTCTGCAATCCTTGCAGGGTTTGATGCATGTTGGAGGAGGCTGGAGAGGTCGGTGCTGCCTGCATTGTCCCTGTTCTGGGGTTAAATGGGGACCTTCCGCGGCTCTCGATGGGGCATCTGTATGTAATGGAGAACCCGGCAGGCTCACTGCTCAGCTGTCTGCTGGTGGGATGGGGAGGGTGATCTGGCTCAAACCCGTCGAGGGGCTGTCTCTGTGACAGCGTTCATTTGGCCGAGCTTGAGTGAGAGCAGCCCCGCTGCAGTCGAACACCTGAGCCTCTGCATCCCTGCTCGTGTGCGTGGCTAGGACTCCTGGGAGCACCTCCCGTGGCTCTTAGAGCTGCAGTAAACTGAGCCGCTGGATGGATTTTCCCAGTGACTTGTGGGAGAGCTCGTCAGTCCTCTCTGGCCACCTGGAGGGGACGGGGGAATAGAGGGAAGCCACTGGAGCACTCGAGGGAGGTTGGCTTGTGTCCATAGGCGGTGAGTTATATGGGCTCATGGTGCCTGGGCTCCAGCAATCTTCAGGGCCCGGCTCCACCAATGTTTGGGGCCGTGTGTCTCCCCCGGCCCCCACTTGCTGCCCCTGTGCACCTCCTCAGTCCCAGGAGCAGAGCTTCCCCGTCTCTCCCCTGCAGCTCCATGCTGCTTCCCAGCATCACTGCAGCCGCAGGGTCCTAGTGCCCCCGCAGCCACTACTGCCAGGGCAGACTGACCCTGAGCCTGCCCTTCCCCCTCAGACCCTTTCATTTTCCAACGGGACCCTCCACCAGCACAGGGTAGCCCCCCCACTAGCAGACAGTGGCAGCCCCACCCCCCGTGAGGGGCAGCAGCAGGGGAGGAGGTGCACGTGTGACAGCAACCCCCCCGGCACACACCGCAGGGGACGCAAGGGGGCTTCCTGTACCTGAGAGGGGCCCTAGGAGCACATGCAGTGGCCGTGGTGCAAGGTGAGTGTGGTGCAGGGAGGAAGTGGGGGGGAGCTCACTGCGGGAAGAGGGCTGGGGGGAATCCTCCTCTGTGGCCCTTGCCCCAGGGCAGCCTGTCTGCACCCCAAACTCCTCATCCCCAGCCCTATCCCACCCCAGAGCCCTCACCCCCTGCACCCCAACCCTCTGCCCTAGCCCTGAGCCCCCTCCCACACCCCAAACACCTCATCTACAGCCCTCACCCCTGCACCCCAGCCCTCTGCCTGAGCCCCCCCACACCCAAACCCCTCATCACCAGCCCCACCCCAGAGCCCTCACGTTTTTACATTATTTTTAAAAATATACAGTAATTCCTTGCTTAACGTTGTAGTTCTGTCCCTGAAAAATGCTACTGTAAGTGAAATGATGTTAAGCAAATCCAATTTCCCCATAAGAATTAATGTAAATAGGGGGGTTAGGTTCCAAGGAATTTTTTTTTTTGCCAGACAAAAGACTATATTTTATAGTATAAGTTTTAAACAAACAATGTACACTGTACACAGCAGTGACGATTGTGACGCTTGGTTGAGGTGGTGGAGTCAGAGGGTGGGATATTTCCCAGGGAATGCCTTGCTGCTAAATGATGAACTCGCACCCGGCTGAGCCCTCAAGGGTTAACACATTGTTAATGCAGCCTCATACTCTATAGGGCAGCACGAATGGAGAAGACAGCATGGCAGAGAGAGAGACAGAGACACACCCCCTGTGTGTGAGTGAGAGAGAGACTTTGAGACAGCAGCTGCTGCCAGCAAGCTCCCTCCACTCTGAGCCCTGCCGTGTCCCCCCCCCCACCTCTGTGGAGATGGGGGGCAGGAACGGGGGAGGGGGACAGCCTGACAACAGCACCCCTCTGCCCTCCCCTGCACATAGGGTGACCAGACAGCAAGTGTGAAAAATCAGGACAGGGAGTGGGGGGGTAATAGGAGCCTATATATGAAAAGGACCCCAAAATTGGGACATCATCTGGTCACCCTACCTGCACAGCGAGCAGGAGGCTCCCGGAGCAGCTCCAAGGCAGAGGGCAGGAGCAACACAGGGCCATGTGGGGAGGGACACCTGAACTGCAGGCTATTGATAGCCTGCCGGGCAGCAGCCGCACAGGGAACTTAGGGGCGCTGATGTGGGGGCTGTCGGCCCACCCTGGTGCCCACCAGCTCGCTCCAATGGGCTGCTCTTTCTGCAAGCAGTGGACAAAGCAGGTGGCTGCCAAACAACGCTATAAGGGAGCATTGGGCAACTTTAAACGAGCATGTTCTCTAACACACGGGCACAGCATATGAGGACAAGATGTGCCCGTGTATTCCAGCAGCAGTCGGATGGCGTGAGCAAGCTGCTGGGAGAAGCCCATGGCAACGTGAGAGCCTGCATGTATCAGTGTTAGAGCAGGAAATTCCGACCTCAGGGGTCCAGGAGTCAAGTTAGCCATCAGCTTTACCCAGAAGAGCCACAGGGGTGTGAATTCATTAATTCATTTCCAAAAGTACTATATAGTCATATTTAAACAGTATGGCAGGAAATATCTAGTGCCTATATTATTCTCACTGCAAAATGACAGTGCAAGTATTAATTTATCAGCTACAATTGGCTACCATAGCATAAGCATCCTGACTGGTTAATAATTAAATCAGTGTTTTAATAATGTGCTGCAAAGAGCCACAGGAGACACGATAAAGAGTCACTGGCAGCCTGCAAGCCTGAGCGACTCTTACTGGTCTAACGTAATTCTTCAGCCTCAAGTGAGTTCACTGAACAAATTTCATCATCCCCCCGTCCCCCACCCAAAAAAAAGCCTGGAAATTCAACCCCAAGAGATTCCTTTGATGAAGAAGTTATAAGGTGCAGAGACCCCAGCTTAGGGAGCTCCATCCCCGCAGGCTCAGACCTGGCTAGCAGCCTGCAGGAGGTGAGGAACTCATGCCGGGACCCATTACAGAGGACAGCACTCATGTCACCCCTTGGTTCGTCCTTCAGGAGCCGGGTCACTGTGGTTGCAGCAATGAAAGGGAACAGTGACTTCTCTTTCACCTGTCAGTACCCTCCCTGGTGACAGTCACTACAGCATTCGTCCTCAAGCGCCTTAGACACCTCTTAGCCCATACGAAAGGCAGGTCAGTCTCCTTTCATAGAATCATAGAATATCAGGGTTGGAAGGGACCTCAGGAGGTCATCCAGTCCAACCCCCCACTCAAAGCAGGACCAATCCTCAAGTTTTGCCCCAGATGGCCCCCTCAAGGACTGAACTCACAGCCCTGGGTTTAGCAGGCCAATGCTCAAACCACTGAGCTATCCCTCCCCCTTCCTTTGCCCCACCCCTTTCATTAGACACACCACCTGTACAGATAGGGAAACTGAGGCACAGATTAAGATCTAGTTTCTAAAGACTGGTTTCTATCTTTGGGTGCCCAATGGCACCCGATGAGTCGAAAGATTAGTAAACATGGCAGGCGACCAGCTTGGCTTAATGGTGAAATCCTAGCGGATCTTAAACATAAAAAAGAAGCTTACAAGAAGTGGAAGGTTGGACATATGACCAGGGAAGAGTATAAAAATATTGCTCGGGCATGTAGGAAAGATATCAGGAGGGCCAAATCGCACCTGGAGCTGCAGCTAGCAAGAGATGTCAAGAGTAACAAGAAGGGTTTCTTCAGGTATGTTGGCAACAAGAAGAAAGTCAAGGAAAGTGTGGGCCCCTTACTGAATGAGGGAGGCAACCTAGTGACAGAGGATGTGGAAAAAGCTAATGTACTCAATGCTTTTTTTTGCCTCTGTTTTCACTAACAAGGTCAGCTCCCAGACTGCTGCGCTGGGCATCACAAAATGGGGAAGAGATGGCCAGCCCTCTGTGGAGATAGAGGTGGTTAGGGACTATTTAGAAAAGCTGGACGTGCACAAGTCCATGGGGCCGGACGAGTTGCATCCGAGAGTGCTGAAGGAATTGGCGGCTGTGATTGCAGAGCCCTTGGCCATTATCTTTGAAAACTCGTGGCGAACGGGGGAAGTCCCGGATGACTGGAAAAAGGCTAATGTAGTGCCAATCTTTAAAAAAGGGAAGAAGGAGGATCCTGGGAACTACAGGCCAGTCAGCCTCACCTCAGTCCCTGGAAAAATCATGGAGCAGGTTCTCAAAGAATCAATCCTGAAGCACTTACATGAGAGGAAAGTGATCAGGAACAGTCAGCATGGATTCACCAAGGGAAGGTCGTGCCTGACCAATCTAATCACCTTTTATGATGAGATTACTGGTTCTGTGGATGAAGGGAAAGCAGTGGATGTATTGTTTGTTGACTTTAGCAAAGCTTTTGACACGGTCTCCCACAGTATTCTTGTCAGCAAGTTAAGGAAGTATGGGCTGGATGAATGCACTATAAGGTGGGTAGAAAGCTGGCTAGATTGTCGGGCTCAACGGGTAGTGATAAATGGCTCCATGTCTAGTTGGCAGCCGGTGTCAAGTGGAGTGCCCCAGGGGTCAGTCCTGGGGCCGGTTTTGTTCAATATCTTCATAAATGATCTGGAGGATGGTGTGGATTGCACTCTCAGCAAATTTGCGGATGATACTAAACTGGGAGGAGTGGTAGATACGCTGGAGGGCAGGGATAGGATACAGAGAGACCTAGACAAATTGGAGGATTGGGCCAAAAGAAATCTGATGAGGTTCAATAAGGACAAGTGCAGGGTCCTACACTTAGGATGGAAGAATCCAATGCACCGCTACAGACTAGGGACCGAATGGCTAGGCAGCAGTTCTGCGGAAAAGGACCTAGGGGTGACAGTGGACGAGAAGCTGGATATGAGTCAGCAGTGTGCCCTTGTTGCCAAGAAGGCCAATGGCATTTTGGGATGTATAAGTAGGGGCATAGCGAGCAGATCGAGGGACGTGATCGTTCCCCTCTATTCGACACTGGTGAGGCCTCATCTGGAGTACTGTGTCCAGTTTTGGGCCCCACACTACAAGAAGGATGTGGATAAATTGGAGAGAGTCCAGCGAAGGGCAACAAAAATGATTAGGGGTCTAGAGCACATGACTTATGAGGAGAGGCTGAGGGAGCTGGGATTGTTTAGTCTGCAGAAGAGAAGAATGAGGGGGGATTTGATAGCTGCTTTCAACTACCTGAAAGGGGGTTCCAAAGAGGATGGCTCTAGACTGTTCTCAATGGTAGCAGATGACAGAACGAGGAGTAATGGTCTCAAGTTGCAATGGGGGAGGTTTAGATTGGATATTAGGAAAAACTTTTTCACTAAGAGGGTGGTGAAACACTGGAATGCGTTACCTAGGGAGGTGGTAGAATCTCCTTCCTTAGAGGTTTTTAAGGTCAGGCTTGACAAAGCCCTGGCTAGGATGATTTAACTGGGAATTGGTCCTGCTTCGAGCAGGGGGTTGGACTAGATGACCTTCTGGGGTCCCTTCCAACCCTGATATTCTATGATTCTATGATCACCTGAAGACCAGGCCCCAGCCATCTCAAATCAGGTACTCAAACAATGGAAATAACTCTGCATGAGGCCAACAGTCCTGCCTGCGGACATATAGTCAGTGAGATGAGCTGGATTAGAACTCAACACCACCAGAGCAGCACCCTGCCCCCAGAGGCAGGCAACGCCAGACTCATGTCAGCTCCCCCAAAAACGCTACAACAGTTCCACTAATGCCAAAGCGGCTCCATAACTCTCTGAGCTCCCCACCAAGGGAGGCTCGGACAAGCGCAGACAGAGCAGTTCGGTGCCCACCACCCCCAGCTGCACACAGGGCTTGCAAGTGTAACAGTTTTGCAATCCAGCCCTTCCCCACATGGCTACTGTGCAAGGCACGAGGGCTACTGCGCACAGCACCATGTGCATGGAGCAGGCGATGGCATGCTGAGGTGTAAGGCCGTTTCTGCCTTCCAGTGGCTTGGGACAGTTTGGGACCATCCCTGTTCTGAGCAGCCAGTTGTGCCCTTGGGGTGGGAAGGGAAATAGATAATGGAGCAAGATCCCCCCCTCCAATCTTGAGTCAGGGTCTTTGGCCCTCTACCTATCCCTTCCTCACTCTTCACTTTGGTGAGCTAACACAGGCCATTTTCCCAACGCTGTCCCATAGCCCTGAAGCCACCTATAGATCCCTAGAGACCCCCTGGGACAAAAGCACAGGGGCACCCTTATTGTGTTTTTCTGGGCAGAGGGCTCAGGAAAGCAGCGGGGGCCACATGCTGCATTCGCTACAAGGAGGGGCAGGTGGGCTGCCTGGCATGATTAACAAGCGGGGCGGCATTGGCTCCATCAATAGGGCCCAACCAAATTCATGGCCCATTTTGGTCAATTTCACATTCCTGGGATTTTTAAAAATTGCAAATGTAATGATTTCAGCTATTTAAGTCTAAAATGTCATGGTGCGGTAATTGTAGGGGTCCTGACCCAACAAGGAGTTGGGGGAGGGGGCAGTCATAAGGTTGTTGTAGGGGTGGTTGCAGTACTGCTTTTTCAGAGCCGGGCAGTAGCACAGCAGTAAGGCTGGCACAGTATGGTATTGCCACCCTTACTGCTGCGCTGCTGTGGGCAGGGTGCTGCCTTCAGAGCTGGGTGCCTGGCCACCAGCCACCGCTCTCCAGCCACCCAGCTCTGAAGGCAGCACAGAAGTAAGGGTGGGCAATACCACAAACCCCTAAAGTTACCTTGTGACCCCCTGCAGCCCCCTTTTGGGCCAGGGCCCCCAACTGGAGAAACGCTGGTCTCCCCCGTCAAGTCTGTAGAGTAGAGGGTAAAAGCACGCACAAGACCCGATTTCACAGTCGGGGACACATTTTTCCATGGCCACGAATTTGGTAGGGCCCCCTCATCAAGCCTCAGGAGACATAACCCAGTTCCGCTAGAGACTCAGGCCCAGGGGGACCCACGATTGCACAGGGCGAAGTGAAAACAGCAGCTCCTGCCACCCCTAACCCGGGCTAAGCAGCCAGCCCACCCACCTCCGCGCCTGGGGCTGCAGGCACGGACTCACCCCACGGATATCCCAGTATCCGAGAACCACCAGCAGGCTGCGCTGCTTTTCCTGCTGCTTTCAGCGACTTCTCCCCTGACCAGGACTGGCGCGCGGCGGGGGGTTTATAACCTTGGCGCGGCTGATGAGCAAAACCGAATTGGGCGGGGGGGGGGGTGTTAAAGGGGCCGCGCCTCCCAAAACTCATAGACACGCCCCCACGGTTGTTTTATTTGAATGGGCGATTCCGGGGGCTGGGAAGCAGGTTCTGGCTGTTTGGCTCTAGGCAAGGCCCCGATCCCCGCGCCACAGACTCGCAGCGGGGGGCGAAACCCCGGCCCTGCGGGGCCGCCCCCGCTGAGCGTGGGGCAGAGGTTTGCACGGCGGACGCTGCAGCGCCGGGCACATGCCCCCCTGAGAAGCGACTAGCAGCGGAGCAGCCCGGCCCCTCTTGTGGGGTGTTGGCGCTGTGGGGGAGGGGGAAGGAAGGTGCCCGGGTAAAGCGGTTTCGCATGCGAGGTGCTATTCACACGGGCCGGGGCCCGGATTTGTTCTACCCTGGGTTTTGTTTTAAACCCGACAGTGCCTCTTTAAATGCATCAACGCCCAGCGGACTCTAGGGTGGAGCCTGTGCAGAAAGGGAGGAGGAGGGACCCGCTGGAAAATGGCTAGAGCCGCTCACAGAGGAGATGTTGGTCTAAGAGGTGCTGTACAAACGTGGTGGAAGACAAAGAGCTTAAATCTAATGTCCTGGTATTTATATCATACTCATCACTGGGTTATCAAAGTGCTTTAAAGAATGAATTCCCCTTCACTCACCCTGGTGTAAACCAGGAGTAACTCCACTGGCCCTGATTCCCCCCTCACTCACCCTGGTGTAAATCAGGAGTAACTCCACTGGCCCTGGTCCCCCCCGCACTCACCCAGGGGTAACTCCAGTATAATCAGTGAAGCTCCCTGTTGAGGTTTTTCAAACACCAAACCAAATAGCCCCCTCAGCCCGTTTCCGATACTGAATCTACCCAGAAACAGACTGGCAGAGAGAGCGAGAGAGAGCAATACTGTTACTGAGCTACCTTCCACCTGAGCCCCAGGCCTACCATGTCTGCCAGCAAGGGCTCCGGGTGCTGGACATAACAGAGAGGGAGCAGAGTCAGAAGAAACCCCAATAAAAATACTCATGGAGAACAGGTATCCCTCAAACCAGGCACCAGGAGAAGGAACAGCCTGGGGACTAGCTGAGAGAGCCATGGAGGGAGATGGAGCTGATTTCCCTCCCCTCGGACCCTTCGTTTTCCACTCCCTCACACCCATTCCACTAACCTTGCTCCCCTTCCCCTCCCAGGAATCTCCCCCTGCCCTCTGTGTCTCGGGACTGCTGCATTTCAGTCCTTCCCCGCCACATCTCTCCATCAAAAGGGAGCGTTACTTCCTGTAACCGCGGCTTCTGGAGATGCTGGGCCTGGCTCTGTGCTGAACCTCAGCATGGCTCCTCAGTTCCTGGAGGGATTTCCGAAGGTCTCCAAGCCCCTCTCCTCTGCTGCCACATACCTCTTAAGGGATTAACATGCCTCATTCGCCTTGCTGAGAGCCGCCTGCTAAATGCACCTTCCTTTGCGGCGCCCTGAGCTGGCCAAGCTTCTAAGGCCGCAGAGCCGCCTGGCTTAGCAGGGAGCAGAGCAGCGGTGTGGAAGAAAGGGGGGAACAGTCAGTGATTAACTCCTTGGCTTCAGCCCACTGTCAGATCCATCTGATGATCCATTGCTCTCACACCAGCGCAGGAACTGCAGGACCGGCACTGAAGGAGTTGAAGTGCCTGGCTGCTCATCCTGGCTTTGGTCCCAGTGAAGTCAGTGATCCAGCTCTCGTTTGCTCTAACGGGACAAAGCGTTGATCCATGCTCAGTGCTTTGCTCATGACTCTGGAGGATGTCGTGTCAGCAGGAAGGAGGGGTGGACCCCCAACAAGGACTATCCCACCAGCAGATCCAGATGCCCTCTGAGGGTGTGTGCGGCACATTTGCTAGCCAGACCCCCCATGCTCTGCAGCAGTTGCTATCCAAGCTGCCCCCTTCCCCAGCCAACAGGAGCTGGGCTAAGCTCCTCCCAGGCGTAAGCAGTTCTGGGCATGCTGGAAAACGGTACAAATGACCATGGGCCTTCGGAGCCACAGCACTGAGTCTGCTGCTATTATGGGTTCAGTGCAGGCGCAGTATGTTACAGAGGAGACACACACACTGCGCTCGCTCTCTCTGTCTCAGATCTGGGGTTTGTCGTTCCTCAGTTAGAAGGAAGCATATGTGTGTTTTTTGTGGGTGAAAGGCAGCTTCAGACTTTAGGGGCAAAAACCATGGTGCTGGGAGAACGCAGGGACAAAGCAGAGCTGAAACAGGGCTAGGGGGTGGGAGTGAAGTCCTCTGGGTTGGGAACGTGGGACAGGGGAGTCGTTTCTGGCTGTCTGCAGACTCAGGCAGATATCACTGCACTGGTTACACTTGGGGCCCATGTGGAAGGTTCATGCAGCCATGAATCCTAGACACTTACTGGTTTTAAAATGAAGGATTCTGGAGCAGCTGAATAGGTCATGCCAGCCACCTAACTACAGCATACAAAAAGAAAAGGAGTACTTGTGGCACCTTAGAGACTAACAAATTTACTTGAGCATAATTTATTTTCAGTGGAAAATGCATCCAATGAAGTGAGCTGTAGCTCACGAAAGTTTATGCTCAAATAAATTTGTTAGTCTCTAAGGTGCCACAAGTCCACCTTTTCTTTTTGCGAATACAGACTAACACAGCTGCTACTCTGAATACAGCATACAAGTTGAATCTATGGGCTGGATGAATGTACTATAAGGTGGGTAGAAAGCTGGCTAGATTGTCGGGCTCAACGGGTAGTGATCAATGGCTCCATGTCTAGTTGGCAGCCGGTATCAAGCAGAGTGCCCCAAGGGTGGGTCCTGAGGCCGGTTTTGTTCAATATCTTCATTAAGGATCTGGAGGATGGCGTGGACTGCACCCTCAGCAAGTTTGCAGATGACACTAAACTGGGAGGAGTGGTAGATATGCTGGAGGGTAGGTATAGGATACAGCGGGACCTAGACAAATTAGAGGATTGGGCCAAAAGAAATCTGATGAGGTTCAAGAAGGACAAGTGCAGAGTCCTGCACTTAGGATGGAAGAATCCCATGCACCGCTACAGGCTGGGGACTGAATGGCTAGGCAGCAGTTCTGCAGAAAAGGACCTAGGAGTTTCAGTGGGCGAGAAGCTGGATACGAGTCTATAGTGTGCCCTTGTTGCCAAGAAGGTTAACGGCATTTTGGGCCGTATAACTAGGAGCATTGGCAGCAGACCAAGGGACGTGATCATTCCACTCTATTCGACATTGGTGAGGCCTCATCTGGAGTACTGTGTCCAGTTTTGGGCCCCACACTACAAGAAGGATGTGGATAAATTGGAGAGAGTCCAGCGAAGGGCAACAAAAATGATTAGGGGTTTGGAACACATGACTTATGAGGAGAGGCTGAGGGAACTGGGATTGTTTAGTCTGCAGAAGAGAAGAATGAGGGGGGATTTGATAGCTGCTTTCAACTACCTGAGAGGTGGTTCCAGAGAGGATGGTTCTAGACTATTCTCAGTGGTAGAAGAGGACAGGACAAGGAGTAATGGTCTCAAGTTGCAGTGGGGGAGGTTTAGGTTGGATATTAGGAAAAACTTTTTCACTAGGAGGGTGGTGAAACACTGGAATGCGTTACCTAGGGAGGTGGTAGAATCTCCTTCCTTGGAAGTTTTTAAGGTCAGGCTTGACAAAGCCTTGGCTGGGATGATTTGATTGGGGATTGGTCCTGCTTTGAGCAGGGGGTTGGACTAGATGACCTCCTGAGGTCCCTTCCAACCCTGATATTCTATGATTCTATGATTCTAGCCTACAGGCCATATATTTGACAACTCTGGCCTCAGATACCCAGTTCCAGTGACAATGCTTTCCTACAGAAAGAGGTTTGTGTCCTATGGCTGACACTAGCCTGATTCTAGGGTGGGGAGCCGGTGACTAATAGGTTTTCCACCGGTAATATTGGCCTGATTCTCCTCTCACACCAGTATCACACCTATGTGATTACAGTGAGGTCAGCAGAGTCACTCCTCATTTACACTGGGTGAGTGAGAAGGGAATCAGGCCCCATGGAGTTTGGAATGGGGCACAGATGCCTGCATGCAAGGCAGGAAGGGGCTAATGAACTCCTGGCACCCCAATTAGCTCAAACTGAGTCATCTGGAGCAGGCTTCCAGGGAGGGGCTTAATAAAAAGAAGAGAATCATAGAATATCAGTGTTGGAAGGGACCTCAGGAGGTCATCTAGTCCCACCCCCTGTTCAAAGCAGGACCAGTCCCCAACTAAATCATCCCAGCCAGAGCTTTGTCAAGTCTGATCTTCAAAACCTCTAAGGAAGGAGATTCCACCACCTCCCTAGGTAACCCATTCTAGTGCTTCACCACCCTCCTAGTGAAAAAGATTTTCCTAATATCCAACCTAAACTTCCCCCACTGCAACTTGAGACCATTACTTCTTGTTCTGTCATCTGCTACCACTGAGAACAGTCTAGATCCATCCTCTTTGGAACCCCCTTTCAGGTAGTTGAAAGCAGCTATCAAATCCCCCCTCATTCTTCTCTTCTGCAGACTAAACAACCCCAGTTTCCTCAGCCTCTCCTCATAAGTCATGTGTTCCAGCCCCCTAATCATTTTTGTTGCCCTCCACTGGACGCTTTCCAATTTTTGCACATCCTTCTTGTAGTGTGGGGCCCAAAACTGGACACAGTACTCCAGATGAGGCCTCACCAATGTCGAATAGAGTGGAATGATCACGTCCCTTGGTCTGCTGCCAATGCTCCTAGTTATACGGCCCAAAATGCCGTTAGCCTTCTTGGCAACAAGGGCACACTGTTGACTCGTATCCAGCTTCTCGCCCACTGAAACCCCTAGGTCCTTTTCTGCAGAACTGCTGCCTAGCCATTCAGTCCCCAGCCTGTAGCGGTGCATGGGATTCTTCCATCCTAAGTGCAGGACTCTGCACTTGTCCTTCTTGAACCTCATCAGATTTCTTTTGGCCCAATCCTCTAATTTGTCTAGGTCCCGCTGTATCCTATACCTACCCTCCAGCATATCTACCACTCCTCCCAGTTTAGTGTCATCTGCAAACTTGCTGAGGGTGCAGTCCACGCCATCCTCCAGATCCTTAATGAAGATATTGAACAAAACCGGCCTCAGGACCCACCCTTGGGGCACTCTGCTTGATACCGGCTGCCAACTAGACATGGAGCCATTGATCACTACCCGTTGAGCCCGACAATCTAGCCAGCTTTCTATCCACCTTATAGTCCATTCATCCGGCCCATACTTCTTTAACTTGCTGGCAAGAATACTGTGGGAAACCGTATCAAAAGCTTTGCAAAAGTCAAGGGATAACACGTCCACTGCTTTACCCTCATCTACAGAGCCAGTTATCTTGTCATAGAAGGCAATTAGGTTAGTCAGGCATGACTTGCCCTTGATGAATCCATGCTGACTGTTCCTGATCACTTTCCTCTCCTCTAAGTGCTTCAGAATTGATTCCTTGAGGACCTGCTCCATGATTCCATGAGCCCTGACCAGTTGGAGGGAAGCAGACAGAGAGAGCAGCTGGTGTGGTAAGACTAGCTAAGGGTCAGGACTGGGACAGGCTGGTGCCTTGCAGATCTCCTGGAGGAAAGGGAAGAGTATGTGTTGTTTCATACTTGTTTTGTACTTTGAGAGCCCCGGGAGAAGTAGAACCACATAGGAGCCGGGGGGGGGGGGGGGGGGGGCGGAGGGGGCGCGCTAGCCCTCTGCAACCCAGAAGGCTTTGGAGGTAGAGCAGCGAAAGACAAGTAGGGAAACTGAGGTGGAGTAGCTGTTGCACTGCGCGGTACTGCTAGGGGGTGCTCTGGAAAGGCTGTGGTACTAAACAGTTACACCAGTGTGTAAATGAGGAGAATGGGGCCCAGTGGTTCTATTGCAGAACTGAATACATGAATAGATTTCTGGGCTCTGCATAGCCATGTTGCATAGACCAAATCTTCCCCCAATAGTGTTTCAGTCAGTCATCATGCGGGTGCCCAGTGATCAGTCCCAGGGATGGTGGAGTGTTTCTGAACATATCCAGGCCGAGCTCAGGGCTCCCTTCGTTGCACCCCATCACAGCAAACACACTGGCTTCCTCTCTTCAAAGCGTGTCTGGGCACCTGGATTACAGCTAATCCCCTGGGAGATGATGCGCCCAGCAGCTAGCGGGGGGCCCTGCCAAGCCTGCTAGGCAGTTGAAAGGAAGGCAGGTGTCTTTTATCTTGCTCCTGAGAGGTGCTCTCCTAGTGCACAAGGGCAGGCACAGCGAGGAAGGTCCCCTCAATGCCAATGGCTGCAGGGAGACCAGGCCGTCCTGGGAAAGCGCCCTTGAGCTCTACCCAGGGCTTGGGGCATATCCTGTCCTGCAGAACCACCCCTGGCTGGGACAGGGAAGGGGGCTCTCCCCAAAGTTCACCTTGGGTTCCCCTGCCCCACTGAAGACCAGGCTGTGCTGTAAGGATACAACTGCCATCAGGGGGAGCTGAGCTTGTGTCCTGCCTTCAGCTATCAGTGATGTGACCTGGGTTTGAAACTCTTCCCCTGCCTGACTCCTTAAGACCCCATATCCTGGTAATCCTCTGCCTGACCTAGGGTGGGCTCCTCCAGGGCCTGTTAACACTGAGGTGAGGGGCCCGGACATGCTGAACACAATCCATCCCTAGGGCTGTCCCCACTGCAGAGCTGGGAGAGTGACTGGTGAATGCCCAGTGCTGCAGGGGACATGCAGCGTCTCACACCAGAGCTCAGCATGGCTGGGCAGACCCAGCTTCTGCCAGCCTGGGGGCAGAGACTCGCCTCTGGCTGAGGGCAGCTGGGAGCTTTCAGCACCCGAGGCACAGCGAGTTCTGCCACCTCTCAAGGCCTCTGCACCATCCTTTCAATGGCTGTTGTCTCTCTCCTGTCCGCATCCTCTCCCTATCCTCCTTGTGCCCCTGCTGGTAGTAACCAGGCCGTTGGCTGAGGAGGGTGGCTGCTAGGGAACCCAGAAGGGGTTGTCTGGAAGGGTCTGAGATGGCTCCCTCCGCCAAGGGGGCTGCCTCACCCCATTTCTCTGCCTCGTCTCTCTCCTGGGAGCCAGGGCCCAACCTTAGAACCTGGGCATGCACCATGGCAGTGAAATGGCGAGCCGCTAGGCTCCTGGGCCAGCCTTTGTTTGGGTAGTCTGCTCAGGACTGAGCTGGCCTGGCGACTGCAGCCAGGGTGGCTCCTAGAGGCCATGATAACCTCAGCCCAGAAGCTCCACTGATTGGGAAGGGATCATCTAGCGATCAACACAACTCCAGCTTGTCCAGCACCATGGTCCCGGCTCACGGAGCAGCTCCAAACAGCTGATACCTAAACAAAATGCTGGGTCCCAGAGCCGCACTTTCCAACTTCCATAATCCACCCCCTGCATCTCTCAATTATAGCGTGAGCCAGGGCTACAATTAGCTCATTACAGCTAATCACTGTGTGTGCATCAGCTCCACTTCCCCTGCCACCCGGACTACTATTACCGCACACTAATAACCAGCTTTATCTACATTTCCTCTGGGAGGGCACCACGTCCCAGCCCCCTGCTCAAGCGATGGGAGCTGGGGGGACAGACAAGGCAGGATATACAGGGCCTAATCCTGGTGCCCTTGCTCTGAAATCCCCACGGAAGTCAATGGAAGCGTTGCCTGAGTCCAGAGCTGGGGCTCAGGAGAGGATCAGCGGCTTTTCGACAGAGGTGTGGCAGCAAGACCACGTGTGATGTGATAGCTGTTTGCCAATCTCCCACGTGCTGATCCTTCTCTAAAATCCACCAGAGCTAAAGGAGATCTCCCTGAGCTACTAGCAGTAGCAGGTCCTTTATCCTCACATCACTCCCTTTATCCTCACATCACTCAAAGCCAGGACATTACCGTGGGAAACATCCAAAGCCGATTTGAAAACCAAGCCCGTGTTTATGGCGAGCAAGACAGGGCAGCACTCAGAGCTGCTGAGGGCTGGGCGTTCCCTGACTTAGAAAGTCACCTCCAAAAGGAAGAACAACTGTAATATGGGGCATGCGCATCCCCTCACCCTGGAGCCCAGGGCACTGTATGGACGCAGGGATCTAGCAGGGGAAAAATTAAACAATACAGGGCCTGGCCATGGGGGCAGAGTAAAAAACCACCAATCCACTCCCCGGCATGAGACAGGTTGAGGCGTCAGTGAAGGCAGGCAGGGTGTGACTGGATGTTAAGGGGGAGTCAAAGGCCCAATCTAGGCCCATCAGCACAAAGGCCCAATCAACTGCTGACCCTTAAGATGCAACAAAGTGGGATCTGTCAAAGGCGGGTGTGGCCTGAGTGCAGCTCCTGGTCCAGGTTGGGCCCATGGAGTAGGGGGTCTGGGGTCTTTTACTGAGTGGCCAGAGAGGTTGAAGTGTTCTCCTACCGGTTTTTGAATGTTATGATTCCTGATGTCAGATTTGTGTCCATTTATTCTTTTGCGTAGAGACTGTCCAGTTTGGTCAATGTGTACACTTTGACCTCTCTGGCCACTCAGTAAAAGATTTAAGGGTGGCAATTTTGCAACAGAAAAGCTTCAAAAACAGACTCCAATGAGAAACTGCTGAGCTTGAATTAATATGCAAACCAGATACAATTAACTTGAGTTTGAATAGAGACTGGGAGTGGCTGGGTCATTACACATATTGAATCTATTTCCCTAAGTTAAGTATCCTCACACCTTCTTGTCAACTGTCTAAATGGGCCATCTTGATTATCACTACAAAAGTTTTTTTCTCCTGCTGATAATAGCTCATCTTAACTAATTAGCCTCTCACAGTTTGTATGGTAACTTCCATCTTATCTGTATGTGTATATATATATCTTCTTACTATATGTTCCATTCTATGCATCCAACGAAGTGGGCTGTAGCCCACGAAAGTTTATGCTCTAATAAATTTGTTAGTCTCTAAGGTGCCACAAGTCCTGCTGTTCTTTTTGCGGATACAGACTAACACGGCTGCTACTCTGAAACCTGTCTTGGTATAGTTATGCCCCTACAAGAAAAGGAAGAAGCTACCCAGGTGAAAGGCACCTGTACAGCAGTATAACTGGGTCTACGCAAGGGCTGCTCCGATTTAACTAGTTCTGGAGTTACCAAAAAATACCAGCATCTTTAAAAATAAAAAATAAAAATAAATAAATAAAAAAGCTGTGCCATCCCCCCTGCCCTCAAAGAAGGGCTGCTCCGATTTAACTAGTTTAACACCCTCTTCCCCCTTGTGGAAATAGTCAAATCAGTGGGAAAAAAAACTGTAGATGTGGCCTAAGCCAAGAGACAACTGGTGCAGATAGACAGGATTCTGGTGAGAAACTAGCTTCACTGACCTGATGAGTAGAAATTATGAGGCTAAGTAGCTCTAATTTACTCAGTTAATGGCCCATCATTGTAATTTTCAGCCCCTCAGTCCTGTCGCTGTCCTGACATAAACTAACAGATCTCTGTGCCGAGGCTTGGCACCATTTAATTTTTATTTTTTTATAATCTTGACAGATAATATCGATGTTGATTCTCAAGCACTTTTTTCAGCTGTTAGTGATTTAAATGTTCACAGTTGTGGGAAATCCTGGAGGGGGCAGACAATAAAACAGTAGATGTTGAGATTCAAAAAGTTAAAGCTACCTAACTGGTGACCCGCTCTAACTCCAGCTTCACAACACATTTTAAGGTAGGACTCTAATGAGCTCTCAAGGAGCATTTTTCTTACTTTGCCTGTCTGTACATTTCGATTACTACTGATGGAAATAGTCTGTCCTTGGTTTGTGTGTGTCTGGCGAAACTGACATTTACTTACATTTACTGATAAGAAACATTTACAGATAAGCAAAGTAAGAAAAATGGTCCTTGAGAACAGATTAAAGTCTCGCCTTCTGAATGTGTATGAAACGTGTTGTAAAGCTGGAAATCAAAAGAGATGGACTGACAAGGAACCGGAAATAATTCAGCAAAACACCTCCCTGTAAATGATTCAGCAAAATGCCCCATATTTTAAAATCTCACCCCATGCTCCCGAGGGCGTGAAATATACACTGCTATATAAACCAGCCTGAATACAAGAGTTCATTAGATAAGGAACAGACTGTTCACTAAAAGAAAAGGAGTACTTGTGGCACCTCAGAGACTAACCAATTTATTTGAGCATGAGCTTTCGTGAGCTACAGCTCACTTCATGCTCACGAAAGCTCATGCTCAAATAAATTGGTTAGTCTCTGAGGTGCCACAAGTACTCCTTTTCTTTTTGCGAATACAGACTAACACGGCTGTTACTCTGAAAGACTGTTCACTGATGCTCAAGAGCCTTTGTTTAATCCAGGTTGTAGCTTCAAAGTGATCGTGGCCCACTTGCATTGTATGTAAGAGAGCAGTATGACTGCTCAGAGCTCCAATATGAAACTGCAGAAAAACCTGAGAGTCTCTGGATTAAGTTTAGAAGTGTGACCAACAACAGTGATGTCCTGGTGGGAGTCTGCTATAGACCACCAGACCAGGGGGATAAGGAGGACGAGGCTTTCTTCTGGCAACTAACAGAAGTTACTAGATCACAGGCCCTGGTTCTCATAGGAGACTTCAATTACCCTGATATCTGCTAGGAGAGCAGTACAACGGTGCACAGACAAGCCAGGAAGTTTTTGGAAAGTGTAGGGGACAATTTCCTAGTGCAAGTGCTGGAGGAACCAACTAGGGGCAGAGCTCTTCTTGACCTGCTGCTCACAAACAGGGAAGAATTAGTAGGGGAAGCAAAAGTGGATGGAAACCTGGGAGGCAGTGACCATGAGATGGTCGAGTTCAGGATCCTGACACAAGGAAGAAAGGAGAGCAGCAGAATACGGACCCTGGACTTCAGAAAAGCAGACTTTGACTCCCTCAGGGAACTGATGGGCAGGATCCCCTGGGAGAATAACATGAGCGGGAAAGGAATCCAGGAGAGCTGGCTGTATTTTAAAGAATCCTTATTGAGGTTACAGGAACAAAGCCTCCCGATGTGTAGAAAGAATAATAAATATGGCAGGCGACCAGCTTGGCTTAACAGTGAAATCCTTGCTGATCTTAAACACAAAAAAGAAGCTTACAAGAAGTGGAAGATTGGACAAATGACCAGGGAGGAGTATAAAAATATTGCTCGGGCATGCAGGAGTGAAATCAGGAAGGCCAAATCACACTTGGAGTTGCAGCTAGCAAGAGATGTTAAGAGTAACAAGAAGAAAAAAGAAAAGGAGTACTTGTGGCACCTTAGAGACTAACCAGTTTATTTGAGCATGAGCTTTCGTGAGCTACAGCTCACTTCATCGGATGCATAGCATATCGTGGAAACTGCAAAAGACATTATATACACACAGAGACCATGAAACAAAACTTCCTCCCACCCCACTCTCCTGCTGGTAACAGGAGAGTGGGGTGGGATAAGCTTTAGATAAGCTGTTACCAGCAGGAGAGTGGGGTGGGAGGAAGTTTTGTTTCATGGTCTCTGTGTGTATATAATGTCTTCTGCAGTTTCCACGATATGCTATGCATCCGATGAAGTGAGCTGTAGCTCACGAAAGCTCATGCTCAAATAAACTGGTTAGTCTCTAAGGTGCCACAAGTACTCCTTTTCTTTTTTCTTTTTACGAATACAGACTAACACGGCTGTTACTCTGAAACCTGTCAGTAACAAGAAGGGTTTCTTCAGGTATGTTAGCAACAAGAAGAAAGTCAAGGAACGTGTGGGTCCCTTACTGAATGAGGGAGGCAACCTAGTGACAGAGGATGTGGAAAAAGCTAATGTTCTCAACGCTTTTTTTGCCTCTGTCTTCACGAACAAGGTCAGCTTCCAGACTACTGCCCTGGGCTGCACAGCAAGGGGAGGAGGTGACCAGCCCTCTGTGGAGAAAGAAGTGGTTCAGGACTGTTTAGAAAAGCTGGACAAGCACAAGTCCATGGGGCTGGATGCGCTGCATCCGAGGGTGCTAAAGGAGTTGGCGGATGTGATTGCAGAACCATTGGCTGTTATCTTTGAAAACTCATGGCAACTGGGGAAGGTACCGGATGACTGGAAAAAGGCTAATGTAGTGCCCATCTTTAAAAATGGGAAGGAGGAGGATCTGGGGAACTACGGGCCAGTCAGCCTCACCTCAGCCCCTGAAAAAATCATGGAGCAGGTCCTCAAGGAATCAATTCTGAAGCACTTAGAACAGAGGAAAGTGATCAGGAACAGTCAGCATGGATTCATCAAGGGCAAGTCATGCCTGACTAGCCTAATTGCCTTCTATGACAAGATAACTGGCTCTGTGGATGAGGGGAAAGCAGTGAACATGTTATTCCTTGACTTTAGCAAAGCTTTTGATACGGTCTCCCATAGTATTCTTGCCAGCAAGTTAAAGAAGTATGGGCTGGATGAATGGACTATAAGGTGGATAGAAAGCTGGCTAGATTGTCGGGCTCAACAGGTAGTGATCAATGGCTCCATGTCTAGTTGGCAGCCGGTATCAAGCAGAGTGCCCCAAGGGTTTGTCCTGAGGCCGGTTTTGTTCAATATCTTCATTAAGGATCTGGAGGATGGCGTGGATTGCACCCTCAGCAAGTTTGCAGATGACACTAAACTGGGAGGAGTGGTAGATATGCTGGAGGGTAGGTATAGGATACAGCGGGACCTAGACAAATTAGAGGATTGGGCCAAAAGAAATCTGATGGGGTTCAACGAGGACAAGTGCAGAGTCCTGCACTTAGGATGGAAGAATCCCATGCACCACTACAGGCTGGGGACTGAATGGCTAGGCAGCAGTTCTGCAGAAAAGGACCTAGGGGTTTCAGTGGGCGAGAAACTGGATACGAGTCAACAGTGTGCCCTTGTTGCCAAGAAGGCTAACGGCATTTTGGGCCGTATAAGTAGGAGCATTGGCAGCAGATCAAGGGACGTGATCATTCCACTCTATTCGACATTGGTGAGGCCTCATCTGGAGTACTGTGTCCAGTTTTGGGCCCCACACTACAAGAAGGATGTGGATAAATTGGAGAGAGTCCAGCGGAGGGCAACAAAAATGATTAGGGGGCTGGAGCTCATGACTTATGAGGAGAGGCTGAGGAAACTGGGATTGTTTAGTCTGCAGAAGAGAATAATGAGGCGGGATTTGATAGCTGCTTTCAAATACCTAAAGGGGGGTTCCAAAGAGGATGGATCTAGACTGTTCTCAGTGGTAACAGATGACAGAACAAGGAGTAATGGTCTCAAGTTACAGAGGGGGAGGTTTAGGTTGGATATTAGGGAAAACTTTTTCACTAGGAGGGTGGTGAAGCACTGGAATGCGTTACCTAGGGAGGTGGTGGAATCTCCTTCCTTAGAGGTTTTTAAGGTCACGTTTGACAAAGCCCTGGCTAGGATGATTTAGTTGGGGATTGGTCCTGCTTTGAGCAGGGGGTTGGATTAGATGACCTCCTGAGGTCCCTTCCAACCCTAATCTTCTATGATTCTATGAGGTGGAGTGGGCCATAGGCAGGGCTTCGGCCCAGCTGGATGGGGTCAGTCACATGCCTGGGTCTGTCCGTTCCCCCTGACTCCCAGGATGTTAATTCCTGACTTCTGCTAACTCTGGGCACAACAATCCCATGAAGCACTGACTGTAGTTACCATGGCGATATCGCTGGAGTTGGTGAACCAGGCGAACCAGAAGGTGTTCTCAGCTTGCCAGTCCCTGAGGACCTGCAGATACTCTTCACTCTCCTTTGCCAGCATCGTGCCTGACCCGGCAAGGGAGCGGGGGGCAATAGACAGAAGGCAATATAAATCAGATGTTAGGTTAGCAAACAGGGGAGTTTTGCAAGGAAGTTTAGAGAGGGTGAGTGAGAGACAAGTATATCTAACAAACATACTGTAAACTCAGGCCAATAACCCCCTCCCCAAAAACAAAACAAACTAACCCCCCTCCTGGAAGAGTAAAAATAAACCAGGCAGAAGTGCAGCAGCAGTGTGGGGCTCTCCAGTTGATTGCACTGAATGCAGCATGAATGATTACCAGCCCTGTAGGCAGGTAGCATATGTGGGCATTTGGCCCAAAGAGCTACTAGCCCTCAGAGACCAGGAGACCAGAGGGGCTGAACTGGTGGAGCCAAGGGAGACAGCGAGGTACATAGGGGAGACTTTTAGGGACGCAGTAGAGCGGTCCCACCCCCAGCCTCTGCGCTGCTGAGGAGGGTGAAAGTTTTGGGGAAGGAGAACATCGAGCTGGACCAGAGGGAGATGATTCTATAGTTGGGACCCACCTTCCAGATGAAGTCATGATATCCTCTCACACTGAGGCTACCGCTCCTGAGGTGGGAACCCCACTTACAAAGAAAAGCCAGGTAATAGTAATGGGGGATTCAATCAATAGACATCTAAGCAGCTGAGTTTGTGATGACTGGGAGAACCGCATGGTAAATTGCCTGCCTGGCGCAAAAGTTGCAGCTCTCACGAGACATCCAGACAGACTTATGTGTAGTGCTGTGGTATGTAACCTAGCGTTTAAATCGGCCTCTGTACGAGATAGCTAATGTGACAGTGAATTTTTAAAAAGTCTCCAGATGTGATCCCTGGTAAGCCTGAGTTCAGTACCAGGCAAATTGTTGAAACTATAGGAAAGAACAGAATTATCAGACACCAATCGTCTAGAATTCTTTGAGGGGGTCAACAAGAATGTGGAGAAGGGTGATCCAGTGGATATTGTTACCTCAAGGGGAATAAGGTAACTCTTCAAAAGGGAAAACTCTAGAAATGGTAGAGGAGGGGGAAATAGAAAAGGAAAACCCCTTTTCTCAGAAGGGCAGACTCGACTCTCATCCGTGTCTGTCACCAGTTAGATTAGCTGACAATAGATGTGTCCCTCCCTCCCTATGTGGTACAGTGAAAATAAAGAGAAGACAAAGTAATATAGTACAAACAAAGGTAAGTGTATTGAGGGCAAAGGTACAGAAACTAGGTAAAATAGGGGGAGAAATAAAAGCATAAACAAACAGTGAATCAGTGACTGGTTTAGGAGCTTGAAGCTCAGACCCACAAAACATCCCTTGGTATTTGAGAAAACAACAAATGATACCCCAATAAAGAAGCCTTTCCCTACTATTTCTAGGCACAGTGGACACAATATACGGATGTGAGGCTCAGGACCTTCTGGTTTTAATGAAATCCAACATGGAGTATAAGAACTGTGACCCTTGGACTCCATCTTTGTAAACTGACTTGTTTACAGTTAAGACACTGGATTCCCCTGGCTCAAACCGGACAGAACCAGCTTTTCCCGCCAGAGCCAGCCCCAACATTCTATTCCCTCAGAACTCTCCCCGCCATAGAGACTGTAGGAGATCTTGTTCAGCGTCTGCGCGGGGCTGTCCGTTCCAGTGGCAGCACGTGTACGGTCGGGTCTTCCCACTGCTCCAGAGCCAGTGGGAAGAACACCATCCATCCCGTAGCGAGACTGTGTCCTCCATCATGCACCACAGGGGCAGCAGGAGCTATGTTTTTATCTGCCTCTAAGGCTTCTGCTTTAATTGGGTACTGCCTATGAGCCTTGTGAGTTGTGAGTTGGTCCTCCTACAACTATAGGCTCCATGTTTACTATCCTACAATCTTATTTATCTGTTGCCCAAACTTCAGGGTGAAGGGAACACAGTGTCTCCACTGGACTTCCCCCCCACTCTGGTATTATTGCCTTACTACTGGCAATCATGGCTATATTTTGAGATGGTCTTTCCTGCTTGGACCCTCCGGCCCATTCAATGCTGCTGGCTCTGGGGTTGATTACCACTTCCCCCGTCCCCCCAGTTCCTTAAGGAGATCTATGCCGCAATTTGTGTCTCCCTGCTTGGGGCAAACCCAGATTTGGCTTACATATGATTTGACGGGTAAGGGGGAGGTCTTGGCTGGTTATCGATATTGAGGCTTCCATGTCTATTAACATACTGCACGGTCGGCCCCCCACTCGTGCGTTAAGAAACATCCTGGGGTCCCAGCCACGGATGCTGCTGTTACCTATTTGCTAGCCAGGAGTTTGAGCAAAAAGAGGAGGGACTGAAGGGTGACCATGAGGGGATTCCTGCTGTGGCTCCTGCTGCCCCTGTGGTGCATGATGGAGGATGCAAGTAGCGTGCCGTGTGAAAGGGAGGACTGGGAATGGGTCACTAACCTCCCTCCTCCGGTTTTGCTTCGCTTTAATTGCCATACTAAAGAAATGCTCAGCTTTTGCAGAACACGTGCAGTAACCAGTAAACCAGTCTGGCTAGAGGTAAAGGTAGAGCTATGGTTAGGACATGAGCAGTCAGAACATAAGACGATTCAAATAAAATCATACACTGATGATTATGTCAATAGGGAGACTAGTATCATCACAATTCTAATAACAGCTGACTGCCCAGTTGTTCGTTGGTGTCAAGTGTCAGAAATTATGGAATTTTATGGAAGCATTTGGCGGGAAACATGGAATTGCATGGGATCCCCACTTATAATGAAAGACACTATCAAACCACGTTGTGGCCCTCTCAGACGGACAGTGTCTAAATTAATGCAACCAGCATCCAGATTACCTTTAAAGGCGGACAGCTGCATACTAATAGTGAAGGGGAAAACAAGGCTTTCCCTCATTTAAACATAATTACCTTGCATACTGCAACAATACAGGCATTGAACAAAACACACAGGCCTCTGTGCTGGAATTGGTGTGGGACTATGTAGCGAAGAAACCAAGTACTCATAAAAGGTCATGTGCCAATTATACCGGCACAGTGCCTGTGGAGGTTGGGCCTGTTGGCTCTGGGTGGGGCCTACCACTTAAGGCACGGACGGAGGTAACCCTGGGAGCATGGTGGACATTTGTTGAACAATGGCCCAAACTAGAATGTCCACAGCTGGGAACAATTAACTGAGTTATCAAAGACAGGGTGGAACCAGCCGACTGTGTGTTATGCCCTGAACAAATTCCTTTTCCAGAGCCAGGATTGGTAATGATAGGACCAACATTACCGGTCCTCACCTCGGTCCTCACCACACCTACAGGGTTGAGCTGCACATCCCCTTAGAGAAAGTAAATAGACAATGTGCAAGGGTCAGGCCTCGAATGGGTAGGAACATTACTAGCCTGACAAATCAAATTGGTGAGCGCCTAACTAGACAGAGAAGGGGGTTAGTAGATACTATTGCAGGGTGGTTTGGTGCACGTAACTCTGTTGGCAACATCTATGCCGTAGCACACCAAGCTGAGAGGAGGAACCGACTTGAATCAAGGCTGGCAGATGTCGTAATATCTAATGCCCAGGGAGGATTGGATACTAATAGGGGCAGTCAACTGATCCTAGACAGCTTAAAGGATCTGTCAAACTCTGTATCCACCTCATTGGATATAACAAAATACCTGGGTCAAGAATTCACCAGCCTGTTAATAAATGGTACCAAAATAAAGGAATTGGAGGAAAGTTGTTGGAGAGGAGGGCAAGCATATGCATCACCACACAGGGAATTGTAACCGAACTCCTGGACAGCCGGGTCCACCCAGCCCTTATGGAAGTGGTGGGACCCCATCTCCCCAGTACCTCTCGATGGGAATGGGGAAACAGAGAATCAATGAGAGTCCAAAGACTGGTTTGGAAAGGTCACAGCATAATCTTCAGTCTCCTAGTGCTTCTGGGAATCCCTCACTCACAATGAGCTAGAATGGTGACCTCTCTGCCAGTATGGAGGAGCGGTCATGTTACTAAAATAGAAGACATTGCATATTCTGAGGTCGCTGGGAAAGCATTGTACCCTAGTGAATGTTGCCCCCACTCTGATAAGGAAATTCTATGTATATGCCCTTATAATGTTCTAACAAATCTGTCTAGGTTCAAGGTGGCTGTCACTGAGAAACTGGTGCACACGGAGCTGGTCCAGATGAATGGTACCTACTGGTGTGTGACTGCCCAGAACCACTCCATCGAGTTAAATGGAAAGCCCTGCCCCTTGACATATCCATCTGTGTGCATGACAATCCCCTGAAGGGCAACCCTGTTGATGGGACAGGGCTCCACCGTACTCCGCCAATGACGGGTAACCTAACATGGGATCCAGAATGGCACTACGGCAGCAAATATCTAGAGGAGGGTCTACAGGCCCTGCAGGCAAAGATCGAGGAGTTGGTGGCCGAGGCCCAGAGACACACTGGGGAAGGCCGTCTGAGGTACACTCAGATAGGGGAGACCATAGATATGGCCGGTGTTAAGTACTCTAAGGCACAGAATCTGGCAATGGAGGTTAAATCAATGGGCAATGCTATCTCAGGTGACAAGATCCCCTGAGGATGGATCTGGATGCTATTCTTCCAAATTATGTGGGTAGTGTCCATCCTGACATTCCTGATGGTGCTGATACTTTACCGGCGACTCTGAAGTAAGCTGAAAACGTTAAAATTGTTATATTTGATCTGGGGGGTTAGGGAACCTTTGGGTCAAGAGGACGGACTGAAGGGCCATAATCCATTTAATGTGGGTGTAAAATCTTAACTACAGTTTCTGTTAAGAACTTTTTATATAGGCTTGGATGAGGGCTAGCTAACAGAGAACAATACATGGCTAAGAGAAAGCTGAGGTAAACAGACAACCTTGTGTGTTTCAAGTCAGTGAGCGGAGTCAGCATAACTCCGAATGTAATTGAGTGTCCTGATCGCGAGTTATAGACACATGAAGCGCTGAGAAAGGCCTCAAAGTTAACTCCCTAATGCAGGGAGAAGATAGTGGTACAATACCCCTCAGATTCCAGACAGAGTTAGGGGAGAGGCCTAATATGATTGACATGAGTTATGACATCCTCCCCTCACAGATGTATGCCAATCCTACCCCACAGAAATGCAAGGGTAAAACTATAAACAATTGTTATTGTTAAGTACTAATTACTGCTTTTTTGCTTTAAATCTCCAGGAATGTACCTGTTGGCCAACAGAGAGCTGCTACCTCATTCCCCTGGACCCCAAAATTAGGATTTAACCTATACATTTTAATAGAAATAGTTTAAGGGTAATTACCTGTGTGTTAGCAATATGTTAATTTGAACCATGGGCGGAGCCATTATGTAATCTTTTAGACCATTGGCTTATTGTACTTATCTTGTCTTGCTGCTAGAATTTATCCAGGGGCTTGGAAGATCCCATTCCCGTTGCTTCTCTCCGCCCAATGAACACCCTATATAATCTATTGTAATCAATTGTTCTGCAGTGTCTCTGAGCCTGATAAGCAAAGTGACACTCCGCCAGCGCTGTGCGTAATAAACTCCTGTGCTTGACTCTACACGGTGTCCATTTCTGTTCATTCAAACACCCTAATGAGTATTTTATTTAAAAAGTCATAGTTTTAAAACAAAATAATCCATTTCAGGCTGTACAACAAACACAGGTTTTGTATTTTTTTCTACCACTTTAAAAAACAACAACAACCCCACAAACATTTTTAAAAACACAACTCATTTTGCAAAATAAAAACCAAACTGCTTTAAAACCAACTTTTAAAATCCATTTTAAATCACATTTTGCACAGAAACCCCTGTTAGTTTGAAACACACCAAACCAATAGTTTGCAGCCATATTCTTTTTTTAAAAAACCCAGCAATATACTTTTTTAAAAAATAAAACACACCTATGTTTTGCACAAACTCACTCCCCCCCAGCAGTTTAAAACACCAAACCAACAGTTGTCAACAAAATACATTTTTAAACACCCACACTTATCTCTAGCTTAGGCCCCTGAATCACTAACAATTTAAACATTAAAGCCAACTCTTTTAAGAAGACAAACAACCCCATTTAAAAAACAGAACAAAACTCTTTTTTTTTTTTTTTTGAGAATAAAAACCAAACTGATTTTTAAAACCAACTTTTAAAAACCATTTTAGGGCCCCCTCCTCTAACATTCCCTTTTGTGATCTGGGGTGGGGGAACTGAGTTGTCCACACAACTGGGCTGCTTTTGGCTATTTTTTTTTCCCTTTAGTTATCCAATGAAGTGAGCTGTAGCTCACGAAAGCTCATGCTCAGATAAATTGGTTAGTCTCTAAGGTGCCACAAGTACTCCTTTTCATTTTTCTTTGGGGCCTTCTTACAGTATTAAACAGTAAATCACCATACATAACAATCCTTAATGTTACTGTACCCATTCCCAAGTGTGGGGCCCCTTGCAGATATCAATGAATGTCTTGAGGCTTGTTTGTTTGTTTTTTAAACATGTTTCTTTCATGCTTAAAGCTTGAGGGTTGTTTTTGAAATAAAATGGGTGTATTACAACCATAGTAAGCACCCGACAAATACCCTCAGCTTTTAAATGTTTGATTGTCTTCAGAGCAAATGCTTGTTCTAAAGTATGGTGGAGGTTAGTGAACCCGTGGAACATTTCAGTTTTGGGTTAGACTCTTTTTTATTTTTGTGAATATATTATTTTAATGACTTTGAGTTCCTAGAAAGAGTGACCCATAGAGTTCTACCAACACCTGGGGTCATATTTAAACTGTCCAAGAGCATCTGCGAACTCCTGAGGTTTTATTTCATTTCATATTAATCAGAGCTCACCATCCTCACCCACCCACCTCCCTTACCGTGGGTGTACACCCATCAAATGTAATTACTCATCACTGATACGATTAACCCTGATGGCAACAAGGGTGGGTAATCTCAGTCACCCTGGCAATTTAGTGGGGGTGTGGTTAAAACCATTCAGTTTAACAGGGTGGGTCAACTCTATTGTACTCAAACACATATCTGAACAATCCCTGTTTTTTTTAAATTGTAAACAGATTTTTGGGGGTGCCCCCCCACATGATTCTACAACATACATTTCAGCTTTTTGCTGTAAATGGGTCTCTTTTACACAAAGACAACAGATCACACTGCAATAAAGATAGGTACCATTATTTAGTAAGGACAGCATGGCCAAAGAGTGATATTATATAATATATATTTTCGGAGTTAAAAACAGGGAGCATACCTCCTCTTGCAGTCCAGCAGAAATTCAATTCAAGATAGTTTCCATTGAAAGAGGACTGAAGTTTTTATACCATCCTAACTCTTTGTTTCAAACAGACTTCAAAAGTCTGTAGTTAGCAGGTTGATTCGATCACCACAACTCTGAATTAATACATACTTAAGGACTTTAGGACCCTGTAGAGAGGTTAGCCAGGCTCGTCTCCCACTGCCTCACTAAATTGGGGAATAGGTCTTGCGGGGAATTAGTCCGGCCGCAGGAGTCTTCCTCTGTGGCCTTTGTGAAGGTAGAGATAAACACAGTAAGCCCAGGCCCTACGTCAGGGCGGGGCACTGGTGAGTCAGGCACTCAGGCAGGAGCTGAGCAACAACAGTATATAATAGCAAGCCCAGGCCCGAGGTGTCAAAGGGCCTGGGAGAGTGGGAGACTGCTATCTGCGAGTTGGGTGGCACGGGGGACGCAGGCCCTCCCACTCCACTGCATCCCAGCCCGGGGCCCTAGCAGCGGCAGAAGACCAGCTGCTGCGTCAGTGGGGATCCTGGCCACAACACACTGACATGGGTTCTGGTAGTGCTGCAGCCAGACTAGTGTAGGCTGCCCCCGGGCTACTTCCAGACTCCCCGTCTTGAGGTACCTGGGTCTGGGTGGTGTCCTCAGGGGAGTCCAGCACCATGGGTTCCTCGGGATAGCTGGCAAGGGGTAGACTCGGCAACTCCTCCAGGTAGCTGGCGCGGGGGCAGGCTCAACAACTCCTCCGTGTAGCTGGCGCAGGGCAGGTTGGGCCAGTCCTTGGGTTTATCGCAGGCTGCTGTGGTTTCCCAATTGCGAGCTAGGTCGGAGGCGTCTGGCCTCTCCAGCGGCTGCTCTCTCAATGAGCTCTGGGGTGCCACACCTGACCCTCTGGAGGGCTCAGAGCTCCCTGGCTCTGCCCACTCTGGTGCCCGGAGGGACTCGTCTCTCTCCAGGGTGGCAGGGAACCACACCACCTCAACCCCCCTCAAGTCTGGCTCCCGCTCGTCGGGGCCAGACTCTTCCATACCTCCTAGGCGGGACAGAAAGTCTGCATTTGCGTGCTCTTTACCAGCCCTATGCCGGATGGTGAAAGCATAGGGCTGTAACGCCAGGTACCAGCACAGTAATCTAGTGTTGTTGTTTTTCATTTTGGTTAACCACTGGAGTGTGGCATGGTCTGTGCCTAGTGGAAATGAGGCCCCGAGAAGGTAGTACCCCAGGGCATCACAGGCCCATTTCACCGCAAGTGCTTCTTTCTCTATAACCTCGTAGTTCTTCTCGCGTGTGTAACGATACTGGTTCTGGTGGGACCCAACTGAGAGTGCCAAGTCAGGACAAATTGCTTAAAACTGGGCAGATACAGCCCAAGGCTGAAGTTCCTTTACTAGTAAGGCAAACTAAACCAGCCCAACAGAGAAGACTTTGGTTTCACCCCACTGGCTAACCACAAGTCACACAAGCAATTCGTTAGGCATCCGATGAAGTGAGCTGTAGCTCATGAAAGCTTATGCTCAAATAAATTGGTTAGTCTCTAAGGTGCCACAAGTACTCCTTTCCTTAGACACTCCAGTTTCCCAGTATCACCACCAGTGCCACTCGTTATGGGGACGAATGGTTATGAAAACCAATACCCCAGTAAAAGACAAAAGGTTCTCTCGGTCCCAAAGGACCAAGCCCCAGACCCAAGTCAATATACAAATCAGATCTTACCCACAAATCACGCTGTTGCCAATCCTTTAGAATCTAAAATCTAAAGGTTTATTCATAAAAGGAAAAAGATATAGATGAGAGCTAGAATTGGTTAAATGGAATCAATTACATACAGCAATGGCAAAGTTCTTGGTTCAGGCTTGTAGCAGTGATGGAATAAACTGCAGATTTAAATCAAGTCTCTGGAGTACATCCACAGCTGGGAGGGGTCATTCAGTCATTCAGAGCTTCAGTTTGTAGCAAAGTCCTTCCAGAGGTCAGAAGCAGGATTGAAGACAAGATGGGGTAGCTGCAGCAGCTTTTTATAGTCTCTTGCCATGCAGTCTCTGCTTTCTTTGTCCCAAAGACAAGCTGCCCATCACATGGCCTGGAAAAACCTCAGAGTTCTGTCCACAGGCATGTCCCTGCATGCCTTGCTGAGTCACAAGGTGCCTTCTCTCAATGGGTCAGTTCAATAGCTGATGGTCCTTAATAGGCCATCAGGCAGGCTAGGCAGAGCTGACACCAACGTGCCTGGGGTGTCACCCAGAAGCATAGCACAAGTTTGAAAGACAGACAGTATAGAGCCAATACTTATGACTTTAAGCACAAAAATGATGCATGCATACAGACAGAAAATCATAACCAGCAAACCATAACCTTGTCCATAGACACCTTACATGACAACCTTTGTACAATATTTACTGCAAATATATAACAGTGGGAGCAACAATGATCTATACGGTTACACATTACGTCAATAACGTCACACCCCCAATGCAAAATTGATGCAGGAAGGGATGACACAAACATCACTGACTGCATCCCAAGAGCTTTCCATCCTCGGTTGTCTTACCTCAACTAGTATTGGGTTAGAAGCTGTACCAGTGTATAACAGAAATGGTTCATTAAAGTCATGTTCAATAACATGATTGAATCTCTTTACAAACTCAAGGTAAAACTTGAATGGAACAATAGTGGATTGGATCTGCTCTTGCAGCATGGTTCCTGTATGTCTCATGTGATCTTGCCAAGAGCTAAAGAACATAGCTACTTTATCCATACAAGCTTTGGCAAATGTTTGGAACCCAATAAACATCAAGTTAATGTAGATATTACTGTTGTTTATAGTACAGGAATCTTGGCATTTAGCCGTGAAAGCAATATGGTAGTGTGCCTCAGTTTCCCGTTTCATACAGCACATTAGGCTTGGAATGTCTTTTCCCCTGTGAAAAGTTCCAATACTGTTTACAGGTGTGAAACATTAGTATAACAAGGCCCTTTAACATAAAGTGTGTTCTGATGTATCGCTTTTAACATATTCCAGTTATGGAATAAACTGCAGATTTAAATCAAGTCTCTGGAGTACATCCAGGTGCTTTTTCCAAAAGATTATGCACATTGTACATTTTTTCAGTTTTTGGTAATAGCAACACAATAGTTACACAAATTACCATTAGCAATAACAATAAATTCATTGCAAGTATCCATTTACAATCATTTTTGTCATGCCACACCTTCGGCTCAATACCATTGGGGTTTTGGCATTTTAGGGTTAACCTGTGGTTTCCCTTTGCAAAATCAAGTTCTCTTTTTCCTCCTTGTCCTGAAGGATCAAACCCTGATTTTTCTTGCTTAACAGAATTCATTGGCTGATTGGGTGTGCTCTCTTTGCTAACAGCTATTAGCAAGTCTTTTTTCTCCCTGCCAGCCAGGTAATTTGCATTAACACAGACACTAGCTTTTAGATTCTTAGCTACTACCAATTTCAAGACTGGACACTCATTCTTCCCTTTAGCCCAGGGGTTCTCAAACTGGGTGTCGGGACCCCTCAGGGGGTCGCGAGGTTATTACGTGGGGGGTTGTGAGCTGTCAGCCTCCACTCCAAACCCTGCTTTGCCTCCTGCATTTATAATGGTGTTAAATATATTTAAAAGTATTTTTCATTTATAAGGAGGGTGGGGTCGCACTCAGAGGCTTGCTATGTGAAAAGGGTCACCAGTACAAAAGTCTGAGAACTTGTGCTTTAGCAGGATTGGGTTCTTTTCCCCCACACCTTTTTCCTAGAAGGTTGAAAACTGAAACTTCCTGCTTACAGGAATTTGTGTTTACCAACTGCAGATCCTGAAGCAGACTTCTCACTTAGAGAATCAGCATGGAGACATTCCTGTTCCAACACCATTGTCTTCCCAACAAGTTGGCCAAACACAGCCACTTGGTCATAAGGAATTTAAACTGCCCTAACAGCTTTTACTCCACCTGAGACCTTCTCAAAGCTATCCACACTGGATCTTTCAAAAGGAAAGTCAGTGGATCCATTCACAACAGAAAATTTTTGGCTGTTAGGAATTGAAACTTCCTTGATTAAAGCACTTTCACACCCTTCAGACACAGCAAACTGCTTGCACAGGTTACCATGAGGATTTCTTTCTTTAGGAGCTTCTCTAAGCAACATTTCACCCTTCACTGAAATTCTGCCCTTACCCTCTTCACCTAGGACTTTCTCTAGAATCTAAAATCTAAAGGTTTATTCATAAAAGGAAAAAGATATAGATGAGAGCTAGAATTGGTTAAATGGAATCAATTACATACAGTAATGGCACAATTCTTGGTTCAGGCTTGTAGCGGTGATGGAATAAATTGCAGGTTTAAATCAAGTCTCTGGAGTACGTCCAGCTGCGACGGGTCATTCAGTCCTTTGTTTCAGAGCTTCAGTTTGTAGCAAAGTCCCTCCAGAGGCAGGGCCGGCTCCAGGCACCAGCTTTCCAAGCAGGTGCTTGGGGCGGCATTTAGAATGGGGCGGCAGTCCGCATCCCGCTGAGGCAATTCGGTGGCGGCTCCGCCACTCTTCCCGCTGCAGTGGCTTTCGGCGGCAGCTCTGCCGCGGTTGCGGTGGTGGCAATTCAGCGGCAACTGGTTAGGGCGGCAAAATTGGCAGAGCCGCCCCTGTCCAGAGGTCAGAAGCAGGATTGAAGACAAGATGGAGGAGCTGCAGCAGCAGATTTTTATAGTGTATCTGCCTTCCCTCAATGGGTCAATTCCATAGCTGATGGTCCTTAATGGGCCATCGAGCAGGCTAGGCAGAGCTGACACCAACGTGCCTGGGGTGTCACCCAGAAGCATAGCACAGGTTTGAAAGACAGACAGTATAGAGCCAATACTTATGACTTTAAACACAAAAATGATGCATGCATACAGATAGCATAATCATAACCAGCAAACCATAACCTTGTCCTTAGCACCTTACATGACAACCTTTGTACAATATTTGCTGAAAATATATAACAGTGGTTGCAACAGTGATCTATACGGTTACAAATTATGTCAATAACATCACACGGGGGAATAATTTCTGGCTAAGATATAAGACCGGGTGGTGTTCTCCGTCGATTTCTTGGGACAGGATGGCCCCGATCCCCACCTCCGAGGCATCCTTGTGGAGGATGAAGTCACTGTCGAAGTTCGGGCTATATGGGACCGGCTCCCAGCAGAGGCACTCCTTGAGTGTCTGGAAGGCATCTCCACATTCTTGGATTCACAGCACGCGCCGGGGGCTGTCCTTAGTCAAAAGCCCTGTCAAGGGGGCTACGATGGAAGCGAACTGGGGGATGAATCGCTGCTAGTAGCCGGTGAGCCCCAGGAATTGTCACACTTGGCATTTCATGGTGGGTGGCGGGCAGGCTGCCAGTACTTGAACCTTCCCCACGAGGGGTTTCATCCGTCCTCCCTCTATGGTGTATCTGTATCTATGGTTGCCTCTTTCCATCCAATGTGGCCCTTTTTTGAACTGTCCGTTAGTCCTGCCTTTCGCAGGGGTCTCAGGACCGTGGCTACGTGTTCCAGGTGGTCCTCCCACTGGTGGCTGTAGACTACCACATCATCCAAATACACCGCTTCATAGTCTTGATGGGGCCATAGAAGGCAATCTATTAGTCGTTGGAACATCTCCAGGGCCCCGTGGAGGCCAAAGGACAGCCAGGTAAATTGGTAAATCGTTGGGGTGGCGAATGCCGTCTTCTCCTTAGAGATGGGGTCGAGCAGGATCTGCCAGTACCCCTTACTGAGGTCAAGGGTGGTGATGAAACGGGCCTTCCCTAAGCGACCAAGCAGTTCATCCACACGGGGCATAGGATATGCATCGAACCTTGAGATCACGTTGACCCACCGGAAGTCTATACAGAAGTGCCTTGTTCCATTGGGCTTGGGTACCAAGACCACCCGACTGCGCCACTCACTCTGCGATGGCTCAATGACTCCTAGAGTTGGCATAGCCTGTACTTCCTCCTCGACCTCCTGCCACATTCGGTGCGGCAGGGGCCTGGTCGTCTCCTGGATTACCTTCCCCGGTTCAGTCTGAATGGCATGATGGACCAGGGTCATGTAACCGGATAGGACCATAAAGGTTCTCCTGAAAGCCTGCAGGAGACATTAGGCTTGCTGGGGGCCTGTGGGGTCCTTTGTCAGGGGTGCGCCGGGACCCAACTCTGGTTCTGGCGGGTAAAGGTTAATTAATAGGCCCTCTCACTCCCACCATGGTTTCAATAGATTCACATGATATCGCTGGGTCTTCTTGCACCAGTTGGGCTGGTGGACCTCATAGGTGACAGGCCTGACCTTCGGGCCACCTCATAGGGTCCCTGCCAATGGGCCAGCAGCTTTGATTCGATCAATGGTAGGAGGAGCAGGACCCGATCACCTGGCTCAAAGGCACCAACCTGAGCTTCCTGGTCATAGGTTCGTGCCTGGGCTTCCTACGTGGCTTTTAAGTTCTCACGTGCTAGGGCTCCAGCCTGAGCGAGGTGCTCCTGGAGCTGGAGGACATACTTCAGGAGGCCCTGGGTTGAAGATGGAGACTGCTCTCATGTCTCCTGCATTAAGTCTAATAGGCCCCACGGGCGGCGGCCATATAGTTACTCGAACGGGGAAAATTTGTTGATGACTGGGGTACCTCGTGGATTGCCAGCAGTAAGGGCAGAAGTAGCTGGTCCCACCAGGTTAGCTTCTCTGGGGGAATTTGCACAGCATCTCCTTCAGGGTCCAACTGAATCGTTCCACCAGCCCGTTAGTCTGTGGGTGGTAGACGGAGGTGCGTAACTGTTTAACTCCCAGGAGCTCGCATACCTGATGCAACAGCTGGGAGGTGAAGTTGGTACCCTGATCCATTAGGATTTCCCAGGGCAGGCCCACTCGAGCGAAGACCTTCACTAGTTTGCTGGCGACGGTTCGGGGGGCGGTGCTCCACAATGGCATGGCCTCAGGAAAATGGGTGGCATAATCAGCAATGACCAGCACATACTGGAATCCCGTGGCACTTCTCAGGAGCAGGCCCACCAGGTCCCTGGCCATCTGCTCAAAGGGCATCTCCACTATGGGCATGGGAACCAAAGGGGCCTTGGGTACCTGTGGGGGAGCCACTAATTGGCACTCCAGGCAGGAGCTACAATAGTTCCTCACCTCCTGGTGAACGCCGGGCCAAAAGAACCTTGTCAAAATCTGGGCAAGGGTCTTTTCATGGCCCAAGTGCCCTGCGGCAGGGATGTCGTGTGCGAGCTTCATTACTGCTCGTCGGTGGCATCGAGGCACCAGCAGCAGGGTCCGTGGTTCTTCTGTGCGGGGATCCCGTTCCACCCGGTAAAGACAGTCATGGAGTAGCTCAAAACAGGACCACTGGTTTGCGCGATGCGGGTCGATCTCGGCCCCATTGACAGCAGCTAGTTGTCCATAGGCCCGACTAAGGGTGGGGTCTGCTCTTTGGTCATGGCAAAAGTCGGTGTTAAGTCAGAGTTTGACAGCCAGCCCAGGTGGGAGGTCCTCAGATTCCTCAGTCCCTTTCTCGGGGTCCGGGGCCTCCTCCTCCTCTGGTTGGACCTTGGGGCAATCTCCTTCCAACGGAGAGGTTGAGCGGAGGATCTCCTCGAACGCCTGCCAGTCATGCCCCAGAATCACCAGGTAGGCTAGTCGAGGAGCCAGACCGACGACCATCCATTTTGTGACCCCGGCCACCATTAGCAGGATCCGGGCACTGGGGTAGGGCTGCACGTCGCTGTGGATGCATTGCAGCCGGATTGTCCCCAGGTGGGGGTCGCCCTGGGGCCCCAAGGTCTGACGGATTAGCATCTGGCCACAGCCCGAATCGATCAGGGCCAGGGTTGGGTGGTCCCCAACAACTACCGGAACCATGATCTTGGGGACCTTTGGCAGCCGGGCCCGGGTGTCTTCCACACAGACGTGGCCGAAGCTGCAGTCCATCTCAGTGCAGTCACGCTGTAAATATCCATATTTCCTGCATAAAAAACAGGGCCCAAGTTCCGAGCAATCACCCCGGGTGGGGGCTCCCGTCGGGCCCCTGGGGGGACTCTGATTGATCCTCGAGACACTCAGCATGGGGGGCACAGATCCTTGTCGAGGTGGGAGTTCAGGGCGTCTGGCCCAAAGCCCCGAGCAAGCCTCTTGCCAGTGGGGGAGGCTCCGCACTTTGGTCTGAATGTCCCCTTTCTTTTCAGGGTTAGGGAGCTCTGGCCCTGGAGGATGCGCTCTGGTAGCTGGCCCCACCAGCGCTTTGGCCACGAGGAAGTCTTCCATCAATGCGACGGTGGCGGCTAGTGTTGCTGGCCGATGGCGAAGCGCCCAGGCCCTTCCTCGCGCCGGGAGGATGTGTATGAACTGTTCTAAAATAATTTGCTCCGTGACCTCATCCGCGGTCCTACTCTCTGGCTGTAGCCACTGCTTGCACGCTTCCTTCAGCTCTTGGGTCTGGTGCCTGTGGGGTAGGTCTGGCTCTGGAACAGCTGCTGAAAGGTTTCTGGGCTGACGTCCAAGGCATCCAGGATTGCTGCCTTTACCTTGCATCCTCTGTAGACAGCCCACTGTATACTGTTTGGGCTGTCCCGGTCAAGTATGGGGCCAAAAGAGTGGCCCATTGGTCAGGGGCCCACCCTGCAACCAGCGCCACTCTTTCAAAAGTTGCCAGAAAGGCTTCAGGGTCATCATCAGGTCCCATCTTGGTCAGCCGCACTGGCGCAGTGGTGTGGGATGACCCAGCCGCGTCTCCCGGCTGGAGCTCTGCGGGACGAGCCAAGTACTGTCGCCAGCTGCTGCCGGCATTGCTGCTGTTGTTCCTCGTTCTGAACCCCCGGTCCCGAAGCAGCTGCTGCTGCTGTGCTCCCAGCTGCTGGATGAGCTGCTGCTGGAGCTGGGCCACATGCTGCTGCTGCTGCTGCTGGAGCTGGGCTGCCTGCTGCCACTCCTGGCTCTCAGTCAGGAGCTTGATAAGTTTGACCATATCCATGACTCTTTCTGGGGTACGTTCCCCCCCAGACCTCTTCTCACAGGGGTCGAGGGATCGTGCCCAGGTTCTCCACCACGTGTAGAGAGGTTAGCCGGGACTCATCTCTCTCTGGGGCAGCAGGAAACAACACCGCCTCACTAAATTCGGGAAGAGGTCTTGCAGGGAATTAGTCCGGCCGTGGGAGTCTTCCTCTGCGACCTTTGTGAGGGCAGAAATAAACACAGTAAGCCCAAGTCCTAGGTCAGGGCGGGGCAATGGTGAGTCAGGCCCTCAGGCAGGGACTGACAAACCAGAGTATATAAACAGTAAGTCCAGGCCCTTAGCTCCGAAGGGCCTGGGAGAGGGGGAGACTGCCACCTGCGAGTTGAGTGGACGGGGGACACAGGCCCTCCAACTCCACTGCTCCCAACTCCCAGCCCAAGGCCCTAACAGAAGCAGAAGACCCACTGCTGCGTCAGTGGGGATCCTGGCCGCAACACGCTGACATGGGTTCTAGCAGTGCCACAGCCAGACTAGGGTTGGCTGCCCCCAGGCTACTTCCAGAGTCCCCCTCTTGAGGTACCTGGGTCAGGGTGGTGTCCTCAGCGGGGTCCAGCACCATGGGTTCCTCGGGAAGCTGAAAGGGGTAGACTCAACAACTCCTTCTGGTAGCTGGCTCTGGGCAGGTCAGACCAGTCCTTGGGTTTACCGCAGGCTGCTGGGGTTTCCCGATCGTGAGCTAGGCCGGAGGTGTCTGGCCTCCCCGGCGGCTGCTCTCTCAGTGAGCTCTGGGGTCAGGCCTTTATACTTCCTGTGCCATTCCTGACCCTCTGGGGGGCGGGCTCAGAGATCCCTGGCTCTGTCCACTCTGGTGTCCAGAGGGACTTGTCTTCCTCCGGGGCAGCAGGGAACCACACCGCCTCACTACAGTCTGTAACTCAGAGGAGCAAGGAATGGATCTTCCTGCTGTCAGATGTTCTTGGTTGTCTGTACGGCTCTCTCAGCCTCTCCATTTGCTTGTGGGTAACGTGGGCTGCCTGTGATATGATCAAAATCATATTTCATTCAGACCGACTTAAATTCTGCTGCAGTGAATTGTCGGCCATTGTCCATCACTAGTTGTTCTGGATACCGAAGCGAGCAAACGTGCACTTCAGTTTCTCAAAAACACTGCAACGTTATGTCTTTCAAGTACATTATTTCATAGAATCATAGAATCATAGAATATCAGGGTTGGAAGGGACCCCAGAAGGTCATCTAGTCCAACCCCCTGCTCGAAGCAGGACCAATTCCCAGTTAAATCATCCCAGCCAGGGCTTTGTCAAGCCTGACCTTAAAAACCTCCAAGGAAGGAGATTCTACCACCTCCCTAGGTAACGCATTCCAGTGTTTCACCACCCTCTTAGTGAAAAATTTTTTCCTAATATCCAATCTAAACCTCCCCCATTGCAACTTGAGACCATTACTCCTCGTTCTGTCATCTGCTACCATTGAGAACAGTCTAGAGCCATCCTCTTTGGAACCCCCTTTCAGGTAGTTGAAAGCAGCTATCAAATCCCCCCTCATTCTTCTCTTCTGCAGACTAAACAATCCCGGCTCCCTCAGCCTCTCCTCATAAGTCATGTGCTCTAGACCCCTAATCATTTTTGTTGCCCTTCGCTGGACTCTCTCCAATTTATCCACATCCTTCTTGTAGTGTGGGGCCCAAAACTGGACACAGTACTCCAGATGAGGCCTCACCAGTGTCGAATAGAGGGGAACGATCACGTCCCTCGATCTGCTCGCTATGCCCCTACTTATACATCCCAAAATGCCATTGGCCTTCTTGGCAACAAGGGCACACTGCTGACTCATATCCAGCTTCTCGTCCACTGTCACCCCTAGGTCCTTTTCCGCAGAACTGCTGCCTAGCCATTCGGTCCCTAGTCTGTAGCGGTGCATTGGATTCTTCCATCCTAAGTGCAGGACCCTGCACTTATCCTTATTGAACCTCATCAGATTTCTTTTGGCCCAATCCTCCAATTTGTCTAGGTCCTTCTGTATCCTATCCCTCCCCTCCAGCGTATCTACCACTCCTCCCAGTTTAGTATCATCCGCAAATTTGCTGAGAGTGCAATCCACACCATCCTCCAGATCATTTATGAAGATATTGAACAAAACCGGCCCCAGGACCGACCCCTGGGGCACTCCACTTGACACCGGCTGCCAACTAGACATGGAGCCATTGATCACTACCCGTTGAGCCCGACAATCTAGCCAGCTTTCTACCCACCTTATAGTGCATTCATCCAGCCCATACTTCCTTAACTTGCTGACAAGAATACTGTGGGAGACCGTGTCAAAAGCTTTGCTAAAGTCAAGAAACAATACATCCACTGCTTTCCCTTCATCCACAGAACCAGTAATCTCATCATAAAAGGCGATTAGATTAGTCAGGCATGACCTTCCCTTGGTGAATCCATGCTGACTGTTCCTGATCACTTTCCTCTCATGTAAGTGCTTCAGGATTGATTCTTTGAGGACCTGCTCCATGAGTTTTCCAGGGACTGAGGTGAGGCTGACTGGCCTGTAGTTCCCAGGATCCTCCTTCTTCCCTTTTTTAAAGATTGGCACT